>NC_051200.1:4614249-5864249 GCF_015220075.1 Falco rusticolus | reverse complement strand
ACACAGTCATGTCCTCTAAATGTTTAAAAGCTTAATTTAAGTATATGCATTGAGAGAACACCAGTGCTTAGAATATTCATAGTTCTGATAATGTTATTTAAAAAGCTTCCCCAGTAGCAAGACATAGAAAATATGACAGCTCCTGATACATTGCTGGCTGAAAAATAACTTTGATTACAATCCCTAGTACTTTTTCCACATAATGTGATTTGGAAAACTGATAGGCGAACTTAATCTAGTATACATTCACATCATTGAATATTTAATGCTAAAAACTAGGAGAGGCAAATCTTGGGTAATAAAATTCACATGACATTACACACTTAGATAAAAAGAGAATTTTATACTCAAAAGAGTGGGTTTTTTCTACTTTTGTTATTAAGGTATTAAAGTTGTACCACTACAATGTGAATACATAAAAATTCAATGCAAGTGATGTTTAAGATGAAAGGAAACATCAGAAGATTCTTTTTTTCCAAAAATAATTCTTTTTAGAAATAAATTTTCTCTTATTTTCACATCTACTAGAAAAGCAAAATGTTCTTCCCTTCAGTGGCTGAGACTTCCCTACCTCTACAAGAAGCAATCAGCAATTGATAACCATTCTTGGTTATTTCTACCTACCTATAGCATGATATGGAGAAGTAAAACTCCCAGAATACACCTTTTGTTTTGATAATACAAGTTATGTTTTATGCATGCAGAAACCATATAAAGAAATTTCTTATGATCATAGACTCTTGTGCTCTCCATTAGGCTGCATCCTGTTCCTAGGAGTTCACCTAGGTCTCTGCCTACTGGACCCCTTTTAAGCTGGGGTGTTGGGTACTGTAGCATCTAAATGTGGCTATATGACAATGTCTCCTCCTCTGGTAAATTCCTTTTTCCAACACATGTATACCCAGCTCTGTGCTTTTTCAAATTTCTTTCTGTAGCCCACTTAAGCCTTCTTACTCATTACATTCTTACACAATTTCTACCTCCATTTAACTTAAAATATATTTGCAACCTGCATCCTTTTCATATGCCTCATTTTTTTGTAACACACACACATAATTTTGTTCCCACTAAGTCCAACAGAAAGTTTATTGTTGTTTCAGTAAAATCAGCCAGATACTAGGCAAATCTTTGGGAAAAGGGATTCTGCTAGTTCTTGTAGACTTTACAGAAATATACATATTTTAGGGATGCACGTAGGTAAGAATACTTTAGACTTTTCTATGCCTTCTGCACAATAGTACCAGCTACATTCTTAACTTTCTGGGACTAATTTTCAGACTATGAAAATTGTTGCATTTACACCAGTACATAAACCATGCTGATTTAAATAAGCTGATGAATCAGCTTTTATCATCTCCTCAGTAGAGTCTTCATCCTGTTGCAAAGATGCTATTATCCAAAGACTTTCCCAGAAGAGAGTTTTTAGTTTGTTCTGTAAAAAATGTTATTATTAATAATGCTATTATGTTCAGTATGAGAATATAAACCTATCTACTATTCAGCATTTCTTAAATTCTATATGGAACTAGATGCTAAGATTAACAAAGAAAATATTTCCCAAAAATATATAAAAGATATCCCACACATCAGATTTTAGCCAAGACTTAGAAAAGGGAGAATGAATTCATTGCTTTGATTTCTTTTTTTCTTTTGGATGCTGGCCAAAACACTGAAAGAACAACTCTTGAGTCTCTTAGTCATGTTAAAAGTCATTCAGCATAAATTTCAGGGTCTAGGATCAATGTTGAAACAGCCAGCACTACTAGCAGCATTGTAAATAAGTTGAAAACATGGTATTTCGGGTTTTGAAAATATTTTTTTTTTACACCAGAGACATGTGTGTTGTGATATATTTATGTACTACTGTCTTATATCATTTTGGGATCTCAAAGCAAGATCTACTATACATTTTCTAAAGATGAAAAAATAAAATCAAAATCAAAGTATGATGTGGGAGGGTGCAGCCATATTATAAGCAACCCAAAGTTACATTTCAGTAGTAGGGATCAGAAGTTAAGGTCCTTGTATTCAGATGCTCAGCTCCACACTGAGGAATAAGCTCCATGTTGAAAAAAACCCAAATGCACCAATTCCACCCCCCACCCCCCCCCAAGCCAAAAAAAACCCCAACCAAACCAAACCAAACCAAACAAATAAAGCACTCAGATATCTATCTAGGTCAACTCTCAGAAAAATAATGTATTTTACACAGCAAATTTGACACTATTCTTCACTATACTTGTGTCATTTAAACTAAAAAGCCAAAAAAGCAGATAATTCACTCCAGGGTAACCACACTTCACAAGCGAACCTATTATTTTTCAGGAATAATTGTGATTGCTCTCTCCTGCCCCCTTCACTCCATTCTACTACGTCTCCTATGACCACTCAATTTGAAAATGCTACATTCTGTTATATTATCTGAGGAACAAAAATACTTTTATCTGGGATTACTGCTTTTATTCAACACCCAGAACAATCTATGCCTATTCCTTTAAGCTCCTTTGGATGTGAAAAAATATGGTTACATAAATCTTTGTAATCCTGAGGGGAGGATAGCATATAAAGAGTTTACTGGCATTAGGATTAAGTCTAGTGTATTACAGTGCAGTCTTTAATCTCCTAAAATCTACCTCACCATTCCAAGCTGTTTTGTGCTAGTAGATGAAGCTTTGGAAATAGGACACAGCTGGCAACCGTGATAGGAAGAAACACTTAGGAAAGAGGAAGAAAAAGAAAGAAAGGAAACAATTGATGGAACTGCTAATGAGCTGATTTAACACAGTGACATGCACACTGATCATTTTTTTATTAATTTAGAAATGACAGAGTTGGAAGTCCTTGTAACAGAAAGTAGGATGAAACAAAATCGCTGAAGTTTGAAACCAAGGAAACTACAAATATAGACAAAACCCAGTCTAAAAATATTGTGAAAGATGCAGGAGTCCTGCTTGGGTTTGAGATTCATTGATCCAAATAAATATAACAAATGCATCTTAGTTAACCAAGAAAGAATGAAAAACACCTCACGCTGAAATAGACTTTCTCTTCTCTTGATAGAACCATATGGAATGAAAAGACTGATAAAGGCACCTATTACTTGGGAGAAAACTGTGGAAAAATATTATTAATAGGCATGTTTCTAAGGAATGCCACTGTTCTACTATTTAGGCTTGTGATTTCCCAGTCAAACAGTTTTGTGTTCAGGTACGCACAACCTCTGCTAAGTGTAAAGATTCAAAAAGGCCAAAAGCAGCATAGCGCGGCCACCAGTGCACAGGCTTGACTGGGAGAGATACTGGAGCACTGTTGCCAGGCCCTGCAACCCTGCCTGAATCATTTCACCAGCATGATGCTCAGTTTTCTTTGGCACTGCTGTGTGTTCGGGAAAGCATATATACTTACAACAAAATGTAAACATTTGTTTAAGGGTTATTGTGATCAATGGTATTTAAACATGTGATCAAATGATAACCTAATAAGGGCTTGAGATAGTAAATACAGTTTACATGCTCATGCTGTAGCTGGAAAAGGGAGTTCCCTTATTCCTCTTCTGTGGCCAAAATCTCTAAGCACAGAAGCATCACACATTGAAACAAAAAATAATGAATTAAATTCTTCCCTTTCTGCTCTGCAGTGATACTTAGATTTTCAACCTGAAACCACTGTTTTGAAAAGGTAGAAGTCTGAGTGCAATAAATTGTTAGACATCAGCACAAACTTCTGCATCTACCTGGGACACTGTCAGTGTGATTTTTATTTCTATATTTATTGATTGGTTGATTTATGCATTTATTTATTAAATGGTGATGCATACTTTTCTGTATCTGGGATTGTTCCATTTGCCTCTGTCAAGCTTTACATATACTAGAACTTTTTAATAGCTAAATATGAGCTGTAATATACAGAATTTTGTTTATCTGATAAAGTTATGCAATTAATTCTGTATATAACTGATATTCATCAGTATTTCAACTGTTCTATAAGTTAAGTTTTAAGGATTTCCTGTAGTGAAGAGAAATATTAGCAAATAGTAACCATGGTACTGTAGAATCTAGAAAATAGTAAAATAATGGCATTTCTTTCTCATTTAGTAGTTTATATTTCCAACACACAACATAATCATGGACAAATTAATCCAAGCCTTACATTGAATTTTACATATAAGAACATAAAAAGCCTTTAGCAAATGTTTAATTGAAATAACTGCCACGCGTTAATTCCAAGAAACTTGGTTTTGTATCATAGAGATTTAGCAAACACCTAATGAGAATAAATTCAATATGCCCCAGTGCAAAGAAACCTCTGTGTGCTCTTCTTGAGTCTCAGCAAGAAACTGTTTCAAAATGGCATCTTAGGAGCAAATCAGGGGCACATTAAGAACAGAAAGAACCTAACGATGTGCTGTCCCACAGAGCAGAAACCACAGTCTTTAAGGCTGTCTTTCAGTTGACAGCAGTTTTCCAAGGAGAAAAAAAACTTTCCGTGTCCTTTCAGTAGTTCTGAATTTGACTCTCAAATCCAAAGGTTTGCCTTCTCTAAAGCGAGAGTAACTGTCACCTATTTTTTGCACCAGCACAGTAAGTTAATTCTCATAGCTCAGTAAAATATGGCAGAGGATGCACTGTGATGAACTCAAACATTTTCTCAGAAAACTAGGTTTCAAGGAAAAGCATCACTGCTTCCTGTTCTGCATTCTGCTTTCTCCTGATAGGTCTGAATCCTTTGGGTTCTCTACTAACCACCACTGTCATAAAAGAAATTTTGATTTTGATCTTCTTGCACATTCATTTTTGAACAATGTCTGTCATTTAACCAATTGGTCTTTTTTTCCCCAGCAAAGGTCATACATAAAGAAAAAGGGTATGAATCTTCACATCCAATTACCCACATCTCAAGTCCTTTTTATATTGGAAGATTTTTGGCATATCTCAACCATTAGGACACTTCTTTTCCCAGCACAGTACAAAACCGATGTGTTTCTGAAATCAATAGCACTATGGATATTTTCAATGGAAAAGATGGGAACAAAAATAAAAATCTAAATATACCAAGAAAAGTGGCCATTAAAATTTCTCTATAACTTGCATGTTCCATTTGGATCATATAAAGGCATAGGGTTTGTACCCCAACTGCATGAATACCCAGACTGAAGCATGGGACCTGGTTGCATTACGATGGATGGCCTTTAAAAGATCATAGAATCATGGAATACCAGGTTGGAAGGGATCCTGAGGATCATCCGGTCCAACCTTTCTTAGCAAAACCATGGTCTCGACAAGACAGCCCCACACCCTGTCCAGCTGCATCTTAAAAGCATCCGATGCTGGGGAATCTACCACTTTCTGGGGAGATTATTCCAATGGCTGATTGTTCTCATTGCAAAGAATTGTCCTCTTAATAGATTATTCCCAACTGGAATCTCCCCAGGAGTAAACTTGCGCCCATTACCCTCCTCATCTTTTCCATCTGATTCCTTGTAAGAAGGGAATCTTCATCTGCTTTATATCCACCCTTTAAGTACTGGAACATGGTGATAAGGTCTCCCCTAAGCCTTCTTTTCTCAAGGCTGAATAAATCCAGTTCTTTCACCCTTTTCTCTATGACACACTTCCCAGTCCTCTGATCATCTTTGTGGCCCTTCCTGGGACCCTCTCCAGCCTGTCCACATTTTTTTTTTTTGCATAGCAGGGACCAAAACTGGGCACAGAACTTCGGGTGTGACCTGACAAGCACCGAATGGGCTAATGGCTTCTTTATCTCTGCTGGTGTTGCCCTTGTTGCTGCAGCCCAGCACACTGTTTGCTCATATTGAGCTTGTTGCCCAGCAGGAGTCCCAGGACCCTTTTCCACAGAACTACTCCCCAGCCAGATAGACTCCAGCCTCTGTTGCATGCCTGGAATATGCTTTTCCAGGTGGAAGACCTTACACTTGTCCTTGTTGAACATCATAAGGCTCTTGTCAGCCCACTCTTTCAGCCTACCCAGGTCTTCCTGCAGGGGGTTTCTTCCTTCCAAAGTATCCACTTCCCCACTTAGTTTGGCATCATCAGCAAACTTCATCAGCATACACCTGACCCCATCATCCAGAACACTTATGAAGATACTAAATGGTGTTGGGCCCAATATTGAACCCTGGGGGACCTCACTTGTGATAGGGTGGCCGTTTGAAAAGGATCTGTTTACCACCACCCCCTGGGTGTCACCTGTCAGCCAGTTCCCCACCGACCGCACTGACCACTTGTCTAGACCAGAACACATCAGCTTCTCTAGGTGGAGGCTGTGGGAAACCGTACTGAAAGCCTTGGAGAAATCTGGGTAAACAATGGTCACCACCCACCCCACATCAACTGAGCAGGTTACTTTGTAGTAGAAGGTGATCAGGTTTGTCAAGCACGACTTGCCCTTGGTGAATCCATACTGGCTTTTCCCAATCAAGTACTTCATTTGATTTGTGATAGCCTCCAGGAGGATTTGTTCCATAACTTTTCCAGGGACTGAAGTAAGAATGAGGGGCCTATAATTTCCTGGATCATCCTTTAAGCCCTTCTTGTAGATGGGTATGACCTTAGCCTCCTTACTGTCTTCTGGGACATGACACGACCTCCACAACTTCTCAAAAATTATGGAGAGCAGCCTCACAATGATATCAGCCAGCTCTTTAACACCCTTAGGTGTATAACATCAGCACCCATGAATTTCTAGGGTCAAGGTCCTGTAACACTTCACATAACTCTCCCAACACCGATGGCAGGTGACTTCCACTTTTGGCTTTCTCTGTAATACAAGGTTAGGTCTCAGAATTTTATAATTCCATTACTGTGTTTTAGACTTCTTGTTTCCCCAGTTTTGGGGGACAGCCAGCAATAGGGCATCTGGGAATTTTGGGAGGGGAAGAAAAGGCAGGGCAGATGGCAGAGTAATGGGTAGCAAGTGGAGAGCAGGGGAGTGATTGACCACTTCTATGGTTAGATGGTAGGATGGAAGAGTATGATACTACCAATGAAAGATGTTCTGCTGTTGCAAACTTGAAATTTTTTTGAGATCCACCCATCTAAGTTTAGTCTACCTGAAAAATATTCTGCTGAATCTCTACCACATTCTCTGGTTTTGCCTATCTCTCTTCAGGGTAATATCTTCACTTTCCTACTAAAGAAATAATATTTCAACAAGGGATTTTTATACATGCAGATTACATGCTGAATTTCAGTCTAACATCAATTCTTCTTGAATAAACTTACAGAAACAATAAAATGAGTATGCCAAGAAGAGAAACAAAAAGTAGAACTGCTTAGAGTAGGTGGCAGTCCATAAAGAAATAAAGCTAGACATGGACTAGCTTTTTTCAATATACCTGCCCTTAATACTTGATAATTTGTTACAAATTAATGAGTATTATTTTACTCTTTTACTAAATAAAGCTATACATGCTACGCATATCAGCCTGTGCTCAGACAATCTATCAATGAAAATACAGACATACAGCCAACTCATACAACAGACATACAGTAACTCACTTTTAGACCCTACAGCAAAAAGAAATAAAGGTACATTGTTTAATTAGAGTCTGAATGGATGGGTTTTCTGCAGGCCTTCCTAAATCCTTTCCAGTTTCCACAGAATCAGAACATAAGTACTTACTCTCATGTCCTAGCAAAATAAAAACGATACCTAATGTAACAGCAGAACTTACCAGGCAGATGTGGATTAATTTCTCTCGGTAGATATATAAATGCAAATGTTTGCCTTAGTTCTAGAGATGTGAATGTTTAAATTCCACTGTCTTGTATTATGTTAATAATTTCTAGCCTAAATGAAGTCAGAGAAAGTATTTGTCACCATCTCCAACGGGACTCCAATTTCTTTAATATATTTAGCGTACATAAAATTGGCTGATTTCACTAAACAGAGTTCTTAAATCCATAATGAGAAATCTAATTTTCAACGTTTTTATGAAAGAGGAAAAAGAAAAAAAAATCCTCATAATATGTATGCATATTCATAAAACACTACCACAGGAGAATTAAAACTGCATAAATTGTGAACAAATGTTGAATTGTGGAGTGGGGTTAAAGCAACTTTGCATTAGTGAAATATCCTATGGTGGCTTTCATTATTGATTCTCTGTCAACATCATGTTAGTTCTTTTCTAAATTAGTTCTGTGGCTTGAACTTGAAAAGATCGAGATGCATAGTCCACAAGTTCATTCTAATTGCTGTTTTTCCTCATGGACTTCACCATGCCAACCTGTCACTCATCAAGACCATTTGTCTGTGAACAGACTTAATTAAACACCTCAAATCCAATTTCTTTGATCCTTTCCACTATAAAAAAAAACCCCAACATCCACACACGCTCCATCAGCTATAAAGAGTTTTCTAAAGAAAAAAACTCTTTAACATACTCATTGCCATTATTCTTTACTGTTGAAGAAACAGGTAATTCAAAAACAAGAAGATTAATTAGGAAGGGAAAATAAAATCGTTCTAGAGACAACAAAGAATTTGTTAATTCCTAAATATTCAGTAGAAGATTAAAGAACGATTCACAGCAGCTCCACATCTTTTCCTTTTTTTTTCTTTCTTTTTTTTTTTTTTTCCCCTCTCCTTCAAATAAGATCTTCAATATGCAGTGCTGGCTTGACTTGAATATAAATTTTAAGTTATCTTCCTTTAGATTTAAACAGACAATTGCATTATTTTTTGTGAAAGAAGTAAACATTTTCAGCATCCTTTTTCATGATTTTAAATATGCGCTATCATGAGAATGATTCACAAGGTGCTTTTGCTTTCTATTCTTAACAAACATTCTTGCAATTTAAACTTTATTTATTAAATTGTTTTCAAACTACATTCACTCATGTCTAATCTTATAATTGCATTTGCAAAGTCTTTCACATTTTAAATAAGATCATATCTCACAGCTTTGTAACACAGATTATTCTGCATTTGATGGGTATTCACTCCA
Source organism: Falco rusticolus (assembly GCF_015220075.1). Classification (NCBI taxonomy): domain Eukaryota; kingdom Metazoa; phylum Chordata; class Aves; order Falconiformes; family Falconidae; genus Falco; species Falco rusticolus. The sequence continues at coordinate 5,855,281 of NC_051200.1, read as the reverse complement.
CCATCAAGTACACGGTCTTCAATGTAGATCACTGAGAGTTATAATTTCAAAGCATTTCTTGATAATTAATTTATTAATAATGAATGTATCCTACTGTGGGAAGTTATTTGTATTTTAGAAAATTATGTTTCTATAAATGCTTTTATGAAAAAATACTGGTTATAGATGGGTTTATTATTGCAAGGTCTTTAATGCCTGGTGGGCTCATTCTCTCTTACGACTGTCAGTTACTTCCAGAGTTTTATGGCTGCACAAAGGAGACCTGGTCTCTGCAGCCATGTCTGAATAGGAGTTCCTACATGACAGACGCTTAAGTAGGCTAGGGTGTATTTTACTACTCTAAGTAAGGCTGCACTAGCATGCACTAAACAAATATTCAACCTGATTCAGTTTGGACCATACTAGGAAAACATCTGTGGACTCATAGCCTTCTCAAGAATAGCAATAGACAAGTTTGATTAGCTTGTTATTTTATTGCTTTATCCATTTGGAGTTTGGGAACAGAAAGTTTATATTGTAAAGACATTTAAAGAAGAAATGCACTGAGGTTTCAGAATTACTTTGAGCTTCTAAAGTGGTTTCCAAATATTGCCACAAGGGGTTCTGTCATTAGAATTTAGATCCTTCACGCTGTAAAAAAACTAGAGGCTTATTTTCACGTTCAGTGCAGCAAATAATGTAAGCTGCCTTAAAATACAATAGTAATCAATCTAGGAAAGAAAACATATCCAAAACAGTGCATGCATCTAATCCATGTAATGCCCTGTTTGATACTTCTCTTCCATTGAGTTTGTATCATCTTCACAAAATAGAAAGTAACATGACAGTGCCAAAAAAAAAGGCAGACTAATGCAGCATGATTGATCTCCGGTGTCAGGACAGCCAGACTCATCAGTGTGTCATTTCCAGGGCCAGAGGAGAGACGTTTCCTTTAACACTCCAGAACATACTGTGTCTCTCTCTATAGCTGCTCTAACATCTGCCCCGCACAAATGTATACATCACCTTCCTGCATACAAAAGTTTTCTAAATAGTACATGCCACTGGGATTGGGGGAAAAAAAAAAAAAAAAAAAAAAAAAAAAAAAAAGACTAAGTAAACTGGTCCTTCTCAATCCAATCTTTCATATGAATGAAAAACATTCCCTGGAATAAGGGAGCAGAAGTTCCTGGATTAGACAAGATGCCAAGTAGTGTTGTAGGTGATGTTTTTGCTGCACACGTGCAATACAGTTTGTCTGGTACTGAGAGAAGCTGGACATTTGCATGTTTCAGATATGCTTTTTTTGGCAGAAAGACAGATTTACAAAGTTGAAAACTAAAAATATCTATGCTGGAAGTATCAGTTGGTTCTCTCGTGTGGTGACTATCACTTTTGCTATACATTTCTCCCATTGTTTAAATTCTGCTTTACGTGACACCAATGTACATCTGAGCAGCATCACTGATATAAATGGAGTTACTCAGTATTCAGTGTGATATGCGTGGCAACAGTATTTTATTTGTCTAACTGTTCTGGTTTATTAAGCTTCTAAACATCAGTTCTTATTTTGGGGAAAGTATAGTAAAGAGAATCCTAGAGATTTTATCTGCTTGATAAGACTAACTTACAAACCAAGTATGTATGATGACAGTGCTGCCATCCTGCATAATAATAATGATATAAAAAACCACCCCCAGTCAGACCAGGTGTCTATCTGGCCCACTATTCCATCCCTGATATGTTCAACGGGTGAAGCTATTTACAGACAGCAGAGAAGCCTGGCTGCTTTCTGAGGTCCACTCCTTTCATACTTCCCCAGATTCCACACCTGTAGTACTCAGGTGGTTGACGGCTACAACCCATCCCAGTGCTTTCACCATGCTTTTACAGATCTGTTGTCCAGACTTTCTGGATCTGCTGATACTGTCTGCATTCACTGTCTTCAGTGGAAGTAAATTCTAGAAGTTCCTTACCCCCTATATCTTGTGCTGAGGGAGCTGGTGAACAGCTCTTCTATCATATTCAGCTTATCTACTGCTTCACAGTTTTGAAAACTTTAGCTCATTAGCTCCCCAACCCTGGCCAGCAACTAAGTATTTAAAGCATCTGACCCGATATACTCCTGCTATCAAACATATGCTTAACTACTCAGAGTTGGAACGTGGGGGTCAGAGCACTGAAAAAGTATGTTTATAAATATAAAGGCCAACAACTAGATTTAAGCCTCATAATGTTATATACAGGGATAAAACCAAACATAAAAAGCAGTAAAACAACCAGACACTGGATTAGTCTGTTATTTCTACTCATTGTAACTCTTGTTGTGCCACTGTTAGTACTTTACAGACAATCAGAGACATCCTCTTTTGCAACTGGAGGATGCTTCCACATCACAGTCCAAATGGTACTAATACAATTTGATTACAGAGGCACAAACTCTGAAATAGGCAATTTGTAACAAGAAGGATGTGGGTGACAACCCACCTTGCGAACATTGTGCAAAGGCTCGGGTAATTAGCATGTACAGAACTCTAGTGATGCCTGGTAGTACGAATGCCAGCTAGTTTTGAGACAGCCAAACAAAAAATTTGTTTTCCAGAGAAAATTTACTAATGAGATATATTTTGTCCTCACACATTGCTGCCACAGTTGGTAGTCAGCAATTACCACACTTACCTTACAATTTCATACCTTTTAAGCTCATCCTGACTCAAAAGATTTATCACTCCTGTTTCAGACTTAGCATTCATAACAAAAAAGGTAGTATAATTTTTGAATATAGAAATCAAGAGGGAAAAAATCAATCTATAGATTAATTAAGATCAATTCAGTAAGTGGGTGATATCAAGCCTGTCAATCCATTAATAAGTTCCAGTTTGGGATCTTTTGTTCTGTAATTCCATTTGGAAAGTTTTTCCAATTACCCAAGTAGAGATCAATGTGTATAACAAGCAAGATTTAAATGCCATAGTTCTTGATTTTAACAGGAGCAATAATTTAAGCTCTTTTGTCCACCAGAATAAGGACTGAGAGGTCAGGTTTCCTTAAGTGCTCTCTTTTTCTATGCTAACCCTTGAGAAGGCTTCAGAGTTGGATTTTTCTGTAATGGTAAGGACGATTAAAAAAAGAAAAACCCCATTCATTGAAACTTCATGATAAACTTCACACATATATTTGTCTATAAAATATCTAGTTTTCTATTGAATTTGAATCTGTTTCTCCTATTAACAATCCATCATGGAATCTACGCACAGATGTAATTGAAGTAGAAAACTCTTTAGAACACATTATAATTAATTGTTTACTTAGCTTTTAAGTATCTCTAGATAATGAAATTTTTATGTGGAGAATGTAATCATTTCATATAGTTCTTTCAGTAGCATTTGTGTTTCCTTGCACAATTGAAAAAATCAAATTTATTTTAGGGTTTATTTTTCCTAAATGCCTAATGCATGTGGCAGTTTTTTAGATTAGAAAATAGTACATAATTGATTTTATTACTATTCCAGTCTCTATACAGAATACAAGGTACATTTGAAAGTTTGAGGAAAAGTTTATCATGATCAAAGCTGAAAAGTGGCATTAGATTTGATTCAATAAACCAGTGTTAAAAGAAGGTAAAAAGAGCCCTGAGCAATACTGTAAGTTCCATGTAGTCTCAAAACATTCCCATTTCAGATTGCAAGAATACTCGTGTGTTATCTCTTATAATAAAAAGCTACACAAATCTAGGACAGCCAGACATTGCTGTATTTCCTTCTAATAATTACCAAGTTACAAACGCATTTAATTCCCTGAAAGTATACAGCAGAAAACTGCATATATTTTTTTTCAAAATATCAGGTTTTTAGTCCTTTATTTTAAAATAAATATGAGAGGGGTTTTTATGTTTGTTAGGTGTCTTACCAGTAAGTCTCCATGTTACTGCAAGGCATAGTCACACACATGGAAGAGTTTCAGAAGAAGGGACTTTCTTGTGACCTATATTTCCGACACTAGAAAGCGAAGTCCAGCAACCTCTACTATTTCACAATTTACCAGAAAAATTAATGATAAATTGTGTTGCTGTATGAACTACAACTTTGTCTTAAAAACATTTTAAAATTATTGCAAGTCCATTTTTCTTTGTACATTGAAGTTGCACACTTACGTGGTTAAACTGGTATTTATAAAACGTTACACCATTGTTAAACCCCTATCTTCAAAGTATTAGGATTTGATCTGTACTGCAAATAGTACAGGTCAAATTTTTCTTTGGAATGTGGCTACAAGCAGTTTGAGGATATGTGCTAAGACACAGAAGGTACATTTTGCTCTGTTTCCAAACAGCATGAATTGACAGCATTATACTGGGTACCGAGGTGGTATCATCGGCACTTAAGTGCTACAAGAGTCAAATGTGGTTAAATTCAGAAAAGACTCTCATCATCCCAAGCAAGTCCTATATATAGACTATCATTAGAAGGTACTTAACAAAAAAAAAAAAAAAAGTCAAATATACGTAGCGCATCTCTTGAATCAAAACATCAGAAATAACTTTTTCAAAGACAAACTAAGCAAACTCGCAGTTCAATAGACTGTTGGCCTGGCCTCTTTATCAAGCAGTGACTGTACTTCAGAATCAACCTCACTTTTTTCTTTTTTAAACTTTTTTTTTTTTTAATAGTCTTATCCCATAATCTGCTAGAATTTTCTGACAAAAATCACTGAAAATAAACTGAGGGAGAAAGGGGAGAGGTGGCTAACACAGCCAGCTCCGCTTTCCATGAAATACTCAACTAGGTCCAGTCATCGAAGAATCTTAATTTAAGCTGACATAAGATAAGAGGGAAGGTCCTCACAGGGATAACTAACTAAAAGAATGGAAACAAAGAGCTGCAATAAATGGTCAATTTTCTCAGTGAAGGGAAGGCACCAGTGGAATCCCACCAGGATATTTGCTGGGGCCTCAGCTGCCCAACAAATTCAGGAATGAACAGGAAAAGAGAATGGAGAGGAGATTAAGTTTGCTACTGATGATAAGTTTTTCAGGAGAAGAAAAACAAAAGTTGACTGCAAAAAAGGGTTGCAGAAAGACTCTGTGGCACTGAGTGATTGAGGATAAAATGGCAGATGACATTCAAACTGGACAAATGTAAAGTAATGAACTTGGCAAAAAAACCCCAAACAGTTCTCACTTTATACACCCAGTGAATGATTCGGAATCAGGTACTACCAAAACCAAAAGACATCTTAGGTGAAAATAACAGCCTTATGAACATATGAGTTCAGTAGCTTAAGAATTATTAGTAGAGGAAAACCTCAGAAAATGTAGTGCTACTGGGTAAAGTCAGCGTTGTGCCCACATCATGACATGTGGAATACTGATCCTTTCACCTGAAGAAAAGCACGTAGTAGAAATTGAAAAACTTTGACAAATATTATCAAAGGTAACCAAATAACTCGCAGAGAAGGAAGACATTTACAGGCTAGGACTCCCAGTCTAGAAAAGCATCAGCCAAGAGCCAGCTAAAAATCATGACAGGCATGGAGGAGGTGAAAGAAAGAAAAAAAAAAACCCAACCAAAACCCAAAAACAATTAGCTGCCTTTTCCACTACAATAACAAGAAAGCTTTAAATACAAATTAGCAGGTGGAGGTTCAAAATTAAAAATCAAGCAGGCATTTCTTAATGCAAAGACGAACTGAAACTCTCTGACACAAGATACTGTGAATGCTAAAAACATGCATAGATTCACAGATTTTGTGAAATATTGATAAAAGAAAAATCTGACAAGCCACTAAAAACAAGAAGACCATCACCACTTAAAGTAGCCCCTTTTCCTCAGGGGTCTCCTCCTCATATTCATTCATTATTAGCTCATGCCTGAGATGGGATACTAACCTGGATGAAGCACTAGTTTATCCTGTTATATTTTTATGGGCTCTACAGACAAGATTCCAGTAGCCAGAAGAGTCATCATGTTCACAAACTATTGTAGTGCCAGAATCCCACGGGTACCAATTTCAAAATCCTGTCTCAGTAGGACCAGTTCTGAGGATGCAGTATGAACCTCACAGTCTGTCTATCTTCAGTAATTCTACTTAGCTTCTGTTTTAAAAAGAAGCAAACTAGAAACAAACCTGTTCATTTTGGAGGACAGATTTCCATTCTGGTGGCAAAAAAATTTCACAGAACCACAGAACGGTCAGGGCTGGAAGGGACCTCTGGAGACCACCCAGTGCAGCCCCCTGCTACAGCAGGGTCACCTACAGCAGGTTGCACAGTCACGGCCAGGCGGGCTGGGAACGTCTCCAGAGCAGGAGCCCCCAGACCCTCTCTGGGCAGCCTGTCCCAGGGCTCTGCCACCCTCGGGGTGAAGAACTCCTTCCTCCCGTTCAGCTGGAACCGCCTGTGCTGCGGTTTGTGCCCACTGCTTCTCGTCCTGTCGCTGGGCTCCACTGGGGAGAGCCCGGCCCCATCCTTTTGACACTCGCCCTGAAGAGATTTGTAGTCACTGATCAGATCCCCTCTCAGCCTGCCCTTTTCCGGGCTACCAGGCCCAGCTCCCTCAGCCTCTCCTCACAAGGGAGATGCTCCAGCCCCCTCATCATCGTCATAGCGCTCCACTGGACCCTCTCCAGCAGTTCCCTGGCCCTCTTGAACTGGGGAGCCCAGCACTGGGCCCAGCACTCCAGATGTGGCCTCACCAGGGCAGAGCAGAGGGGGAGGATCACCTCGCTGGACCTGCTGGCCATGCTCCTCCCAATGCTCCCCAGGATCCCACTGGCCTTCCTGGCCACACAGGCACCCTGCTGGCCCATGGGCAACTTGCTGTCCACCAGGACTCCAGGTCCCTCTCCACAGAGCTGCCCCCAGCAGATCAATTCCTAGACTGCACTGGTGCAGACTTTCTCATTTAAAAATGAGAAGCAAATAATATGCATATTAATATTTTCCCAGTCATCAGTACGTTCAAAAGTCATTCATAAAGGAAAGGAAAATTAATAATCTGTTCTGCAGATGAGAGGAATAAACAGCAGAGCAAGCTGTACATAAAATCAGTCTCATATCCTGGACATACAGGAAAACTTCAGTGAGAGTTAGAACAGGAATTTTATTCCACATGTATAATAAAAGGATTTTTTTTCTCCATTCAAAATAATTTATCCTTCACTCTTACAGCTAGTCTGAACTGCAAGAAATGTGTCATAAAAGACTGAAATGTTAAAAAAAAAAATAGAGGAATAAAAGAAAGCTGCATCTCAGTTCACCTATGCTACTAACTATAATGAACTCAAAGAGTTCTCAATAATAACTTCTAGTAAATTTGAAGTTTCTTTTTTTTCCTGTTTTTTTGTTTGTTTGGTTGGTTGGGTTTTTTTCTTCCTTACCTCGTGAACTGTACTTAAAACATTTATGTCCTCCCATTCTAGGAACAGAAAACAAAGGCTACAGTGTTACAAAATAAGGCTGTGTTTGATCCTGAAGATTGATCGAGCAACTCATTCTGTATACAGTTTTAAAAATCCTAGCAAATGTATTTTATTTTTAGGAGTCCTGCTTTGAACCACTATGCATGACCTATAACTAAAATCTGTAAAACGGTTAACAGGGTTTATTTATTTATTTATTTTAATTCAAGACAAAACCACATAATTGCACTTAGTGGTTTTAGGTTTTTTATCCTAATGTGAATTTGATGATCAATCAAACTATATCTTACACAGTCTGTTCTCTTTACTGAAAAAGTTTAATGCTATGATAAACAGAAATAGAGGAACAACTTGGTCATCTATCTGTACTCCGATCAGCTAAGACAGTTTCGCAGCATAAGCAATTGGTGGCTGTAAGAATCCAAAAATAACAACTGAACTTGAACATTTTGAGCAATGAGTGAATGTACCTCAGCAAATACTGAGAGTTATTTTCCTCATCTTGCATTGCAAGATTTGAAAAAAATAAAATTATCCGTACCCTCTGAAAAATTAGATCTGGCATTTAAATGTTGTGGTTTGTTAAAAAGTGCTGATAATGTTTTTCCTCTTTGCTTTAATGGTCTTTTTTTAAGGGAAATAAACGTCCAGCATAGTTCAGAATAGGAAAAAATCTCCCCATTAGTCTATGAACTATAACTCATTCTGTCCAGCATTATCATCAAGCATTCAGATTCTTGATTTTAGGCTCCAGACAATTGCTATTCTATTGTTTGTAGTAACATTTCTAACTTTAGCTCAAGAGATTTTACAACAGCATAATCAACAACTAGCATCCTAAAAGCCCTGAACAAAAACATCACAAATTTTGCATCAGTCATGTTAGGGACAACATAAAAATAATGGAATATATAATGAGAAATGAGCTGAATTTCAAATATTTAATACCCAAATGCCTTTAGCTACCCAATGCACATCTCAATGCAAGCTTGTAGGAATAGTAGGGTAATAGGCAATGAAATTCTAATGTAAGGCCAGTATCTCCAAAGCAACAGCAAAAAGCTAACTTTGGGAGCTAAGCCCAAGCAAGAATAAACTAAGGTGCCATAGCATTTCCTTAACTTTGTAAACAGTCTAAAAGAAAACTATCATGTAATCCTAACATGTAGGCTCATTAACATGCAGACTGTGCACTGATCAAACCACCCTAAGCCTTGGCCACTGATCATCTCTGAGTTGTGATGATTCGTTTTAAAGATCAAAGTGAACAGCTGCTTGAAGGAGCTCCAACTAAGTCCATTAACATTCCTCCTCCTCTTAAGAATCTCCTTTTGTACAAAGCTCAAAATGCAGCCAAACCCATCACGCATTCAGATGATTAACAGGTTAGAAATACATATGGCACTAAGATAACTGTTCAGGAGTTACAAAGATAGGTAAGGAAGGAAATGTACACTGCTGTCATATTAACACATTTAATATAGAAGGATTCCAGACAGTTTGAAAACAGATGTTTATGCCAGAATTTTGCAGAGTAAGAGGAATTTATTGCATTGCTAACAGGAGTTTAAATTTTATATGCAAATCCTCAGGACAACTGATTCATAAGCATACTTCTCTGTTGTTGAATTGCCCTCATTAGCATTAATTTCTGTCTTCTCCTGATACCTGAGACTTAAAAATGACTGCAGGTAAAAGATTAGAAGAGACAGAATTAGAGTTCCTTTACTGTCTTTAACCCTGCCCTCATTTATTTATGAATGAAGCTCTGCGGTTTAACAAGCACAGACATTAGCAGGTTAATGAGTAGATACTCAAAATTTTCATGTGCGCTCATATTTACTGTACAAAATTCAACTTTTGAGCTGAAGGTATAATAATTACTTTTGTCATAGGTTTTTCTAGAGCAATCATCACTGGGGTATTTAAGATATTCACAAAGAAATTAACTAATCTTCATGATGCTCCTTAAGGACAAGCAGGGCCAAAATTTTCAAAGTAGAGAGTATTATGCAATGATACAGCCATAATGATATGTGAAATATGAGTTTCTGATTTATTTATTTATTTTCACTTCTGGATTCTAGATTTCAGGGGGGGGTATTTTTTAAAGAAATGGAAACTAGATTCACTTCACAATCATCCGCCTCTTGATTACACAGTTAACTGATGGAAGTATTGTCTTTTTGAAATTTTCCTAGTCAAAATAGCAATAAAGACTCACTCATCTTGACTGTGAACTATTTTACTTTTCAAAGTAAGGAACATGGCATTTATTGAAATGGAATAAGGTGTTAATGAGAGTACCTTACAAAAGTAAAAATCTGTGGGACTTAAGTAATATAGCCAGCTGATTTGAGAGACCATCCAACATCTGAATTAATACCAGTGATAAACTATTTCACAGTAAAATTATTCATACTCAGTAGGAAATTAAATTGTCATAATATGATTGTGTTAAAGAAACATTATCTATAATCTATGCCTACATACATTGTATGAAATCACTGAGCAGTCATTTTTCATAGTACTATCTATAACATATTCGACTCTATACATGGAATAAAGTCATGTTGATTATTTAGTACAAGTTACTGACTTCATTAACTTTTTATAACATAAAGTTCTTACCCCCTCAATAAGCAAACAGTGAAGGAGTGCTAGAGCAGCTGCTCAGTGACAGCATTATTACAGAAAACAGCTGAAGTAACTCTCTCTACCAAGATTCAACTTAATAGATGTATAGATCAATTCTTCTAAGATTTAAGTGATGGTATCATACAAAATAAGTATTGCCTGTAAACTAATTCTGAGTTTTCCATTTTATGGCTTAATCGAGGGTGGAGGTGGGGGGTGGGTGGGTAAGCATATTATATAGAAACATATCTTGGTCAAGGAGGTCAAATGCATTGTTACCCCTTGACACAACAGGAAATGGCAACATCAAATATAAATAAAACCAAAAATGAGGGATATGTGGGCTTTTTATCTCTGCATGATATTATGTTATATAAATAATGTATAAGTTCAGAACCCATCCAGTTTTATCATATAAGCATATCTAAAGTGAATTGCTTATGGCATTGTGTGTTGTTGTTGTACAGAAGTGAACCACAGTGGAGATACCTAAGATTGTTTATGTGTCAGTCCAGATTTTCACATACAATGGTTGCAGATCATTGTTTACCGCTTACCACTTGAAGTACTTTCTTGTTGTTCAGAAGATGGAGATATTTTAAATACCTGAAGAACAAAAATGGTTGATAAATATATCTTCTAGTTACCATTACTGTACCTGCTGAATAACTTTTTTTTTCCTGCCAAATTCCTGAAGAACTTTGCCTAACTTGGAGATCTTAAAGCACGCTTAACTAAGCAACTACAGTCCTTCAAGTCTTAGCATGAGACATGAGCATAAATGGAGACAAGAATCTCTTGGCGCTTCAGAGGCAGGTCTGCCATCAGTAACAAACAGATAGCCTTCCTCTTTCAAGAATGTAGAACAACCAAGCAAGCCTTAGAGACTTTTGATCAGTATTAAGATACCGAGGTAGATATTCAAGGATGACAAACGAGAGATATTCACATGGCCAAAATTAGTTGTCTGTCCCCCAAATTTTCAAAAAATTAATCTGTATAAACAATTCATTGTTTTTCTTTGAGATCTGTAACTAAATTACAGAAAGCGTGAGCAATGGCAGAACATTTTCTGCTCAACCTTAGGGAGACACGATTCCAAAGAACTGGTAACTGATTTAAAAAGTAAAGTCTGGCATTCACAAATTTCCAGGAAAAGAAATGTTGTATTCTGTCCTGTACAAGTCTGTATATTCTAATTAAGAAAATCTTGCCTGTGTACTTGAAATTAACAAACTTGCTCTGCACAAAATTGTCATTAAATGTACCTTTTAAATTACTTTTTTTTAAGTATAATTTTGCTAAAGAAACAAAACCACTGAAAGGGAAATCTCTTAAAGTACTGAAGACAATTGTGTGGGAGTTGTTCTTGTGTTTCATAATTCAGGTGTTTGGTTAATAGCATTTTCCTACTGAAAAAAACAAGTAGAATTAAATTGGGATTTGGAAGAAGTGTGGAATAAAATTTTGCTTTGAAGGTCTGTTTTCCAGTCCTCGTTATAACCATTTAACATGGTCCTAATCTTGTTATTTTCTTCCTAATAACTGAAGCACTCACGGAAAATGTAGAAGAGCATGAAGGACTTTTACCTAGTAAAGCAAAACTGATGACTAACAGATGCCTTAAGCTAAAAAAACAGTCTTGTGCTTTTTTTTTTTTTTTTAAAAAAAAAAGAGCGAGAATTATTTCTATGTTATCTCTATGTTATAAACACCTCTTGAGAGAGGAAAGTCATCATTATGATTACATTTGACCTTTACTGCTTGAACTCCAGGGAAAATAATCACAATTCATAGAGTTAATTAAAAATACACAATGCTGCAGAAAATTGAAAACTAGTTGAAAATAAAGAGAGAAAAAAAGATTTGTAAAGTAAAGCTCCAGGTGCAGCTGTTTCTCAGGAAAAATAGAAAATTTTTTTTAAATCCCTGCTGTTATAATTATAGTAATAGTTATTATTCTGTAATTTCCCAAATTTTCCAGTCTCTTGAATGCTATGGTATAATCCTACTGTTAAAATTACATCTCTCAATAAACTCGATGTTCCATAGAATGGCCTGAAGTGTAAGCTGATATTTTGCAAATCTAATAGTTTTTTCCTGACAGTATACACACAACTAAAGATATATAATTTGTATATGTCCACCTAAAAATTAAAACATTAGGTCTAATGTAGACCCCAATGCAACACTAAAATAGCTGATTTCTCTTATGAGGTTGAAAATGTATTAATAGAATTATCTATTTGCCCATTCAGGGTGGCTTCTGATTCTTTTACAACACGATTACTTTAGCATTCATTGCTGAGAATAAACAGCCAGAAGAGCTACAGCCAAAGGGTTTAGTCAGAAGCGGGATCTCAATAATGCTTATTTGCTAAAGAAAGTAGAGACAATGCCTGTCAAGGAAATTTATAACTGCATATTGTGTGCATTATATCAAAGCACAGTGTGCTCGCAGGACTAATGAGGAAGTAAACAACACTGAGGGTCAGATCAGAGGGCTACAACATTCTGCTCTCCAGAGGGAAAATAAAGGCTGAATTAAATCCTCTGATGGTAGCACTGCCACAGGTAGGGATGTATTTTCCTCTTTAGACATATAAGCTGTTCTGGAAAACCATTTCCCAGCTTATTGTCACAGGGGTCTTCTATTGATCACAGCAAAACAACACTGTGATTGATCCTTCTTGTCTGTAGTATTTCTAATACGCTCATAAACTAAAAGTCTAGGTACCATTTGTGTGGAAGTTAATGGGACAATATGCTTGAGCCTGGGTTACTCAATAGATGTACAGTTTTATAGAACAGAGTCCGACCTCTTTATGTCTACTGGTTTTACTGCAAATGGTCAGCAGACTTCTTAAACAGTATTGCACAGAAAAATATTCTTTGGTAAACCTATCACAATACATACATATCTCCATTGAATCATACTGATTTTCCACCCTGGCCTTAGGAGTATAGTAGCTGTCATTTTTTTTACTGTTTATCAGTTCAGTGTTCAATGCTGTCTTCTGTTATTTGAAGTCTTAACTCCTTTTCTATCAGTCTGCATTCCAGGTCCTACATTAATGCTTGCCCTTGAGCTTCATGGTGGCAACTGGGAGGCCTTTATTCCTCTTAAGAATTTACCTTTCCTGCTGACACATATTCTATGCAAACATGCAATCTTTTCTCTAAATAAAATCAGCCTTTGCCTGACAAAGCTTACCACGGTAACATGTAAATCCACAAGAAGTAGAAATTTAGCAAGGAAAGGAGGACAGAAAAAACAGCAGTAAAACCCATGCTTACCAAGACAACGGAATATTTGTCCAATGCATGGTCAGCACCAAAGCAGCTGCTTTGCTCTTCTACACCTTTTGAAATCTGTACTTAGTTCTCTGAAACTGATCTACATACATATTTCTCTCTTTCTGCTACCATGAACCATTTTGAAAGAGTCATGAACTTCTAATAGGTCTGCCACATCAAATGTTGCTAGAAGATAGGACAAACCATCTCCATCAGCAGTGTAAGAGGCCGATCTCTTTCTCAGAACCTCTACTTTTTGTGTTACCTCAGGCAACAAGGTTAAGAAAATAAAATTCACATTGAAAAGTCATTTTCTTGTTAAGTAAAAGGAAAGAATAAAGGAAAAAAGGAATAAAGATTAGCTCATATTTGCCAATATTAATGGTAGAGAGGGGACAGAAAGTTGTGAAGCAGTTGCAATACAGGTAGCATTATCTAGAACTGGTTCTGAAGGAATGACAATGTCTTTTTCTTCATGTTGCTGATCCCACACATTGGATTTGTGTAGACTCATAGAAATTTTTTTTATGTTGGAAAAGACCTTCAAGGTCATCATGTCCAACCATTAACCCAACACTGCCAAGTTCACCACTAAACCATGTCCCTAAGCAACACATCTAGGCATTTTTTAAACACTTCCAGGCATGGCAATTCCACCAACTCCCTGGGCAGCCTGTTGCAATGCTTCACCACCCCTTTGGTGAAGACATTTTTTCTAATATTATCCAATCTAGACTTCCCCTGGCATAATTCAAGGCCATTTCCTCCCGTCTTGTTGCTCGTTATCTGTGAGAAGAGACCTACCCACACTTTCCTACACCCTTCTTTCGGGTAGGTGTAAAGAGCAATGTGGTCCCCCCAAGTCTCCTCCTCTCCAGAGTAAACAAGCCCAGGTCTCTCAGATGCTCGTCATAAGACTTGTGCTCCAGACCATCTACCTGCATTAATACACACTTGAAATATGAAAAAGCAACATCTAATACAAACCATAGGTACAGCACAGGTTTGATTTGAATGGGAAGGTGCAAGGCAGCCACAACTTCATATAATTATATACAGCTTCAGGCACTACCAATTAGCCAGTGAATGAGAGGCCTTTTAATTTCTTTTATGCTGTTCCTCAGAAACGCACCCTTGTAAACACCCCTGAAGCAAAGAAAGCGTTGAAAATGAATCTAAAAAAGGGAAAGATGAACTGTGCAGAGAAAAAGAATAACACTGAAGTTAATACGGAGCAGAACTGTCTGCAATTTTACCATAAGTTAATGTTTTTTATTGAATGAAGCACCTCCTGTAATTTGAGGTCTGTTATTCCAACTATATACCAGTTCCTGAAGTTACAGAAATGACAGGAATTATGGTCATACTCAACGTCACAGTGATTGCATTAATAGGTGTACAACCATTATGATGCAAATGTCTTTAGTGAACCCCAACCCAGCACTGCAGTTAGAAGAGCAGAGGAGTAGAATGCCATGGGGTATCTGACCTCCTTTTTACAAACATGTGGAAATACTTTGCACTTATCCCCTGAAGCAAACTCCTTCACTTGTAAAAGCTAAATCTAGAGGCAAAAAACCCCCAGTTCTCTGCAGCACTAGTTTCAGTTGTTTGCTCATTTATTTCATTATGACTTCGGGTCTTTTTTCTTCAATAAGATCATATATGTTCTAAAATAAAATTAAATAGAACTCAAATACAGTCACAATATGTTTTTCACAAACCTGATATGATGAGGACCCCAAATATTCCTGTTACCCAAGAATAAACTCTGGAAACTGGAAACAGTCTAAGGCTTTCACTGCAACATTAAGTCAATTTGCAGAGATATCCAGCTGTATTCTGCAGCACTGAACTTTTCAGGGAAAGTAATGTATATGTTTTCAGTATGTTTTTCTTGTAAAATAGAAAGAGCAGTCCATTCACCACACAAAAACTATGATTCTCAGGAGAAGACTGTCCCAGTCCAAAAGAGATTGCAGGGATGGGCAGACCGAAAGGACAGAAGAACATCTAACACGTGAAGAATTCTCTCCCAAGGAGCAATGGGCAATGACTACATACGTCTAGATATGCATATGCTATTACTAATATGGCCAGAAGAAATGTCAACAGTGGAACTGAGTAACATTGGGTCAGAAAAAACAACCCTGTTATGGCACCTTCACTGTTTGAAAAACAATACATGGAATTTAGAATCAAACCAAAATAAGTGTACTTTATCACCGATGAATTCTAAGCAGAATTCCAGAGTGTAAGCATATTATAAACTTGGTTCTGAAAAAGCAGTCATTCCTCCAATGTACAGAAACTTACTTGCTGACTTACAAGACAAATCCAGTTTACTTGCAACAAATTTTGAGCGGATCGTTTTTGCTTATAAGCTGTATGCATACACATAATCTGCTTATTAAGTTTTACTCAGAAGTACCTTTAAAAAATATAAGTTCTATACAAATCAGCCTACAAGGAATGAAATATTGGTTAAAAGCTTATCTCTAATAGTTCACTGTGGGGTTTTTTAATCAGGCATTACCCACATCTTTCCCAGACTTTAATCCAATACCATACTTGCAACAGAGGGATTCATAGTAAATGTTGCTGTGTTGTTTCTTTTAAACTCACCTAATTAGTAGTTCCAAACTTCTTCCCTTTCCAAAGACTCAAAGAATCCTCTCTACCTCATGCAAGCGCAGCTGAAGAGTGTGACAGAGCTATGCTGCTGGAAAGAAGATGAAGACAATTTTATTCAGATCCAAAAACCTGAGCTGGACTTGCAACAGAGCTCCAACACGCAACAGATGTGTTCAAAGCAGTTATTTTAAAAGTACATGCAAGTCACTGTTCTAATAAAATAACTTCAACATTAAACAGCATTATTTAACCAGCGCATTAATGATAATTGCGCCCCTCCAGACTCTGCAGTAACTTCCACTTATGAATTGCCTTTCATGTTAAAAATACTTGCTTTTAATAACAGCAAAATATGAAAAATATTTAGTAAGACTAGAGAAGCAATATCTAAAAGTGAGGTATACTATAAATAAAGATTCTATAACATTATTTTTTTCTTCACTGAGAAAATAACAAGGCAAAAAAATAATCAGTTCTATGTTCTACCAGGCTAAATCTACTATAACTTGTGATTTACACCTATGCAGCTGCAACATCAAAGTCTCCTTCCCTACTACTTCATAACATGGTGTGTTCCATTAATTAATTGAATTGGACTTGGGCTTAAGAAACATCATTTTCTACAAATTTTAAAGGCCAAGAGATTGTCTGGAAAGGGATCCTCTTTCATTAATATATTTATACAACACAGATTAACTAGGCTGCAAGATACTGAAAAATGAATAAAGGTAGTTATTAACACATACTGCTTGTCTAGGAACTGTGGATCAGGCTACTCTGTAATTCCCCTCTACACAGAGAAAAAAAAATAATCAAGTCTTGTTTACATTTGCACTATTGTATATTTTTTTAATTTTTATATGCATTAGAATACTTTTCATACCATGAAAAATAAATCTATTCAGGACAGCTGCAAAACATTGAAAAGAATTATTGGCTTAAAGCTGGCATTGATTTCAAGCAAATAGAACATTCATTATTTCATCTAACCAGCACAGCTAAGGATCAGGGAAAAAACCACCAGATAAATATTCCAAATGCATTACGTTATTTCAGCACCCCATTTGGGGGAAATAATAGAATATTTTCTGCATTCGTCTACACCAGAAAGCATATATAGTAATAGGTATGGAAAATTAATTCAAAAAACAGAATGTGGCAACTGTCAATTTTGGTCATCTTAACTTAGATAAGCTTATTTGGCAGGCAAAAATATTATGAAGCTTTCACTAAGATGTCAGGTTGTAGCATGTGCTCTCCTTGTCACAACTGGAATACATCAGTTGTATGGACTGGCTTTTCTTCTCCTTAATTTCAGTCAGTCCCACAAATACAAAAATCTTGTCTGCTTGTTTTGCCAGATGATACTTGTCTTCTTGCCATTGAATAATAATTAAATTTCATTCACAGAAATAACATTTAGGTGGCTGCCCAATATAGATTCCTTCTTTGTGGATACATTTTCATAAAACCATATAAAAAAAGCTATGGGTTTTGTATCAAGACTGTTCCCTCCTGGAACTGTAGGACAGGCCTTTAGACAATACCAGAGATGCTAAAAGAAAACAAGGACTGAAAGACAATTGCACCACAATGGCCTTTAGTAACCTAAATCTGACTCCTGTTGGAGTAGGTCTTGTGGTCTTGCTTCCATTACAAGTGTTAAATGGTCAAGAAAATACAGAATTAAAATTGCTTTTGCCCCAGCCAAGCAAAGCTGTCAACGCCACCTCTTACAAAAAGCTATGACAGAGGTGGCAAAAGAATCACGGAATAGTTGGGCTGGAGGGGACCTTTAAAGGCCGCCTAGCCCAACCCCTGCAATGCACAAGGACATCTTCAACTACATCAGGTTGCTCAGAGCCCCGTCCAACCTGGCCTTGGATGTTTCCAGGGATGGGGCATCCACCACCTCTTGGCAACCTGTGCCAGTGTTTCACCACCTCATTGTAAAAAATGTCTTCCTTAGATCTAGTGTAAATCTACCATTTTCTATCATAGAATCATAGAGGTTGGAAAAGACCTTTAAGATCATCAAATCCAATCATTAATCCAGGACTGCCAAGACCACCACTAAGCCATGTCCCGAAGCAACACATATACACATTTTCTAAATGCTTCCAAGGATGGAGACTCAACCATCTGCCCGGGCAGCATGTTGTAATGCTTCACCACCCTTTCAGTGAAGAAATTTTTCCTAATACCCAATCTAAACCGCCCCTGGTGCCACTTGAGGCCATTTCCTCTTGTCGCGTGTTATCTGGGAGAAAAGACTGACCCCCATCTGTCTACACGCTCCTTTCAGGGAGTTGTAGGGAGCAATGAAGTCTCCTATGGGCCTTCTTTTCTTCAGGCTAAGCAACCCCAGATCGCTCAGCTACTCCTCCAGACCCTTCACCAGCTTTATTGCCTTTCTTTGGACACACTCCAGCACCTCCACATCCCTCCTGAAGTGAGGGGCCCAAAACTGAACCAGTATTCAAGGGGTGGCCTCACCAGTGCTGAGTACAGAGGGACAATCAATTCCCATTTACTGCTGGCCACACTGTTCCTGACACCAGCCAGGCTGCTGCTGGCCCCCGTGGCCACCTGGGCACAGGGCTGGCTCCTGCCCAGCCGGCCCAGCCAGCCCCCCCAGCCCCTTTCCCGCCGGGCACCTTCCCAGCCCCCTGCCCCAGCCTGCAGCGCTGCCTGGGGCTGTCGTGACCCAAGTTCCATTACACTTTGTCCTACTGCAACAAGACTTCTTAAAAAATTTGTCCCCATCTTTCTTATAAGTCCCCTTTAAGTACTGGAAAGCTGCTATAAGGTCTCCCTGGAGCTGCCTTCTCCAGGCTGAATGATTCCAACTCTCCCAGCCTTTCCTCATAGGAAAGGTGCTCCAGCCCTCTGATCACTTTGGGCAAGATCCTTAGTTCTTCCCTTGTCCACTGATGTAGTCACTGCATCATAGAAGGCCCCTGGGTCGGTCAGGCAGACGTGCCCTCGGTGAAGCCGTGCTGGCTGTGGGGAATCGCCTCCCAGCCTTCCACGTGCCTTGGCACAGCTTCTAGGAGGATCTGTTCCATGACCTTCCCAGGCATAGAGGTCAGGCTGGCAGATCAGTAGTTCCCATGGTCTTTCTTTTTATCCTTTTTAAGAACAACTTGATGACTTTGTAAATTAAAGCCTTCTCTCAAGAACTTTCATAATATATTCCTTAAACTATTTCTAAAAAGTATACTTCTTAATTTTAACTTGAAAGAATTTATTGTAATAAATCATGGAAAATAAAAGGTTAAATTAATACATTACAAATTAATTTTTGGTCAAATTCATGAGTCTGAAGTGATGCATTGGAGGTCATTTGTAAATTTTTTCTGTTTCAAACCTCCAAACACCACCATTTAATCACCCACCACCACCACCCAGTAAATTTTTTCCAGTCAGGTCTATTTCCAATGCAATCTCCTAGAGGTCAGCTTAGACATATATAGAATATATATCATTTTAACCTGAGCAACAAACTATAATACTTGAAGCTGCTAGTGGAGCTAGTAATTTCTCTCTCCAATTGACCTTTCAGTCCTCCATCTATTCCATATTTCTGTTTAATCACATAGCCAGGGTTATCCTCACTTTGCTACTCTCTATGTATCTTACAGTTTTTAATCAAATTTTTGCCATCATTCTTTTAAAATCAAGTCTGACAAAGTTCACTTTTATAAAAATATTCTTGAATTTTTCATCATATTTAAAAATTACAAGATCCTACTATGTTCAGAAGTGGTATATTCTTCACTATACTATACTATACTCAGTTTCAAGCTAATTGGACTAGTTACAGTTTCAAAAACAATACAGAAATGGAAGGAATAAAACTGACCGCTGCTGACTTGACCATTATTTCTCCATAAAGAAACAATACAGGAATGACAGTTTTAATATGAACATCTAAGAAGTCACTCAAAATAAAAATTGAAGCATTTTTGCTTATGGTAAGAGGAAACCATTTTGCACCTATTAGGAGACGTTATCACAGGTTGTGTGGGAGGAAACAATCCAAACAGAGCTTAATACCACTGCAAAGGTGACCAACATGGTCCTTTTATCCCTGCACCAGAAATTCTATGTTTAAAGAGCTGTGCTCGAAAACAGAAGATTGGATCTTAGATTAAAGAGCCTGTAATAGTATATTTTATAGATTTGCCAGGTATGGATCACCAATGATCAAAGTGGTAGTTTACACTAAACATGACATTGTTTAACCACAGGCGTCATTATATGATTTTTTAAAAATATAATTACACACCTCAATTTCATCTCTTGTCCTTACTAAGGAAGTAAAATGCATTTTGCAAAAAAAGAAGATAAAATACAGTTTCATTGAGTGTGCAAAGATTAAAGTAAATTTTGGAGAAATAATTAAGAAAGATGATAGCTGTTTGCCTCCGAGTTTTCCTTTGCCTTCCACCAGCATGACAATTTCTCCTGCATATTTTGTACCCTGGTATCAGAATGTCTGCCTTATAGCCAATAGACTCATATTTACAAATTGGAAATGATCTAAAATCACTCAGTGATAATAGCAGCAGTTCAGTGATCCACAGTGGAAAAGTAGTATTTAAACATGACTCTCTCTTAGGGCTCCTGCCCTGGACTTTAACTAGTAAACCCATTTCCTGGTTCCAGCTCGAGTCAGTCTGTGTGTATATATAAAAGCAATCCTCTATATGCATTTAAAGGTAAATCACAACATTTTTTTTAAGTTTAGTAATCCCTTATTAAAAAAATAATCTATAAGTTATCGGAAAACAGTTCTGTTTGGTGCTACCAGTTCTCTTTCCAGAAAATGCCAATTATGATTGAAAGAAAACAATGAACCAGAAATCCCAATGGTTGAAAACTACTTGCAAATTATGAAAAGAAGTTATTTTCTACAGAAAATATTTATTTTCACATTGTTGTTTATCCAAAGTTCAAGTATCTTTCAAAAACATGACAGAAGGATAACTTGGCCAGGACTGCTGGGGACGTTTTTCTATAAAGACAAATGTAGGTTCACAGCAGCAAGAGAAGAAACAAGCCCTACATCCACCGCTTCTCAGTAACTTCTGATTCAGGAACTGTCAAGTTTATTCCCACGCATTTTGTTAGTCCTTAGTATAGAAAACTATCCAAACCAAATCCCCTAGTATAGACAATTCCCCTTTTAACTTTCTAGCTTTTTATAACTTTGTTGGTTTACTAGATAATGTGTCTTATTTTTACATTACCTTTTTTGATTTTCCAATATATAGTGTAAAGCAGGTCGATTAACATTTTGAGGGGGGAAAATATGAATTTGAAGAGTTATTGTTCTGGAAACCTTGAGGTTTCTTGGAGCAGCACAGTATTTCTACTGTATGTTTTACTTCCTTTTCTGCAAGTAAGGACCAGGTGGCTGTGGCAGCTGAGTTACAGAATGACTAAAGAGCTAGGTTTGCTGACACTACGCAGCAGAATTGCTGTCCTTCTTAAAGGAAGTGCCATGTATTTCATTTCAATTGTTTAAAAAAGAGTTAATTTTGACCCTGCAGTTGAGTTGTCATCTTGCTTGTATTTACATCTTAAAGTTCAGAAAGTCTCAGGAGACAGCTGTCATGATAACAGCCTGGCAGTGGGGTCAATTAGACATTTGTTCCTGTCCGTAAGTAGAACTGTAAAAAGGTAAATGAGGTCCTATCCTAGAAGAAAGGTTTGGTCTATAGTACCAACCTAATAAAACTGGTTTCATACTTTAAAAAAAGAAAAAAAATAATAATTCTGTACTTCTGCAGGTCTCAGTTTAAAGGACAAAGTGAGGTCATAGGCTGGATGCTCAATAGCTTTTCAAATGCTATGGCATAAAGGAAATAATGTAGAAATTTCAGCAGCCTTACAAGTCTGCTACCTGGTGGGTCACCTCACAAATCAAAAATTAAATGGAGGTACAAACCCACAAAAATCCCATTTAGCATTGCCCAGGGATATTTCCACTTTGTTCTTTAGTAAGGACTAACAATTAAAATTGTTTCTACAGACAAAAACGACCAAAAGAATCAAAGTGAAAATTATCTATAGATTAGTGTCTGCTCGTCTGAAAATTTCCATTCATGGGCCTGAGCATGAACAAGTACATCAGCTATCTCAGATGGAAGACCTCCTGAGCTGCCTTTAGGCATGACCCAGGCTGGACTCTTCTAGCCTGCAGACACTGACCACGAGTCAAAGAAACCGTGGCTCTTGGTACATTTGCAATACCCTATTACACCAGCAGCATAAGTTACAGTGCATAAGAAAGAAATAGGAAGAGCCTCACATAAGTTTTTGGCTTTCAACCAAGCTAATGATTTACACCTCCTTGTGAAGTCAACATTTAGGAGCTGCAAGTTAGTCAGTTGGTATCCAGGCAGTTTGGTAATTGCCAACCACTAGTGAATTCCCCAAACAGCTAGTTTCAGGCTAACCTGACTGTTGAATCACAAAGCATACCAGAACTAAACTTAAGAAGAAAGATGGAACACACCTTCCAATTTATGATGTTTGTTTAATTTCCTTGTGCTATGTCAGGAAAGGAGTTTCTTTCTGTTTCCAGGTTTCTCTAATAGCTCTTCAAGTCCTTCCTTCATCATATTACCTTCATTTTATACCTACTGTCCAAAAACATATCACATATTAATGTGAAGCTTCAGGGCAAAATCCTAACCTCTCTGAAGTTAGTAAGTGTTTTATCACTCAGCTTCCTAGGACCATAATTTAATTGCTGGAAAAGTTAAGTCCAGTCTAGAGAATATGCAGGTACCATCACTGTAACTAATGTAGTCTCCAAGGTAAACAAAATCCTAAAAATAACTTATTATTAACACTATTAACCTAACATTCCTTCAGCTCAAAAAAGGGTTTGTCTTCATTAAAAATGCATCCAAATATCACTTATCAAATTGGCAGATCTTATTAGTTAGATTTTCCCTTTAAAATCTAATCAGTATCTTAGACCCAAATCATTTTTATGCTTCTTCCTCATTACAAAACCTGCTATTTTCAACTTAATCAGTTTTACTACTAAGTTATCTTTCATTAGACACAAAAAAGCTGTGAGAGTGGGGTGATCTATTAAAGAAAACATTAAACCTAGAGCTTAGTTTCTGAGAAATAAAGTGCTCTACAGGACTGCTAAGTGAAGTGACTGAAGGAAACATCATCCTAAGAGACATTTAGGAACTATACCTTGCAACAGATTATTGGGTTTAAAATGCACTATGTTGAAAAGAACTCTCTAATTTATTCAAGTGGAATTATTTCCAGTGTATAATTAGTCACACTTATTTTTCCTGTGTGCAAACCTCCCAGTTCAACAAGAGTAGCATTGAAACTTCAGATATGCACTCACACCAAAGGCTGATCATTTATCATCTCAAGTGGTCTGGGGGTGCAGGATGCGGGGGTGGCAAACCACAAACCCAAAAAAGCTTCAAAGATTTTTTTGGAGGTGACAGTCGTGACAGACAACAGTGAGCAAAATCCCACTGTCTTCATGTTTGTTTGAAGGCTGCTGAGCCAAGTTCAAGTTCCCCTGAAAAATGAATAAAACAAATTTTGTTGGACCTTATCAAAGAGACACGTAACTGAGTTACAAAGCAAATCTCTATTACTATGTTTTAGTGTTCCCCTGATTGCACGATATATACCAAAAGCTGACCACAATATTTTTGTTTCATAGCAAAAAGAAACCGATTTCTATTTGTTCAGTTTTAAGTCATGATTCAGTTCAATTCACCTTGTGGAAGAGAAATGAAAGCAAACCATGGAGATGATCAGTACAAAACCTGAAACCACACAATGACACTGTGGAGAAGACAATATTCAAATTCAGGCTGGTCTGAGCGAAGAGTGATACAAGGTCCATCAAGCTCAAGGCCAAAATTTTAGATAATAATAATTAGAAATACCAAATGCTCAAGGTGGAACTTCTTTTAAAGACTGATTTTCAAAGAGTACCAAGGGTTAGGTGAAAAAATTATAAGGGTACTACAAGTTGCTTTCAGTCCATCACCCAGAAATTGGATCAATCTACATTATTCTTTTATTTAAATTATGGTTTAGATGTCCAGCTCTCTGAGCTGGGCTGTCAGTAGCAGCGTTAGGCACACTGCATTTGGACTGAATGTCAAAACTCAGGCCCTGGCTTCCAATACATTGAGGAGAAAGTCATATACCATTAAACCTGAGCTAGGACCAAGGCTGAGCCCTAATGCACCATCCTTCCCCACTGCAAATCCCTGGGTCCTCTTGGCCTCTGACCATTTCTCAAAGCTTTCTGAGCACTGGCACAGCAGAAGCTAGATACTCAGAACCTGTGCTTGGAGCTTGTCCTAAGTGAGGATTAAAATGATGGGTGTCATTAGTTCATCTGATAGCTTAAATGATCATCAAGTGCTAGCTGGGGTCAACCTGTTTGATTTTTCTCTGAAAGACACTAAAAGCATTCAGCTGTGGCATAGGGACTGTTTTTAAGGCGGTGACCAAAGGCTGTGAGTACAGGAATCTCCTCAAGGCTGCTCTCATATAGCTACTGTCTCCATAGCATACACTGCAAGACAAAACATTTAGGAATCAAATTATCAGAAGTCAGGGTATGGGTACCAAAGTCTTCTCCCTTTATAGCTACCACAGCTACTTAACATCAGGCCCCATTGACTGCTTGTGCTGGGTCGGCGTGCACTCAGCGAGCCCACACTGCTATTCGGAGCACAACGGCAGTCCAGGACATTTGCCCAGCCCAGGCCCAAGTTGAACTTTAAAAGAGGAACAGATCTGCAAGTTCATATCAGAAAGACTGCCAATGTCTCGTCTTTGGCAACTCCCGTCTCCAACCAGATCTTTTATTTTCTACGAAGTAATACATTTTCCACAACGCCACTGTACAGAAACCAGGAAAATACTAGCATTACAGAATCACAGAATGGTCGGGGCTAGAAGGGACCTCTGGAGACCACCCTGTCCAATCCCCTGGTACAGCAGGGTCACCTACAGCAGGGTGCACAGGATCATGTCCAGGCGGGCTGTGAATGCCTCTGGAGAAGGAGACTCCACAACCTCTCTGGGCAGCCTGTCCCAGGGCTCTGCCACCCTCGAGGTAAAGGAAAAAAAAAAACCCCAAAACCAAAAACCACTTCCAAAAGGTAAAGCAAACTAGGCCACAGTTCTGCTTAAATACAGGTGAAAATGCGCATGATATAACACTTAGATATGTAAGAGATGATGCTCATGAATCTGCTGCTCAGAGAAAATTTACAGTGGAAATGTATGAGTCAGCGTGATGGCTGCTGTCAGCTACAAATATATGCATATTATGCACCTACCACATGCAAAACACTCCCTCAATGATCTTATTAAGGAGGCTGTGACATACATCAAAATAATGTTATACCTACAGCAGCCCGTAGGTATTAAAATATGCCCTTCCTAGTTATTTTGTACACAGTGAAAAATTACACACTTGTGGGTAAACTTGCTCATCAATTCTGACAGATAATTCAGAATACATGCTTGATACCACAACTTAAGTATCTGAAAGCTGTAGAAATAGATTTATGTTCTACATGTTAGTGAAGAAAAAAAAAAAAAAAGAGAGAGAAAGGGAGAGGAACAGTGAAGACAATTATTTGAGCTACACAGAATTTTAGATGGGTAATAATTAACTTGGTGGTGAATAGCTGAGTGATAGAAAAATCTCACAAGTTTTCCTGAATAGTATCTAAAAATAGTTGGGTCTGAAACAGAAGAGAAACTTTTTCAACAATTACTTCCGAGTTTCCTCCTTCCATCCTTTGTGGGAGAACCAGCTTCCCTTATTTACTTTAATATATAAAAAGCAAAAGAAACTCTGCACATAAACAGGCAAGAATTGAGGACTAACTTGTACTTGTTCACAGCCTTGAGTAGATCAGGATTCATTAAGGTGGGATAAAACGGGAAAGAGGAATTCCAGAAAGTTTTGTCTCAAAAAAGACACAATAAATCCCAGAGCTGCCTCACATGGCTGAGGTCATTCCTACCTCAGGACCTCCAAGCAGCATGGATATTCCTCTCCATTTGTAGTTAAGGTCCAATGGATAGCGTAGGGCACAGCTTAATTTCCTGGACAGGGTGTAGCATACCCTTTGTATATCAACATATGAGCATGGCCATTTGAATATCGACCAGCTGCAAGAGCAGCTTTGGCAGTGCTGCCTCGTCATTCCTTACTCAGAATTAAAGACAACCAAGTCAGAGGCTGAAAGAAGGAAGAAGCCCCCATCTCACCATGCATGGGCAATAAGGGTCCCGGAAAGATGACAGCAGCAACAGAGAAAACACCAGGAGATGAGTTTTACTTGCCTGTCAGAAACCAGCTGTAATTTCACCAAGTGGTGTGATCAGACAGAATCAAAGCATTTCTTGGAACAGCTTTGTGTCAAGAGCTGAACCTGCTCCTCAGAAACCAAGTGGCTTCCTTTCCTCTGCTTTTCCTTTGCTGTATAAAAGCTATGTGTAATCATCTCTCTTCCATATTTTTTAAGCAGGACCAATTACATTGTTCATTCAAAGGTCAGGCCAACACATATGGCATGCAATTCAGAACAGTAAATATGAAAACATTCGTCATTAATTATTATAACCCTCAAGTAAAAAGTAAACATAAATAGTTACCTACGAAAAAATATTTCATTTTCTATAAAAGGTGGCGGCAGTGGATGCTCACTGGCAATGCGTTGTATCCAGTACAATTTGAAAATTTATGTACACAGTTGGTGCTCCAGCCAGCAAATAATGTACGCAATTACAGCTACTGTTAATGTGCCTGCATGCCTAATTTCTGGAGCAGCATGCAAAGTGCTTTCCCCTTAAGGTGGCTTGAGCAACTGGCCTGCATTTTAACAGAGAGAACCGTATGTAACCAAAGCAGATCTTTCAGGAGACAAGCCATGCTTTCAACTTGTTCTTGCTGCCAGAGTAGTAATTGCAGTGAAATGGAAAAAAACAAGTACACACCTACTATAAACAGATGGCTAATAAAAATTTGGGGAGCTCTTTCAATACAGAAATTGAGTACTCTAAAAAGACACCTACATAACAAATGCTGGGACATGTTGTCTGCTTTTATAGACTACTTAAAGATATGACCTTTAGCTCAGCAGCTGAACTGTTTGTTCCCTTATTACCAATTATATGCAGAAGTTTCAGAATACATGTATACCAAATATTTAACTTTTATAACAAAATGTATCAAATGCACTCATGCAATACAGGCAGTAGGCATTGACTACTAATGTGATGTACCCAAATAGGGTAAAGAATTTTTATGTTACAAATCACAGCTTTCTGGTGTAGCATCTTTAGATAAAGAGTAGTCTTGATGAAATTAGGAGGTTACAACACACAGTAAAAATGCATCTTAGTCCACTGAGGTTTACTCATGCCTGCAAACATCTGCTCTGTTTTCTACTTCTTTTTGAACACAAGAGCAAATATTTCCGTTTGTTCAAAAATGTTGACAGGTGAATTAGTGTTTCAACATTAAAGTAGGTCAGCCCATGTTGCATTATTCAGTGTATCAACATGACACTTTTAAATGATAAAATATTGTCTAATGCAAATTTGAAGTGATACAAGCCTATATCCGCTTTCTGCAGAAGAAAAGCTGCTTTAATTTGAAATTGTCCCTCCTCCGTCTTTAAGAAAACTGTGGGGTATTACAAATAATTTCTTTTTGCCTACATAACCTCTTCAGCCCAGCCAATACCTTGGGTGAACACATGAAATAAGGACAAGCACATGCCTGTTCCCAAGCAGCACAGCTGACAGCAGATTTAAAGGGACATGATCAGCTTCAAACATAGTCACGGAGAAGAATAAAATCTATTTCAGGTACTGTGAACGTCCTGGAGTCACCCCTACCAATTTAGACGGCATAACCAAGCCATTTGCTGTTTCTTAGAATATTTTCTTTCCCTGGTTTGTGTTTGAAAACTCATGCCCCTAAGGAAAATGCAGTCTCAATGTTCTACATTATCTGTACACGGAAACACTTGTCAGTGGGAAAAGTAAACAAAGCAAAGTTGGCGCCTTTCACCTGCCTCATTTGCAATAATTCCATGCAGCACTTTTAGTAATAGGAAGCAGGATATTTTCAGGAAGTGTTTATCAAACAAATGCTTGTCCCTGAAAACAATAAAGAGAAAACAAAATTGCATTTCTACCAAGAGATCGATAACATGATTTACACCAAAATATAAAGTTATATTCTCTTTCTAGAATATGTTATTCTGTCAGAGATTGGTGACACCATCTATCTATCACAGAATTTCTTCCACGGAAAGAAAATAAATTTTTAAGGTCGCAGACACAGACCTTGAGTATTTACTTAGCTCAAGTCATAAGGTGGGCTTTTTTGGAACAAGAGGAGACATTGTCTTTCATGAAAAATTAGAGAAAATTCAGTATTTAATTAAAATACAATACCTTAATTTTCAAAAGAGAAAAAAAGAACCTGCTCTTCTCCCATGTGTAATCTAAATAATTATTTATTAATTAGACCATTAAACAAGGTATTTGTGCACATTGTCAAGCATTAATTTATGGATTAACCATCCTGAAATGCTAAAAATGGAACAGCCCATAACCATAGTTGCAGTGGATATGATGGAAGAAAAGCCCTACAACATCTTAAAGCAATATTAGCAGAGGAAACTGATGTGGATTTATCCAAGAATGGAGGAACAAAAGCAAAATCTCTTATTATATATTGTATTACTTCCCCATTAGCAGCATGTTCATGAGTGGTGGGTTTATTTGCCTTTGACCCTTAAAAGATGTAATACAATAGATTCAGCCTCTCTCTGCCATATTTTATAAATCCTCCAAAAAATCCCAATGGATCAGAACTAACTGGAGAGAAGAGGGAGGACTGAGCCACTAAACATAAAACGATGGTCATAGAAGCCCACACTTATGTAAATGGACATCTCTATTAAGAAAAAAAAAAAAAAAGGTAATGATTATAATAAGGTCTTTTTCTATTTTCAGAATATTTCAGATTAACAAAAAAACCCCCAAAACTCAGAAACCCTTCAAACACATGCTTCAGATAAAATTCCAACAACTCTGACATAGCTGTGTGTACACACTGTACACTGACACTTTCTGTAGAAAAAAGAAAAAGGAAAGAGGCAGCGGCTATTCTTGGCAGCATTAAAATTTTGGCCAAATGTGTGGGCGGGAGGCTTGGTCCTGGCTACTGATGCTAGTTTTCCAGCTCACAGAAATCAAGGGGAAGAAAGAGTCTAACTGAAGCAGTAGTGAATAAAATCACTGACATTCTTTCTCTCAGTCTTTCCCCAAATCTCAGATCCTATCTCTTCCAAGTGCTCATTTACAGCACATGCCAAATAACCCAAAGCACAGTATTACAGCATATTTACTCCCACGTGCTGTTGATAACACACTGGTAAACACAATAGCCAGCTATTTTGATGGCTTAAATTTCTATGGCTCTGTCTTCTTGTACATGAACTCTTGCATAAAACTCAACGGTAAAGCTGGAGAATAAAAATCTCCTAAAATTTCAGATATAAGAACCAAGCCTGTGCATCCTGTCTTTAAAAATATTTTCTTCCAACCAATATCCCTATGAAATGCATCTCTACATGAAATCACCAAGACATTTTAACTCTGATCACTTTTAAGGTTAGCCAAACTGAGATCATTCTTTCACATTTTCTGAACAACCACATCTTAATAGATTTAAGATACAAACAGGCTTCATTGCTCTGTTCCAGCCACTGTATTTATCAAAGAATTGCATATTATTATTTTTTTTTTTTATTAATCTGCCTCTTGTTTTTCTCTTTCCTTTAGGTCACTTATTAGAGTAATTTAGAGACTCAAAATGTTGTACATGACCATCATGTTGTGACACAGCAGCAGAGCGTGAGCATTTAAAATGCCCCCAACAGCTCTCACTTCCATCTAGGTGATTCTAATTACATTGTAGACACCAATTTCTTCAGTGTTTACAAATTTGTATATACTACCATGATGACCATGGATGACCAGATTCAGAAGCAGTTTTTCCAAGCAGGAGTTGTCAGTGTCTGCACTGGAAAATAATGATAGCATTTGAGGTTTTTTTCTTAGGTTTTGCTAGTCTTCCCCTCCAGCTCTTTTCCTTCACTAATGGCAGTGGAACGTATGGCACAGAACAATCACCTCCCTGCTGAAAGAAAACTTATGATACGGTGACACATCAGTTACTAATTTTATTTTTTTTATTATTATTATGTCTTGAGAACACCAAAAAGACTGTTTTTCCTATTAAAGTGTGATTCTCCATAGAAAACTGACTAAACAGTGACACCATGGGGTGCCTTGCCTATTCATGCTAATTAATTTTCACCTAAAATTACATAGCGTGTTGAACATTTCAAGTGCTACCCCTGTGTAAACAATCAGAAAAAAAAAGGTGCCTTTTTACCCTGCCACATGACTAAACACTAAAGATTATTTAGTAAAGCAGAATATAGTTGTGATGCTGGTCTAACAACACGGCCCACTGGCTCTCCCACAAGTGTGTTGGACTGTCATGAGCAAGACAATAAACAACAACCTGTAGTAGATCTGGATCCCAGGGTTTACCTAAGAACCAAAGAGATTAGAGCTGTTGCTGTGGGTTAGGGAGGTGAGGATCACGAATACGCTGGGTGGAGCTGAGTAAGCAGCTGCCCTATTGCAGCATCACATGCCCAAATTGTAGCTCATTTTAAGCAGAAGTGCTTTACCTGTTGCCAGCAATTACGCAGGTGGTTTTAGTGATGGTGGCCCTCACCGCAGCCTCTCTGGGCTACCTGGCTGGCACAAAGCAGAACACTCAACTGGCTTCCAGGGCTAGTATCAGTGAGTGATGGGTAGCCAGTCTGGCAGCTCTTATGCCACCCTGATTTAGGAGGTACAGCCATGAGATTAGGAAACCACATCTGGCCAGATGCCAGTCACTGTGACAGACCGATACCTCTGGGGTTAACGTTGCTCAATACACATGACACTCTGATCTCTGTTTGCAAACTGTTCTTCATGTAAGCTTTGGGATTGCCCTGTTTTTCCACTATTGTTATTGCTAGGAGATATCAAACCCTAAATAGGAACTTTCAAGAGTTCAGCTTACTTAGTGTTCTAACCTTTAGCATGTCATTGCCGTGCAGGTGCAAGGTTAATGAGTTCAGATGTGGCTGAAATGAAGACGGACTCCTGGTCCCCAGGCCGGCCCTGCCTTAGGCACACGGGTAGCAAACCAGCAGCCTCGAGACCAAGCAGCCACCAGCATTGACACACTGGATTTCAAATTACCAGTACTACAAACACGACGGTCCCCTCCAGAAGATAAAACAGATGCACATATTGCACACACCAAGCAATGACACCTTTATAATGACCGAATACATCTGCTGAGGTGTCAGTGGGTCCCTGCATCGAGCAACTCCATGCTCACATTACATTTTCTGCAGGCATTGAATAAAACTGTTCTATTGTTTTCTCAATTAGTACTTCCCAAAATAGTACAATAATGCTGAATGCAAATTAAGTCGAGGAAGCTGAAATGGATCCAACCTCAGATATAGCAAAGTTGTGAAATGATCATTAAAATGCTGGTGACAGATATGCAAACAGAGATACATTTGTTTCTCTGTATATTTCTTTTTTTTTAATTATTTTTAAGCACGAATTATTTGTATTCTTTTTCACTTTTAGGGGAAATGATAATTAAGTCAGAAATGTACTTTTAAGAACAGACATAAAAAGATACTTCTGGAGATGGAAACAGAAGTACAGATTAAGTTCTGTATTTGTAAAACAGTTTTGATAGCCACATTTATGTCCAACCCATTAATTTAAAGGTCTCTTATAATTACAGCTTTGCCTGAAAATTCAGTGATGTCTCTGATAGAAATTATGAGTCCAGAACCAAATTAATATTTATTATTTTGATTTTAGTCATATGGATGAGTCCCAAATGAAGACTTAGGGCCACATTGTACAAACATGCCCTAAACTTTCCTACTAACACACTTCTAGGCATGCTTAAAACACTAAAATCAGTAAGAGATAATGTCAAATATAAAACAAAAGCAGATTGCACCCATAAACTTTTTTTTTTTTTAGTATAACAAACTTTGTCTCATTGTTCCTGATCAGTATTTTTGTTATTTCAATGGAAGTTTCAGTTCTTTGCGTAGGTGATAAAAATGAGATGGTTTTTCACAGGTTCAGTGTCCTTCAGAGACACTTCAAGAGGTTGTCTTATCCAATTGTCACTTTAACAAGATGAGCAACTTTATTCAGAACAACTTCAGGTTCAGTCAGTACCTAAAGAGCATTCCATACGCCTGACCTTGCCCTGCTGAGGTAAATGGGAAGCTTGGTACCGACTTCAGTGAACCTCAGATGTCATATGCTGTTCTAGCAGTCAGGAAAGGTAAAGCTGAACTTTGGATCACTAACTTCAAATAAACTTGGGAAATGATCAGGTCCAGTTGAGCACTTCAAATCTGGACTCTGCCTCTAATATTAAGAAAAAATATCTCTGCTCTGACTACACAACAAGAAGTATGATCCAAGCTATGTTTGCAATGGAGCCATTTCAACCGCAACAGCTAAGATGCGAGAATACTAAATTACATTCATAAATACCACTGATAAACACACCCAACATAGAAAGAAACTGTGACACTGATACTACACAGAACCTTCCATAATTCCATGCATTTAAAATATATTACCTTGTGGCTAGTTGCTTTGGCATTCAGAACTTCTGAGCATCAAATATGAGATATCTCAGATCACGTCCTTGAAACCAGATGCATTCAGGAGGTCACAAGCTGGGTATGCCAAAAAGGGAGGCACTCAAAAGAACTTTTTGAAACTTACATCATTGTGCTTTAGATGAGGAACAGAAAGAGAAATTACTATTGCAGAAAGTTGTGTTTACTTTTATAAATAAGGTTCATTCAGCTGGGCTGCAGAAAACATTACCAGCCCTAAGGAAATCAATTTAGCACACTGGTCTTGTTCGGTCCAGAAGAACCCACTTGGTTTGGGTGCACAACTCTAGACACAATGCCCTGGGTTATTATGTGTTTTCTAAAACAACCCTTAACTGTGTTTTTCTGAAGCCTGTGTCTCTTTAGATTTCTCAGGGTGACACAGTACTGTGAGAGACATCATGTCTGATTACATCAGTCAGACTGCATTAAGCTGTGTCAGTAATGACTGCCAATGTGACTGATGTAACTGGGTGTGACACACCATCACGCTGCTTCTTCATCTGTGAAATACAAGATGGATTTGGGGGCAAGGAGAAGAGGAAAAAGAAAAATCACAAAAATTTCATCCCACTGGAAAATGAATTTAAATAAACCTGTTCCCATGCTCCCTTTCAAAACCAAAATTGATTCAAAATCTTTTATTATGTTAGGGACTAAAATCACAGTAGTGAGGTATAAAATATCTCTGCAGTCAGCTGTGCAAGTGTCCATGTTGTACTGAGCACCTTTTTAAAGAAAAAGTATGAAAACTGCAGGATGAAGCCTGAAGAGTTGTGCATGTACAGTAGTGCTGCTTACGCGAAAACCTGCATGGCCACCCCTTCGACACTTCTAGAAGAATGTACTCTTCTTTAATGAATCTGTATAAGTGAACACAGCGGGTAAAACAAAGCAGTCTAGCACTTGAACATATCCAGAAAACCATAAAAACTTGGTGGATCTTAAGGCTTCTGGCTACTATTTTATGATTAAGTATTTTAATGTTATTAACATGCCTGTCAGGAACAAATTTCTAAGAACTCTTCCTGTGGCCATCTGATTCTTTTGGCTCTGGCTCAGGACCATCAACGGCATTTACTTCCCCTGGTGACGGACAGGGGATTACAGCCTGAGGGTGCCCAGGCTGCAGAGCAGGGGCCAGGACAGCCTGCAGTAACAGACCTTTTAAAAGCCTCAGCTTTCACTACAATGTCAGCCCACAGATGAGATTTAAGCTATCTTCAGCAATGCCAAGAGCACAGAAGCCAGCATATTACTTGCCATGGATGCATCCTCCCTTGCCCTCAAAAAACTAGGCACTCAAATCAAAGCCTGGAAAGCACCGAGATCAGTAAGGCTTTCATATGGTACCCAGCAGAAAAAATCAGGCTCTTTCAAAGAGATCACTTTCTAAAATCCCCCACGAAACTAAGGCACAAAATTTACAAGTAGCAACAAGCGCATAAGGGCTATTTATCCTTTTAACTTCCTACTATATCTTTTTTTTTCTCCTGGCCAGTTGGAGAATTCTCCCAGCCAAACCCTCAGAAAAGCTCTCTGTATATGAGCTGCCACGCTGCTATTTCCAATATAAAGCACTCAGCTTGAATTGGCAGTCACATCTCGAGCAACAAGATGAATCAGTGGCTCTTCACCTTCCATCTTTGCCTCTGCTGAAACTACATGAGGCATGTTAAAGTCATTTGTACCACCAACACTAGAAACTGGAGTTGCCAAACATTTTGTATAGGCTGAGACATACATGATCATAATTAACCAGTGTCATACTTTTGTAACCAATCACATGATCAAATGGCTATGTTAAATGCAACTTTACATTGCATTTACATAGTGAGGGTTCAGAGGAAGAGAGTAACGTTTTTGTAGGCAGCAGCTGATATAAGAACCCCAAGTATTACATATAATTTTGTATTGATTATACATAGATCTAGCTTTGCTTTTTTTCTTTTCTTTTTTTTTTTTTTTTTTAAGTGATAAGACCCAACAAGGCACCTCTGGGTTTCTGCATTTGATACAACCCCATGCACAGCAAACAGAGTACAGCACTGTGAGGTTAATTAACCCCTAGCAGTAACTACATCCCATAGAATTCTGGATATATAGTCTTTTTTTTTTTTTTTTTCCCTTTTATTCTGGTTGCCTCAAGAGTTCAGAACATCACAACCTACCAAAACAATATAGCGGCCACGCAGCAGTTATAGGAAATACACCTTGTAAGGGCTGGAGCAAGACAAAGGCACACATGCAGCAAGCACACACACAGAGACATGCATGACATGTTCAAAGCCAAGGCATTGATCCTCAGTAACCGATCCTGCAGCACACTCTTTGCCAAGCGCTCAGTCCTGTGGTAGTTCTAGCTCATGGCCCAGCTGCAGGGGTAGATCTGCCTGCCAGCAAACCCCTAAGTTTATATGGCAGTGTCATTTGCAGGGAGGAGGAGGAGGAGTTTTTGAATTAAACAGAGCCAAGATCTGTTTACAGCAAAAGTGCTGACAAGGGTTTTGCCCTCTATACAAATGGCTGTGTGCAAGTCTTTAAGCCAGTTTTGTCGCTCATTAGCAACTTGATCATATAAAAGCACAGATTAAAAAAAACCACTTTGAGTTTGCTTACTGTAGAAATAACATGGACTAAAATACAGGTTTATATATGCACAAAAATGAATCCTTTAAAAAACAAAAAAAAGATTCATTTATGTTTAAGCATTCACTTTTTAAAAACAGTTTTCACATTTATACACATAGAAGCATCTATGCCAGACTACACACACAAAAAATATTTAAGTATTTTGAGCTTTCACCTCAAAGACCTTATATGATAAGTAGAAGAAAAAAAAATAATTGGCCAGCTAATGTTCAGAGTCACACAGGTATTATTTGAAGGTCCATCCCTGTCCTTAAACTCCATTTCTAAATGCATCCAAGTGTTCTGATAAAAATCAGCCCTCAATGTGAAATAGGAAGTGAATGCATTTTTGCTTCATTTCAGCCTTATCTCCAAAGGTCATCTTTCCTGCCAACACATTTTGCTTACAACAGAAAAGAGGCTATAGTTTCCATGATGTTGCTTCAGTAAATTATAAGAGTCAAATTAATTTGTGTGTCCATTTTCCACAAAAAGTTTTTTGAAGCCTAGAGCTCTGTACACGAGAGTATGTATAAATTAATTGTCTTCAGAAGGAAATTATGCAAATATTGAAACTGGGAACCTGGTATGCAAACTTTAGCATTAAAGAGCTGAACAGAATGCAAACCATAAGCCTACAGGTGGAAATATAATTTACTACAAGTAGCTTGCTATCTCATGCAGGAAAGTTGCATTTGCCGCTTCTCCAGCTTACTTTCTGCTGAAAAGAAATGGAATTACAGGATATTACTAACTGGACTTGTGGTAGGGAAGAAATGAGTGTTATTTCTAACTTTAATTGATCAAACTTTAATTCTAATTTCTAATTTTGCTTTCCAGTTTTACAACTAGCAAGTCTGAATATCCAGTTCCAGGGAAACTCAAACACCATTTCTAGGACACAGCAATCCTTGCTGCTTTCAAGAGCTTTTTCCCATCCAGAACAGTCACAGGCTATACAAAATAGTGCCACGCACCAACACATTAGACAGTGATAAGGTCATGAAGTCAAGAATTTTTGGCTATGTCTTATCCAGCATCATTCAGATGTCAGCCTACGTTAGCCATGCTTTCAAATTACTTTTTCAGAATTTTAAAAGAAACAGTAAAGCTACAAAGGAGTGAAGGAAAACCATCCGCTTCAGACAAATGCAATAGAGTCATGTTCTCTTCCAGGGCTCTGAGCAAAGTCATAGTTTACTTTGGTAACCTTTGCTCACCCACCAATGAAAGTGTGAAACAATTTCTTGAGTAAGGAAACACCTTTATCTTGGGAAACTCACTTGTAATCAAGACGTGGTATATCTTCAAGACAAGGCAGGGTGAAACCAAGTAAATGAATGAAATACCTTCGTCTAGTTCACCCTATGTCACCCTGCTCCTTCACTCCAAAGGCATCTCACCTGGTTTCACACAGGCTGCTAATCAAAGAGCACATATACATCCTACCAAACGTAAACCTATGGCAATTCTTGGAGCAATTGAAGGAAGATATAAGACTGTGGTTCACAGTCTCCTTTCTGTGATGTGTTAGCTGAGCCAGCCATGTTTTGTTCCAGGTACTCTGTTTTCAAACACTGAATTAGATTTTAAATACTTCCAATAGCAGTCAAGTAAGAAACGCTGGGGAGACATTTCTCTGAGCATCCCTAGTTTGCAACAGACCTAGAGTGTTCTTGACCACATGCAGAGTACAAAAAAAGCTATCAACACTGTCCAGAGCACATGATGATCTAAAGAGAGCTTTAAACATGTTAAACAGTACACCAGAACTTACTCCCTAGAAAGGTACAGACTAGAAAGTAAATCCCTTGCCACCAATGTGTATACTATAAATGAAATTGTGAAAAGCTAACCAGCCCAATGACACCTTGATGTCCAACTACAAGCAATGAACACTGACATAGCTGAGATGTCTGCCTGGAAGCTATCTTCTAACCCAGATGACAGCAACAGAAAAAATACATTCAAGAGCTTGGCATCTGAGTCTTGCAGCTGTCAGAGCACAAAGTGGCCACAGGTGTTACTTCCAACCATGAAATCCACTAGGGAGGGAGAAGGCAAATGAGAGTACAAATGCCACCAGCAAAACAGGGAGTACAGGGCAGACAAAACCCCTTCAACTGCCAACACAGCGGCATAGTTGTCTTCTGACTGTATTATGACATAGAAATGGCAATTAAATTGGTTATCTTAAACTGTTGAGCATGTGCCTTTAATGCAGGCAAGTGTCAGCACCTGCCAAAGACTCCTAAAAACAAGAGCAGAAGGTGGGGTGTAAAAAAAAAATAGAATATAGTTGGAGCATTAATGACTGAGGAGAGAAAAGGAGAACACACAGCACTCTGCTTCTTTCCTTAGTGACTGCTCAGTGATATGGAGATGCAGCCATTTCTATCTATTTTTCCTCTTACCCTGTTTAGGCCTTCTCCTTTCATCCCTGTGGTCAGCTGTCATTTCGCAGTATATAAGCCATCCATGCAGGATGCTGCTTCTCCAAGTGTCACTCTTACAACCATACTTATGTCCTCTCTAGTGCTATATAAATAGCTACATGAAAACTAGTAACAATAGAGGTGACTGTGCCATGGCCAAGGAACTCATGTCAACTTTCTGTAGTTACAGAATTAGGGTCATTGATCATTTGCAGCATTCACAACAGAAGAAAGGTCACCCCCAGTGAAGCCAAGCCATTCCCTCCCTTTGCCTTTCCTTCCTCCAAAATACACCTATGCATAAGGTGGAAAGTTGCAGTAGCAAAATACTGGGAAAGTCATTATCAATGGTGCAGTTCCACAACACAGAGAAATAAACCAGACAGACTTGCTGTCACAGCCAAGGGAAGATGGAAGTCTCAGCTGCCCTTTTATAAACTGCTTATTCACTCCAGGAGTGGAATCACCATTATCTCATCTCTGTGCATATTTTAATTCCCCCATTTTTAAAATAGAAAATTACATAAGAGAGAAGTAAAAAACCTCATATTCCTCATGAAAAATACCGTAAAAGCAATAGAAAGAATTACTTCCATCTCCAAGAATTTCAATTAAAAAAAAAAAATCCTTGCTTTTCCCACAATATGCTAAATACAGATGTTTTTAATGCTTTGATAGCCAGCTTTTTTCACCCCTTTCCATTTATGCCCTTTATTTATAAATACAACTGTAATAATAAAATATATACACAATACTAACAGACTTGATTTCTTAATCCACACAAATTCTGAAAGATTAGCTAAATCCCTTCCTGTTACTTCCCATCCAGCTTAAAAATAAAAAAATACATTTAAAAAAAACCTAAACAGCCCACATTTGCCCCAAACAAAACAGCTGGAGCTAAATTCTTGCATGTACTCTTAAAAAGGCAAGATCAGTTGCTATAAAACCATAATGGGGAAATCATAGATAGTCCTTCAGATACAGGACATTGTTTAAGTGTCTTAGTTTTTAACTATGACATATTCAAACTATTAAGGTGAATGATAGATCTATGTGAGCCCTTACAAGTGTAAAAGTAAAATGTGGATTAATCTCATGCAAAATTTTCTACAGCTACATAAAAAAAGAGACTAATTCCCTTAACACCCTTCACATTACAACTGTCTCCATGTCCATTTATTCCAAAGCTTTTCCATTTAGTAACTGCACTTTCAACTTAAAGTCTGGGAGCATGAGTACCTAGAAGAATTATTCAAACTGAAAATCTGATGCTGACGTTTAGCATGCAGTTATTATCTAGCTACTAGTTAGATGATTTACCAGGCTGTCATGGTTTAACCCTAGACAGCAACTAAACCCCACGCAGCCACTCACCTACTACCCCACTGTGGGATGGGGGAGCAAATCAGAAAGGTAAAAGTAAGAAAATACGTGGGTTGAGATAGAAGCAGCTTAATGGGACAGAAAAAGAAAATAATATTAATAATGGTAGTAATAATTTAAAAATTAGAATATACAAAAGAAGTGGTGCACAATGTAATTGCTCACCACTTTCCAATGGATGCCCAACCAGTTCCTGAGCAGCAGCCCCTGGCCAGCTTTTCCTCCAGTTTATATACAGAGCATGACATTATATGGCATGGAAAATCCCTTTGGCCTGTTGGGGTCAGCTGTCCTGGCTGTGTCCCCTCCCAGCTTCTCATGCCTCCGAGCCTTCTTGCTTGCAAGGCCTGAGAAACTGCAAAGTCCTTGACTTGGGGCAAGCACTACTTGGCAACAACTAAACCATCGGTGTGTTATCAACATTATTCTTACACTAAATCCAAACCACAGCACTGCACCAGCTACTAGGAAGAAAATTAACTCTATCCCAGCTGAAACAAGGACACAGGGTAATGCCTACTAAATGTAATGGTACGCACTGAGTCCACACTGCCATTGCTGCCAATAACACAGAAGTTCAAACACCAGCCCAAGAACCCATGGCTGTGAATTTCACTAAGCATCAAAAACATCTGTAGCAACTAATGACTAAAAATATTTTCACATCACTGCTAGTACTTAGGACTCTATACATCTAGCAAAGCAAGTATGAGTACTTTAGAAGATACAGATGTCTGTAGCAACAAACACTAAGTTTAAATGCCTATGGAATTTACACAGTCAACTCATTTTGGTGTTATCTAACCTGTCACCAGTTTGCAGCTAACAGTACCTGAATACCTTAATAATAAATCAACTTTATCAATTTGCATCACAAAGCCCAGATTCACTTTAGGGATAGACTATTTTCATAGTACTATGTTACATTTATTATAACATGGTCTTCTGAAAGTATGATGAACATAGAAAGACTTGCAACATTAAAGAAAATCATCTACAGCTTTCAAAGCAAAAGAAAAAAACCCACAAGACAAGCACTGGTTTTGGCTTTATTAATATCCATCTTGGGATAACAGACTTGTTTTCATTAAAGCCAC
This sequence comes from Falco rusticolus, assembly GCF_015220075.1. NCBI lineage: Eukaryota > Metazoa > Chordata > Aves > Falconiformes > Falconidae > Falco > Falco rusticolus. Next base: position 5,814,910 of record NC_051200.1, on the reverse strand, counting down.
AAAAAATGTTTTTTACTTTCCACCCCAAACCCAAGTTCCCATTAAAGGCTATATCACAAGTTTTTCCACCTCTGGTGCCTGAGAATTAAATGGAGAGACTATTAAAGAATTTTATCCAATCATCATCCCAACTCACATTACAAATTAGATATAACCTACAACTTACAAAGCCTCCTATTTTCCATAACTATGAACAATGGACTGAACGGGGTACATTATCAACTTGTATTACCAGCCTTTTCCAAAGCTATGATATATTCTGCCTTGTCCAACATCTGTTCAATGAGATAAACTGAGAGATCTGAACTATGCAGGCAGCAGGCTCTGCCAAAGTTAGATGGGCAATTTAGGAAAATGAGGAATGCTGGAAAGTGTCAAGGTAGGGCTGTTCTAGGGAGGACATGACTCATAAATCTAAGGATTTCCAGCCATTTGCTACCATTATTCATGACCATCTAAAAATGTAAATGGTAAAATACGGAGCTCCCTTTACAGCCTATTAAGTTCCTTATTAGTATAATTAATTTTTTTTCCAGAATAAACCATATATATTTGAAAGTAACATCAGGTGTTTTTCCCCCAATCCCAATGCCACATGGCTGCACTGAAACGAAGGAGCTCCTCAGCCTTGCTGCGATGGGACCTCAGCTGGCAATTGTCTCGAAATCAGGCTGCCCCAGTCATTCATGAAAGCACATCTACAAAAACACTCCAAAGAAAATATGGCATTTATATTGTTACCCCCATTGCTGCCTTGTTTTCATCACAATGGGGAGGACTTGGTTGCCTGTCCCTGCAAAAGAGTGCCCTAGGGCATCTGAGACATCTGCATGGGATCGGACCTAAATCCTATCCTAGGAGTTAGTAACTATACCCAGGAATGCAGGGTTAGGAAAACAAATATCAAATCGCCATTATCTAAATAAACACCACGATAAAGTAAGGTTTCTTGCAGAAAATTCATAATTTATGTGACTGACTTTCAATTATATTTTAGAGATTGTTATGTTCATGAATAATAACTAACCTAATGTGGATTTCTTATAATAAATATTTTAAAATGTGGTGATTTTCTAGGAAATGTACCTTCTGCTTCATAAAGCTAACTAGCTTAGATATAACTCTATTAATTCATTAATATGTAACTAAGGCTTCAGTGAAATATTACCATGTTAATTACATATTAGGTACTTCAGGGTGCCAAATCCTTTCGATGGAACAGGTTCCTCAAATTCCAAAAGAGCAAAATAGCTCTGATGCTTCAACTGTAACATTTATATGGGAAGGCTTTCACAAAGTATCCATGAATTACATCTCAGGAAAGAAGGGATGCTGCCAGCAAGAAGTCAGAACATACTATTTTACAAGGAGAAAAGTAATAAAATTTGAACACAATAAAAGTAGAAATTAAACTTAAAATAAAGTTTGGAAAGTTTTTGTTTGGAAACTTTATATTCTTGAGCAGGTGGGATTAATGCTTTTCCTCTTCAGTATCTGGATTAAACAAATGCAAAACTAAATCAAAACAGATCTCAGTCAAGCTAAGATTTGACATGGCACTAAAATAGCACTTAAGCAGCTACCTGTTCTCCCTGAAACATATTGAAGGGCTTCATACAAGCAAAATTCTCTACCTAACAAGGGGGGGGGGGGGGGGAATAGTACATTAATGTTGTGATTTATAGGATACGTGACTGCTGCTCTATGGCAACATATAATGCTGCATGTTTCAAAAACACTGTTAAAAATATTACGCAATCAGTCTAGGTGCCAATGTTTAATTCTTTTTTCTCCATTTGTTTTCATGATGGGACATGTATATCATAAATGGGGTGAAATTCATGACTGAGGTTAGCACAGCTGTTTAGTTTTACAGTTGCCTGACAGAAAGAAACATGTTTCAGATAAAGAATTATGAAAGGTGTAAATTGAACTGAACTGTAAAAACCCTTAGATACCATATTTTAAATTCTGTATTATTTTAAAAAGCAGGATCATCGTTGTAAGTTGTACAGGTGAGTAGTTCACACAGCTTAAAGATTACAATAACTAAGAAACAGTCTCACCCCTCAAAAGTAGAATGCTGAACTATTAGATTTTATAAAACGTGCTCTATTTTGAAACAGAGATAATAAAACCACTACATTTAAAAAACCCGAATGTACAATGCCGATAACTGTTTTCATTTGGGTAACCTTTAGTAAGATCTAATCTAGTTCAGTCACACAGATGGGGTTTTTGTTCACTCATGTGTAGGTAATTATTCTTCCATGTAGCCATTTATTTTGATGGATGCTGCACAGGCCAGCCACTCCTGAAGTTTATCCCTCCCTAAAAACTTTCCATTGTTTTTCCTGACAGAAAATAACCTTAAGTAAAAAAGTTTAATTTCCTTGATGACTTGGACTCAATTAAGATCTATTACATTAAATAGGATGGGTATCTCACTATTAGCCAAAAAATGTATTAAGCCACCTTACAGTGAAACCGACAGCAACTGCATAATTTTTCCATATCATGGAATTTGATTAAATACTAATTATGGTCAGATACTGAATTTATTCAATTTGGATGAGAGGAGAGCTTTGTCACTTGAATTCAGAAGATCAGGACAACACATTGGATGCCACTTGAATCTTAAAGATAAAACTCTGTTCATTTAAAAGGCTGTTTACTGCTGTGCTTAGATTTTTAGGAATCTGAGACTGGAAGCTGCAGAGGAGTCTCTTCTCATGTCAAGCTTGGGTAGCTGTTTTAGATTTTGTGTATGCCTGCTGTATTTGCTGAAGATAAACAACTCTCTAGTCAGACTTCCTCTTTATGATCCATGACTAAACGCTATGCTCAGTTTCAATTTACCAGATGAAAGCCCTAAAAATGCATTTTTCAAATTAGTTTTTTCCTTGTTACCGTTGCCATTTGTATTCTGGTGTGAGTGAAATTCATCAACTAAAAGACTTCTAAACTATGCAAATCCAGGTAATGAGGCACGTGGTATTGGGGGTGGGGAGGGGGGGCAGGGAAGATGAACTGCAGGCAAAAGCACATGTTAGCTACCATACAGGGTCTGGGAAAGCATTCAGGTGCTCTCTGGGTTCAAGGACCTACCTGGAACACAGTATGGTCAGATCACAAAACTATTCCACTCTATTGTTAGAAACTGAGATCACTGAAATTCTTAAAATGAAGAGCAAGGCTGCCGTAAGGCTGGCTAGATTACATATTAACCACCAGTTTCCAGCCTGCAAATCAAGAACATTTCACTAGGTGAAATCCAAATGTATCAGGGCTGGTCTAATTTGGTAACTCTTGGTGCCTGTAGGTTTCATTAAAAAACTTGCAATTAACTTGCTGCAGCCATAGTTGCTCCTTTTTGTTTGTTTGTTTGGCATCCACTATAAATGACACAAAATTTAGTTTGGAACAACACAAATCAGCGATGTTTCAGTTTTTCCATACACAAGGCAGGGGAAAAAATAGTTACATTTGATAGGAAACAGTTCGCTTGATCAAACATAACATATAAGGACAGCTTTGAATGTAATCATCCGGATGAAGAAAACTGTCACACACAGTATCATGGAAGTTTATTATTTCTGATCATTTCTCCTCTCTAAACATCTACTAAACATTTAACAATGTGACAAACATCTTATTTGCTATATACTGAAAATGTTTCCAAATAACCTCAAGGCTTCTCTGAAGAGAGGGCTTGGAAGAGCTTCTAAGACCCAGACCACCTGCATTCACCTCTGGTGCGGGAAATTATCAGGAAACCTACAGCCATTCACTATCCCCACAGAAACTGCAGGTGTTACAGCCAGGGCTTGGGTTTGGGGATTATTTTGAAGTTACTGAAGGCAAAAAAAAAAGGTTCTATTTTGTATCTGCTTTTTCCAAACTACAGAAGCTTTTCCACATTAATATCTCAAAATCACCACGGTTTAATGAACCTGTAATACACTGAATATACTGACACGCAAGGACCAAGCTCTTTTAAACAATTCCTAACTTCACGCATGTCCAAATTGCTTCACATGCAACACAAACAGCAGTGGGAGGACAGTTACTTCTGAGGTGAGACCTGTTACAAAGCTGCATAGGAAAACAAGGAAAAAGAAGGAAAAAAACCCCTTTCCAGTCACGGGAAAGTTCTTAAAAGTCGGGGGTTTTTTTGGCCAAATCCAAAAGCATCACACCCGTACCTTTCCCTGACCATCTCACATTCCTTCCCCCCTCAAGTACTCTGCTGCCTTTACCCTCCCATTCCCTGCCTTTGCTCCCAGGTGTCTGTGCTTTATTACCTCTTGATCCTTACTCCATTTTTTGTTTCTCACCAGCTGTCATCTATGACAGAAGTCTCTCCTTCACCAGATGCCCTTTCCAACACATAGTTCTACAAACTCTGGCACCTCTTTGGGGAAAATCTGCCTACATCTTAAACTAAACACAGAGAAACAGCACTTTTTATGTAACTTGCCAATGGGGATTACTAGAACACTATGCCTTACTTCTTCTAAGGTTGTTCCACCAAAGCAAACCCAGACAAAAGAAATCAAGTAAGATTTCTCTATGAACTACAGTTGGAAAATGCAAGAAATATCCTTGGCCAAATCAACCAGCACGGTGATTTTGCTCAGCTGATTCCCATGCCCTGACACAGACTCCCACAAGTTTCCATTTGGCATTCACCACAGGCACCAAGGGCAATGTGCTGGACTTTTTGTAGGACCAGAGCCAAACGCCCTTAGAAGTGACTAGAGAGTTTTGCAGGACAGAAAACACCTCTACAAAGATCTGAAATCCCCAAGACCTAGACAATTAACACATACAATTAATATTAACATAGGGATTTGTACATCTTCTGAAGTAGTATTTGTTCCTTTTTATACTGAATTGCAAGGAGAGACTTAATATTTGATCGTTTACCCATAGAAGATTCTCTAAGTATAGTATCTCCTACATGCAAATATGTTTACCATGAGGAACTCATTTATTTCAGGGCAGAATTGTTGATAGCTTCCAAAAACAAATCGAATTTCTGACTTTAATAAAGAGATTATGTATCTATTGGATTTATGAAGCTATAGAAAATATTAAGCCCATGAGAACTTTACTTCCAGTGGTTCGTAAGTGTTATTTCCAACTGCGAAGTTAATGTCTTATGGCATCATTATGCAACTTTTTCAGTCCCATTGGAGAATTTCATCTATTCTCACTTCTTGAACAAATAGCCTGAAACGATGTACTTCCAAACTGTTCTGGCTGAAAATCTTATGACACCCTGTTGAGAATCATAGTTATTATTATTTCTTGCAAATACAAATATTTGCTTCTCAAAACATCCAAGGGTGCTACATTACAGAACAGTTATTTCTTATTCATTTTTCAGCTATCTTATTAAACCTTTAAAAAGTTATTTTCAAAAGATAGACAACTGAAAATGAAGCATTACCAGCCATCTTATCATTAAGCTTAAACTTGATGAAGAGCACAGAGACGATTAGTTGGTCTTGGAATGTGACCGACAGTTTTTCAGTATTTGTGTCACGTCATAGTGAGTGAATGCGACGAGGATTTCCACGTGTACGAGGTGCCCTCTTATGGCACTGCCACTGCTCATGTTACTAACTTTTACCTTACTGCACCATGAAATGCTTCATTTTGGAAAGATGCCCACAATTAAAAAGAAAAAAAAATAATAAATTAAACCCAAAGAAAGCTCTGACTCAGTTTGGAGAGACCAGTCAGCAGGAGAGTTTTCTTTCTTTTAATCACTGACAGCATTTCTACCCCTCCAACAGTAGATCCTAACAGATTAGTGGAAAGTTACACTTCTGTAAAAACCGATCATTCTTTCTGCTGGACCCTTCAAAATGTGAATGCTCGTGTCACTGTAACACCCAGCTTGAATCTAGCCTCAAGACCAGTGAATCTGTGCCTGGGAATCTCAGTATCACAAGTACTGAACCCAAGTGCCACAGGCTGAGAAACTGTCATCGCAAGGGAGCTAAGAATCACCTCAGCATCTGTTGTAACAGCATAAGAGCAGCACTAAATGACTAAAGGTTTTGGTGTAAAAATCTTAGCCTGAATGATCAACAATGCAAAGTAATTTTGCAACTCAAGCTATGCACCAAGACTTTTTTTTGAGGAGTTGAGTTTCACGTCAGAACAGAGTATCAATATTATTGGATCACAGAATCATCTTGGTCAGACATGACCTCAGGAGGACTTCTGGTTCAGCTCCCAGCTCAGAGCAGCATCATTAAGATCATTGCTCAGGGCCTTGTCCAGACAAACTATGAGTACCTCCAAGGATGGAGATGCTACAAAAAGCTCTGTTTGACCACCCTAATGGTTTTCCTATCTAACTAGAATTTCCCGTGTTCTATCTTCTGACCATTCTCTCCCATCCTTTCACTGTGCACCTTTGATGAGAGTACGACCATCTTCTCCACACTTTCCTAATAGGCTGCTGTAGATGCCAACAAGATCTCCCTTCACCTTCCTTCCCAGGCTGAACAGACCCAGTTCCCTCACACTCTCATATACCACGTGCTCCAGTGTCCTACAGTCTGGGTGGTTCACCACTGGGCTCACTCCCATATGTCAACATATCTCTTGTACTCAGGGGCCCCAAACTGAACACTCCCATCCGGTCTGAGATCACTCAACACATCATCTTGAAGTGCCAGATGGAGAGGAAGAGTCTCAGCGCGCTGGCTACGCTCTCGCTGTACAGCCTGAGCTAATGCAGCCACAGCCATGGCTGGCATCTTCGCTGCAAGGGCACATTGCGGCAAATACCTATGTATGACACCCTTTTCATCAGGGCTCTTCAGGTCTTCTGCAAGTGTATATTCTCTACTCAGCCACAAGTCTGCATTGCTGCACGTGGTTTTTTTCATCCTACGCTGAGCTTCTGAGGCAAGTACTGTAAACCAGGTCACAGCACCAAAATCGTCACCACCACCTGATTGGCATCCTTACTATTCCTCTTACAGAGCACACATTTACACTGGCTTCAGTCAATGAGAACACTGAAACAACTACAGTGAACAAAATGACATAGTGAAAAGACTTGGTAAGAGATAAATAAGAAATCAAAATTATTTGCACAGGTGTTATCTTGCAATTATTTAATTCTTTTGTATTTTGAGTTGTAAGATTTTAACTTAGACGTGGTTTCTTGACAGCTTTTGGCAGCCATCAAGACCGTGCTGTCATTGCCCCTGTAGCTTTTTGCAATTTTTATGGTATAAATAAATCAGGTCCATGTTTGAGAAATTTTCTGCTTTTTTGGCATTCAGTTATTCCTGCTGAAGGCATATACTGTGTTTCCTCTTCTAGCAAACTTCCCACGTTGGGTAACACTGAAATACATGCACAGAGTAGCGCTTGTTAGTCCAAATCTAACAGAAAGCTAATTTGGTGTGTTAACCCATGGAGTAATAAAATATCTATTGTATATTTGGCAAATGAATTTTTAGCACTATTAAGTCAATGGGATTTTGAAGCTGACTTCTAATGAAGTAAAATTTTTTATCCAGGACCTTATCCATCACCACTTACTAAGAAAGCCATCTGCAGTTCCGTCTCATCTCCTTGCTAGAAAAGTCTATGCTCAGTTCTGGTCAGGACAAAGATTACAAACTATTAAGACAATTTTAATTGAAACTAACTTTTTTTCTTGTAATTGCTGAAGTAAATGTCTGTTGAAGATCAAATACATTGAAATAATTGTCTTCTGATAAAAGCACCATGTTTATATCCAGAATATGCATGTTATAATGCAAGAGCAGTTTAATCTCTGTAAAAACATGCCTTGGTCAATCTGTTGTCTTTGAGGACTTTCATGCATATTATCCAAGGAAAGCTTCCACTGAGAAAACAGAATGCATTAGCTTCTCACCAGAAAAACTTTCCTACTACTTCAGCTTGCTACATGTCCATGTAAAGGGAAATACTTGTACTTTCTTCTGGTAAACTTCCCATACTGCTCAGCATTTTACAAAACATGGACAGGGCACCACTCCAGTTCAAATTAGACAGAAAACTAACACAGTGGATTCTTCTTTTAACCTTCTTTTTTAAATTGCACCATATTAGAACTTTTAATGGAGTCCATAATGTTGAGAAAAGTGTGCTTCCAAATGACAGCTTATTTAGATAAAGATGCAGACATAGATTAAACAGGGGGGGGAAATACGATAGTATAAAATTGGGTTCTAACTACCTTATCATTATCTGAATCAGTGTTTAGCACAGGATGCTATGAAGTACGCAAAAGTAAACTGCCAATGAAAAACATTTGCTGTATCTTATGTACAAGTGAAAGCCCTCAATATCCATTAATAAGTTCAAAGTATATGGCACAACAGCGTTCATGCAAAAGTTAACAAAATTGCATCACTGATCCCTCCACCGCTACCAGTAAGCTTCATTTCTTTTTCAGACCAGGAAGCAAATCTTAATATTCAAAACCTGCACCTACTTTATTTGGGCCACATTGCAACATTTAGTATAATATTTTCAAAAGTGGCACTGACATTTTTTGAAAGCTTGTATTAAGCAATAAGCATTAACTGAACTTACTTATTTTTGTTAATCACTTCTCCTCTACAATCCCATTTTCCTTTTTCTACTCAGGAAAAATCATACTAGAGGAAGAGGAATGTTGACCATGTAACTTATGAATACAAGAGCACTCACACACACAGGGACACAAATGAAGTGTAGCAACCTCTTCCAACATAGGATCACCTTAAGATAAGTTGCAAAGCTTAGCAATAAAAAGTCATCCTAAATTCCTGGTGAAAAATACAGTTCTGAAAGAAGTTACACTTTTAAGACAGAAATTAAAAAAAAAAAAAATCAAAGTCAAAACCAGATTTCATCTAGAGAATTTGTGTTTAATTTGACTTAAAAGTTTGGCTTAGAAAGTTGCATCCATTTATGTATCTGCAGGCATAATCTTTTCTTATAAGCTTCAAATAGCATATAAAGGAAAAACTTTCACTGAGAAAGAACAACAAATAATAGTGTAAAAGTGTGGAAATCCATTCAGTATAGTAAAACAGAATCTGAAGGAAAGCAAAATTCTTGCAGATGATGTGAAAAGGGTTCCCCCCCCCCCCCCAAAAAAAAAATGGTTTTGAAAAAAAGAATTATGCTGAGTAAAGCTTCTCACTCAAACACATTAAAAACCTTCATACCACATCAATCATATTAAATCAGTATTTGCAGGTTTCTGGTTCCCCAAATAATAACTTAGACACCATTTAAATCAAGGAATATATGTAACTCCAGAATAAATGCAAGAAATCGTACATTTCACTTCATATCATAAAATCAAACTCAACTCTCATGGATCAAATTCATTTTTCCAACACAATTACTGTTGAGGGCAGAAAATCAAGAAAATTTAGGGGTTTAACTCATTTCTACTTAAAAAAAAAAAAGAAAATATTTATTTCCTGCAAACTGTTTTAAACTAAATGGTAAAAACCATATCATTGGATAACCACCATTATTGGGAAGGAAACTTAAAGAAGTTTTTCCATAAAATAATTATTCACCTGAGTAATAAATCTTAGTTAAATCAATTCAATAAATATAAGCAGATCTATAAGCAAAATACTGAAGCCCTTATAGAACTTTAAAATACTGTGGTACAGATTTCCCCGCAAGCTGGTTATCTGCGGAGTCTGGCAATTGCCTGAGAGGGAAGGAGAGGCCTGAACAATGACCACTTGAAACAAGCACAAAAAGCGTCCAAGAGTTTTGAAATGAAGATGGGGAAGATTTCTGCTTCTCCTGGTCCCTTCCACCCTCTACACACACACACACTCTGCTGGGCAAAAAATCCTTCAGAAATACTTCAGTTTTCTATTGTATGATGTTTAACCTAAATAGATTTTGAACAATGTTCTTAAATTCAACTACTGCAAACTTTTTGGACTGTTGTTTGGATAAAAAACTTGGTTTAAAACATCACTGACATTGGAAATAGGATGCAATTCCTACCAGTATAAATGGCAAAAAAATCAAACTCTACAGCTTGTAAAACTGCAATGGCTGTATACTCCTAATATTAAGGCATCATGTAATTTATATTCCAAATTATCTTTTCCTAAAAATTTTTCTATGTTTGGAAAAATGTTGAATATTATATGTATTAATATCCTCAAAATACTTCACTGTTTTAAAGTGACCTCTTATTTAAAGTTTCAGTCCTCATTTTTTTCTTTCAATTTTCACTACGTAAGTTATCAGCTGTATCTATGGTTCATGGCTTTGGTAAAGGGGAAAGCAGAGTACGAGGTGTGCACTGGGAAGATGGCTGTTGGGGGTTGTGTCATATGTTTCTTTAGCTTCATATTTGTAAACCAGCAATGATACAGGAGCAATGCAAAATTAATTTCAAGCATCTCTACAGGGAAGAGACTTCTAAAACCTCACACCTATTTAGCCTAGCATAAAAATAAAATTAAAAAAATTACTATAACAATCTGGGCCAGTATGGTACTGTCTAGAAGTCAGACCAATAGAGAATACTCAGCAGCTCAGCTCCAAGTCTTCTAAAGCTGAGAGGATCCAGACAAGAGGTTATTCATCTTCCAAGTTATTATCATGGGGTCTCAGGTGCATACTCCCAAGTTTTTGTCTGAACCCTTCTGTTATTTTGCAGTTCAGACATCACTGACTACGAAAAACAGTGTGAGTGAGGATGCATGTGGCTTCTAACATCTCAGGAGGTTTCCATATGGTGATGCACCAACTCAGAAAGTCATCTGCTTTTCATGCAGAGTGTTGGAAGTAGATGGTTCCACCTTTTTCTGTAATGTTTTCAGGTTTTTATTTGGTTTCCTGGAATTAGATTATATTAATTGATTAATTTTTGTGATAATGCTCCGCAGCAAGTAACATTTTCCTGGCATGTTCAGGCATTTGGATGGAACTGAGGAATCTTTCCTAAACGAGGAGATGCACTTAATTCAGGACAGAGTGAGAAAGGCATTCATTAAGAATGAGATTTCATGTTTGGAAGTGAAAGTTAGATGAACATTAGAAAAAGAATTGTTTTTATGTGAGCTAATACAGAAAAACCTTAAAAGAGATGCAGAAAACCCTCATTAAAGATCATTAAGAAAGATACTTTATGATTGAGACAGAAATAACTTGATAAAGCACTGGAGTCTGTAGTTTGCAAAGAATCACTCTAGAGGATTTTAGCAATCTGTATGTTTATTTAAAAAATAAAAATAATACAGTCAACAAATACGGGCAAAGCCTAATGAAGTCCATCCGAGAGATGGCAACTGTTGCAACAGTTTATTCTGAAACAGAAACTGCAACATATTTCTCTTAAGTACAATGCCCAGTCCCACTACCACAGATGTAAAGGGGATTTAGGTCATAGCTTTCAATGAGAACAACTTTTGTTCGCTTTTTATTCAGATTGTTCAGTCAATCTGAGCAATATTAACAAGTGCTAGATTCTTCCTGCAGTAACTGGTAAGGAAGCTACAAAGTCAGATACATTTTGACCTTCACGTTTGTTCCCAGCCTCACTCACTCAAAAAAAACCCAAACAAACAAACAAACAAAAAAACCCAACAAAAAATCACAAGAGCTGGGTTGGGGTTTTTTGTTTGTTTTGGGTTGGGTTGGGTTGGGTTTGGTTTGAGGTTTTTTGTTGTTGTTCTATTTTGTTTGTTTGTTTTTACATTCCTGGGAACAAAGTGTCATTATTTATAACCTGCAAACTTCATTCCTGCTAAAATTCATCCAGTCATCATTTTTTAGTTACAGCATGAAAAGTCTCCATTGCAGATGACTTTCAGGAATACAGTAATTTCCTTCTCTGAAGCTAACAAGGTTACATGCTGTTGTTACTTCAAGATGATATAAATCATAATGGTCCTCATTTTTTTCAAATTATTTCATATTTAAGAGTTTCCTAATAAGTCCTCCCAGCCTTGGAAAAATTACTGCTAGGAAGCAGATTTTTCTATGCCAGGTTTTGGGTTTTTTTTTACCTATTTCCATATGCCTGATTCCATTTTGAAGATACGTAATTATATTTCTAAATTAACTTTGTGTTCTACCTAACTGATTTTATTTTGCATGCAATGCTGTTTATGAACTTTTTACATTCCAAATCTGTTGCCCACCTACGTTTTAAAAGAAGGCATAAAATTTCTTTTCTATTATAATCTTGAGGAGGTCTTGACAGTTGCTTTGTAATCTATCTGTGCACTAAGTAAACATATGCATCATCTTTAAGCCTTTTGTATCATTTCAGCATTGCGCAAAGATGGTGTATTTTAAGTAGTAGCCACATATTCCACCGCCTTCAGTTTTGATTTATACTGATATTTTCTACTGTAAAAGATTTTAAGCTTGTAAACATGGTGCCAAACTGTGAGGTATTATGGTGGTGCAAACAAATGATTAACTAAAAGACCCAAGTTTAGAATGCTCTGTGATCCGATGGAGAATTGACAGATAGAGATAAACTGGGAAGAAAAGAAGTCTGCACTAGGCTGCAAAAAAGAGATTATAACTCCATGGTGGGTGTGTGTGTGTAGGGGGTTGTAGAACAGAACAGGCGAATAAGAGAAGCTTAAGAAAAACCAGAACAGAAATTCAAGAACTTGGCCTGCTAAAGGTCAAGTCAATGAGAAACAGCCTGCCTCCAGGCCCAGACTTAATACGTAACTTTTCCAGAAAACACAGAAACCAATTTTTTTCAGAATAAACATATGTCACCCTAAATTTAATTTATTCATTTCTGATCATAAAACTAAAAAATATAAAAATACCTGAAAGATATGCCAGGAAACAGAGGACTAAGCACAAGCTCAATAAAACTTTCAGGATGGTGCATCAGTGCAAACACCAGTAAGCTTTCCAGGTATTACTGGTCAGTTCACTACTGTCCCACTGGTTTGGGGTTTTTTTCCTCCCTCCTTTTTTTTTTTTTTTTTTTTTTTTTTTTACACAAAACATGTTGCTTATCAGTAGAAGGCATTAGGATTGGTTATTATGTTTTTCTGTAACCCAGAAATACCTGGCTAACACAAAGCACTGGACTGCACATACAGAGGAATAGTTACAAATACACAGACCTACTGGAGAGAAAGAAAAGAGAGCCATGCTGCGTTCATTGATCCCCACTTGGAAGCATGGGGTCAGAGACTCAAATATTTTGTTTTATGAACTGATTACAGCACTTGTGCTTTTAATTTTTTGGCATTAAAATTTCATAAGAACTTTAATGTTGACTTACTGCACATTTACAATAGCCACACTGATCCAATTGACCATGATGACTCTAAAAGCCTTTTAACAAACTACATGGACTATAAACTAGCCCTGACAAAGGAGCCTTCAGAGACTTTCCAATGTAGTAATGTATGCTTTAATACGGTTTGTTGTTAAACCTCTACAATGGTCTGAAATTCCATCAGGTGTTTCTTTTTGCTAAACCTTGCTCAACTTCAGCTGATAAAAAGCTGTGTGAACAGGGTAAGGTGTAGCCTCCTGCAGTCAGCTTTGAAACTTCTCATAGCTGCTTTAGCTCACACCACCTTAGTTTCAGTTGGATTTTCAGCTGTGTATCTTTCAGGATAAAAAAATGACAAACCGGAAAACTACAAAATGCTCTATTCATATAACTATGCTTTTTTTTTTTCCCTGATTTTTGCCTCTATCCATAAGCAACCAATTCATCAGCTGCTTCTGATTTTTTTGACTGTATCACTTATGTTTCTTCATGGCTAATAACTTAATTGTAAGAAAATTGTAGTTTAACTACACAAAATTCATAGTAAAAGAGTTCATTCTATACTGGACATTCATCCCATACGGTATTATTTCTCCTCCCAAGTTTGTTTAATGTAATTCTTGAATTCAATGTGCAAATACTTACATTTAACACAGGCGATTTTTAAAAATTTTAACTTTTTAAAATATTTGCCTAAAATTTGCTACAGTTCATTTTTCTTCAACTTTTATACTTGCTTTCCACAAACATGTTCTTACATAGAGGAAAAAGTCTTTCTTTTTTCTTTATTTTACCACGTAAACAATATCCACAGATTAAAACTAGTGGTAACAATAGCAATCTTAACTCATTTCTGTAATATGCACTTTAACAAAAAAAATTTCTTAAAAAGATGTCACAAACCAAGTATGATATGTTTCATACTGTATTATTAATATGTACAGAGTAGTCTAAGCAATCCTCAAGGAAACTATAAGGGAGGACTGACAAAAGGCAAATACATTTTAAAAGAACTTTAATACCCAATCACTTAACAAGGAGACATGTTAAAACTGCTCTATGTAAAGGCATGCTCTAATAAAAAATGGACAGTCCCACCACTTCATTCAGGACATATAGGCTTCATCATAATTCACGACATGATCGTTGAATTCCCCAGCCCACATCACCTTCATCTGCGTAAAGGTTAAGGCTGTGCACGTGAACCCAGCCCATGGTAAACTACTGCCACAGAACCACTTTCACCCAGATAATTTGTACATTAATGAATGCAAAATGCTATCTCAGCAAAACCTTTAAGACAAATAATGGAACAGAAACAAAGAGCACCCTTTTTATGTTTTCTACCACCCTACATACCATCACAATTCACACAGAATTCCTGCATGTAGGTATTATAAATATACTGTAGTAATATTATAAGAATATAGTATAAGAAATAAGCCAGTGTAGTTTAGCTTTCAGGAAAAAAATACAGTACCCTAGTTAACAAAGAGGATACGATACCTCTCCCCCCCAGTAATAATCAATCTTTTCATCCATTACTTTCTTCTTTTAAAAAGGTAGTTTTCATTAAATATCCCACTGTGTAATAAACATGCTAGCAACATTACAAGTCGAAAATCTGTTTGTAAATAGGATTGAGAAAGGCAACTCAAAGACAAGTGGAAAGGTGAAGAGTTGAAATATCTGCTGGAGTCTTGTTTGTTTGGATTAGCAACTGATTACCACTCACCCATATCAATTGCAATCAACAGTATTTATATTTATCTCTGGCATTTCCTTCTGAGCTATCAATCAAAACATTTCTTTCTGTTTTTCATGTTAATGTCTGCTTCTGATCTCCAATATATGTGCACTTAGTCCCTAATTCAGCAACACTTAAACATGTATTATTAAAAGCAAGAAATGGTGAAATAATTTAGCAAGCACGGGTGAATTCAGGTTCTTGACAAAAAGCTGATCCTTTCCTTTAGGATTTAACTGAACTGAAACTTTAAGGTCAAAATTGCTTCAAATATTTGAAAATTTACTTTTCCAGTAAGGACCAGTACTGAAGGACTATTATTCTGTATATAGCAGTATATAATCAAACTCCAAATTCTCTTGTTTCCTCGAAATAATTTAACTCATAAATCTTGAGCTGGAGATCCATCAGCTCTTCATGCCAAATTAAAAATGGTCCATCTTTGTGACCATCCTTTAAAAGTGGAAAAAAGCTAATAGAGATTATTAGTTTCTATTTACTATACAGATTGAAAATACACACTCAACACTTGATTCGTTTTTACTTTCTGGAAGATTTCGGGGTTTTGGTTGTGTGTTTTGGTTTTTGAATTCCACTAGACTATTTTTGTAAGTACTTACCACTGCTGCCTAAATGCAAGCATACCAGAACCTACCATTCCAAAGACAAAAAAGAATTGCTAGTGTATTTCCCAAATACTAGACATTCCACTTTTTGTAAGAGCTGCAATAGTAGCTCTAATAAAAAAAAAGAACTAAGGCAGTATGGGGTAGACAGAAAATCTTTTTGAATGTTTACAGCTTTGGGGTCTGTTCATGCAGTTCTTGCACCATGAGGTACGGTAATGTTGAGGATGCTCTAGATGATGAAGATAGCTAAGTGAACATTCTCTCTCTATTTATGAAAGCTAAATTTCATCTCCTTGTATTTGGCTATTAAGAACGCCAGAGCATAAACTGTCTTAGTCTTTGGCTTACTCACAGATGTTCATTGAGAATATTATATTCAAAACTCAAGCTGTTCATTGTACATATGGCACATGGCATGCTTTTGTATCATACAGGCTACAGAAAACACTGTGGCAAGGTTTCCACGTAAAGAACTCCTCACAGTAAATTCACTCTTTCTACCTTTAAATCTGTATGTTTACAGAAAATATGGAGCTTTAGTGAATATTGAGTCTACGTGATATAAAGACATCCACACAATGTGGATTCTTTTGCATATTTACTTTATGTCTCTGGGTACACAGGTATACCACCTCCTCTAACCAGTTCTTCCAAGTGAGATGGAACATACAAAAAAAATTCCTTCTAGTATTGTCAGAATTGTCCTAGAGTTCCTAATTTGTATGATATTCAGCTCCTGATAATGCACTGAATTGTTATTTTAAATACAAGTATCCATACATATACAGAACTTTCAGACTTATAGAGCCTTATGAATGACTTCTGAAAATTAAAAGGCAAAGACTTTGCATTTAAATTAATATTTTTGAAGGGTTTCCTGGAAAGGCCTATTTTCATGACCATACTTAAGCATTATCTAGCATGGTACCATAAACCACAGTTACCCTAGAATAGAATGACAGTCATTTACATACAAATGAGCTCATTACTATTGAATTTTTTACCAGCTGTTGATTCAAAATTTGAAAGATGTTTTATGAATCTACATAAAATATTAAGCGATGGCCATTCTATTATCAGTGTCCCTTATTAATTCATTGTACTAGTTTTCATCTGCATTTTAGTAACTGTCATTCCATATGTTGATTTTAATCAAAACCACCACCCACCTAAATTTTAATCTGTTAGGAAGTATGTCCAACTGTAAAGCACATTGCATTGCCTAGTTATGAGAAGTTTAAGCTATGACATGACATGCCAACAAAATATACACTCATATTTTAATGGAACCAATATGCTACACTCCCTTTCAAGGAAATATGTATTCTAGCCATCGCTTAAAGCAGCATCAAATTTATGGGCACTCTCTGCAGAAACTTCCTTGAATAAACATTCACTTCAAAAAGATTAACATACGTCTTTTCAGAAGCCAGCCCTTAATCAATATGCTGGTTGTCTTGCTTTAAAGCAGCAGGATCACTGATTCTTCACCTACTGTATAGTAGGCAATATGCTAGACCCTCTTCCAAAACCCTCACCTGGGATATAATTTACACACAGAGAAATCTTTATCTAGTCGTTAAGATTGGCTTATTTACAGAATAACTTTGACTAGAGTCATGTTCTGTTTCATGCATTCACTTACATGGTAATAGCATGAGCAGACCCCAGGGACGTGCCCTGGCTTCGGAGAACTATTAAGCAACATATGCCAGAAGGATATTGCATGCCTTCAGTGGTGCTGTCAACACTTTCCTCTGCAGATGGGCAATAGTAATTAAAGCAGTTTATTGATAATTTAATAAAAAAAAAAATCCAGAAAGAAAAAGAGATTCTGTGATAACATAGAAGCACAAATTCTGTATCATATGCAACAAGCAACCATAGTGCTGAAAAAAACCCTATTATAGTAAGGTCCTCCTAAGCAGTGATGGTCTAACTGAACTAGGACTATGATGCCTCAAACAGCAAAAAGATATCATGACTCTAACAGGAGGCAGAGATAAATGCCTATCTCTGCTCCCAAACTAGTGCCTTTAATCAGAAGCACCCAGTGATGACCAGCAGCTCTTCATGTCACAGTTTCTTACATCCCAGAAAAAAATCCTAAATTTTGTTGCACTATTGTCTCAGAAAGTCCAGCTCCTCCTCTTGCCATACTTATAGATCTCTCCCTGTCTCCCATCACTTCTTTCAGCCTTAACAAAAGACGGAGTGCAGCCTTTCACTACTATGAGGCACAATTTGTTTAAGCAGCAATTAGGCATGCTCAGAATCAAAAGGTGAACAACGCAGCACAAAAGAAAACAAAAAAAGGCTTGGAACTTGATAAATGGTGACTAAAACCATAGCCCAGTTTGAGGATCTAACTACAAAATTTCAGAGGAATTTCAAAAGGTGGTTTAGACACTGATACCATTTTTGTATGCCAGATTTTGATTCTCATAAAGCTGCAGCAGTGTATCATCCTATTCGACTATCTTTTGGACTATAAACTTCCCCATCACTGAGCATGAATTAATAATTTCTGAAGTGGTGGATTTTTAAACGTTGCAGCACATTACTGTTAACATTATAGCCTCTGAAACTGCAGATTGTGTACTATTGTTCGTGAGTTTCCTTCCTGCAGAGTTTTTGGAGGAAACAAGCATGCATGAACAAAGCTTTGCTAATTAGCTCGGAGCCTGCCTGTCTGAAGGGGCCATCAGTAATGAAAAATGAGAAGCAATCACTGAGAGACTTCAAAACACAAGAAATTGGCAGAAGAGCATAGCAAACCAAAATATAATTGTATTCTAAATATTGTATGAGCTCCAAAATTAAAAATATATAAATACAGGAAGATTCTTTAAAAGATATAAGCATAATTGAAAGGCTTATAGAGCTGATTAACACACTCAAAAAACCCCCTTTATATTTTGAATACATTAATCTTCTTATGTACTGGTGGCTACATACTTAGCTTTAATTCCAAGGCTTTTCATGAATAGCCAAGCTAGAAAATCATTGGAGGGCATCAGCAAAAACTCGCACTTAAAACATAGTTTATGAAAACAGTCCTTGTCACTGAGAAGATGTTCTCATATGCATCAAAATGTAACATTACACCAACAAGAGAGGTTGGTGTAGTGTTAAGTAGAACACTTCAGAGGTGGTGCAAAAAGATTTACCCCTGAAAAGCCACCATACACAAACACAATAAAAGATGTCACCCCGATATCACCCTGAAATACTGATGCATCTTCACACCACCATAAATCCAAACTGATAAATTAAGAAAGGTATTTGCAAAGTCCTTCTGTACAATCTGATTAATAGTGACATATAATAAAAGAACTATTTCAGGAATTAATCAATGAAGTGATTACAAACAGAGTACTGCGGAAGTAGAGCATGTAACGGTGATCCACCATACCATGTGGCCCTAACACACCAGAAATCATTCAGCTACATCCTGAACTGCTTCTGAGAAACTGTTTCAATTTACATAAAATGCTAGGGTTATCCAGATACTTTCTAGACCTACAGACTTTTCTATGTTGTCTTTTTTATTTTCCCCTGTGCTAACTTTCTCAGTAAAATTCATTAACCAAACAGAAGCATCTCCATCAGAACATATTTGCTTATTTTATGCTCAAACTACTCCCTTAAGAGTTAAGTGTTGTCAGAGGTTCAGCAGTGGAAATTAAAATATTTCCACTACATTTAACTTTCCGAAAACATTCTATTTGAGCCAGAATTGTTGCCCTGATGAATAAGACAGCTAAGAATTGGACTAGGCTTTGAAAGAAGACACTATTTCACTGTGTCTTATACTATATTAATGTCTATACTTATTCCATGTAAATAGTTTGTGTCAAACCAGACATCCAAAATACTAAAAGAAATCATTGGTTTACATTTTGAAATTCCAAAGAGAAAGAAAATAGGTGTTAATTAAAAACTCGTATTTGGATTCTTCAGAGAAGAGTCATGTAGATACTATTTTTCTAGTATTTATTCAAAGCTCAACTGAGTCTTTAAACCTGTCAGCTTGACAGGGACTAATTGTCTGTGTGATTGCTGGTAATTTTATAGAAGTTAAAGATCTATTGCATAAACTTTTTCACAGAGTTGGAAAATCCGTATTATTAGCATGATAAAACATAAAATCTTTGAAATATAAACAATCTGGGGACAGAAAAGGGAAGTATTTAATACAATCCATACACCTACTTAACACAGAAAATAGCCAATAATGTAGAAACTACTATGAGAATGGAGGGTCCCCCACCCTGCAATTATATGGAAGTAAGGAAATTCAGAGCAAATTGTGTACTACAAAGTTTATGTATCACATGCATTTTTATATTTACAACTGTCTGGTTTCTGTCATCCTTTATTCCGGTGTCATTGTGCCAGTTCTCCTGAGCAGCACAAGTACTGGCTTGCCCTTCCTATATTGCCAGCACAAAGAGTACCCAGGCTCCAGGAACTATTTTCAGAAACATCACAAAATAATATTTATGTACACATATATACACAAATATAGGTGTGCATCATATCAAAGCACCTCAGATAACGGGTCATTAACTTCTGTCATGGAAGTGACAGGAACCAAAGAGAGAAATAAAGTAGATTGTACAATCCTGTATTATTTGCTTCATGTAATTGTAAAACACTACAGATCATTTCTGTAACAGTGAAACGTCACAAAAAACAGAGTGTTGAAATCTTTACTGAGTTCAGGGGATTACTTATGTGAATACCCAGTTACAGTATCAGTAATTTTTAAGATAAGAAGGCAAGTAAAAATCAGCACATATTCATCTGTAAAAACTATTTTTTTTCTTTTTTAAACAGTCATTCCCAATAATCAGACACTCATGTAACCTAAAATGCAGCATTCTATTCCAGATTTTAAAATTTGAATTCCATCAGAAATACAGCTTCCCTGTTCAAAGAGAAATACATATAGCAATAAACACTGCATATTTACAATTATACGTTCAATTGAAAGGCATGAAATTCCTTTATATTTCTCTAGATTATAAGAAATTGTAGTTTTACAGAAACATGTCCATGTAGGGATCTAGGAACAGCTATTATCAAATAACTATGCAAAGTCTAATCTATGCACTGCTTGCCTTTATAAAATACTTTACAAGGCAAAATGCATATTTTCCACAGATAAAACAACTGCTCTGTAATTGCAGGTGAATGAAAGCGCAACATAAAGTCCAAACTTTTTAATAGGACAATTTAATTTTTACTTATAGATGTAAGTAAGAATGCAAACAACTTAGAAGGAGGTAAAACTGCATACGATATTGGTCTCAGTTGGCCAGATTCTGAGGAATCTCCTGTACCACAAGCATTACTCAATCTAGTTAAGACATCATCCTAACAGGCACGCACATAACATCCCAAAACACATAGTCACATCTTTTAGCATACAATGCTTAGATGCGCAAGAAAAACACACACAGTTCTCTAAAAGAAAGCTGAGCTGCTCTTACAACTGCCAAAGTTCTTACACATTGCCAAAAGAAAAGAAAAGCAGTGGAAGGAATTTGTTTATAGAGTAAGAAGGTACGTCACAATGCTGTCTTAAAGAAACTATTTGGAAGATTTAAGGCAAAATCTAAGGACAATTTGACTGATCTGAACCAGAATGCACCATGGGATAAATCAGTTGGTTTTTTTAAGACTAAACCTTAAATTGCAGGGAATGCACGCTACTGTGTATACAGTTTGCAGAGCAACAGAAGATGTCTTTAACTGAGCTGAATTTCTGGACACTAAGCGTGCACATAAATTAACAGATAGCTTGATTTAAAATACAGCAACCATTTTATCATGAGATGATCTCAGTAATAAAAAATAACTAATTGAAATGCTAGGAACATAGACCTACATTTTTCAGGGTACAAACAGGCATTTTGCTGATGAATTTATGCTGTTCTTTATATAGCCAGATTATTTGATGGACTATTTTAAAGTGATCCATGTCAGAGACAACATACTGGATTCAACAGACTACTGCTCTGTTTCATTACAGACACGTAAGGATTTCTAAAGGTCTTTATTTCAATTACTGAAGTAGAAGCCTTTATTGTTGCCCCACAGGGCCCAAAATAATGTTGAAAATTTTATCAAGATATTATGATATAAACAATTTCTAGCTTTTATGAAAAATGATATTGCTTATAC
Source organism: Falco rusticolus (assembly GCF_015220075.1). Taxonomy (NCBI): domain Eukaryota; kingdom Metazoa; phylum Chordata; class Aves; order Falconiformes; family Falconidae; genus Falco; species Falco rusticolus. The sequence goes on along the minus strand of NC_051200.1, from coordinate 5,793,048 downwards.
TGGTATCAGTAGGACACTTTCAACTTTTTTCTTTCAAATTAAAAAGATGACTTTTATTTATCATTGAAAGAACTTCTGCAATTGCAAAGGATACATGTGGGAAATAATGATGGAAATCGTTTGCTGAAAGTAACATTTTTACTAATTGCTTCAATCCACAGGAAGTGGAAAAATATCCAAAAGCTATTGGCTTTAATCCCCTTCTTACATCAACTTTTTGATAATTAGCTGTGAATGATCCCCTTATACATTATGCTTGCACAACCCACTCATATTCTGGCTCTAGTACGTCGTTCCTTTTCGTTCCCATTGGTCCCCTTTAGAGAGAGGGGCTTCCCTCAGCGGGGAGATGGAACAAGTTGACACATTTCTGTGCCCATGTGCACTGAATGGCAGCAGAGGGAGGGGACACTTGCCCAACATGAAAGGGGGGGTAGCACTAACTTGTGCATGAAGTTCTAACACATTCTCACCTTTGGCTGCTTTCAGAATAAAGGTCAGACAGTTTCTTTCCAAATGTCTGACCACACCAATTATTTTTTTTTTCCACAGAACTAAGGCACCCTCATTTATTCTGTTCACATGTAGGGTGTGTGCTTTATCACAGAATCACAAAATGATTGAGGTTGGAAGGGACCTTAGGAGGTCATCTGGTCCAAACCCCATGCTCAATTAGTGCTGGTTACCCAGGACCACATCCATACAGCTTCTGAACATCTCCAAGGTGAGACACTCCACAATCCCCCTGGGCAACTTGTTTCAGCAGGCTGTCCCAGTCACAGACAGAGCAAAACGCTTCCCACTGCAGTCAAAGGGATGATTTAAAAAACGGCTGATCACTACGAGAGTGTAAAGACAGACATGAAAGCAAAATGACCTTTTCTTTGGCCTTCTGGCACCATATTGGAAAAAGGCACAGATGGCAAGTCTTAGCTTTGACATGGAACCTTGCTCCACCCTTGGATCTTGAGGAATGTGCCTCCCAGAATACTTTCTCCAGACAATTATTAAATTGGAAAGGCCTTGCGACTAAGTTTGAAGATTGTTCTTCTACAGACAGAATGGAAAAACAGCACATGTACAAATCTGCACCATCCCAGCTAGAATAATGCTTGTAAACTCCATTAAGAAGTTCCTTGACATGATTGTCCTGAAGTACTTTGAGGGCTTTTAATATGAAAGCTCACTTTCATTCAATATTACCACAGTAAGAACAACAAGCTTTTTATAGCCATCTGCTTAATGCATAAGAAAAACTTCACAATTAATTTTGAAGTTATTTTCTCTTTTTGCTTGATTAACAGTATTGCATGGAGGATGGAAAAAAACACCTGATTCCCTTGACTTTGTGAATACAATTGAAACGTTTGCTTCTGCTTTTTGGGACTCCAAAAGGATTCAACATACAAGACTCAAAAAAGCCTTTTTCTTATACATTCAGACAACCTATCTAAATTTTGTTCCTAGTCTCTATGTTAACATAAAAATTCTCTAAATAGCATCAGAATATCAGCAATCTTTTCATAAGTTACAAATTATTTAACCTCCCCTGTAAGCTTCAGGTGAGAGTTTAAAAATATATAGGATGCTTTGTCGTGTACTTTGTATAACCTTATTGTAGCAATTAATTCCATGTAAAAAATGTCATGATGCTATATAATTAATGTTTATGAACACGATGCATTACAGAATTTCCAATTAGTATGATTGTTCAATCAAATTTTCCATCACAAATCTGAAATATTGTGAGCTCTCCATCAACTCCAAAGATGCCCTCTAACTGTAAGACCTAAGATACAGTTCACAAAACATTTCTAAAAGTTTCTATATTTTCTGTTGAAAAGTTAGGTGGTTGGCTTTTTGGGTTTGTTTGTTTTTTTAATGTAAACATGCTATTTATTTTTGAAACTGTTATGGCTTTCAGAGTTATGCCTCACTTGGGTCCAGGATTAGTAAAATTGCAGTTCTCATAACTAATATTATTTCACACATGAAAGACCATATGGGAGTCTACCTGCATCACAGAGTCTCCCACTCAAATCTAGTGGCCACATACAACCTCATTTAATAGAAGTAAAGGTTACAGGCTCGGCACATGCAAATTAGCAATAGAAACTTCTGTAGCTCATTCATATAAACCAATGTCTTCAAATGCCTGTGTGTTGACTGCTTTGAAGATATAAGCAGCTGGGAAAACACCTATAACTAATTACATTGTACTATTAACCCAAAAATCAATATTCTACTTAGAGTGAAAGAAAGATAATAAATATATAATCAAGTAATTCAGTAAGCATTGCTTCTTTTGACACTCTACAACAGCCACACGCATTGTAATGATCTTATCTCTTCCTTGTGGACCAAATTTTTCTACCTATACTCAACAAAATCAAGTTTCCTATGACTGATTGTTCAATATGAAATTAAGGACAGCCAAAAATAGTTTTGTGTAACATTGTTTGTGCTTAGATTCTTCAGGAGGGTTGATCACATACTACTGCTCTGCCTTTTCATTGGAAAAATCCATTTTGAGTCTTGAGGGAAGCAGGCAACTATTCAAGTGTGTGCATAGAATTACTGTTTCCAATCACACTGCTCAAACAAACTAAAATTTGTGCTTACATTCCACAAAGGGCTAAGATTTTTTATAAGGATACCTACAGAAAAATAACAGGATTCTTATTCATTTTCTGAACATTTGGATATACAGTTCTAAAGTTCACTTGTAGGTTAAGAGAGGTTGGTTAACTTAATTGGCGATAAACTTAAAAGGCCATTTCATAGAACATATTTTGAAGCTAGTGAAAGGTCATCAAGAGAGCAGTCTTAAAAATGAAAGTGGTAGCAGGGAATATGCTCTTTCTTCCCCTCTTAACTGAGATTCATCATCTTCAACTAGTACAGGTCCTTGGAACTGAAGATAAGGAATAATCCTGTTCATGTTTTTGTACTCCTACGGCCTTTTCTTTGTGGAAAGAACCTTGATACCCTTTTTGGCTGGCAGTACATTTCTGTTCCCATCTTCATGCACTACCTCCAAAATCTGACTGGAAGTAAAAGGAGTTCTCAAATATAGGACATAATGACATCACACTGATTTCCCAACCCCTCTTCATATATTATGACACCAGTTTACCCTAAACATCTTTCTAGTATATCCATCTGCATTATTACAAGTGCCCAATTATTTGATACAGTAGCATAGTACTTCCACAGGCAACAGTCTTACTTTGTATTAAATGCACGGTAAAACAAGTATTAAGCAAGTATACAGGATAGATTGTACTTCATACAAATGTTAGATATCACTGCAAAGAAAAAATAGCCTAACAATCATTAAGATGAACTAAATAAAACATTGCTTTAAAGAACTAAATAGTGAAAAACATTTTAAGCTGAATAAATATCTTATTTCAATAAATTATATTTTAAAAGTGCAGCTTTCAAGATTGATTAAAAATGACATTTTAAACAAATGTCAGCTATAGCTTCATATATTTAAAAAATAAACTATAGAAGTTTGCTATTTTTAGGGCTTGAAATCATTAATTTGGATTTTTGAAAATGGTGTTCATTTCTTCTTTGGGCTTGCCAAATTTACCAAAATATTAACAACTCTGTCCAGTCCAGAGAGAAAAGATTTAGAGTTTGTATTCGCAGCACTTTATTTCCCAGCCATAATCAGCCTCAGTCTTTCTTTTTTTCAACATTCCAACTACGTGTTTTGCATTTGATTTATGAAAGTACAAATAACTAATGAGGAAAAGGTCACATCCAATAAGGACTGGAAACACACTGGAGTTTTGGTCTGAGAAGTGACAAAGCAGAAAACAACAACTCGCTCCTCAATGCAAATCTTGATTTTTTTCCCTAAGTGGACTCTGGAGAATCATGACATAGAAGACAGCTGTAGAATCAAGAAAGTTTTCTTACTTTCTCTCTGATGATTTTCCCCCCACTTGTATACCTTACGTATGTACAACACACAACTCTCTGTAATTTAACCAACATGCATTAGGAGCAAAAACATTGTTCACAGAACACAAACTGATTGCATCTGTATAAAATAAGATGATTACTTCCAGGTTTCTCTCAATTTTCAATATTAACTTTGTGTTCATGTTTCTTCCCTTTTTCATAATTTCATTCATTTAATGAAAAGGATTTATTTCCCTGTTTGAACAAATTACATCCCAGAGAAAATCAGAGTTGCTAATACATTCGCACATAAAAGCCCCAACATTTCCTCTAAGGAATTTCAATTTTAATTTTAAGAAATCACATTAGGCATTCGATATTGTATGATAAAGTCCCATGGAGAATCCTTCACCCTTGTGTGTACTTCTGAGGCTAAAGCTGTAATCATAAGTCACCTGTGATTTGACAGCTTTCCTTTGGGATGGGAAGAATATGCATATGCAGCATTTTACTCTAGTTTCCTCTATATTTATAATGTACAGCAAAAATATTTGACCAGAATGATTGACATGGATAGGCTCCATTAGGCAGGTTTTATATTTAGGAATTGCAAGAAAAATAAACTGTCCACACTATGAAAAACAAATTGCACTCAGAATACCTCCCAGGAGATGATGATTTAGAAGAGCCAAAGGAAGAGCGAGGGAACACCTAACAGCAAGACTGGGGTGTTGAATATTTTTATACCCTGACAGAATCTAGGGGATTTGGAGGATACACACACAGCTGAATGGAACAGTTAATTTCATTTAAAACTTGTTTCACTTAACCTGGTGGGGTTTTTTTCCTTCAGATAAGACCCTACCATTGAGATGAAGAAGCTGTTCCTCTTAAGAAGTATTCCAAAGAATCTGAAATTCATGACATGACTCAGATTTCCTTGATATTTGAGCTATTGTATAAGAGTTGGGTTTTAATTTCAGAGTTACGCAAGCCATTAATTCTTGAGATGGTATATCTAACTTCTTAAAAACAAAATATGTATTAGGACAGGGTTCTACTGGAGGCATGAGATGGTAAGTTTAATGAACATCAGCATAGTTCTTGCTAGGCTCAAAAAGGGTTTCAGTCAGAAAACCTTGTCCTCATCAAGTTCAAGCAATAGCAATTTCATTTACAGATTAAGACTCAACAAGTTATTAGTAAGGAACTCAATGCTGTAAATACGAGCAAACACCACTGCACAGAACTCGGTAACGTGTCTGCAGCAGTACCGGTGAGTGTCTCCACTATCACGACAAAGCACCCAGATTCACACATGCAAATCCATGAGAAGACAGGTTTTTAGGAAAGGTTTCCTGAAAGAAACATGCCTTTCATTCTGCTATACACAATACTATTTGCAGCCAAAAGTGCAAGACTTTTTAGGCACTAATGGTTTCTAAAATGTTAATATCTCAATTAAATGAAAAAAGAGAACTGGATATGGGGAAAGGCACCCATTTCTTCCAGCTGCATGATTAAGACATCCAGCATAGTGCACACCAGTCTTTTCTCATGTGCTTAAAGGTTACTGTAACCATCATGTAATAAAACTGCTAAGTTACTGGGACACTAAGTCCCAATGTGGTGATTTCTCTCACCAGCCTTGTTAACAGCTCTGAAAACCTCAAACTATAACAATGCATGAGATTATATGAGAAGAAAAAAAACCTCTCGTAACGTCTTCCACCTTCAAAGAACTTTTTCATAGTAAACCTGAAACTTTCTGTGGAAAAATATCTTTTCCTTTAAAAAAGGTCCCGGAGAATTCAATAACATGATCATCAGTGTGGAGTTCTAATTTTCAGGGAAGATCTTCATCCTTTCCAAAACATCAAATTCACTCAAATTCAAGTCCCGATTAGTAAGTGTATTTCTTAAATCTGTTTTAGGTTCCAAGTGACCCTAACACACAGTCACATGTCTGCTTTTCAAAGGTACTGATTAAATTATCATAAAAAAACCATAGCACTTCCCAAATTTTACAATCCCATTACTCTTTTTCTAAAACTCTTCAATTTCAAGTATGTGATTCTATCTCACCACTCCCTTGTAGTCACCCAAAATCAATCCCCAGAGCTACGCCCACAGCAATGTAACTGCTGACAGCCACCAGGAAACCATCCCTGCTGCGAACATCGCCTGCCAAGCGCAGACCTGAAATAAAGCCTGATAGGGCCAGGTATGCCACGTCCTGCTGAGCAGGTGGAAGCAAGAAAATATAGCTTGATCCACCAGTTTACAGATATGGAATAACCACAGCTCTGCCAACTTTTTATCCAGGTAGTGCATCGGTATCGATACTCTACAGTTACCTCCAAACACTTATTACTCATTACTTGCATTAGCTCGTTCTGACACAGGAGACTAAACATTTTGTTTCCTGCTATTTAAAATATGACTTGTATCAGCTTTATTATTAGACAAGCGATATATACCCATACACACTTCATTCTGTTAATATGTTTGCCATTGAATTTTAAATAACTCAAAACTGCTGATGGTTTGTCATACTAGAGCAGTATTATCATCTAAATTAAACTGACTTTTTATATACACAACAGTACTGCCAAATTCTTTATTTAAAGCATCATCTCTCTTGAATAATACAGATCTTATGCTTAGGCTAACATGATTAAAGTCTGAGCCAAAACCACAAGATTTTCATAAAAAGTAAGAATATAAAATTCATATAAATAAGAATGAGCAATACTTCCTCTCCTTATGCTTCTCTGAGAGTTAAAACAACCAAGTTTACTTCCCAAGCCAAGTTTAATACAGCTGGGATTTCCAAATTACCATTTCTTAGGTTTGACACATCTCCCAGAGGGAAGGAAAGTTGTCTAATGCATTTCAGCAATGAGTTTGCTTCCCTGTCCAAAAAAGAGAGCTAATTTTAAAGCCCTGCAGCTTTCTAAGTTTCTTTTCCCCAGTAAAAGTATTCATGCATACTGAGGACATCTAATACAGGTGTTTATATCTGCTTTCTCAAACAAAAGTCAACTGAAGTACATTTAAGTATGTGGCTATACTTTAGGATTTTGTACTCTTTAATAAACGTTACAGGCTGCCTGACAATCTGGTTGAGAAAGCTGACAAAACGCACACATGTATCTATTCGTTTTAATAAAGTGTATATACACATGAAAATATAGAGTTCATAGGTAAAGCAGAAGCCCTACCAAACAGGTAACACCTGAATTCACATTCAACATACATTGTTAGAGATAAAATAGTTAAATGTTTACTTACTCCAGAAAGGAAGGTGAGATTATAGAAAACAAAGTAAAAAAAAAAAACAAAAAAACAAAAACAAAACCCAAACACACTAACCTCAACAGTTTATTTCAATTACACATACATTCTAAAGTCCTCACATAGCTGTTACAGCCAGGGAAGTCACCCACAGCTCAGATTTGGCTTAGTGAAGCACCCAAACCATTGCAAAAAGATATCAATAGGAAGGCCGGGGGTGGGGGGACACAAAATAAACCCCACTGAACAAATAAACCCAGCAGCTGGAGGAAGATTTAATTAAGCCTGCAAAAAGCTTAAAAAAATGAACAATAATAAAAAAATCACCAAACATAAATTGCGAAGTACTTGAGCACAGTATAAAAACACCCCAGAAGCAGATTTTTTTTTTTAAATCTCAGCCCTGAAGAGATTACCTGCAGAACTAAGGTGAAAAAATACCATCATGAAGCAGCTAATGTATCAGTCTGCGCAATCTAGCCACGTTGTCCCATCACATGCTTAAAAGAAATACAGACAAGAAAGTGAATTATAGGTAATTCAGCACACATAATGCACTTTTACCTTTAAACCTTCAATTTCTCTAAATGGTGTAATGATACGATCTTTTTTTTTTTTTTTTAAGAAGGGTAATTGCAACACTTCTGTTTTAGTGATTTGTAGAAAGGCTTATGTAGTCCCAAAGAAGTCATTTTGGGTTATTTATTCCTACTCTTTTCTAGTGAAATCTTACTCAAAAAAAACAAAAAAGAAAGAAAAACTCTTAGTTCTTTGGGTTTAGCTTTTTGCCCTCTTTATTGTTCTCAAGACTGCCTTTCCTAAAGCTGTAGCTGAGCTGCTGCCACTTCTCATCATTTCTCTACTTAAACTTAGTCCAGACACGATCAATCAGCAGATTGACCTAATAAAAGTCTGCTAGACCTCACCAGCTCTGCTTCCCAGTCACCCTCATTCTGGAAACGTGGTGCCAAGTCCCAGGCTGACCCTGCGTATACCCAAACCAGATCTGGTAATGGATTTTTGACTTTAGTTTTATGTTGCACGTGACCTGCATTCATCTTATGACTTCTTAGCAGGTATACTCACCTAAATAAAACACTGTTATACATGTCAAAACTACATATGTGCCTACAACATCTGTAATGTCGCTAATGATAGCTTTATCATAATTAGCTTGGCGACCTATTTTACAGAGACCCATGTGAACCCCGGCCCACAACACCCTCTGCAAGAGAGATGAAGTTAAAACAACCAGTAATCACACCTCCACTGAAGACACACTCTAGTTCTACAAATATTTGCATGACTACCACAGGCAAAAAACCTCTGTGTTTTCTAGATTTGTATCTAATCGTGGACTAATCTGTATAATGAATTACAATAGGCTTGCAACATGAGTATGTCTTTCATGAGAAGTCAGAGAAATAACACCTGAAAAAAAGAGAACTCTCTAAATTTTGTGCCTTGCTGAACAGGACAGTATCCCCCCTCCTTAGTCAGGTTTCAGGGATTAGCTGTGGGCTGTTATGCTAAAAACTCTGATCAAAGCCTGAGGGGAGCTAGGACATGGAAAATGTTCGATGTGACTTCTTTAAATGCCATGTGATTTTTAAAAAATATCTTTAATAAGAGAAATTTCACACTGCGTATTTCCCTGACTGCCCAGAGTAAGATTTATAACAACAACAAAAAAAAAAATCATCCCAAGTTGCCAAAGAAATCAAAGGCAACACTGAAGAAGACAGGTTATTTTTTTCCCATTTTTTTTCAATAGGGAGCAATCAAATAAGATTATATTTTGAAACATTTTATTTTCCCTTTTCTCTGGAAATATATGTATATCTACAGTCAATTACATGACTTTATACTCCCCAAAACCTTTCTCAAGTTATTCAGATGCTTAATTCCAAAGGAAAATGAACTTTAGAATGTTAATTGTGTATGCTGGTCGTAATATTCCATTATTTGTTTATTAATCATTTTTATTGCTGCATTTTACACTTTACCTGATTATTTACTGGATACTGTAATGAAATTTCACTGCCTTATTGTATTATTTAGTAAAGAAACTAGCAAACTACAAAACTACAGCAATAAAATTAGGGTTATTTAGCAATAAGGTTGAATTTTAATTCAGTTATTGGAAGGTGCTATTGAAGACACGAAAGACAGTTTACTCGGCATACAGAAAAGGCAGTTCCCGCCCGCATGACAGAAATTAGGAACGTGTTCTAATAATTTCTTCATCTGAAGTAAAAAGACGAAGGGAAAAGGGAAAGGAAAACCACAGTATTTTTCCTCAGCAGAATGAATATGGATTACTGCATATTATAAGGCCATTCTCTGAAGAAAATGAAAATTAACATTCCAGCAGATTCCCTTGCCATCAGCACTTCTTCAAGCTTTTATTCCCCAAGGGAGACATTCACAAAACCCACAAGTGATGATGATGAAGAAAAAACCCTGAAACCCAAAATACAGAAGCCCCATATGGTTTAAAAATATTAATGCATGCATAACATTTATACAGCTTTCCATTTATGTACAGGTGAGCAGATTTTTCAGCTTCATATTCCCTTCTATAATATGCTTCATATTTGTAATATTAATACTGCGTTTACAAGGCAGCTTTCTGGATTTCCCATTACTTGGAAAAACTACATTACCCTAGTGCTTTGAGTCATGGTTTTTTTTCCTGAGCTCTACATGAGCTTCACCCTGGCCCTGCCTCATTTCAGTGGCCGGTTGTTTCTTCACTAAACGTGATTCTTGTGCATTTGGATTAAAATCTTAATGCTTCCAGCTAGAGGATGGGGTCATTCTCTAGACACAAATTTGCTTTCTGAACTCTTGCAGCAGTCGGCAGGTGTTCCCTGGAAAGCTCTTTCTATATTCTACCTCATTAATAAACTACTTTATTCTCTTTTAATTAAGACCTCAGCAATTTGATTTCCCTGCAACATATGTTGATGGGTTTGGTTCTCTTTGGAACATCTGAGCAAGCTGGAGAACCAACCAAGCAGACAGTCCAGGCTCATTCACTGTAAGTACCGTCAAACCCCAGAGGAGCAGCCCGTGACAACGCGAGGCACGTGTGTGCTCTGTGCAGAGCCAGGTGGCACCGTGTAAGCAGCACAACAGTGTCTATAACATGCTGTTGTTACTCCTGGCTAAATATATATCTAGCATTCAGCTGGCATATACTCCAAAAAATGAAGTTTTGACAGGTATGAACTAAGTTCTGATTAAAAAAATTCAGCTATTTCATCCAATGTCAGGGTGTCCCCACTTTAAATATGGCAAATTATTATGGAAATCCAACAATGTTAGATAACTTTTTTTATTTTTAAATACGTCTTTTCTCAGTGATGTTTTATTCTCTCTCCAGTCCTTTCCATTATTAAAACAGATATTCCAGTATATTTTAGCTGTGGAATACATCCCTGTTTTTTGTGAACCTAAATTACCTCCATTCTAGATAATGGGAGCATGAGATTATTTTAGTTATTAGTATTGCCCTTTAGCTTTCTGAAGATAGGAGTAAAAATTTCAATATAATGTTTCAGAATGACCATATTCTCCTGACTACACCAAAATAACCCAATTAAATAGGAAGACCAAAGGCTTTTTCTTGCTAATGCAGTGACATTGTGTAGCTTTTATGGAAGGACCATAAAGGGAAATAGAAGTACAGCATATTCCATGGTCTAAGATAAAATAGATACCTCTTCTTCCCTAAAAAGCATGAACCACTTGCAATAGGGCATACATACAGTGAATGTATTTTTTAGACATGGATCTTTTTTCCCTGGGACTAGTCTTCAGGTACGTTAACTTATATAATTCGTGAATCTACATGCGAGATAAAGGACAGAAAGGTAGCAACACTGTGAACCAATATAACACAAACTGAAATGACAAAGTGACAGTGATGACTGGGATGAAAAATGACAACATTCATATTAATAAGTGCTAGATGACATTCAATCACTGTCCAGTCCTGGCTAGAGTGAAAGGCAATACAACATTTAGGCACAGCAGCAGCAGAGAGATGACAGTTTTTTAATGCCTTTCACAACTGAAAAAGTCAGCAGGGAAGGGACAAAGTTAGACACATCTGTAAAGAGCTCTTTTTGGAGTTCAGCAATACAGAAATGGCTCAGAAAAAATATATGCACTATTTTTAATTGACCTAGTTAGCTGTATTTTTTTTTTTAATCCATAAATTAAAAGTTTTCCCTTCACATACAAAAGGGATGAAAAAGAAATTGGTTATTACCCCAAAATGGGGGCATAAGAAATCTCTAGGCTTTCTATATCACTTCTCCAACAGACTTTTTTGCAGATTTGATCCATATACTTCCTGGACCAAACTGCTCAGCTAACCCCACTGTGACTGCAGAGTGCAGATTTCACAACAAACATTCAAATCCAATTCTGTTCCTTGCTACCTCCCCCTGCCCCTGCTCCATCTTCCAGGGAGCTACAGCATTATTTCAGGCTTTGTGCCAACAACAGCATGGCAAAATCCTGCCCACAAAGTGGGTGGCCTTTCCTACCCTGCCAGCTGGGAACAGACCTTGTATATAATGCTCCTTGGCATCGGCCAAAACTGTGCCCAGGGAATGCACCAACCCAGATGAGCATGTACCAGTGAGTGGTGCCATTTGTTCTCAGGGTACAGACAGAGCCTGGTTATCCCAAGCCCAGGAGGTCTTTATGTGCTTTGTATGAACGTATTACAACTGTGGCAGCCATACAACTCTGTATGTCCATATGAAATGCATTTATGTCACACTGACATATTGATCTGCTAGACAGAAGCTGGATTTTTATTGTCAGGGAGAGAACCACAACATTTCCAATGAAAGGCAACACATAAATGTAAAATTATATGAAAATTTTAACAATATATACATAGGTAAATAACATAAAGGATCTGAAGTTTGCCACAAACATCAATAAAAATATAACATCATACAGCTGCTCTGGTCAAAGTTTCCACTGACATTATACAGACACACACTTTTCTCTAGTTAGCTTTAGTTTTTCAGTAATTATAAACCTTTGCTATATTCTGGCATTGTACAGAGTATCATCAAGTAATTTTTGCTTATGGCCACAGAAGCCATATATTTCCTGTTACTTGCCTCAGCAAAAGATGTGTTACATATAACACCTTTCATGCCTGGATAAATATATATAAATTTGCTGGGAAATATCAAATGTTAAGTGCCATGTTTTTACAAAGTAGAATGGAAATATATGAAAGCAGCTTGTATTAACAAAGCAATAAGAGCTGTACATTCTTTTCCAGTAAAAGCCAGAAAATACTTGCTGGCAGCAACAGATTTTCTATTGTAGAAGATAGAAAATAAAAAGAAAATGTTGGCTAAAAGAATAAAGTGCAATGATCTGTTTGTTACTGCTGACGTTGTTTACTGAGGCTTTTTTACCCAAGCAAATTAAAATTTAGGAATTCTGAGGCACATACACCCAAAAATGCTAAAGCAGTGTATATTTCTGATACACATAGCACTGTTTCATCCCATTCCCCTGCAGAATTGCTCATAGGACATCAATAGAATAGCCACTTTCAGAAAGATGCTGGGGGGGCGGGGGAGCAGCAGCACTGAACCTGTTGGGAGTGACAGTTCTTCTAAAAGCCTATTAATAATCATGCATCTGAATTAAAGATCTAAGATTTTAGCCTGAGATTGTTATATATATGTTTTGCCTCTTTCCTCCCCACATTTTTTTTTTTTTTTTTTTTTTTTTAGGGGCCAAACTGGCATCATGATTGAAATGACAGCGCTCTGGCTAAACAAGGCATTTACCTCATAGCTTCAATATGTACAGAAAACATTTTCTATGTGGTCTGTGTAGCTAATACAGAAGGTGGCAGTTCTGAGTCTTGGGAAATGCTTTGGTCCTGCCTTTGAATTTGCTGTGGTCTCTCCACAATCAGAGCTTTGGGAATAGAGATAAATCCTACTAACAGCTGAGTGAAACACAGGACATTTGGCAGTACAGGTAGAAGATTCTCATAAAATGCAGCCAAATGGCTCATAAAGACTGCAGAAAAGAGCATCCAATTGCCTACCTCTGGCCAAGTGGCCAATAAGCTTAGCTGCTGTACACAAGGGCTTTGCAGACACCCCTCGTGGCAGCCACTGCAGTGCTGGGTGAATGCAACCCTCACTGAACTGCACGAGTTCTCTGCTGAACTGTGTTTTGACCCTCTATTATAATGCACAGGCTTTATAGAACAAGGTAATTTAGTGAGACACGCTGTCTTTAAATGAAGCTTCTTCCAACAAAATCTACATGAAAGGATCCAATCTAATGCCATTTAATTCCTTGTTTGTAGAAGAGTCCTCTAGGTACTTCCAGAGCTCTTTTAAAACAGCAAAAATGTATATGTATCTATGAAACATTGATGAATCAAGTCCTGCCATGTCTGAGTAAACATGAAATTTAGATTTACTGTAATGCTTTCTGAATATTCAACAATAAGTTGATTGTGGAAAGCATTTAGAGTTTAATAGCCATATTAAACTAAAATATACTTGCCAGAAAATTACTTTTAAAAAAAGGAGACTCATGGTGTATTAGCAAGTATAAGGATGTGGTTTCTTTCAGACTGTATTTGAGTTCTCTTCCTTAAGAAATTAATCATCTATCCTGCAGCAGAGATCTTCCCTCCCTCTTCTTTTGTACTAAACCAAAGCATGTTATATTGGATTAAAGACAAGAATAGCAGACTCATAAAATTATTAAAACAGCATTTGAGTTTAACGTAAGTGTTGGGGCCTAAATTTGACATTAATTGACCATTTTGCTATCATATAGTGTCAAACTTTCTCATCCCAACAAAAAAAAAGCTTTGCTACAGGGATGTATCAGCACTGTGCTCTTTGCCAGACTTCAAGCTCTTCCAGCAGTTCTGAGCCTTGCTGGCTGCACAGATGAGGGGTTTCCCCCAAGTTCACTGCTTTTCCTATGACAGAAATCAGTCCTTTCTATTTCCACTTTCCAATGCAACTGTTTCTCTATTGCTTATTCCAACCTGTATCCCCCATCCCTCTCCACCTACTGCTCCCATTTGGCTCAGGCTTGCATCTCTCAGAGTAGCTGTTTCAGTTGGCTGCTTGCTAAGAGTTGAAGAAGGTAAAGAGGTCACTTCGATGTCACCTTCCAGACTGTTGTTTGGAGTGGTTATATCCCATAGTATATTTCTTCCCATCACACAATATTTCTCATGGATTTTCCACTTTGGTTCTGCTAAAGAACACTTTTCCCAAGCCAGAGTGAAAGACTCTGAATCTACCAGATTCAGTGAGGTTGCATGCCGGGGGTCTAATAAAATAAATGAAGCACTTCCAACAGAATAAAAATATCCTCACAGCTGAGAGACTTTTTAAGCCTTAAGAAAAACACATTAAAACAGAGACATAGAAAGACACAGGTTTCTGCTTTACAGGCTATAGGACAGTGCAGCAAAAACTCAGTCAGCTTCAGAGGAGCGCATAATCAACATCAGCCCCCGGACCTACAAAAGCCTTCCTCCAGGCTACCAGCTCAGCTGGCCTTCAGCCAGGCTCTGACTACCTCCCCAAGCTCATCTGCAGGTACTCTCCAGCTCTTCAGGAAGAGAAATCAAAAGAAATTGCTTATCCTTACAAAAAGATAACAAAATAAAGATATTTATCCTATATTTCCTAAGCTGCTAGAGCACAGTTTAGCTTTCAGACATTACACTCAGTATATTCACACAATATATTCATTAATTCCTGAAACTATTATTCCAGCAAGCTATTTTCTTGGGAAAATGCTCTTGCCAAACAGTGTTAACTGTACATGTTGTCCATATAATCGAGGATGAGGGGAGTTATCCATCGTCTCCCAAACTTCTCAATCTCTTTGTGGCATGACAGCTATAAGAATTTGCTTCTAGGCAGCTGGTATTACTGAAGGGGTGAGGGTGGTGTGTGTATGTATATATACAGATAAAACAAGTCTCCAACCCTGTGTCATGAATGTGCTAGCAATGATTTTATGAAATCTATATAGAAAATCCACTGGAAGTTAGGTGCAGAGATACTCTACAGAGTACTAACACAGCTTCCATAAAGAAAAAAGCCTGCTGTAGGAAGAAACAAGGTGAATACTAATATATTTTTTTATTTATGTATTATTTATGTAATACTATGCGCAAACAAAATGCAATGGAGTAGAGGATTCAGTGTTAATCAGAAACATCAATGATTTGTATAGAATGTTTTCATGTTTTGTGATTACACAACACGCGACTGATACTCATTGCAACATACAGGGCAGAAATAACTGCTGCCCCATGCACTCTGGACCCCCTTATTTCAAAATGCTTTTTGTAATTTGTGTGTGTTTATATTTCCCACCAAGGGAAACAAAGCTCAGTTACAAATGGGATGTTTTAGCCATTAGTAACCATCATTAAAAATATTATTAGAAATTACTGAAGCCTTTTACATTCCCTACGACTCCAGGATTTTTATACTGTGGAAAATACTCCAGTTCCTGGATTTAATCAGATTTTATCAACATGCTGAAACAGAGAGTATACTGCATATTCTAATAGGATCAAAACAGGGATTCTAACAAGATCAAAATAGGGAGAAAATGTTGAGCCACAAAGCAGAGAAAAGAATGCAGTGTCTATATAGAGAAATTATGAATCAAGTGGACTCTAGCCAACTATTTTAACTAAAAGCAATGAAATGGGAACAAAAGCAACAGCTTACTCTGTGTAACAGTTTAATATTATATGGGGAGTTTCTAATCAAAAGTCAAAAACATAGAACTGACAAAGGAAATACCAAACATACATCGACTACATCTACATGGACAGCTTAACCATCCAACCTGAAAAAACTCCTTCATCTATTTTTGATCAAAAAGTATAAAACTGTATTTCATTTGAAGACTTGATACTGAAACATGACCACCAGTTGCTGGGAATCTTAAAAGTCCTAACTCACCACATGATGACTCATAAATGTACAAAGCAGCCAAGATTTGAAGCCTAAGCAAATCCAGCTCCCTAATGCTCAGCCACCTGAACACTACATGCGAATAAACATTTTCCTCCACTTTGCCTTAAGAGCTGATCAACTCACTGATCTTCCCTGCCGGCTTTGCCTTTCTCAGGACTGCAATGCAGAGGTATTCATGATTAGTGATTGAGCTGAGCTTTGCTCCTGAAGATTTTAGAGATATGCCAATTTAACAGCCTCTTACCACGTTTACACAACTCAACATTCCTTTGATTTTCTTCTGCCTACCAGAGAAGAATGCTAATGACTAGCGCCTGTCTTAATTTGTGTTACAGTGGCATATAAACCCACAAAGATAGAAGCCTGTTGTCTTCATAAATGTCAGGAGTGCTACTCAAGCTGGTTAGGTACTGTGATATTAGAACATTACCAGGAAGCCCCCAGAATATAGTAGAAAAATAACTTAAAACATGTAATGAAGAATGCACACACAAATTTCACGGATAGTCAAAACAATGTCATGTCTAAGTGCATGGAATGGTTAGGAAAGCTGATGAGGCAGAACAGCCATGGAAACATTTTTTTCCTGGGGTTTTTTTTTGGCAAAAAACAATGCAGATAGGAATTTTATACCTAACTGATGAGTCCAGTGTGATAATAAATCCAGCCTGTTAGCACTAGAAAATAGCTTTTCATGTTGATGGGATGAATGTATGATAAGCTGCATGGCAGGGCTGCAAATTCAGCATGGCTTGAAAACTGAAAACTAGTTTGAGATGTACAGCACATCTGTCTAGGCCCAGCCACGATACTCCTGTGAGATACTCAGTGATGGTTAAGGATGAATACAAACCACATAAGAAAGACCAACTTCCTACAGGAAAGGATGCAATATGTCTTTTCATACTTCACTGAACTGTGCAGGGAAAATATGCAAAGATCATGCTGACATTTCATATTAAAAGTTTTCCTTTTAAATACCACTAGTTTTCACTAAAACCACAGTGTATAGTATCCATTACCACGGAAAAGCAATGTAAACTTGTTTTATTGTTTATTCTCTTCATAGTTATCAGGCCACTTATTTAACCCTTACTGATGTCTTTGACTGAAGTCTGAAGTTCTATTATTAGGCTGATACCACACTGAAACTTCTATAGTTTCCTCTCAATGCTGACTGTGATCAATCAAGAAGGCAATTAATTGTAAGCACAATTACTTCATTTAGGTCCTGGTCATTCGACTGCGACAGCGCATCATGTATTTCTATGGCTCAGTGTTGTCACTTTTATGTGTAACTGGTTACACAGACAAAACCACAGGTGCCAGACCACAATCTAGGAGTTAAACCTTAAAAGCAAAAAAAAAGAAAAAAACAACAACCCCCAAACCAACCACAAAAAAACAGTGAGGGATTGTCCCTGTGACTGTACTGCTAGTCTTTGCTGGAGTTATTCAGACATGCTAACTTTTCTGACTCTCAAAAAAGGACTCGCAGAAGGTGGAACTGACTTTGCTTCCAGCCACCGGAGAGTTGGCACAGTTGGTTCTGGTCTGTTCGGAGCCCTGGGCAAAGGGATTTAGGCAGATGAATGGATAGCGCGGACAATGTAAGTGCTGCTTGACGCCATAGACACCACTCAACTTCGCTGGGTTTCCATTTCCTTACCCATAAATTGCATAGTAAATGCAAAAGGATGTTGCTATAAAAATATCAAGAAAATTGATAAAAATATCAGTTGAAAATAAGCATTTTTAACTTCTAAAGCCAAATGTGTCCCAGGATTCTCCTTTCACCATTTACATAAATAAGCAAAAGAAGCTGCTTTTGTTTTATATGGAAAATCTCGGGATATTGCTTTCAGCAGAACAGTCTAGGCAGTGCAATCACATAACAGCTGCATCTGCTGACAACAATGGCTGTATCAAGGGCTGAATAAAAAAACCTTCTCTCATTTCAATACACTATAGTTTTCAAAAAGTTTTTTCCTCAACTGATTGGAAAATCATTCCCATTCCCTTGCACAAATCATTACAAGTTAAATGTATTTAGTAATAGCTTGTTGGACACAGCTGAAAGAAAAATCACATATGAGGCTGAACAAACTATCATTTTATGACAAGATATGGCTTTCACTTGATGAGCTATATGCAAAGTAGTCATACGGGAATCCTCACTATACTGTTTTGGGATTAATGCTACATCTCTAGAATTTTAAAAATGACTTTACATCTGTTTGATATCTTTTACAGTCAGTCCTCCTCAGCTGAGTATGATTCACAGCTGAATATGCCAGCAGTTATTAGCCAATTACATGGAGTTCATGCTTTCTTGCATACTCTTGCTTGTGTTACTCATTCTGGCTGCACTATTAATGTGACCTGCAGACCACACTAACACTCAGCTCCTAAATCACAGCCTAATTTTTCAGAAATGCTGAGCTTTACAACTCCAGGGAAAATCTTCCGCTACTTAATATTAGATTTTCAGCCTCTTACATTACCATGAAGTTACTGCAGATGTACTTTCAACAGCTTCAACAGAGCAATACATAAAGGCTCTGATTTAAAATATTCTTTAAATGCATACCACTAAGCTGGTATAGGATTCTTCAGTCTTCAGCTGAGATGTAAGCTCTAGATTATTAAATACACCACTAAAGAATGCAACCAGGCTTATATTATCATTATTACTGTTATTGTTACAGACTCGTGTAAATAAGAACTACATAGTTACTCCTGAGAGCTTTGTATTAGGACAACAGAAACACCAACTTTTTTTTTTTTTTTTTTTAATATACTGTGTTCTTTCACTTATCACACACAATTTGTTTATCAATATAAGGCATGATAAATATTTTATCATTATGGTTTATTTTACAGAAATTTCAAAGTATTTCTATAAAGTAGTAAAATATATTTTCTAGGCAATAAAAAAGGGTGTTATAGCAGTATGCAGGTTGGGTGGTGGATGAAATCTTAATTTAATAGTATGTATGGAAACATAAGATGAATAAACCTAGAGTACAAAAGCTAATTGAAGGCATTTATAAAAAAAATGTGTTTACACAATCCCTTAAATATGAGTTAAAATTACTAATACTGATTTTGGCAACATATATTCTGAAATTACCTACTTTATAGTAAACTAGAATGCTTTTTCACAGGGGTTCTTCTGTGAAATGTTTTGGCTAACTCTAAAATTTCCCTTTAGCATGATGACTGAGTGGAAGCATTTCCAGAAGCAATCCCTGCCAGAAAACTGTGAAATTAGGTATTAATATGCAAAGTTTAGAAAACCAGAAACAGCCCCTAAACTAACATTGATAGGAAGATTTTTAAGTTCCAAAGCTGAAGGGTGTCAAATTATCACACAGGTAGTTATGTTAGGATAATAACTTCAAAACTAAAAATAATGTTTGCCTCTTCTACTACCATTGCTACTAAAAAACCACCAAAAACCAAAAGGCAGTAAAAACTTCTTAGTTTGACTGACTAGTTAGCAGTATTGAATAAAGACTATCAGGTCACTAAAAATTATTTCTGTTTTCATGTTTGGAATTACACAATAAAACTTGCCCACCTTTTGGCATGAATAGTTCAGCCAGCAATATTATTACAACTGGTCAAGTAGTAAACATCTTATTTGTGAGATGTGTGTAACGGATACATCAAGAATATTGTTAAAAAAGGACAAAAACCGAGAGGAAAAATCAGTTCAGTTTATCATAACTTTCCATTTCATGCCGTAAGAACCTCAGTGTGCCAGTTTACCAGATAAACTGAAAACTTTCTTCCTTCTATTATCCATTCCTAGTTTTCTATTAAAGCTACTAGTTTTCTAGTTAATGTTACCACAGTGGAATCATCTGTTACAGTGATAATCTATAACTCACTGATAATTTCACATATATATATATGTAAATCCAGGTTTTGGTATCTTTTCTGTCAGCTAAGGTGAAAGCCATTTTATCCATACAACATTGTCCGCCTCTCAGCCCTGGTCCTCACCCCAGCCTGCTGGATCTTGCAGGCATACAACCCTATACTTATTTTCCTGTCCCTGGAGTCCCAAATTCTAATGCAAGAGCTTATCACATCCTAAATGAAACCAGGCACCTATAACTCACCCCAAACCAAGCCACTTATCCTTTTTCTTAACCATATAAGACTTGTATGACTTAGCAATAGGCTTTCATCTTTGGCCCTAACAATACAAAATCCTTCACCCCTTGGCAAGCCCAGAAAACCATACTTACCCAGAATTTACCACAGTCTTCACTATTAACAATATTCTTGTTAATTGAAAACCAGTAAGCCTTTCTGGGCCATGAGATTACCTGAAATTTACTCTAAATCTAACCCTAGCCTGCTCTGAAACTACTGATAAACTCTTCTTCCCTGCTGGCATTTCACCCCAGCAGGATCCCCCCAAAAGTTTTGCATTCTTATAATAAAAATATATTCAGCATCTACAATACTTTATAGCCCTGACAGGAGCCCAACATCTGAATCAACTCAAGGTCCCCTACAAAGGAATAATTTAACATAAACTAACAGCATCACCTTCTCTCTCCACCTCCAAAACTGTCTGGTCAGGCCCTGCAGTCCTTGACGATAACATCAGATGCACACCCGAGGCTGACACTGGGCTTGAACAAAACCCCAGGACATCTGGTTCTTTGTTCCAAATCCTAACCCTAGGTTCACACCAAAGCAGTGGATTCCAGCCTCAAGGCATTATTCCAGGCCTGTGGTCCTTGCAGGATGGAGTAATAAAACTTTTGCACTGTAATTCAAAGCCCTAAACCCTGATAACCCTTCTGTCACTAGAACTAGTCAAGAAACACCAGTGATGTCAGCACCAGTGCTGATCTTAGCCCCAAGGTCTGTCACCATTAACAAGTCCTTCCTTTTCCCATCCCAAACCCTAATGTCACTGCAAATATAAAACCAGCCTTTCCCCCACATCACCAGGTGACAAGGGTCTATTCATCTCTAATGTAACCGTAAGCCCAGCTGGCACACACTTCAAGCATTAATCCTAAAATGAATCTGAAGAATCCTGTTTATTTAACCTTGAGGGTCTTTAGCCAACACTGGACCATAAGTTTTCCATTAGTGTCATCACTGGATTTCATTTTATTTCTGTCCTAAAACGTAGGCCAGAACAGGGATTACCTAATCTTCCCTTTCAAAGGATTCCACAAGGTATCTTTAGGACTAGGCTTTGATCTAGCGCTCAGGAAAGAAAGCGGAAGATCTTGATTTATTACTTAATCTTGCGAGGCTGCAGGACAAACATGGACTGTGTGGCAGCAGTAAAAATCATGGTATTTTTCAGAAGGCTGAGCAATGCTCATGGCTAGAGTGTGAAACGGGTTTGGATTCACTATAGAAGACAAACATTTATTGCTGTACCTCAAAAGGCAGAAGTAGAATGAATGCTGGTGGGCCATCCAGTTTACGCTTAGCTTCAAGCAAACATGTATCCAGCAGACTGTGGCTACATCTGGAATTAAAGGTGATTTGGGAAACAGAGGTTGAGGATCTCAATTTACTGCATGCTTCTATACCTGTAAATCTTCTGAAATCCAGGAATAAATTTAGCTGCTCAGGCACTGCTTTCTCAAATACCAGTCCCTATTTTATCATTAACTCTAAATGTACACTAAATATAAATTTTCTGTTTCTTACTCACTCTCACCTAAGCCATCTCCTTCACATTAAATCCTACAAGATCCAGAAACAAATGTATCTATTGCCATTCTATAGCCTTCAACCCTAATCTTTAACACATCCTCAACCTTAATCTTAACATCATAGCAAAGAGATTTTGCACATCCTGGAGCTAAGCACAATCCAATTATCCGGCCATATATCTATTCTCATAACCTTGAACACTTTGTGTGATTCAGAAAAAAAATGAGCTTTTCAGCCAGTTCCCCGTATTGCTATTTTTATAGGTTTGAGAATTAGATTTCTTTTGTGGTGTTTGCGCACATGTGCATATATCCTGTTAGGTCTTGCCAAAAAAATCCTATCGTTTCTCTAACAGACATAAATGCATATAAAGTTGGAATGGTTCAACTTTTAACAAAATGATAGCATGTGTTTTCTAATGGCATAATTAAAGTAATTAATAGTGTAGAACATTAATTTGCTAGCTTGAAGTATTTGTATCTGAGATAATGACGATATTTGAACTTCAAATGTTCTGATAAGACATTTGTGGATTCACTCAGTGTTAAAGTTAGGTTTTTAAAGATGCATCCAAGATGAAGTTCTTATAATGATGCATATGGCTTTATGCTGCTATTAATATCCACGTAATGTGAATGTAGTGGTAACTAAAATAATAAGGTTCCTTAAGTATACATTATCAGATATGTGAGCATGTAATTGGAAGACATTATGAGATGAAAATACACATTCAAAAGAGCTGGTTTAAAAAATCTTTTCTGAAAATGAAATCCCTTTTAATCTTCTTTGTCAAAAGCCATAAGACTGGTGAGCACATGAAACTGTTTGATTCAACTTACAGGGCAGGAAGTTATATCTAGGTTGTTTTTACTGTGAAAACATTCAACAGTATCATCAATTTAATTTTTTCTTGTGCCTCTTCAAGGTTTCAATGAAATCATGAAATATTTAACTCATTTTTTGGCATTGCAGGTAATACATAGCAGATATTTAGTCAACAGGTATTTATTTTCCTTTGCTTTATTTTTAACACAATGATACAAAAAGATACTTCAAATGTCCACATGTTCTCTGTAACCCAATTCAAGACTTAAAATCATCTCTTTACATTCATTACACAGAACAAGGATCTACTTTAGTTCTGCAAAACAGTATACTGAAACAACTGCTAGCTGACTTGCACATTGTCGTGTGCTCTTACCACTTGGCTAGTCAAGAATATTGCTGCTAGCTGGTCTTCAAACAGCTGCTCCTGTTTAGGCAGGAATGAATATCATTCAGGAAGGAATAGGTATATTCATCTTTTTTTTTTTTTTTTTTTTTTACTGTCTTAAAATCCAGTTTTCCCATGAAGAAAATACACAGGACAGTCATTCATAAACTCATGAGAGGCATGAAGAAGGTAACTTGACAATGAAGAAGGCAGAAAGGGCTGCTGCAGCTTTGAGCAAATGAACCAAATTCTCCACCAGCAGGGCACAGCATAGCAGAAGGAATCCAGGTTGGCTGGAGTCAGCCTTATATATTTTTTGTGTGTGGTTTGGTTTGCTTATTCCCTTACCTTTGCGTAGAGGCAGGGGGAAGACAGACACGGGGATGGGAATATAAGCTTGCTGGTTTTCTTTTTTCCTTCCAGGCTTCAACTCAATAAGCTAGAATACACTTCATTATAACCTACCTCATCAATACCACATATTCATACTTCCTTCACCCTTTTAAAGATACTATCATTTTTATTACAAAACAATAACGTTTGATAGTCAAGGAAAGCCCAAATAGTCTAATACTAGACACTGAAGAAAGTGTGTATTACTTAAACTTATACACAGGCATGTCTTCTTAGAATTATTTTTTTTTCGGGGGGGGGGGGGGGGAGGCAGTGTAAGAACTCACAATTACTCTTTATCACTACTGTCAGTCTGCTGAAGTAATGAATCCACAGAATAGAACTAGTAGAACAAACCATATATTGTAGGACATTGGTCAACTGTGTTAATTCCAATCAGTCAGGAAGGCTTTTTAACTTAAACTACTAGCTTTTCTCTAAAGCTGATTAAGACAATCCATATAATGATCCAAAATCCTAGTAGTAATTAGGTGGGGAAAGTCTCGGACTGTGGCAGCCAGTTCCTCAGTGAACTTCTGACAATAAACCTCAGTGCTCCTTGCCCTTGACTCAGAGTAGTTATCCACTGTGTCCTGACTCGCATTCATACAAGCTCATCCTACTCCTCGCTGCAGATGCTACGCAACGTATATAACAGATTCCAGCATGACAGCACAAATGTGCAATTCCTATTACCTCTACCCATAGACACAGTTATCAGATTCATGCAATAGTACAGAACGTGCATTCAGATTCATAGAAGTATCTTCACAAACTGATTAAATAGAAAGTATTGAAAGTATTTCTCAAACCAATTACGGGGGCGGGGGGGGGGGGGGGGGGGCGGGGGGGGAAGGAATTAAAATATTACAAAATCATCAGCTGAAGATCTAGCATATACCAGACTATGATCATGGAATAGTCATGTCAACCAAAGTTCTGGACCAATAGTTTCTACTTGCATTTTGACTTTTTAAAAATATCTTGGTCAGAGTTGTTTGAAATGACACAAAAAATCCCTTATTCCTTTAATGTCAAAATTCCTTTAACTAAGTTAAATTGAAAAAAATCTTAGAAGTTTGAAGTCTCAAGAAAACAAGTACTTTTACTTGATACCAATGATTCTATCAGTACCCAAAAAAAGGATATCAGTAAGTCTGTCACTATACTCATTCATTCAGAAATAAAAACTCAACCCAAACCAAACCACAAAACCCACACATTCTTAAGGATCAAAGCCACAGAGAACATCAAAAAAATATTTTTCCTCTTTATCTTTGTTTCCTCTCATTCCAACTTCTACTCTTCATCTGAACATACTGGCCTTTTGCCAAGGACAGATACCATCTGAACAGGCACGACTGGAAAAAAAAACCATCAGGTTTTATGTCTTCTGCGAGTTCCATCCATCCAACTGCTCAGCATGACTACTGTGAATAAGGACAGTTCTTTCTTTTTCTTAACAAGACATAAGGAAGTAATCTCTGCAGCTTTATTTCCTTCCTGCTGGCCTGAAATGCTGAAAATGAATAAGCATGCTTCCTTTATTGTAAATTATGCAAACACCATTCCCAACTCTCTTGCTTTATATAACAAATAGGTTATTCACAGGCAAATGCCAAAGTGCCACAGTCACCATTTTTCAATTCATTGCAATTGACATCTTTAAAATGAGAAATCATTTTAACTTAAGAAAGCAAATGACTATATTAAATATAATTTTCTGCATTTTTAAAACAAAGTCTAACAAGATATGTCTTTGGGATGGCCAAATCTTCACAATTTTGCCCAGCTGTTTTAAAGGTGAGCTACTCAAAAATACCTTTTGATTTCAGATCAAGTTCCACTTCAATTTACTTTAGAATAAGTCTTAACAACACAGTGCAAGGCTGGGTAGGTAGCCAAGCTAGCACTAAATATAGGGCTATAGTCAATGTACACCCCAACTGTGACAGCACAGCATTTCTCAACAGAGTAAATCAGGTTATGCAGAGCAGTGTTCCTGTACTCCTAATCTGCCTGGGATACCTCTGAGCCACACTACGCTGTGGTATGCAGAAAATTCTCCAGGTATTTAAGTGACTTTCAGGCAGATTTAGATACTGATGATTAGGGGCCTGGAAAACTTTTGAAAATATAACTCAAAATTTGCTAAAGCACTGAAGTATGTCAAGTGTTTTAAAACCAAGAGCAAACTCCAAACAAGTCATTAGATGAGCATAAAGAAAAAGCTTCTCCCTTACCCTGTAAACTCTTTTCAGACTTCCTTTGTGATTCTTGGAGGACCTGTTTATAATTTTCACACAGTATATTACTTCTCATTAACCAATGGTAGTATTTTGAAATCTCACAACCCTAATTAAAAAGCGATCCACAGTTCTTTTGCTTCCCACCTTTCGTAAACTTTACATTCATTACTCCCTCAAACTTGGAATAATCAGCATATTTGCTGCTTTATGTCTGGATACCAGTGCCTGAGCCATTTATATAGGTTAGAAATAGAGCTAACAAGTAACTGCTATGAGAACACAATTCTCTCTGCACTTAAACATACTGAATGAGTCCATTCTCAAATCCAAACTTTTATCTGTCTTCATAGTCTGCACTTGGGCTTTAAAAAGCTTATACCTTTTGTGGAAACCTGCCATGTGGAACACAGCTTTATGTAAACCCTAATGGTTTATGTGTCACACTGGCTATTCTGATCTAAGGTCAAACTCTGCTTCCCCTACTTGCACATACTTCTGTGCAAAACAACAAGGAGTAGCGTGAAGCAAACCTGTTTTTCTCTGCAGTTTTGAAAATTAAATGAATTCTGTTACACAATAGACATCAAAAGAGGACTGCAGCAAGTGCATGTATAACAGAACATTTTGTGAAGAAAAGCATCTACAAATGAGATGCATGACAAAGCAACTCAAAAGCATATCGGAATTAAAAGGAACATTCTAGGATGATATAATTAGTGATATAAAATATCACTGTACATTAGAGAAGGAAGCATTTAAGAATGAGGCACCAATACCTGCTCAAACAAGAAGTTTTCATTGTATCATAAAATTTTTCGGTTTTTTGGAACAAAATTCTATGACTTCTTAAAGAGATATTTTAGAATGAGTTGTAGGAAGGGCAGTAAGAAAGTGACATCTGTGTAGATATTTGCTTTGAATATCACAAGGGATAGACTCAATAGTGTAAAGCATTCACAGAGGGCCATAGCAAGAGATCAAATAAACCACTTCTGCTGCAATATACGTCCATGTTTACTCTGGAATGTTTCTCAGATTCACCTTTATGCAAGCTCTTAACTTGGTAATTCAGGGACTTGCCCCTACATTGCTTCTAAAAATAAGATCCAATAATTCAGGCCTTAATGCAGCAGGGTTTGGACAGTACCCAGCACCGAGGACTACAAATTGCTAAGACTTGCCTGAACAAGCTACTGTGAGATACCAAGCCTAAAGTAACTCCCCAAACATGCTTAGGGGTAGCATGTATACATGTGTGCAGCACCACCCTCATACTTGAGTATTAACTAAATTTAAATGAGTAGGAAAGAGCAAAAGGTGACGAAGGCCCTGCAGTGCAACCACAGATACAGTTACTTCAACTAGCACCAACAGCTCTTGTTCCATCTGTGAAGGACTGGAGTGTTTAAAGCTCCCACCACATTCAAGGTAGTGAAGACCCGGTAGCCTTTACTGAAAGGTCTGGTGGCATTAATAATACACTTCCACCACAGAACTCAGGTGTGATGATCCAGCAGTGCTTCTCTGAAGCGACTCGCAAAGAAAAGACTGCTTTCTACTCTTAACAACTTGCTTAGCATGTCCTGCAAAGCTGCCCTCAGGCAACTCTTGAGGACCACTGGGAAGTCTGTAGCGGAATAAAAAAATAAAATAAAATCATATTTTACAGTCATTTTGAAAGTTTATACTTAATATAGGACTTAAATATTATAACCACAGAATACATGATTTCAAATGCTGACCATTATTAGTGTATATTAAATGAGACGTTTAAAATGGATGTAACAACAATATTTAGAGAGACTTTTCTGAACCAATAAAGTTTCAGTTCCAGCACATATAACTGTGATGTTTGCAGGCACATCGGTAGACTGTGAAATTTAGCTGAAGGAACAGCTGATACCCCTTTTCAATGCCATCATATCTTCAACTTGTTTGGTTTCTTTTAATATTTTCACTAATTGTTCACTACTAATGCTTCCCATTGTTTTTCCAAGTTAGCAGCTCACAAGAGAATAACTGTATTTACCTTCTTTTGTTATTTTAAATCTGTTTCGATTACAGAGTAAGAGCCTAACATTTCACTCCTGTTTCTTTCTTCACAATTACTAACAACCTCCAAGCTTTAAAGACATAACTGCATAATTACTCCAGCATCCTAATCATGTCAGAATGCAGCTACCATTTTAAATCATGTTCTCATACCTCCCTCTGCCCTAAAAAACTCATGTGTACAATTCTTCATGTAATGTAAAAATTGCTTTATAGGGTAAGATACTATGAAGTCACTTCCAACGCTACAATGCACAAAACCACCCTCGGGGCACAAGTGACTGACAAAAAGGATCAGGTGGCATGAAAGGACAACATGTCTTTTGTAGTGGCAGCATTTTCTGTGAGGGCATCGAGGCTTAGATCTCCTGAGGAATGCAGTGCCATGCTGTAGTGATTCTCAGACAGCAGATGTACATAGATATACAAATTTCTCATAACAAAATATATGTCAGAGACAAAGTATTCAAATAATCAGGCAGTTTCAGTTCACTGCAGATTTTACTGAGCAAAGGACCAGAAGTCAGCTACCCTATCATCAGTATAACTTCTGCTAGGATCCGAAGAAATTCGAAAAGAATTTCTTTGAAAGAAAAAAGGATGCCAGCATCTGAGTTCTACCATGCAGCAGCCATGCTCTCACTGTGTGTAGTCATGGTTATTGACCTTCCTGTTGATGTACACGGGGAAAACAACATAGAAAGAGTAATTGATTCCTTTTCTGAAATATAATCATATTCTTAATCAGGTACTTACATGAAAATTATTGCAAATATCAATTGGGATTGAAAGGAAATAGAAATAGGTAAAGTTTAGGCTCAAATTTGATAATCTGAAGTAAAACTGATGTGGTACCAATAAGAAATTTGACAGAGATAACATAAGAACCTGAGAGAACTCTTTTATATTTCACAAACTAAATGAATGCTTTTGTTGTTGCTGACAAGGTGCACATGCACACAAATTTCCAGGCAGATATGGGGCAATGACATGGTGTCTAAGAGCTTGGGAACAGCCATATCCAAACAGCCTCTCTTGATTCAACCTTTGTTCTTATCAAACAATATAGACAAATCATCAGTGATAAAATCTGATTGTGTCCAGAGTGCAAAACCAAAAACTATCTTCTCTTTAAATACATCCTACATATGGGAAAATTGGAATTGAGTCCTACTTTCAAATGTAAACCAGGCAAGCATAATTGTACACATGCTTTTGACAGGTGTTATGCAATAAACACATATCCATGTGACAACTTTTATAGCATCTCAGGTAAGTGTGGAATTCCTCAGCCCTATTTCTAATTTTAAAGAGTTCTCAAAGTACAAGCCAGCTCAGAAAAATTCTAATTTCAAAAGTAAAATGTGTCTTAAAAGCAAAAAGACCAGACAAAGCTATAACTACTGCATATGCTGACTGTAGCAGCACTGAAGTCTGCATTTTATTGCTTTGACTCTGATCAACTGCATGTAATCAATGCGAATTATTACAAAAGAGTTAGGAGATAATTTTGAAAATATGTCAGAAATGCAAAAATTTGAAAGTTAGATGAAGTTCAGATGGCTGTATTGATTTTGAAAAGGTTTGTAAATTACACAGAAATATCACCCTGTTTCAAAGTAGACCTCAAATCTTTTGAAGCAAGTTCTAATATTATACACAGTTCCCAGTCCTGCATTTCCAGTTGTGAGCAGACTTACTCTTAACCCTTAACCTACCTGTATGGTAACTTGTACTTGAAAGTGGGAATGAGGTCCTGTGTTACTAATGCCAGCATACTGGCTCTATGGCCACACTCATTTGGAAGCCTTCTAGACTAGTTCATTAAGAAATATAAGCACAGCCTCAGTAGCTAGTTATCACTCAAATATTGTTATTTTATTTCTAACGCACACTGACACTGGAAAGAAGGTACTGTCCTAAACCTCCAGTATGACTGCCACAGCAATAGCTACCAAGTCTACAACTTAACCAGTATGCTACTGTATTTTGTTTTTCAATGGTTCATGTCAACATTTTATTTTAGTTTCTGTCTACATGAACAAATTCTCTGTATCATAACAAATCTTATGCAAATGAATTTTTAAAAATCAGTTTCATTCAGGTTCACACACAACTAAGCTTTAGTAAGTATTACAACAATCAAATCTACATTTTGAATTTTCAGTGAGATCCAAAGAGAACCAAATATTTTAAGTGTCTAGCTTTCAACGGAAGAATTTAATAAACTCTAGTTCCTATGCTTATGCCTATGTTGATATGATAGTCTTTGATATCTTTGATAGAAAGATAGAACTTTGAATCTATAGAGTCAGAACTAGAATAAAACAGAGAATTTCTGAGTGAAACTCAAGTATATCCACGCATAGATGTAATCTTACCAACATCCTTGTTTCTTTTGGCTATTTTTGTAAATATTCCATGGGTATTGACCTAGGCTGAAGAATGTAATTTTCTGTACACTGATGTTCCCACCCTGAGCCCTCAATCTTTCGCAGGAATCAGAGGTTCAATTGCAAATGCTCTAAATCTTCCAAAATGTACCTGAGCAGTAAAGGACAGTCAAAAGCAAGTCAAAAGTCATAGATACATTAAACAAATAAATAAATATACAAAAATGCAATTATCCTCAGAAAAAAACTGGCAATTTAGGCTTAATTGCAAGATAAAATTTACCCGATCTTGTTCCAATTTTGCACATCAGATTGTTCAGAAATCAATCATACTTTGTTTTTAAATACATTAGCAATAGACAATTTCAGGAAGTAATTTCTCAATCTTCTCTCAGTAGGGATGTCAAACAACATGAGTCTAGTACATTCACATAAAAAAGTGCTATTTTGCCTTGTGACTAGGTGCTAATAAAGTATATGGGAAAACCCAAAAGGCACGCAGTGGCAATTACAGGTGAAATCACCAGACTCCACACTCTCTGGGGGTAGGCCATTTTCTTTCATTTGACAATAGATATTATATATATTTATGGTGATCTAAACACACTAACACATGATAATTAATAGAGTAAAATAGGATGAATGACCCTGAGGTCTGGTTAGTATTTGCAAGAAGGAAAATATTTTAGTTATCATTTGACTGTGGTTGTCAATGTGGATGATAACGAGCCTCCTGGCTCCTGCAAGCAAATGTTCCCAGCCCTAGTTTTCTTTCCCCTCATACCTTTAAGTTATACTATAAGAGGAGCAACATCGTAAACAATAGCTGTCATTTTCCATTTCACCTTCAACAATTGTCTGTGTCTTCCTAGAATTTTCCTAACCTCTAGGAGTTATTGGATCATCAATTTCAGCCTATCTTCAGTACCTTTAAATTGCATGACTGGAAATCAAGAATCAAGGTCCAGAAGATCAGTAGTATAATACTTAACTATTTGATGATTACTTTGACTCAGAGAATAAATTCTGTTAGAAACATTTAAAATACACTGAAGCTATATAGGTAGAATTAACATTTTTTTTCAAAAGGTAAATAGATTGCTAGCTTATTATTTGAAATGTGAATGTTCAAATATTAAATTCCTTCCTTTTTTCAGTAAACAACCAGATTAGAGTGTAATTATTATTAAAAAGAATGAAATCATGATTCTTAAGAATTATTACAGGTAATTACAAAAGACATTAAATATAAAGATGAACTCCTTTTCAAAAGAATAATATTTTTCCTATGCATTTAAACTATGCCTTTATTTCTATTAACGAGGTGCAAAGTAACAAGACTAGCCATTTGAAAAGCTAAAAGTCTGTAATTGAACAATTATTAGTGTCACACTGCCTAAGGGCACTATTTGTCAAGAGATTTATATGATGGGCAATTATATCCACTCAGCCTTGAAGGATAGATAATATCTTCTAATGGAAACAAATTACCCTTTATGTTTAATATTTTAAAAAAAAATTAGAAGTTTAGCTTCTCTATTTTTATTATTTAGATCTTCCATACTAGAGTTTTTGAGAATATCTTTTTTCCCCACTATAATTTCACTAAGGTTCTGTATGGAAAAATTGCCTGTGTCAACTCATTATCTTAATTACCTCACCAAAGGAAAAAAGTAGGGGATTTTTTTGATTCACGTCTTTGGTCTGTTATGTTTTCTATAACTTTCATACTGTATAGAATTGCATACATAATGCCTATTGAAAGACAGAAGCTTAACAAACACACAAACGTTCTTCAAACCTTTGCACATATTTAATTACAAACTTATTTATTATTAAATAAGCCTTCAACAGAATGCCATACAAAAAAAAAAAAAGATGAGACATCCAAACCCTTGACCTTTCTTTCCAAACTGCTTTTCAAGTCCTCAAGAAGTGCAGAGAAAACCCCCACCCCCTGCTCCATATGCAGCTTTATCGCTCATAAACATAAAAAATTAAAAAAGAAAAAAAAAAGAAAAGCATTGTAATCACCTCAAATAGGAAAAACTGTGGGTGGGCTCTTACAGCATAACACATTTTGTAAAGTTAAAATTGTAAAATAGGTTAAAAAGAGCTTTAAAAATATAAATGCAATTATTTCATAATGCAGAGGATTTTTCTTTTGTTTTCTGTTAATTTTAAAACTTAGACTAATTAAACTCAAGGAACCTGATTAGACTCAGTAGGCCATGATTTGTAGGTGAAACACTTAAGTAAAGGAGCTTCAAACCCTGGCAGGACACTGATCCAGAGCCTGAAGGATAGTACAAAGTACCAAAGGCCTATAGGTGTGGTTTTTCCTCTATCTACCTAATGTGAAGAGTGATTAGTTCTGGAACCATTCATTAGACCTTCACATTGTGTGCTTCAAGTGCTGCCTGTCCCTGGAGAGGTGAACTGCAAACTGGCAATCTTGCCATAGATTTTTAGATCAGAAAGGTCCATATGTCTCCTTAAAACATTTCCAACACAGATAATCAACATAGAACTTACATGGAAGGCCAAAACCCACAAATTCAGCCTGTCACAATGAGAGCAGAGGGATCTGCAGCATTACAAACATTGTGTGTTTTGCTGTAGAAAAAACAAAAATCACAAAGTAACCAGCCCCGCCACCCTTTTGTGGTAGATAGGGCAGTATATCAGTGCATTCGCAAGTACTAACATTGTTTATCATAATCATGAGCTAGACATAATTAGGAAATGAAATTAATTGTTACATCAAAACTACTATGAGTGTGCACACTGCTTCACAAGAAGATAGGAAAATCAATAGCCACATATTAAGAAGCAGGACTGAAGGCCCACTTCATGCATGAAAAGAAATCTTTCCCAGGAAGGATCTGGGATCTGCCACTCATTATCTTTGGCCACCAAAACAAATTAAGAAGCAAGGCGGTAAATTCTGTGTTTGCAAGACTTACTCCACATGCTCCACTGACACACTGCTATTATCAAAGTCTGAAATGCTCTTCACTGTTATTATTTGTGTTAAATAAAACACAGTAGTAAACACTTTATTCTTTTCACAAATTCTGTTTCTGTCAGCTCAACCATTATTGTTTTCTTCTTGTCAGTTTCAGCAAATAGCCTACTAAGAAGCTATCTGCAACTTAATTAAAATACACATTATTAATGTCATGTTTATATGGAAAAATCTTTGGCAAAATAAGTAGCCTGTAGCTTTTGAAGCAATTGCAATTAAGTCTGTCAATATGTTCTAGCCACTGAAATACATGAAGAAAACAAGACTAAGTGAAGCAATTTGACCTGCTTCAACCACCTCCGCAAAAAGTGGCATTTCACAGAACATTTGATCTAGAAAAGTACCCATGGATCAATAATAAGAAACTCTCAGTTGTACAACATAACATATAACTGAAGGCACTAGATAATTGAAAGCCAAATTTCTTTAAACAAAATGGGTAAAATCCCGTCTCAGTTTGGATACATGGGAACTTTACCACTAATTTCAATAAAGCCTTCATTTCTTGGTAGTACAGAAGAAGTAATCCTAATTTAACTACAGCATAAGAAGTGGCTGCTCCAAAAATATCTAGCCAGATGAAAGCACCCCAAATTCCAAGGCTAATCTTTCAAAGGGTCTGTTGGTGTTGGAGGTTCCCCCACTGCCACCCCTCAATTCCATGACTGTTCTCTTCTGGTTTGATCAGTAGAAAGCTCAGCCTTTTTCCCTGGATGCCAAACATCACCACAGTTCTTACCTGACCTTCTACCTCTGAATCACTGTAGGGGCTGTGAAAACTTTTCTTTCCATTTCAGTAAGATCACCCCTTCAGAATTACTTTCCATATTATATATGTCTTTTTTTTTTTTTCCAGAAGAGTGAATTTAATAATTTTTCATTTTTGACCACGAAAACCATTCTTCTTTTATTTTCAATATTTTAAAATACCATATAGTTTTAAAGAAACAGGTATGAAATTGCCCAGTCCCCGACATTAATATGCAACTCTTTTAACTTCTTGTAGTCACCACTAACAAATGTGAAATTGATTGAAAATCCTTTCTTATTGTTTCCTGGCTGGTACACTTGACAGCATGATGTGCCTAAGATACATTTGTTCTTCCCTTCACGTGGAACGGGAACCTTGGGGAGGTGAGATGAAGCAAAGGCTCGGAAAAGTTCTTTCCATTTGGGAAGTGGCAGGAGGGGAGGGGGGCGGATTCGGAGGCTGAGAGGCTCTGCCACAGCACTGGGGAAGGTACAGACAAGTGCGTGTGCTCAGACAGCTGGTGCGGAAAAAATTCAAGCAGCAGATTCAAGTGGTGGACTTCTAAACATGTTTGATTTAGACAGGAGTTAGAGCCCTGAAAATCAGGGATCTTTTTGTTTTAGCTTGAAAATAGCTCTGAAATATTATCCATGGGAAATATCTCTAATATAAGTATACATTATATACACACACAAAAATATATAAGCATTAGCCTATCAGTATAAACATTATGAACAGGCCAATCAGTGCCACTCTTTTAGGAACTGTGTATCTCACGCCAGTTCTGCTATTTGCAAGTTTGTCTTTTTCTCCTATCCTGTAGCAAGACTAGAAGAGAAGATATATCAAGGTTTGATTCCCTCAGTGTTATAATGAATGAGGTTAGGAATAAAAAAATAATCAGAATACATTTCCCAATCCCCTCCAAAGTGAGGTCACGTAAAAGGGACAGGTGCACATAGGCATACATGATGGGAA
Organism: Falco rusticolus; assembly: GCF_015220075.1. Taxonomy (NCBI): domain Eukaryota; kingdom Metazoa; phylum Chordata; class Aves; order Falconiformes; family Falconidae; genus Falco; species Falco rusticolus. The sequence continues at coordinate 5,758,038 of NC_051200.1, read as the reverse complement.
AATGACCAGAGAGACAGGAAGAGAAGATGAGATGAGGTGGTAGTTAATAGATTATTCTTTTAAAGGTCCCAGTAGATAGCACTGCCTGTAGCACAGATGAGGTTTGCCAGCCACATCTGAAGCAGAAGCTGCTGTGAAAGGGGAAGGTTGCTGAGCTGCCCTGTAAGCTATGAAACGTCAGTACAATGGCAAGGTAACATGAGCACAACCAAATGTGCAGCAGTCCTGCTGAATGCATGTATCTGACATACCTATGAAAAAGAACAGATTTTCTCATCACCTGTCTTTGTGAATGCCAATGTCTAGCTTTATGGTTTTGAACTTCATAAAATAGCAAATGTTATTAAAAGTGTCATTATTATGCAATTTAGACTGAATAAAGTGTTAAACCACTCGCAGAAAGGCATGTAAATAGAATATTTTAGAAGCAGATCCAGTGTTTCAGGTTTTTTATAAAAGGTGTTCAAAATCTGGCATATACTATTAAGCTTTTGTTACTTTGAATTCCCATACTGATCCAGGAGAAAACAAACACCAAAGCATCCACTGTTCTCTGGGATGAAAATCCCAAAAGTTAATTAGCTCCTTTGTTAACATATGTATATATATCATAATAACTGTACTGAGAAGATATGTAGATTGTCTACTAAAATGTTACATTATTTAATATTTGTATCTCACTGTTACTCCACTTATCTACAAATACAGGATGGAAAAGAGACCTATCACTCACTTATAGTGACCAATTACACTTTTACTCACCATTTTATTGGAACATTAAAAAAAACAATTTATATTTAAGGTAATTCTCAATTCTTGAGCAAAATAATAATTGCAGAAATTTTTTTGTATCCTCAAATAAAAACCTTATTGCTATGCAACATCTTTGAAGTTAATGCCAGATCAGAGGCAGACAACTGCATCCAACATCACTGAATAGCCACATTAGCAGGATGTTTCCAATAAAGATAATAAAAATTGTGAACATTTAAACATTGTTAAAAATAAAATGCAAAATATTCTATCCAGCGAAATGACTTGTGATTCCATTAGCACTCTTGTTTCAAATATTTTCAGACTCAAGCCCTGCCTACACTATTCGTTTCCATCAATGCACACCTGTAGCAACTGCAAGTCCCAGTTTTCATGTTAGAGAGACAGCCAGATTCAAAATCATAATGACACTCCAGGTGCTTTCTATAACCACAGACACGCAGAAGTTTTGAGAAATTGTGAAAGCAATGAAATATGAGAGATCTTAGGAAAGTCATAGTCTATTCAGAGCAGCAAACAACATGAGTTTGGATTTCCTGACTTACGAATGTTCGGGAATGAGCAAAACATCCACAATACCCTGCCTCATGAAACAAACCCAAAGAAGCTCAAAATATATGTTTTGACTCAATGTTTTCTTCAAGAACAAACTCTTGGAGCACATTAGATAAAATTCTAGACCCAGTGCATACAATGACATAACTTCTACTGATTTCAACAGAGCCACAATTTCATCTCAGGGCCACCCGCCTCATCATGGTCCCTGTCATGCATTCCATGAGCTACTATCAGTGCATATAACTGTTCGGAGGCATGAAGGATGTAATATAAACCTTTCAGAGAGCAAAAACGTGGACTAAGGCATTATTTACATCATAAAATGTAATGTAATTCAGTTATGTTTTAAATACACTCATTTAATAGATGTTCAAGCACCATTTCATGATATAATACCCTATATTTGCAAATATGGGATAGGATTATGGGATTAGAAAAAGCAAATACCCCAGATTACTCTAAAAGGATAGAATCAGTGCTATATTAGTTCACAGTTTTAACACTGTGTACTGTACTGTGTACAATGGTACTCTTTGATAATATGAACCAGACAGCAGACGATTTTATAATGAACAATGCTGTGATCTCTGTGAAAGAAGGGATGATTACAAAACCAACTTTTAAAATTTGTTGGGTTATGTCCTTTAAATTATGCTTCATCTTTATATTCAGACACAGGAACAAGAATCACGTGGTAATGTGGAAACAACTGTTTGCAAGGTGAGAGGAAAAATACCCCATTCATGTGAATAATATAAACAAAGAGAGATTAAGGTATATAAAAACAGAATATTAATCCTATATTAACTGCAGTTATATATATATATATAAAATTTATTAACGTAAGTTGTAAGATGTTACCAGAGAACAATTTCAGACAGCAAGTAGACAAAAAACTAATTCACATTTTCCAACTTCTACTGCCGAAGCACAGGCCAATACTATTAAAATAACAGTAAATTAATTTTGATTATTTCTATAAATTTGAGCAGTGTAAAATGTAAGAGTTTAATGCACAAAGTGCACCTTGCTAGAGACTATTTTTCATTAGCAAAATGTTGGATCAACATTTCATTGCAAATAACTAATGGGTATTTATATATGACACAGCACAAACAAAGGCTTCCCCCTCTGCTAGGAATTCCATTTAAGAGTCATTGAAAACACAACCCCCAAATTACTGAAATTACCTAGGTAAATAAAGTCATTATAAATCAAACCAAAATGAAATATTCAAGCACACACTAAAATTATTATCCAAGACCAATTCCAACAAGCTGCCTCTGATTACTGTAGTACACACTTAGGAAAAGTCTAGGTAAAAACAGAACTGCTGAGAATTAAAAGCTCCTTTGCCTGCAACCTGCAAAAGCTGGTATTGACCAAAAGTGCCCCAAACACAAGTTCAGTTTGAACTTAGGAAGAATCCTTAAAAACTGACTTCAGATAGTGTTTTTTTCCCCTCCTTTTTTTTTTTTTTTTTCAGATACTTGGTTACAGATGTCCAATAGTAAAATTTAAGTTACAACATTCAAGTTTCATTTTCACTGCTAAGAAAAAGCATTAAAGCTTTCAGGAGAAATAAAGTATTTCACTGGTTTATTAAATGCTCTCTGCAAAGACACCTTCACAGGAAAGCAAATTCCAAACTGTTTTCATGCCTTGAAAAACCTATTTTAAACATTTTTCACTCTGCCAGAGGAGCAATGCAGATAATATATATCTTACAGAATACCCCAATGGCCAGACATTCACATTTGCTGAAGTATGTACTATTGTCTATCAGAGAAAAATATACTTTTTTTCACATTCTGAAAATTTTTACATCTTCTCCCAAAAATGAATTAGTGCAACAAATGCTTCTTAAAGAATAAAATATAATCTTAATATTACCTAGAAGGAAGATAGGGAAATTATAGGTGGCACAATATTTCAGACCAAGGAATGATTTGATTAAAGTGGCATTTGAGACGTGAAAACTGCCTCAGCTCTCTGAGCTATAGGTCTACTTCTATTTTTGCACTAAACTTCTACGCTATCAATAGTCATAAACCCCATCCTAACATAAAGCTATGAAATTACACTAAGAAACTTTTCAAAAGTGCTAGTCTCACAATCCAATGGAAAAATGAAGTAGAAACATTTTATACTTGTAAGTGCATAGAGTCCAAATGTAGGCAGATAAATTAGTCTACTCACAGACATACATAAAGTACTATCTACCTCAGTGTCACTGTAACAACAAAAGCAAGAAACATCAAGTATAAAAAAAGTCTCCATGCAGTAATAAGCATGCTGAAAACTGAAAAGAAAGGAAATGCAGGACTAAAGTTGTAAAAACAAAGCGCACACACACAAAAAAACTTCCCAACAACCAAACCAAAGAACTACCCCCAGCCCTCCACACACGCAGAGAATGGTCAGGCTTAATATGTGTGATTTCTCAGGGTAGCTCAGTGATGTACTAAGCGCAATAAGACAGTACCCCTGTTCACTGAATTATCCTCACCACTCAGAAGGTACAATCTACATTTTATTTGCTATGACTATGTTTCTTAAGTGAGAAGCCATAGAATGGCTGGTAAGCAGTTTCAATGGGAATTGCAGCAAGTCTTCGGAATTAATACTTAGATCATGCTTCAACCTCAATCCATCAGTAAGTTTTTACATCTTAAGGTTCAAAAAGTATTCAATAATAAGTTTTCAAGTATCCTTGAATAAACTCCATTACTCCTTCATCTCAAATTTAACAGTCTGCTTTGGGTTCTTCACCAGATACAAAGTATCTTGTGTGATAATTTTACCTGGCCTATGCAAATTTCATGTATTCTCAAGCTTCTGGAAGCATTTCACATCCCTTTCACCCAGTAAACAGCAGGGCTAGGGTAGAATGGGATCAAACACATTGTGTCCTGACAAGAACTTAATTACAATCCTTTGAAAAATTTGTTTTTTATTGAATAAAGAACCTGAAATGTAATCCTTCCTTCCTTACAAGTGGAAAAGACTGAGTAAGGTTTGCTTTGCATTATCTGAAATCTATTTATAAGCCTCCAAATGCATCTAAAATAGGGACAACCTGAAAACCTCACAGCTCACAAAAAGATACTCACATTATGGTGACTGACAGGAGAAACTGGGGCTATGAAGGGAGGCTTCAGGCTAGAGGAGATATGCTGCAAGAGAAGAAAACTAAACTCAGATTAAGCTGGTACACTGGACATCATTAACTATTTTTCAGACTTCTTCATAAATAGGTGGTTATTCAAAAAAAGATAGAGTTGTTAGTGTATTTCCAAACATTCTAGATCATGTACTATATAAACGACACCTTTTATAATTCAGGATAGGCAGGGCTAAACCTAGATTGGTTTTCTATTTAACTCTCTGATGTGACTGACCTTTAGATTAAATTTGGTGGAATAGATTTCCCATTAATATTAAATGACACACAAAAAATTTACCTCTGAACTCCAGACTTAGATTTCCTTGGGCTTTTGATTATTTCTGTGCTCCACTAATTTTCTTAGCCTACTAATATAAAGGTACCCAAACCAATATCTTGACTAGCCTACCAATTTCAAAACTGACTGAATTTGAATTACTTTAAACATAACAGTACTCTGATACAGAGACAAAAAAAACCCTCATTCATTTCTCATCATTAGTTCAAATAATTTCCTGCCTGTTTTATCTGCAAATTATTGTGTGTGTTCTCCAATCCTGAAGAAGGTTCCTTTCCTTGTCACCAGAGGCAAACAAGTAGATGTGTGAGCAGCAGAAGTAATGAAGCCTGGTTTCCAAATCTCCATGGGAAGTTTCTGACGTTTAATAAAAGGAAAACTAATTAGCTTTGGGGTTAATAAGTTTGGATATTAATAGGGTCTTTCTCATCCACCCAGAAACCTGTATTCAGAACGTAACACTTTGATACTTCCAAGCCCCTCTCATACATAAAAAAATCAGCCAGCCAGTCAAACAACCAAATACATACGATGTAATTGAAAAGTGCTATGTTTTGGGAAGCAGTGATAAAAATAAAACATCTTATTTCCTTCCATAGCAGGAAAAATAAAAAGTGGCTCATCAACTGTATAAATAACATTGAAGACAAAACATGTTGGTAAATGTTGTCCAGCAAAACATTCACAGACCTTGTCACATGTTTCCTCTTAACAAATAAGCATACAAGTGATCGGTGTTACGGAGGACAGCATGATACTGCTGCACAAGGAAGGCCCAACACAGTATTCCCTTAGACTTTTTATCCCACACAAGTCAGCAGAGGGTATGGAAAGAAAGGATGCAACAAAACGCTCATGAGTACATGTAGAGAAACGACTCCAGCTGAAATAACTGCTTACAGGCGTGCTGGGGAGGCGTTCACATGTCCTGTGAGGCAGGAGGACAGTGCTTGGTGGAAGGACCAGCTGGGTACATTCGGAAGCTGTTATCACTGTCCAAATCCCAGCACCCTGCCTGCAATGCTCATAAGCCAGTTGCTTTAGTACCAGTTTCTTTAGTACCTGAGAACCTTCCAGCCTCCGTGCCATTACAGTGTATTTAGGGGACACATGCAAATCGAAATCCAAAACTTTACGGAAGTCAGAAGTCTGTCTTTCACAAACAACATGGTACACAAGGTATATGCAAAAATGCACACAAAGAAAAGATTTTATACTAAATTTCCCTAAGATTATCCATTGGTTCATTCGTTTTACAGAAATTAAAAGTTAAGCCTATCAAACACCCGGTCATTTTATTGAAAAGCAACATGAATTAAAGAACAGCTTCAGCTCAGCTGCTCATCTTGACAGAAACTTGGGGTCAGGAAAAAACAGAATGTCGTTCATCCAGCGTCTAGTCAGTAGCCCCAAACTGACACCCTAATTCCTTAAAAAGTAGTACAGAATGCTGCATCCTTGTTTCAACAATACCCGTGTCTCAGTACCAATATATTAGCTTTAAAATGGTATTTTAGAAATTAGTTATACTGTCTTTTAAAAGAATAGGCTACCCCTTATTACTTGCATACAAAAAGCACTGTACTTTATATTTTCTGCACCTGACAATAATCCTAGGACACAGAATTGTTCAAAAAATCTCCGGAAGCTAAATAGCTAGGTTTGCATTATCGTGGTGTTTAGGTTTTGGTTAAGCAAATGAATTTCATAAAAACCTTAACCCAATTGATTTTCCCCCTTTAGAAATCGGTCAGAGAACACATTTTTATGGTGGACCTTAGGCACTGAATCACGATTAGAGAACCGAGCAAGCTTCAAACCTTCAGAGCACCACAAGCTATTTTCTTCTCTGCTTCTGATTCCTAGACAGTTATTACTTTTGACAAAGAATTACAGAGAAATATTCCTCTAGGTCTTTGAAAGTAAGGAGACATTCATTATTAATAGAATTTTTTACCTTGGTAAGAATGTTGTGTCAGAAAGTACCATTCAGGGAGCTTGGGAGGAGATGAGAGACAGGCAGACTGCTGGACTTTATGTATGTTGCATCAGAGATTTTAAAGATCAGCCAATTTTATTTTTTAAATTCATTATTTATTTCAACTTTTTAAACTTTTGTAGTGACTGCCAATGAACTTCACATATTTTCATTGTACAAATAATCTACAGAAACTTTTGGCTGAAAAACTGGTTCTGTTGTAGGCACGTCATCTTGTACCTTCACAGTGGAATATAGGTATATACACACATTTACACTTTCATAGCATGCTGCAGATCAAAAATAATTAAATTGAAATTTTGTAGATTGTGCCACATTATTTATTTTTTAATCTTATTTTAATTTCTAATTTGTCTGAGAACAGTAAGAACTCAAGGACATACATACATGTTTCAAGTATTTGGTAATATACTTTTGGTAATACACTTTTTTCCCCTTACTATTCTTACCAAAGATTAGTTGCAAAAAACCCCCTCAAAACAACCAACAATGACAGACTTATCACTTCAGCTGATTGCTAGATGGACTAGTCCAAATACCTGTTCCCCAAAATGGCATTAAATTTAGTTGATTCACTTAGACTATGCAACAATGAATTTGATAGAGGAGGCATGAGCCAGAACTAAGTAATCCAAGAAAACACCAGGTTCTTTTACAAAAATAAATTGTAGGCTGACACATAATACCTCAAGATTTGATGGTAAATTTTATTCACAATAAGTGAATAGCTATTGGATCATTTATGTGACTGATACTGAAAAAATGGAACCGACTGCGCTTGGAATGAATGTATTGGTCTCATACTAAATAGGTTAATGGACCTGTTCTTTGAAAGTTACTTAAAAACACAGTCAAAAATTCACACTCCAAATTCACATTTTTGTTTTCTAGCTGTTGCTGGTAAACAGTTTAGGAAAAGTGGTTTATTTTCTCTAAGTGGGTATTTTCAAGTATAAAAACCCCATTAAAATAAAATGCCTTACATTCCTTACAGCCCTTGCAACCGCTTGGCTTCTTGTTTTCTTAATCTGGAGAAATTTCATGTTCACAACATAATGGGCACCTTAACATCACATTCCTATTTAGAAATAAGACTTTGATTTGATTCATGTGGTTTCAGGTCAGTGTACTCTTTATGTAAGACAACGTTGGGATGGGTTTTCCTCTACTATACCCATTTCTGCAGTATGGGCTTTTACTGCGCTCAGTTACACAAATCAAGAGCTCTGTACCCCATATCAAAACAGTTTATGTGAAGAAATGAGAAATATTTTCCGAGGATTTTGAAAGCTACTTGTAGATGCACAAGGCTGTCAGATGTCTCATCATAATGAATGTGATTATGATTCTGCCTCTTCTTCCATTACTTCATGACAGAAAGAAACTGAATATCACAAATAAGGAGAAGGCCTCAATATATTGAGTCTGTCTTTTACAGGTATATAGATTTATGCAGTAATATCATAAAACTGAAACCCTTGTTTTACCCTTGAAATATGCTTTGATTCATCATACTGCATTTCAGAAAGAAGTGAAACAACTGTTTAATCCAGTACTTGTTCATATTACACTAAAGTGCAGGAACATTTAATGTGCACAGTAATGCTTACGATTGAGCACCACTTTACTAATAAAGAAGGAGCAAAAACTAATATAAAGAATACTAAAAAAACTAACCTTATATTTCCTTAACCTGTTTTTTCAGGGAGGGGGGAGTAAGGGTGGAAGGTCATTATAGATATATGCTCCAAAACTACAGTCAAAAACAATTTTTAGATTGAGATGATACTTTTTACTAGACCAGCAGGTTCTGAAAAAGCAGATAAGTTGCTAGCACACAAGTCTTTTTTCAGATCTGAAACAAAAGGATAGATTTGTAAAGTGAACTGTAATTAAGACATTAAGAACAATTGCTTGGGATTTCATTAGATATGTATTAGACTATCCAGGAGAACAGGAAGGTGTACCTGGGAGTCCGAGACTCAGTAAGGAGAGGTGAAAGGTGGTTGCCTTCCAGGGGGAAGAGCTACATGTAATTTATAACTTGTGGACCACTATAATACTAACCAGGCGTTGGGAGTGGAACAGGAATTGCAGGTCACAATGGACCAAAAAAACAGTATCTCCAGTGAGTCCACACTTTTTTGTATTTACCAAGTTATGAATTTGAGTTTCCAGACTTATCTTTCAAATTATTTTAATAGGGCATTCTTTAATTAAGTCAGAGCAGTTGCTTCCAACTTGAATTTTGCTTTGAAGTTTCCTGCTTCTGTTTCAGACCTGAAGAACTACTTATGTGCCTGAGAGCTTATCTGAGGTTTTTTTTCAACTATACTCAGTCTAATTAAAGATGTTACCCCTACCTGTAAATCTTCTCTTAATTAGTAACTTCATGGATTTGCTGATGGCAAGTACAAGAGTGGATCACTCCACTGCTATCAAACCAAGAGGGAATTAAACTAAGCATGCTGAAATGTCATTTCCTCATTATAAAAATGCAGTAACACCTTTTCCTCTCTAACACAACTATTGCTGCAAAATGCAGCCCTCCAAAGGTCTAAAAAACCAGCTATCTCATGCTGTAGTGGTTGCCAAACAACAAAACTATGGTTAAAAATCTCTTTCTAAGTTTCTCTGGTGTGGAAGTGTCACAAAGGAAAAGATGAGGTAGAAGAACTGACACCTGGAAAGAGTTAAAACAAAGCTGAACTAATTGAAGAACGGTATTGTTGTTAGTGAAACGGTATAGGACATAAAATAGTAATGTTGTTGGAAGAGACAGAGGGAGAGTAAATGTTGAGTTGATTGGCATACTGTTGAAGAGGGTAGGTCTCCATGGTCAGTGCATATTCCCTACAGAAGTTATATAGGAATGTCAATCAAACACAAAGCTTTCAATCTCCTGGGATTTAAAGATTTCCATTGAAGTATCTGTCTGCTCTTCCATTTAAAGTCAAAGCCAGAAGGCTGAAAGGGCAAACCAAGCAGATGGGACATCGTGAGTGCCGCAAGAAATAAATGAATTGTTTGTTTAAGCATTGTACATACAACAATGTTTCAAGATTTACACAGAGTATAAGGCTATGGAGAGGCCATCGAGCTCACACCAGAAATTCTGCCATGAAAGAGAACCTTTTCCACCCACCTCCCAAGGGAAAAGGAAAAGCAAATAAACCCAATATATTAGACAAGAGCAATTTCATAATTTCATTTTAAATTTCCTACAGAAGCCCTCAAACTTTCAGTGCTAACACACCACTGCTGCTTCTACTACAAAGCAGGAGGAGACATATAGAGATGCTTCAAATCAGTTATGAAACTGCAAAATAACATTGATATGATACGTCCTGAGTATTTTGAAGTAGTTGTACAGAAGACACAATGTATCAAAACCTTAGCTACTACTTGTTGTGGGAAAAAAACCTCCACCTGTTAAACAGTCAGATAATAAAAAGATAAATAAGATATGTTCAAGGGCACAAAGTGCATTCAGGCAAATAAAACACACTAAACTAAAACCCTTCTGCAAAATGAGCAAACTAGGTTTACACATTACAGAGAAGACCAATAAAGCAGCTCACATTTCAACGACAAGCGTCTCTTTCAGTGTGGTCTATTAAATCCACGTGAATCCCCGCACACTGACACACACAAAGCCCCCTTTTCTCCCTGTTTCTCAACCATGACTGCCATACTGCCATATACTCTGGAGTTCAAGTCAAGTATTCATTGCAGTAATTTGGAAAAGTTATTACAAACCCAATCTCAGGAGTTATGGGCTCTAAGGACTTAGAAAAAACAGCCAATATTCCTTTTTGGCACAGTGAAGAACAGCTTCCCTTGGACACAGAGAGTGTGCTGCAGGATGGCTTCTGAACTCATCTATCAGTATTGCTTCTACCCAATATGCTGTTTTTTTATTTATTTATTTATCTAGAACATGATGATTTGACAATCTAGTCACTAGTTCTAGACAAACTAGTGCACTAGTGCACTAGTTCTTCATATTTTCAGATATTTTTTAAACCCTTACTGCCATATTCTCGGGATCTAATCTTAAAACAAACATTGCCCTTGCTGCCATTTCTTCTGCTAGTCTTTCTTCTACAAAATTTTTTAAAAACACCTCATTAACATGCAATTTGTGTGTAGTAGGGTCCACAACAGTATGTTTCCAAACAAAAACTCTGGATCCCAACCTGCTATATATTTTCTAACACTCAGATTCAGAAATTACAGTCCGGATGCATAATTTCTTTCAATACTTATGGGGGTCCTGTAAGTTGATTTTCACTAACAATAAACACATTTTAGTAAGCTTCTGGAATGGTTGAAGAGATTTGTTTTGTAGACAACAGTGATTCCAGAACGAGATATTGACTATGATAGTGTATGACATTATTCTGTAAAAAGAGTCAGAAAAATAATATAATACAATTGTAGCTCTTGTCATATATTTATCATATAAAACAATTTAAACATCATTGCCAGGTTAAACAAAAAAAACCCAAAAAACATAGCTACCTTCTCCATTCTGGCTTTCTATTAGAAACAATAATACAAAAGGTGACTGGATAAAGGCAGTGCAAACGTTAAAAATGTGACAATTTAATCTCTGGAGCTTCTCTGCCATTTTTCTTTCCTCTTTTGAGAATAATTGTTTAATATTTTATATTAGAGGTCAAGTACATCTTCAAAAGGAGGCAAGTACAATTCAGCAAAAGGATTCCTTAGATAAAATTCCCCAAACTGAAAGATAAATATAGTTATGGAAACCACCTTAGGATGGTACACAGTGGAAACTTGGTTTCCCAGTCTGCTGCAGACATTGGTAGGAGCAAGAAAAAGAATTCTGACTCTATCTGTGGATGAGCACTGACAAAAAAGTGGGATAAGTTCCAGCTGCTGCTTGGCCACACACTGAGATAAGAGGAGCCAGATGCAAAGTTCCCAACCAGCATACACTGAAAGAAGCCAAAGCCAGATTAGCTAGCGATCTGTGTGCTTCTGGAGAAGGAGCTGGAGGCCAGCTGGGCTGGACTTCAAGAACAACAAGTGGATTTCACTCTCTATTATAGCTGGTACCAATACTCCTTTGTGGTCCCTTTCTCCTCCCCCCCCCCCCCCATGGCCTAGGGTTGAAATTATTTTCCCACCTTTCTTACTTGTGTACGCACATTCCAACAAGTCACTTTGATCTGTCCTGCATCTTTGACAACTTTTTCCTAGTCTGCATGTCAATTTCTTTCTAGAGGATTCAGAGTTAAACTCAAGCTGCCTATGAAGTGACCTTACTTGCCTGTTTTACATAGTTAATTTTTACCAGAATTTCTAGAACATATCAAATAACAACTGACAGATAAAAAAATAATTTCTGACAGGGTTCTCTCAAGCACATCTGTCCTGCAATTTATTTTAGTCACTGTTGCTCCTTACCTTCCTAGCACAGAAACTTCTGTTTCTTGCTTACAAGGGTCTCTGGTGCATGCTTTTAACAGATGTCTTCCTGTAATTGTCATCTTCATGAAGCCCCGGTGAGAACATAATCATCCTCACAGCTTTCAGTTTGCTCTAAGAATCTTCCCTTACTTAAGACTTCTGCTTTACCTCAGAAAAATTAAACCCCTTCTAACAACAGAGCCCTTCTGTCAAGCATGTCCTCCTGATTTCAAATTTCATCCCTCTAATGAGTTTATAAATACATCAGCCAATATTTCTTCTGAAAAGACCAGTATCTTTGATCCACACCTCTCTACTACAAGGCCTTTTCGCTAACTATTGAAAAAGGTTATGACCAAGAAAAAAAAAAAGAAAAAAAAAAAGTAAAAAAGCCATAGCCTCCAGTACAATAGATGCTGTAATCTCTGGAAGTTAGTTTACTGATCCCAGGATTAGAATACAAAGACCAAAATTATATCCCGGGTGTGAGACATGGAAAACCCTGTATGCTGAGAACAGGGTACCACAGAGCCACACTAAAGCACACAGGCTCACCCATCTCCAGAACTTAGGCTCCTACCTAGACACTGCAAGAAATTATAGTGATGGCACCTTTTCTACCATAGCCTAATAACTGGAGTATTCACAAAAGAAGTTGGAGACCTTAACTAAAATTTTTCCTCATAGCCCAAGGTGACTCAAATCCTTATCTCTTACCTTCTTGAGAATGTCTTTGACTGTGAGATTTTCTTGGGCTGTAGGTAACCACGCAGTGTTTACTTACAACTCCTATCAAGGTTGTAAGACTGAATACAAAAGAATACCAGTTTCATAGTGCCCAAAGGAAATGAACAGAAAGACTTCCCCCGGACTACATAGGAAGAGGCCATCCCAATGTTGTGATCCCTCCTCTTCCAATTCATTGATGTACAACCCATTAACCATTCTGGGAACAGGAACTGGAACATCAGACTCCATCCTGTATTTCTAGATGACAGGACATTCCCACAGGGATTCAAAGACTAAATTGCTCAGACTGGGTCTGGCGTGGCTGCATGCACAACCTCAGGAGCTTCCAGGCTAAACCAAAAGTGTCTAGTAAATTTAGGCTACACATTGTGCATCGGGCATAGCTGAATGCGGACCATTAAACTGCTATGTTGAATGCAAGTGCTGAGTACTTCATGTATAGACAGAACTTTCTACTTCAGTGTTTCCACTGCTTCCAATTTCCAAGCTGTTTCTCAAGCATCAGGTCCTAATGCTCTTCTGTCTTCATGTGCCCAAGCTATGTGACTGCTTACCTCTGGAGAACTAGGTAGGACAGACACAGTCTACCACTAGTTGCTTCTTTTCTTTTAATTATCTCACTATGAAAGAGGATTCCTTTTGGTGCTGGTCTTTGCTAAGTGTTTACCCATCTGATCATCGCCCTGAAACCACCTGAAAATCCTCATACATGGGAAGATCTTCAAGGAGCAGGGAACCATTGAAGCATTCTGTCTGTCTTTATTACTAGCAATATAAATGCTTAAGCACATCTTTCTCCCTTCCTGTTCTCTTTATTTTCCAATATAGATGGCAGAGATGCTCATTTTCACATCTCACCCAAGATATCAACTGTGCTTGACTAATGACGCTAAAGATAAACAGTAACACTCAGGAAAAAACAACATATACGACATTAGCATACCTATATGCCTATATTTTAATATCATGGAGCTTTAGTGATGTGTTTCTCACAAAAGATTCATTATGTAAAACTGAAGGTGTCTGGAAACAGTTTAAACATGCACACACATACACAGAGTATGAAATCACTGAGGGCTCTGCACAACAGAAGTAGCTTGCACAAATTCACCCAGCAAATATATGCTTACAGAGCTATAAAATAAAAGCAGCCCCATTAAAGCCAGCTAGAAAACTCACAAATGCATTTAAACACATATTTAGGTGTTTACTAGACTGGGGACTACTTCTCTCTTGTAAATGAAAATGACCCCAATGTGAAGACTGGTATTAAATCAATTTTAATATACTAAATACATAAAGCATTTTAGATTATTAATCCTTTTCGTAGTAAAGAGAATATTCAGCATAAGATATGATGCTGTACAAGACTAAAATATACCCAGTCACTTATGTTATTGGAGATGTTTCAGACATACCCAGGATAATGTTTATGTATGTAAGGTCACTTACAGTGAAGGAGGAAAGCAGCACATCCATTTAGCTGTTGGCTGATACCTTAAACCAGCACAGAGCTTCAAACAGGACTTAGCCAATTACTAACATCAGTTTTATCACCTTAATAAATGACATGACACATTATGTACCAAAGGTCCCTTCAAGCTGGACGCTTCAAAGAAAGTCATTACCTTCTGACTGTTCTTATCAAATACAGTCTAATATTAGATGATTGTCCCATCCAGATTTCTTACAGATGTGCAACCATCAGAAAATCCACAAACGGAATAATTGCCTGGACTCTGGTATAAATTCTCATCCCTTGGGTTAATTAATTTAGGCTACAAGGTAGATTATTACAAAGATAGTTTCTATAAACCCCTTGTACATGTAGGGGGAAAACAGCATAAAAAATATGTCTGCAACCTTGCTTTTACTATTTCTCCTGCTAAAATCCCAGAATCACAGAACAGTCAGGGTTGGAAGGAACCTCTGGAGATCAACTAGTCCAACCCCCTGCTAAAGCAGGGTCACCTACAGCAGGTTGCACAGAGTTGCATCCAGGCAGGTTGTGAATGTCTCCAGAGCAGGAGTCCTCACAGCCTCTTCTGGGCAGCCTGTCCCAGGGCTCTGCCACCCTCAGGGTAAAGTTTTTCCTCCTGTTCAGGTGGAACCACCTGTGTTGCAGTTTGTGCTTGTTGCCCCTTGTCATGTCACTGGGCACCACTGAAAAGAGCCTGGCCCCGTCCTGACACTCACCTTTAAGAGATTTGTAGGCACTGATAAGATCCCCTCTCAGCCTTCCCTTCTCCAGGCTAAACAGGCCCAGCTTTCTCAACCTCCCCTCACAAGGGAGATGCTCCAGCCCCCTCATCATCATCGTCATAGCGCTCCCCTGGACCCTCTCCAGCAGTTCCCTGGCCCTCTTGAACTGGGGAGCCCAGCACTGGGCCCAGCACTCCAGATGTGGCCTTACCAGGGCAGAGCAGAGGGGGAGGATCACCTCCCTGGACCTGCTGGCCCTGCGCCTCCCAACGTTCCCCAGGATCCCACTGGCCTTCCTGGCCACACAGGCACCCTGCTGGCCCATGGACAACTTGCTGTCCACCAGGACTCCCAGGTCCTTCTCCACAGAGCTGTCCCCAGCAGGTCAGCCCCAGCCTGTACTGGTACAGGGAGTTGTTCCTCCCTAGCGCAGGACCCTACACTTGCCTTTATTGAGCTTCATTAGTTCTTCTCCACCCAACTCTCCAGCCTGTCCAAGTCTCGTTGAATGGCAGAGCAGCCTTCTGGTACACCAGTATTGCAAATTTTAAAGTATTTAGTCCTAGTGTCTGTAAGTGACTTAGGAACGCAAGTCTAATCAGCAAAGGTGACATTTATACATGGGGAAAATTTGCCTTATTTAAAGTTAAGGGACTTAGAAGACTAAATCCATTTTTAAAACAGTACTTTGACTGTACCTGCATGAATAGATACATAGAGCTGCGTTAGCCCTTCTTCTGTTTGGGCTGTGGAAGTGATGAATGCCAAAAAAAGCATCTATTTTCTAGTCAGGCTCCACTGGGCCAGCCATGTCTAGCGCTACAGTAGTGCAGGAAACCAGATGAAGGGCCAGGAAGGACCTTTATATTGCTTCACGACAAATACCACTCAAAAGACTGATCTGTGTACAGTCCAAAAAATAATCTCTTCTATTTTTTTTGCTCTGTTCTTTGGGTCTATTCATCTCTTTGAGAATGGTCACCAAATTTTTTCAAAGAATCTGATGTTCTTATGTATCTTTATCATACCGATGGAATATTTTAGTGACTTTAACCCCTGTGTTACCATAGCCTTTTTTACTAGTCCTGTCTGACAATCTCTCTCCCTCTAAACAGAGCCCACTATAGCTACCTTTATCAAGAAGGAAGGGCCTCCATATCTGAAAAGACATGCAATGCCTATAGCTGAAGAATCAAGACTTAGTTACTAGGCACTACGCCTCCTACACTGACAGATGATTGCCACATATTGCCATTAATGGGTTGAATTAGCAAACATACTATTTAACATATACCTGTCTAATAGAGTTAGCTCTTCACTTCTTAGAGGGCAAAGCACCATTGATGGAGCACTTTCTTTTACTTATCCTGCAGGGACTATTTTATTTTTAAAAGTGATGAAGTGTTCAGGATGCTATTTCAGACAAGCTGACATTTGGAGGTGTGCTGTTTTGGGCTGGGATAAAGTTAATTTCCTTCATATTAGCTGGTATGGGGCTGTTTTGAATTTGTGCTCACAACAGTGCTGATGACACAGGGGTGTTTTTGTTATTACTGAGTAGGGCTTACACAGAGCCAAGGCCTTTTCTGCTCCTCACCCCACCCCATCAGCAAGTGGGCTGGGGGGCACAAGGAGTTGGGAGGGGGCACAGCCAGGACAGCTGACCTCAGCTGACCCAAGGTATATCCCACACAGTATGATGTCATGCTCAGCAACAAAAACTGGGGGAAGGAGGAGGGAGGGAGGGACATTCGGAGTGATGGTGTTTGTATTCCCAAGTACCCATCATCCGTGCTGGAGCCCTGCTGTTCTGGGGATGGGCGAACGCCTGCCTGCCCATGGGAAGCAGGGAATGAATTCTTTTGCTTTGCTTGTGTGCACAGCTTTTACCTATTAAATTGTCTTTATCTCAATCGATGAGTTTTCTCTCTTTTTTCACTTTTACTTTTATGATTCTCTCTCCCATCCCACCAGGGGGGAGTGAGCACGCAGCCGTGTGGATCTTAGCTGCTGGCTAGGGTTAAATCATGACAGGAGATTTCACTCTTATTTATCAAAGGACTTCTTAAAAAAAGAAAAATATATATACACATATGTGTTAGATTTTTGTTTAAATTTTTGCTTAACATATTTAGCTTGTCCTATCAAAGGAACCTCATATTTCAGGATGCCTGTGTTACTGCCTTTGCCTCTTCCTGTTCCTGACTTTACTGCATGTTCTCTAACAAGGGGCATCAGTATCTGAAGTGATGACTGGCAAGAAAGCTGGCACACAGACAAAATCAAAATCATTTGGAAAAATTAAATTGAGAGATGGCTACCAAAGGAGATCTGTATGTGGAGGCAGAAGGAAATATCTCCTCTCCCTCCCCAAAAAATAAGGTGTTTGTGAAAAAAAAATAAATAAAAAAAGTAGTGTGGTTTTTTTTGTTAGACACAGGCCAAGCTAAAGAGCTAATTTTTCAAATGAGTCAAAAAGGAAGCAAACTGACTAAAGAAATGCCAGCCATCTAGAGTTCAATAAATCCAGCTCAGACTGTGCCCTGGATTAGCTGTATCATAACATTAGCTCATCTAATCAGGATAGCACATACTAGCTAAAATTCTACTTCAAATTATTCTTTACTCAGAGTCCTTTATGTTTAATTTATTGCTGATAAACAATACTTCATAAAAGATTTTCTATAAAACTCTAACTTAATTTTTAATATTCATCCAGTCTGAAATAAGTTACATCAGACACTTCTAATTTTTTCTGGTAAGGATAAGTACTATTTTTGTTCGCTTTGATAAAGCAGTAGAAACTCCAAGCCCATATCAAGAGATTAGTTGCAAAAGTCTGTTGGAGCTCAGGTTGGAGCCATGAGCTTCAACAAAGTTCTCCACTCATGTTCTGCACATGCCCTTGCACAATTCTGATGGAAACACAAGCTCTTAACTAGACTTGCATCATGCCTTTGAAAGCACATCACTTCAAGGCAGACAGATGATATCTATGCTGACCACGGGTCATTGAGTTCTCTGCATGTTTTTAGATACCTAAAGTGACACATTTATTTACTAGGTTTCACAGGCACAATATATAAGCTGTGTCTTCCTGAACTGAAAGGTTCCAAACTCACTCTCCATGGTAATTTGTTGTCCAAAATCATGACTTCACAAACTAATTAACCTTCTGTCTTCTAACCAACAGCTAATTAGTTTTTCTTCACAATGTTATGAACAAGGTTTAGCAGTTTACTTTGTTGCTTCAGCTCTTCCATTTATGGCAACTGTCTGTAAACAATAAACCCCCATATTTTTAAAGGCTGCTAGAAAGGCTATATATCAACATAAACCAACATTTTTCAAATTAAAGGTTCATTTAAAAAAAACCCCATAGAAACAGAAAATATACAGAGATCGTTAAATTCCTCTAATCAATCCAAAACGGCACTGCAAGGGAATGTCACATTCATATCTATTTATGCTTTAACATCCCTTTCATCATGATGAATAAATTAGCACCCTTACCAGTTCCACCCTTGACCTTTTTTTTGAGATGCAAAAGATTTATAGAATCTAAGATGCCACTTGTACTCTAACTCAACAGATTTCACTCATGCTGCAGTAGTCATGTCCTTATAGATAACTCACATTGTTTTCTGAATCATAAAAATTCATCATCAGAAGTTACACATTTCTGTTCAATATTTGCCTTGAGGCTGAATACAATACACACCTATGGAATGTAACAATTCTGAATGTAACCACTGCTAACCGAATCATATGATTTGACAACAGTTACTTGTGTATTTTACAACGAGGTAGAAAATCTGTCATTTGATACACCACAAAAACCCCACTTAAAATGGTGGGGTTTGTAATAAAAAAATAACTAAAATATTTATAATAATTCTGTAAAACTGTTTGGAAGATGCATTAAAAAAGTAGTTAGCTTTTATGAAAGATACTCATGAATGCTATTAGAAGCTGCATTTCATTATGAAATGCACTCTGTATCACACCTTACTGAACAGCTTTGCAACTTTCCACTGCAATCTTAAACTTACACAGAGAATAATAACACCTACTTTGCAATCCCCTAATTATAACTGAACAAAATGAACTTGTGATATGACAGTGTCACTTCCATTTCTAATTCAGGGAAGCCATATAACTCATTCTGAGTGTGGGAAAAATACTACTCTGGTTGAAATAGTGCAATCACATCGTGTAAAGAAAATGTGTTGAAACAAGACTCCAATATGGATCAGGAGCAAGATTTACACATACCATAGTGACTTCATCTACCAGTGGTGTCATCTCAGCAATCTCAAAATCAGAACTGAAAATCGGCGCTGTTTTAATGCAATGGAAATGTCTATAGGAATGCAATTATTTTTATTAATCCAAACAGTAGCTTGCCTCCTGTCCAGGAAGTTCACTTAGCAGTTCAAGCACTCAGATATATTCAGTTCTGCAACAGTCTACCAGCATCAATGCTTAGAAGTCTCAGGATTCCAAAGCAGCATGGCCTAGCAAGCTCAGAGATTTAGGGTTTTTTGAAGTAGCTTAAAATTAAAGACAGTTTCATTTTTCTCAAAATAGTCTCAAAATCCCTAATTTCACAGTCTTAGAATAAGCAATTGTTTAACTACAGTCTTTTCTATTATTATTATTATTTCATTACCTCTTGCAATACACATATTTCTGTTTCAGCCACTTTCACGAGTCTTTTAGCATTTCAGAATTCGTATTTTGCACTGAAATGACAGGCAAGTCTAACCTTGCCTAATAGATATCTTTAGAAGAACCATAAC
Source organism: Falco rusticolus (assembly GCF_015220075.1). Lineage (NCBI taxonomy): Eukaryota > Metazoa > Chordata > Aves > Falconiformes > Falconidae > Falco > Falco rusticolus. Next base: position 5,738,050 of record NC_051200.1, on the reverse strand, counting down.
AGATCTCTACGTAATCATTAATCACAACTGCATACTCTCTTAGAAAAGTCCCATTTAAAGACACATCTTACAACCACTTGAACACAGGCAATTTCGCTCGTGGGAACTGTCATGGTTTAACCCCAGCCAGCAACTCAAGTACTACGCAGCCGCTTGCTCACACACCCCCACACTCCTCAGTGGGATGGGAAGCAGAATGAGGGGGAAAAAAAAAAAAAAAAGGTAAACCTGTGGGTTAAGATAATAACAGTCTAAGAAATGAAATAAAATACTATAATAATAATATAACTGTAATGAAAAGGGAGACAAAGAGAGAGAAATAAAACTCAAGACAGACAAATGGTGCACAGTACCATTGCTCGCCACTCGCTAACCAAGGCCCAGCCAGGTCCCAGTGGCAATCGGCCCCTCCCAGCCAGTTTCCCCCCGTTTATGTACTGAGCATGACATTCTATGGTATGGGATATCCCTTTGGCTAGTTGGGGTCAGCTGTCCTGCCCGTGTCCCCTCCCAGCTTCTTGTGCCCCTCCTCACTGGCAGAGCAGGGAAACTGAAAACTCCTTGACTTAGGGCGAGCACTGCTTGGCAACAGCTGAACCATCACTGTGTTACCAACATCATCCTCATACTAATCCCAAACCACAGCACTGCACCAGCTACTAGGAAGAAAATTAACTCTATCCCAGCTGAGACTAGGCCAGGAATAAATCCACAGGACAAAGGGTGGTACATATGAAAGCAATGTTATTATGTGTTAAAGGTTCACTGAATCTTCATCTGTTCAGTACTTGAATATATGCCTGGCTGTTCCCTAGCATCCTAGTTTGAATGTACGAAGCCCACAGACTGCACCTACTGAGCTGTTTCATGGACATTCAGCAGATCTGAAGAACTGGACTTACATTTCTGAATAAACAAGCTATAACAGGTTTGAGTACCTCTATATAATAATCTCATGTCCCTATGCAGAATGTCAGTCACTGGATCCATAGTGAATATGAATGCAATGTACAGGTTGCTCTGCACTTCTGAGCAGTGTGCCCAGGAACATGCAGGTATTGTACAAATTCAGCTTTGGAAGGAGAATAGGACATTAAATGCATATTCCAAAGCTTGTGTTTGGGGACAGTTAAAGATCACTACTTGTTCCACTGAGTTATTTGATGGGAAGGAACAGTGAAAATTCAACTGATGGACTGGAAGCTCTATCTATGTTCATTTCCAAGTAGCATGAAAAGTGGACCAATGTACCACATCTCTGACACCTTTCTCTTAACAATGCAAATATTTTCCCAATGAGAGAAGAAAGCCTGTGGATGAAAAGCGGATGAAAATTTATCACAGTTTTAGTAGGGTCAGGGTCCATATGGCTCAACAAGACAACGTGACTCAACATGTAACCTCACAAGTGCTCATGTAGGCAGCAAGAACTCATAGCTAGAAAAAAAATATCCAGCAACACCTTAGATTGGCATAAACTCATAACAAAACGGCACAATAACTTCTTATGCCTATTCTGATAGCACACAGATTGCGCCAGCTCTCTTTTAATCTATTATTCTCATTGAAGTCTTTGGGTTAATACAAGAAGTCTATTCCTTACGTTACCAAACTCCCATACAAATTAGTAGGAGGAAGGGCTAAATAGGACCTAGCCCAGTACTCGGAACATGCCTCATGGAGAAGGTTACATAACCTAACTATGCAAAATGCAGGGTTCGGGAAGATGCTCTGTCCCCCCTTGCTCAAAGGCAACAGGAATTGCCAAGGACTGAACACATTTTAAAGTCTTCATCTACCTTTTTTTCCCTCTTAGTATTCATTATCAGACTGTTAAGAAATGGAGACCTAAGCACATAAATAAAACTCCTCTGATAATGGTTTAGGAATTTAATCCTTCCACCTTTCATCTTCTGAGCTATCCTTATTCATGCAGGCATCTCTTGGCATGTGAGTTACAGCAGCTCAGGTCCAGGAGGAGTTTGCCCCTTTAAAATGCAACACTTCACACTGAGAAATGACTTACTGGTTTTGGCTCTATGTTTTAATAACAGATACCGCCAAGTTGCTGTACTTTCCAATCGCACTGATGCTAATGGGTAAAATTCTAAGGTTACAATTTAGTCGTGCTTCAGCTTCCACCGAGATGAATGACAAAAACTTTGCACTGCTTTCAGTAAAATGCGACTGGGAGTTCAGTTTTATCTCAGGCCTGGCTCATGCAGGCCAGTTTTGCATGGAAGTCACTGGGGCTTGGCTTGAACAAAGATTAAGGACCTCAAGATCCAGTCTAGTATGTTCTGAATCTCTCAGTAACTAACAGGATTAGGTCCATACACATTACTTACATGGAAAATGATGAGAGAAAATGCAACATATTTCTATTTGACTGATTTGTTTGAGATTTGAAGAGACCTGCTATTTCAGAATAATACAAGAATGCACATTACAATCCAGTAAAATATGAAGACATACGGAAGAACTCTGTTCATCTGTATACTCATAAAAATAAAACTTATTTGCAACTCATATGTCTATCAGCTGTAGCAGGCAAATAACTTTCAAGATACCGCTCTGGCATTATGAGCTGAAAGGCAGTAATATATTTCATCTATTTAATGCAGTGGAGAAGGGCTTATGTACCTCTTCATTTATAAATTGAAATGCATTGTGAGGCTACATGAATAATGAATTTTAAGAAAAGAAGACACCTGCTGCCAACAGGTCTAACAAATCCAAACTTTAACACAAACAGGTTTAAAATGCATTTCTGAGCTTTTCCATTTTTTTCCCAACATGACAGCTTTGAGAAGGCTCTGAGCAAAAGGGGTGCTGCTTCCTTTAAAGTTCACTATTTCATTTCCTCTGACATTTGGAAAAATTTCACTCCATTCTGCTTTTTCTCCTCTTTGTGTTATTTGTTAGACTCTCCTTTTCCTTTCTTGTCTTTTATGTCAGAAAATAGATGAAATTATTTGTCTTGTCACAATAAAAGAATATCTCATACTATTTTTCTTTCAGTTCTGGTTTTCTATTACTTAACTGCAGCCCTGGCTGGTTCTTTGTATTATGGTTTCCATCATGGGAATTAATAAATTAAACAGAACAAAAATGAAATTAGACTTGGCAGGCTTGCAACAGCTAGTGATTTAGGTGCCTCCTCACATCAAATTGAGGGGGAATGTTTCAGCATCCTAGGGGAGACCAAATGAGATGGATAACTTGAAAGAGATTAAAATTTGTTAGGAAGACAGAAAGAATAGGGACCAACTTTGGAAAAAGATCTGAAAGGCAGCAATTTTATTTTTTCAAAATCTCTTTGAGAAAGAAGTAATCATTTGATCTGTCCAAAGACCTCTTCTGAAACTTGGCATGCTGAGAAGTATCAAAATATCACATATTTTCTGACAAGATGATACAATTTCTATTTGAAATTTTCATTTCTAACTCCCAGTAGGACAAGGAAAGCATCAATTTCACTGGTGATATACTAAAAGTGAAATTATCACAGGATTAAAAGCATGAACTCTAATTGATTTTGTGTGCTTTCAGTTTGTATGTCATGTTTCTTTAAACACAACCAGGTCAGGGCAGTTCCCTGGGAAGACATGGAGATTGTCCATAGTCTTCCAAATCGGGCTTGCAGAGATATGAAAGGAGACAGTCACAGCAGGGCCAGGAAGCCTGCAAGTAGCATTTGCGCTTTAGAAGTGATGGAAATACCTTACTAAAGACCAGAGGACATGGAGCAGTTTGCCACAACTCAGGATGTCCCCAAGTTCAGAGAACTCCTGGAATGAAGGACTCACCTGGAAAGACACAGCAGTTATGGGAGAGCAGTTCACATTCCCTCTGCATTCTGAGCCAATAATTTTGATCATCTCTACTAAAACATTCTAAGTTTAAAAGACTCAGTCTTCTGGAGGAGCGCGTTATAAGGAAAACATCCAGGTACAACAACCTCAAACTCCTGACTGATTCAGCATTACTTCACGACATGTCAAGACACAGAACAGAATCATGGATCACCAAGTCTGATTTTTCTTCCAAGAAAGCCACAGAGCATGCAATGACTTATTTTACTATAAGTATAGCAAAAGCAAGCTTTGGGTCCACAAATTATAATGAGGAAAATGCACTGAATAATTTATAACAAATAATTTCTTTTATTTTGCACCACATTAACAAAAAGCCACTTTCTCAAAAAAAATATGTAATTTGAATCTGATAATTTTCTACTTCATTCTCATTTATTTCCTACTTTTTTATATCCATACTAAAAATTTCAATAGTGTTTCTTACTATCAACTGGTCATATCAAACAGTGTTATTTACTCTGCTGCTAGTTCACATAACTGGTAGTTCTGGGGGTTTAAACTGCAGTTCCCCATGAAATCTATGCAGGACTGCTGAACAGGGTGTCTGTCCACAACTTGGCTGCCCCAAGTCACAGCCTGGCATGTTAAAGTTCTGATACAGGTGATTTTGCACTTGAATATCAGGCCTATGAGCGGCATATGAGGCACGTGATTTTTTTTTGCAATCTTTATTAGGAAGGTAGTTACCAAGAAATGGCAGGTACTCAGAGTTAGTAACATCCTAGGTGAACTGGGGCAGTTACCCCAGCAAGACTTGGCAGAGGGGTCCTGTAATGGCTCTGGTAGATGAGCAGAAAGCGTATCTTTTATCATAGCCTACATGTTCATGCAACGCTACTGACATTCTCAAGGAAAAAGCATATCAAAGGCACAAGACTAAGGGAAAGGAAGAGCAAAAAGTGCACTTAACAGGAACTGTTTAGTTTGCCAAATCTGTTTTCACATTGTCATGAATTGTAAATTGTCATGTTAATCAAATAAATTGGAGTTACTTCTACATAAAACAAAAAAATATTAAAAATATAGTTATTATCAATCCAACAGAAAGGCATTTCTTTACATTTTGACTGAAAAAGAAGACTAGTTAAATTGCTAGTGCCAGACAACACTTGTAGTCAAACTGAGTCATATGTTACTGCTCTGCTCCCTGGAATACAGCACAAATGCCTCAAGAAAAAAATCCTAATTGGTTTAAGAAATGTTAAGGTCTTTCTGTGCAATGTATTGAGGGATTTTGCACCTGATGGCAATACCAGAGAGATAAGAACATATAAAATTATACACAGTGTTCGATGGAAAGATCCAGCTAAAGGAAAGAAAAAAAAAACAACCACAAAACATAGCCAACTCAAATATACAAAATTACATCTTGTCACTATATAGCTTTTACCTACTAACTAAAATGAAGGAACTACTTTATCACCTTCTTGTCATGAATTATTCCAGTTTTGCAGACCTTTACTGATTATTCCCACAAGCAGGCCTGTTCATTCCATACAAAACATTTCCTCCTGAATTGACCTGTATTCTCTTATTTTTATAACTAACTGGAGGAAATACAACTGTTGTGATGGTCACACAAAACTAGCCCACTATTAGACATGATGCACAGCAATCAAGCAGGATTTATTACTACAATTCACTGTAAGTGGGGATATAATCATTGCCCTTCTTTCTTCACCAGAGCTAAGAAAATCATTAGGTGACTGGCTATTATTTTTTCTCTGTTCGCCTTGGGTTCTAAACAAATACAGAGAACCATGCTGCTTTTCAGATCAGACATTTGTGTTCAAGTATATTCAATCCTAAGTGAATGCACCTACAAGCCAAATTGAACAATGCTATTTATTTGGCTTTGGGACTGGCCTACTAGATAACGATCAAGATTTTTCATGGTAAATGTGACTAGTCAATGAGAAAAGTTAAATAAAGATATCTCTGTTAACAAGCAAAATTGGAATAATACATCACAAAGCACACTCAGCTTTTCAGACCCTTCATTATGGGACCTATCTAAGAGGTCATTTGATGAAAGCCAAACAGAAATATCCATACATCTTTGTTTAAAAAGCTCACCAATTTTAACACATTTAATAATGTTAGCTATGGTTGGCTTCTAGAGCCAGATCTAATAAAAGAGTTTTAGCACCAAGACACCAAAGCTTCAGATGGCTTGCCCTCTAAGATGAGCCCATATCCCTGTTAGGTGCACAGGCATCCTATGCAACACACAGGAGAGCTGAGGCCCTTCAAAACGGAGACAAATCTTCAGAGATGAGAGCTTCCTCTTACCAGAAGGCACTTTGCTGAAGAAAGGAATAAATCTTAAATTTGACCTTTTAGATGTTTTACTAAGAGCTGCATTAGGACACTACTGTCTGCTTGGCGGTAGCTGCAACGGTTGAAAAGTGGTATCCAGACCCTCTATTTTGAAGAGATGAATAGACTGTCACTTTTCTTTTAAAAGATTGCCATTAGTATTAAGGGTAGCCAGATAGCAGTATTTATAGAATCCATATAATTGGATCACTTGCCCAGAGATAACTCTACATGGGGAGATTTTACATGTTGAGTAGTGCTGTTAAGGTTTATAATTCTGTCCCCTAATTTCACTTAAATTCTAATTTATATCTAGCCCTTAAGGTTATCAACTGGGTGAGAAAAAACATCAGAAAATCTTTTTAAAAACCTTTTTTTTTCCAGCCCAGTCACAGACATTAGTACCTGAAATCCCTTTGCAATAACTGTCTAAACATCCAACTTAATTTTATTTCTTTGTTAATCAAAATGGTCATTTGAGAAATAACGAGCATTCTGAACACTCTCTAAAGACTACAGAGGAATTATCCTAAATTTAATGAGCGCTGGATAAGTCTACAGAGCATCTTCATTTTAATTTATGAAACTGGTATTTCATTTGTTGACCATTTGTACATGTTTTAAAAAAAGAAATCATCATAGATATCCAGAGTTAATTGATGTGTTCATTAAAACTGTATGCCCACAGGTAAAATTGTAGGCCCATAAACTTCAGTGAAAAGCCATACTTAAAACTCTCCTGCTCGTTAAAAATATTACATATAAAGTTATTTATTGCAGTTCTGAAAGACTGAAAATCCGTTCCTAAATGAAATTTTCAGTTTTCATAACATTATTTAGTTCAAATACTTAGACAGTAATGCCCTTGATTTTGCCAATTAATAACTACTAAAGAATTTCCTATTTATTTTTTTAAAAAGTAATCTTTTCCGCTTGACTTAACATGCTGTTCTTTGCACTCGCAAGGAGGAAAGTATAAAAAAGATTCACATTTAAGAATAAAGTTATATGCTTTTTATTCATAACTAATTGATCTATACATCTCTATAATATCAATTTTGCTGCAAAATTTGCTGGGGTAATCAGTCTACAATTAAAGCACCTGTAAATCAACATGTGATGCAAAGCTCCGTGTTTCTTATTTGGAAAATAGAGGATTATTTCCTATAAAGATATAAGGCCTTAGCTGTCATCATACTCTGTAAGTTTCTTCCAAAACTATTTTCTTTTTAATGTGTGAGCAAAATCACAGCCACACTGAAAAACAAACAAACAAACAACCCCAACAATTGTCCCTTTGGCAATTCAGGTGCCTGAATTTCACCTAACATTCTTATATACATTAGCATATTTTGTAATCAGAGATTTTTACTATCACTAGCAGGGAATAGCTTCCTCAAAAAACCCTCTGAAAGAGGAAATTTGCATGTTAACAAGCAGAAGCTTATGTGCAAACATTGATGCAAAACATTTCTAACATTCCTTTCCTCCTTTGACAGTCAAATGCCCCAAGGCCATTGGTACAACCTAGTTATCCCCTGGGGTTTCCCCCAGATTTACAGTTCTCCCCATAACAACTGAGATTCTCTCAAGTACTTTCTTCTCTTCGCATACAGAAATTATGTTCCATCCACACTCACAACAAGGACCATGAAATGATCTTTGGAAATCAATCCCTGAAGTTATGTACACAGTGTCTTCTTTTACCTATAGCATCAATAAGATGAAAATCATTCTGCTGTCTGGTCCTCCAGCACCTAATATACAATATAGCATCACTTCTGATCAGTACTTGCTGTCTGCAATGAATACGTTCATCCACTTGGAAAGCAATGTGTCATATCGTGTTTTGAGATGCTGACATAAACTACAGACTCTCCAAATTCAGCAACATTTTGAGATTGAACGAAAAGATGGCAATTTAGTTTTCACACCAGCAACTGTGGATGGCTTAGGGACAATGTATGGCCAACACACATTCAAGGATGATTAGCTAGCTAGACAAAATACCTGGAATCATTCTATCGTAAATCAAAGGTATTAGCAAATACTCTTGTGGTGATGATTTAGAGATATAAATACTGGCCATATCTTTGCACAAAAAGGCAAGTTATTCTAAAACTCCCAGTGTTCACTCCTGCATTACATATTACAGCCCTACCTACACTTCTTTTTTATAAGTGTGCTCCCTCTCTCAAGGGTAAAATCTAACTTAAAAGTGGGAATCTCCCATTGACAAGTGGGAATACTTTGCTTTTGACAAGGAAAAATGTGGAATATGATTTATGAAGAACTAATACCATTTGAAACAACTCACATCTATCTCACTTAAAGGAGACCCCAAAGGAAATTTAGTAAAGAACAACCATTAAGTCAATTTGACATTTGCTGTCCTGTCTATGAAAAAGCATTCCTTGTAAATATTAGACTTTATAGCTATATGAGAACCCATAATCAAAATTAATTTGAAGGAAAAGCTTTTTTTTTTTTTCTTTGAAAAACAACCAACCAGCCACACCACACTGAACAGGTTGATAACAGTTTTTCATCAAAACAGACAACCTCTATCATTAACTCTTGAAAAGACACAGGATACAAAGTAGTTCTAAATCCCAAAGCGTTAAACAGGATCCAACTCCTATCCACAGTGTCAGGAGTTGCCTCTGTATTAATTACACTGCTACTACTGAAAGATCTCACAGAACCTTGCTTTAAGTCCATGAGGTCTAAGACTGTTGTGCTCATGTCAGCTTTCAGTAAAGACAGATGTAAGCCACAGAAACAGATGCTGAATATAAAACTATTCCCAGGTCTTCACTTTTTGGTACTTTAACAGATTTTAGAGAAAGGGGCCAAATGTAACACAGGGGTTCAGAGACTTAGATTTTGAGTTCCTAACAAGTCCTTACCATTATGTTTCAGAGGCGATCAAGGACAACACTACCATATGTTTTGCAAAGGATAAGATCTTCTCTTTGAATCGGTGCCACTTAATTCAACCCGTTGTTAACATTTGTTCAAATTCTAATTTAGAGGAACATTACTCTCAGATGATGTTCTCAGAAATGCAAGGTTAGACATATCTGATAAATTAATTCCTTTTGGATGTTACCAACTCCCTTTTCTTGCCGGCATCAGCTCTACTAATTACCAGTGTTTTGCTTTACAATCTGACATTTAAAGCTAGAACTCTGTTAGCTTTATTCACCTGAATTGTGAGACCTATGAACTGGAGTAGAGCTCACTGAATGTGCAGGGTACATACAGCAATGGATAAAAGGAGGAAAACCATAGAAGAATTTCCAAATACAAACCTCTGAGACAAAAAGGAGACTGGGACAGAAAAGGAACAATGGAGACCAAGTACCAGAAAAGCTAAATTATTCATAAACAAAATTAAGAAAGATGCTTATGAAAGACAAACATGGGCCTGTAATTCACAGCTAGCATGTTGCTTGAATACAACAGTGTGTTGTCTGTACATCGTGTCAACTTTTGCATCACAAAGCAGTCTATTATCTATAGAAAAATGAAGGAGAGAAGATAAGCATGGAGAAGACACTTTACAAGTAAACCAAGAAAAGTCATTAGTGACTTAGGAGAGGGCAATTTCTGTTTGGCTGAGTCATCAGAATGCAGCATTAGAAGGTCCAGAGAGACCTGCTAGCTGGTCTGAATAGTAATGCTTGGCTACAAATCCCACAAGGAAAAGTTCGGTTTTGTTCCCTGGATATATATTTTCTGTGATTTCCTGTTTGCTAACATGTGGACTTCTCTAGGGATTGAGGGAATATGAGCATTTCTTTTAAATAGATTAAATACATGATGCAGGGGACGTAAAAAAACTTACTGTGCTGTAACTCTCCTAATTTCTGATGAACATTAATACATTTCAAATTTGCAATTAATTTGGTTATATGCAAGACTCTGAAAACATTAAGTTTTTTATTTACAGGGTTTATATTCTTACCAGGGTGAAACCATGTTATTAAAACAGATGTTTTTTGACACCTGCTAAATCCCAGTAATTTTAGTAGTCTAAAGCAGAAAAAAACTATGTACTTTTTTAATATGACAAGATTTGCTGAAAAATCAAGTGTGTTTGCCCTCTTATTACACTAAAACTTTATCAGCTCCTTTGGGAATGGCATTTAACATTAACATCTGTTTTGTTATGCCAGATAACCTGCCCCCACCTCCCATTTGGTACCTACTCTGAAGGCCAGCAAATTATCACATGAATACTTCTGCAATTATTTCAAGGCTGCCTTGTACAAAATAGAAGATCTACACAGGTCAGATTAACCAAAGGTTCTTACTTCACTCTGAAAAGTGTCAGGCTGTGTGACTCTCTATGTCAAACCATAAAGGAAGCAAATACCAGGCAAATATTATTCCTTCTACAGACAATAATGAACTTGATTCTGTTCTTAATACCAATTTCATGGAAGTTATCTTTAGTACAATCTGTTGAGATCTTTGCTACTCTGATAGAAAGGGGAATCAAGTATTAAGGTTTCAGGAGTAATAGTCCTGTAAACTAAACTGATTTCTTTCTATTTTTTCCCATCAAAATTGAAATTATAATGCTAATGTATTATTAAAATCCAGGCAAAACCTGTCCACGTAGCATTTCTTACACAAACAGGACTGTATGCAAAGACTTGTTCTCCTGTTACAACACAGAAAACAGTTTGTGACTATACTATCAATTTTCAAATAATCATAAATCACTACTGTGAATAACATAGAGGTTCAGTAAGCAGTCCTTTCCTCTCCTCCCTCCATCACCTCAGACACATTGCCTATGGAAAGACAGAACAGAAAATATCCATCTAAGCAAATGGAAATAAAGCCAATTCACAGGACACAAGATTCCCCCCATTTGTTCTCCACTACTTTCTACATGTATCAGTTCAGACTGTAAACAAACTATGAGGAAGAAACCTGCAATGCGTCTGTCACGCATCGATGAGTTATCAAGCTTTCGAACTATGTAGGCTCTTAAAATAGCCATAGCAGCACAGAGCTCCCCTTAGGCCAATTCACTTTGCTTCAAGAGTGGTGTCCTCGGTCATCCACCTCAGGGAGATTTAACCTGCTGCTGCAGGGCAGTCTCCACACTGTTTGAAGACCGGGCCTCATAGCAGCAACATGCAACTATATCAGAGCAAGTGCCAGCTGCTGGGAGGCCAAAAGCTGCGTACACGCTGCAGGAGGGCAGGGTGGCTGTGCTCTGGCTGGAGGCTGGGTGCCCAGGTGGCCCACACTCACCAGAGTGTCTTTTCCACCACAAGCGGCAACCCCTGAGGAAAATCTGCCGTGTAGCTAGCCTTCCTGTGTAACTGGGTGAACTTTTCCATTTCATAGTGAAAATCATCTTTTCCTGCCATGAAATTTTTTTAAAACTCGTCCCTGTTGACTGAGCTTTCGCGAGAGCTGGGGCTGCTCACCACGTCAGGGCACAGGGCTGTGCCGGCTGCTGGGGCCGGGACCAGGCAGAGAGAGGGGCATGTTTTTAAACTATGCTTTAGCAGACAATTCATGGTAGCATTTTTAATAGGTTATGAAAAAATTTCTTTCTACTTCAAGAAAAAAAAAAAAAAGGAAGGTTTAAAAAATTACTTTCAGATTTACTTTCCAAACACAGATGGTCTTACGCCCAATTCTCACTTCTTTAATATTAGGCATTGCTGGCCTTTAGCGCGAGATGAATTCTGCCTTCAATCCTATGGTGCATTTAGGCACTCTGCCTTACCAGCATTCTTCCCTAGTTATGTAGCGTGTAACCACAGTTCCCGTCCGCCTTTGCTTTGCCTGCTGGCACTCGCTTGCCGGCCCGCACACAGGCCCCGCCCCTCGGCTGCCGCTTCCCGCCAGTGCCCTCGGCCCCGCCCCGCCCGCCGCTCCCCCGCGCCATTTGTGCCCCGTTTGTCAAAGGCAGCGGCCGTGGCTGTCGCCCCGCCGGTCCCGGGCGGGAGTTTGTCCCAGCCATTGCAGGCTCGGGGAGCTGTCGGAGCAAACCCCCCCCCCCCCCCCCCCCGGCCCAGGAAACTGTAGAGAAGCTGCTCTCACGTAGTGTTGTTTCTGAGGAAGGGGGGATTTCAGTCAGTGAGGCGTGGCAGTAATTATAAAATCCTTAATGGCAGGCAGTTTAGAAAAGGAAAGGAATTGGGGAAGAAGAGAAAAAAAAATAATCTGGAAAATGGCAGGGAGAGGCTTGCTGCCAGCTACAGCTCTGGGGTGGTGGGCTGCCTGTGCAGAGGACCACCATCCACAGGCAGCAGCACAGGGTTCATTTCTCAGCTGTTCTGTGTGAGACTCCATGATTTACATCCTAATTAGAGCTGTTCAGGAGTTTTGGAAAGTGAAATGGAAAAAAAAAAAAAAAGAACAAAGCAACCCAGACACTGAAAAAAATATTTTGGGAAACGAATTATTCCCCATAGTTTTGAGGCGGTGATAGAAAGAGTGAGCTGGATTCTCCAGGCCTGATGGCCCTTGTAAGGCCTCTTGCCTCAACAGATGCTCGTAACTCCTCTAAGGAAATAACCCTGCCTGCTCCAGTGAAAAAGTATTGCAGGAGTCAGTACTAACCGTACATTAAATTAAAATGTAATCTTCTTATAAAGCAAACAGAACGCAGAATTTTCAGTAAATTGGGAAGATGGGATAATTTCTGCTCTGAGTTAAGACACAGCTTATCCATTTTTCTTCCTAGTGGTGGAAATGTAGATGTACATACCTCATTTTTACTGTGGAACAAGCTGCCTTTAACTCATGTAGATAGAACTTTTCTATCTCATCGGGACAAATGCTAGTGCAGAGACATATATTGACAACTACTCTTTTTAATGAAATGTATCCCATAAAAGAATTCTGCTTTTGATACCAGAATGTGTACAATCTGGTTCACAAGCAAGGCCTCATGAGCCTGCAAGACACACCGCTTTCTCCTTCCATTCAGATCAAGGAAGGCTGAGAGTGATTGCTCAGTGTCTCCAAGGAGCCACTTACTACTTCACAGAACTATGTCTTACCCACTCATTGCTAGTACTGAGGAAATATTGTCTACAATCCAACGTGAAAGAGTGAGGCTTATTGATGAGCTGTGGTGACAGGGGTTACTATCCCTCTCAAAGTGAGTCAGTCTGTAAGCCTCTAAGGACGAGAGGAAGTCAGAACAAAGAACATAAAAATAATTTTGACCATTAATATTTAATATTTTACCTTTTTCTCCCCCTTTACACTGCTTTCCTGCTAAAACAGCTGGGATGAAAATGATTTTCATTGTTCTTTAGGGAGATGGTGTTTTGTTATATTACATCTGTTCTTTAAACCCACGAACCCTGGAAGCGGCAGAAGCGGATAAATCTCTTTGTCAAGAAGACACACTCAAGGTTCCAGGGACAAAACTGATCTTTGCCTCATGGGTTAATGGCATTAATAATTGCCATTTTGATAAGTCTAAATGTAAAAAGCCTGCTTAAACAAGAGTCAACCCTTCAAAAAATGACTATCCATGATAAATTTTCAAGAGCAATGAAAATTGTCACTCTGCCAGCTTGATAAATTGTAGCCCCAACTGGCAGAGCCATTTGCCTTGCAGTAAGCACAAAATGACAAATCTTTGCTGAATACAAACTATATGCTTGCACCTTTCACAGCTGGTTTAGCTTGTAAACGCAGCAAAAAGAGAGGCTTTAATAAAAACTGAAGGTTATGCACAAAAAATGATTTTGCATCTAACTGCTTCTCTGAGTTTAAAGACATTTCTTTCATATTGGGACTTAATTTTGAAAGAAACCCTTCAGCTGTCTATGGGATCATGCTCTAAAAATACTTGTACAACTACACTGTGGTGTTTTCTTCAGTGAAATGATTCAACAGTGCAAGTGCAATCATTTCAGGGAGAGAAAAATCATGTTTAGTATCACCTCAATATTTACCAGAACACCCCCCCCCCCCGAAAAGTATAAATCCATATACTGAACTGTATACCTTGATATGAATAAATGCAGCACCTACTCTAATTCCATTGTCTAACTGCTGATCTATATTCCTGATGACTCATTCTAATCTTCCAAGTTGCAGAGCATCTTTAACATACTTTTTAAAAAGAAATTGCTTTGTCAGAGAGATGTTTAATTCTTGTCAATAGATGGAATTCCTTCTAAAAGAAATCACACTTGCCTGAAGCCACTTTTGCATAATATATACATTATGCAAACACCGTGAAGTTGATATCTAATGGCTCTGTGTTGCTACAAACGGATGCTTTATGCCTTCAAAAGGAGATTTCCACCTACTTGACACAAGCAGTCACTCCTAGTCCTAGCAAAACTTGATATTAAATATGTACGAATGTAAAGATGTGATACACACAAGCTATTTTAGTGCATGTTTAAAGATTCTTAGCTCTCCTGAGCCAGAGGACTCACCGATGCCTGACTAGCATACAGTTTGATAAGCAAGAATTGTACAAAGCCCTTCCAACTTCCTTGAAATAATCTGTCTGTAATAGATATTGCAGTGGGCAAGAGAGGTTTATTTTAGTCTTCTTACTTGGTCTGACCCATCCAGAAGATCAGAGGATTTTTTTCTCTTTAAAAAGCTACCTCTAACCAGCTTATTTTATGTTTTAGTAAAATACAGCTTCAAAGACCAGGAGCCTTCTGGTGTATTTTGACTTGTTCACTTCAAAGTAAGCTCTTGAAGCTCCACCTCGGGGCTCTGGATGTCGGGGTAGCTCCATCGTTCTGCTATGCACAAATATGCAGGCTATCTTGAAAGCAAAGGGTACATCTCAGTGCACACATTAAACTGCAAATTTCAGTTGTACCAACGACTGGTATTTCATTTTCTAATTTGTCTCCTTAAACCTGCATCTTTGATACATTCTTTTAACAGAGTTCAGACCATTTGTATCTCTATGCTTGTTTACCCCGCTCCCTACTCTTCCCAGCCCCATTAAAAAAAAACAACAAACAAATCAACATGACAAAAAATAAACAAAAAAAACCCGAAACCTGTCAAAACCAGAAAATCCCCTTATTAAAAGCAGAGATGAAGTGTAGAAAAGAACTCAGAACATAATGGATAATATCTTCAAAAATGATAAGCAACTAAAAATCAGTCATACAACTTGGCAAGTTTTATGGCTCAGGAAATCTCAACAATAGGCTCCACTGTTTGCTGTGCCTGTTAATGTATAGCTACAGATACTCAGCTTCTCTCACCACAGCAATTCATATGGGATAAACTTTGTCAATAATACCTTATTGCCTTAGTTTTCTCACATCATAAAGTGTCTTTTTGCCTCATCTTACAAGGTAGATGCAGGAGAACTTAACTGGCTTGTATAAGTCAGCACAGAAAGTCTGCATCAAGCTATTATCAGAACTGCTGGGCTCTTGGATCCCCTTGCAATCCTGTGTTTGGGTAACTAGAAGGCAACCCAGTATAACTCGGGATTTTAGTAGTTTATCATATACAGCAAACATACACACACAGTACAAAAGGAAAGACAGAAAAGGAAACAAGTAATACCAGAAGGTGAGATTTCAAAACGCTCAAAAATTTTTGCCCTACAAATACATGAACTCTGCTTAAAAAGAAGAGTACGTTTGAAGAAAAAAAACACATGCATTGGTTGCTGAAGCACTTCAGCCTTTGATAATATTTAAAAATAGAAGAATAGCATTTCAGTTTTTAAGGCTTGTAAGAAACCAGGTGGCATTAGGAGGATGTAGTGACAAAGAGCCAAAGAACAAAAAAAAAGAAACTTTCAGCAATTTAGTAGCAAGGACTGGGTAAAGATATCAAGCATAATCAAATAAATTTCCTTCTGCCAAAAGCACACCTTCCTGCACACCTATTTTAGCTGTCTCTATTTCAACTATGCAAACAGTGGGTAGATTCAAAGGGAAAGGAGTTTGCTGAGGCAGGCCATCCAATTAAATTAGGCTCACAGATTAGTATATTTATTGGTATTCCAGTCTATTACCTTATTGACAAAATTCAGTACATTGTGGGGGAAGGTACGGTAGTTCATGAGGACATTACTAATTATCACCTAACAGAATGTATAATAATCAATGCTTTTGATCCACTCAGACTGAAGATCAATTAAAGATTAAACTCAAGAATGAGATATTGGGGGGTAGGGGTGGGTAGGGGGGTGGGGTGGGGGTAGGGGGGTGGAGATGTGGGGGGGGCAGCTGTGTTTCAAGTGAATGTCTTATCTGAAAAAGAACATGTATTTTAACATGCATACAAAACATGCCATATAGAAAGGAAGAAAAAGATGGCACTGTAGTTATTGGTCAAGGTGAAAATACGTTACAAGCTGGGCATTTGCAGTGTGGAGGAAACATACTAGGAGGAACATCAGGGGATGTGTAACAGTATCCTTTAAATAACAGCTTAACCTCAGATCTTTAGAAGTACAATAGAACTGTTGTACTATCCAAAGGGACATTTAATGGTTATAGCAGAAATGCTGTGGACAGTTTTTGGTTATTTGTCTAGGGAAAAATGGGCATAAGTTACCATAGTTAGAAGAAGTCTAGAAAGATGGATCGGGAATGGAAGTGCCTGCCTGAGAATACTTAGGTAACCTTTATTAGCTTGTAAAATTGAGTGAGATAGGATGGACTGCTCTCCTAGAGCACTCTTACCTGAAATAAAAACCTGAACAGAAGAAGAGATATTTAAGCTAAAGGACAATTTTGGCACAGAAACAAATGGGTACAGAGGAAAAACTGTCTATGAAGAGAGAAGGTGGTTTCTAAGTCCCACATTCAAGAGTTTGAAGTAGCCCTCCAAAGGAGAGGTGAGCGAGGGAAAGACACCTAACTAATTTTAGAAGGAAAGATACATGATGCTGCTGCCTGTAATAATAGGAGACTGTGACTTGACCCAGAAAGTTCTTTCACTTCATACATTTATAGTGCTGCCAATAAAAGCAAAAAGAACATGCAGTCAACAGAGAAAGAGAAGAAAAGGGGGAAGCATCTAGATTCTTGACTGAATTGAAAGCATATATTGTATATGCTGTTAGGAAAAAAAAGAAAAAAAGAAAAAAGATTCCTCATTGCTGTTCCACTGGGGTAAAGATGAGGAGCTTTCTTTTTCCATTCTATGAAATAGATTTTATTTTATCTGGCCTAAGGCTTTTCTCTCCCCACCCCCTCAATATTATAACAGAATTTTTAATCTGAAAAAGTCTGATAACTGCAAGGTTACCAGGAAGAAAATGTGTTCATAAGTGGAGGTCATTTTCCTGAACAGAGAAAAGTGAGAGCAAACACAAGCAATGATCTACCTTGGTGATACCTATTTATTTATTTATTTTTACCTAATTGGAGTATTTGCTGGCGCAGTACCAGCCACAACTGGAGTGCTGAATGCTGTTTAGCTGAAGTAACAGACTGATTGATGAAGATATCCAAATGACACACTCCAGATTCTGTGCATGCAAGTAACTCCATGGGCAATGTGAATTCCTAAGCAGGATACATTATTTGGGAAAGTGTTTCTAAAGGTCTAAAATAACAAAATGGTTAGTTGGTTTGTCCCAAAGATGACAGGAACCCAACCAACATTATTTTTTAAATCCCCAGCCTAAAGAAATCAAATAGTAATCCCGTTTCATATGCAAAGAATAGAAAGCTAATAAAAATAAGTTTTTTTCCAGTCATGCACTGGTTAAATACTCTGCATGAAGTACACAAGTACTTCGCTGTAGTAGGCTAACCCAAGCCAAATTGTTATTATTTACAAAAAAGAGGTTTTCTTCCCACATTTCCAGAGCTTATCTTTCTTGTATTACTTGATCCAGCAGATAATTCCTTTAAATTGTAGCTTTCTCAAATGAAGAATAAAACTTTGAAATGAGAATATAATTCTGCAGGTTATGTAAGCAATATTTCTGCATAATGTCACAGCGTAAGTCAGGGATTTTTTTTTATTTTTATTTTTTTATGGTATCAGATAAAAAGTATATGAAGGAGTCTAGGAAAGTTAAATGCCAGAAAAACAAGCACACAACAAAAATACTATTTGAACTTTTACAACATCCTCCTATAGTGGTTGGTATTTTCCTTAATGTACCTTGCACAAGCAAGCTTTGCCAAGGGGTTTCTTTGTATAATTTAAAGCAGAATCTTCTAGATAGCAGTATGTATGTACTGAAAGAAAATAATTGCAACAAATTATGAAACCAAGAGTCCATTACCATCATTTGACCAGTATTCAATGTCCTCCTTTCTTTTCTCATTTACCATTTTCTGATTTCTCCGTAATATGTAAATGGAAACAGAGATGATTTCATGTTTTATTCCAGGCTACAAACACTAAAATGTCAAATCACAAAGGACTGAAAAAATACATATTTGTGAGACCTCATTAATCATACCCCTCTACCGATACCCATGATTTCTGATCCGTTCAACATCTACTATCATTAGTTTGTATAATTCTGATGTCTCAGACAAAATGCTTTACAGTATCAAGTCAAACATCTTGTATGCTTGTATGTATACTACACCTATGCTATTAATTTAGACAGTAAAATTAGTGTCATAAAAACAGCAGGCTTCTGTGAGCTCAAAATTATAAGCTTGCTTGTGTTGCCACTGTTATTTATTTAATCAAGTCTGAGTTCTTCTATTATTTTACTGCCAGCACCAGTCTGGCATTCCCACTGTTATCAGGTCTGTCTGCCTTTATTCTTTATAAAATATTGTTGCAACATTTCTTCCATATTTCTGGCCTTCAGAATCTGCTACCTTACTAAAAGCTGATACTTTCTAAGCCAAATATTTCATACCAAGGAGAAAACTAATTTAGGCTTTTGGTAGAGCACTCACTCTGGTCCTGACATTCTCTCCTATTTGGATTGTCTCCAAAGAAGAATAAACTACAGAACATGATGTTCTTATGGTGAATAACTCTGTGCAACAGGAAAAGAAAAAGTACTTCCAAGAGCCGTATTAAAGATTATTTTTCAGAGCTCTACAGCAGATTGAATCATTAAAGTTTATTTTGTGTTAGTTTTGACTCCTTTGTGAAATATTTTTATGGACATTTAAGCCTTCTGTAAATTACAATGTCCTGTATCTATTAGAAGTGCCTCTTGTCAATAGCTTAGACCTTACAAAGAACTGAAAATTCTGAAGCACTGAAGAAGCCAGGAGGCTTTGTATGTGAAATTTTTTAATACTGTTGGCTTTGTTACCTAATATTTAATCAGTGGTAGGGGGAAGTAAAACTATGAAGATCATTGTCTTCAGTGGACAACAGAGAAGCATAAAAATAATACATTACTGCAGATAATAATCTTTCATTAACAGCCGTAGCTCACTGCAGATGATCAGGATATATCAGAGATCATAGCTGAGATGGGGATTAAAAATAATCTAGATTTTAAGTAAGGTTAAGAAAGACAACACACAGTGACACAATTGCTATCAAATTACTCTTCCTCTCGCTATATGCAGTCAATCCATTAAGACTATGTCAGATCAGAAAGTTTAATCAAAGATGACACCTGGTATTATAAAACTGCAACAGTTGTTACCTATTTATAAAAACACAAATTTCAAAACTGAAACTGAGAACTGCAAAATTGGACTATGATGGTTCAGATAAGAAACATAATAGATTATTCAGAAATACTGTTTTGTGTAGTACTTTATGCATACTAAGTAATTTAGAAAAAAAAGGTAGGCTTATCTAGACATTCATTAAACAGAGAGCTAACAAGAAGGTACAGTGCTGATGTGTAATATTTTATAAGTCCCTAATCAAATTCTTGAATTCTTGGTTCAGCAAAATCTGATACAACTTCTGATTTTAGGATCTTCAGGTCTTTCTCAATACACTGGAAGCAGAATACATTCATCAAACACAATGGTCTATATTTGCTAACACTTCAAATAGTTTCAATTATAAAGTAATCTAGCAGTTGTCGTAATTTCTTAATGAAGATATCAAATTTCATTAGGGAAAACAATAACTTCTTAATCTCATACCAGTAACTAACTGAACAACTCATCCTATGAAATTGATAGACCTCCAACAAAGTCTTTAAATAGGAAGTTGACTAAGGAAAAAAATTACCTTCATTGTTTAAAGTTGGTAACAGATTTAGAGACAACAATTGTTGTCTCACAAAATTAAAGCTAAGCTACTTGGCAGACATTCTAAAAATTGGATTGGATTACAATGTTTCACATGATCAAAAAGTAAATAATAATGTTCTCATATGTTTCACTTGCTATCCCCTCCATCACATGTGCGTTCCTAAACCTGTTTATGATGTGAACTTGCAATTTAAGGAACTTAGATTCTTACTGGTATTTGGATCTTACAAAGCTTATAGGCAAAGTAGGAGTTATGAGAAGGCTTGAATCATGGTCTGATGTTTGTGAACAACTGTTTTTCACTTTGTTCATATGTTAAGTGGTAGTCTTCAGAGGAGCATCTTTGAATAATGCTTGCAGTTTTTTCTTTGGTTTTGTGGTTTTTTTCCTTTGCATTTGTCTATGAAATCTTTCATGAAGATACTTTATATTCTAACAGCAGTGCTCCCAGTTTTCTTATCTCAGTTTATTGTATTGAGATTATGTAACCAGATGTTTTTTCTGTTAAGTGATTACAATTGGTTCTGGTTATTTCTTTAGAGACTCTCATGGGAGTGAACACAGCCTGTTGGGTTACTCAACAGGTAACCCAAGTTTGTTTGCTGGCTTTTGTTTTGCTTTTAACTGTGCTTTTTCCGGAGTTCTGAAAACTGAAAATATTAACAGAGTTTGGGTTTGGGTAAGAGTTTTCTGCCATGGTCTATAGTCACTATTTAAATCCCTACAGTACAGTTTCATTTTTAGTTTTAGCTGAATCACAGAATGTCAGCCTGTGAAAGAAGAGCATAGTGAAAGACAGCGTAAGCCAGCCAAATAGAAAATCTACAACACTGATTAGCAGAAAACAGTTTAGGAGTCAAGCCCAAAGATGATACACAGCACAATATAAATATAAGTTTTTGCAGATATGTATCATAATGGAAAAAAGAAGCCTACTTTACTATCACTTTTTTGGTGCCTTTCTTGTATCTGCCATAAGTTATTCTGATTTAAATGCTCTCATTTTATCTGATGGTGTGACACCTAGCCATTCATTTATGTTCCTGCTTGATCTAAAAGTCTCTGGACATGTTCAGAATTGAGCTGAGAAACTGGAGAAGGAAATGCCAAGCTTGAGCTTGAAGTGGTTAAATGAGGGTAATGTTCTAGACAGAATCACAGGGAAGAATGTATAGGAAGTGATCCTGGCTGGACTGGATTGCCAATGGCACATATGACAGAGGAATTTCACTGATAGCCTCTTCCATGGAAATTTGTGGAATTTTTATTTAATTTTTAAAACCAAATTTTGAATAATTATGATTAGGAACTTAACTGAGTATTTTCAAATCTTTTTCGAAATCAAAACTTGCTAATACTCTGAGATTTTTAGTCCATGTGCATCTGGCATGTTGGTACTGCTCTCATGACATTTCTACAGAATAAACAAGTCCCAGCAATTTTGTCCTTAGGCAAACAAACCTTCCACTGAGAGCAGTAGGATTTTTTCTGTTTAAAAACATGCCCATCACAACTGAGTTTAAAATTCTTTTTAATCCACACCTACCAACTTTGGAGTAGAGGTTCAGACCTAAATTTGCTTGAGGAAAGGACCTCTTGATTTTATTTTTATTTTTATATATATAAATTCCCTACCTTCCTTCTGGTACATAACATTTTCATACAAAGCACATTGCAGATAACAGCAGATTGTCTGTTTAATAAAGAAGGCAGAAGGCCTTGCATGGTTTTGATTGCTTACAAAACTTAAAACAACTATATCAATTAATTAACACAATGAATGCTGTGCACATAGTAGATTGCAACCACTACACTTTTAACGAGAAAGTTCTGCACTGCAGGAGTAGACTAAATTTACTTTAACACTGGAAGAGTAGATATAATGTGCTGCAGAAAGAGAAGCCCAAAATATTTTCAGTTCAGTCGAAAGTTACCTAAATCTCAGTTTTAATATAATACATAATTGCAAAGCAAATTACTAAATAAATGTATAAAGTATTAATTTCAGTAAATGTATAATAATGTAATTATAACCAACACGTTCTGCCTCATAATGAATCATAGTAAATATTTCAAATGTATAAAACATACTATGCTGAACACTTAGACGTGGACAAGTTTTACTATATGTACACAGCAGTATCAGTGCAGAGACAATGAAGGGATAGTTGCTCTAGATACAGAACCTGAGGAGAATTAGTTAAATCACAGAACTGAGCCAGCTTGCATTTTAGAGGTGCCTGCACTCTGTTGTAATGCACAGAACTGAGGATTGAAAGCAATCCCCCAAAAGTTTTCTCATCCCCAGTTTAATAGAAAGTTTGAGAGTGGAAATCCTGTGCCTCACTGTATAGCTTCAGTGTTGGCGGGTCTTCTAGTAACTCATATGAAAAAAAATTGTCTGCATTAGAAGCATGGTACTAAATTCGTGCATGGGATTTGCTATGATACCTGTTATCTTTGTTAAAATTCTTGTAATATGAAAAAACAGTAGGCGTGAAACCAACCAACCCTTGCCACCACTCCAAAAAAACCTTCAAAACCAAACACCATCTCCTGCTTCCTAAAAGCTTTGCGGGTCTTATGCAGGATCTAATTTATGTAAAGATATTTCACATTTCAATTTAATAATCTTGCTGTGTTTCAAGAGTTCACATTTTTCTTAAAGTTCTAAGTACTACCTCAAGTAATGAGAGCCATGGTTTTAGTAAGGCACAAATGGCCATAATTGGGGCGGGGCGGGGGGGTGGGGGGTGGGGAGGACTACAAATGAACCAAAGTGTTGGAAAACAGATTGTGAATAAGAAAAACATACACCCTCCCAGTCAGTTGGAGAGGGTCTTTTGTATGTGTGCCTCATCTGACTTGGCTTTAAAATGCTGTCATTTAAAAACATGAACCAGAATAATTATGGAAATTTAAAATAATTTCTTTCCTGACATGGTTTTCCCCCGTTAAGAGTAGCATGCATACCTTCTTATTGAAATAATGCTTGCAAATGTTGAATTGCTGGCAAAGAGTTACTATTCACCTATTTAAGTGGCCCTAAAGATTTAGTCTGGGGTATAAAAAACACTTAAAGCAGCAAATGAACTCTACAAAAACAGATCACAGAAAAAGAACTTTGGCAGCTGCTAGGCTAGGCACTTGTGCTGTAGTCTTCTGGACTGAATCCCTGGAGTTCTGCAAACAAAAGTAACAGGATAATCAACTTTCACAATCACCTAATACTTTGCTTTACCCTGCTGCTCCTACGCCTCCTGCCATGTCCTAGGGTCATATAAACAGGAGGACATGGCCTCATAATTCAGCAGTTTTAAACACAGGGGGGAAAAACAGGGATGGTTTTGACCTCAGAAATAGCCCTAAATATCTGCTTATTTCTTCATTTCATTCTGAAGCTGAGTGTATTGTGGAAGTGATGTGTGACAGCCACCTTTTCATTTAGCATCTTCTCTGCACCAATCCATGCAAGGTTATTGGCAGGTGACCAAGCTGGACAATACGCTTCCTTCCCCAGCAGGGAGATTCGATGGGTCTGAACGAACTTGACAGTAACAGCAGAGGGGAGAGATGAGCCCCTGGGCAGGCATGCCTTGTGCTAGCTTGCAACCATCACAGCTCAAGAGTCATATCCTTTGCTAAGAGGGTTTCCTCGATCTAATTAAGACTAATTTGGCCTAGCTAGATTGTATAGATAACTACGGCAAATTGTACATCTTGGTCATAAGGAGTAATAGTATTTTCAGTGGAAAAATGCAGCAATGCATATTTTCTGTAACCTTATTTACATTCTGAAAAAAGAATTACTACAACTTGATGAAGTCTGAATGGTGCCTTTTAAACAGCCTTTCTGACCTTTTTCTGCTTTCTCACACTGCGACACAGGGGCTAGGAACAGCTGATGTGTTCCATTCAATCCCATGTTTACAGTGCAGGGTTTGATCTTGTGCTGCTCTTAACACATTCTCATTCTTCAGCCATGTGGATTACAGGTATCAACTGCTAAATGTAAAACTTTTCAACTCGGTAGTCTATATATTTTTAAAGCCCATAAATAAAGGAAATGAGGCAGTCTACCAACTGCCACTGTCATGATGAAAAGGTTTGCATTTACACGACAACACTGACACATGAACCTAAAGGAGCAGTAATTGCTGTGAAATTTACCACCCCTCATTCTTAGCACTTGGTGCTTAAGGGAGAAAGCTAGCACAAGAACTGCAGTTTCGTAGTGGAGGGTGAAAAGGCTGTCAGATCAGGGGAAACAATAACATTTATTAGCACAAAAATTATGCAAATATATAAAAGCAGATAATATTTCATGTAAAAAAGATTTTGGCTTATTTGCCACTGGCTTCTTGGTTTGAAAATGAGTGTGTCTCAGATTTGCACTCCTCCTAGAAAACAATACTTTTTAGGAAAAATAGGCATTTTTGAAACTCAGATTTTCAGTAATAAGACAATTAAGTGCCTAACATGCTGCTGTGTGTCTCAGAGAACTAAGTGTAAGCACTAGCACTGGATGCAGCTTGTGTAGGATCTCATTTATTTACAAATAGGTAAAATACAAGAGAAACAGGAAGCAGTAAAGGGGAAAAGTAAAAAAAAAAAAAAAAACCACCAAAAAAAACCCCCAAAAAACAAAACTGCAGGCAGAAAATAATATTTCAGTGGATCCTGTGGTTTTGGGTAGCTCAGTAAGCTGTGGCTTACTGGGGCTGCATTCAGTTCTCCTCTCTGAAGGCCACTTGCACACTGTCACCAATTAGTATTGTGGTCTGGAGCTCAACAAGCTGCTAAGTGTCTTTTGAGCTACCATTCCGTAACCTTTCAAAAACTGACCTTTTCATTATCATTTCACATCACTCTGTGTGTATGAGAGAAAAACAGTCTTTTTAATGTCATGCTTATTTCCACTGGCTTTTAAGCTTCTTGTCAAAGCATACTGACTTACTGTACATTAAGTGAGAAAGAACGAACTCGTCTTTCAAATATATTCAAAACAAAACGTTTCATTCTCTTTTGCAGGATGGGTATAACACCACATCATGTTCATCACCGCACAGGGCATATAAGTGATTGCTAATAGTGTCATACGGACCTCATATTCAGGTCTAGAAGCAAATGTTGGTTCCTCTCTGAGAGAATTGCAACAAGACCCCTTCTCAAGCAGAGCTGGCTGGAAATCCTGGGTGCCTTCATGGGGAATTGTTTCTCATAGCAGTTGGCATTCTAAGGCTTAGCTGCTGGTGGGCTCTATAATTCCCTTAAAGAGAGCATTTGGTTTCGTAAAACGTATCAGAAATAATCTTGTAAAAAGTCCTGTGGAATCATAGGTCAGGTGTTGGTGAAACAGCATACTAAAAAAAAAGTTTAATATCAATTTCTGTTTCTCAATTCTCAAGATCAAATGCCTTTGACAACGTTCTTAAGATTGAAGCAGAACACAGTGGCTCCCTCTGCATAGTTCTGTAAAACGTTGTGTCCAGTGGATCCAGATAAATTGACACTAGTTGTTGGTTTCTGGTGGTTTCAGACTGCCAGGTGATTTGAATTTGTCCTTTACTATTGCCGCAGTGAAAGACAGTTATTTGTGGAAATGTGAAAGTTGCAGCGTTAATCCTAAACTATCAAAAGAGCTGCATTAGTACCTCTAGAATCTTGATAAGTACATCTAAAAAGTGGCATAGTAGCCCCCAAGACACACACACAAATATAACCTCCACTTTTACAAAACATGGAAAAAACTTCTACGATACACTAAACTTCAAGACCCAAGCTTTGAAAGAGGGTATATATTAGCGTACAAAGCAGCACACACAACCCTCACAGCAAGTGCTAGTTTTCACACATACAACAGTTGTAGACAAGTGACCTTTTTAACCCATATTTTAGATATGATTTGGATGACCTTTGTTTTGTGTGTTGAATATTTATGTATACTGTGTCATATCTATCCTGCACATGAAACTTCTTAGGTATAACCACAAATACTGAAATAAATGCCCAAATAAATAAATAAACCAGAAGCCTTAAATTAGTAATTACCCAATAGTACTGTAAATTGAAGAAAAGATACAAATGACAGTCCACCTAAACATCTTGGTATCAACACCACATGTCACTACCCAGAACAAGATCTGGATACATAGATACATTTCAGTGACAAACATAACCCTAACAAGTAAACTTTGTACAAGTGAAGGACATGGGAGACTGAGCAGATAAGGGATATTACATAAATGTTACTTAGATAGTCCTCACAAAATTAATTTCTTTGTAGGTATAGAACTTTTAAATACAAAATATTTCTCATAATAGCACAAGATCCTTTTACTACTGATCATTTTACGTACCTCTTGCCTTAAAGGAGGTTCAGAAAACTTTATTCAAAATTATTTGTGCTTCACCTTTCCCATCTTGTTGAAGTCACTGTCCTTTCATAGCAATGAATTTCTAGAGGTCACTTCAGAAGAGAAAGTGAGCAATCAGTGGGTATCTCCTATCTCTAAGGTTCTGGGGTTTTAGGTTCACATTCCACATATTTGCTCTTGGGATAGTCTTATGATCCTAAAAATGCTTTTGATGGCCAACCTGTCAAGTCTTAAGAAAGGGCTTCCCATCATAAAGTTGACGTTTGCTCATCTGAATTTCCTCTCCCTCCCTCTGCCTGCCTGCCCCCCTGCCGCTTCCCCCCCAAAGATCTTATTTCTCACAGACTTCTACAGACCATCTTCATTACCTCCTGGGCATTGGGTTCTGGTGCATGCGCGCTCTCTCATTTCTTTGATTTGTAGAACTACCTGACTTCCACATCAGCTGACCAATTTGCTTTTATTTTTTCCACATCCTCTTCTGAAATTGCCTTATCTTTTAACTTCACTTTAATCCTTCACTTGCCTGTGCCACATGCTGAAGATCATGTGCCTAGATGGGTCACACTACTTGTCAAAAGATCTGCCTTTAGGTCCTCTTCGTAGGCATATGTCAGGAAATTGGTAGTTACCATGAAATGTATGAGTTTTTCCCCACTCTCCCACCTCATATTCTCAAACTTGTCTAATGTGTGCTTCCAGCTATATCTCTGGTCCTTGAATCTTGTTTTTACAGATTCCACAAGTTTTCAAGGCAACACTCAACATATAAACAAATACTGTCAAGCACCTACTTGAGGGTAATATTAATTCTTCACCTTCTCCACAGAGGGTGGGGTTTTTTTTTCCATTATCTCTGCCACTATTAAGAGCGCCTCAAATCCTGCATCAATAGCCATGTTTTTAGAGAAAAAGATAACTTGGCTTCCATCAGCCCTCTCTTGCCTCCTCACTGCAATCAAAGAAGAGTCACACATCCACTTAACTCCCAAGTTCACTCTGCAACTATATCTAAACAATAGGTTAAAAAACCATCTTTCTCCACAATGAAGTTAAATCTCAGTGGATGAGCCTAAATAAAATAAAAGTAGCACAAAAAGTCGTGATTCATTGCTCTGTCTTTTTCTATTTGTTTTGGATCAGAAAAAGATTCAGCAATTCTTTATAATCTTGAAATAGTGGCTATTCTCTGTGTATATCCACCAAGTAATGATTTTACAGCCACATGCAAAAC
Source organism: Falco rusticolus (assembly GCF_015220075.1). NCBI lineage: Eukaryota > Metazoa > Chordata > Aves > Falconiformes > Falconidae > Falco > Falco rusticolus. Next base: position 5,710,095 of record NC_051200.1, on the reverse strand, counting down.
AAAAAAGCTTTACCTTAGACAGCAGGACAAACCAAGCCTGATATTACCCCTCCTATTAGCTCTGCCCCTAGACCAGTCACAGTCAGACATGGGTTTGTTTCTAAGCCATCATCTTTCTGACTTGATGGTCCCCTTCAATTAGAAAGACTCTTCAAAGCTTAAAGACAAGAACACCTTAATGCAGTGACACTCGTAGCATCCCTGTTTGCCATAGTAATTTCCTTTATGACAGTTTTGAAGCTGGGGAAGAGGGTAATTGCAGAGAATTCTGATAGACACTTAGGGATCAGAAGCGATAGTCAAAAGCTTTGATGGCATTTATAAGCTTGTTTATTTACTGGGGAATCATAGTGGAGCAGCAATTGCTGGGGGGGGGGAAAAAACAACAACCAAAACCAAACACAAACAAAACAACCACCAACAACACCACCCACCACCACCCCAAAACCAAACACCAAACCAAAACCATTATGGTTGCAAAACCAAGAATCAACTCTTTGATCTCATGTTCCATTATAAACGATTGTCTTAGTAGATTCCCCTTGTCCAGAATAATCATTCTTTCTGTTCAGACCTCTTTCAAGTTCCTCACACTTTTCTTTTTCCTTGCCCCTCCACCTCCAGTCAGCAGCATGTACCTCCACTTTTTATGCTCAGCAGCCCATGCCATTGCTCTGTTGAATGCCAGGTGCCATCTACATACTCAAATATTTGACAGATACACTTTAATTCAGAGTTTGTTTGCTTCGGTGGCTTTTTGGGGCAGGGGCATAAGTAAAACAGCAGGGCAAAACATTAGGATTTTAGCAGAGTCACTGTTCTGTTGTAGCAAGTTTTACTTGACTCCATCTCTGCATCTTGCCTAAGGCTGTGCAGTTTTAATCTAGATGTGCATTAGTGCCCTTGAAGCATAAAGATATCTGGAAATGTGTAAGCAGCAGGCTAAGGAAGTGCGACATTGAGTTGTTTGATATGCTTCTCAAGTAAGGAGCAGTGAGCCATCTGGGGGACAAGCTACCAATAGACAGTCTTCTGCTCTTTATCATTACCTGTGAGTCCAGATGCTAAAGTTATTTAGTCTAATTCTACTTTGGCACCAGCAATTTCATTTTATATGGTGCTTCAGGTTATTAAAGCTTCAGAGGAACATACTGATACTATGCACCTGGAATAGCTAAATGGGAGTAGCAGGTTGTTTTTCTTGAATAGAGGATTTACGTTGTATATAAGGCACTATATGACTCCTGAGCTACTTCTGGGCAAGGCCACCACCACTTCACCTTTTGCTCAACAACAGAAGCAAACCCACAGTTAAATCCTTAGACATAATGGAATTACTGAAGTAGTTTCTGTGGAATTCATCACTGAGCACAGAATTTCATTCTCCCAGAAGTCAGTATAAATAGATACCATAGAAAACTTTACAACACCTAGTTGTAAGAATTACTTTGAGGGATTCTCGAAAAGCAAACAGTACTGGATGTTTGGTAAAAATACGTTAGCATAGGTTAGATATATTTCTCCATGGCTGAAATTTGCTACCGATATTTTGGTGGAAGGTTTCCTTCTAACAGTAATTAGGATAAACTTCCTCTTATGGATTATGAAAACTTCACGTTTAACCCAGAACTTTCAAATACGAAAGTGTTTATTGCGGGTGGGGTGGGAAGGGAAAACAATTTGTAGAGGTCTCCTTGTAGAAACATTTTTTTCTACTGCAAAACTGAGTATCTACAACAATATACACACATACAGAGGATTTCTACTCTAGTAGAATTCTAGTTGTATATTTAGATGGCTTCAGGTGATGAGTTGCAAACAGATCAGAATGTACACAGAGCCAATACTTTTTCCTCTATGGCTCACCAGATTTCTGCAGAATGGAGCCCAGAACAGAGAACTGGAGTGAAGACACAGCATAGGCTTCACCCACAGAGTAGGTTACAATGGGTTGCTTTTTGAAGGACATAAACTGCTAGGTGCTACAGTCCTCAAGCAGGTGACTTGTGCTCAAAATGAAGCAGTCAACAATTGTGGTGATCATGGAGATTACACAGAAGGACAGAAGAATAGATCCCTTATGTTCACAACTATTTGCTTTCAAGGGACTGTAAAGCTGGCTCTTACCGAGATACTACATGTCACTGAATTTAGAGGTTAAAAAGGAGAAAAATAACCACAAAGGATTTAGATTTCTTGACCTTAAACAAATTCATAGCTATCTTTATGGTGTATTTTATTCAGACATTCTGTCATGACCACACGTACTGTTTTTCATAGTTCAATTCATTCAAAATTTAAAACTGTCTTAAAGCCCCTGATATTCCCATATTTGTTTTGTACATACCGTTCCTTTTATTGATACACACAAGGAAAGCATTGACGTGGAAAAATCCATATGCTACAAATGAAATGTACTCATGTACATGTGCAAGACTTGTAAAAACTAGAAATACATTGCATTAATAACAATCCAGTATTCTGCATTTTTTCTTGGGGGGGGGGGGGGGGGGAAGCAGATTATTTATTTGCAAGCTTGTATTAAAAGATTGCCCCACCTCAGTTACTGTCTTGCTCATCTATGGAGCCCTTTTTCTGGTGAGTGACAAAGATCCCAGAAAAGGGGTAGAAATACTTTTTGCTAAGGCTTCTGCACATTACACCCTGCACAACCAAGTGTATTGTTCTGCTCTACAGTCTCCTGAAAATTCCCAGTATTCTTATTAGCAGCAGTATATGTTTTATGCTGACTTTTACAGTATCTTAATGAAAAGAATTAATATGAAAGCAAAACTTGTTAAACATGAAGAAGAGCTGTTCTCCAGGATTAAACAATACTTGTTTGTTTGCTTAGCCCATTTGCACTTAAACCCTGTTACCTCACTTATGCCTCAGGAAAACTAAGTATTTGAGTAATTTATTTCTAAAAAAGGATATTAGAACTCTTCTAGTTGGGATGCTGGGTTAAAAAAAATAATTGGGGAGGCCTACTGTGAAAATTACAAATGGCTCTGGGACATACTGCATATTTCAATAGATTTCATTTTATGGATGTACTGTAGAACAGATTTCTGAATTCTTGGGAAGTAAACTGTGGATACTATAGTCAGGATCAACCCAAATACAGTGTCTGGGTTAAGAATGTGAGCTATTCACTGAGATCCAAGTGATAAATGTAGGTTCTCTGAAGGAGAAAATGACTATTCTTGCAGGTTTTCTCTTTTTCGGGGCAGTATGAATTTCCATTTTCTATACTTGCAAGTCAGACAGACTCAGCTGTTTTCAATAAGCATCTAAGGAAACCTGATTTCAGTGATCTGGCCATCAGTAAATGAAATATAATGTGCTCCAAAAGAAATTCAGAAGAAATGCAACTATGAAAATACAGGCACAATTTGCAATATTAGTAAATTGGATCTGAACAACCAGATTTGCATGACAGAGGGACCCAATACAAGAGATGGACCTCAGTTTGGTATGCTGGTATCATTAAAATCACTTATTGTCAGTATCAAGTATATAACTCTGTATAACCCCAAATAGAATGAGCTTTTTAACGATGTAGAGGTTTTTCTAAAGAAGGTGCTCAGTTTTGTTCTGACTACAGCTAAGAGCTTACAGCCCCCTCCCGGGAGAGAGAAGGGGAGGGGAAGGAAAACAAAAAGAATCTGAGCTAGTTTTTCTTGCCAGATAGTCATAAAATAGAACTAAGATGGAAGAATTATTAGTTCCCACCCTACTAGCCTACTAGCTGTCTATGTAGACTTGTTCCCTATGGCACATTATGTAGTGTTTCATCCCGACTTATTTTAAGTGTTCAGCTCAATTTCAGTCATGAAACTGCAGCTAACAAATAATCTCCTTTGGTTTATTTTTATCACATTCTCAAGTATGCATTAAAATTAGCATAATTGATGGTGTAATTAAAGACGTCAGCACAGCTCTGAATGCAGGGTTTGCTAGTTTAGATGTGCTCCATGCTGGTTGGATCTTAGAACAGGATTTTTTTCCTTAAAGCTTTCTGCCAACAGGACATTGGTTTATTTTAAAGACATTTTTAATACCTGAATTATTGTGCAGCAGGTTACAAGATGTTTTAATGGCTTTTAGAGTTACATTCATAGTCTCCTGCATACTACGATTAAAAATGAAAACCAGGTAAGGACACAATTCAGTCTGCTCCCATTCCATCTGTCCATTTGTGTTATATAAAATTGACTCCAGTTATGAAAGTAGAGTCTCCCTATGCTGCTTTTGTAAAAATCCATCTGCAAGAGCAGGAGCACCTCAACAAGCACAGCCATTTCCAATTGCCTGCAAAGCTTAAGCACCTGCCATTAAGAAAACATTTCTCTGTAAGCCATGGCATTAGGCGGGAAGGAGGAGAGGCATAGGTTCAATACAGCTCTAAACAGTCTGACAGCCTTCCACTTCCTGTTCACATAGCCTTGCGTCATTAAGATTCTAGGGACCAGCACTGAAATTCAGTTTGAGCTGTTAAAATGACCAGGGGGAATGAAGTTAATGAAGAACACTCCTACATGCCCTACCAGTGAGTTTGTATTCTTTCATTTTTGTCCTGATAGACCTGAAGTGACAATTACCCTGCTTCAAAGATGATACTAGTTACAATAATCTTCCTCACAGCTTAATGTTTATTATATTAACAACATAATTAAGGTTAGTGCTCATTTTACACTTAGCTTTTGGACCATTAAAGTCCATGGTTGAACCTAATTTCATGAATGGGATGCTCTTACATTCTCATCCATTCAAGTAAGAGATATACTTTGTACTGTCCCCTTGTGCTGTCCAACAGCTGTTGCTGCCCTCAAACTAAGGTGCCACATTCATGAAGCCAAGTACTAACTCACACATGAATGTTAAAGTGGTAGCATACTTTTAAACCTATTGTAATTAGCACAGTTTTTGCCACTATAGCAATAGCTCCCATTATTCTCTTCCCTTTGCACTAGAAACCACACACAGCTGGTAGTCCCAGCTCTACAAATCGGCTTGATTTCACAAGGCTCAAGGAGTAAGTGGATTCTGAAAAAACAACACTTTAGTGGAATACTGCCTCAGATGTATTTTCTTTCACATACTCCGCTGAATATTATATAGTTACACAATGAATGCTCTGTTCCAAATTTATGAAAAAGCCAGCCTAACTTCTCACAGTGAATTCAGTTACAGAACTTTTTCTCTATCCTCAGATTAAGTAGAAAGTGATAGTAAAAATGTCAGAACAAACTGTAAAACAGTCTTTCTTTTTCCTAAAGAGCAAGCTAAAGCAAAGGTGGAGCTGGGAATAACTGAAAAGGCAAAGTGTATGTGTCCCCACTTTGAAGGGTCATCAGTTAATGAAATCAGCTCAGAACCACCCCTCATTTGCTACACAGCAGAGCTGTAGGATCTCGGTGTGCTTGAAGATAGCTGCGCTAACAGAAGATGTTAATCAAGGGTGATATACAAGAATAGTGCAATGGCAAAGAGATCTTGATTTCAGTACTTACAGGCAGACATTTTAGACAGAATAGCTCTTAGTGAGAATTAATGGAAGACTTCCATCTCTTTAAACTGTTTATTTAATGAAAGATGCTCCATAAGTCCAAAATTCTTGACTTGTATGAACCAGAAAGGGAAGTTTTGTGTCTGTACAGGTCTTTGTCAGGCCTGAGTTTATGGCTTTACATTCAAAAGTTTTGAAGGAATGACTTCTGTTTCAACATAATTGATACAAATGCTAAAAATACATTTTAAAATATGGTACCTGATGTTGATTTCTGATATATAAACCAAGCAAAAGAATTTATTTGTGTATGCAATTTGGCACAATTCCATTATCATTTTCCATTTAATTCGTTCAAATGTTCCTCTGCTGCATTTCATCTACTTTATAGATCTCCTCTCTCTCAGCTTCCTTTTCATGAATCTGTTACAAAAGATACTTTACCTGTTTTATACTTCAAAATACCTTTGTTTCAAAGAGAGAGGATAAAAGAGGAAAAAAAAATCAGAAGCAAGCCTTGATAACGAGGCAGACTTTGAAGCTTTGATATAAATACAGCACAATGCTTTCTAACAGATTTTTAATTTAAGCTCTTACATTAAAACAGAATAATTACTAGACCACTGGCAATACAGGAGAATACATGGCTTAGGTGCATATCTATAGAATGCCTCCATGGTACTGCTTACTTCCCTGCTTCTTTTACTTTAATAGCATTTCAGCTACATCATGGTTCTTGGCCACTGCTGCCAGTAAAAAGCTTTTTGAAAACATCATCAGTCCATACAGAACTGAATTGGTCAAGAAGTATAAGTTATATCAAGAAGTACACTTCGGATATATGTTGGAGCTGCATTTGAGTATAGTTTAACAAGTATCTCTCAAGTGTGTAAGTGACAGATTTATGCTGAAGTTCTTAAAGATCAGGAAGTTTAGTGCAAAAATACTCCCCCACTAGCATACGTTTATATAAGAGCAAAGCCCCTGTTGGCATCCGTGCCCTCACCTGACAGTTAAGTGATCCAGAGTCTAAGCGTGGTTTGCTGTCAGTAGTTATTGGAAAAACAACACATTTCTCTTGGTAACAAGAATTATGAGCGTGGGTCATAGAGGTTATGAGTTTGTAACAGGACTCAAAGGTAATTATAAACTTAAGTTACCTTTGATTACTTTAGAATTAAATTATTAATTAATTCACACATAAGGTACTATTTGCAGATGAATCACAATCATTTGGGTGGTAAAGTCATCTGACCAACAAAAAGAAAACATGACATGAGAAGAATGGGAATGTGGTCCACAAAGAGCTTATGACATGCTGAATTAGGACGTCCACTATGGTCCATTAACCTCAGTAAGCCAAGTGACTGCATGTTTAAATTGCCTCTGAATCAGGGAGACTTGAAATGCAACATAATTGATTAGGAATTAATAAATTATAACACCCAGTTAACCTGTGAGGAGGGCCTTAGCTCTTTGGGAGACTGAGTCCTACGAAGCTAGATCTAATTTCAACAAGCGTGGGTACCTATCAGGTTAGTTCATCTTAATTCACTGTATTTCTGACTCAAGAAGATAAGTAGGTAAAAGTCCTAGTTCATTTTAAAATATCAATCCTACTTATTTCATGCTACTTTTTAAAACCATGAATGTATTTTGAAATAGACACATTCTCAAAAATCTGTATCACTAGCATAATCAAATGAGATTTAGGCTTACCAGTGTAGCAATGCCAGTAAGTTTGAGGAGACAAGTGCGTAGGCGAATAAATAAATTAAGTTTACTCCATGTTAAATGAAAATAGGAAGTGTGAAATGAGCTGTATTAAGAGTCAAAGTGAAGTATACCCGCTTCATCTACAATTTCTTTACAGTTATATGTAGTCAAAACTTATAACTCATGTGTGTAATTATAGTTGGCAAATACTAGTATAAGCCAATATTCTGTATAAGTATCTTCCCATCTGCAATTCTGAATGTAAACTAGGAAAAATGCCTGAGAATAATATGTACAAGTTGGAGGTTACAGCATCAAATAACGAGCATGACAAAGTGAAAGCACTGAAGATTTGATTGAGTGACAACCACTGACAAAACTTTGGAAGAAGAAAGGGATGCGGAAACAAGGAGACAAGAAAAAGCAAAAGTATTCTTAATCACTTCCACTATGTATAAACCGATATATAGGCTTAAAAATAACCAACACGCTGTCACCTCGCACTTCCAAATACAACTTCTCAAAGCAGTTTCTAATGTATGTTTCTGACAGCCACAAATCGGAGAGATCTGCTATTTGGCATGAAAATGTAGAAACCAAATTGTATACTGCCAGCATAAATGTACCAAAAGTAGTGAGAGTTTGAAGGCAATATGTCAAGTTGTCCACACAGTACTCTAGACTGAATATTTTTTCAAGATGTGTGTCTCGCAGACAACAGGAAAATAGTTTAAAGGAATATAGCCCTTCTAGTGAAATACTTCAATGTAATTACAAATCTGTTATCCATTGCAGTGGATTACCTAGCGCTCTAGCACACCTTCAATGGACAGATTTTTCAACTTATTTTTTAATCTCCATAATAGGTCAATGCCCTACCCATCAATTTTACTCTCCCTTCCAGATAAATGATGTAATGACCCTATTAACTGTTTCCTTGAGCAGCTTGTGATGGCACAGTGCTCACTTTGCAGAGCATGTTACAAATACAGTAATGATACAGCCTGACAAGCGGCTTGACTGCACGTTATTTAATGCTCAGAGGGCCACTAAGTGTGCAGTGAAATTTGTGCTCATAAGATAAACTGGGCAGCATTGACAATTGTTTCATTGAGTGGGTAGAATTCTCAGAGGAGGTTGCCTAAATCTTCTCTAAGCCGATGGGCTGGCAGTATGGGCAAAGGAGAAAAGGACATGAGCAGGGAGGGCGTGTGGGATAACGCAGGGGCTCAGAGCAGTCTTGAGTCAGGCATGTTAGGTATATTCTGAAATCTAAATGTGTTTGAGGGAGGTATTCTGGGGTGCTCATAACATTCTTGAGACACAGACAGGAAAAGTCTCAAAACAGTTTTCACCACAGCTCTATCAAACTATTTTAAGTTTAGCTTAATGAGGATCACAGACCCAGCTCATCACAGACAGCACTGTAGGAATCAAAACCGGCAATATTTCTTATTCCAAATGCTATTACTATGCTTCAGTCAGCTTTCAGGTCAGTTTATCAGCATATCTCCCTTGCAAAAAAAATTTGAGATTATTACTTTACAATGGTCATTTTTCCACATCACTACAGGCACAATTATACATACGTACCCTGGGCACATATCAGTTAAACAGCTTAAGGCTGCTGGTACAGAAGGCTGACAGGAATGGGGCTGGCCTTCAACAGCATCTGCAAGAGCTTCACAGTGTTGTCAGGAATAAAAGGCATGAAAAACATGGCTGAAAAATACAGAGCCATTACTTGCATCATTTGGTTGTTTCAACTTTTCTTTTGCTGCTGAGAAAAGATTATTTTTTTTATTATTATTTTTTTAAAGAACAGTGATGAATCCTGAAATAGCAACAACAACAAAAAGAATATGGCTAGCACGTCTGGGACATTTGCCATAAATGAAGTAACAGCTGTGGAATACCCCAGGATTGTTTCCACCTGTTCTTTGATAACCGCTGTTTGCGTTTAGAGAAGTCAGAAAGAGCAGAGAATATGGATAACAAGAGTGAAGAACTGTTGCTCCCTAGTGCCTAAAAAAGCAAGCCCTTGATAAAGACCAGAGCATTACTGGAAGGGAGAAACAATTAGGTGATCCATGTGTCTGTAGTATTTAGTTTTGAGCAACATGATATGTTTCACGGTATTCTTAACATGTTACTCCAAGATAAAATATTTTCAGGAACATTGACCTATACAAAATAAAAACAGCTGCCCACATTCAGTCATGTTTCAACTATCTTGCAAATAGTTTGTAGATAATAAAAAGTAATAAAGATGACTGTCAGAAGCTACATTGCAGTATCCGTGTTGTGTGTTGCATTACAATGTTTGCCAAGAAGAATGGATTAATTTTAAGTCACATTGCATTTTAATTTAATATTTATACTAGGAATAAATTATTGTGGGATTTTAATGCATGGACTGCTTTAAGTATATTTTCATTCAGGTATCAGAGAGTACAAGTGCAGAAAATAGTACATTTATCCATTCTTATGGCCTTAAGAACATAATCTCCTTGCAGTTGTAAGCTGTTTTGTTCTATTTTGTTTATTATTTGACATAGTACTTTGTGTTTGTACATTGGGTTAAACTATTTGCTGGCAGAAGTTGAGGCTGACAATTTCAGCATTTCTAGGCATTTACTGCTGTTGTAGTCGATGCTATGTTTATTGTCCAAACTATGAAAATTACAAGGCATCTTCAAGTAAAATTATGCTTTCTTTCTCAAATCTGCTTAAGTTACTTTAAAATCATCCTATTTGAAATGCAGTGCCTCTGTAGCGTACTTCCAAAGTCCTTTTAGAACATTAAGTAATGAATCATTTCACATTTCATCAAGCTTTGTATTTTGTGTATTTTTATACATTTGGAACCCGGCCTTCCTTACTTGGCCACAGTAAACAGGACGGGGTCGGTCCTATTGCTGTGCAGACCCACGTACCAAGACAGACTGAGATGGACTCCCGCATTTGTTGAATACTCTTAAGGGTTTCACACAATATTCTGCCTTTCTAGCACAGAGACCTCGCTCTTCAGCTCTTCACCCGGCTGGGCCTTGCTGTGGCCTGCCCACAGGAGTCAGTTCACCCCTAATGTCTCTGGCCCCCTCCTGAGAAGGGAGGCAGGCAGGCAAGGGTCCAGGGAGGACCCTCAAGTCGCACAGATCTGAGATTACCTACTTAGAGGAGAGCACTGAACCATGCAAAGGTCAACGTGCTCATCCTCCAAAAGAGGGGGAAGAAAAGGATGAAGCGTCTCAGCCCTGCTAGCACAGCCTCCCCCTCCAGAGAGATTATCTGGACCCCCAGTCAGGACAGCACTGGGAATGGACTGGCTCGTAAAATGCTCCCCCCAGTAGCTTTATGCGCCTGCAAGTGTTCACTCATGTGAGAATTTGAAATGATCTGCCATACATGAGTATGATAGCACTGCATTGCATTTCTTCACCCATACAAGGAAGCTAAAATACTAGGTAGTGTATTGTTTTTGACCTTGGCAGCATTTGAAATAGTCTCCTGATACTAACAGCCAGTTCTGGTCTATTGTGTCCAGCAATAATGAGCACTGCCTTAAAAGAGCACATATCGATTTCGCTGCCAGTTGTCAGCCCTTACTTATTCATTTCACAGCACTACAATAAGATCAACAGTGCTATAACCGTGCCACCCTGATCATTGAAATATGCACTGTGATATAATGCAGTGACACACTTTGCATTTAGGCAATGGCCTAGTGAAAAAGAAACACACAAACTCCAAAAAAAAAAAACCACCAAAAAACCACACCACCAAAACACACACTGCAGAAACAATTTTTTTCCCCATGAGATTGATGGCAATATCAAGTGGGAAAAGAATAATTGGTTTTGCTCTGGTTTTATGTGAAAAGCATTATAAGCTTAAAATATCACCAATGATATTAATCCAAATGAATTCAGAAATTAAAAAGTATAATAATTTACCTATATAAAAAATGAAAATACCAGCAAGATCATTAGAAACTTTATTTTTTACTTTATTTGCTCCATAGGGCACGCATTGATCATATCTATGCACTGTGGATGGGTTTGGCTCGCTCTAATAATAGACCAATTATTATGAAAGTCAAGGATTATAAACAATCATGAACGCATTAAAAAGTATTTTAAAAAAACCAAAAGTGATAGAGTGGTTTTCCAACTTCAGTACTGATATTTTCCCTAATGCCATTAACTGTTGCTCAAATTATATATAGGAATATAAAAAAGCTATTGGTTTTTCTAAAGACAGAAAAATCAGGGTTGTTTTAATGCATTTAATTTCAAGATAGAAAATTGTCCTTTTTTATATCAAACCACTAACAGCATTTCCTAAGCAATGCAATATTGCTGTCCACAGAAGTCTTGCCAAAAAGTGAAAAAAGCTTGAAAGTACTGAAGGCACTTGGTGGTAACTCCCTTGTGTCTTTCTCAGCTTTAGCTTCATGATTAAATTAACTCAGAGGTTACACCTTTGGGTCTGATACTTTTCAGCAGATTTGGGTTTTCATGAAGTTCTTTGATCACCTTCTGAATCCATATAAATTTTTGCATCTCACACATTAAACAGTACAGAGACCAGAATTTTAAAATGTTGGTGTAAAAAACCAACTTCCTTCTGCTCATTTAAATTTCTTTGCTTGATGTTTTAATTTGTAAATGCCACCATCTTGCAAGGATGTTCTTACAGTCTATGAAAGAGTGGAAAGTTACCCTCAACTCACTTGCTCTGTTACTCAGATTTCCAGCCAAGTCCTGCATCTCCCATTGTCTCACTCTCAGGCTGCTCCATATCTTTGATTTTTGCCCTTTTTACACTCATTCCAGCATTACTGTTTTTTTGTCTTTTGATATACGTGGGGATAAGGTGTTGAGATGTACAACTAAAATATACAAAGATGTTAGAAAATAGTTTACTACTGCTATCATTGTCCAGCCTCCCCCCACCCCAACGGAAAGAGACTCCGCGATCTAAGGATCACTTTATACCGTATGCAAATACAAACCCTGCATCTATTGTCGCACCGCGGGCAATAGTGTGTTAACAGAAAGACATTTCCCTGTGGATGTAATGCCACAAACAGGCAAGACAGAAGTTCTTGCACCAAATTACACTTTTTTTTTTTTTTTTTAATCCTAAGAGTGTTTTCTATCAAATCAGTGCCATCTTAAAATGAATATCTGACACTGGAAACAAAACAAAGGCAAGACTAGAGAATCAGAAGCAGGGGTGCTTATGTTGCCCAAGCTCAGGGGTGTAAGCTCAGTGACTCACCTTCCCACACCTCACACAGACCATAGTGAAAGCCCAACCATCCAAGAGACCAAGTGACTCTGAACTGTGACTGGCACTGAGAGGATGCTCAAAGAGCAGCTCAGCCAGAGGCAGGGGTGATGGAGCTGTTATCGCACCTAAAGCGACATCTGAGTGGTAGATTCAGAAAGGCAAGGGTGACAGCTCCCTGGGACAGGCAAGTGGACTTGCTGGAATTAATCAGACGCAGATCAGATCAACGGTGGTGCCTTTTGACACGCTGGTCTTTTGTAGGCAGAGCATGTAAAGACCTCTCTCAAACACAGACTTCTCCTGTGCAAATGTTGGGAGATTAACATCTCTAGAACTGCCAAAAGCACAGAGTAGGAGAAAATGAAGAGTCATGAAGTTATCACACGGATTCATTAACCAACTGATTGGCGCTTTCCTATTGCTGCTGTCATGAAAAAGGACAGGAAGACAGATTCACATTTATCTTAAACACTTCATAGCAGCAATTCTCAGGAAAAGTACATCTTCTCATCTCTGAAAGGTGTCTAGCACCAACGTATTTTGAAGATAGCAGGTGCTAACTGTGGAACGAGCATCTTTTATTAAGTACAAACTAAGAAGAGTTGACATTTGCCATGGGGTTTTGTTATTTCCATTCTTGGTATAATTACAAATGCTACAAGTGCAGCCACTGAAGATCTAGGTATTGAGAAACAGGACCTAAAAATCACAGATAAACCCTTAAAAAATAAAAAGGCACTTTTGATTTAAAGTTAAAAAAAGTGGTGGAAAAGTAATACAAGACTAGGAGACAAAGGTGTACTTTATATCATCTACTCACTGACAAAAAATCATAATCGTTAACAAAAACTAACCCTACCAGTGTTTTACACCAAAACTAAGATTACAAATCACTAAGATAAAGATCAATCAGTAACAAACACTTCCTGAGGCTAATCTCAATATTCTAAAATATTAAAGTATTGCGACCAGTAAATCATCCATACGGTTCTCTGGAAAACAAGCCGCCACACACGACATGCCTTTTCAGAGTATGCTTCAGAAAGGAAGCATTCCTATTTTTGTCTTTCTAGCTTCGTAAAGCTTGAATTCTTTATACAGAATAGCCTAAAAATCTTCCCACTAGCACAAACGATGAGATTTTACAACTAGCACAAAAACTGGGGCATTGTTAAAATGTCAGCTACAGAGATACTATAGTCACACCGGTATCTACTGGTAGATTTCTTCTCCGTGGGTTGTAGGAATCTGCACAGGCACGTTAAGAAATGGTGGTTATTGATAAGAACTAGGTTCCGCGTTGTGATTTTCCCTGAATAGGAAGTGACATTTTAGGAAAAAAAGCAATGACTGTCAGTAATTATACTTTTTATACAGCAAGATTATTCAGAGCCTCCAATTAACTGCAGGGTTGCATCTTACTAGATGCTGCGTGAAAGTACACACAATAATGGCTCTTTTTGAGTAGGTCAAAATCTAAACAGACAGTTGACTCAAGAAGCAGGGAGAAAAGATAGAAAGAGTCTACTGTAGACAAACACACAGAAACATATGTGAAAATACTAAATGCATATGGAAAATGCTTACTAGAATTAACAAATGACAAAAAGGGCTCAATAAGAAACAAAGAGAAAAAGCTGAGAATCACATCTCCTCCCTGCCACTACCACCATGCAATTCCGGTTCATTTTATCTCCAAGGTAAATGAGTCAGTGTGACAGGAACAGATGCCACATGTGCTAGCATAGCAGGAACACTCGATGCAACAGAGGAGGGGAGTAAACAAAGGGATCCAGCAGCAAACAGTACAATAAGCCGTTTCTGCAGCTGGCTTTACCCCTCTTTCCCCCTCCAGGGCAGCCCCAGAGCCCAGGGTTTTCTTGACAGCGTTGAGAGAAACTGCCACAGAGAGCATTAAATTTTGGGGCTACAGCTCACTTTTCTCACAACCCCGAGAGCACCCAAGCCTGATACAGCAGTAAGAGGAGCACTCCAAGCTACAAATAAGTTGCCTGATGTACAGTGCTGCTGAACAGAGAGTTCACTTTTCGTGCTAGATACTTTCAGTAGTAAATGACATGCTTCAAAAGGGTCAAGGAAATATCTCTTTGAAAAGCCCAAGAAACATCTTCCTTGTTGTCATAACATTTGTTCTCTCTTTTTCTGCATTCCTCTCCATTCTGCATTGTGTCCCCATTAACAAGTTCACATACCTCAACAAAAAATGCAAGAAACTGGCTCTACTGGATGTATTTTTAATGTCATTGAGAGATTAAAAGTAATTACTAGAATTGTAGCCAACCGCTGATATACCTTATAATCTCTTGCTTTACCCCCTTGCATGCAGTTCTATAGCGTGACTAGCACCAGCAGCTCATGGAGACTGGTGTGAACCCAGCACAGGTGTTTTCCAGTAGTTAGTCTGTGACTGTGACCAACATCTCCCAACAGGAATCTATTCTAGCACCAGTAAGACTATCCCTGAAGCTAATGTAAAGTTGGTCTGGCCCAGCTTTACACCTTGGGATGCCCTCAGCAACACTGCTGAACCTTGTCTTTGGACTTAATTTTTTCCTCATGTTCACCATCGTTGCGGCTTATAAAACAGTTACATTTTAACACAACTATGTATTCTTCACACCTCCAGCAAAAATAATTACTTCAAAAAGCACAGGTTAAGACCCATGTCTCTCTGAAGTAAAACACTTTCTCCTAAATCAATTTAAGCAAACTCTGTGAGATAAATTTATATGAAGGTTTGTCAGCTGTGTGATTCAAGCTATAGATTCTTAATAAAGAAGAACTGAAACTCTTTATAAAGCACAGGCACAGGTTTTGAATGGCAAGAGGTGACAGATAGGAAGAGTGATCTCTATCCTTTCAAGTCTTCTACAATCATGCATTTTTCTGATAGTGAATGAGCTAGAAGTATATATCTCCTAATCAATCCATTGCAGTGCTCAGTTTTTTCTACATGATACAGTCATTCTCTACATTATGCTATAAAAAAGTAGAATTTTCAGGCTTCAAGGAAGAATATTGGAATTTGAAGTTTTAAATTATGAGCTTAGAATTTTTCTCCTAAACCCCAAGCCTCCCTTTACTTGCTACCTCTTCTTGAGTATTCAAGCTGCCAACAAAATCAAGTCTATCTTGGCAATAATTGTATTTTGAAAACTCACTTTGGGGAGTTTAGGAGTTCTTTTTGCTTTTCTATCAGCCTTTGATTCTGCTGCAGAGATACATTCTATTTATTTTCTGAGGATAATGAACAAGGTTACTTTCCACTAAAGCAGAAATTTTCTTCTTACCACTGGAATTGATTGGCTTAGAAAGTATGCAGAGAAAATTATTCCTGCTCTGGCTTCCATTTTCAGAAGGACGTGTGCAGGCAATAAGAACAATTTTTTCAAAAGCAAAATAGAACATCATTCTGGAATAAGACCATTTCTTTTAAAAAGTTACTAATAGTCACCTTCAGTCAGATACTTTAGTATAAAATATTTTTGCTCCTCGCTGTTGCATGCCTAAATGCTGTCCATTAACTAGGTACAACCAATAATTCAGCAGCAAAACCAAAGATAAACAAATCTTGATACTGAAGGTAAAGAAAATATAGTCCAGTGAAAAGCCAAGTGGAGGAAAAAAAAAAAAATATATAGTTTTGTACATGGGCATGGTGGTTCTGAGAATACCCTCCCATTTATACCTCTCTGACAATAAAACCACAATTTAAGCCCACAATTACCATTTGACAGTATTTGAGGAACTTCAGTTATTATCTGTTCTCAGAGCTACTCCAGTACCCTCAGGCATTGTAGAGTAAAAGGATAAATTTCTACTGCTATCTCCTGGATGTATGCAGGCAGGGCGATCAGAGAGATGCTCTCTGCCACAAGTATTCTACAAGCAAAAGAATAAAAGAGGTTCTCCCAAGGTTACATTGATGTGGATCTCAAAGTGAAACCTCGGGAAGGAATGAGATAATACTACAGTATAACACAAGAACTAAGTGAAGCCAGAAGATTTGTTTTTTGGGGGCTCAGTAATCTCTTAGCGCTCCCCTACACCTTCTCTCACTCCAGCAGCCCAGCACTCCTGAAAAGAACAGTGTATCAGCTGCGGAAAGATTCTGCTAATCTGGGAGAGTCTCCTGGTGAGATGGCTACTTGCAAGCCAGAACACCCTTGGATGTGGAGCAATCATGGAAAAACTGGAAATGGCTACAAGAATGTTGAATGTTATGGTGGTAAAACAGCCTGTGGAGACCAGGTTCAGGCTGAAAGGTCTTCTTCAGACTGGGTTTAAAGGTAGCCTTAAATATAGGAGTGTGTGATTTCAAGCTGCCTTTTAAGGTAGTGACAGCAGTGGATGCTTCTCAGAAACAGGCCAGCATGCAGTTCTAGCTGTATAATATCTCGCTCTACTACAAACTTTGCAGTAAAAATGAAAATTTATGTGGCTTTACTCTGCAGCAATTCTTGTCTGCCTAAATGAATATTTCAAGGGGGGATTTGCAACATTTGTGTTGCTCTTGCTTTTACTAATATTTCCCCCTCCCTTTCCCTGTTTTTCCTTGTCAACCTTTTTGACTTCATGCTTTTTATCTCTTCATCCCAGTTTCTTCTTTGCATTTGTCACTTGCAGTTTTCGCTCTTCCGCTTTCCTTCCCAGCCAGCTCTCCCCTGCTATACTGAATGGACTGTTCAGACAGCAATTCCTCCTGTTTTGTGCCTGCTGATTTCACACACCAGAGAAGAGCTGCTGTTTTCCAAAGTACCAATTCAGCTTAGCAGGGGTGAAGTAGCTAACACCAAGAGCAGCAAGAAATTAGTGTCGGTTCATTACGAGGGGAAAAAAAAACCCACAAAAAAACCCTCCAAACAACTAGACCACCCAACACCTAGAAAGCTGAAAATTCAGATCAGCAGGATGGGAGAGGTGGCAGTTTAACAGGAGCCTATTAATACATTAAGGCAAAGTCTCAAATAAAGGATTGTTTACATGACAGGGTTTCAAGCCTGTCTTTATCCTATTTGTGAGTGGGGCCCGCTTGGATCTAAGCCACAGGATGCCGGGAAATCAGATTAAAAGTAGACTGGCACCTAGTATTTTATCTGAACAAATTTCCAGGAAGATATTTGCAGGGTATGTCCTTACAGACAGAACAAAAAGAGAGTATGTCTGAGCATAAGCTGTGTTATCAATGCCATTACAACACTGCAACTCTTTCTGATCTGACAACACTGTTCTAGCATTTTTGGATTTACGCTGATTTCTCCCATCTTCATTACAATTTAAGTAAATAGAGATTGAACCACACATGAACTTAGCAGTATCTGAATTATAGAACTGATTTCCATATTGGCCTTTCCTTTTAAGTGCTTAGAAGAATTGGAAATGATTGCTCTTGAAGCTAGCTCCCTTCAATCATTGGCAGGTAGGTTAGATTTCCCCCTTTAAGAAAAAGGGATTTCTCCAGCTCAAAAGCTAAGCAGATTTTTTTGACCACCATTAAAACCGGTTCCAGAGTATCACTCTTCTCAGAGCCAGACCCATTTATTTCCATCTTAAATATATCATCCTTTAACTTACTGTTCATCTTTGATAAATTTATCTGGGTGGACTAAATTCAAAGTCTTTCCATCTCTCTACTGATGAAAGACCTCCCATTCTCCTGAACATCCTAGTTACCTTTCTTTCCACCTGTTCCAGTTTAAATTCACCTTAATGAAAAGCAGTCAAAGAGAGCTATTAAAAATATCCTAGATTATTGTTTCTGTGGGACCTAGTTCAGGTATTTGTTATTTCCTTTGTTAATGCAAATACCTCATCTGGCACAGCCTAAGATGCTATTTGCCCTTCTCATTGCTGTGTTGCATTGGTGGCTTGCAGTCATCCTGTGACTTTCTCCTCCTCTGTCATTTCCAATTACCGAGCTCCTAGCTTATAGCAGAAACGTATTGTTTTTGTGCATGATCTTGCACTTTGTCCTATTGAATTTCATTCAGCTACTATTACTGTAGTCCTCAAGGTCATTTTACTCTTCCTGTATGGTATTCTAAACTCCCTATGTGACAGGGTCCACAAACTTTGTGGGTGTGGGAAATATTGCTTTTGCTTATTTCTTTTTTCAAGGGAATTTACTGAGACTTTTAAACAAGATATACCAGGAGCAATTCTTGAAGGATCAACATGTAGCGCCACTACAGTCCTCTTGGTGTAACCTCAGTTTGTCTCCAGCAGATTATGGTAATGGATATCATTACCGCGTTGATTTTGAAGTACTTGAAGCAATATTCAAGAACATGTTGGTCTTTCTCTCTGAAAATATACCAGTTTTCCCAGTTATCTGGGCATTTCACTTACCCAAGATATCAGATGCTTTATAGATCTTTCACATTTCTGACTATCTCTGTACACAGTATTGTCTAAACCTTTTGTCTAAATCAGAGTTAAACCTTTATAGCAGTGCAGTTGTAAACTGCAGAGCTGACGTGACACACAACACATAGCGTGAACTCTTGGCTTGGAGATGTAGCTGGGTACGATTTCACTGCAACACACTGACTGGATACAGAGCAGCTTCTTCATTTATCATGAAGAAGTTACCCCAATGAAAACTGTATACCTCTAAAGACAAGCCTAACCTTTATTAATTGATGGCACTTGGAACCTCCTCTTAACTAAGTTTAGATGCATGGTTATCCTAGCTCCAGGGCACTGGAAAACTGAAATATAAATTTGAGTGATGAACAAACCAGTGCTAACCCCATGAAAACAAAGTGAAGTCTTGGCCTATCTCTGATGATGAATCTATCTGTGTTATGAAGAAATCTATTTTTTACATTTTTTTTTATCCCCTCTTGCTTTTGAGTTTTCCAGCTCAAAGGCTTGAATGATGACCTATCTGGAGAACAACTGTTTTTGTAGTATTTTACAGGACAGCTTAGAAATATTTAGAAAAGGATGCAATTGGTACACATCAGGACTTCAGGAACATGTGCCACACAACCAGCAATAATAAAAGCAAGTATGAAGAGTGGACAGGGGTCCTTTTACTCCTTAACTGGGAGATCAAAACCACAGAAACTACCTGTCACTTTTGCCCTCAGGTGTATTTAAGCAGTTGTAAAACAATGTTTTGAAATTCAGAAGTCCATTTCAATCCTGCAGGAAAATGTTAGTGAAACAGTCATTCTGCTGTTAGGCAGTACAAAAATAATGAATGTGGATGCAGGTGTTGCTAATGTACTGCATAGCAAAAAAACAGTACCCCGTGAGAATGATTTCTTCATGTCCTTTCTGCCTCTCAGCATCCTTCTTCCACTAGAAACACACATTGAGGGCACACAAATTTTTACCATGGACTTAGGTGTCCCCATCAATACTCATTTTGACCACATATCGTTGTGGGAGAATAGAGGACACATCTACACTTATTTTCCTCTATGAACTGCAGTATAGATTCACCCAGTGAACACACTTGCCAAGATACAGGGTATACACCATGCAGAACTATACGCTAATTGTTAACACCTTTTTTCCTGAAAGGTTAAAGAAGATTTAAGAATCTCAGATTGTCAACACATGGCATTTGTGGGACTCTATTCTCATGTACTGTGTTGCTGCTCAAAATGTAAATGTAGCTTAAAAACATTTCAAAATAATTACGCAAACTTCATGAACTTCAAGCAATAATGTAATTAATTGATAGCAAAGTAGGAGAACTGGAGCTCTTCCAAGAGCCTCCTGGAAGCTTCACCTGAGTCTAATAGCAAAACTTTTCCAGTGTTACAAAAAACTCCAAACACTGTAGTTCCAAAGATCATAATATGAACACAGATTCCGAAAATGTACATAAACAGTAAGCAGAAATATTTTTCTAATTTTTCCTCTGGTTTTGTTACATTCTTCACACTCATAATTGGAAGAAGTGCCTTCAAACAATTTTATGAGATCTCAAAAACCTCATTTTTATTTCTCTGCATAGTACTATATATTTAATTTTCTAATGATATTACAGCTCCCTGTCAAATTGTCTAATACAATTTCAGAGAGAAAAGACACACATGGAGAAAAACTATTCTGACTTACTGCGGCAAGAGAAACTCTCAGAATGTGTGTCCTATGGAAAATCTCTTCAAAATAGCCAAGAGTCATGGCAGTAAAAAATATTTTATGCCTTGGGCTACTCAAGATAGTTCCTGTCAGGTCATTCTGTAAAACACTTATTTTTAGGCATGTGCTTAATGAAGAAGAAAAAAAAAAAAAAAAAAAAAATCAAACAGGCATAAATGACAAGGACTTGCTATCCTCCACTCAGTAACTAGCAAAAGAGTAATTTGCAACTAAAATATCTATCATTGCCCGTGCCCTAAAAGATGCTGTTCTTTCTTTTTCTCCTGAGGGCATCCTGGCACCTGCACCTACTTTTTTTCTTAACTTTTTTTTAGTTTTGTTTTGAGTGTATAGTTTATCAAATGTCAATACAAATTGAAACATCTTTACAAAATACACATTTGCAAGAAAAGCATCGACTAGTAATCACTTGTGTTAGCCATGGAATAAAAAAAAAAACCAACTTTGTGGGATGCACCACTGCACATCAAGGCTAGAAGTACAGAAACTATAGGTAAAAGATAAAATATTCCATGCAGTTATTTTTTCAGACATATATTGGCTTTGCTTTGACCTTTTTAATGATGAATTTAAATTGAAATTCTAAAGGTAACTACTGATAATTTCTGTGATATATTTTTTAGTTAAGGGCTCCAAGGAATGAAGTGTACAAAAAAAAAACCCAAAACCAAACACCTAAGTATGCTTAGAATTTCAGAGATACTTCTACCGATGTCTCTCAGATTCATTCTTTGGCCAGGTTTACAACATTCAAACATGTCTTCTTTCCCTCTCTCATAAGCTTACCAAGTCCCTTTCACTTTCTTTACCTCTTCATACCCAAACAAGAGCCCCTGAGGAAGCCAGGCTTCATCACTAGCCCCGTGACTGGCTGAAGTGCCAGACTTCCATCCATACTAACACTGCTTGGAAGCAAATTGCTGCATGGAGCAGCGTTGCTGTTAAACATCTGAAGATGGGAGGACACGGGCTTATTTGGAAAGCCACATGGGAGGGTCTCCTGTGCTATTATCATTGGTGCAGGTACCCAAATCCCTTTTGTGTGAACTGGGAAATTTCATCATCATACAAAATTAGCAGCCACTGATAAGAAGTAAAAACTGAGCTAAGAGTTATCAGAGACTGTCGTGGTGTTGGCTTAAATGCAGTAAGGAATTCCATTCTTTCCATAATATGTGTATTCATTTCATAAGCGACAAATTACTGCATAAGCTGCTGATACTGCAAACCCTGCTGGACTCCAAGTCATCACACTCTCCCAAACCAGCAGTCTGCCACCAAGAGCAGCTTCTGCAAGTACCCTGACAATAACTGCATTTGATCTACATCACCCACTGTACATTCCTGTGTATTTAGAGAGACAACATTACTCCAGTGCACAGCATACAAAGAAGATTTCATTCTCACATTGCTATTATTGCTTACCTCCTGCCTTGCACTGGTCTCTGTACATTACCTGGGGAAAAAAGGCAGCCCTTTCTATAAGTCTGTAAATCCTAAACACTAAGTGTATTTCAAGGGCCATTAGCAGGAAAAAGTACAAATAAGTATTTTTAAAATAGTGTCCTAAAAGCATCTAGATAGACTTCAGTGCCTTATGAATCAAGTCAAATACTACAGCTGCCAAGATGCCCTGGGAAGCTGGCCTGACACCCCGTGCCAGGAAAGAAACACAACACCGTCATGCTGCACATGGGGATGGGACGATGGAGCAAGCAGAGTTAGGAAACTCTCCTGTTGAGGCTACATTATAAGAGCTTTTTTAGGAAACTCAACTAAATATTGGACAATTTTCCTGGTTAACAGGGAGAAAACTTCAAGTGCAGCTGTTCCTCTGTGTGGCTACAGAGGCACCCAACGGTGAATGCTGGGATTCTAACCGATAACTCAGCTCTGGGCAGTTGACCTTTGGTTTCTGTTGCAATGAAATCACACTGAAGTGCTTGGGTTACACATCAGTGCAACATGTAATTCCTCTGTCATTCTGCCTGAATTATGCTCACATATGAAAAATGTTGATCCTAGATGATCATTTTATAGTGATATATCAAATAACAATTAATTTCAAATACTTGAGCACTTCAAGGTCACAACTCATTTGAAAGCCAGGTTCTGATACCCTTACCTATATAGGATGAGTAGCATCTATTCTCTCTAATTTCTAGAAGTTCTACAGATAAAGTGTTAATAAAGCCAAATGAGTTTTGTCCTATGCAAACTGGTTTTCTGGTTTAGCATCTTACACCAATATTCTATTTCCCTGGCAAGAGAAAACAGAAGCCAGCAATTCTTTTCTGCAGCATTAAAGATCTCATTATGTTTTGCCGTGGTCTGATGTTAAATCTGGCAGGTGTTTTGTAGACAAACGTAAATACAGGTACTAGCCACTGAGGATCACTGGGGTATGCCCCACGTTCAACAAAACACTAACGTCAATAGCTTGATGGACATGTTTTATACTAAAAACCTATTTCATTTAAACATCTGTCATTTTAAGAGAGAACATCAGAAAATAGTTTACTATAAGAACAATGTTTTTACCTTTACTGCTTCTCTTTAATGATGTTCCTCTTCTCCAAGAGATTTGCACCAGTCTGACATGGAAGTAAGGAACAAGCACAGAAGAAAGATACACCCAACACCATGGCCACTTCACAAAATAATTTCTCTCCCAGCATTTCAGTTGCTTACTTTTGCTTCTTCAATGGTGACTTCAAATTGCTGTACATCTTGCTAGGTAGAGTGCTGAACAGAATGATCTTTCTTCTCTCCTACCCCCAGACTTTACAGAATAAGTTGGTTTCTCCAAAGAGGTACTTCAGAGTGACATTTATTGTACCAAACTAATGCACTATGATATAAAAAAAGTCGTTCTCCAATCTCCCCGCCTCCTGTGCAGCGCTCCAATAAGGAAGCTTAAGCCTGAAAAATTTTACCAGCCTTGGAAAAAGACATCAACCTTGACACTGCCCGATTGCTTAAAATAAATATAAAAATAAGAGCTTGTTAACTGTACAAAGGGTGATTAATGTTTTCATAAAACACATACTAAAAGCTAACAGGTTTTGTGTTTTGAGGCTTTTTTAAGCCCCATATGGTACGAGTATTTGTGTGACATTCCCTTTTTATTTGGAAAAAAAGTATTATTTTTGGTGCGATTCAGGCTGAATACTCACGTAAAACAGTGTTTGGGTTTTGTTTGGTTTGTTTTTTTTTTTTTTTTTTAATTCTGAATTACTCAAATTACATATTTAACTTTTGAGGGTGTTTTTTTTTTCCCCCTGCCAACATTGCATGTGGCACTCATTAGATACTGACCTAAATCCATCTCCTTTCATTTCATTGTAACATGGCAGATATTGTGATGGTTCTAATCAGCCTTAGTAGAGCTGCCCACCTCAATTCCATTAACGAAAAATCAACACATGCCCACTTACACCCTAAGCTATTGACAGTTTCTGGGTCAAGGAAGCAAAGCCCACAGATATAAAACAGCTGTCGTACCTTAAAAGAAATAATATTATCTAGTTTGTTTCTTTCTCTTTTTTCCTGACAACTGAAAAGTAAAACAATGAAATAGAAATAGGGCATTAAATAAACCTGGAACTTCAAATATACTTATTAAAATAGCAACTCTTCAGCTTCCAGCTTATTTTCTGAGTCTCTCATCATTCAGTTTTGAACTCTGAACAAGACTGAGGATAACGAGAAGGCCAAAACATCTCAAGATATTTTTTTCCAATTTTGTCTATCCTAAGAATGACTGATATCAGAACAACCTTTTTCTAAACACTGCTACCAGGACTGGTTAAATCAGATCAGGGATGAGCTTCTATCAAAAGGTATAAATTCATTTAGGGAGGAAAAAAAATCATATAAGTTTTTTTTTTAAATGTATTACTTAAATAATAGTGTTGCATAAGGCATCTTAAAAAAAGCAATAAAGTTTCAGGGAAAAGAATAAAAATCCCCACATTTTTTCTAAAGGATAGCCTTATACGTATTACAAATCCAGCTCCAAAAATCACAGTCTTTCCAAATAGCATCAAAAAGCACTAATAGGGAAGAAATTATTTAATGAGTCCCTCACTGCTAAAAAAGCATAAGACAGATAAAGAAGTTATATCACATGAAACGCAGTCACAGCAAATACCCACCTCAGAACTTGCTGTTGCTGTTACTTTAGTTAACAGTCAGTTTGTTAAAACATTAATGGTCCAGCAACCAACAGACCAGCAGTTAATTACTAGTAATGATTGGTTTCTTGGGGATTATTGCTTAAATAAATCTCAAAACTTGTGCGCTGTGAAGTAACTTAGTATTTTCTTAAAGCTGGCAGTGAAGTCCAATGGTAGTCATGTTACTTAATGTTAGTCAGCCTTACCATTAATCCTGATCCCCTGAGTTCAGCCATTCATTCTAATCCCTTTCACATGCAGAAAGCAAAGTACAAAAGTCCCTGACTCTCTTCAAGTGTTGGAAAAATGTTATCAAATAGCTTGACAGTGGAAAAAGGAAAATCTAGTCTCATACCTGCATTCACACTCACCATAGAAAGCATACATGCCTGAGTGTGGGCATGTCTGTTCAGTGTGTTTGGGCAAAAGCACACTGTGAGCTTGTTTGGAAAGCCTCATGTGTGAATTTGCAGAGTCATCATACATTACTGTGACTGTGTGTTTAGTGTTTTGCTTCCAAAAACCAAGGAAGTTATTAAAATTAACTAAAACTAGATCAAAAGATAATAGCCACTCTGGGGACCCATAATAATACAGAATTATATCAACACCTAGAATTTCATACATTGCATTTTGATAATTCTTATACTAACAATGTAGTCTCCAGTCAAGCTAATTTCTTGATGCAATAAAACATCAAAAAGCACCAAGAAACATCAATTACTTATATTTTTACAGAGGGACCTTTTCTTTCATATGTCACCGTATAAGACCCTTGCAACAAACCTAAGGTTTCCTCATCTTATTTGCAGTGGCACTAGGAGTCCCGGTTTTCCGTCACATGGATGCTGGGAGGAGTATCACTGAGCAGGTCTGGGAACTACCAGAGAGGCTGGGAGCCTTGGTCAAAGCCACTGACACAAGGGAGTACCCACACATTGCAACATGACAAACAGGGATGTCAGCTAGTAATTCCTGTGGTACTCAGATTTCGTCTATTTTTCTATTAAAAAAACCCTCAGCATAACCCATTGCACTATTTCTGCTAAGAAATGGTACGATTTGTGGGACAGTAAGTCTGATCTATACTTTTAGATATGTGGACATAATAGACTTGCTAGCAGTGACTCTTCAGCTCCTGAGGGGTCTTGTTAAAGCTAACAGGATTTCCCAGTGGGACAAGGTCATCCCACAAACCCCGCTGAGCTATCTGCAGTTAAGGTAGCCTATCCCAGGGCAGGGATGAAGCATAAATAGATTTCTGCTACCTGCTTTATAAATTAAAAGTGATTTTTAGTCATGAAGAAAACAGTCTTTGTTCAGCAAGCTTTTACTAGGGTGAGCAACAGGTAACATATCAAAAAAAATTACTAAAGTGAAATTCATAAGCTACGAGGTGAACTAGATCACAAAAAAGCCAATCTACAATAAAGCACCACTACTGTGCATGAGGATAATGTGGAAAAACTCAGATGTGCAATGTTTCCAGATCGGCAGCTGTCAATACTTGTATTTACATGTGAGTAAACTGAGGCATAGAAAGGTAGCAACCCGCCAGCAGTACCAAGCTAAGGAACCTATGTATCCCAATGCACAGTTCTCTGATGATTCCTTTCTCTCAGAGACCCCTACAAAGTGTGACAATTCATTAATAAATAATAAATCCTGCAGTGAAAGCCAAAATTGAAGGCCTGAGTTAATTCGTAATATATATATATATATTATATTTTTTTAGAATGTTTGAGATTTTATATATTCCTGGGGTGAGCATTTGGACTGAAGTGAAAAAAAAACAACACCAAAAAACCCACACAAAAACCAACCAGCCAAAAAAAACCACCAACCCAACAAAAACCCCCACAACCAAAACCCACACAACCCCTCCCCCAAAAACCTACCACCAACCAGCTGTACTCTGCCTTAAACTTCTCCAAACCCTGCATTTTATGAGTTTCTAATGAAATGCATGAAAGTGTTCAACTTACTGCACTTACTACCCCCTTGTTCTATTTCAGGTAATAATTCACTTCAGTCTTAGATCAAATGTATACCTGGTAAAAAACCAGAAAGGCATGGGTATCTTTTTCTTCATCATGAATTTCATATATAAAGAGAAATAATAGAAGTCAAGACATCACTTTCCCATTGCAGTTTTCTTCCTATCTTAGCTGCTAATTGAATTGGTACTTCCTAAGAGTGAATTCTCTGAAGCGTTTAATTTCTCAGAACAGATGAAACAGAGGGTAAAACTCCTGTCACTTGCTTCCAGGTCTTCTAACAAATCCTGGTCACTAAATAGATCTCACCTCTATTTCACAGATAAATTATCAAAGTTGTTTCTTTTTTACCTCCTTAGTTTGTATTACTAGCAGATAGAATTCTCATTTTCTAAGAATTGTTTTTTTCATTATGTTCATCAGAAAAAAAAAAAAAAAAGACTATGGATTTAGACATCCTCAATAGTTTTTCCTACAGATGAGAGTCACAAGATACCTTTAAACAAAATATATGGAGCTATTTCTGCATAGAACAATTCCATACAAGGAGGAGTTGAGTGGGTACAGTCATCTGAGAGAGCTCTACTATTATCAGTTGCTTGGGGTTTTTTTTATTGCAGCAGTGGTGCCTAAACTCTGACTATTTTGAAGGCTATTTTCGGGTTTTCCTGCAACCAACTGAATCTTTAGACATGGTATACTTGCTCACACCACTGCTTCCACTTTAAAAATACATGTATATTTTTCCCATTAAAAATGCACTGTTGCTGGTCTGAATTTCAGAAGGGAATGCTAAAGCTTGCAAAAGTTTGCCTCAGATTCCCTTACTGCTCAGAAGACGGCAACTTAAATTGATCAAACACAGGAACTTCGAGAGTTACACAGACATCATGATGACCCTTGCAGGACCCCCAAGCTCTAAACTTATTTCTTCATTGCACGCAAATGCTACTTCTGCTTTTAATAAACATATTAAGTCACATCAGTGTCACAATATGAAAAAGTTGAACAGATGTCACCTAATAATTCAGTCCTGCGAATGAACACCGATACCAAGTACCAGGAAGAAAACGCTGCACAACAGGAGCAAAAAGCCCAATTACAGATTTATCCTCCTCCTCCACTTTCCCCTCTGTCGCGCTAAGGCAGATAAAACAAGCATATGTGACCTAGGGCTCCATCCCACCCCCAGCCCTCCAACATTGCAAGAGATGCCTGCATTCCTGCAGGCTCGCAGTAGGCAACGCTGTAAAGCAAATATTGTAAGCAGCTCACTACAATTATGGCAATAATTTGTTAGCAGGAATATTAATGTGCCACGTAAAGACATGGCTGCCCTAGGAAAGTTTAGAAAAGTCTTGATAAAACATGCATAAGCAACTATGAAAATAGAGTAGGTAACTGTCAAAATAACTTTGAATATACTAAAGCATATCTGCTCACTTTCCAGCACAGAAAGAATTTATGGTAATAAGTTTTGGAAAGTAATACAGCCGTGTTGCTAAAAATGCAGAGCAGCTGCTTCAGTTATTACAAAATGGCTAATTTTTACTC
This sequence comes from Falco rusticolus, assembly GCF_015220075.1. Classification (NCBI taxonomy): domain Eukaryota; kingdom Metazoa; phylum Chordata; class Aves; order Falconiformes; family Falconidae; genus Falco; species Falco rusticolus. The sequence continues at coordinate 5,681,698 of NC_051200.1, read as the reverse complement.
ATTTGTGACATGGTTTCGTAGACGGGTAACAGCTGCAGTTTCACCCAGCTGCATGCTGACGCTAAAGGCACACTTCTAAGCAGTCAGACAAAAGTATAGATTGCTTTCCTTTACAGCACTAAGTACCAGTGTCTTTCCAAGAAATACCCTGAAGGTCATTGGCAATTAAAGCTCCCCAAGGTCTCTTTCACTCGGGGAACGGTGACTGGCAGACACAAGGTCTCCAGAAGTCAGCCACCATATAGTAACATAGCAAGTAGTAACTGAGCTGCATGAATTAAAGAGGATGTTGAAAGGGCTTCCTACCTGGTACAAGTTGCTACTCCCCCTCACAGCCTGGAACCCTAGATGCTGGCTCTTCTCCTTAATTGCTGAGGTAACACGAATTTCTTTAGTAAGAAGTGGGGAAAAAAAAAAAAAAAAAAAAAAAAGGAATTTAAAAAAAAAAAGAAAGGTGCTATTGGCTGGTGCCTCCTTCTTAAAAAGGTTACTTCAAATGCCTCTCTTGCTCCCTATTTATTTTCTCTCCCTCCCAGAAGAGCAGTTTAGAGGGAGAGTAACGGAGTGTTTATCCTGGCTCTGAGGATGCACGCTTGTGCGATAACTGCCTGCTCCCTGCAGTATAGCCGGCATGATGTGATGTGCATACTAAAGCAGTTTGCATTAGGCAAGGCTTAGCAGAGCCAGCTTCCCAGTCTCCACCTTCTACATCACAGAACAAGCTTGCTTCTTCGAAAAGAGTGGGGCTGTAATGACCAGACGATAGGGCTCTGGTTATAGTATGAATGCATTTCCTTTGAAGATAGTATTTAAGGAGAAGCTTTTATTTATCTATCACCTTACCTGTGAAAACCCAGAAGCAGCTAGAAGCGAAAACACAATACAGTCATACAAAATGTGCAAAAATTCCCTATTGTTTGCTGTCATATGACAGATGATACTAAAAGCAAAAACTAATGAGACATCTCCAGTTAGGAAGCATTTATCTGCTGCCATCTATCAAACAAGCAAAGGCGTAAATAAATAAATAAAGCCCTGAGGAACACAGAGGTTTAAGTGTCTACAGGCTCAAAGATAAATGTGTGATATTTATAACACTGTACTCACGACTGAACAATGGCTACATAAGGAACAAGAATTAGCTCCAAAGTACTACATTTATGATAAATCTGAATAAATATTAGAGAAGGGCTCAAGCTGTAAAGCCCTGATTTGGATTTTGAACGCTCCACAGCTCAGAAGTGCCTGAATCTGGGGATTTGGCTCTGGCCTATCTGTCTGTATTAGCTACTCATGCACACACACTTACAGAAGTATACAAGATAAATAAAACTATACATGATTATGTGAAAAATCCCATTGCTTTCCCAGGTGCCAGAGCACAGTGGTGACTGCTAGTATGTGAGCTGCTTATACTTTTTGTTGTTTTTAAAATCAGCGATTCAGTTCTTTGTTACAAAGCATTTAAAAAAAATTTGCTCATTTCTTGACTTTAGAGAAGGTCAAAACAGATCAAAGCTTTTGGGTCCAGTCTCTCCCTTAGGAATAGTGTGGTAGCTGAATGCTTAGATGGGTTTGCACGGCTAATTATTTATGTAAATTAACTTCATTATTGAGCACATTCAGAGAATGCTTCTTTCCTGCATTTTGTTTTTTTCTCACATTTGCTTCTCCCCTGAGGGGTGAGGGCAAGGTTCAGTCAATACCACTCTATTTCCACAGGCAGGTGATGTCGCTGCCCGCTTCTCAATAGCTTTCCAGTAGGCATAAACCCAGTTAATAATGAGAACAGGTGTAAAAACACTGAACACCTTGCATGAATCGCTATCAAAACCACCAAAAAAACCCAGAATTATGTCTAAAGTTCCTTTAAATGATATATAGACAAAGACATTTCTAATATATCTATAAATTTTGCTTTTTTTTAAATGCAAGCTGTGAGTACATGGTCAAATGTCTGTCTTTCTACTGTGGTAGACACTGCCTGATATGTCCATCTTCTCTTGTGGGAAAAGGTTTTCAAAATTTAACTCCTGTTTATAGCACCGGTACTGGCCACCAGTTGCTAGTTTCCCCCACCACAGTAATTGCTTCCCTGTTTAAACTAGAAAGAATGGCCAGCATGGTAGGACACCAGGTAAGGATTCCGAAATCTGATTCTAGTTCCTGATTTCTCTGAGGAAAACTACAGGCAAACTTATATTTATCCTTGACTTTGGTCCCTTAATTGTGAAATATGAAGAAATACTTAGCCCAGGAGTTTTATGAGAACAGAAGAATATGTTAATTTGTGATAGCAAGGTGTTTAGGTACAGCAATGGCAAAAAGCAAATTGAAAAGCAGCAAGACAGAAAGGATTTCTAGGCTTTCATAGAATGCTAGAAAAAATAATATCAGAATCCTTCACAACAAGAACAAGCTTATACTAGGATAGAAAGAAAAAAATTTACATACCGCATGGCTCAGCACAAAGATACAACCTTCTCCGTGCTTTAAAACAGTGCATGCAACTGCAATTTCAGAATACTAACTTGAAACTTGAATGTCCGCACGTTTACTGGTTTACTAGCTGTCATGAGATGGGGTAAGCAAGTTTCCCTCTTAGACATACCGATTAGGTGTAAAGCCCGACTATTGTGTGTCTGCTAAACTCTCTGGGCTTCTCCTTTGTCGATGATGTCAGCACTCTTAAGAGCACACAGGAGCGTCAAGAGTGGCTGGGGACACTTGCCTGCCTTCCTGCTCCCCCAGGCCCAGCTGCCCCCGTGCCTAGGAACTGAACTCCCACTATACTCAGAGTCATTTTACAGCTACATATTCTTTGTCTCATATGCAACTTTTCTTGAACAATGTTTTCTCCCTCCATGCTGTTTACCTCCCTGGCATATTTATGAGGGGATCTCTGCTTTGGATGACTGATTTAAGAGAGACTACCTTACATTTTTTTCTTATGACAAAGGCTCTGAAATACTGATTTGCATAATGGCCCTTTTCTTCCCCAAGTTCCTATCAGGTGGGGTTTTGTTTGTTTGGCTTTATTTTTATGTGGAGCACAAGTAGCCAGGACTTTGCATGGTGTTCCAGCAGACAGCTGAAAAACACTTTGTGCAATTACATTATTAGCATACTTTCTTCTCTATCGGAAATAATTTGTAGTCTTTTGAAAGATTGCATTTGCCTTTTTATGGCTCTATCACTCAGGGAACCATTGTCATCTTAATATCAACTTGTACTCCTAAAGCCTTCCCACTGGATGAGTTCTCACCTTGCATAAGTTAGTGTTAGGGTTTCTCATATGCATGGATCTGCTTTTCACACTAGTAAATTTTATTTACTTTTATTCACACAGTTCTTATGGGTTTCTGTCTTGCGCATGGTATTCCAACACTTCTGTGTACTGACAGTGCCTCTTTATGTGCAGCAGACTTCATCAGCACAACACCTATACAAGGATCATTCTTGAAAATATATTTTTAATTGGCCCCAGTACTGGTTCTTGATGAATTCTGCTAGTAAATTTTGTCCAGTCTGTTACTTCTATATATTATGCAAATGTTCTTCAAACCTGGAAAAAGTATTTGGATATAATTTAGATTCAGAAAAGCCTATTGCAAAATATTTCTGCTCAATGGTCTGCTCCACAGTGTCACTCAGATTAATAACTAACCTTATACCTGGGCATCTACATAAACTTCCCCTTCCATTTGAAAGTCTTCACTGAAAATTGTCATAAAAATTATTGAAACTTCTTTTTAATGCAAAACAAAATTAACTACATATGAATTAGTAGCACTACTTGAGGGTGAACTACAGGCCTGGTTTAAAGTCTGCATTAAAAATCTGAAGGATTTTGTTAAAGTACTCATACCATCCATACATCAGAAATCATGCACAAATGTGTGCACACATACATAGGTGCACAATAAAACATGAAATAATAGTCACAATAGCAAGTACTGAAGCCTTACAGCTTTACAAGATGAAAGATAGCAAAAGAAAAAAAAAGCATTATTAGATCGTTTCTTCTCTTTTGCTATGTGTAGCTTTGATATCTATTGAATGAAGAAGTTTTTAGCACACTCAATTATGAAGCTTAAGATCTCTATTCCAAGTATAGTCCAAATTGATTCAAATATTATCACTGTAGGTATTAATAATATAAGAAGTCAGAAACTGGTGAAATTAATGGCAACGCTTGACCATTTATGTTATGCATTTTTATTAAAGACCTAGTATATCGCTTTGAAGATATCCAGCTCAAACATATATGTGTGTGTATAAATATGTTTTTTAGTTGCTGTAAGATTTTCAGGAGACCACTCCACTCTCTATTCAGCTAAAGGAGGCTTGAAAATAACGTGTTCTATATATAATTGCTGCCAGGAGTTACTCAAAAGGCTAGCAACAGGAAAAAAATGAAACCGCCTGTAGCCAATTTTAATACAACCTGTTATTCTTCCTATCCCATGACAGACATGAGTTCTGAGTGAAATAGAAGTAACATTTGGCTGGCTAAAAAATCTTTACAGACAACTCTGCCAACAGACATTACACATTAACATTGACAATGTCTGATGTTCATTGTGCAAACACTCTCCTTGTGTTTCAAGTCAGAGCCAAAAGATATTTTATGGCTAACATAAAGTTTAGTGGCAACAGCAGAGGCATATTTTTATGGACAGTAGAGTAAAAGTCCTCCTGTTCCTGAAAAGGCTATTGGGAAACAGCTGGCAGTCACAACCTATGGAGATGTACAGATATTGAAATAGAGGATAAAATATACCTGTCACTCTTGCACTTTCCACGGTGAACACAAAGCACCGTGCCCTATACAATTTTCTAAGCATTAGTTATGTCCTCCAACAAAATGTAGCTTGCACTTTCAAACTTGACTAATAGATTTACAATGTTATCAATTCCCACTGGAATAAAATGGAGGTAGGTGGGTGGTTTTAGGTTTGGTTGGTTTTTTTGGGGGGTGGGGGAAAGAGGAAAAGAAGGGGAAGGAGCCATTCTAAAAATCCCGATTCCTTTGAAACCCAAAGGTCACCTGCTCACCCAGACTATCTGAAGCTGAAATCTTCACAACCATATAGGTCAACAGAAACAAAGATTTTTCAAAAGGCATTTTCTGCTATACTAGAAAAAAGGAAGAAAAAGTATATATTCAAAATGAAAATAAAGTCCGACAAAAAAAATGTATAAAAGTTTAAACCAAAAGATTAGATCTAAAATAAAAGGATGGCAATGTTAGCGTTATTATCTTACATAGCTAGACTTTAATCATTGCGTACCAAAGCGTGATATATGCACATTTCAAATACCCTGGTGCTTCTTTCCTTATTGCTGTTGGCAGGTGTTCCAGACAAAAAAGGTTCTGTGCCTCTTGGTGTATAACTTCCAGAAACCTTATTGCAGAATGGTAATGTCACCGTTCCATGGTGACAAACTTTATTGACAATAATTTCAATGTGTGATAACCAGAAAAGCTTGACAACATCATTATAAACCGAAAACTGGAAGCGGGGCAAGGGGCGGCTGATCTCACTCCTCACTTGCTCAGAAGTATGAGATGTTTTCAACAAGGACACAACGTTCTGACCCACCAAGATAAGTCTGAGACTATTTCTATTTCAAGCCAATAACTTCTCTTGACATACAGATCTCTCTCTCTCCCAAAAAACAGAGGCAGCAGCAAGCCTTCAAAGACACACTAGAGAAGTCTGCTTAGCAGTTGGCACATGACCAACCTAAAGATTAAAGTGATTGCTGTTCATGAATTGAAAAAGGAGATGGGGAAACATACTTTTTGTTTCATACTGAGTTTGCTTTTGCAGTAGGCAAATTATTATGCATCTTCATTAAATACTGTCTATATTGGAAAAGAATGTTCCTGTTCATTACCTGATGGAACTTAAGTGTAGAACAGCTGAAGGCCAAAAAAAGTTCTCCATATGATTAGCTCTGAATTTCTGTTCTACATAAAGAACATCATTAAAATGAAATTATTATTCACTGTAACCAATATAATCCAGTCCAATTGTTGGAATTAGTATTTTCTCAAACTCTGTTCTAGGAGAATGATCCAGTCTCCTCCTCTTGGATATGTATTTTCCCAGGGACACAGAAGAGCAAGGTGCCCAACTCCCATAACCTTTGGACTCAAGCCACTGGGAGATGAGCAGAAAACTTTGCAGAGAGTACTACCTTCTTTGATCAAAAAGTTACTTAAACAGTGTTGTTGAGCATTTAAATATTCAAAATAGAAATGATCATGCTGTGGATTAGAATAGGAAAAGAAGTTTTACAAACTATGTGGGAGAAAAATAAGAAAGTTCTAAACCATCAGAACAAGAGAGCACTTTTTTTTCTTCCTGGGAAAGTTAATCTATATTTAATAACAGAGTACCAGGAGAGGGGCACTCATAACAGGATGAGAAATATTATGGTGTTTCTCTTGTTAAGCAGTGAAATATAGCTATTAAACCGTTAAAACCTCTGTAGTCCTTAAATATGACAGAAGAAAATTGGTCCCAATGAGATGATGTGATCTTATTACAGTCTTTTAGAATAGTGGATGTGGACAGCAAGACTGGGAACTACAGTATTTTTTCAGTGAAATTTCAGGGCATAACCACAATTGTAGTGAATCAATTTTGACTTCCCAGAGAGATTTATGCAGAGATGTATAATCCGGCACATTAATCCCCTCATATGTCCCCAGAGGGGAAACGCACTCCTTATTAAATAACTTTTTTTAAAAAAAAAAGTCTCTTCAGACATGTATTTGTCCTCCAAAACCAAAATGAAGAATATAATTAACAGCAGTATTTTTACTGAAATAAAAATAACAACACCCCCATATACATAATGGTACAGCTACAGGTATTATAACATGAAGGGATTACAGAGGCCAACCAGTTCGCCATTCTGCACCCACACCTCTGCGGGGCTCTGTGCAGGAAGGCAGAGCTGTGGCCAGGACACCAGAAATATTGCTTTAGAGACTTGCTCTTGGAGCAGTGAACAGCTGGGCAAAATGTGAAGCAGATCTGAAACTGTTCACAGCTTCTCTGGGACCAATGAGGCACAATCAGTCCCTTGATTCCCAGGGCAAAAGGGGTGGAGAAGAATAATGTTTTCAAATATTTCAGAAGCAAAGTTTCCAGAGTTATTCATTTGATTTAAATTATTTATTTTTATACCTGTTTGCATCCTGCAGATTGAAGTATCTTCCCAATATAAAAAAAATCCACACCCCCACCCCCCACCCCATGAAACTTCCAAGTATTTTATTGCCCTCCATATATATCAGTGATGAGAAGAGATGATAGAATATCTGTAATCTACAAAGCACGCAGACAGCGTGCCAACTTTCCTCTTGTGCATCTGCTCAGCCAAAGTACAGCCAAGAGATATTAGCAGACATTTTGAAGAGTGTAACAGCAGCAGTGAAGTACCAGAATCATTGCAAAAGGGTCACAAAGCTAACTTTTGTCAGGTGATTCATAGGCAGCATTTCTAAAATTTCTGTTGTAATTACCTGCAGACTGTTCACACACATACCAGAAACACACTTCAGACAAGCTTATCATCACTTCTGCATTTTTCTCAAAAAGATATCTTTACAGAAGCACTCACATTTCCTAACAAGTTACCAAAATCCTACAGCTTTACACTCTATTTGGATTTCCTGTCCTTAGCCATGGAAAATAAAACAAATGTCAACAAATACCATTTGCACTCTAATTTTATAGACCCTGACAGCCTTCAGCAGCTTACTGTCTGCTAATTCCTTTAATAACCTTATTTCTCAGTATCATATGTTATAGTTTATGGCTTCCTTTTTAAATCAAGTTGTATCACCCCAGAGGAAACAAAGTGTGTACTCCTAGCAGTGTAGTGAAAACAGCACAGCTGGAGAAAACTAGTATCTAATCATGAGGCGTTATTACTTTTCCAGCAATTGTACCACCAGTGGCTCTATAGTGCTTTGCTAAAGCATCGGTCTCCTTTTTTATTTTATTTTAATTAACTCAACTTAACTCTTATTTTTAATAAGTGCATCAAAACAATATTTATGAAAATAATTACATTTTGGATCTAAGACTCTAGAACTAGCTCTGAATCTTGATTTATATTTTTTTTTACTCTATTTTTTAAAAAGGCAGAGGGCATATTTCTGCATATTTAACATACACCATTTCCTATGTGATCATTTTGTAAAAGGTATTTTTTTCTTCATAGGTAACAGGCTGAAAGCTCCATGTTAGAAGACAGTGACTTAGGAAAATTTAAACTTTCAGTTTAAATGAAAGTTCACTTTTGGTGCCCCATGCCAAAATTGCATCCTGAAAACTCACAGTGGAACTGGTTCAGGACCAAAGTACAATGCATCACAGACTCCGTTTCCAGAGCAAACCCAGGCACCGAACAAGAACTAATAAAACCGGTTCAGTTGACTGGTATGAAAGTACAGTTCAAATTAATGTGGAATTGTGCTAAAAGGTCTGGGTAAAGCCAGAGGAGGAAATTGTGATACAGCCCAGAAAGCTCCTCAGGTCCCAGCTGACAGATATTAAATGAATGCTCTCACAAAATCTTCCATTTCAATGACTTGGGGGTGGGGGTGGAGTGTAAAAAAATTAAGACTTGTAAAAGGACAGACAGGAAGACCACCTGATGTTTTACTCGTGTGGACTTGTGCTCTGTAAGTAATTGCAAGCAGTTTCTAACCACTTTTCTGTATGTTACACTATAGAGGTAGAAGGACCCGTATTTTGCATTTGAGACAACATAGCTTATTTTTATTCTGAGTGCTTGTTTCAGGTTCCTTCCCACGTAATATTAGGGTGCCCTTGTGAGAAAGTCCTGAGTCAATGGCCTTTGCAAAGATAAGAATTTATAACCCAGATATTGTAGAACTCACTCAAAAATACCCGTGTACGTTCTCTACATTCAGTAATGTCAAAGTAGGTCATAAAACATGAATAGAAAAAAAGATAAATTAAGTTATACTTAAGACTTAATTCAATATCCCTGGTATCCCAAGTATTTTATTCTTATACTACTGGTCAATTTAAATTTTCCCTCTTTCTCTCTTGTCTTTTCACCTTGGTTGCTAATTTGAGCACAGAAACACAGATCCAAGATCCAAGTAATTCAAAACTTTTCAGAGAAACTTTGCAAATTTTAGAATTTTTGGGGCTAAATTTTGTAAACTATTTGCTCCTCATTCTAGATGAGGGGTGCTTATGGCTTCCCCACTTGTAAAAACATCTAGAAAGATATATAGGAATCTAGCCAGTTCTTTCTTGGGTAGAAAAATATAGTAACTCAAATGCTCAGAAAACACTGTGACCATATATTTGGGAATGAGTGGAATAGAGAAGTTTGTTTAAGCATACTGGATTTAAGATTGTATCTTTTCATACTGTGTTTTCTCTTGTGGCCCTCCTACCTGAAGGCCTCAGTATCATCATAGAATTAATATTATGAGGAAACTCTATTTGACTTTATTGAAGAAAAATAAATTTTAATCAATATAATCCAAATCAGCCTCTCTACTCCTTGTTTTCATTTCAGAACAAAATGAAAACAAATTCTCATGGGTAAAGAATTATTATCTGTAGAGGAGAATCATATGAGATGATTCAACAGGAGGGAGACTGACAGTAGCAGACACCTCAAGTACTCTTTCAGGAACCTAGCACAACTAAAAGTATTTTGAAATGTTTAAAAAAATAAACACAGCTTTTTGTTTGTTTGTTTTTAAACAGAACTAAAGTTGTACACGGCCCAATAGATGGAGAATAAATCAATGAAGAGATCACACGAACTACTAATATTGGGGGAGCAATAGCAAAACAGCCAACCTGTTTGACTAGCAAGGTGATTCAACTCCTTTTATTCACCACAGATATCAGTATTGTTCGTAGGAGAGTCTGGAGAATAGGGCCTTGTTAGGGCCTGGCACCTGGCACCACAGCCCCGTGCCATCCATCAGAGGTATTCAAGCCAGCACCGCCAGTACGAACACTGTGCAGGTTGAATAGATGACTTGCAATAATTCACAAATAAGAGACATCACGTACCTTAAATATACTCTCAGAAGCAGCTCAAATTTACAGGTGAACCCCACCTTCCCATTTCATTGCACAATGGCCAAACACTTAGGGTAAAGAGCAAAGACGCGAAACTGTAGTCCTTCGGGCACAAAAAGTTTGTCACACCCTTCTGTATCAGAACTGGAAAAGCACACATCACAACACGGGGAATAAAGAATCCTTTTTCATGGTCTGTCTTCCCCCTGTGCATGGGCAGCTATGTTTAGAGCACAAAAATGTGTGCATAGACCTAAATCTAAGACCTACAAGGAAAGGTCTCCAGCAGTAATGGGCTCAGTCTGTGCCTCTTAGCAAGAGCAGGACCTCTAGGTACAGAACATTCCACCACCACCCAGGCTTCATTTTTGAGTCTCAGCACCACCTGACCCATTGCACTCTACTCCACACAGTTCTTAGGCCTTCCTTAACGAAGGAGATTAGTAGTGACCCTGTTTGTTACTCTGAGGTCAAGGTTGCAGGGCAGCGCTGGAGTAGTTACTTAGACTCTCACCTCTTTCCAGAGGACCTGTGCAACCTTATTTTTTGTTGCAGTCAGTACGTTTGTGATCTATACCAGAATGTTTGATTAATTTGGAGTGCATATCTGTAGTTTTAACAGAGTTGCCATCCCCAGAGAATTAGAAGATGGAAAACACTCATTTTAAAAAGGCTGTAACTTTCATTCAAACAGAATGCTGAATTTACGTAGTCTGTTTTGGTGGGCTTTTATGTTTGGTTTCTGTAACCCTCTGGCAAATGGAGGTGTTTGCAGAAAGTACTGAAACAGTAAACACAGAGACTTTGATGCAAACAGCCCCTGCCCCCACCGCCATAGGAAGGGAGCTAAAGGAGGCCTGGATTCAGTCACAGCAGAAAACTATACGGCTTGGTTAACCCTTCCCCCAAATTAAGAGAGGTGATAGTTTCTCTTCATCAAAAGAAAACCCAAAAATAAATTAAAAAAAAAAAAAAAAAAAGGAAAAAATCCAACACAAACAACTGAGACAGATCAGCTGGCCCAGCAGAACACATGGGACCATAACACTCCAGCCCTTGCTCTGCATCATGAATAGCATGAACAGCATCGGGTGCTCTTTCAGACACCTTTCATCCTCTCCCCGCCTCTGGCTACCACAGAATATTTTGTGATTTTTCCATATAAGCAAGAGCTCATACCTCAGAATTCCAACCAAGTTTTATAAAATGCCCAGGAGGCACCTCTCAGGAGGTGGGAGGAAACATAACGAGCTACGCAGAAGTGTATTTCTCCCTGCTGCATAAAAGTGGGCTAGCGGTGCCTGCCAATGGAAAGAAATCCTAAATGGCTTGGAAGTAATGATTCTAAACATTTAATTTACACTTGCTGTTTCTCTTCCTAATTCTGCCTTTCAGTGAAATGGTGTTTATCCCTTCTTTACTGTTAGTATGCAAATGCTGCCTCCATTTCCTCAAATAGCCATGTCATTGTTGTACTGTAAGATACTGTACATTAATGCTAAATGAAGGTTTATGGACTACTGCAAAATAAACGGATCTGTGTCCTCAGCCTAGCATGCCATGTGACAGGCCTCGTGCACAACAAACAGATGACACTATCACCGTGACATTTTTCCATCATACTATAGTGGGGGCTTTTCTCACCTGACGCTTTGGAATATGTGAAATTCATGCGTAGGGAATTTACAGAAGGCACACGCTGATTTTGAAATCTGTACGATTTCTGTGCAAGTTGCCTAGAAAAATGCTGCATAAGTCTAAGCTGAGAGGTTTACTTTGGGACTGCCTTTTGTTTGCAGCCTGAAACTGCATGCATAAAAGACTCAGCAACAGCGTATCATGCAAATGAGTATCTAGCATTAAAGGAAATTAGTGTGGAAGCCAGGCGTGCTTAGCGAATAGACCTAGAATGTTTTGTCCTTTCTTGCTAGATGTGTGGCACTTACTGAGATCCTAACAAATCTCCCTTTTTTCCATATCAACACACACACAAAAGAAACTGAATCTCTACGTTATTATGCAGCAAATACAGCATGGAATATATTCCATTTGGATTCACTTTGATGAACTATATGTACTTCAGACCTGACTAAAACATTCCCATCAGACTTTCAAAATTTTATCAATGCAACAAAACTGGAAGAAAAAAAATAAGCTATTTAAATACTAGAATTGAATTAGATTTGTTCAAGTGTTTATTTCCTTCCACGTCTGACAACAGCTGTGCAGAAAACATCTCTGAGTTTGTCTAAGAGACTGGGAATGCTTTACGAGAGCAGCATCCTTCTTGAATGTACGAATTTATTTATTTGCACTTGAATAATGCGCAGAGGTACAGCCATGGGATCAGAAGTTGTCTGTCCCTGCTGTCGAATAAACCAGTAACAGCAACAGAAAAAGATAGCTTCTTTCCTCAGGAGAGGTCATACAATAGACAACACGTGGAGACAGAAAAAAAACAAAGGGAGCACCAAAACCTCTGAGAACACACTTCTCAGCAGGGGAGACAATATTGATACTAAATCACCCACTGCCTCCTTGTCAAGCCTTTGCAGGCTTTCTAGCACAGGAGATCTCCAAGGGGGCTCTGAAGCAGAATGCTTGCAGATGTTTACAAAGAGCTCCTCTTATGTGAGCAAAGCAACAGGAGGAAAAATGTGACAGGCTTGTTTGGAAGCACACCCAGGCAAAGGCAGGACTGCAGAATAAACCTCGTCTTGTATACCCAAGTCGGAGATCACTGTTAATCAAGAGCTATAGCCCTTCTTGGAATTCTGACGTCTCAGAGTAAAACTTAACAGACCCTTCCTCATGCCAACAATTATCAGAATTGCCATGGTTTTTATCATAAACACACTGTTTCTCCAGAGGGGCAGAAACACGACCCAAGAAGGAAGAGGATTTGCCAAGTGTCTATGTGGTGAGCAGCTCTACTACTCCAGGGTAGTGCAAGTAGTACGCTCCTGCCAGTTCCCCAACCCAGATTTAGACAGCAAAAAGCATTAGCAAAACAGAAGATTATCCATCAGCTATTACAAACCAAGAATTGCAACAGCTGAATCTGCGTGCGTGTGCCAAGAGAGGGGGAGAATGTGCCTGGTGAGAATAATCAATATTATTAAGGGTTGTGCTCGTTCTGAGATTCATCCCTTTTATACCACCTAAGTGGCTCAAAGGGGCCTTAATCCAGCCACAAATTGCCAGTAGAGAATGCCCTGTGAATGAAAACCACTGCAGCATTTGTGTTGGGCCTTGATCCTACAAACACCACAAGATACAACACACACTGGTATGAGGGCTTTCTCCAGCCTTATCTCCTGTCCTTCTGAGTTGTTGGGAACTACCCTTGAACTTTTTCAGAGGGCATATCCAGAAGACCTTGATGCCCTCAAGTTCTTGCACATCTGGAAAGCCAGGTTCTGCCTGCCCGACAGGGAAGGCTGGGTCCTAGCCGTGCCTCCAACACTGGTGCCTGGCACTATTTTGCAGGTGTTTCAAACTCTGTGGAACCACATGCCTACGTGATTTCATGATCTTCCCACCCCCACCTTTCCCCTCGTCCCCCCATGGAATTCCTAGCTGTTTAAGACTATGCAAAACAATGCTCTTGAGATGAAGAAAGAGGTACTGCTGCAACTCTTTCTTAATCTTTCCAGGAAGGAAGATGGGAAAATGGGAAATGCCTTGCCAAATCCGAACAGTGGTTGGTTCTCAGCACCTGAACTCAGGCTGTGGTCGTGGTGCCCAAAAGATCTCACTTTTCCTGACTGGATGCTGTACATATTACATACACCCACAGTCTTCACACTGTTGGCTCAGTGCTGGTTCGTGCGTTCAAACCACATTTCTGCAGCAACAATTTATGGCCAACTATGAAAAACGTGGCTAGCAGATACAAGTGTAATTACTTGGGCTTCCAACTTCATTGTTACATGCCTGAAAGGTAGTTAAAGGGTAATAGCACGTTTTCCCCTCCAATTCCAGACTTGTACCTTAGCAGAAGATCAGTTGTCCTTTGATGGAAAGTGAGGGTAAAGTATTAGAAAAAAATAATCAAAAAAACCCCAGGTAACAGAGGTCTCCGTACAGAAACCAAGAACAGCACTACATTTACAGCTAGAGAACCCTATAATAAGCTCAAATTCTGGAGTAATAAACTTGTCAATGTTTAATTCTTTAATGTCTTTAAAAGTCTTTTAGAACTGCTTTATACAAAATCCCAATTTTAACCCCATGTGAAGATAATGCTGTTGACCTATAGCCAGGATTTATCCTGTCAGCTTTTGCTATACTATGTGTGTTCTGTGTATATTACTTCCCCAAACTGCAAATACCTCTTTGCACTTAAGAAACGGCTCCTGGCAGTTGTCCAGCTTATTTCTATGTCTATGCTCCATCAAAGCTCAATTACCCTGAAAACTTCAATAAATGTTACCAGGATCTCTGCCACAGTTCTTAGAGGACATGCAAGAAGATTGTTTTTTAAGTAATGTTATTGCAGTGAGAAGAAGTAACTACAAAGTTACATATTTCTCAGAGTTGGGGGGGGGGAAGCAAAAAAAAAAGGATCCAGGAAGGAAAATGTATTAAAAGTGGAATTTTAAGTGCATCTTATAATGACAGTCATTGTTTTTCTACACGTATTCTCTGTACTGATTTCTGAAAGTACTTACCTTTTTTTGGTTGTTCATCAGCCACATTTTAGGTACTTTATAGTTCTACAAATCATTTTCTGTCCTATGAATGTTTAAGCAGGAGAAGACTGAATGTGATATTAGTGCAGTTTATTAAAACAAACAAACAAAAAAAAGGAGAGTAAGTACAAAACAGTAAAATGGAATAACATGGAACCAGTGAAAAGTGCTATACAAAGGTAGTTTTGCAGGAACATTAAGTATTCAGTGAAGGTTAGTTTGCACTGCTAACACTGAAGGCATGGAAGTTGATTTTTTTTTTTTTGCAAACACATCTGACCAAACCACAGCAGTTTTGTAGACATCACAATAAGCGGCCTAGCACTCACATTCGATGCAGAGAGGCCGTGAAGGTCTGGAGCACACAACATGGCAGACCATCACGTATGAACAGCCAGTCTGTGAGAGATGTACAGTAAACATCAGAAAAATTGAACTGCAAGGAACACGGCTGCTGGAAATCCCTAATGCATTCTTCCCTAAGCACAGCCATGTAACCAATTATATACTTTGGTTGTAAAAATTAGAGATGGACATGTTTTTTTCCTCTAGCTCTCTTACAGACAAACTACAAGGGAGTGGTAGCTGTGAGGGAATGGAGCAGAGGCTCTGCAGGAAGAGCTGAGGCTCCACAGGAAGCATTTAGTGCTGCTGAGGCTTCACAAACGATAACAAAAGCATTGTTCTCCGATGTTAGACACTGATAGAACGAGATTTTTCATGACCAGACTGATATGAACAGAATCCCATGTGAATATACATTAAAACATTTTGTATTTTCACTTTTTAGCTGTTCAGTTATCACTGAGCTAATTACGGAAAAGCTTGTCAAGCTTCATGCTAACTCTACACTCTTTATTTTTGCATCATCCAAAGTGAAAAAAAATAATTATCTGTTTCCAAACAGTAAAGAGCATTAACATTGTAAAGGTTACGGACACACCATAAAACCCAACTTATTTTCTATATAAAGTATACACTGACTCAAACTACCTGCTCTGAAAACCTCATTTAACCGTGAGAAAATTGATATTCAAACTCAGACATTGATCCACAAACCAACAGGATGGCTCAGTGGTGTAAAAAGTCTTAGACAATTGCCATATCCAAAGCAAGGTAACGTGCCTAGGGCTAACCATTCATTTGAACGATTAAGTACCACAATTGCAGCAGCTAGCCTCATCATGGATGAGGCATCTGCCCCTGAGAATGTATTGGATGCTAAAATCCATGCACACACTACCTGTCCCCTCATGCCACTCATATTTTGCCTTTGTACATTTTTATGATTCAAAGAGACCAAAAGTAATTGCCTAGTGTGGATTTGGATAAGCCCTCTTTTGAGGTTTATAAATAACAGCCTAATATATGGGGTTTAAATTTTGCAGTCGGAAACATTTTTTTGTCTCAGAACAAACATGGCTGTAAATCCTACAGAGGATAATACTGCATATTGCACAGCTGAAGATTTCCACAAACCCCAAAGGTTGTGACATCTGCCAGATTATAGATACAGGACAGGACATTTTGTAATAATGTGTGGTTTTTAACAGTGCAGGACTGAAATTCACTGTGCATACATGCTGAACAGAGTGGATTTGGGTTTTGTTGGGTGGTTTGTTTTTTTTTTTTATTTATTTATTTTGGGTTTGTGGTTTGGTGGTTTTGTGGGTTTTTTGGTTGGTTTTGGTTTGTTTGTTGGTTTTTTTTGTTTTTTTTTTCCCCAATCAGAAAGAAGCTAAATCTCCTTTAAAATACAGATGTTAAGCTATTCTTCATATTTGGTCTCCTAAAATTCAAGCATTTAAAAATCCTAACATTCTGTCAGATGAAGCATCCCAGCCCTAAGGACACTAATAGCTCTTATTGTCCCTGACCACCCTCACCTGACACCCCCACCCAGTCCTGCCCAGGGCTTCCAGCCCTTGCCATGTCTGGGGGTGTTGCTGGACCTTGTTGGCAGCACCTGGTTCTGCCACCCACCCACAGGGCCTCATCCTGTCCCATCCCTGCGGGACAGCACCCACGCCTGCTGCTCCCTGGCAAGGCTGAAGTGTGACTTTGTGAGTCACCCACAGCAAAACAATCACCTTCACACCCCTTAAACTTGCTTGAACATGGGACAGATGACCCAGAATCCAGTCAGTTCAGGACATCCTTGCAAGCTCAGTAATAGAAGTTAAAATAGAACTTGTGTGCCAAGTTTGATTTTTTGTACAGCGAACTGCTCCTCTGGTGCCCATCAAATAGCAGGGACACATTTCAGGAAAAGAAGTTAAAAAAAAGTTGGCAAGAACAGAAGACAACAAGAAAATGAGTAAAAGTAGCGATGGAAATTGTGAAAGATCAATACCATTAGCTGGAAATGCACAAAATTAACCTATAAAGGCGCAATAACTTTTACAACTTTTCACCACACTTGGGTTTCTACTCATCAGTTTGCTTTAGACCAAACTGCATTTAGGAAGAACATAATTTGAGAGCTCTCTTGAACGTTTGGCACTATACTAGAGAAGTCCACAGCCACTGATCATTAGAAGTGCTGCAAAAACCACTGCATTCTCAAGGTCTCCAGGTAACAATGTGATCAACAAACTGCAAAAGCCAGCTCTGGCCCGGCAGTGGACTAGCAGCAGAAATATGGCACTTTTCACCTCCCAAGTCCAGGGAAGGAGTAGAGGGCACAAGTCAGTCATGCACGTGCTGCTGTGCTGGAGAGGCAAGTCCCAGGTGACTGCGAGGGAGAATCTCCTTCTGATTCTCTTCTCACCCATGACAAACCTAGAAGCAGAAGAGAGGCTGCTAGAAAAATTCTGCTTCATGTGTAGCCAGGGACGCATGTGGTGCATGCTATAGGTGGTAACACAGGTAGTGTTACAAGGGGTGACAACACTGGGGTGTCATCGCACATAAGTACCATCCTACCCCATGTGTGGGACACCTCTCATCAGCCCCAAACCTCTAGAGGATCTTGTTGCCAGCCCAAACACACACGATCATGATGGTAAACATACACATCCTGGGTCCCTGAGCAATATATTACCCGGCTTTGTTCTGGCATTGTACAGACCAACTTCACCGAACACGTCTTTGCTGTACCCAGTGTCCCAGAGCTTTAAAGAAAGGCTCCGATGGCTCACGTGCTTTAATTTCATTGTATTTATACCCAGTTTTCTTTTTAAGGATCCTGTTAAGGGACCTCGGGTACAGTTTCTCTTATCAGTAAGTGTCAAAGCAAGCAGAGGAGCACAATCATTTGCATTTTCCTAAATACTTAAACCTTGGTTTAACCCATATCTCCACTCAGAGACCCAGAGTCTCACCTGAATCCTCCCAGAGGAAGCACTTCGCCTAAGAGGACTTTCTGTAACTTTTTGCTACTGAAAGACAGATATTGTTACTTCCAATAGTTAGGCTAGCCAACACCAAAAATACTTGAAAACATGAATTTTGTGTTTGGCTTTGAAAGCATGAAAAAAACCATGCAAATACCAAGTGTAATATTACCCTGTTTCTCTGAAGACATTAAAAGAACTCAAAGGCTGCTGTGATTTATGGCAGCTGCCCTCCAGGCAGCAGGACAACCCCAGCATGTAGGGACATCCCAGTTACACTTCCCAACTTAGTGAAACACAACACGCTCGGCTCATCGCCTCCCTCTCATGCCATTCAGCAGCCGCCTGTGAGGAGCCTGCAGACCAGAAGTGATAAGAATGAAAGTGCTTCCATCACATTACACGCAGACGCCAATTTTAAATCAGATGTATTAGCAGATATGAAAAATATAGGAAGTCCAAGAGCTTCAGATTTCTGGATGCTTCACGCTAAAACCATCAATCGATGTAAAAACCTAATAAAATTTATAAAGGAGTCTAATTATCTATAAAGTCTATTCAATTATAAAACAAGATGAAGAAAAAACAGACGAAATAAGACTGCTGTCTTGTATTTACTGATCCATTTAATGTTGCTGGTCATACACACTGAATTAATATTTTCCTCATGAGGATAGCTGGAATGTTTATTCAGGATACCAAGGAACACAATCATTTAAAAACAATAGTGAAAGCCTTGCCAGCATAGGAAGGTTTTATTTATTATCACAAATTCTAAGTATGTGTAAATATATACACACACATTTAGTGCATATATATGCTTACATATCCATTTATATATCTATATGCTTACACAAACAATGTGTGTGTGTATATAAAAATGCAGTTTTGGTAGGTTCTTGTGGTTTATCAAATATATGTGAAGTTAATTTGTAATTAGGAGAAGCCAGATAATGTCACACGTCTTACGTTGAGGTCATTATTAATGTTTATTTCCTGTAGTCCCGGAGGAGTGAAATACTTTTCATCAGGGCTCTCAATAAATTGTTAATTAAAATTTACAGCTTTGGAAAATTCTTTTCTGACTGAAAAAGCAGTATTGGCCAGCCCTGTTCTCAGAGGGTTTTGTACTGTATCATTGCCAAGTCCTGTCTCTTCCTTAAACAACAATTTTCAAGAGCGCTGAGCTACCACAGCTCCCATTAACTGCAACTGGAGCTGTGACTTCTCAGCACCATTAAAAAAAAATAAATTAAAAAATCAGAATGTGTCTGGTTAGCTGTTGATGAAGTTTGAGGTTGTTCCTGTTCCTTACATTTATTTAAAGGAAAATTTTAAAGAAAAGTTGATGCAAAGACAAATATAACCCCAGCATGTTTCAGTTACCATCTTTGGTCTTTTTTTAATATTTGGACCTTGTCTATTAACTTTAACTGCACAGTGGAGTCACATTAACTAACTTAAAGTATCAAATGACCATGTCTGGGAGTACTAAAATTATATTAAAAATACCAAACTGAAGTATCTGTTACACCTTAGGTCATTCAGAAGTAAGTTTTCATACTTAGAAAGCACTAACAAATATTCCCATTATAAAGTACATGGTTGTTTTTTTCCCCAAAAAAATTCTCGACCTAGAAACTCACATTTTAACTCAGGGAGGCATTTTGATGTCACTCATACAAATCAGCCAAATTTCTGAAGATACATTGCTGAAGAGCAAATTCTGTACAGAGGGGAAAATTAGCTGAGTGAAAATAAATATGCCGCAGTCATTAGCAAACTACCACACAGATAACACCACGGCAGTGTGAAGACAGAAGGAGATAGATTTATCACCTGCATAGGCCACACGTGTCATTGAAACTTAAGAGCTGCAATCAGCATCTCACAGAACTTTCAGAAGTTTAGTCAGAAGAAGATCAGCTGGCATAGACAGTGTCTTTTAATAGTATCCAAGTTGCCAATGCCTGAAAAATTGGACAGGAAATCTCCTGGAAAAAGTTTTTCTTTGGAAAGAAAAAAAATCTAAAAATCTCAGTGAGGAAAACATGAAGACAGGGTTTCCAATAGTGTTTCAGCTACTGTTGGCTGAACTCTTGAAGTAAAGAGGTAAGAACATGTAATGAAGGGAACAGTTCAAGCTTCTGAAAATGTCATTAAAATGAAACTGGGTTTTCTTCAGACAGTAGCGCTTTTTAAATCACCTTCTCAATTACCTGAGCCTTCTTGTCATGTTTTGCTGCTTCTTCATGTTAGAAGCTCAAGTTTAACTCCAACAATGCACACAAGAAAAAAAGGCACCAACACTTAGGTACCACATTCTCACAGATTTTAAATGGTAAATTACAGTCAGAACTTAATCCCCTTCCCTTCCTGTTTTTTTGCTGCCTTATCTTCTACTTTGCTTGAGTATTGAGATTTAAATCCAAAGACAGGTTTCTCATGAAATGGTAAGAGACATCATTTGATCTATATAGATAGATAGATATCTAATCTAATTCAATTGCCCTAGAAAATAAAGATACGGTTACTACACAGCTACCATGAAGAAACATCTAGTGTGATTTAGAAACACGGGTTCTTTTGTTTTTCCATTTGCCTAAACGTTAAAGCTTTAATTGCGTCAGACAAAGAAAAATTAAAATTAACTTAGAAATTCCTAGGTTTCAGGCTCTGAAGGACCCATCTAAAAGAAAACCAAAGGAAGACATTGCAAAACAGGAAATGGTCTGAAATAAACACAACGGTTCACTGTATGTACATGGTGAGTTACCCTTGGCTGGAAGCCAGGTGCCCACCAAGCCACTTGGGCGCTGCCCTCCTCAGCTGGATGGGGAACATCATGGTTTAATCACAGCCAGCAACTAAGTACCACACAGCCCTTGCCCCCTGGCTGGTACGGTGGGGAGGAGAACCAGAAAAAAGGTAAAACCCATAGGCTGAGATAAGAACAGCTTAATAACTGAAATAAAATATAATACTAATACTACTAATTATAATTGTAATGAAAGGGAGATAACAAAAAGAGAAAGAAATAAAACTCAAAAGACAACCCCCCAAAAAAACAAACCAGTGATGCACAATACAATTGCTCACCAATGCCCATCCAGTCCCCTATAAATGATCTCCAATAGCCAGCTCCCCCCAGTTTATACACTGAGCGTGATGTCTATGGTATGGGGTATCCCTTTGGCTAGTTCGGGTCAGCTGTCCTGGCTGTGTCCCCTCCCAGCTTCTTATGTGCCCAGTCTTCTCACTGGCAGGGCATGAGAAGCTGTGAAGTCCTTGACTTAGGGCAAGCACTACTTAGCAACAGCTAAACCATTGGGTGTGTTATCAACATTGTTCTACTAACATACATGATGTTCAACATCATACTAAATCCAAACCACAGCACTGCACCAGCTACTAGGAAGAAAATCTTTCCTTCCTGGAACCTTCCCCGGTGGAGTTGTGCATGAGGTGTGCCTTGGAACATTTTGTCTGCAGCTGAGTTCAAAAGTCAGTGGTTCCCCATCTCAGCCCAGAAAGCAGGTAGCCCAACTTTTGTTGTGCCTTTACACTGGCTACCAGGGCAGTGTAAGAACTACCAACAGAATTCCTTCCTGGCACCTTCCCCGGTGGAAGTATCCATCCCAGCCAAAACCAAGACAGGGAGAAATAAGTACAATAAAAGTCTTGTGGGTCAAGCTAAGGACAGGGAGATCACTTGCCAATTACCATCACAGGCAAAATGACTTGGGGAAATTAATTTAATTTGTTGCCAATCAACAACAGAGTCTGATAATGAGAACAAACCTAAAAACACCTTTTCCCTCACCCCTTCCTCCCTTCCCAAGCTCAACTTCACTCCCAACACCTCTGCGTTCTCCCCCCGAGCGGTGCAGGGGGATGGGGAATGGGGGCTGTGGTCAGTTCATCACACGTCCTCTGCTGCTCCTTCCTCCGCACTCTCTTCCCCTCCTCCAGTGTGGGGTCCCTTCCATGGGAGACAGTCTGCCACGAACTGCTCCAGCGTGGGTCCCTCCCACGGGGTGCAGTCCTTCAGGAACAGCCTGCTCCAGCAGGGTCACAAGCCCGGCCAGCAAACCTGCTCCAGCCTGGTCCTCTCTCCACAGGGTCTCAGGTCCTGCTGGAAGCTGCTTCAGCGTGGTCTCTCCACAGCATCACAGCTTCCTTCAGGGCACATCCACCTACTCCACTGTGGTCCTCCACAGGCTGCTAGGGAATCTCTGCTCCACACCTGGAGCATCTCCTCCCTCTCCTTCACCACTGACCTTGGTGTCTGCAGAATTGTTTCTCCCACACATCCTCACCCCGCTCTCCCAGCCATGGTTGTGCATCTCCTTTCCCCCTTATTAAATACATTATCCCAGAAGTGCTACCAGCGTCACTGCTGGCCTTGGCCAGCAGTGGGTCCCCCTTGGAGCCAGCTGGCACTGGCTCTGTCCAACATGGGGGAAGCTTCTCGCAGAAGCCACCCCTGCAGCCCCCCCAACTTGCCACGCAAACACAATACGATGCAGTTGTTTCAGTCCCAGATAACACCTGGTTAGGAGCAGGTGCACAGGCGGACCTCCATGTCTTGCTCTGCATCTCTATTACAGATAGAACCCAAACACTTTTGGTATTTCTGAGCATATTTTCATTCCCAGGTCTTTTTAGCTTTGAACTTGGCTCCTGCCAGTGGTTTTCATGAACACCAAATGTATCTGGTTTCATTTTTCATTTTAATTAAGAGATATTATTTGACATGGTTTGACAACATAAAGCTTACTAACTACAATACATTGATCTATCTTGGACTATAACGCCTGTCATCAAAACCTATTAACATCACTATCTGGAAGACAGCTCCTCAGGTTGCTAAGGACAATAACCTGGAAATTAAATCATGATCAGATATTTAAGCAAATTATTCCAGAATAGAATACATTAATCAAAAATATATAATTAACTCTAAGTGCAATAGAACCAATTACTGGAAATCCTAAGGATACAATTATTTTTAAAAGGCAGTAAAAAGTGAAAGGATAAGTAAATTGAATTTTGCTGGAGGTTATTCTCTATGAAAATCAGTATTTTTCAAATGTGCTGTATCCTGTTTCTTATGTATGAATAAAGCATGTTGCTTTTGCTCAGGATTTGTGCCAAACTGCTTGCAGCTGAGCCAGCTGGGGGTATACACCTCTCCACCCCACTCAAAGACTGTTATAATCCGTCATTCCCATGAGTGCCATGGGCTTCGTGTTCTTTCCCCTTGTATTAAAATGCAAAAACAAAACAGGAGATCAGCTATCTACCATGCCAATAACAGCATATTTCTGCTGCAGTGTCTATGGTGCTATTAAAAAAAAATCAGGTTGCCTTATTTAAATCCCCAATTAGGGGACAGTTCTGAAAGAGTTTCTCTGTCACACTGAGAGGCTGCTGCATTTCTGTTTGTACGGTTTGGGGGGTTGTTTTCTGTTTGTGTTCTTTATTTCTTACATACCGTAGTCTGAGGGGAAATAAAAGATGCTATTCATAAAACTATCATTCATTATTATTCTTGTAAGTGATAATCACTTTATTAAAAAGAAAGAAAGTACCAGAATCGAATCTGTACTGAAAACAGCGATTTTGGAATGTATGGGTAGATACCGAACAGTTGGAGCCTTTCTCAAATGCCTCTCCACAATCAAATCTTCCCGTATGTACACAGCATCACATCGAAACCAGAAACCAAAGGAAGCAACATAAAGTTGAAGCCTTAGTTCATTCCTGGAGGTGGCATTATAAAACAAATCCTTTTTATTCTTTCCCCTTCCAACATGTTATAATAGTAATGAATACTAATGCAATATCACTCCTTGATGGGATTTTTTTTCCTAATGATACAGAGCGCTTTAAAGGATTTTTTTCCCCTCCACCAAGTGTAATGGTATTTTAATTATGTAGTTCTAAATGCTCAAGAACTTTAATGAGGAATTTGATAGACTAATTGAACAAGACGCAGCCAAATATAAAAATTTAAATAGATGCTCCACACATTTTACGATTCTTGGCAAAGGTGCCTGAAAAATGTGTTGACCCGTTTACACATCACCCTGGGTATTTCACTTCACTGCTTCACATTCTACATCGACAATCCATCTGATGGCAAAGAAAAAGAGGATATTAATTTGCAATTGCAATGTCACCATCTTCATCTAAGTGTTAATCGTACAGAAGCAACAATTCTGCATACTGGGGGGAGAGGTTCCATTAAAGAACAAGATAGGTATGAAGAGAACTAACTAACTGACTTGAACAGCTGAGATTGAATCTTAGGGAAATCTTGAAATTTAGAAAAGATAAAGAGCTTTTTTTTTTTTCCTTCCCTATCAGGACTCCTAGTGTTTACTTGACAGAATACAAGCCTTTAAGGATGTTGTTTAAAGTTACCCATCTCATTTACAGCAGCTCCATAATGTAACAGTAACTTTGGAGAAACTACTATAATTACAAGAGAGTAAAGCTTCTGCGAAAGCAAAATCAGGGTCAGAATCCCTAAGTATCTTGGGTTGCAAATCTACACCATAAAACCCCCAGCTTTTAAAAGCCAGCACGGTGATCAGTATCTGATGGCTGGAAGTCCTCTTTTAACCATTTGACTAACTACAGACAGCAAAAGGACGTATTCTTCACATCAGTGGCTTAACACAGTCACTGCCGCAGGAATAACATGTCAGTCTCCCTGGCAGTCCAACACACTCCTCCAGTGTCAGTTTAAGGTGGAACTTCATCTGTTACTTCTGACTGAGAGCTGCTCTGATCACAAAAGAATGACTGTTATAAATGACTGTAAAGCCATCCTTACCATTTAATATTCCTTATTATGTGTTATTACAACAATGCATCTTATTAAATTGCATCATTTATTAAATATGAATATTTAACTATCCATACCTTTGCTAAGTTATTTTTTCATTCTAAATCTTTGGAAGCTACATGACACAAACTGAAGGTCTTCTGTTTATTTAGATATTTTCATTTATCTTTGTGCAAACATTGGTTCATCTTCCATTGGTTCACCTTCCAAGGAGAGGTATTTCATATTGCTTGTAAGTTAATTTTCATTTCAGATTTCTTTCAGTGCAACCCCATTAGCATGAAAAAAAAAAAAAGCAATGTAAAATCTGGAACAATTTTGCCTTCCTGAAAGTACCCTGTGGCCTGTTTTGCTGAATTATCATGTAAGCCAGGCTCAGTTGATAATACATACTAAAATTTCTGGGTTTGATAGAGGTGAAGATTGAGGACACATGCCTTCTGGAATAACAGATCTCTCCATGGGCACTAGCACTCGGGAAGCCCAGCAGTGCTGTGTCCAGGGAAACCTCAGCTTCAGCCTTCCTCCAGTGTGCCTGTCCATCAGAGTTCTTCGCTACTCCCTGTCTTTTTGTTGCCAGAACACAGTGGTGTGTGGACTTCTGCACCTCCATCAGATTAGTCTCATATTGGCCACAACATCAGCACAGAGGGAGCAGGATGGGGAAAGACTCCTACACCTCATAATAAAACAACAGAAAAGCATCTCTTTATATGACACAAAAGCATTCCCTTAATGGTTGCCAACCACCTCTCAGCTGCTTCCAGATACAAGCCCACCCAGCAGGTCAGCTTGTCACAAACAAATGGTTTAGGTTATGTAAAGAATCACCAAAGGTATTAACAACAGAGTTTTACTAGGAATTTGTGGGAGTGTGACTTTACAAACTTCAGTGGCAAGGTTCACCCTATTACTTACTACATAGACAAGTCACGCAAAGGAGAATCAAATTTAAAATTAAGATGAAATGATTTACACAGGGATTACAGACATAAAAGGGTAAGGGACATCCTCCCGTTGAGTCACGAGGTTCAGCACGGAACCCCTTGCTTTCTAAACTCTTAACAGAGTTTAGGCACACCTGGATCCAGTTTTAGTTTCAGACTTGGACAACTGTTTATGTTAAAGATGTCTAAGGTTTTGTTCACAGTTTAAGGTTGATCATAGGATTTTAGCAGCACTTAATCTCTGATTAATTTATCATTTACCAAGTGAATCGAGTAGGATTTTCTACAACCACAACAGTAACTCAATTACACCTCTGAGATAGTAATACTTACTGGGAGGTTCCTACATCAGTTCACACACACATGCACACAGACACAAAAGAGCAGATGTACAGAGGTACACATACAAAGGTATACCCATTAAAAGTTCCCCTTGAGTTCAGTAAAATACTTGCATCAAATGCCCTTGCATTTCTCAGCAGGTGAAGGCTGAGCCTCAAGGAGCAGGAAAATCAGCTCAGGCTTTCGGTGATGGTCCCCCAGTACCACAAACTTGGAAGCTCATGAGCTCTGAGAGGTGTCCCACTCAGAGGGAGATGCTGTCCACAGCCCCCTGCAGTCCAGGAGAGCTCAAAGGGCCTAACTTAGGACTGCTGTTTATAGGGTCAGAGGTGTCAGAGGTGTTTGGCTTCAGTCAACAGTAATTTTCTATCCTGGCCACAATCTGAGTTTTTCAAAGTTCCAGTGACAGTTGTACCATACAACTCCGATTTAGATAAAGAGTGGTCCCAGGCTTCTTAGGGGATGCTGTAGTTCAGATAAGGAACGCTCCAAGGCTGTCAGGTGGTGTGGTTCAGGAAAGAAATGTGTCTTGTACAGTCAGTACAGTTTCCCACCTCAGCTGTACAAGTTTCTGGTATGGTCAAGGGATGCTTCGCTGCCAAACTCATTACACAGAGACCAAGGATTGATGGGGGTTCCTGAGATGGTAAAGCAGCCCAGGGGAGGGGGCAAGATGCACCACCACACAGCCATCATACACACTTGATCAGTCTTCAGTGCTTTCTAGGACAAGCAACTGACTGAGCACTGATGAACAGCGAGGTTGTCATTAAATCGCTAACACCGATTTTAACTTCCCAACACCTATGTTGAGTCAGACAGGACACTGCATCTCCCAGAGCAGCCACCAGCAGCTGCTGGAGATTCAGGAGATCCTATAATGGATGATTAAGGAATAACTCACTTTCTAGGGAAGGTTTCTTTCTAATTTGCAGGCACTGAGAGGATTGGCAATAGTCAGAGCTATGGCCATATACTGTCCATCATGCCTGCAGACATTCACAAGCCACATAAAGACTTGGTCAATGAACTCTGTTAAGAGCTTACTATTTTGTGGTGAGTTCTATAGATTAATTCTGTGTTTGGTAGAAAACAGATACAATTAATTTGTAACCTAGCAATGCTAATCAAGTTGCTTTTGCTGGCACTACATTTAACCTGCCTTGCTGATTTGTTTACATCTTCTGTGCTTACATTTGTTCGTAAGCTGTCCAGAAAATCCACTAGCAGTACCTAAATAATTGTACTGCTAATCATAGTTCTACACTGGATCATACTGCTAAGTTAACTGAGCAATAAGTATGATATCAACAGCTGAAGGAAAAAGATACAGAGAAATTACACATTGGGGCCTCACATATTCTTACTAGATGGCCTGAAGTAGTATTTTGCATTTTTCAAGGCCACTGTAAGCATTCAGCAGCTGGCTGGTAGACATATGGGTTTTGTAGTGTTTTAAAAAAAATAAATATTTGATGATTCATGTAAAAACACGATGACGGAGTGAAATACTGTAGGATGACAGCTTGTTTTTATTTTAACTCCTGAGAATCGCTGGCTTGAATAATTTTAAGAAGAAATATGTGTGTGCATTTGTCTTCATACACTTAATGATGCGTCTTTCAGCTAACGCAAAACAAAATGTCAGAAATCTAACACCTTTGTCACTTCTAACCTTGGTACATGTGTAAACCTAGGAATCATCTACTGATATGATACACAAGTTGTCTTATAGAACCTCTTCTCCACAGGTGTGACTTTTCTTCTATGAAGAGTCATTTGTCTTAATGACATTGTTATGACACACCTACAGCTTGACTAACATGCTTCAAAACACAGTGCGCGTGCTTTTGTGACTAAGTGCAATAATGCAGAAGCTTATGTAAAGCAGCTAACACTACATCCCAAATAACAGCGTCTACTCAGTTTGCACATGCCCACTAGCTTATAAGAACTGGAGGTAGTCAAACTTGTGGCATTTGGTCAACCCACGATAATTCTGAGCCCAAAATGATGCTTGGGTCCATATACACAGGTTACTTTTGTTATAGGATTTGTTCCTCATGCTGATGCCCACTAGGCATGTCTCCACCGAATTCAGATACATGCCAGAGAAATTTAGTGTAAAGATCTGCAGGAATCTGTGCTTTGCATTCAATAGGTTACACTAAGACTTGCACCTGAATTGCAAACACAGTTCTAAGCTTTCCTGAAGACTGAAATGTTTGAATTGAGAATCAAGTTTTGTAGCCAAGCCAAATGTTTACAAAGGGGTGTGCATGTCACAAATGCTTACAAAAAGTGATATAAAGGATTTTTTTTTTTTTTAATAATTAAATGGGGGAAAATAATCTGTAAGTACTGAAAATTTTATGTCTAGTAAGAAGTACATTATTAAAAAGGTTGTCTAGGACAACCATTGAAGAGCCCTATTCATACATTCTGTCCAGTCACCAAATTCTTCCAGGACAATTTCTCATTACTGGGCATGCTTGCCTTAGTGCTATGTTCTAGAGCATCCACAGGGCTGAAAATACACCTGGTTCCTGCTCCATCTGATGAAAGCAGTCTTGCATGTTTGCACTGACCTCACACTTTTAAGGGAGCAGTTGTGAAGAATGTGGAGATGAAGCATGTCCAACCATCCTACACTTCCTGAAATTCACATTAAACCGAGAAAGCAGTGTGGAAGAAAATAAAAGAGATGTGCCTGACCCAGCCCAACAAAACCACATAAATTGGAAAGCAAAGCTGCTGGTTCAGTTTAGCATGTGTTGTGCACAGACAAGCCAACTTATTCAATATGCAGCATCATTTACTTTGCTGAGACTCTGCAATAAGTACAGAGAACGTATCAAGGAAAAACAAAAAAGGATCGTATCATGCCACCAACAGCTACATGTAAAGTCCAAATGATGTTCAAATGTTTAATTTTAATTGATAGATGTACATAGCTGAGAAATTCCCTAACTTGAGTTAGACTATTACTCTGATCCCTTACCTCTGACATGTTCAGAAAACCCTCAGAATCAGTGCCGATACATTTCACTTCAGTGCAAGATATCACTACACCAGAATCAGACATGGAATAGCAATTCTTTTTATTACAGATACTACAAGCAAGATGAAAATATTAGTTCTTCAGCATAGAAATGCTTTTCCATTTTTCCAGTTCTAATTTCTTGATGCTTTGCATTCAGTAAAAGATGTAATTTTTTTTATGCCTGTGAGTTTCTATGTGTATGGATATTTATAAATGTATGTAAGCAGATAGGTACTTACTAATTAGGCTGAAATAGGGATCTCTGAAACTGGATGGTGCTGGGTGTTACCAAATAACACCCTAGGAAGTCAAACACTGGCAGTTATGCTTTGTAGCTTTAAAATACTCCAGGGTTTGATTATTTTATGATAATCACAATCCCCACCATGCGTTATTATACAAATAGTCGTCTCAGACTGTGAAACTGGAGGAACATGACCTATAAAGTTTATCTAGTGCAGCAGTTTTCTTCCTTGGTGATTTTGCTGTCAACATTGCATTAATCTATGTCTATTTTTGAGCAAGACACAAACAGCACATTATCATGGAGAAGAAACAAATGTCAATGAAGCAACACAAATTTGCTTGTGTTTCTGAATATAGGATTTCAGTACAGAAGAGATCAATAGCAACAGTGCTGTTCTCTGAGCGTACCCAGGACCCAAGATTTGGCAAGATGAAAAGGCCATCTTGCGGACCTACTTCATATTAAAAAGTTATGTCAAATAAATCAGCATAAATATATCACAATATTATTATTCAAGTAAAGAGGAACTAGCTTATCAGCTAGTGAATAAGTCATGGTAAAATTATAATAAAGGCATTCTTATATGATTTAATGAATAGGGGTATTTTGGCAGCCTTTCTGGAGAGCAATAGAACAGGGTTAACCTGATGAAGATGCAAACGAGACATGGGTACCAGGATGAGAAGGTGGTGTTATAGTCCCACTTCAGTATATTTTGAGATTGATTAGAATGTTTGCTTGATGTTCTCACCTTATCATTCACTCCAAAATGTCAACAGCCACTTACAAAATTAAGAATTAAGAAAAGGTGATAAAAAAAAAAATGTTTACCTCAAACATGTCAGATTATAAATACTTCTATTGGCAGTAAATGAGGAAAAAGGGGTCTTCATGGCTTCATCACAATCCAGGATTGTCATCTGACTGATTGATGCATTGTTAAAGCTTTTCCCTTAATCCAAGTTGCACCTCTATGCATAGCATTTATACCTCAAATCAAGTGCTGAGCAGATTTTACCACATAGGTAAATGGCAGAAATTGCCAGACAAACTCATTTAAAAAATACTTTTTCCCGTAAACACTTCAGAATTTCTGAGTGCCTGGATTATCTGGTGACCGCTTCTCAGATTACATCCATTTCATGGACGCAGTGCCAGTTGTACTACTCTGCCTACTGCCAGCATGTCCTTTTGCTCTACACAACAGCAGGACTTCCACATATCTATACTCGCTGTGTTGTTAAATAGAAAGCCTAATTATGCATTTTACATACATACAGAGATGATCTATAATAACGTGCAATCATTTGTCATACCAGGATCACAGCGCAGTTATCCTACATCAGCATTTCTCCAAAATTGTGAAGTGTGGGGAAAAAAACAGCACTCTGGATGGAAACAAGCACATCCTACTGCAAAGGGTGGAAAGCCAGCCCCATATTGCTGCTGTGCCCTTCTATGTGCCGCCAGAGCTACCCCAGCCGCTCCGTAGGTGTCCAAGCAGCTGCTCAGTGCTCATTAACAGGCTCTCCTGCTATGCAAGGTGAACACCCTGAGAAACTGTGTACTAAATATTACTCCAACCTTAACTATCAAAATAAGAGTTGACGTATAATTCAATACATGAGCAGTCTGGTAGGTGATGATGTATAACGTATCTTTTGGTATGGCTGGCAGACATTTAACAAATACTCCGGAACTTTCAAGGGTATTTGTTCTAACTACACTTTCTTACTTTTTAGAAGATATCGTAAAGAGAGTTCCTTCAAGTAAAAACAGAATCACAAAGCTCACTGGTACTAGCACACATCACCGTCTTGCTGTATTGCACACTTTGTATTTTCAGTAAGCATCCCTCCTGCAGGACATCAAAGTAAACATCCTAATTTTCTATGTTACATTTAATACCACTTCTGCTTAAGAAAACAAAGGATAAAGCTATGACATTATCACCCCAAGTTTCCATAAATTATCTCTGTAATATCTCACTAATTAGTTTTCCTCATATGTAAAAGCAATATTCATGGAACCACCCCATTACTGTTTCTTTCTGATATCCCTCTATATGTTGGGCTTTAAAAAAACAACCTTGAGAGAGTCTGAAATGCAGCTTTTCAGTGCCATAGCCAAGATCCGATTTGTAATAATCTATTCTGTATTCCAGCTGCCCCATAGAAACCTGGTATTTTGTTTTAAGTTATCTTTGCCCATGGTTAGAGAATGAATCGCTCCTTTCTTGAAAGTATGAATAAATCTTTGCAGTAATGCACTGTGTCAGGGTGGTAAGGAGCTGATGTGACATTTTGTATCCTACTTATTTTAAAAAGACAATTAGGGCCCTCAAGGTGAGTATTACATTCTGCTCTTTAAATTTCTGCAGTTTATCCAGGAGCTCCTTGCTTCAGAAATGAGAATTTTACTGTTTCCAGTCCCAGAACTGCTATAGCCTGGGCATTAGTGAATATCTAATGAAGGAAAAACATTAGATCTCACAAATATAGACACACACATACCTGATAAATGGCCCAACATAGTTTAAACAAAACACGGCTAGAAAAACTCCGGTGAAAAGTGAAAATATTTAGGCATGAGATGCATTTTGTAAGACCCATGAGACAATTAGGCGGCGTCTGCTATTTCTGTAGAAGTTCATAGCCACAGAGACAGTGGAGGGAGACAGATTTAACCTGAGCTTCTAGTATTTTATTTCTGAGATCGATACCTAGGAGTTTTCTGGACCTGGAATTTGGAAAAAAACAGGCACTTTAAAAATTACACCTTTATGGTTTTAACAAAAACCCAACAGCTCATTTTAATAAAATAAAATTAGAAATGGAGCTATCTTAAGTCTGGTTTTAAGGTGATGACTGTTGTGAAAGAAGAAGAGGAACAATCAAGTTGTACCAGGCCTATCCTGTAACTTCTCAGGTACTTTGCGGAATGTCACATCTGAGGTTAAACGTGCCTGTTTTAACTATTTCAACCCTCCAGCAACTTCTGTATCCACCAACAAAATTCAACCAAACCTGCTATATGAGTAAAGAGCTCAAAGTTTTTAATTTTTTTTAAAAAACAACAAACAAACAAACAAAAAAAACCAACAAAAAACATCCCACAACCAAAGACACACCAGAAAATAAATAAATAAATAATCAACCAAACAATCCACAGATACCTCATCATCAAGATATCATCAAGATGGGGTACAGGAGCCACTTGCAAGTGAGTAACCCCCCAGAGCAGGCTGCATTGCATTATCTTTTGTTCTTGGCCCCTGAGGTGGGACAGCTGCGGAGCAGCTGCAGGTTTGCACACACTTGGTTTGGAGCTGAAGTGCAAGCTACTTATTGCCTTCACCATGATACAGAGGAGAACAAACTCATCTGATGGAAATTAGAGGATGCAGAACATGACTGAAAATACAAAGGGAAGGATGAAGTTTTAAAAGCCACAGAGGAGCACAATTTTTTTCCAAAGACAAAGGAAAAGGTATAAGACACAGATCTGTAGGAAGGAGGATGTTAGTTATGCTGCTTATGCAACAGCATAAATTACATATATGCCTGCCCACTTCACATTGTACAAATTTTAGTCTTCAGATTATTTTTGAATTTTAATACATTTGTTGAGAGCTTCAGTGTGTGCCATTCAGAATGTATAGACTGTTCTGACTGTTTCAGTACTCTTAAAGGTGATTTTTCAATGGAAAGTTTGCCAAACAATCCGCATTCATGAGGCTCATGGTAGTTTTGAAATCAATACTACTACAGTGAGCTATCTTTCCATCATGAAAGCTTTGTAGCAGGTATGGTTGGAACTCCTTTTTGTGGGATTAAAGCTGAAACTAGAAGTTGATGATCTTCCACCAACCCAAATCTTTACCTATACAACACATGAAAAGTTTTAACTGCCAAAAATAGCTGAGATCCTTTTTCAATTTTCACACAGCTCTGTTTTGGCAAGGTAAGGAATTTAGAGACAAAGGCAATGGACCTTTCACTCTGACCTTCCATCAGATGTGAAACTGCTGCTCCTGTTCCACTTAGGGAACCATCATAAGGTACCTTTATAGACAGAGGCATATAAGGACTCTCTCATGCAATATGAGTGCCATTACTCATGAAAAGTCCCAAAATTCCATGTGAATCTATGTGCTTCTATTCATTCTGTAAGAGTTCATTCTGCAGATCAAATGCTGTTACCGCCATAGGCAGAAACCTACAGAAATAACAGACTATCTGCCAAGAGGGGTACACATGGGGAACATTTGAAGGTTAAGGTTCCTAAAGATAAATCAAAAGGCTTAGGTGAAACTCTGCCAGCTATAACACAGTTGAATCTTTAAAAAAAAATATAAAAATTCAGTTTTTCCCTTCAAATTCTTAACAATTTCTCAGCAGTACTTGTTTAAGGTGCCCTATAGCACTAACTTCCTCATAACACTGAGTGCTAGGAATGTTATAAAACATTTATTTTATTGTTCAGTGCTAAAAAAAAAAATAGTACTGATGGCATTGTTAGGATTAGCTGGTGATATTTGGAAAAGGTATTTCTTGCTACCAACTTCAATCTCCAATTTTACAGACGTATTTCTCTAGGTAGACTTTGGAGCTTACCATCAGCTAATGGAACAAGCTCATCCACAGTTTCACTTAGAAGTTACTAAAATGCAGGTATTAGTTAATATTTAATTCAGTTTGGATGTATAGAGCCTCAACTGTTTTTAATCACTGCTAGTGGAAATGTGTTCTAGTGCTTTACCCTCATGGACATACTGATTTCCAGGAGGCGTTTAAGTTCTACCTTTTCCTTAAGTAGTAAAGAAGACTAGCATCTGTATGACTGGTCTCTTCAAACAACAGACATTTAAGATCCTAATATTGTCCTAAAAAATGAGAAACTGTGGAAGACTCCAGCTGATTTCCACTGCAGGTCACATATGACCCCCTCCCGACACCACTGAAAGCCTGGAGAAGTGCTGAGCTCTATCAGTCTCTCTAAATCACATTCCCAGCCACTATCATGTAATAAATAACCCCTCCTTTCACAGCATGCAACAGAAAAATACAGTATTTATAGCTACACATTACCTCCATTGCAAAAACACTTAGAAGGTGCAGATTATTTTTTTCCTGCGCATTTAAAGCATCAAGTCTTACTGCTCCTTCATTATTGGTGTCTAAGAACACTGTCAAAAACGTCTCAGATTCTAGTCCCTCCACTTGTAATAAAATCCAATAATATTTTGATTATTGTATCCTAACTTGAATTGCTGTAAAGATACTAGTGCTTTCACAATAGACTACAAAGGACTACAACAGACATTGTCTTCTGCAGCATCCCAGCTCTGAATTTTATATTGCCTTTGTAAAGTTTAGTAGGTTTGGAAGCAACCTGCACATTTTCTTTGTGTATCCCTATTTCTTTTATTCACTTCACTGGCACTCATTTGCATGGTAAGACAGAGCCAAGACTTGCTGCTTTGCTTGTTTGATTCGAGCTTTCTGCTTAGAACACTGTTTAGCAGTTTCACAGGTTGCCTACAGCACTTCAGTGTCCTCCACTACCCTGCTGCTCTCCTATGTGCTGCTTTGGATCAATTTACTCCAGTCAATAACCATTTTTGGAGTGTTTCATTTTTCCATATGATACACTATCTAGTCTCTTAACACATCATTTAAACTCTTTCTGAACTGACAAACTCAAGAATTGTCTCATTTTCTCTTTTGATCCTCTATAAAAGCAGATACATTCAGCAGATACCAGAAAGGTAATTTTGTAGACTTTCCACAATCTCAGCAAATGTTTTGTTGGCTGATTTAATACCAGCTCTTAAGCTATACGGCACATTATAGGCTATACAGCACGTTATAGGTTTTAGCCCTCATTACACTCCGTAAAAGCGTCACCTTTTACTCATCACTGATATCATTTGTTATAATACATTGTTCCAACTTCCTGATGTAGACCAGTTGTCTATTGATCTATCAAACAGCCATTCTTGCTCTAGTCCCTGTGAACTTTCTGTCCTTGCACAGTGTGTGCCATTCTCGCAGTGCAAACCCCAAGCTCTCTGTGACCCCTCTCTACTGCCGTATTCTTGATTCAGGCTCTCACACACATTTGCGGTGTTTTATCTCTCCATGTTAAAAGGAAATCACACAGACAAGTGGATTCTGAAACCTGGGTTTAGTAATTCCAGACAAATATAGAATGACTAGACACACAGAGATGCTCCATAATAATCTAGTGTCTTTTACCAAGGAAATAAAACCGTTAGAAATTAGTAAATTACTTAAAGTAGTACTAAAAAGAATAACTTAACTGGGCTTGAAAGAAGCAATGATCACTTATAAGTCAAATTCAGTTTCATTCAGTGTCTGTAATTGCTATGGAAAACAGGCTAATATTCAGGAGTACTTAATTTTTGTGTATTTAAGACATGAAGCACATATTATCAGAAAACTTACAGATTACATGTGGCAAAAGCTGACTTGAAAAATGGGTACTAAAGGTTCAGATTGGTGCAGCCTAGCAATGGGAAATGCCTGCTCTGAGGCACCAGGCTGTTCTGGACTGCACTGGGAATGTGGCAGATGATCTTGGAAGAAGGCCAGAAAAAGTCTTTACTATTATATAGATAAAGAAATCACCAAGAAGCAAAGTTATGTTTATGAAAATTTTCCCTCCATCCATGCAAGTCACCCACAATGATTTCTTCTAGACTATATAAAAAGATTAATAGAAAATTTGCTGAAACGTGTACTGCTGATTCAGCTGGCTTACAAGTGACACTTTTTCCCCATTCCCTTAAATAAAGTTTGTTAAAAAGATTTAACGTCAAAATAGTTAGAAGCACTTTAAATTTAGATGTCAAAAATTAATAGTTATTTTAATTTTTAAAACCCCAGGACTGCTGCCTTCAGAAAATCTTAATGCTCAGCTTGTTTTGAAAACCAAGATGTAGGAACACTTAGAAATCTAAAATACTGATGCAGCCCTTTCAAATCATCTCTTTTGAGGGAATTAGATAAATTGCAGTTTAAAGAAACTGTTTTTATGTGAGGTTTAAAGGTTCACCAATTACAAAAAGGAGTCATTCCTAGTAAATAAATCAGGTTCTTTAGAGCAGTGGTAAATCTGGGTTTGAAACCTGGGATTGACCGTGGGAACAAATAAGTATGTAAATAATAGACTGTATATTTGAGTCTACTTAAGATAATAGGTCACTGAAGGCAAAAACAAGTTTGAGAGCCATACCGCTTCATACCAGGAGATTTTAGGCTGTAAAAATTTATCTGAGAAAAAATTAGGGTGAAAGGCTAAATAGCCCAAGTTGTCAGAAGGATTATTAATTCCTTTCTGAGACCAAGAGATAACGTCTAGAAAACACAGAAAGCATTAGCAAGGGAATTGGGAGTACGATGCGACAAACTAGCAGAAGAAAATGCAAGTTAGAGGGAGAGGGAAGTTTTGAGATTAGGCAACAGCTTGTCTCAGATAGCAGAAACGAAGTGTCTTGTTGAAGGTCTGGTAAAGGAGCATTAGAGGACAGCGTGCAGCAACCAGGAAGTACCACAGCAAGATCAGTTAGAAATATAGAGGAAATATTTACTTATATTACACAATAACAACTCCCCCACCTCAGTTTGTATGCCAGAACAGCAGTTAAACCACATGACACTATTCTCTTTCCACAGAGAGCACCTAACCCTGCCCCACGCCAGGTCTCGAGGGTGCATAGGCCTGGGAGGGCAATGCCAGTATTCAGGGCCACAAAGTCACGAGTGGGGAATAAACTTATGTTTGCACTCACAGCTGCTGTACAACACTGCCCTGCCTCTCTGACTTCAGAGGAGGTAAAAATTTAACATTTCCTTTGTTTCTACCCTAGTAAATCACTGCTTGCAGACTGTTAACAGAAAAACAGAGTTGAGAATACCCTTAGACCACGTGCAAAGTTGGCAACTGCAGAATTGGTTTTTTTCCAGCAAAGAATAGGCAGCACCCCAGAATGATAACAAGACAAAGGTTTTCTCAACAGCCGTCCCAAGCTGTACAACACCCTGGAATAACCTACTGTCTTTGCCTAATGTACCCAGGGAAGATGAAAAATATTGGATTTCCAGAGAACTTTTTAAAAGGAGAGACACTCCATTGAACACTTCTCCAAAGGCAACTTCCTCCAAAGCTGAAATTCCAGAAGCTATCCACTGTTTCCACATTTGTGCATGCATCTCTGGTCCTAACAACCAGTGGGGAATAAGACTTTGTTTTTACAGACATAGATCTTCATGGAACCGAACCAATTACTTTGAACAGACTACGAATTGTTAAGCAGAGAGAAGAAAAGAGGGAATGTATTCAAAGAAGGTTCAGAGAAAAGACAAACAATGCAGCGCAAGGTATCCTTCAGGAAGAACTGGACTGAGGCCAATACGAGCATTAACTGACATCCCTCTTATTCTTCAGGATTAAAAAAGTGTCCATGTCATGCTGACATTGCTTCTCAGTGTATCAACTAAGCCACTTATCAGCTAATTCAACATCATTATAGAGGTAAAAATGCTAAGGCTTGGACCAACAGCAGAGAAACTAATGAACATTTTATCCTGGTACTGTCTTGAATTAAGATGTTCAGACCTTCTGTTCCATCCATACACCTACAAATATTTGTGTCAATGGAAATTTTCTTCTCATAAATCATTCTGCAGCCTGACTTGTACATGTTTACCCAAAATTAAGCAGAGCATCTACATTCACTAGGAAGCATAGTTCACTCAGTTATCCAGTTAGAATCCAGGAAGACCATCACACCAAGAGATACAGTCCCAGCCAGGTAGCTCCACACAAACAAAGCAGGAAGCATATGACAGAGTGTTTACAGGTTTTTTATTTCCGAGTATTTGCAGTTACCTGTGTGTAACTGGAAGACAAGAAGACTGATGTATTTCTGTTGACTAACATACAGGTAGGAGATTTCACCTACCCTTCAGCCTCATTTCAGCACTGAGAAAACAACATTATTTGCAATGGGTAGGAATCCCTTACATCCTACAGATTGCAACAAAATTTGCACTTGTCTGCAAGGAGCAGTGATGATCTTTCTCTCTGTCGCCACCATTTCCTACCACTTTTTGATTCTCCAGTCTGCAGTGCTATCAGAAAACACTTTAGCTAAAGAAACACGTCTTAGTACTGTTATATTTTATGCCATTTGCTGATCTTGCTTCTGGGCTACCATGCTTAATCTGTAATGGCAAACAATAACTGTGAAATGTTAAGGTATTGAGGGAAACTTGAAGATGGAGATTATTTTAAAGATAACCCTCCAAATCCTAGAATTTTATATTCAGGACAGATAGTCTGCAATATTGAAATATACAAAGTAGAAACTTCCATATAGCAAAAACTGACTTACTGGCTTCTTAATATAAAAGTTAGCATTTTGATTCCCAGAGGTTAAAATAAGATGGAGTCTCTTTTCTTGACATTTGGGTCCATTTTTTTCTACTTTTTTTTTTCTAATGTAAAAAAAAAATAGTTAAGCTAGCAGTCACTGAATGAGGCAAGAGCAAATATAGCCAAAAAGGGAACAATAGAGAGAAACTATGACGTTTATAAAGTGATTGGCTTGGGCAGGAGGAAAGTAAGGAAGGGATATAGACAGCGAGATCCATTTCGCTTAAGCCTCGCACAAAAGGCCCATAAAGGAAGGAAGGAATTGCAAAGACATGGTTTATTGACCACTCACCACTGAGCCAGAGTTTCCCTGTATAAATTCTTTCTTAGAAGGTTAATTAAAAAAGGGTTAGGGCCGTGACGTGAAAACCCTTTATTCACTAGTGTAATGCTTATTCACACAAGGGATTCCATTGATTTAAGTGGACAAGGGATTGCTCATGTGGCTTAAGGGGGTTTTGAGGCACTGCAAAATGGGAATGCTCTCAAGTAACAATACATGCAGCCTAGGCACAGCAGCATAGCGTAGCTTGTGTATAGGAGCAACAGAGTCCCCCGTGCTATTGGTTAACTTTAATTATCAGGGACAGAATAAATAGGCAGCAGCTACGTTAAAAACCTGCACATATAAATACGAGACAGAGAAAGGTCATTAGATAATTTAGGCTCTGGTTTATAACTCAGAACGTGTATTAGCATGCCAAAGTAACAACCCATTGTCAAGAATATCCTTCATGTTTCTGTGCCAGCACAGGCCCCAGCCCTGCCATGCTCAGGGCTGAAGGTGGAAGTGTGGGGCACTGGTGGGCACGACTGGGCATCCCACAGGTGCAGAGGATAGAGGTGGAAGGCATCAGCTCCCCGTGGATTGCTGTAGTGCCTGGATCAGCAGCAAATATAGCTGGAGCCCTCTGCAAATAAACCAGGTCTTAAATTCATTTCTAATATCCCGTTCACTCTTTTACCCCAAAACTGCTGCTTTTTCTTGCCTTGCACTGCTTCTCCGTCCCTTTACAGATTCCAGCTGTAAAACGTACAGAACTTGTATGTGTTGTGCAAATCTTTGATATGTGCAGAAGTAGCATGCAAGGACAGAATTAGGTCTGTAACATAACATACCCAAACAAAAATCCTGTTTAGTCCTGCATCTCCTAACTTCTTTTTGTGTGAATTCACAAGCTCATTTTAAGAGTTCTGTGGTGTAATTCTAACTCCTAGAGCATATGTACTTCAGAGTAGCTTTGCTTTTGAATGTATAGCAGGGTCCTACATTATAATTGATGATCCTAAAGAGGGACAGCAATCTCCAGGCAGCACCAGCAGGAGCTACGGGCCAGTCCCTGTGTGCTTCCCAAACAGTAAAAACAGAAGGAGTGGATGAAAAATGGAGCCTGCAGGGGTTAGATGACACCTTTGTTCACCGTGTACATGCTCAGTAAAGCTATTCCATACATCATTGCTGGAAAGGACAACGTCATAAGAAAAGTTTGTATGTGTGCAAAGTGTGGCACTACACTTCTTAGCAAAATTAAAGAGATTACCAGAAGAGGAATGTTGTATCTTACACACTGATGCTTCTAGCGACACTAGAGAAGTAGAATTTTGGAGCAAACTGAGTGATTCATTAAATTAAAACTATTTTTCATAAGACTAAGACTTTACATAAAACAAGTACCTTACAAACATCAGCTTTGTCTATGCTGCAACCAGAAATACACTACAATGATTGTTTTTAGAAATTCCTTAAAATTATAGGGACAGGAAATCATCTGAATGATTAACAACGTAGGAAGAATCAACAGATAACTATATACACCAAAAAAAAAAAAAAAAAGCTGTTAACATCCCAGGTGTAAACTACTCATTCAACACACGCAAGAAACAGAGGCCCAATTTCTTTCTAGGACAATACAGGGATCTCAGGAACACAGGCTATTTACACCAATACAGGCATCATAAAAAATAACCATATTGTACAGAGTTTTCCTACAAACCTTGTCAAACTTAAGTGTAACAACAACAAAAAGGGGAAGAAAAGAATAACTCTGTGGTTGAGGAAAGGTGCTGCAGGGCATAGCATAGGTAGGAAATCTTATCATACCTTTTGCAGCCTGCTCTGAGGAACAACACTTCAAATGCAGAAGGGTGATCAATAAATCTTCATGATAGTTGAGCCGAAAGCACTCAAAGCTTTCGCATCCCTCTAGCTGGCATTACACCCATCCTTCAGCAGCAGAGCACTCCTCAAGGACAGCAGCCAGCCCCAACATACCACAAACAATGTACATCGTACCACGGTCTCTGCCCAGGACACCTCCCAACTCCTGATGAGGGGCACCTGTAGGCACTTAACAGCATGCATGTAAGGAGACAGGCAGGTGTCAGTCCTTCACTAATGAGTGACCTCAGCTTTTGATAATTTTTGGGTGTGACCTCCCTGAAAGAGAGGCTGCAGGTGTTTGACAGCCCTGGTTGAATTCACTCACTCAATAGTTTTGTCTATTTACTTCTTGAACTCATCAAGGTTTCAGCATCCACAATATCTATTAGCAATGTCTTCCACAGTTTCATTAAGCTTTGTGAAAACAATGACTTCCACCTGGGTTGCTTAAGTTTTGTTGGGTTATTATTATTTATTTTTTTTAAAGTTCACAAGGTGTCCCATATCATGAAAACCAGGAGCAAAGCAGTGGAGCTACAGCAAGCCCAGAGAAGGGTAGGAAAGCTACCGTGCAGGGAGTCCCATGGTACCTTCGGGGGGAAGGAGCTATTGACAGGCACAGAATAAATGATTATAAAACCATAGTGCAATGCAAAGATGAATAGGGAATGATCACTTGTTTTTTCTCTTGAGATTAAGGTCAGACTAGAGGGGCTATATTATTTTACATTCACAACTGTTGGCACACACAATAGTGAATATACTTTCTTCTTTCTGTAGCCATATTTTAGGGGGGAAAGTGTGATTAACTACTTAGGTTTTATAGCTTTAAGGAAAATCAAGGGTTAGGAATATGCTTTATGATATTATGATGTAAATCTATTTATCCAAAGAGAAGGTTTAGATGTCACAAGCTCAGGTTTTAAGAACCTATGCAAAAGCCAGCAAGCAGATGAGAAAGCTTTTCATTCTAAATAAAGCAAAATGTTTGTAGTCAAAGTTCCATATTTTCAGAGCGAGAAATAAGCTACAAATTTTTATCGGTGAGAGTAGCTAATACCCAGGATAACTATGTGGATTTGTTACCAGTTAAATGTTAAATAGAAACTTTTTTTTTTTTTTTTTTGACAGACTTTTGTTCAAGTATTGTTGTTAAACCAGTATCAGGAACTAGGAGCAGGGAAATTTTATGGTCAGTATTACAGAAGAGACCATGGCAGACAACAATCCCTTCTAGCCTTAAAATATATGATCACTTGCTTTTTCTGTGAATGTATTAAAGTAACTTCAGTTCCCAACATGTACATTCACCAATGACAAATCTCCAGTGGAAAAATGTTGATAGCTGCACAGGTGTTAGAATAAAAAATGGCAAAATCTGTTTTCTAGGTGGGAACAGAAGGTGGATTATGTTGGAGATATGTTTGATAGTTATGAACACCAGATACAAGACGGTGTCAGTTAAAGACAACTTGAGCAGATGGATAGCAGAGTGTGTGCACTGTGAAGTGATGTTAATTGAACGGCCTGGGATTATGTTTAAAAATCTTAAAATGAATAATTGGAAAACAATTAAAGAAGCAACTACAATCTGCAAATTCCAGGGTTGCCAGCTGGCCCAGAAGGTGGGATTGAAGCTACATGAAATACAACATTGGGTTTTCTCCTGATTTTCACACAAGAAAGCTCAAGATAGAATGTTTCGTGTATTTCTTCAGGACAATAAGCAACTGTTTCTGATGCAAAATAGCTTTTTGTTTTATAATGGTTTTCACATTGGCAGGATCTCAAACTATTTTTATTTAGAACATCACCATTTCTGTAAGCAAAACATCAGACTGCCAAAGCAGAATTTCCTTAATGTTTTATCAGTATAATTGGAGTGAATGGGCTGCAGGGATGGGGTTTGCCATCACCTATCTGGAAAGATCTCTGACACGGTGCTGTGAGGATGACAGATGCGGTACCATATCTCTTGTCCCTGCTGTAAAGACCACTGATTTACACACATGGTGGGAGCAGTCTGGAGTCACTGCACACATGGTGTAGAGTTGCATTTCACTGTACAAGAGGCTGGAAGCAGCACACACGTAATCATGCTGATGCAGGTTTTCAGCCAAAGGAGCCAAATGGGAGCGTGGTTTCCCCTTTGTGTTCTTACTGAAACCAACATAAAGTCAAATAGTGTACCTTCTGCACATGCTTATCTTCTTCCTCAGCCTCTATTTTCCTCCCTCGGTCAATGCTGGAAAGAAATGGTGTTTTTTACTAATAAAATGAGACACAAAATATAGGAAAAGAGCCAGATGCTTAGCAGTCTTAGGATAGTAGGTTCAGCTTTGCAGAGTACTCCCTGCATGGTGCTGTCGTCAGGACTTGCCCTCTGTGCTAAGTTCTGCAGCATTCTCTTTCAACCCGTTTAGGCACTAGAATCTCAGCGTCCTGAAATTATTGGAAAGTTTAGTTGATTTGTCTGCCTTTCTGGGGCTGGGACCAGGTCCTAGTTCATGTCACGCAAAAATGTGAGGGATAAAGCACAGTGGTGTTGAGGTCCTTTTGATTGCAGAGCATCTTGCAGTTTGGAAAAGACCCTGGAGTAGCCTGGAGCCACTACAGAGGATAAAGATGCCCTGCTCTGTCCCAAAAGATTTACGTGACAGCCTTGACACTCATGGAAACCTTCCTTCTGTAAAACATGTAGAGGCACAAGGCACTCCAGCTCTGACACCATAATTAATACTGTTTTGTATTGAAATTCTAAACCCAGAGAGACTGAATGTAAAATGGGTAGTTCATAGTGTGGTTATTGTACTATTTCTGCATTTATTGT
This sequence comes from Falco rusticolus, assembly GCF_015220075.1. Lineage (NCBI taxonomy): Eukaryota > Metazoa > Chordata > Aves > Falconiformes > Falconidae > Falco > Falco rusticolus. The sequence goes on along the minus strand of NC_051200.1, from coordinate 5,637,678 downwards.
GAAAGAGCAGCATTCAGAAGCCACTGTGTGCCATGGCCCCACTTTGAAAGTTAATTCTGAAGATTGCTGTTATTAAGGACAAATTAAGCTTATTCACTTTCTCTTCCTTGAACTCCTTTCCTTGTAATGTCAGTGACTTGCCATATGGACTAAGAACAACATTTGGTTTCATGTGTCTGATCTCCAAGGTAGCCCTTACCAAACATTATCACCTTGCATTTACTCCCTGTTCTAATTCCAGGGATGAGGTTGCATGTGAGATATTGGGATTTCCTGTCTGTGCAATAGGAAACACTGCTGGTATCCCTGGTACCTGTGGTAGCTGTTCAGAACCAGTGATTTTTCCAGTGGCCGCTGCTGTAACATCTTTAACTGATATGCACCTTTTGCAATTCATCAAGTGCACCTTCAGCATGAACTTGCTTTGAAATGGCTCACATTAACCACCTTCCACCAGCTCCCGCCCTCAGTGTATTCCCTGAGCAGCTGCGTGCTGCTTCACGGCATTCCCATCCAGAGCACCTCTGCTTCAGGAATGCACTTCAGGGACTGTTAAAGCCCTGATGCCTCTAATAGCTCCAGTAAAGAGCAGAAATAAATATAAGGAAGGGAGAGAGAAATATTCAGGTACACTCAGTATTCAGGCAGGTAGCCAGCTGTCTATGTAGAAATAGCGTGGGGAGGGAAGCTTATCTCCTTCACCTCAGTGTCTCCCACACAGCAAACAGCCCGAACGCAGGCATTCACCTTCCTCCGCCATGGCATGAGTTGCTGTGATGCCAGTGGGTGACACCAAAGAAGAGGGGTGTAGGGAGGCTGCCTCCTCCCACAGTACAAGGGTGCTACTGCCCAGCAGAAGCAGGTGCTGCAGCACCGCTGTACTGGGCGTTGTTTCACTCTGTAAGAATGTAAATAACAGGAAAGCTTTGCTCTTGGATGGCACTGGGAGAGAAGGCAGCTTTGTGGGTAATGTTAGCAGATCTGCCTTACAGGACGTGGTTTTTAACCAGCTCCCCAGTCAGGCCATCGGGCAGGGCTGATAAGACATTGGGGGAAATTTATCTGGCATTTACTGGAGTGAAAACTGTGTTAGTGCCTGGAGCTCACCCCTTACCATTATCCTCTTGTAATGGCACAGTAAATAGAACAGCATGAAAATGTTGAAATAATAAAAAAAATAATTATCCAAATATTTTGAATCTCCACACTACTGAAATTAATCCCAATTTGGGTTAACTTTCAGAAGCATTTCTATTTCTCAGGTAGACATCCAGTTGATTTATTTGCGCAGCAGTCCCGGGTGCTCTGCACCGAGGTTCCCCCACCAGCAGAAGCGGGATTACTCTTCCTTTACCTGCCTGGCCACCGGCCTGGGTGAATCCTGCACAGAAAATTTCCTCACAGGCATATCCCAATCCTTTTTTGTCTGTTTCCCAAATAAATTCTTGAAAACATGCTTACTAAAGGGAGTGCTTACAGAGGATCTAATAAAAATGCCCGCTATGAGAAAGATCAACACGGCCGGTAACTGTGTGGGCTCTCAAACATGCCCCAAGCCAGCAAGACGTAAGCATGTATTTAGAGGACATTCGACGAGGAGATGATTGCAAATTTACAGCAGAACCTGGGGTTAAAAACTGCCTTTATCTCCTGCAAAATGGCTGCACTGGGGACGGAGGTGCTATTATCATGCTTTTAAGCTTCTCAGTTACTTAAATGATAGGAATTAGACACGTGCTGTATTTCCTGGAATGTCTTGAAGGTTCGCCAGCTTCTTAGCGCTCCTTCCTAGTAACTAGTGAAAGCAAAGCAAGTTCGCGCGGCTGAAAACCTTTGCTTTCCCAGAAATGGGATAGCTTTTCAGGCAGCGCCACAGAGGCCGGGACTGCCAGCCACCCTGTGGTGCCGTGGCTCCAGGGCTGCTCCCCAGGTCCTGTGCAGGTCCCTCCTTCCCCCAGCTCTCACCTGAGTCCACCAGGTGCCCGCTGGTCCTGACCTCACCTTGCAAACTTGACTTCTGGGCTCCAGCCGGGAGCTCCACGGGAGGTGGCCGAAGTCGCCCATTCCCCAGAGCAGCGGGGCAGGCCGGGATGGCGGAGGGGCAGGAAGGGTTAGGATGCTGAGAAGCCAGGCAGGCCACAGAGAGCCGCCCAGGAATGGTGTTGAGCACGCGCTCCAGAAGTCAGATATTTTTGCAAAAATGAAGGTATGCTGAAGTACTTGTGTGAAGAGCTGGGTGCCCGTGGCTAGTGCTGGTCCCAGGTAGGGCACGGATGAGGGGGGCTGAGGGGCGCCCCACTGTGGGCCCATCTGAGCCCCTCAGGGAGGCTGGTGGCACCCGTGAGCTCGAGGGAGGCCATTGCAGCCCACGGGCTTGGTAAATCCTGTCACATGCCTTCACAGACTATTTACAGCTCTTACATTCCTCAATTCTTATCTGAACAGAAATGACATTTAGTCCCAACAGGAACTACATGCATTTACATCTATAGACCATGTCCTTAAATGTTCTTAATGCCAAAAAGACCCATCTTCTTCTGATAACAATATTGTGTCTTTGAGGTGTTTTCCTTGTCATGTCATATTGTGATGAATCACACAGTGCCATGCCAGTCACCTCAGGGAAGCAGATATAAAACAAATGCTGCTTAAAAAAGGAACGAGATGTTTATAAGACTACGTATGAGATGTACTCTGTCTCAGGACTGCTAATGTCGAGGTGCTGTTTCCCATCCGATACGGCCGGGGTGGTCTGCAGGCATGTCTTGGCACCTTACACAAGTCACCTCCACCGATTAACTTACAAGTTTCAGACAGATTTTTTAAGTTGAGCTTTTGAGACCTGCACTTCAAAGCCATAAGGGAAAATATATTGTATTACATTATCAATATGTGAATCAGGCTGGAAAAGCTTCTCCTCAGGGATCTGAAAGCCATTATAGTAAATTTGTGCTTCATAGTAAAAAAATATGTATTTCTAGAATAAATCAAAACCAGAAGCACTTTTCTGTTTAGTGCTGGTGAGATGAGTGAGGGTTTCAGGTGGCTGGAACCAATGGTTGGAGAGTTCAACAATAAATCACAGAGATAAGACAAAAAACACCGTGCTATCCTCCCACTCCTAATGCGTAATCAGCTGCTTGGGAAAGTTAAATAGCACCTTAAAAGACAAAAAAATAAAACACCACTTATCTTCTTAATCTTAAAGGTAATACAAAAAGGCAGATACCCAATCTGCCTGTTGCTTTCAAAGGAATATTTATCTTTTCTTGGGCAAATGTGAGCAGGCAGGAATTGACTGCAGGTCATGTGTGACATAGCTTATACATCTGGGTCTGCATTATTTCTGCAAGGTGTAGCGTAGCTTCAGGATGCAAGTGCAGAACCAGCAAAGGAAAATGTACTCTATTTTCCCCAAAGGAGACATCTGCCATTGTACAGGGCAAAGTCTCACTGTCAACCTTGACACTTTGCATTTAAATAATGGATAAGGTGGTTGCTTTGCTGCTAAGTAGATACTAAAACTAAGTTTGGACATACTGTTCCACACACAGCTAAAGAAAAGTTGATTTCTGAACCTACCAACGCTCTTACCACTTTTTTTAGCGCCTAAACCCTTTGGTGCTAATGCAGTATATTCCTTGCTCTCTCCCCCATGGTTATTCTCTAGCTTTTCATCTCCCCTCCCTTATAATCCTGTTTCTTCTTTTGCCTTCATCTTTTCTCTTTGTGCTCCTCCTCCTCTTTCCACCACTACCTCAAATTATTTTTCCCACTAGATCTTCGTTCTGTTGTCAGGGGCTTGCTTTCTTTCTCCACAAATGCTTGATTCCACTAGTGCTGACAGGGCTCCCTGTTGTCTCAGGACAAGAGGAGCTGAAAGATGGTGTGTTAGATCACAGAAGAAGGCTGCCAAGAGTGAAACTGCTCCAGAAGAAGCAGAATGAAAACAAAAAGTCTGAGAAGGAGATAACATGTAGACAAGTACCCAACATGGCATGTCTACTCCTGGTGCAGCCTTAAAACTGTTCTTGCTGTTAGCAATACTTAGCCTGGGGCTTTTTGCTATCACAGCTGCAGTAACCAGGAAAAAAGGCAGACAGGCAACACCAAGAAATACAGAACACAAGAGGAAATATGAGAGTGATAATGCTGCTGAGTTTTTCAAGTAATTCTTTTCTGCAGACAAATGGCATAGCCTGTAAAGTGGATGGGAGACAACAGCTACAAGTAATGACCCCTCTCATAGCGGGGGTTATGGTGTGACTGCCATTCCTTCTCTTTGGTGAGCTGTGCAAAATCCCAACTTCCCAATTTGTAATAAAAATGCTGGTTTTCAGTATATCCTTCCTTAGATTAGGAATAAGAACTGAAGCAGTCAACATTTTCTCCCGGGTTTCTGAACAATCTTAAATTTGGAAATTCTGAAATTGTTCATTTCCATCCAAAGCACCATTCAGCCACTGACACTCTTCAGTACCAGAGGGCAGTGGCTTTGGGGGGAGCTCCTACCTTCATTCTGCTGCAGCCCCATAGCACCCTGTGCCATTCAGAAAAGAGCTTGTGCCACTTAGTTCTAAAAGCCCGTGTTCAGATTTTGGTCCATTGAAGAAGAAAAAGGAATGAAGTAGTCCTTTCAATTTTAATTCCCATGTTATATCTCCCCAGCATTCAAGTGGATACAAATAAATGCATAATTAACAAAACCCAAAATGTTTTAGCTGCATGAAGCAGGTGAAATACATCAATTCTAGTCAAATTTCCTCACTGGGGGGAAAAAAAGATATTTAGGAGTGTACATTTCCCTTTATATAATCATTGTGGAAGGAAATTCTTGATCACGTCTAATTCTGAATTACTTTTTTAAATCTAAACACTACTAGGGCCACAGTCCACAACCTTGAAATAAGTTCTGAAATGTGAAAAGTTGACTCAAAACTCTTCCTTTCCTTCTGTTCTGATTAAAATATACACTTTTTTTTTTTCTAGAAGCTGAGAAACAAGAACATCTAAAAAGAAGGCAAAACATTTCACCCACCAGTCTGACCATAAGGAAAAGAAAACCACACAATTTCGATGTTGGTGTTGCTTGATGAACTACCAAAGGGTATTCAACAACTATCATTACAAGTATGACATAAAAACCATACAGCATGGTGTAAAAAATAAACAGCGAAGATGTTTCACTCGTTGGTTATTTCTGTTTAACCAAAATCCTATGATAACATAATAGCTCAGCATTACAGCACCTTACTTCATCATAGCCATAAAGGTCTTGTCTGTCTCAAGTGTTTTACTCCCAGTTAATTGTTAGCTAAACGACTTAAGCTACGCAGCAGAGTTATACAAAGCGTTGGGAATAGATCTATGCCTTGGTCCACCTAACGACATTTTTGTGCAGGCTGTCTTATTTGGGACAAACAGGGAGGTTTCTGCAGCAGTGGTACTCACGTGAAGGAGTTATAACATTGTACAAGACAAGCAGAGATGAGGATTAGCACATTTGCCTTTGTGTAAGAGAACAGAGATTTGACCTCATCTGTATTTTCTAGTATTTTCTTTAAGCTCTCTATCCAAGTCACCATCTTGTTGTGGTTTTTTTTGTTGTTTTTGGTTTGGGGTTTTTTTTGTAATGAGTACAGAGCAGTAGCATATTTTTCTCAGCTAAGCAACATCATAAATTTTCACCTGCTTGGCCACAATAATAATTTACCTTATGCTAATTAGCCAGTAGTAGCAAACTTATTGGGAGTGAGGACAGGGAGAGGAGGATTAAGGCAAATACATCATTGCTCCCACCAGGCATAAAAAAGCTGAAACATTTTCCCTTTTGTTTTTTTCTTACTGTCACTTCCAGAAATCTCAGGTCCAGTGTCTGCAGAACTGAAAAATGTGCAGCAGATCAAGGAAGTGTCATATGATAACACTGGGATTGATCCTCATGTAGACAAAAAACCCTTTACATCAACTTTAAAAATATGTTTTCTGCACTGCAAAAACACTTTAAAGTAACCTTTGTAGGAATCAGTGTCAGGACTGTGGTGCTTAATTGATTAAGGTGCTGGAGGGTCTGAAAATAAAATGGTTGTACTTTAAAAAGTGCAGCCTCTTCAAGGTGTTAAAATCTAATGAGATTTTCCACTTGTTTGTGCACAGTTGGCTCAGGGCGTCTTTTGTAAAGTCCTCCTCAGCTCTGCTGAAGAGCTGGAGAAGAAAAACACTTAAAGCTGCTTAGTTATTGTTTCTTGCTTTGAATGACAAGCCCAATTATTAGCTTTTTCTGAAGCTCTATATAGCCATCAGATGTGTTTTTTCTCATTTAGAGGTTCTGAACCAGCCAGGAGGATTTTACTGTAAATTGCTGCCGTATCGGTGGCAATTCCTTACTCAGTACATGCCTATGTCTAGCTACATGTCTATCAGTCACATCAGGTTCCTGTGTTCCTCCAAATTTACGAAAGACTGAGTTAACCTTTTTGAAAGCAAAAACCTCTCAGTAAATCCTTCCTCTCATCCCCTTTCAAACAAGGCCTTGTTTACTAAGCAAAACAGTAGCTTTGTTCCTGGCTTTTCATGCCCCTGGTAAGAGGTGAAAACACATACAAATGAGAAAGGAAATGGACTTAAATGAGAAAAAAAGGAGGGGGGGACGAACTTGCAGACTGTAGAAAAATACATGAGAAAAAATTAGAAAATAAGAAGGGGCGGAGGAGGGGGGTGGGCAGGGATTGAACTGGCAGACTGTAGAAGAATAAATTGTGGCAATAATGACCAGAAGGTAAAAATCTGTTCCCTCCAGTATTCTTCATTTTAAATTTCACTCTCCTGATTAACACTTTGTAAATAGTAATTATTATCACAAAGATATTCATAAACAGATGTTTTAAAAATGCAAATTAGTTTGCAATTCAGAAAATATGCAGTTTATCTACCACAGAGAATTTAATCCTTCAAAGTGGAAAAATGCATCAGACCCCATTTCCAGCATAACACAGTGAGTCAGTACTGGAAGCAGTACTTCTCTTTTTTCTTAACATATTAAATGAGGTAATGGGGGAAAAAAAACCTATTACTTACTGAAGACTGTTGCATTTGTATTCATAAAAATCTACAGAGTACATCTAATTCCAAGTTACTTTATTAGTTGAGCGTAAAACTGAAGCATACTTATATGAGCAAAAGTAAAAATAGTTTCTGTTAACATATAAAGTATCTAAAAATAAATCAAAAGATACATCTTATTTTGCAGCCCTCCCCCTTCCCCCCTGGAAAGGGAACATTTGTTCAAATCAGATGCGCTTCTGGTAAGTAAGAAAAGCTTTCCTGATTATCATTTGTTTGTGAAATACAACATGAACTATTGTTTCTGTGAGGGTAATTGGGTGTGGAGTCTCTTCTATTTCATATCATGAGACACTGCTAGAAATGATGAAATACTATAGATTCTAAAATGAGTATGGTCACTTAATTTTAAAGCAAAGCAATTACTGTTCTATTACCAGGTATTCTGAATCAATATCTTGTCTTGCAACTTGCACTCACATCCAGAATAAATCTATAATATTACAAGTAGTCAGAGGTAAATAGCAACAGAGCAGAACAGGTATTCAACAGGAGTCCTTGGACAGAGTTTCTATAGGTTATAGACTCAAACTGCCCAGCAGTGAAAAATACAGATGCTTATTGGTCTTCCAGATGTCTCAAAATATCAAACTTGCCCAAGGGTATACAGAATTGATGGAGCTTCTGGAAACAAATTATAATTCTTACCTTATTTTCAAAAGTTAGAGTTAGTCCCTTTGACATCAAAGGAACTAATAAAGCACAAAGAGTGCATTGGATTTGACCCAAGAGCCACACATGCACTTTTATATACAAGGTAAAATTTTATTGGCAAAGGCAGCCTCATAGCTGCCTTTCTTACTGGTTATTACGATCTTGATTTTTCTTCCTGTCTCTTTATTCTCTATAATTCTTTGAATAAACACCACACAGCTCTTATTTCTTGCTGACTGGAAAAAAAAATAAAAAATCTCCTTCTCAAAAGGAAAAATAGAATCACAGTGTTTTAGTAATAAGTAAAAATATTTAACATGAAAAATTAGTAGGTAAAAAAGTGATCACTGCTACAAGTATTAAAAACAGAAAAGTAGATTAAAGCACTACTTTTTTCCCCAACTGAAGAAATTTTAAAATGTTTCTTTTAATTGGTGTTTTATACATTAAAGTGTATAACATCTGATTTTTAAAAAATGCTTTATATTAACAAAGGATTACACAGCTCAACACCCCAGATTATAATAGCTACTAACTTAAGCCTCCCCAGGCACTCTGAGCAGCAGGGAAATGCCATCTCCTCCATGGGAGCTGAAGCAGGGGTTACTAGGAGATGTAGGGGTGCATCGCCCTGTTCCCAGCGCAGGAGTAGCGCAGCAAGGGGTGTCTTACTGCTTATGTTCATCACTAGACAACGCGACTGTGTAACAACCCCAAGCCAAACAGGCTCCTTTCCACCACTGAAGCCCATGCAGGAGCCAGCCCAGTAACAACCTGCACCACGCACAGTTCACCAGGGTTTTGTCCTATGTGTTATTTTAAGTTATATTCAATTATTGATGCAACATAGATACACTGAACCGGGGGCAAAGTGCTGGATTTCTCATCATACATAACAGTGCTCTGCTTCTCAGCTTACACGGGAATTTCTCTCCATTCTCTGTCATAACACTGAGGATTAAACAGATGATCTTGAGAGTGAATTTCTGACAGCTGGAGACATGGAGAGCAGTCCCAGTGAGTGCAGAACTAAATCACCCTGCCAAGGCACAAAATTACAGCATCGAAGACAGATTAGTTAACACTAAAATGAATTGGGTCTGAATTTGGTTCCCCCACTCCTCCTGCAAGTAGACAGCGGGTCCCAGCAAGGCAGAAGGTCTGGGTCTTACAAGGAAGAGTATCCCAGCCTAGTTTTACTGGGGAAAGTCTGTCCTGTGCACATGCAGCGGCACCTGCTGAGGAAGTGTGTCCATTCAATTCCTGCTTATTTTCTTACAGGGCACAGCCAAGACTGCAGAAGCAGAAAGCTGCAAGTTCCATTTATTCCTGCACAGCTACCTTTCCTATTCTAGTCAGTAATGCCTATGTAAGCACACAGAAAGAAAAAAAAAAAAAAAAAAAAAAAAGAAAAAAGGTGTACTTATCATCAAGGATCCAACCCAAGCTGATCTACATTTACAAGGTGTGTGCTGATATTTCCACATCTCTTTGCATAGCCTGCCTCTGTATTAACTCAATTGAAAGACATGTCATGGCTGGATGGTCTGTGTTGATGCACCCAAAATAGATGGGCAACAGGTTGAACAGGGGAAAAGCTTGCTCAGACTGAGTAAGACTTGCTCACGTATGTGTAACAATCAAGCAAGTATGTATACGGAGAGGTCTTAGTTTGCCACTGGCCTGTTTGGACACTAAAAACTGTGATCAGTATTGTTTGGTTCATTTGTTTGCTCCTCTTCTCCATCTCTAATTTAGCAGAGGCAAAGATGAAGACATATGGCCAGATGGCCAAAACGCAGGAAATCCTGCAGGGAATGAGGAGTTCATGACAGTAGATTTAAAATAAAAAATTGGCATTCTACTACGCTAGAACTTAAAACTACCATTAAAGCTATGTAAATAATGCTGGCACACAGAAAGACAGGATGGCTTAAAAACAAAGTGAACTGGTCTGTTGTGTTTGAATATGAGCAGATTATGAGCACTTTGCAATCTAGAAATGGTCATTATCAGGGTTGCTGTAGAGAAAAAAAGATGGGGCAAACTTCCTCATGCTTGTCAAAGAGAGAAGCCATCTCATCAGGTACCAATCTGGCTGATTATAATGTACAAGTGTTTAAAGTAGCTCTCAATATAAAGGGGAATTAAAGGCATTTGTCTGAGATAAATGCTCTTTCTTCTTCCCGCCACTACCTAAATCCATGCTGTGATTTGGCCCAAGGATCGAGGATCTCCGCAATTTGCCTTCAGCTGAAGGAAGATCCCTGCTCACTTTGGGGAAGTAATTCATCCAGAAAGCAAAGCACAATCTGTATTCGTTAATAACCACCTTAACAGTAGTCACACACGTGAACACACACATAGTCCAAGTGCTCCTCTACCATCTCTCTCCATCCCTAACCGGGAGTCACCTTCCTTCTAGGCTGATTTCAGTGTCCCCAGACAACCCAGTTCTGCATGTATGTAACATATGGAGAGTGTTTGCCTTCAGCAGGAGGAAAGTTGTCTTTCCTCCTTTAAACCGGTCTCTTGGGAACAGCCAACAGCCTTTTTTACATATGTTGGGGATGCTTCTGCCTTACATTCAACATTCATTATTGCAAGTTATTTAGCAATGCTATGTAAAACCGCATAACCATTACCTACGAAATGAAAAAGGATATGGACACAGTTTATGGTGATACCTTCTTGCATTCAGCTCTTTAAAAAGAAACTTACCATACTATGTTAGTTTAATGCTGAAATTTGTGACTGCGACTACTGGAAGAGTAACTTTCTGAACACTATTTCAACAGCACCATTCTAGACAGCATCTTGAAACAAGATTACAGTGTGTACCCAAGTTGTCAGTAAGTACTAAGTCAACCTGTCAGCATTTTAAACATGTGGCATTGTACTTCGGTCCATCTCTCTTTCCAGAATACCTGATCAGAGGGAATAAAGCAATTCCCTCTCATCTGAATTCTAAGAGAACATTGGAAAACTGTGGGCCATTAAGAAAAAACGACATCCTCATGATGTAGCAGTCATGTTGATGCAGTCACAGATTAACTCACCTCTTGAACATAGTAGGAAGCAAAAAATTGAGCTAAAAACTGCATTTCTAGGAAGATTCAAATGCTAGCATGTGAATATTAGCAGTGCTGGTGTCCATAGGGATTTTATAGAGTGGTTTTGAAACAATCTGTGCATCAGTAAATACCACATTTTTCAATGAGCACAGGAAGTCAGCTGCAAAGCTTTTTGTGCAAAAAGCAAGGCTAAAACTCATTAGAGCTCTCATCAGGCATTTGATGTGCTTTACAAGCTGCCTTACTTGTCTTAAAGTGAAAAATAACCGGTAGAAATTGGTTTATATTTTTAAACGTCCTGGATTCTCCTTGTAGTTAGGAAGTAAAATTGCCCCATACCAGACATATATTCCTCTGATAATTCTTCTCCTATTGTTTTAAAATTATGAGTTTTGACAAGGGTTATAAAGATTGCCATTAAACTCTGCTCTTGAGAGCTGCAATGGACTGCAGGGAAGAAAGTAAAACCAGGGAGGATCTGGGCCTTGCTTCCCTCCACCATAGAGGGCAGAAGAAGGAATAATGGTGGCAGGAATATTCAGGCCTTTTTCATCTCAGGATCAGTTTTCACGTCGTGACTGTGCAGACCCGCATTGTAATAAGCCCTGGTCACTGGGAGCAAGTCTCACAAGGGAAAATATTTACAGCTTTTTTTGGCAGTGAGAAGAAATAAGGGGCTCCTCTGGACAGTACTTGCTTTGAATGGAGGAGGGGAAGGAATTTTCCCTACTGCAGTTCTCCCACCCAGTGCTGAAGAGAGCCCAGAGTCGCTGACGTTCAAGGAACATGTATCTTCCTGACATTTTTGCAAGAGGGACATTGCTAGAGGAAGCAAATTTACTTTTAATAAGATAAAATGTTTGTTGACAAGTGCTTAGTCCTTTTTTAATGTTTATTTGAAAAATAAAACAGGAGAATAATAAGAAAGTACGAATAAATAATAAGTAAACCTCAACTTTCAGATTATGGCTACTGCACTAATCTAGTGCAAAACTTCCCTTTAAAATACTAAAAAAAAATCAAGTGCAATGGATTTTTAAGGTCTTGGATTACTCTTTCCTATTAAGTTGAATTAATCACGTAATTTGTGAACTGTATCATACAGGGGAAAAAAAAAAGCACTCTGGCTGATGGTGCAGAGGGGTGGTACAGAAGACATCGCTGACACCTGCCAACATGGAGCCATTTGGAGATCAAAAGAGCCAAATCGGGACATTTGGGACTTCTGCAGTACCTTAATAGAAAACCACATTGGAGGAAATTCTGCTTTTTGCATATATATCAGTCTGACTGGCATCCAAAATAAAGCAGAATGGCTGGGATTATAAGGAAAGAGGATCCAACTGAAAAGAAGATAAATTCAGATAGGATTTTGTTGCTTGCTATTTTAAAATCTGACTCAACAATCTTGTGAGCTCTTTGGTGAAGAGGCCTTTCTGTACTATGACTCCAGGCAAAATTACAACCAAAATGGTAAAATAAATAGGATACTAACTGAACTCCCTAATGTTCCTTCTGTGTTGAAAAAAGATGGAATATAAACATGCTTGTACATGTATCTCTGTAAACGAGTATGCTATAACTTGGGAAGACAGACCCCCAAAATCAAAGCTGGAGACCTGCAAGGGACATTTTATTGCAGCAAAACCCTGAAGTGGGGAGCACAAGGAGGGGTTTCTGGTTATTTGTGTTCTGGAAATCAAGGAACTTACCTATATAATGAATCATATAACACCACAGGGTCTCATTACCACATGATAACCCTATCCCTTATTGCTTATTATCAAATAAATAAGGGCAGTCAATCAACCTAGTGTTTATTTATATAACTACTGCAAACCTCACAGGATTAGCAACAGATTTTGGTAGATTTTATTACCTTGGGGAAGGATAGGGGTAACAACTTTTGAACTACCAGTGATTAGTGCAGTTTTTGGAGAAAACTGAGGCTTGCAGGACATGTTGGGAGTTAGCAGGAGGAATAGCTGCATTTTTCATACTCCTGATGCTGCCCAAATTCTTCTTACCTGCCTGCAAAGATGACCTTGACATCTGCCTGCTTTCTCCTTCCAGTGTTATTTTACTGCTCGTTCTGTTTTAGAGAAGTCATAGGTTTGCTCCCACATGAACAAATTATTTGCAAAAGGTAAAATGTTCTGAGATTAAAGTCTGTGACCTAAAATTCCCAGTATACACAGGTCCAGATTAAATTTTCCTTTTTAATTTTTAAGAGCTGTCAACAAAATAATAAAAAAAGCATATCTACAGAATAAAATTTGATAGAAGAAAAAAGAAAACCAGCAAAACATTATTGGTAAAGAAAAGCCAAAACAAAGAAAATATTTCCAGTTCCTCTTTGCAATTTGTAGTACATTTATCTGATTTAGCACATGAAAATATCCTTGAATTTTAATTTGGAAGTTTGACTAAAATTTTTTTCTGTATCCATCAGTGTCAGTACATACACATGTTTGTACAGTTTACTTTGCAGTGCACTTTGTTTAATTCCATGTAAAACTTTAAATTTGTTTCAAGGGAACTCTGGATGTGACCTAAATAATTGAGCAAGAGAATCTCGTTAAATATTTAGAAAATATATATTGGCATTTTGATATTTTACAGTACCACCCTATTAAAATTTATGGTAAGGAAGATTCTATTAAGCTTCTGAGACACTAAGCACTAAACAACCCCTGGGGAAATGGGGGGGGGGGGGGGGGGGAAGGATTTAAGTATCTCCTTGTAGCTAAGCTGTTCCCAGAGTTTTCACATAAACACCACTACAATCCAATATGCATTCAAAACAGTTGACAATGTGGTTGGGTGCAACAAAATTCATTTTATCTGAAAACTTACCCACCCCTACTCAGACTTCTTGGTTCTTCAAACACAAAGAATTTTGCATATATACAGCAGCAACTGTTATTCCATCTAAACAATTCCATCTCTTTTTCCTTCTAGACTTGGATAGAAATAGAGAGCTGTAAGACCTGGATTCATCCTGTACAACTTCAGGCATTGCTTCACCTGAAGTAAGTCCTGTACTGCATGGGTATGAGGGAAAAAACCCAAAAGACAGACACGATAGCTGAAAAACAAGGGACCGGTTCATGAAGCAGAAGGCTTAGTCCTATGTCATGGGAGTAGTAGTAAAGAAAGAGAAAATCCCTGAAGATACTTGTGGTGGGGAACAGATCTCATATTTACCCAGAGAGTAGCCACTGAGTATTTCAATGACTTTTGCATCATGTCATTAATATCTTGAGAGTCAGAATGGAGAAGCCAAACAAAACTTTTTCAGGAAGTCAAGCCGAGTTCTTCTGACTTTGACTCCAAAAACTGGGGCAAATAATCAGCAGACTGATTCAGAATGATTTGTGCCAAGGAAACCATCATGGTAACACCACAAAACACCGCACAACTACTGGTGCATGCAGACACCACACATGTATATTCATACACATACTGAGTGATGTATTCTGCTGAGCACTCATGAGTTATTTTAATGGCTTGAAACATATGCAACTGAGAAGAGAATTTTAGTCCCTTTTACTGATTATTCATAACAAAATAGCATGAGCTTAGGAAAACGTATCTCAGTAATTGTTGCATGAACTATGGTTACTATTGCTGGTCAGAAGATAATAAAAAAAAAAAGAGACACTTCTGGTCTCTGCAGATTAACTGTGCAAGCACAGCAGACACTTGTCCTAAGTTTTCTGGAATTATTTTAGACACAGAATCTGTCAGACATCTAATAAAAAGCTACCCAAAAGAAAAGCAAGGTGAATGATCACTAGCAGTACAACTCTAGCATCAAAAGAAGTCAAATGGATGAGGCTTTTAACACAGCCTTTCAATTCTGAAATTATTGGTTTTAAAGTTTACATTTATATGGTTTCCTTGAAAATTCTTTGTTTGGCTAGCCATTACACCGCTTTGTTTTCTCAATTACTTCTGTAATTCATTTGCCAAACAAATGTTGCAGCAGAGATGCTGCTTCAAGGTGACAAGCATCTCAAGATGCCTGGAAATGCGTTTTACAACACTCACAACTGAGATCAAACAATAGGTTGTGTCAAACAGCATTAAACAGGTGTGGGAGGGTCACTTCTCGACTTTCAGTTTTTGACATATTGTCTCAAATTGGTCGTTTTTTGTCCTCGTTTGTACTCTGCTGTCATTAGAACGCTATGGAAAGAGTCAGTCTTTGTCACTACAGCTATTTTATTTCATTATTTCACATTCTGCAGCTATTTGAGGCAAGCTATTGAGACCAGTAGCCCTATATAGCATCCAGCTAAATTCCAAACATCATGAGGTTATTTATAATTTTTTAGAACAGGGTCAATTCAACAACACAGTGCGAAGGGTTGATTCAGGATCACTGACTTTTACCGACCAGGATGTACATTTCATATCTGTGTTTGGTGCATCTTGACTTCTAGTGCACCCTTGAACTTGCCTGAATTGTACTGTTTTAAATCAACAACAAAATTAATAAAACAAAAAAAATCTAGTAACAATTTTTAAGAATTTAAAACACATTAACTGTCATTATCCGTAAAACGCATGACAGCATTTACGTTCCCAAATTTGTGGCTGAGCAAGCACTTTTAACACAACAGTGATACATCTGTGGCCCCAAAAGCAGAGGTCCATAACTTCAGGAGCTGCAAAATGAAGGGAGCTGACAGTTCTTTTCATGAGGAGCTTAAAACTGAATTTAAGGCAAAACTCATATCAAAAGTGTGCCCAAGGAATGTGGGTTGCTCGGGCAGTTCTATGTAAATGTATTAGGACATTAGGTTGCTTAAATTCACTCATATAGATGCTTCACCAGGAAGAACAATGCTCTCGCAGATGTTGCCATGAGAATGTTTCTTATACAGATAACCTTGAAATTCATTTTCTAGAAACATTAATTAATTAAAACCTAATCACAGAAGTGTTACAGGAATATAGAAACAAATGCTGGAAGGTTAGTAACTTTTAAAATTATTATTATTTACTTCTAAAGGGTGGGGGGGTTTTGCTGTATTTTCTCACCTGTAAGAAACAGCAAATATCTAACAGATTTGGGGATCTGTTTGGTTGCATAGGAATGACACAGAATCCCTTTCAATAATTTGTGAGAAATTTGGCAAGAGTTACCAAGCCGTATGATTTAGAAGCCACTGTTAAGCAGTCAGTACAGCAGGGCTTAGGTACCCTGGGCTTTCATTTCTAGTTCTGACTCCAGCAGGTCATGTACTCCCTTCACATGCTGTTGTTATATATGTGGCTATATATGTACACACACATAATACTTTTACATTTACTATAATTTACTTCATTTATTCCTGTATCTTTAGTAAAAAGTTAAAAGTAAAACCTTGCAGGACATTTAATGCTTTTTGTTGAATGCATAAAAATACTCTTACTCTTCTGATATTTGCAAGATTTTTCTCAGTTAGCACATGAAAAAAGAAAAACTTATGTAGAACTTTTCACTTTTCATCGTTTGATTAGATTTAAATATAATCCTCAGTACTTTCTCTGTTTTCTTTGCTGCTGTGTTCATTATAAAACAGCCATGACATTTTTGAGGGAATATGTGCTTTAGAACATTTAAATTTTCTTCGAAGTCAAAATACAGAAGTAGATTACATCTGCATGTTAGGAAGCAATCAGAATTTCCACAAAATTTCCTTTTTAATGTATTTTGTTCTTGCTGTTTTCCTTGAGAGCTTTTTACATAAAGATTTTGCCAGCTGAAAATGTATATTGCGATAGTATTTGCAGCTGGTCATCACTTCAGCACAGATCCTGGCTGAGCTGAATTCAAACACTAGCAATGAGCGGCTTTAATGTACTTTTGGCACCCCTAACAGAATATTGCCTCTAAAGTATTATAGTTCTCTACAAGTGCCTAGTGTGTGGCAGGAAATTCATGTCCATTAATGTTCTGTCTGATGCACTAACAATAGCGGCCTTAGAAATGTTGAGGAGATGAGAATGACTAAGTATCAAGTATAATATGACACATACAAAATAAAGGGAAAAGAAGTCATACCGCCTCAACAGAAAAACATATATAATTTATTATTACAAGATACCCGTTCTCTGAAAACTTATGGACTACATTCATTATTCCAGTAATGTAATCATTACATGCCTTTAACTTAAGTTTTGGACCTCTACCACAATGTTTAAAAATGTTTTTATAGGAGCTTTGGGAAAACAAAACAAAACAAAAATCAGGTTGCATCCTATTTTGCTACAGAACAAGGAAAAAAAATCTCTAGTCACTTCTTAAATGCCTTTGTTCTTGCAGCCCCGGCTTAAGAAGGTTGTGCTTGTTCTTTATACCATGATGTCCCGAATATGGGCTTCACTCGAAGCACCTGACTCCCACCTGGATTTAGCAAAAGTGAGGGAGGCTTGAGTCAGACAGAGGACTCAGGGTTTAGGACAACCTTATGGTGACACCAAGTTCGGGCAGAACACACCCTAAGCCAAACCCACGCTCTTCCTGATGTTACGGCACTGACGGAGCAATAGTGCCCTGCACCCCAGCACAGGCTGTGCAGTGTTATGGTCATTTGTGCTAATGGCCAAGAAACATTCATAAGAAAGTGAACATTAACCTGAATCCAACTGAATCCATTACTTCTGCATGAAACCTGACGACTCCATACACCCTGTTACCTCCTCCACCCAAAGCGGCCAGTTATTAATGGCTGTAAGAAACAGCACTTATTGTATGTAACTTGGCTCCAAAGCTCTCAGCACAAAGATTTTCCCCTCCATACTGTTTAAATATAGATAAGTGGTTTTTCAAAAATGGTAGAATTTTTCACTTCTTTGTTATTGATAAAGTACTCACAAAGGTCGCAGATGCAGCACTTTATAGATGATAAATATTCCCAACAGGAAAATCCACGGACAAAAAGCTACTCTGACCTTTCTATCCATCACAAAATGACTTCCAGGCAGTAACAGCCCCATTTTGTTTTGTTGTTTTTTAGTTTGTTCTCCCATGAACTTCAAGGATGTCTTTTATTAGTCATTCCAGGAAAAAAAAAAAAAAGGAAAAACAAAAAAAAAACCCCACCCACTCAGCAACATTACTAGTAAAATTCAGCAAGAGATTTCAGATAGCTCTTGTAGCAGAAAAGCACATCACTATTCATGGAGAGAATCAGTGAAATCAGGATGTCCTTCACAAGATTATTGCTTCATTAATTGTACCACCAATGTTCTTGTATTCTTTGTGGTGTAGTCAAGATGTGTACCTATTCAAACTGTTTCTCTGCCTTCACACTCATACATTTAACACTCACACATTCACGTGCATGCACCCCAACAATACCTACACAGATACATACTATTTGCATCGAAACAAAGGGAAGAACACAATATTAAAACAAAATCTTATTCTTTTTAAGCCAAACTCAGAGCATTTAAAGCTCTTAAAGCAGATTTTCAATGGTTTGAATTTGACAGCAGGTGAAGGCATTGCAAATGAGTGCTGACAGTGCTGGTTTACTACACCATACCATCAGGTGTGCTATATACATGGTATAATTTAAAATAAAAGCTTGGAAGTACTCAGGAGTGCTTTAAAATGTTAATGATCTTTTGTATCAGAGAAGCACCAGTAGTGACTTTAAATCCAACCGCACATACTCTAAATATTGTTAGTACTAGTCCAGAAACACATAAAATTACGTAAATTAGTTTTCTCATCAATAACAAGACCGCAGTGTTATGGTCCAGGATCTCAGGGCACTCCCGTTATGAAATGTGGAAATTATTAAAGACCTCATCCAAAGCCCAGGTGGGGTTACTGCTGCAGAAGAACAGAAGCACAGCCCAGGTGACTTCACTCTGTGACCTTGCAGTGTCCCAAGCTGTGAAACAGGGTTCACAGCACATGCACTCCTAGGCAGGAGAACTGATTTGGAAGGAATAGTTCTAGATCAGCTTGCACTTTCATTGTCCTTTTTCTATCAAGATGAAAACCAACTCTCAGGTGCTTGCTAAGCAGCATCAGGAGTCTATGGACACACCTAGGTTTTCCCATGAAAGTTAACCCTGATACTTTGCCTGAGCGTTAGGCAAAGCCCAAAGACTTCTCCCCACACCAAGACGGCACGGTGGGGTGCAATACAGTTTCCACCTCTCTCTGGCACTGAATGAGTGTCCAGCTCCGTTTCCCCTCTTCGCTTCCTGCACAACATGTGTGGTGGTGTGTTTTACACACTGATTTGGGCCCTAAGAGACTATAGGCTCACAGCTTATAAACACCAAGGTGAAAAGAAGGCAGCAATTTCCCCAGAGGCATTACAGCCTGAGATAGGGTTGCTTTGAATGCAGTGATTTTTGCTTACTACATTACAGTGGAAACATCTTTTAATAAATATCCTTTGGGTCTTATATTCCTGTAACAGCTTTATTTCTTTAACAGAATTAAGTGCTCAGTCTTACTAAGCAATCACATACAAATTAAAAAAGCCTAATAATCATTACTTTTGACTGACTGGCAACAGTTATATAGCTGATTTATTCATTATTAGTTACAGCTTACATAGGTCTTCACTATAAATACTGGTTCCATTTACTGGTTCCAATACTGGTTACATTTGCGATGTAAATACATTATTTAAATGGACTCAGAATCTCATACCAAACCCTGTGCTCACACATGTCAATCACTTGCATTTCTTGAACAAAAGCTACAAACATGAATAAGAATACAGATCCAGATTGTGTTTCTCTTTCATGTTTTATTTATGCAGACTTGTGGTTATTTGATGTTAAAAGTATTGTTGACACATTTCTTTATAGCTATTCTATTTATAATTTATTTGTATAAAGGGTGTTGTTATAGCATCCCCTAATGCCAGGGCGAGCTTCTGCAGCATTGGGATTGCTGTCACTGAAAGCGATGGATTATTTGGGTTCTCCATGTGTGAATTCCCTTCCCATCAGTGTACACATTCACTTGGAAGACATTTGTGGATTCTTCAAGCTTCACTTTCAATTCTCCACACAAAGAACAGCAATGCAAAGCATCCACAAATGAAATAAAAATAAACCCAAAACAAAACCCACATCACAACCAGGACGAAAGTGATAAAATTGAACCTTAGAGAAATATGAGCCCATGGAGAGCACTCCAGACCCACTGGGTTGAGGAATGGAAATAAGCAAAGCAGCTGGCTGTGTCAGAAAAGTTACTTTAATCTCTCATCTTGTTTCATCCCAGGCAGCTATAACAAGATTTTCTAGTGAGACTGTGGAGTAATACATATTGACATAACCCTATAGAGGTTGAGAGTCCTATCAGAAGCCCCTAAATATCAGGATACAGATACAATGCATTTGCTAAGGAGACACAATGCATTTGTTAAGAACTGGACAGTTTGGGAAAGAGCAGCTGGCATACCAAAATGCCTGCCCAGGGTGTGAGTCAGAGCTGTGCACCCCACAAAAGCTCACAGGGGGATCAGCACAGATTGATTCTGCCATCTACCCCTGCTGTGCCCACTGCTAAGTTGGCAATACAGCAGCTCTGGGCAGATTTCTGCCAGGTGCTTGCGTGCCGCTGTGAACTTGATGTGCTTTAGCACTCGCTGCACTAACACATCTGGTCTCTTGAGATTATCTGAGGCTGGAAACCCGCTCTTTAGAGAGGAAAAGTACTGAGACAACGCAGATATGATACCGCTTTATACATGATAAGCGTATTCCTTACGATGGAGGAGAATACATTTTTGTTGGAGCCTGAAACCTCAGTGAGATTCAGCCCAGAGCTGCACGCCCCCCCTCGGCGCACAGAGGTTGGGGTGGTGGTGGGGTCAGGGCTGGGGGTCTGCGCGCACACCGCCGCTAAAGAGGGAGCGCAGGCAGCAAGATGCGAGCAGAGAACACCTCCGGGACAGCTGAGAGCTATGCGATACACTCCTTTTCAAAGCGATTTTCTTGTCAGATCTGCTGAGCAACAGATCGGTGTTTAACGTTCTCCTCACCTGCAGGGTCCCCGTGGCAGCTGGTGCCCAGCCAGCTCCCTCCAGGCAGTGGCGGAAAGGCGGAGGGAGCAACGCTGTGAGGCACAGCCAAATCAAAGTGGCTCCAAGTTGTTGATAGTTTCAATAATAGATTACAGCCACAAATAGAGCACGGCAGACTTTCAATAAAACTGAAAGAGGTTTGTACAGCTCCAGTTTTACCCAATTCATTTTTCTGCATAACAGGTTTCTGGATCCAGCCTCATCATGCCAGACAATGCTGTCTCCACAACCCTCCGAACACCTCTCTGCACACATCGCTGAAGGAATGAAAAGCAAAGCTACCATTTTCTTCAAAGCATCAAGATCAGGAAACTTGCAGACATATTTTTGTAAGCTGAAGGCGGTTGAACTGAGATTAGAGGGAGGAGGATGCGCTCATTCTGCTCTGCAGATTATTCAGAGGCTCGTCATTAGCACTATCTGAAAAAGACTATCCTAGTGCCGACAGCCACCGGCCTGTATGCAAATAGTCTCGTGTCCTACCATCACGACTGAGGAACCAAATGGCTGGAGCCCTTCGCCTGGAAAACAGTCATAATAGACATGATCATAACAAGTTATAATTGGAAGCCGTGGTACAACAGTCTCAGATGAGGGATCAGTGCTTTCGAAAATGGCCAAGGCAAGGAGGTGCATCTATCTCCATATACTTTATTGAAGTCTGATTCAAAGTTCAATGTTAGTGATTTAACGTAAACGTAACACATTTTTATAATCCTTATCAAATATTCAGTCACTAGATCAGCATAAAGCACAGCTTATTAAAACAGATAAGAGAGGATTATGTGATTCACATTGTCAAGAAAGAAAAAAGTGTTTAAGATACAGAGATTCTTTAATCTGTTGCTCAGAAAGCACTGCACACATTGCCGATGGAACAATGTGTATACATCCAACTTTTAATCACATAGGTCCTGACAAAGAGAATAGTAAAATGAGTCTTCCTAGCACACAGGATAAGCTTCTAACAATATAATCCTGATTGCATGTCAAACTGATGATTTTGGTTTGGTGACTGACATAAGTATTTAACTATACTTTGCAAGTTATAACAAGGCTGATATTTCAGAGTCTCAACACTCATTCTGAAGTTTTGCATTTCTATTTTGTGCATATCTAGTGTTTTCTAACAGTTTTAGGTGCTGATCTGAGATTTAGCATGCAAATCAAACATAAGGCTTGAGCACTCACAAATGTAGGCCATTTTAAATTTTTCAGCAAAACCAGATTCCAAATAAAAACATCTCTGACAAAAGAAACAGAATATTAACCAAGACCTAAACTAAGCTTTCAACAAAATATTTTCCGATCACAGTTAACAATATTGACTCAATTTAGCGAAAGACAGCAGTATAACCTTAAAAACAGTAGTCAGAGGTTAGATTTCTTCAGCTGCGTTTATCTGAAAAAAAATCAGGAAAAATGAGCTGCTTCATCAGGGAGCATTCTGGTTATCAGCATGAAAATGACAGTGTTGTGGCAGATCCGTGTGTCCTTGAGCACAGAACATCATTGCCATGTGTTCAGTACAGGAGATGAATGTGAAATTAAAAAAAAGAAAATATTTAGAAAAAAGCTAAAGGGAGTGGGGTGTCTCATCTTGGAAGGTGCTCAAGAGCCTGTATCACCAGGCTTCTCACCTGATGAGATAGAGATGAAGTCTTGAGACAGTCACGTGTATATACAGGATTAAAAGCTGCACCTCAAAGCAGCTCATAAAAAGTTGTCTACATTCCCACATCAGACTTTCACAGGTTTTGTTCAATAAAAGTTCTCTTTTTAACTTTGTCACAGATTGACGCAGTCTATGAATTGCTTGTTAAATGTCAAGAATGAGGTACCAAAAAACTCATGAAGTTTATTTCTTTCTGCAGAAGAAATCACAGCTTAAACAAAACTCCTCACCATTGTAACATAGGTGGATATGACATCCTAATCATGTATCAGCAATAGAAATATTTTTCACAAATCTCATCTAATGAGTAAAGTTACTGTACTGTTGTGGTGAGATAAAATGTTTAGTAGTACAAGTATATAGGTGAACAATCTTTACAATACATCTATATGCTAAAGTTCAGAGAAGATAAAGTTGGAGGACATTACGACTCAAGTTTCTCCCAAAAACCATTACCTAAACTCTCAGAGGATGATGAACCATATACAATAAATACGATATATGTTATTGTATATACAAAATATATACAATAAATAAAAGCTTGAAGAAGTCAACAGAAATGTGGATACCTGAATATCTCTAAAAGTTTGTGCCTACAATGCACAAATGTTTCCACAGGGAACATGGCTAGGTACAAGGCAAGCTGGTGGCTTGTAGCTTGACCGTTGTTTCTTTTAAAATGAGTTTTCCCAAGGTCTTGCATCCAGGAACCTTCCCAATGACTTGCCACAACCATTAGTTATAGCAAGGCACAGCAGAACTGCAGGTCAAAACTTAAATTCAACTATTTGATGCAATTGCTGACTGTACCAGAGGACCCTGTAGTACAGGTCAGGCAGAAAAACAAAACTGCGTTTTCAAACTCAGACAGGGGAGAGAGAGGTGTAGTGACTACATAGGTACAACATACATGAGATGTGAAGAACTGATGATGCACCCATCAGATATTGGGCAGCTTCCCTGGAATTTGGATGACTTTTCCCTAGGAAAATACAGACTTGGTTTTACATTTATCTCCATATCCTGATTTATTGCTGTATACGTAAACCCACATGCACATACACCTTCTGAGTGGCATTAAGAGAATCTGATTTATTTTGGCTGTATTTTGACTGCTAACAGCTTCTACAGTCTAAAAATAACAAACATGGGATTATATGGAAAAATTAAATGGGTAAGACAACCTACCAACCAAAACCAGACCTCAGACCTTGATCCAAGGAGCGGTTCTGGTTCTTTCAGTACAGCCATGAGTTCTGGTCTGACTTGGAAACATCCTTGAACACAAGTCTGCGTTCTCCAAATCAGACTGGGGAAGCAGTTTTACCAAACAACAAGTGGGGACAGAAAGAAGCTGAGGATGCCACGGTAAAGAAAATATAAGAACCCGAGGACATTTATGTGTAAGGGGAGTATTGCTACTTGTACATGCCAGTGCTTTCATGTTGGTTCTGAAAACAAGCTGATGTCTTCAACAGTTATATTTGCACTTAAATACCCTTTAATCACTTGGGATCTGCCTTGTGACTGGGAGTAAATTAGAAGAGAGTGCTTTCAATTTACATCATTCAGGCAGAAATTAAAAAATAAATACCGTTATAATGAGTCCTAATAAAATTATACCTGCCTTAAAACGAGGTCATTGCAAAATGTTATCATTAGATGGATCTAATTTTGTATTAAGCCCAGAAAAACAGAAAAATGCAGCACTAGAAATGAATCTTTCTCAAGAGCCATTTATGTTGATGGAAGTGTGTATGCTGTTATCAGAACCTTTGCAGCAGTGCTTAGCACAAGTCCAAGGGCAGAACAAACACAAGCAAGTCATTAGTAAAACCAACTGCTCCAATGAAACATCACCTGCCACCATAAGTTTATGTAAACTTATAAGGAATCTGTATTTCCAGCTAGAAAGTTCCACTCAAAATAGGAATACCCTGGAATGAAGGTGGCTGCTCATAAAAGTCACCCTCGCCAGCCAGGAGATATGCACTAGTCCTGATGTACTTTTAAACTTTCCGCATCAGAGGACTGGGCTGACATAACATGTCCAAATGTAAATTCAAGTCTTACTCATAGTCTTTTTAGCACAGTGCACTTTGACCTTTAAGTGCTGTTTCATCATTTTCCTTTAGCATTAAAGCTAATTAGGAACATTTTGTGTCTTCCCTCTAGGAAGAGGAAAATACACTTCCATGAGTCGAATCACTGCAGGTTGGAGAACCAAGTGAAACAACTACATTTCATGGTCTTTACAGTAAATCACCACCCATGTTTTTGGAACATACAACTCTTTTGTACACTGCTCAGCAGAAATTAATAGTTTCACTTTTGCCCTGTTCCTTGCATGAAGGCAGCAAATATGAAGAATGCTGAGCCAGCCGAGCCTGTCATGAGTTACATCAATTTTACCTTTTAGTTAATCTTCAAAGAGTTAATTCCTCAGGTGAAATATTAAACAATATTTTTACTTACATTGATAAAATAAATTATTGTAGGGCTATTTTATTCTTAAATATTGATTTTAAAAAGGGACTGCATGAGTTCTTTAATAAACAGACTAGAACATCAATCACGCAATTTACTCTGACATTGAGTGAGATACAATGGAAAAAAATGGGCATTTCTGAAGGTGGTAACTTGTTGATTAAGGCCAACAATACATCACGGTATATGCTCAAAGCAGCGGGCAACCTACCTCAAATCACTGTTTTTTTCATTGTGAGGCAAAAGTGATGGTCAGTGACCAAAGCAGTGTATGAGGTCATGAGCTGGATTATGTTGGTGAACCAATATTACTTAGCGTTAACAAAAGCCACAGTGGGAATCATAAACCATTGCTATTTTAAGTGGAAAACACATATTAAGGTAAAACTAAAAAGAATTCCGATATTTCAGAGGTTTTAAAAATTAAAATGAAGATCCAAAATAGAAAGCAACACAAACCTAGAGTTTCCTAACAACTGATACCCTTTTGAAGAAACCACATGCACTTCTTAGACTAGGTTCTCTGTAACCTTGCCGTAATTTTGGTTTTGTACGTTTTATTCAAGAGGCAGTACTAGCCCCATAATTATTTGTTGTAATTCATTCCTTATGTTGCTATGGCTTGAACATTAACTTATCTGTACTAATTATGCAATAGGCTGTAACTAACTGAAATATGAATACTGCCAGTTTGTCCCACTGTGTTTTAGATCAGCTACATAATTGTTAATGTTCACAACAGTGCAGTAATTGAATTACAGAACATTAGCCACATGATTATGATGATCATAAACTGCTATCAAAAGGAAGACTGTGAAATAAGACTCCAAACTCTGAAGTTATGAAGTTCGTACTGAATTATATACTATATATATACACTATATTCTGCTCTTTGGATTGACTCCTTTAATCACTACCACAGTCCTAACTTTTCACCTGTAAAACTTCAACACACACACAACCAGTCTTATCTTCTACTGGAATTGTTCCATAGTTCAGTTTGATTTTGATGCAACCAACATAGGTCCTCCAGGTTGCTAAACTGGCCAAGTTTCCAACCTTGCAAAATCTTAAGGTATTTATTTGAACAGGGCTACCTTCTCAGGAAACATTGATCAGATTCCTATAGAGTTTTCAAATTAGAGTCTTCCTTGCAAATCTGGTGGATTTATCTGGTCTATCATCTGTAGGCTGGATGGCCAGTCCAAGCCAGACGTACAGTTTCTACCATGAAGAGAACAAGGTGTTTTCAGGGAAGGATTCATCACAAGGGAAGGTGTTTAAGATCCTGCATATGGATCTTCTTTGGAAATGTTTCTGCTGAGGAGCTTTGATTTAATCCCTGTCTTTCTGACCACTTGGGGTATGCAAAAGTCTCAGACAGCATCATTTTTGTTCCATAACATCAGTGAACCAAGGTAATTATTTTCTATAATTTCTTCTATTTGCTGCAATTCAAATACAAGGACACCAAATCCAAAGAGACGGCGAACTTTGACTCTAAGGGCATCATATTTTCATCCCAAATGTGTTTTTACATCACTGTTTCCAATTGGGAAGATTCTGTCACTAGTTTTTACATCTTAAATGTGATATTATTCTCAGTCCTTTATTGCACATTTTTCCAGAAAGATGGCCTAAATGCCATGCATCAGAAGAACATGACTGAGATGGCAATAATTAGTGTCTAAAAGACTTTTGCAGTGATTTTTTCCAGAATACTTACGCTATCAGAAAGACAGGAAATCTAGACCTGCACATGCAGAAGCCAAGGTGTATCAGCCTGGAAACAGCAAACGTGAACTCTTCACCCACTGGGGCTTTCTACATCTGGCACCTTGGAGTTGTCCTTCCACTACACAGCTTTCATGAGCTCTTTTAATGTGCGAAGCTGCAGATCATTTGTGGTGAATAAAGCCCTAACGGATTACTCATTGTTAATTAAATAACCTGATTCTGTCCACTGAATCTAATGCATTAAAGTATTTAATGTTTGTTTGGTAAACTGCTTTGCTAAATGCTCCTTTGACTTTTATTGGTAATAAACATTAAGCATTTATGGCCTGTGAAAGCAGTTTCACATCTAGCTTATGCTGTTACTATTTACAGTTTGTTAATGAAATACCATTAACTTGCTCCAAACTGCAAGTTGGTTTTGTTCCACTCCTTAACTTTTATTATAGAGTATATAGAATAAGTCAATGAAAATCGCATGAGCTATAAGTGACAATAGTACTTGTCACCAAAAACTCACATTGTCAAATCAGAACATGTTTCCAACTATATAAAAGCTCCAACTAGTATTTTTTCTTTTATTTATGCTTTTTCTATGTGCACACACACATTTACCTGCACCTGCCCGCTCCCAATGAAGGGGACCACTTGTGTGAGCTCCTGGGAAAAGAGCGTTCGAGACATATATGCGGAAGCCTGGCTCAGTCCAAATTTACACCTTTTCTGCTTATGGCAGTGGCCTCACACAGCTACAGCTATCTGACAGGGGTAGCTAAAACGTGTATGCTTAAAAATAAGAAGCATTTCCCACACACACGCAGAAAATATGCACGTGCTCCTCTTTCTGCATAATAACACAATACAACTCTTGAGTGCTCTTGAAATTTAAGAACTGCCTGTGCATGCAGGTGATTTGCATTGCTACACAGCACAAGCAATGCATTTTGTTTGCCAGGGGTATAAAACACAGGGTTCTGCCAATTTAGCAGTCTCCTCTCTGTCCTGCGCAGTGGTAAACAGCTTCAGTGAGCCTGACTGTAAGGAGGAGGCATATACCATATTTAAAGGGGAAGAAACACAAACGTTGGGCTTTCCAAGCTAGTTCCTTTGCTTTTGCATTTGTTTGCAAGTGGTTTTCTATGCATGTTAGAAATGCATCACAATCATAATTATTGGATGTAACGCATAACCGTCCCTTTTGTTTATCAGCTCGGTCAGTGTTGATGGGGAGGAACATCCTGCTTGACAATCCTATATTCACTCTGCAGTGCGGACTTGAAAAGTAAAAAGAGATGTAGGATGGCTTGGTTGTTCAGACACATTTGATTCCTGAAAAAAAAACATTACTATGACAGTGCTGTTTTGTCTGATGAAAACAGTTAGAATGATTCATTCTGTTCCTTCAGAGAGGTCTAATTTTGCTAAAAATTTTCATGAAATAAATGAGTTGACAACAGTTCCAGCTGTTGCGTGCTTAAGACTGACAATACATCTATCAAGCAATGAATAATATGCAGTTTAGAAGAGATGACATCTAAGATAGGCCCCAGTTACAGATCTAGCCATGGATTAGGGCAGTACCTGGCTAACGAGGTACCTGCAGGGAGCCAGGGGGCATTCCTAAGGGGTTTAGTCTCAGACCAGCCCTACTGCTGATGCCAGCAGCCACTTGGGTCACTGCTCAGCCAGGTCCACCACACTTACAGGAGAAATGGGAACCTGCAAACGGTTGGCCTGTCTTTACTCCACACTCCTGTCTCATAGGAATAAACACAACCCCCTGGGGTGGAAAGTAGGGGTAAGCTAAGGGGCAGCTAGAAGCAGCCGATAATGAACAGAGCACGGGCACTGCTGAGCAGCCGCAGGGTTACTTCTGCAGCCGAAGCATGCCGCAGAGGGCAGCCCTAGCCCTGCTTGGGCCAGCTCTCAGCATCCTGCCAATGTGTCGGTGCAAATAAAAT
This sequence comes from Falco rusticolus, assembly GCF_015220075.1. Lineage (NCBI taxonomy): Eukaryota > Metazoa > Chordata > Aves > Falconiformes > Falconidae > Falco > Falco rusticolus. Next base: position 5,608,913 of record NC_051200.1, on the reverse strand, counting down.
CCCTGCTCTGAAGGGACGGTGGGACAGAGCCACCAGGAAGCCACAAACCGGGATTTCAGGGGAAGGGATGTCCTTAGGCTGCCTTCTCAGTGGCTTCACTGGGATTTTAAGGTTTCCACATTTGCATCACTGCCATTGCGCATTGCTCAAGGGTGCGCTGTACAATCTTCCCCTTGGCTGATTTACTGAGCTGTGATTTTTTGGGTTTTTTTGCTTGAAGTCCTTTTTATTTAATATTGATTATTGCAGAGTGCTGTAAGGTAACATCATGACAGTGTTATTAACTTACTGGTCGGGTACATTTTATCTTTGAGAAGAAAAAAGAAATGTTTGCGTGTGAAGGCTTTAATCATCATCTATAGCTCCATGATGAATATGTGTTAAGCGCAACATTGCAAAATTTTGATTTTTAAACTCAATTCATACAATCATGGAGGAAAAAAACCCACCACACAATAATCCCACACTCTCCTATCCACCTACCTCCCCAAAATCCAGGCAGGCGTAAGCAAAGAGGTAGCTAGAAGAAGCTAATCTATTCTTAACCTTGCTTCATAAATGACAGCAAAATTAAATGGAAGCAATCATGAATCATAGGAGGATCAGAGCTGGGTAACTAATTGGCCTATTTTCTGTACTGTCAGAATCCTCTCGAGCAATTTTCCTCAATTATAACGGCAAATCAGCATGTTATTTCCTCCTCACAAACTACCCATTGCTGAGGGACTAACTACGTGTCCCAGGATATTTCCTGGTCTATTACTGAAGACCAATTCCCACTGTTAAATAATTACAGGAAGTTCAGAGTCCCATGTTGGAGGAAAAGAAAAAAAAATGTTGCCTATTAAGATAAGGAAAATGAAAACCTTAATTATAGAGAATAAGCCTTATTTTTAACAGTAGGCTTTCCATGTAATTGGAGATCTTTGATCAAAGCTAGGGACAGCCTTAACTGAATATACTCAGCACTTTCTCTTCAGATATTGATTTCCCTTCAGTATGAAGGCTATAATACTAAAACTCTGTCAACTATAGAGTCCACTGGAAAAAAAGGACAGCAGTTATTCACTGCTATTGTTCGGGGGTATCAAAGATACGATTAAACTTGCGTGCAATCAAGGCAACCAAGTAAAGCTGGTTGCTTCTCTGCTGCATCCCTGGCTGCATGCTAATCACACCAATGTGCATTTCACCCATTATTATATTCTTCAGGATGCGTTAGGATGTCCATTATTTAGTTAACATCAGATTTCCCTTGTATTATCAAATAGGTAATGAAAAGACAGACCCTCATCTTTTCTAAAGAACAAACAACTCAAAAAGATCCCTTTGGAAAAAGGAAGGTGACAGAACAATTGACACTTCTAAACTATATTACCCGAGTTTCCTCATTTTGTGCAGACTATAGAAATCTATAGATAAACAAACCTGACCCAGAATAAAAATGGAGAAAAGCAAGCCAAGCAATCACTTTGTGTTTATTCATTTCAGAGCAGTGGTACTTCACTGGATGACAAAGTGTTCGGGCTTCCCAGGTGACAGGTACAGCAGATTCACCACGACCTGGCAGGACTGTGAGGAACACCTACGCACAGCAGCCTTAGGGTTTTTGTTTGTTTGCTCGTTTTTTGAAAATCTTTCCCACTGCTAGCAGCTTGCCTGCCCAGGGGCTGAGCTGGATTTGCTTTCAGAGCAATTCCTTCTAGCTCATTAGTAATGACAGGCTCATTTTCCCTGGTGACGCCTGTGCTAGTGCTATGTGGGTCTTTACCCATCTTTCACATATACTTGACATTAGAGAAGAATTATTATAGGTAGTATGGGGACATCTTTCTTTACTGCTTGAGCTGAGAAAAAGTTTGTGGATTCAGCATCAAGAGTACAGGTTCAAAACCCACCGTATATCACAAAAAAAAAAAAAATGGCTTAATGTTAGAAATACTTTCATCTGAGTTAGTCAAGAACTGAAAAAAAAACAAAAACCCAACCCACCACAAAACCACACAAAAATAAAACCCCTGGGGGGTGTGGGTGTGTATGTGTGAAGTATTTAATAATCTTTTCTACTTCATGAAGACTTTAACTTTTCCAAGCACTACGCTCAGGGTGGCATTTGGGGGGGGGGGGGGGTTGGTTGGTTGGTTGTTGGAGGGATTTTTTGTTTGTTTTCGGTTTTGTTTTTGTTTGTTTCTTTTAAGGTACACAACTACCTATAAACTAAATGGAAATACATTTATTGGAACATCATAAAGACACGCTGGAATATTTTTAAATTTTTCTAGTCCTGGTGACTCCAAGTTGGCCTGTCACACCTACAGCAACTAAGACAGTCTATCCAACAAGCTCTGTCATTGCTGCCTGGGAATAAACAGCAAAAAAACAGCAGCATCTCCAAGGTGGTCTTACAAACTTGTTGAACAAGTGATGCATCGGTACCTTTTCTAAAGACTAGGCTGTTACCCGATATCCCATTTTAAATGTAGAACTTGGTCTACTGAAATCTGGGGAGTTTGTATGGTACTAGAATAGTACTACTATGTACTAGTGTATAGTAGTACAGATTCCCCTCTGCAGATTGGCTAGAGTTGTACCCCAAATTTTTCTTGTATTTTTTAAAAATCATGACAATATTGACCAAGTTTCTCAGTGCTGCATTGCAGCTCTCTAATATGGGACCTACAAGGTCTGAAGGAGGGTTGTTTGATTAAAGTTGTTGAAATTATCATGTTTAAATAACTAACTATAGGTAGCTTTGATTCAGTAATTAAAGTAAAACCTGTGTGATGTTCATAAGCCACATTCAAGATAATGCAACACTTTGCCCAGTTAAGAAATGTAAATACATTCATCCGAGGTCAAGAGAGAAAGCAACATTTGAAAACAAAGGTAGAAATGATGCAAAAGATGTTTGAAACATGTATTATCTCCTTATTCTTTTCTATTCTTCAGTTTTATTGTGTTTTGGAGATGAGCCACTGCAGCTCCAAAGAGCAGCTTTTATTTGCTGTGAACCACAGGGCACAGCATCCCCTCTTCTCTTTTGCCTGTAGGGAATTTCAGATATGCATTAAAAAAAAAAAAAAAAAAAGAAAAAGAGCAAGCATAACGCTATTGACTTCAACGATGTTTTGCCGTTTCGCTGGTGGAACAGAGCACCATTTGGCTTAAAGCAAAAGAATATGAAATGTATCAAGAGAACCCCAAGGAGAGCCCAGGATTTACAGCTCTCTAACAAAGATGAACTGACAGAAGGTTAAATGATGTAATTTCTAAAGTACTAAAGCACTGTCTCATGGGGGGAACTGCAGCACTGGAAAGGAGACTCCTTGAACACATGCACAGTAGATATACAGAATGGTAGTAGGCATGATGGGGATTTCAGACCCGCAGATGTGCAAAATTGCCCCCCAAAAAGATAGAGCAGGCAGAGCACCAGTACTGCACCGGGACACCATCTCCAGCTGGCCGCGAACCGACACTATTCAATGGCTACACCTCCCTTATAACCACCATCGGTACCTGCTGTTCTCACTGACCTGCATTTTGCCTCCCTTCACACCAGGTTACGGGGAAAAGTTGCGAGACACTTACAGAGGGGCCAATATTTAGGGAGGACATGACAGTCACTCCATTTTAGGGAAAATGCAACAGAAGGTAGCATTGGCTGTGGGAGGCAGATAGGCACCGAACTGATAATCCACAGCTGAAGATGATGCAAATCGGGACACGTGCTGCCAGGGTGTTGATCTGTACTGTGGCAGTCAGAAATCAGAGCTTGCTTTGAATGGTATTTAAGCTCTCTCATGCTGGGCTACTGTCTCATACATATTCATTTTATTTATTTATCCTTTATTAAATGTACTTATCAATCGCCACAAGTATTTCTCATGATCATCAGTACTGCAGTCCCACACACTAGATCTTGGATGCTAACCAAAGCAAAACAGATTCCTGCTCACTACCCCGTGACATGGATTAGGAGACATTCCTCACAGCCCCCTTTTTTTTTTATTAGTGCCACACACACATAGCACAATAGGGAGCAGATGACAAGCACGTGAAGCAAGGTGATGATGAGCCCCCAACCCATGTTCCTCACATCCTACTCTCATGGCCGGTTCTAAATGGAGGCTCCGCCAATAATTTGTTCCTGCAAGATCACCAGTTCAGGCTCTGGCTTCACATGCTGATGCTCCCTGGTTTAATTCATACCCATGAAATCAGCTATAATATTTGAAATATTTTTCCCTGGTAATTGTTAAGAAACTGTGGAGTAGAATTTCCATGAGGCAGCACACCTGGTAATTCTTCCTCCTCATCACTGTGTGTATATATTCCTATCTCCCACCAAAACATCAGTGCTATGCTGAGCAAAGCAGACAAACTGCAGCTCAAGCCTTTTATACTGCAAACCATTGCAGCTGCATTAAAACTCCGTCTTACAAGCAACTCTACTGAATTCATTAGGAGCTGTTACTGCACGTGAGGTAATACACATATGCATGGGTCACTTCTGGGGATCAAAGCATCCTTCCCCACCGGAACATACGACCATAAAGCCTTTTAAAAAGAAAAAAAACCAACAACAGCCTCTTCCATCCCTCCTGCATAAAGCACAGACAATGTATGTGCTAGCACCAAACCAACACCACAGGGATGAAGAATATATTGCGGCAGAGCTCCCACGTGGGCATCAATGGTGACCCCCAAACTCAGAGGTTAGCATGGGGCAACTGAAAAAGCTGGAAGACAAAGGCCATTTTTTCCCAGTTTTCCAGTGCACAGCTAGAAGATTATCTCATCTTGATAATAACCTACCTTGCTCTTTTTTGTGATACTGTTCTCTCTGGTTTCTGCTGTGTTGTATGCATGTGAATGCACCGGCTGACATGCACCGCAAAATTAGTGGTTGAAACCACCACAAGCTAAAAAACACTACAGCCTTCCAAGGCATATGTTAGCATAATAAAACCTCACAGTTCACTCATTCACTTTCTTGTTAGTGACATGTACTGGATTTTACCTCAACTAGAACATACATGTTACCCCCATTAAAGGATCACAGAACTGAGCAAGTGCTACGTGACCAGCCACCCCTTCTTTCTTGCATGCAGTTGCCATCGTATTAAGCGTACAGAAAAAGCCAATATACTTTCTAACACATTTTTCTCAGATTCAATAAAACTGAGAAATTCCTTAATATTTTCCCTGCTCGAAAATAAGTTTCATGGCCCTGAGCATACCAGTAGTCCTTGCCCACCTTCAGCAGCCTTACATAAGGCCTCCATATCAGTCCTCACCCTAGTAGGTGCAGTAGGCAGAGCTCGATCTCTACCCAGCTCTGTCCTTTGCTGTTCCTGAATTGTTGACTGGACTTCCCAGACTGACCTTGGACCTGACTTGTCACCTCTCATTTATTTAATGACCTCTGTCCCCAGCCCCGCTCTGCTGGCCTGTCTCGGTGCTGTGGGGTTGTGCCCCTGTTGGCACGGTGGCAGCCCCTACCCCGCATGGTCACCCCCCGCTCCTGGATTGCCTGCCTTGCTGGAGCAGCCCTGCCCTTCCTGCTTCCTCCCTTCCAGATATATAAAAGAATATTTTTTGGGAGGAATATAGTGTCATGTCAAGGATATACTACCCATGTGCATAGCAACAGCTATATACAATAGTGATTCAATAAAAAAAAATAAAATCTATAAATGGCATCACCTTGCATTAAACTTGTGACTCGAGGTGAACGTGGAGTAGACTCGACATTCACATCTATTCAGGTCAGATATTTAACACTGCGTGGTCCAGCTCCATCGCTCCCCAAGGAAGGGTTGTTCTTTCTTAATGAATGCGTACACTCGCTTTATATTTTCCCAAAGCCAAAAAAGGTTCAGTTAGAGTTTGGCTAATATCCAAGCTCAAGCTGCACAGAAACACGAGATGACTGTAAATACACTAATCAAAAATGTAGAGTAAGGAAAGGGACAGAGCATTATCCCTTAAAAGAAGAGTTTTATTCTGTTTCCCCCCCCCAGCCTGATTTTATACCAACATGGTGTCATAGTCATTAGTGATGTTACTTCTAATCACTCCTAATATGAGGGAAAGAATAATTAGATTAAGTGTAGGCAAGGCCTTTGACTTCTTTTGTGCACCCACCAAAATGCTTAATGCTTGCAAAGTAAGATTATACACTTACACAAACAGTCCCTTTGAGTTCAGGAATAAATGCAAGTGAGTACATTTCAAAATTAAGACCTGAATTTAGTAATAGGCAAGTCAGATTGAAGCAAATGGGACAAAAATACAACTCCTCACAGCAAGCCAAGTAAAAACATGAATCTTTTTCCTCTAAGGTTCAGTAAAGTATAATCTTTTTTTATCAGTATTTTTGTGTGAGGGTTTAAGGATTACATTGAGAGATTTACAGATGACTTCTGAATAAAAACCAAGATGCTTAAAAATGACCTGTGACAAATTTATTTAAAAAAATAAATAAATTAAGATCAACAGCACTCAGTTTCACACCAGTACCTGGACTACGGAAACCAATTTGATCTGTGATGCTTCAGATGAAACATGCTCGTGCTTGTTAGCCAGACCACTGTCTCATTCAACACATTTATTATCCCCGTGACTGGAAGGCCAAAAAAGGTACCAACCGAGCAGAATTTCAATACTGCAAAAGACCTGGATAGCAGATGAGCTCATTAAACTACTCTATAAGGTCAACTTTTGCATCTGTCAGTTCCAGAAGATGTTCTGTGCACAACTCCTGGAGATTTCTGCTGGGCTGAAGCTCTGCTGCTCCTGAGTTGCAATGACACAACGTACACAGCCGTGTTTAACACAAAAGGAAAAATATTTGACATTAGAGACTTGTCAGGAGCAAAACCCAGATCCTCCAGGAGCCTTCTAGTCAAAGGCCTGAGTGAGTCTGTAAATTTTTCATTTGGACACCACCTGCATGACTGCATGGAGCATCACTTCATCTTCAACACTCTAATGAGTTCTTTGATTTTATCAGATGTTCTCATTGATTTCATTTAATGATTTATATATTACCTATACTTTTATTGATTAGGCATTTTTCTACTGAAGGTAAGACAAATTATAAAGGCAACCCGCAATGGGTCACGTAAAACCACCACAGCAGTCTCCAAGGAGATATTAATTGCCTAGCTGTGGAAACAAAGTAACCAAAGGTAAACAATACAACAAAACTGAAACCGATGAGTGTGCTTCACATTATAGATCAAAACCCAAGGACTTAGGAGGCTGAGAAGAGTGAACTTCAAAACAGTCTAAGTTGGCAAGTTATTAAAATAACAGACTGGCAGCTTGTGTGTAAGCAGTCATCACGACAGTAAATTTCTACAGTTTTCAAGCTGTACAGTTCCTGAAGGGAACAAGGGGCAGACAGAGCAGTGCAGGTATAAGGGGCTCAACTTACAGCTGCCTTGGCCAGCTCTGTACCGCTTTGAAGGCCTGAGTCTATAAGCTGCCCTCTGAAGCCAGATGGAATTTGAAAAATAATTTGTTTCTTCCTCAGAAGATCAAGTGCTTTAGGAGACATAGTAAAAAGACATTTTCACATCAGAAAAGATGCTATGCTCCAGGATATGATCCAAGAGAAAGGAAGAAAAAAATATTATCTTGGATAATTAGTAGTTGAGCATAAGCAGTCCAAAAGCAGGAAAAAAATTCCTCTCAGATAATCTGTAGTTCAGCCTGAGTGTTATTATACATGATATTAGAGGAATCAGCATTCCACTAACAAGTGGAGAAATAATTCTTTGGGAACTACCAACTGTTTCACTATTTCTGGGTAAACAGGTCTTCTTTAGCTCCCATCTGGACAGTGTCCACACTCTAACTTGCTTCCAGACAAGTCATCACTTTCTTAAGCAGCAACTTTGAAGTGTAATTATCATTACATCCAAAGGAAGAGGTGTAAAATAAAAAGTATGTTATGTATTGTATCAGGTAAGCTGGGGAAATCACCTAACAGTTATGTTGAAGTGGAGTAAAGGTTATGAGTGGAACAATAAAATTCAAATGCAGAAATTACTCGCCATGCCAAGGAGTAAGTAGCTGGAGGCAACATACCCACTAGAGTCCAGGAGGGAAAGATTTCCACATTTCCCCCAGAGCAGGAACAGCCCCTACGCTGTGCCCTGCTCTCTTCCCGCAGTGAAAGAACTGTTATTCACCTGGAGGGCATTTGAAAGCTACAGCCCCGCTTTGAGAAGAGGAGGGCATGGTCCCGTGCGAGCTGGCACCTGGTGCGAGCTCAGAAGCACTGTCCCTGCCTGCCACAGCCGCGGGGTCATGCACTGACACCCACCCTTCCTGAAAACCACCGAAGGTGCCTGATGGCAGCAACACTGAGCAAAGTACAACTGATTTAAGTGAATGCATTAAATGCAGTGGACTTTCATTACCACCTGCCACCCTTTTTATATCTTCGCTACATGAGAACATATTGAAAAAGCCACGACTATAATCACAAATAAAGCCACAAATATGAAAACAAATAAAAGGTAAAGCCATGCATGCAGGAGGTGCTGTTATTCTGGTGCTCCAGTACAAATTCAAACAATAAAGAACAAGAGGAGGCGAGAGGGGAGGGAACAAGCCTGCAACAGTCCTCCTCTGTGTACTGCTGTCCCCATTAACATCAGCAGCTATTCCTCTAAATTGTGACTCAGGGGGATAATTAAACTATTGCTGCTCCCATTTTCCCTGCAGAGCAGCGCGGTTACAACAGAGCCAGCTTCTCCTATTGCGGTACGGCAGCAGCCCCTTGGGAGAGCTGCACAACGCTGCAGCCCCTGCTGCGTGAGAGGGACCTTTCAAATATTTCCTGAAGTCAGTAGCATCACCTGCCTTCTTCTATTACAGTCTTCAAACATCAAAGCTGCCCTTATTTCAGCATTTACTTAGGAACCACTGAGGTTTCAGTGAAACTGGGAAGATTAATTAAGTGATAGCAAGTTTGAATGTGGGAGATGAATGATTAAAAGTTCTCAAGGTAAGAGTAGGTACTATCTTTTCAGAAAATGGTGCTGGTGCCTACTTATATTGATGAATTTCTTGCTCAGTGGTCTATAATGTCATTTCAAGATGAGAGGCTGGTGTGCCATAAAGAGAAATTCGCTAAAAACTACTCTGCTGACATCGTAACACCACTTAAGTAAGAAGTCAGATAATGCAGCATCACTCAAGATACTGCCAGACCGATAATAGTTGTAACTTATTGAAATGAAGGAAAGACTTGATTTATTTGTCTTTCTTCAAGAATTATTAGAGCTGTTTAGAAGAAAATGTAAGTGTAGAGATTTAAATGATTACATTCAAGTCAATTTTCTCTACTTATTTTCATTTACAAGCAGATCTGCACTTCTAAAAATTGCATGGCTGGTGGGGATGTGGCTCTGTCCACTAACTCCTAAAGAAACAGGTAGAAAGGGAGGGGTGTACAGACACAAGCAATGCAAGCTTTTCCATCCATAGCCCAGTTTTGCACCTGGAAGCTGTACTGAGAAGAGTACAGTGTACCCACAGGAGTGCACCTGCTTTGTGCTGTGCTATGGGCATTGATCCTGGCAAGCACACGGTTGTGGCGAGGGCTGCCTGGTTCGGAGAGCATGCAGGAACCAACAAGGGATAACATTTTGTATTGAGCTAGTGGCCAGGCAAGCTGAATAGAGACAACAGGCTCAGTACCCCATTAGTAATGGTTTCTGATGCTATCTACTACTTTTAAATTCCCTAATTTTTTAAAAGTTATTAAAAAATGAAGTCTTTCCAGTTTATCCAGCCTTTAATCCAATACTGGTTAACAAGGCCATATCAGAGCTGCATATAAGTATTCACCCGACTGCTCTGAGAGGTGGCAAGAGTAAACTATTATTTTTAATTTCAGGAGTTCCAACTTTGTCTTTTTTAAAATCCATTTCTCCACTATTTATCACAGGGCAATCACAGGTCAAACATACCCAAGAAAACACAAACAACCCTCTGCTGTGCAGTCTAATTAAACTCAGCTAGGAGCCAGTCATCGATGAAACAATCAATAGCACGCATCTGAAGAAAGCAAGTAGGTTGTAATATCATCTGTATGCCTGACATTTACCAGTGATAACATTAATCCCTAGAAGAAATCTGCTACACCTCTCAATATTATTTTTTACCCAGAAGTATCCAAAGAATTAATTATAAAGTTGATTTCAAACAGTGCTTTAAATGGGAAATTTAGTGTTTAAATTCAGCAGTAGATTGAAATGGCTAATTGTCATTAACCCATTATTAAGTTAAAAAGCCACAACTACTGACTATAAAAGAGTCCACGCTGCTTATCACTCTGTCCTGAGAGAGGGGACTGACTCTGAGATGCTGAGTGCTTGCTCGTTCCTGTGGTGCCCTTAACACCTGGGGGAAGTGAGGCTCCCCACCTCTCAGAATAACATCTCCAGTTATTTAAATTAGTAGTTCTCAGCTGTTTCCAAAGACAGGACACTGCAAGAGCATTCAAGCACTCGTACACTCCGACAGTGGCCACTCTGCTGCTCATACAGCTCAGCCCCCAAAGCAACCTCTTGTTTATTCCCCTCATACTGCACAGCAGCAAAAAGGGGAGAGAAAAAAAAGTGCAAAAAAGGGCTAAAGCAGTGACAATGAAGTTCTTCAAAAAGCTGTCTTGGGCCAAACCCTTCATTTGCCTTCCATGTAAAAAACCCATGATTCACGTCCTGTCAATTTGGAGATGTCACAGTGTAAAAATCTGCCTACACGAGGAAAGGATGACTACAGCAATATCTTTATATCACATACTTTCCTGTTCAATGCAACCTCAGGCACATAACTCAAGAAAAACTGCTTGAAATTCATGCCTCCCAGAATACTATCTATTGAATGTCTCTTGCCTTGCAGGAAGCTGGAACAATAGGTGAATCAAAGGCAACAGGAAAATCAGAAAAATCACCCTGTCAGGGGGCAGAGAATGGGAGCTGAGAGTCAAGTACCAGAAATAGCCAGAAAATTGATATTATTTCTGTAAAAAGAAAAATCTGAAGGTTTTGCTGGGGGGAGGAAGAAAGGGGGTGGAGAAAAAAAAAATCCCAGACCAGAGCACTTTGCTGCTCTGAAACATCGCTAAAAAGTATTTCAAGTCTAAAGACGTGCTCCATCAGCCAAGCTGAACTTTATTACTTATAAAAACATGTTAGATGTTTTAGTCAAAATAAACAAACTACTGATTTATCACAGAAATATAAAGCATAATGCATTTACCCAAGAAATTTTCAAATAACTGGATTTATTTTGGTTTATTTTTAATAATTAACATACATGCATCCAGAAGCCCTACCGTCCTATGACACCCTCAGCAAAGACATTCTCCAGTTGATTTTAGATGCAATGAGTTTGCTTTACAGTGGGCTGCCCAGGTCCCACACAGAGCTGTGAGGTTGCCTCCCCTCCATGGCTGTAACCTATGAGCAGAACGCAGAGAGCAGGGTGGAGAAAGAATGATTTCTGGCTATTTTTTTCTACTCAAACTCTACACAGAAAGCTTAGCAAAGAAACTGGCTCTATCACTCAGGTGCAATCTATGATGATAATCTCTACTGTATTAAAAGGAAAGCTAATACCATTAGAAGTGGTCAATTCAAGAACTGAAGTACTAATAAATATCAGAGGGTGGCACTTTTAGCTTAGCTCACTCCTCCTGGGACATATAACAATATATTATGATTTAAGCATGCTTAGTTTATCATATACTCTTACAGAAAAGCTATTTCCCTAGTCAGATCATGAAATAACATGGGATCAGCAAAAGTTACCCACCAAACTAACAAGTATTATGTGGACTGAGTTTGGCTTTTTTTTCAGAAACCAAATCCAGACATGTTCCTGAGAGAGCACAAAAGCACTTTTTTGCTAGAAGTGACATTTAGCTGCCAGATTCCAATCTCTCCTCTGGGGTACGCAGGAATCCATTTCACACAGACGTACTTATTTAACACAGACCAAGCTGTAGTATCTCCTGAAGTCATTCCCAGTAATGGCTGAAATATTTTTATTAAATACTCCTAAAATAGGAATATACAAGTGCAGCAAATAGCCACCCAAGAGAACGTCACCCAGAATGATTTACATTCATCAATGCTATCAGGGACCAAAACCAGGACCTTTAAGTGAAAAGCATTAGACACCCCCAAGTGCAAAAATGCTACCTGTGTTGCCCGTTTTCCTCTCATGTTTAGCAACTGTGAACACTTTCTTTCCAAACTAGAAAGGCTGATCAGTAAATGAGTCTTCATTACCCCTTAGGAATCAGCTGGATGCATGAAGACAGCCCCTATTTAATTTAGAAAGCTGCGTACACATGCTTGAGGCCAACCTGTGTGTGAAAGCGCTTGTTGCTCTGATGGCAGCAGGCAGGGCAGCCCAGTGGGATCCTGGCAGGCTCCCTGCCCACCCTGCTCCCCATGCCGTGCCTTGAGGCTCCGTGCCCTTGCAGCCCCCACACCCCCAGTAAGGGTATTGGATATGCCAGGCGCCTCTCAATCAAAGCATTTGTAGTAAGAAGCTTAATTAGCAATTTATATGACATAGAAAATGTTATGGCTGCTATGCGTTGAATATAACTAGTTGGATTACTAGTAGGAACTGCCACACCAAGCAGTATGCCTCATGTGAGCAAGAATTACAACAGCTAAATAAGTGAGTACCAAAGCAGAGATGGGCGCTGCTGCCCCATCAGCCTGATACTTGCATCTCTAATACCAGCACAGCTAGGAGAAACGTGCAGTTCAGAAGCAACATAAAACAGAAAAGCCGTACTTGTAATTATAGGGTGACAAGGCTGTAACACTACAACATTTACACTTCATATAAATCAGGTCCTGAGATAGCCCTAGGTTGTAAAAATGTCAGTCACTCAAATCACTTTCCTCAAACTACCACTGTTTTTCAGGATGATTTCAGCGTGCATCCGGACACTCATATCACCACTTAAAGAGCCACTCAGTCAACCAGAGAACAAAAGGCTGGAGAAGTTCTTGTAAAGTTTGGTGGTTTCCAAAGGGAAATCCTGCAGGAGCCCCAAACATGTTTGTACTTTGCTGTCATCACAGCTGCTGTGATGCTGAACAGCAAAAGTCTGGAAAAACAATCACACAAAATTACAGGCCAGAATACTTTGTTACATCTACAAATAGGATTATATTTGTAAAAACACACATCTGCTCCAGGTTAACAGGAGTCTTCAGGTCATTTGCACATTTGGGTTAAACATTATTCCACAAAGATCCTTGAAGCAGACTCCGACGGCAGGGAGTGTTCACCAGGTTCTGCTGGTCTACACACAGTTTATTACTTTCCCCTGAGTTTCAGGCAAACCCCACTCTTCCACTCCATTTTACCAGTGTCCTGATAATTTAACTTAAACTCTTAATACCCACCCAGTTACCCAGTCTCCAGAGTACTGTACATTAAGGAGTCCTGCCCAGGGGACAGTGACGCGCTGGGGCTACCAGCTGGCTGGCAAGAGCAAGGGGCGCTCCGTCGCCCCAGGGATCGTGCCCAGGTACGCCTGCCTCCAGCCCACAGCGCCGGGTTAATTTGTGAGCGATGGCCAAGGGAGGTCATTAGGCGAGCTCTGCTGCGTCACGATGGGGAGATGTAAGAGGTTACTGCCCTTGGCTGTTTGCCTGACTCCATCCTATAATTGATGGCAGTTTTAATTAATACACCCTCGTACGAGCTGGTTCACATTCACTCCTGCCAAGCCTGCAAAGCAGGTGGAGGCGGCAGGATTAGGCAGGGGCAGAGGACGGGACCTCCCGGCTCGCCCTCAGGTTAATGGGCTGAGCTCATTTGCCACAACCTTCCCCATGATAGAAGTCACCCCGCTCCTAACACCCTCCTCAGCCCACCCATCTCTTGAACATCTCGTGGGGTAAATTCCAACCCAAATGAAACCAGGGAAAGGTCTGGATTGTGGGTTTTTTGTTTTTTTTTTAAACAATACCATAGTGTCATTTTTTGTAATATTAATAGATAACTCAGAGTAGAATGTTATCTGTTACTCCAGAAAGCCATTTAATTTGATTCTTTGTATGAGGTATCTAGATACAACGCACAATGAAGTCAAAGCAATTAAGAACAAGCCTTTGCACTGCTTTAGATGGCCATTCTGTGTCTTTTCAAGGTGATAAGAAGAGTGTAACGACAGGCTGCAGGCAGGGGCCCGGCCCTGCACAGGGCACACATCCATTCATAAAGGTGGATAGAAAAAAACAAGTTCAAGAGAAGTATATAAATATGTAGCAGCTATGCTAAAACAAAGCAGAAGCTTCATAATATTCCCAATGGGGTTAGTTTTATTTAACCACAAAATAAGCAAATGTAATATTAAACAGAGGGACTTGGGAACAGAAGAGGCAAAGATGTCACAGTCTGGTAGCAAGCCATTTTACCCAGGGTAAAAAGCAGCATCTCCACTTCCCATTATCATAACCTCATTAATCCTGTTATTTATAATTCATAATCACAAACATAACTTAACCAACATTTATATGATTCTTAAATCAAAGGGCTTTTTCCCACCCAAAGATAGATGCTGCAAGAGTGAAAGGCACAATAGATACACATCTCAAAAGAAAGTCTAATCAGCTTATAGTAGTGCAGGGGCTAGCCCCATCCCTGTGGGGTGTTCTCAGTAGCAGGGCAGCCTGTAGAGCCATTCCAGTAGCCCTAGTTGTTCCTTCCCCAGCTTTAAAACTCACATTTTATAGGAGAAGCAAAACCACCCAACCACCCTCACCAGATCATCTCTCCAAGCGGGTTTGGAGAAACTCAGTCCAGACAACTGACGTGCTCAGCGCATGGCTCTCCCCCATCACCACGTCTGGGTGCGGTGCACACTAAGCGGTATGCCTGGCACCTCTTCAGGTGCTTCATCCCTGACAGCTAGGGCAGTTTCTTGCATTGATTATTCAAAGACACAATGAGAGAAACCACCACCACTTCTGCTGAGGTTACTCTATTCTAAAGCATAGCAACAAGATACCCATCACTTTGAGGTCAGCAGCATCTACTGCTACCTGTCCCAGAAGAGATGCTGGCAGGTGCCAATCTAAAACATGCAGCAAGAAATTACAGACTAAAACACATACACAGAATCATCATCCTTCAGCTTTATTCCAGCTATCACTTCATCCTCAATCGTTCTTCATACCTGTGGTCAATGCTCTCCAAAGAAACCCACCTTGAGACACGCCGCATGTGGCCAAGAACTTGTCTCTGCAAGCTTAGCCTCCAACAACACACCCACCTTGCTCCAACTGACACAGCTGCACTGAAAGAACCACCCCCATAAGCTTCTTCTCTCCCTCCACTACTTTTCATGCAAGTCATTTGTATTTACGACTTGCACATGACCCTCATCTCATTGCCTACACCTGTGCACCAACACACGGCCTCTTCTGGGCTGGCCACCACACTGAAAGCCCCCTAAACTAACATTTGGGGATACCTGAGCCTAAGTATTCCTACTGGAGTTTATTTGCTTTACTTATAAAGGAAAGGAAGCCTAAAACTGTGCTTTACCTAGAAAAACCCTGAGTTTTTCATAAAGGGAGAGAGTGAGAAAGAAAGGCTTTAAGCTAATGGCGAAAAAAGGAAAGACCAATAAACATCTATCCCAGTTTTCAGGAATAGAGACTTTGAAAACTCATTAAAGGTGTAGAAGGCTGGAAAGCCCACCAAAATCAACAGAAATCTTTCCATTTCCTAGAGCAGCACTGAATTAGGCCCTTGGAAATTAGGCTCACACACACAACTGAATGGATCATCGTGGTCACTGTCTTCTACCAAGCACTCTGAGTAATCTCTATTAATTCTACTTTAATAATAAGTTGGCAGTAAAGGTGCTGATACTAATTGCTGAGCATTTCTTTGCTAAAATCAATCCTTAACGCTGACCACAATAAAGGAATTAGGCTTTTATATAAAACTCACACTTAAAATAGCTATGAATCTTCCTAATGTGTCATTTGACATTTGTTATTACTTGTCTGTGGACTGGCTTTGAATATTTTATGAAATATTTATGGCAGAAGGGGATACGGGATTCATAAGAGCAAGACACATACAATATGCTGAAGATTAGTGACAATTACCACAAGGGTAAAATTAGTATAATCAACCATCACTTTCTCATGAAAAAATACAGACTTAATTGGTGGCAGGTGGATATTTCTTCCATTTTAAAACTGCACTTTGTTGGGACTGATTTGCATATTTTTCTTCACTTTTGTTGGATTAAATGAAATTCTGTTTAAATGTGAACTTGGCTAATTAACGCCTGGTAAACAGAGAAATGTTACATTCTCTTTAAAGAAATATTTTGTGAATTCCCTTTTCATCCCTAATAATTTGTCAAAAGAAGAGAAGAAGAAAAATAATGTGCATCGCATCCAGCTAATGTGCAACAGATTGAGAGCAGGTAAAAGTGGAATTTAGAAGGGGGAAAAAAATAATAATTTGTTGCTCTTGCTGGAATATGGATTGAATTCAAAATCTTAAATTAAAAATTGTTGCAAAAGTTCCAATTTAAAAAGCAGTGTCTATAACCTGGTCCCCTGTAATTCTCTCCATTGATAAAGACAGATCCCATTTTTGGAAAAGAAACGCTGAGTGAGGGGACAGCCTTTGTACACACTGTGTCTCCAAAGTGAGCTGTGTTTGACACTTCTCTACGTTTATTCTGAACCAGCATGCTGACGTGTAAAATCACGCCCTTTCCCGACTGAGTAGTACAAAGGACCCTGTGCAATGGCTGATCTCGCCCAGGTCCAGCAGCCTGAACTCTGTCAGCCAAACTCCAGCAACTTTCATTTAGTATGAAAGAAACAATGAAGCAGGCATTTGGTGAAAAGGCTTTTCAGACTGAATGGAAACTCACCTGCTTTTATTTGTGTGAGGCTGGAGACAACATACACAGGTTGAGGAGATTTTGCTTCCAGATTTATAGACATTGCTAGTGCAGAGGCAGTGAAAATAAGTAAAAATCTGCTCTCACATACATTGCTGCGCCATCCACTGAAGCCATATATTTAACAAAGAGCTGGAGTTTGCCTTGCATAGCAAATCTGTAGTTACAACCACGCAACAAGGCTCGGAAGGGATAGCTGTGGTGGAAGGATGCTAAATACACGAGTCCAGTCAGGGCTAAACACCTTTACTTTCAGGGAAGTTCGGGTGGGACTCCCTTCTAATCCTTCTAACTGGGCTACAGAAAGCCACACAGGGACAACAAAACTAGCGTATAATTGCATTACCACAATCAATAAATGAAAACACAAGGCACGCTGTTAGTTTGACCTGGGATTCGTACTCCCACGGAGGGCTGCACTGTTATTTTCTTTGCTGTACACCTTTCCCTCCCAGAAAATTAGCATCTTTAGGACCATAATTTAGGATCAAATATTTATCTGCTTCCTTAACAATAAGATTTGAAGCTATTTAATATCGTTTCCCCTGCCCACCAACACAGTGTTTCTCATGCAAATGCTTGTACCTCCGTGATTTTGTTCTCTCGAAATCTCTAGGGGTTAGGTGCTTGGAAACCTAATGGGATTATGGCATAAACACAGCAATGTATTCTGCATAATAACACCCTATCTTAAGGCATTTTGGTGTTTTTATCTTTGAGCAGACCTAAACAGCTCTCTCCTGGAAGGGGTGGTGGGGGTGGTGGGGCCGTATATATTTAAGTAGATAAATACAATTCCTTTGGAAACTCCGAGTCCTTCTCCAAGTGCATACATACAATTTGCATTAGCATTTAAAGGAACGTGAAGCAAGGAGAGAACTCTGAGCCTGTTTCTTTGGCTGTTATGAATATCCTGACTGCAGAAATGTTAATGTTTTTATGTATTACCTCCATCTGCTCCAATCCTGTTAAATTTAGGTGTGCTATTTCTAAGTATGAATATGTTTGAGTTAGTATATGTTTTGCCTGTTGTTTAGGCACTATTCATTTCCTTCCAGAAAGCACAGCTGTCATTGCTTTCATTAACAAAGGGTACTTTTTACTTACTTTTTGAATTATAATATTGATTTTTTTCCCCAGCACTGCTGTTTGGCATAGTGTATTGTTAAATGACTCAACAAGTTTAAACCCTTGAAAATGGGGTTTGTAATTCAAGTGCTGGCACACCCTTAACTACATCATCACGAACTGTGATGCTGCACTAAATGGATTGAGCTACACTGACCCCTTCCAGAAATGAAGGCCCAAACGCCTTGAAATATAATTTCAGCAACACAGTTATGTAGTGATACACTGCTTAGATTCAAAATAAATTCTATGAAATTCAAATGAGCCGTTGAAACGGATAACTACAGCTGAGGTGCTGGAAATGTCTCACAAATCAATCATTCCAGGTGTGAACAGAATTTCCAGGTTGGTTTCCTACATATTTTATTTTTGTGGGTTTCTTTGAAGTTAAAATCTCTTTTTATTTGTAACATCCTTGCCCTTGAGTCTTTCTTCTTTTCTAAATATTCACTCATTCCCCATAATCCCTTTATTCCGTTCTATTTTCCAGCCATACCTCCCTTGATATGCTTTTCAAAAGCGCATTGTACTGAAGCCTGCCTGGATGCATATTACGCTTTTAGTTTTGTCTCCACTTAGCTCCTATGGGCAGTCGAGTAGCTGGAGTCTCTCTGGATCTTGCTTAACCAGCATTTAGGACAGAAATACCCTCATGGAAATAAAGGTTACAGTGGCCTTCGGGCTGCTCTCAGCTGTGCCCACACCTGTCCTGCATTGCCCCAATATCTCGTATCTTACATAGAAGCGTTGGTCTGAGCAGGTACAACAAATTACCCGATTGCTGCACTGTCAGACATAAACTCACCCTAAGATAACACCTTTATGTGCTTATTCCTTTGAGAGAATCCATTTCTGCAGAATTCAGGGTTAGTGTAATATTTTAGTATTTCTAGTGTAATTATATTCCCTTTAATAAGCAGTATACCAGAACGCCTTCCTATGGAAGATATACGGACAATATCATACACGCTCACTGAGGCCCTTTCTTAAGTACAAAAAATTGCAATCGACGAAGTCTCGGAGGCATTCTGGCTTCCCTAATACTCATATATTAGAACAAATAAATATGGATTTGGGGATTATATCCAATTGAAATATCACATCAGCCTGTGGTTTCCTTTTGAATGATTAAATATCATACCAAAATAATTTTGCTGCTGCTATTTAGGGGGAAAACATGATGAGAAAGACAGAGAATATATATGTGTTGGTAGGCTATGAAGCAGCCTGCGATGGAGGCAGCTCTGCTCTTCACTGCATTCCCTTCCCTGCTGCAGGGCACTCCTAAAACCTTGCTGGGAGGACATGCAGAGGAGAAGTGCCTGCCCCGTGCAGTCGCAGGGAGGAAGAAGGGGTTTTGCAGCCATAATCCTGGGCTGCAGCCCCTCATTGGGTGGGGGCTGGCCCAAAGCCTCCCCTGGGCAGCGCTGGGCATGTGGTCAGCCCTCCTCTCTGGTTTCTCTGATTGCTGTTTGAGCAGCCCTGCACACACATATGGGTCAAGACAGGCTGGTGTACCTGGACCCCAAAATACCAGGTGGAACAGTAGTGTGGCTTTTCAAAAAGGCTGGCTAGAAAAGACCCATCCTCGACTGCTCGCCTATCCAACCTGGTGCTGGAAGCAAGAGGGTTAAAAGTACAGCTATTTGCAGTTACATTTCACTTTTAAAAAGCTAGATTCTTGAGATAGTCATTAAAAGATGAATTCAGCCAGTGTCCTTGAGACAGTTAATGAGATATGCTAATTTAAAATAAATAGGTCTAGTACGAATTCTTGATAAGAAAACATCTGCCTGGATCTGTTGCTCACTTTCCAGGGAGGTAACTGGGTCCGAAGACGGCAAGACATGATAAGGAATATGCAGCCATCTTGAAGGCAACGGTTTAAAAGAATTGATTGTTTAAGTTATTCCTGGAAGACATTTCTTCCATCTGACTTCTTTTGGATGTAGAGACTGAGAGAGGCAGGCCTGGGGCCAGGAAGCCACTAAGTGAATTAGAAGAGGAGCCTGATCAGCCATCAAAGCCATCGGGGAGAAAAGCAGCACCACGGCACTACATTTTCCCCAAACAGCTTTAGGATATCTGGCAAGGAGAATGGATTTTTCCTGAAAGTCACCACTAGAAGGAACTGAAAGTAAGCACAGCCCACAATAACTGCACAGTGTTTAGCCCTATTTTCCACCTGCACAGCACAGAGCGGGCTGCAGCCAGCATGTCCCACCCCAAATGAGCCGGCACCGGAGGGCATTTGATTTCCCCTGGCCTTGGCAGGTGAAGCAGAATGATTTTAGAGTACAGATGGACAAGAAGATTTGGGACCCTGAGGTTCTGTAGGATTTATTATTGGGTATTTGGGTGGTTTTGGGTGGGTTTTTTTGACTCTGTCACAGTAATGTGCTATCACATTTCTATATAGACATCCTTGCACCACCCCTTACAAATAGCACCTTGGATAACTCCTTGTAGAAGTCACAGAGCAGGAAAAGATGGCAGGAGACATCATACTGCTCCTTTGTAGCTAGCTAGCTTTCCTCTGGAAGGTACAAATGGCCATCTCCGAGGTGATCATGTTTTGTCCAACAGCACAGAAGCAAAGCACCTTGGTACAAGCAGTTCCCCTCCCTGGCCATCAGTTACTAATGCTTATGTAACATTACTGAGGCTTTTGAACTTTACAGTCACATAGTGACAATAGTGTACTCACTGTAAAATTTTCTGGAAGTTGAGAGAGGTTAAATATTCAAAGATTATGGATACTGGCCTTTCAAAAATGTCAGATCCAGCCATTTGAATTTCTTATTTAAGTCTACACACCATACTATATTATGGGGCTTTAATTATACGGAATACTCTGAGGCAGTGTCAAAATCTACTGGGTATTTAATTCTTTGTACTTAATAATATGAAATTAGGACTTAAATTCCCTTCCACTGCACCATTCCTTTCCAGTTGCACCAGTGCAGCCAGGAGTGGCCTGAGCTCAGCGCTGTCTCTGTGCCCAAGGTCCTGTGAGAAAAAGAGATGCCGTCTGAGCGCTGTTTGAATTCACCAGGCTGCCTTAGGCTGCGCTTGTCCTCCGAGGTATGCTGGGATCGGCTGGGAGATCCTGTTGCATTTTGACATTTCCTCACCTCTGGCTGCACTGGCTTTTCGGCCATGGCAAAAAGTAAATGCACTGTACTCACGGGTCTGATCTCATCCTTTGGATAGTCCGTCTGTAAAATACTAATATCCTCAAAAAGGACCTGACAGGGCATTTGGAACACATTACAGTACCTGTTCATGTGCTGGTTCCTGACTGCCCGCTTTCTTCTGTACTCAGAATAGGCTCACATACCTTCACATACCTCATACTCATGTCAGATAATAATATTCAGTTCTTAATTTTAGTTTCTCTCTAAAATTAAATTTTAGTTTCTCTCTAAAAATCTCAATTAGTAAAATCTAATTGATCAAGAAGCTAAACCAGAACATTTGACATAAAATATCTGTTCTACCCCCTTCATTATTGTAACAATTATATATATATATATTTTTTGTCTTTAAAACATCTTGTTAAGGTGCAATCATTTTTTTGCACAGATTTTTATCATAAAATCACAATAACCCAATTTACTACTATTATTGTCAGGCACATCACCTTTGCTTATTATATTTTTCCCTCATTTTCCTGAGTTGCTTTGTTCAGTACTGTGTACATGTGCAGTCAGCATCGTGCTGAGTCACTTAGCAAGTGAATCAGACATTTTTATAGTCCAGAATTTTATGTTTGTGCTGAGAGCTTGCAGCTCCCAGTAACCTAAGCTTCAATTCCATTTTACTCATGTCTTTAACGTAGAGTTTGACTCCTGAGTTTATTTGTGATAATAAACTGAGAATTTTATAACAAATAGTATCCACTGATGAACACTTGGTTAGTTGTAATTATGAAAGATGATTGCCTCCTTCTCAGTTAGTGCTCACTGCTGCAGATGGCTACTGGACTTCATGAATAAATGATCTATACCCATACAGCAAGTCCTGTTACCCTGAATGTTTTGTTCCAACAGTGTAAATACCAACACTCAGTATATGGAATTGAAGAAATGGTCCAAAACATTCTATAGCATTAATGATTGCCAAAACAGTAATGCCGATCCCAAACTCTTATCTATGCATCATGTAAAGTGAGAAAATCTGAAGATACTGCATTTGCGTTTGTCTAGAGGAAGGTTTGGGATCGAGGCCAGATTTCAGCTTAACAGGTATTAACAAAGCTGTCATTAAGCCACTTGCCTTTTATTTAAAAGGTCATATCTCTAGCTGGTATAAATCAGTACAACTTCAATAGCTTCATTATATATACCATTTATAGATGTACAGAGACTCCATTCCTAAGTCATCTAAGTTTGAACTTTACTGCATAAAGGACAACAAAAGTCAATTTATATTACAATTCCTGACTAACTCAGCAGAGAAGGAAGACCTAGAGTGCATTCTCTTTAGCCTGCACAAATTGCTTTCTATGTCTTTAATAAGGTGGGCTAATGGTCAGTCATTAACATGTTTATATAATTAGCAACTAGTCTATTTTATAATCTCAAGATTCACTTTGAGGAATATCCTTGTCATAATTCCCTTTGCTACAGCCTAAATCAAAGGGTCCCCTTGCACTTTCAGCTATGTTGCATGAGTGCTAATGAAGTGCGCCACAAAATCCTTGCTTTTCTGATACTTGTACCTTGCTTAATCGCCTTTATGAACATGCCACTCACTCTTGTAAAACAGCTTAATAGACTGCATGCACCATGCTGGGAGCCAGCTGGGAGGCTCTTCATAAAACACGGTGGGGATAAAGGTGAAGAGTAGCTGACTGGCAGCGTTCAGAAGAGCTGAGGCTTTCACCACCCTGCTCTTGTGACTTAAGCTTTGGTTATGATGATTAGTAAATATTAATAGTATTACTCATATTGCCTGGAAAGCTCAGCAGAGATTAGAGCCCCATGGCTCATTATGCTATACAGATACAAGAAGAGGCAAAAGTGCTTTCGAAGGGTTTGCATCCTGACAGGCTCCCATCGGACAGGGGAGGGGGAAATGTGCGGGACGTGAGCAGGTGCCTGGCCTACGAGGGACTCGGGCAGCACACAGAAAGTCTGTGGCCGAGGGAAGAACTGGACCCTAATATCCTTAATTGTAAGCGTAACATCCTCATTTCTCTTCGGTTCCTTTCTGAGCAGCCAGGGATTTACAAATCAGTTCAGGTTGCTCTGCACCGAGAACGTGCTGCGCTCAGAAGCCAAGTCAGATCTTTCCGCATTATTTCTAAGTGACTGATCTAGAATCGCTAAGGCTTGCAGATACCTGCAACACGCATATTTGGCAAAGCCTGCTAGTGCCTGTAATGTCATAATAAACTGACATATTTATGTACATTTTATGTCTTTTTGTGATGCATCCTGGGGATACGATTTTTCCGTTTTGCCACAATCAGTCAATCAGAGAACTGGTACCTTTCCACAGCCAGAAATAATGCTCTGACACTGCCTGACTGCAATATATTAAAATTTAAATTACCCTCTGGTCTGCTGTACGAATCATATTAACTGATCCTAAATACACAAAAAAGGCAGTACAATAAAATTCAAAGAATGATAAATCACTGAGGTTTTTCCATATTTCACAGGGAAAAGACTGGATAAAGGTCTGAAGTTTACTTACCAAATGTTTATGAATGCTAAGACAATTTTTTAAGAAAATCAGTATAGTATTCTAAGAAGACATTCCTCTGACATTTCATTTGGCAGCTTTAACTACAGCCTGGGTAGAAACCAATGTGAAGTAACTATGAATTGCTATTTAATTTGGGGGCACGCACAGCTTAATTGAGAAAGTGTGTTTAAAGTCGACAAGGAAGAGTCACATCCAGTAACTTAGGCTTCCCATGGCAAGCCCACGATAATCCAAGGATCAAACTGTAGCACCATTGTTTCAGTAATTAAGTGTACAGTGGCAAGAAAGTCTAATTTTGTTCACATAGTGAGCTCCTGCAATAGGAAGCTGCGTGAGACTTTATACTGAGATACATGTGTGAATTAATTTCTGTAATGGTCCAAGAGAGATCCTACAGATT
The DNA here is from genome assembly GCF_015220075.1 of Falco rusticolus. Taxonomy (NCBI): domain Eukaryota; kingdom Metazoa; phylum Chordata; class Aves; order Falconiformes; family Falconidae; genus Falco; species Falco rusticolus. Next base: position 5,584,674 of record NC_051200.1, on the reverse strand, counting down.
TCTTTTGCTTTCTTACTTTTAGATCTGAAAGAAGTGAATATTTCAGTCCATAAATATTATTCTTGTCCAGTTGCCTGGGCCCTTTCCATTCCAATCATTTCAATAACTGCGTATGGAACATGAAATCAGTCCCCAGTTGTTTTGTCTAAATGTATCTATTTAATTAGAGAAAATGGGGAACTGTATATTTGTGGAACTTTTACTACAGTTTATCTGCATGTAACTATGCATGGGATCATTCTGGATTTTTCCTACAGAGAATCATATTAAAACCCATTTTACAGCTCACCTGAAGAAACATCCATTACTTCATTGCAGAGCCTCTCAAGTCTACTTTTTTGCACATGTATCTCTGCCTTTCGCTCTCCCCACCATGGCCAAACACTCAATCCAGAATCCTGGTTCTTGCAAACAGACTATTCTGCGTAAGACAAGACCACCGTTATGGCTGGTTTCCTCTTTCTTTTGCCTGCTGCCAATCTGAAAATTCCAAGTCAAGCTCACCTGAAAGTTCACAGTGTAATGTTCCTGACATATAAAAAAAGAAATCAAACCCTAGTTTGGCTGATGTTTTTTGAAATGTATTTAAAAATCGTCAGGGCTGGCTTTAGTTTTCGGCAGATACCCAGCAAGCTCTTGGGAGATTGCTAAGGCTGGGAGATGTCCCACGGTAAAACTTCCTCTACTACACTGAAGGAAAGACCGTTAGAACAGGCAGCTTCTGATTACATGTAAGCATTTACATTTCCTTCTCTGGATCCTATTAAATTGGTTTTGTCAGAAGTTCATAAATAAAATCCAAAGGCAGTCTTTGCTTTTGCAACAGGCAGGGTGGCACAACATGTTGGATATTTTCCTTGAAGGCTCTCCAGCTCACCATTTCTCCTTGGTCACATTCATGCTCTTTCACATGCTCCGTGTATTTTCAAAGTATTTGCTGCAAATACATCTTAGGCATTTGCTTGCTATACTGAGTTGCTTTATTATAACCACACTCAGCTATAGCAAATCACTTTATTAAGGAGCAAAATAATTAACAGACTTCCTGGTGTTTCATGGGAGTGTCTTGATGCATATCCAGCCCTCACACATGGTGTGCATCTCAGGGTTAAAGGAAAATTGCAAAAAGCTGGCAGGACATCGGCTGTGTTGGCACCATTACTAGAGGATTTCTTTTCAAATTTTGAGTTAACAAACCACAATACGGCGGCATTAAAAAAAAAAAAAAAAAAAAAAAGGGAAAGAAGAACACCACGGCTTGAACCCTGCCAGATGGAATATGGAGACAGCTCAGGAGAACTTGCCAAAAAAAATGTGCGTGTGCACAAACCCTTTATAAAATCAAGCAATCTCTTGAAATTCCTCCACTTTAAGAAGCTTCAAATCAAATGTACTTTCACTTGCCAACACCAAAAAGAAGTTACGACCATATATATTCATATACACGTTAGTTTTATCCAGCTACTTTTACACAGTTTCCTGTAAATCTAATATATTTTTCTGCTTCTGCATTACAGAGACATGATGCTAGTTATGACATATATATTCACACTTGTAACTGCCTGATAAGATATTTTATGTTAATACACTAACTTCAAACCTTCCACTTTTACTAATTACCTGTTCACTGTAGTTGGTCAGCTAGCCACATGACATTATTTCCATTTTAATTGCATGACTAAAACTTTTTAGAATAGAAGAATATGGAACAAAAAGTATCTCATTCTCACACAAATACATATTAATTTATGAAAGACTAGGAAAGTCATTACGCAAATATTAATGAATAGGGAATCAAATACTCGAGGTCCTTCTATAACAGACACAAAGCTAAGCCTCAGTTGGCAATAATCTGCATAACTCCAGTAGCTCAGAGGAAGCTACAGCAGTTTACACAAGCTAAGAGGGTCTGAACTTTTGCTTCTTGTGTCTCCATTGTATTCACCTTTTGTCATGGCCTTTTTACCTTGCATAAATATGTGTTCATTAACTTTAATTAAGATAATTGCATTATAGCTATTCTACTCACACTTACAATGGTATTAAAAAGATTCAGCTCCTTTGGATTTTTGCTACTGATGCTAATTCACATAAAGAGCAAAGTAATATTGCTAGGTCTGATATAAGAATCCTTTTTTGGAAAGATTTAGAAATTTAGTCATGTCCTGAAGCTCAATGAAGGTAAAAATCTCAACATTTTTCAAAAACTGAGATATGGATAAGGATATACCTAATACCATGGTGAAACAAGACACATAAGAATTGTACATTAGAACAGGTAACAGAAGCAAATGACCAAAATGACAATAATGGTGAAAGACTTTTCCAACAGATTACATCTTGACTGGCACCAGTAACAATTGCCTCTAATCTCACTTGGTCACAGAGGTGTAAATCTAGTTTTTAACAGGTATAAACACTGTAAATGCATGGAATAGAATAGTTCAGTTGGAAGGGACCTACAACAACCATCTAGCCCAACTGCCAATTTACAGGCTGTATGAGAAACCCTTGGCTGCCAAAATATTTCCTTTAAACAGGCTGGGTGGGCAGGAGGCAGTGCTAAGCCATCTTTGGACTCTGCTTTCTGGGGCTGTTGGAAATCAGTTGGGGCTTTATTGAAGAGAGCTGTCTCTGGTCTGATCTAATGTGCATTTGCTCCAGAAAATCATTTCGTAGCTATGTGCTTTTGCTGTAGCTGGTACCCCATCAACTGAAGTAAATAGGAGAGCATTTAGGGCTGGCTGTGTTGGCTCAGGATTACCTGTTAGCAAGAAAATCCTTGGCTGTTGGGTTAGCGCAGTTTTGGAGCTGTAGAAACGAGCTGTAACGAGAGCCATTCACCTTCAGTCTGTAATTAATAACGTGAACTTCCTAATGACTTCCATTCCTATTTATATTAAGTAGTGCAGTGATCCTGTGTTACAAAAGGTGTCCTGTGCTGTACTGCAATTCTGCTCAGTGCTTACTCTGTTTATATCCCCTCTCACGTTCTCAGATATGGATTAACCAGACCTATGGATGTTTCTGCAGAGCACAGCTTCAGCAAAACCAGCGGTGAATTAATCACTGCAGCAACATAATGTCGCTTGGCACAACTGTATTATAGCATTGCATTCTTGTGTTGTAGTTTAGGCCTGTCAGCAATTTCATTATCACGTCCTATTTTTAGCTGTTTGTAACTTTTACAAAAATAATAAAAGCATTTACAGTGCAAGCGTAATCTCTACAATATATTTTTCTGGCTGGGAAATGTAATGATATACATTCTATATGTGTATGACAGTACAAATAGTTTCTTCATCTACATAAAAAATCTGCTGACTTGTGTTTCCTTATATTTTACTGTTATTCTCAAATGCATTATAATAAAGTTGCAATTTATTGCAAAACTTTCATATTGACCCAGTAGTGTTAATGTAGAATAATGTTATACATGGACTCCATAAAGCAGAAAACCCAGAGTGCATTATTGTCAGTGATAAGGTGATATTAAGCTGATGACTACTGATTAAGACTTACCCCTTGACTTCACAGGTGAGGCATATAACATGGCAACCTTCAGCATCATTCAGAAAAGTTTTGTCTTGCCAATATGTATCTGATTCCTCTCCACAAAAATGCAATGTAAATCCAGAGTAATCTTTGGAAAAGCTTTGAAGATTTCAGTATCAAAACTGATTAATCATAGAATTCTTTAGGTTGGAAAAGACCTTTGACAACATCCAGTCCAACAGTTAACCTGACACTACGAAGGCCACCACCAAACTGTGCCCCTAAGCACCACATGTACATGGCTTTTAAACACCTCCAGGGATGGTGACTCCACCACCTCCCTGGGCAGCCTGTCCCAAGGCTTCACCACCCTTTCCGTGAAGACTTTTTTCCTAATGTCCAATCTAAACCTCCCCTGGTGCCACTTGAGGCTGTTTCCTCTTGTCCTGTCACTTGTTACCTGGGAGAAGGGACCGACCCCCCCTGCCTACACCCCCTGTCAGGGAGCTGTGGGGAGCCATCAGGTGCCCCCTGAGCCTCCTTTTCTCCAGGCTGAGCCCCCCAGCCCCCCCGTGAGCCTTGTGCCCCAGCCCCTGCCCGGCTCTGGACACGCTCCAGCCCCTCAGGGTCTGCCTGGGGCTGAGGGGCCCAAACCTGCCCCCAGGGCTCGAGGGGCGGCCGCACCAGGGCCCAGCACAGGGGGACGGGCACTGCCCTGGCCCTGCTGGCCACACTGCTCCTGACACCAGCCAGGCTGCTGCTGGCCCCCGTGGCCACCTGGGCACAGGGCTGGCTCCTGCCCGTGTGGCCCAGCCAGCCCCCCCAGGGGCTGAAGTCCGGCTGACAGGCCTGGAGTCCCTGGATCCTCCTTTCTGCACTTGTTGTAGATGGGCAGCACAGTGACCAACCTGCAGTGTGCTGGGACCTCCCTGGTGAGCCAGGGCTGCTGGTAAGTGATGGAGAGCGGCTCAGTGAGTGCCTCCACCAGCTCCCTTGGGTGGATCCCATCCAGCCCCTGGTCTTACTTTTAAAGAGTGATGCAAAGAAGGCTCTACATTCCTCAGCCTTTGTGGCAATGTTTCCCACCACATCCAATAAAGGATGCAGATTATCTTTGGCCCTTCTTCTGTTTCTGGTTTATTTGTAAAAACGTTTTTTGTTATAGTTCATGGCAGTGGCTAGCTCGAGTTCTAGCTGGGCTTTTGCCTCTCCTTCACCCTGCATAACCTTATGACATCCTTGTAACCCTCGAGAGCTGCCTGCCCCTTCTTCCAAAGGTGGCAAACTCTCCTTTTTCCCCCTGAGATCCAGCCAAACCTCTCTGTAAATTGAGAGCCATGCCTTCTATTTGCTTTCTATACAAAATAATGTTTACCATCTATTATAAGTTATATGACAAATTTGATCAGCTTCTGTTATGAATTGCATCAATGGAAATCCAAAATAACTTAACGGATCTTGGTGGACTGCCGTCGCTTCACCGTGGTGTAATGGAGAGCACAGTTTGGCCCCTCCAGCTTGAAGAAGTAAAAGTATTTTTCATGTGATGATTGAGTCTGTGAAGCTAAAGCCAATTCACAACTTGTGCACCCAGACACGGTTCATCTATATATTGTTCTCTAAACAAAGTCTTGCTCTTAAAGGTAGCAATTACAGGTAATTGAATCTCTAATAGTGATATGTAGCTCAATTATAAAGCCCTTCCCTGAGAACTGAGAGCAGAAATACATGGAATAGCTCTCTTTTTATTTATTTCCTAACATATTGGTTTATTTATTTATTTTGAGCTTTCTACACCTGCTTAAACTGACTCCATAATGGCCTGTTCTAATGCAACACTGATGGGAATATTTATTAATGGTTACTTAATTACGAAATGTCCCAAAGATCATTACACATTTAAGAAACTTGGATAATTAGATTAAATGTTAAATACAGAGTTTATGCTTGATAATATCCAAATATGCAAAATCTGCTCAAACCCAGAAGTTCTTTGTACAGCAAGTTCAGCACATTTCAGGAAAATTTTTGTTCTCGAAGCAACTTTCAAGCCTAGGTCACGTCCTCAAATGAGTTTCATTAACTGGCACAACTTTAGCTGCAGTTTGCTCTCAGGTCTCCATATAAAAGCTACTGCAAGGAGGACACTTTTCAACAATAAACCGAGCAGCAGGTTAGGCAGCAGAAAACATGCAGCAGCATCAGTTAGTGCCAATGCATCTATTCTGATTATAGTTACTGACCAGAAGCTCCAAGATTATTTTTTTTCCATTTTAGCAAAGCTTTTTCTGTTTAAATCTCTTTCTGTTATTACTGTACAAACAAGGGTAAGTTTGTCTTACCTGTTTATTCCTCAGATTTTTGTAACCAGATTTATCAGGGGAAGTTTTGCACACCTTCAGGGTTTGGCTTGCTTAGAGCTGCTGCTCTCCATTACAGCGTATAACTGGGTGGACTTTTGAAGGTGACGAGAGACAAGACCTGCTCAGTGTTAGAAAAGCTGCTGCATGAAGCACAATTATCATTTCAATTTCTCCATTGCCTTCACACTCCCCTTAAACACGTGATGGTTTGTGCTCATTTCCCATAGACCCAGTGAGGTTGTGTGAAGAGTCTGGGGAACACTCACAAAACAAACAAGCTTTATGTGCTGCGATGAGCTCCTCCTGTGCCTCCTTACAAAGCTCCTTTTTTAGCTTCTTTCTGATATTTTTTACCCCCATGGTAGCTTGAAGCACCCAAAGCTGGAAGCACACAGCTAACCATACCAATTAAATGGTTGCACTGTTCAAACACAAATTGAGCAGGCAAGAGTCAACTGACTGCCAGTGTGACCAGACCTGAGTTTTGTCCCAGCCTGGGACCTGGAGGGTCCAAAGAAACAGCAGCCGTAGCTGGTTTTGTCAGGGTTCGGCAGTCTCAGTCCAGCTGGCATTCATGGTCTGATTTTTCTCCTGTGGCAAAAAAAAAAAAACCCTACTAAAATAGTTATATAAGGTTGAAAGCATGTTTAGGGAAACTGCTAAATCTGTTTGCCTAGATAGGAAAAACGTTACTTTGAGGACAGTTGCATATGGAGACAACTTTCATATTACTGTGGTTGAAGGAGCCTGTGTGAATGCCACAGCACAGTTACAGGAAAAGATTACAGCCTGATGCTGGCAAGCGGGGCTATCCTGTCATTTTGTGGAGGATGAAGATCTATATGAGTATATTTCATCTAGGGAAAGGATGAGCAAGGCACCCACTGTGTTGGCAGTCCTGTGCATTTTCAGGATTATTTTTTTACCTACATAACTAATGCAGACTCTAATTCAGTGTTCTCAGGTTTTCATCAAAGCCGCAAACAAGTGCCTTACACTACAGAGCAGCATGGAGCAGTCAGGCAAATGCCCTCATAAAAAAAGTGCAACTTCTTTGTTTGTTCTGGAGAAACTTCATTTCCCATACCTTGTAAATGATTCTTTTACTTTATTCATGCCCAAAGATGGAAGCAGTTTTAATATAGCACAACTAAAATCCATCCTCACTCTGAAAAAGGCTTTTCTACATATAAATTTAAATATATATATAACCTACATCATATATATTAAGCTCTATCAAATATTTTATATGCTTATATCCACATCGCCCTGCTTACTGGCATGAATGAATTCCTTTTCAAAACCATTCTTTATTTTTTGTCAGCACAGTAACCCCATGGCAATCAGTTTTGTAATTTAATTACCCATTCAGAACAGCCCCTCCTTGTAAAAAACTGTTGCCTAACATTTTCATTGGGAAATTTATTTCTCCAAGTAGAGGTCTCCTAAAATCTCTACTTTGTAGAAAACAAATAATTCATGACAAACAATTCACTTTCTCATCCTGCTGGTAATTTTGTAGGCTTCTGTTAGACCATTACTGCAGTCATCAGTAGAAACCTTTAGGCCAGTTAGTGTTTTCTACAAACAAATGCCATTTCGTTTTTATGGTTATTCTCATGACCTTCTTGCTATCTTTTTGAGGTGTCCTGCAGCCTTATGGAAATAGGGTAAGCAGAATTATATATAGTATACATATTTACCAGTGTAATGATACATGTGTGTAATGATACATGATGGCTTATGCTCCTTCTCTCAGAAATAGCAATCAAATTATTCCACATTAAGAAAGAATTACTGTGATATCATTTTGTTTTTGACTTTGTTTTGCTCATTTTTATCCATGTTTGGTTCAGTGGCTATAGGTATAGCTGTCAGATTCACCAGCTGAGGAAGAGGACCTGAGGCCCTGATGATAATGTCAGAAAATCATTTACATCACTGCTGTGATGGGAAGAAAACCCTTGTGGTTTCCACAGATTTAAGCCCATGTAATCTACTACTAGACCAGTGCGGAAAAAAATCCCCACAAAAAGTCCCTTCAGGGACCATAAGGAAATCTTTGGCTTTGCCAAAAAGTGCCTGCAGGGTTGCAGTCTGTGTTGCTTGTGCCTAGCTTGAGGGAAGACAATATGCATGTTTTCAGTACTGTCAATATGGCGTTTTTCATCACCACATAATCTATTCATAAATCCAAAACAGACGATCCATAAATTTTTCCATGGCTTGAACAAAATGTAACTCTAAGCATTGGAGCAGACCTATTAACAAGAAGACATGCTGCACATCTAGCATGACCGTGAAGTCATTGTAACCAGCTACCTGGATTCAGCTACTGAAGTGGCCTGACTCTGTTCTCGCTGGAGTTTGCTGCTGCTGGGGAAAAAAATAATACAGACGGAGATATACAGACTCACACATGCACCTATAGATAAAGATATATTAATAATAACTAAAAAAAACCTTCAGGATTAGCACCTCACAGGTAATGAAGAACTCATTATCAGGGTATCAGTCCTCAGAACATGCCATCGCCCATCTGGCATACAGCCAAAAATAAGTGTGCTGCCTTGACTAAGGTTTTTCAGAATATTAATGGTTTTCATAGTCCACACTATCCCGGATTCATAACCTCTCAAGGAGCAGGCAGACACAGGTATTTCTCATTTAGCCATTCCTTTCACAACATCCAACAGTATTCCCCCCAGGCGCAGAGGTGTTGCAATCAGCAGGGCAAGCCAAGGGCAGTGATGCTACAGTCCTGGCAGCTCAACATAAAATCTGCCTGCTCCTTGGTCTCAGGAGGCAGTGTCAGGAATAGGGGCGCTTAATTATTTCTGATAGATGCTGATGGAGTTGAAGAAGTAATTTTGGGCCACCCAGTGGAACAAGATGGATGTGGCTGGGGCATGAGCTGTGTGGCAGCCATGTCTCTGCATCACCCAGCCCAGCCCTGCCTGCTGGCACAGGTACTGCCATGGGGCAAATGGCTGAACCGAGGCTGAAGAGCAGCCTGATAAATGGTTGGCTTCTTGTTCCACTTTATGAAGGAAATGCAGGATAAATACAGTATCCCTTCTGTTTGCAGTAGACCAGTGCCTTCACAGAAGACACCAAGGCAGGAGCAGTGGTCTCCCAGGAGGAGCCACCACAAGGATGGGGGCAGCCTGCATCCCTGGAGAGCCCAGAGAAGGGTCCTGTGTGGTGGCTGGAGATGCTTGTACCTACCTGCCAGAGCACAAGTCCCAGTTTCCTTAGCAGTAATAAATCAAGGTAAAAATACATATGTACAAATTAATACATTCATATATACTTAAGTCATATAGAAAAACAATATAGTATGTCAATTCAGATTTACAAAGTCAAGGCAGCACCATACTTCCCTTTCTTAGGGAAGATTTCAAAAATGATACATTTTATTTCCAATTTTAACTACAGAGCTGTACAGATTTCAGATCACTGTCTTTTAAAACCTCAAGAAAATACCTGTTTGTCATGCCTGAGTCTAGTGTGATTTGAATGAAAGGAGATACTACCCTGCCAACTAATATATTTATTGTAGTAGAGAAAAAACATTAAAGATAGATATTTTAAGGAGATAGGACATGATAGACATTAATTATAAAGAGAGAATTATAGAGAAGAGATATTAAATCTGGTATATAATGGGAGGGGATAATGTTGTATATACAAGTCAGGGATCGTTTGTTAACCCCACAGCAAATGTAGCAATATTCTACCGAGGAGAAGTAATAGCAACAAATGGGCCCAAGTTCTTTACTGGAGTTTCATAGTTCATTAATAATATCACAAGTCTTGAAAAGGTTTCTTTTTCCCAGTGCGAGAGGAAATTAGTTCCCTTGCTGCGCTCTATCACAGTGCCTCTCCGAAGCATCATTTTACATTTATTTCTCCTTCCCTCTTGCACCTCTGGGGTAACCAAGCAAGGTGGTTTTGGCAGATTTTCACACTGCCTCATAACAGGCAGATAATCATGATTAAATTCCTTGCTCTCTCAGCTCTATTTTTTTTTAACATAGTTTTTCTAATAATAATTGGATCATCTGAGAATTGGATCTTCTTTCCCACCTCTCAGTTCTGGTAACCAGCATCCCTCTTTTTTTTCCCCATGAGTTAATCCCCTGGAGACGGGAAATGTTTTCTGTTGTGGTTTTTGTTTCCATGTAAGATCTGAACAATGACTTGTGAGTTAGCTGTGACAGGTGTTAAAATATCTTGGAGCAGGCTGAACATTCATATTGATTAACTAATACATGGGCAGAGGTTTTTAGAACTGATTGCTTTTCACTAAGTGTTTTAGAAGGAAGTAGAGAAAATGTGCTACATTATCACTTTCTTTCTAATCCATTTTCATGTACTATACTCCGTGTTCATCTAGTTTAACTACTGAGCTGTCAAAGACCAGAAAACAGTGAAGAATGTAGTTATGTGCTTATCCAAAAGATTGAATCTCGCTGTTTATTGCAGCTGTTTATTCATAATATAATTAGGCAGAAATAACAGCTTATGCAAAACTTAATAAATTCCTGGGACAGTCCTAATTGATTGATGAATATTTTTCTACCAGCCTATCTGGTAGAAATGCCTTTTCAAAATAGAGAACTTTCAAATGTACAATTATCGAGTGTCCCTTTGCCTCATCACTACAGTTAGATAGTATTAATAAATACAAGCCAAAAAGATTTATCTGGTAATCCAAACACCTGATTTTTGCATTTTATACCTCAGCTGTGATGCAGTTTTCAGTGAAATTATTCAGTGTACAAAGTATGCAAGATGAGATCCCTTTAGGAGACAAAGCTGAAATCAATTTATCACAAATGTTTCAACATTGTGTTGAACTCACAGCTGACGATGAGGCAGTGGGGCCTGATCCTCCTGCTGAAGGATGCATCATGGTTGAAAAAGATGAAACTTAACAGTGCTGAAGTAAATGCTTGTTTTGAGCATTAAAAAGTGAATATTAACTGTTTCAATGTAGAGATAGTCCATAGCTAGCTTCTGAATTTCGATTCAGATGTACAGATGAAAATCTAAGATATTTAGATCTATTTTGCCCATAACAGTAATAAATTTCTCTAAAGACTAAAATTCTAGAATGTCAGGGCTGTTCACATGCATGTATAAGAGCACCAAAGCCACTTCCTTCAGGCAATGCACACTCACTTCTGAGGAAATCCATATCCTCTCCTCTTACATGCCAGTGCGTGCCTCTAAGGTGTGAACTGCTAATACAAAATGTACATGTATTGCATGGTATAAAAAATACAGAGAGTAATCACCAGACAAAATATCTGTGAGTTTTGGTTTTTTTCCACTTTTGGAATTCTGCATGCTTGTGCCAAAGGCCCCCAGCAGCCAGCACAGGGTCTTCTCCCAGATACGCCGAGGCCAAGGGAAAGATTTATTTTACCTGCACTGCACCTGCAATGTGGCCCTCACTGTATGGTAAAAAACATTTCCTTTTCTCAGGGATAATTGACCATGAAGCCTGTTCTGATAAGCAGAGATGAAGGTGTTTCCTTCCATGCAAAGGCAGAACAGAACCAGTGAATTTTAACTTACTCCAGTACTGTGCATCACTAACTTGCATTCCAACTAGCTCTCAGTACATTTTGTGGAACAAATCTTTTCTTAGCTTCATGACTAAAAAATCCAAAATCTTTCATTAATTTTCCTTTAATGCTACTAATGATTTCCTATTATACTTCAAGTACCTCTTCTAACTTAAATTAGTTTACACTGTCAAGTCATGTATGGAATGAACTGAACCATTCTTAAATTTAAAAAGCACTAATTAATTTTTAACTCAGGAACAATAAAAAGTAAGAACAGGTTTCTCTGAGACCTGTGGTGTAGTTTCAGGCCCCCTTAAACTTTGTTTTGATTATTTGGATTTTCCTCTTTTCAGAGTTGATTAAAACACTATACTGCTACGTGCTTACACAAGCCGTGCAGACTATTGCCTTCATTAATGAATGTATGGATATACGAGAGTTAACATAAAGTCATTGCAATAAAGCACTAGCTTTTTATTATTATTATTTTATGCATTAAATCATTAAATAATTAAGTTATGAGCTATCTACTCTTTATGACTGCTACAAATCAGGAACTTGTAAGACATAAGGGAAACATCAGTAAGGACTCCTGGCTGGACTTTCAGCTGTATGTGAAAGTGAACAGGAAAATGCTGGTCCTATATATGCTAATTTAAGCCTCGAAAAATATCAGTTAATTCAGACTTATACCTCTAGATTTTCATTGCCATAGCAGACTCATTTCCCCTTTTTACCAGTAAATGGGATAACACTGGACCTAGCATGAACTTACTAACTGAGGTTCAGAGTTTGATTAAACAGAAACTTGTAACAAAGTCTTTAAAAAAAGTCAGCACAAAACTTCAGTGGGTGTTCTGACTACACTAACATTTATTTTATTCACTTGTATTTTTATAAACAGACTTCGCTTTGGGATACAAAGAGTTTTTCTATTTGTAATGCATAATAAAGTCATGTCAAGGAAAAAGGATGAGAGAATGCCAGAAGAAGTTCTTTGGTTTTATTTCCTTATAATTTTTTCCAGATAAGCATTAAATGGATGCACTGCTTTTCAGAAATCCTTCACTTATTTTTACATTAGTTGAAGTTATGATGCTCTTAGCACAATTTGTGGTAATTTTGTTAATACTAAGCTTTACTGCATTACCCTGTAGGTCTTTTGTCAAGTCTGAGGAGCCATTTGCACAATTTCATCTAGAATTTTCAAAAATAGCATATAAATATATTTTCTACTTTAAAAGAAATAATACAAGTAAAAAAAATAAAAAAAGAAAAAGTTAAAAAAAAAAAAAAAGAAGCCTAAGCCTACTCAGGGTGTAGCAAGATCCTTGTGTAATTTTTATTTGCAAATAAAGAATCGTACAATGTGTCCTGGGCCCTGCACGGGGTGCCCAGGGCAGCAAGAATTCTGCAATCCAGAGCATTGCCAGCAGCAGGAAGGATGGGGATGATTAACCCAAAATTTAGGACAGGCGAATTTTCTAGAACCTTTTCATTGCCTGACTCACCTTTCAAGAAGTGTTTTGACTGTCTACTTCTGTCAGCATGATCAGGAGCACACAGTTTGGACTAGCACACAAATTGTGCTCCAAGGATCCCTTCGACAGGCTGGGCCATTTGCTCACAGCACCCTTCAAGGTTCCCTCACCCATGGCTTGAAAATGTAAGCCAAAACCCATGAGAACATTTTCACTGAAGTCCTGTTATATGAATAAGAGTGGCTAAAGTAGACCAGTAATTCATAACTTACTGAGCTGATGACTATCCAACAATTTGCTATAGAAATATCTTTATCTTAATAATGAACAATTAGATTGATGAAGTTAATTTCCAACTTTTAAAAAAGTGTTCTGTCTTCAAAATGATCATCTGGGATGGTCTACATTTGCCCATTGTAATATTAGCAAAATGACGGTATTCATTTTAATTTAATGAATAGAAATGCGCAAACACCTGCCTTTGTGCTAATGATCTTGGCATTTGAAATGATCACGGTGCATGGCTGCAGGTTATTAGACATGTCCAGCAAAACAGTGTCTGCATCTTACATTTGCGGGTTTGTAATTCACTGAAGGTATCTTGTTTTCCCAACTGGGTCCACTTATGACAGTCATGATAAATAACCTTCCATTGTTGGTACATTTACTTCTTTGGAAAAGGAGTTGGGAAATAGGTCGGGGGTACTTACATGAATAGGAAAGAGTGTGTTGTGCCCCCGGGTGGGCAGGGAATATACAAGAGATAAAGAAACAGTTTTATAAATTTACTAAAAATCTTCCATTTAAAGGTGACATTACATGTAGTATAAGATTCTGGAAATCCCTACAGCATTCTCTGTATTTTATAAGAGCAGTTTTTCTTAATAGGAAAGTCTGAAAATGTTTATCTGTTTTATTTTCTTGTGCATCTCTGTCTGTCCTCAGACAGATTTGTCTTCAGTCAGATCATCATAAACCTTTGCCTTGTAGGTGACAACTCCTTGCTTTACAGCACTGCAAGTCAAGATTGCCTGATTTTAAGGAGAAGAAAAACCTTGATTTTTTCCTTTTCTTTTCTATCAGCAATTTCTTTATGTCAGGCCCACAATACCACCTTTCATTTTATTTTATTTTATTTTATTACTATTTTCAATTCCATTCTTTCATACTTTATCCTAGGATAATCACCCTGTTTATCTCAGACTACACTGATACCTCAGACAAATCACTTGCACTGAAAAGAAACTGTCCTAGGCCCTTGGCTACTGTTCACCAACAGGTGCTATTATCTCATTACTGAGCACACCAGAAAGCCAGTTTTCACTACACTGCCCTGATATTTCACCAGTAAAAAAAAAAAAAAAAAAAAAAGCAGGTTATTTCGCATAGCCAGAGCTTTCTGTTTCCTGCACTGTTTTGTTGATGCTCGTTCTGTATTTCTATACATTCCCCCTGAGCATTGAACTGGAAAATAAAATTGAAGCTATTAGTCCTTTCTATAAAAATAAAAATCTCACATGCTGAGCACTCATCTGGCCTTCATAACTCCTCTTTGGTTTTTCCACATTGTGTGATTGGGTGCAAGAAAATAGCTCAATTATCTTTTGGACATGGGCACTAATGAGGCCCAGGGCACTCTGAGCTAATTGGAAGGAGAAGCCCAGTGTTTTAATGATTGCGGTCTTAATATAGCTAATAACCAGGATGGCAGCCGAATTTGTCAGTGCCACTTTTTCTATGCTTCCCATTTTGCCCATTCTGGCATGTAAATTCTTCCTTATTGTTACTTGGGGCTGACTGCCCCACAATTAATGTGATTTCTCTAGGTTAGATGTTTATGAAAATGTCATGTCACTGTATGCAAGACGCAGTACACTGAAATGACCCTTCTTCCGAGCAAAATTGTTCAGTCTGTGCAATTCGTAAGCAGAAAGACTAGTAGGCAACTGAATCAGTTGTGATACTCCAAATTGTCCTGGTCACACAGAGCTCCTAGAATAATTGTTGCTACGTCCTGTTTGATTTTCCTTGTAACTCTTGGAGCAATGCAATTAGTGGCGATATGAACATTAATTGACCTAAGCATTGAATCAGAAAGGCATTCCCTGGAGAAGGACTGTGAAAGTGACAACCCTGGAGGAAAAACTGACATTTCTAGTTTGTGTTTCCACAAGCAGGTAAGCAAATGAATGAAAATTGGACTGTGTCACCAAGTGTAGATGTCCCATTAACAAGCCCTGGGGAAATATTTTCTAGGACCATCAGCAAGTGTGTTTTATGTGGCAAGCAAGCTGCTGTTCTGGTGAATTGATGGTTTTCATGCATAGTCAGGAAGATCCCTTGTTTATGCACTGCCAGCCTGTGTCCTGTTCCCAGCTGTGCTTTAATACCTTCAGAAACACAGCTGGCAACTATTCTGCTCCAGAGAAAAATGCCTGTTCCTTCACTGAGGTACAGTGGCCGCTGTTTATGAGAAAAAAAGGGTGCTAATAACCTATGCAGTTCCTAAAGGCTAGGAATTCTGATATAAAATTCTATAGCTTAACCCAGAAAGAAGGAGAAACCTTAAAAAAACGAAGAAAACAAATCTGTCATTCTCTTCGAACTGTTCATAGCCTATGTAACCTATAAAGTAAAAGCTATTGAAAAATAACTATATATAAATGCAAACAGTTGAGCAAAACTAAGTTAAAGGTGTGACAGTGCCACACCATCCCATGCCTGGGGAAGGAGATGGAGCCAGGGAGATTCCTCATGCTCAGGAATGGACACAATCCACTAACACCGAGCACAGGGACAAAGACCGTAAATGCACTCACTCACTCCATCTTCCCATCCTGTAGCAGAGGACAGGTTCAAGCTCTGAAACTCAAGACTTCTGTCACCGTGGTAAACAAGACAAAGCCAGGAGGAAAAGCTGGTAGAGGCAGGCAGGAGCTGGGAATGGTGAGGAGCTGATTTTCCACACTTACACCAACAAAGGAGTTCCTGCTCCAGAACAGGGGTAGGCACATCAACACCTGCTATGGTTTAAGTACAGTGACCATGGTATAATCAGGTTGGAAAATTCTGGTAGGTGGATAAACACAGAAGAAAGAGATCTGAGGCCTGCTTGGCTGCCAAATTACGTTTGAAATAATTTCTCAGCCTGAAGTAGTGCTCTGGGCAAAAAATAGGAAAGAGCGCTCCCCATCCTGCAATTCCTATGTATGTCAGCCCCCACTTATTCCTGTTCATTTAGACCTAAACCAGAGTATTTAAAATGAAGCGTCCACTGCATATCTGTGTAGAGGCATGCAGGGAAAAGAAGCCATGCCCTTTTCCAATGGTGTTTCACAGCTCAGTCCATCACATTGATAGACATTTACCTGTTCAGCTTCAGCCAGCTGGACAGGGAAAGAAAAGCCCCTACTTTCACATAAATCCTATCAAAATATCATAGGATTACATCATCATGACTTCAGTGCAGTATTCTAATTTCAGCATAGTATTTTTTCTGATCCACCCATAAGGAAGAAGAGATCAAGTTCAAGAGCACTCTTTGTACCTCTTACAGTTACTTAAAAAAGGCTTTGTCTTAGGCCAAAGTATACAATCATTTAGCTGTTTTCTTGGTAACCAAATGCAATCATTAAATAAAATTATTGCAATGGCATGAATTTACTCCTGCAGTTTACAGAATCAGAAGTGCAGTAGTGCAGAGAAAGCAAAATCCAATCGTTAAAGGTAGTTTCTCTGTTTTTCCTTTAGCTCTTATCGTATCTAGGCTTCAATTCTCTCCAAATTTTTCTGCATGTCACTCTCTTTTATTAGCACTCCAGGGCATTGTCAATACCTGATTTATAAAGACAATGAAATTATAACAGCAAATAATGGTAAAACACCAGGCTGCTGGTCTGAAGATGGCCATCTATGGACAGCAAACACTGCTGGTACGCTTTTCTCCCTTTACCCCTTTTTCTCCATCAGGCAGCACCTGGGTGAATTAGTCACATCTCCACCATCTGATGTACTCAGCTGCATATGAGTTCTCACACTACTCAGGAAAGGGTAAAGTGCCAGGTATCAATACCACTTGCCTTTAGTAAAATAACATAGTAATAAATAAACTTAATTCCACTATTAAATTATATTTGAACTGCAAGGCTGTGCACCAAATTCCAGTAATGACTTCTTTTATAGTCACAAAGTTATCATCATCAACTCTAAAAAAAACAGATTTTAAGGACCACCTTAAACATATATAGACACAATTGTGAGGGTCTGGGGCGTGTTTTTTCTGAAGTATGTATTAATGCAGCATATGGCTTAACAAACTTCTTGCAGCTAAGACTGGATTTTCAGATCTCTGCTAAGGTGTTCCTACCTTGCTATTTCTTTATTTTGAGTAGTATAGCTGAGATAGCTTAAAATCAGGAGAGGAAGGTAGCAGCCCGCTGGACAAGCTCTCTTCAAAGAAAAAGAGCTTTCTTCAAGATCATCAGGCTTGCAAGTCAAAATCTATTTTCCTAAAGTCATGAAACATTAATAAATTCAGAACTTACCAGTATGTACTTTCCCCTTAGCTGATTTTGTTTCTTTTCTCTGGCAGTTCTTAAGATGTGGGTGTGGGAAAGTCATGGTGACCGAGATAAAGGTCAATTCCCTGCTAATCCCAATGTAATCCATGTCAGAGCTGCCCTGGGAGCAGTGCTGTGCGCTGTGGCTGCTCATCGCTCTCCAGAAGCTGCACACTAGTCAGTAATGGCCAATTCTCATTATAACCCAACCTGCCCTTGGCAGCAAGGAAGAAAATGGGCACGTGTAGGGCTAAAAGCTCTGGTTTGGGAATCCTAGCCTCACACAAACAGGTGACACGGCAACTGGAGACCTGGGGTTTTGTTATCATCCAGTATGTCTCTTTCAGAAAATGGAAGTAAAACAGAACTCTTGATTCCTAAGGATAGGTCTTTAACGGAAAGCTGGTAAATTGAGAATCTCTGGATCATGCCTCGTGAAGAATTATCTGCCCAGATTCACTTGTAAAGTTACCCAACCAGCCAGACGTCAGTCATGCTCAAGCTCAGAGGAAGCCTTGCAAAATTATTTGCTCACTACACCCATGTGACATTAAAATAATTTGCAGATTCCACGGACAAAATTCTTTTAGTGGTCACAACAAATGAGTGCTGCAAACCAACCTCTGAAAAAAGCCTCATACACACGTAGCTGTGGCTTCCTAGCTGGTACCATCAGTCATCTCAACCCTTCACCCTCCATAAAGTACACTGAATTATTATGTTGCAATTTTTCTAGAAAGCTCAGTCCTTTTAGGTCTCATCTGTGGTTTTGTTCAGACCCTTCCACACAATTTCTGTTCCCAAGGCAGCCTGTCCAGGGGCAGTGGCTCCTGTGACAGTCCCTGTTTTTCCTCCCACAAGCTCTCAGCTCAACCCCCATCACCAAGATCCTTCCTCAGGTCAGGAGCCCTTTGGCTCTGCTTCCCTTTCCATCCTCCCCTCCCAGACTGCCCATTTCCCTCTCACAGTTAAATTCAGCAGTGCTCTTCCAATCTGCAATCAGGAATGGAGCCAGAAAAGCCTCTTCTCACATTTGTAGCCCCATTACCAGAGTGCGAGAACACATCATCAGTAGGGTAAAACTAACCTGTCTCAGGATGGTCTAATCCCAGCTCACGTTCCCTATTAATGGGAACCCAATGGCGGTTGTCCCCAAGCCACCCACAGCGCAGGGCTGGGCAGACGTGGCCTGCCAGGGTGGACAACTGTGCTCTCCTGCCCACCAGGTCTCCGCAGCTCCTACACATCTGCATTACATGAAGTTCAATCAGATTTATCTGACACTCTTTACAGTTCGTTGAAATCATTTGAGTACACTTTCACTGTCACACTGATATTGCGGGGAATTTTTCTGGTCTAACATCTGTCCTGTCTTGTAACGAAGCAATTTGGAGGATTGGACATTCCTACCACCACCATCCAGGAGGATTAACAGGGGTCTAGCAGTGGGAGCTTCAAACAAAACCATCTGTGCCTTGCTCTGCACCCATGGCAGGCAGCCAAAGTCTGGGGCAATCTGCTATGGCCCCCAGTGCAGCAGTGGGGGCTCCTGCTTGATCAGGAGGGCTCAGTGAGGCTTCTGCAAGCCACTGCTTGCTGCCCCTCTGCTCTCTGCACCAGAGGAGGCTGGCATTTCTTTCCCACCGCCATGTGCATGGTGCAGAGCGCTTTCCCGATGCCGCTGGCAGGGCCCAGAGGAAAGGGTGGCCCAAGCCAGGCAGCAAGTGCGTTTTTTCCCCTCAGCAGTGCAAAGAAGAGGAGGCAATGGGGCATGGGCACTTCTCCTGAGTCAGTCACCCTCTGACTGGGGGGGAGCACTTGGAGCCGGTGTTCTCTCACCAGCTTTGCCACTGTCTTGCCCTTTCCCTGTATGAAGTGCCTCTACTGCCTGTAACTGCCTTTTCCATCGGATATTCACACCATCAACTTTAGGCACCTATTTTAGCTGGCTAATTTAAGAGCCTAGGTCCATCTCATTGGGTACTAACAAGAAGTTGTAATTAAATGACATTTTCTATGCTATATTAAACTCTTTCAGTCAAAAAATATCTCATTGAAAAATCAGGAAATAAGTCCCCAGGGCTATCATTATCCATCTGCTTTCCTAGCAACTTTAGACAACTGCAAAGAATTTTAAAATAAATTCATACAGGATGCATCCTTCTCTCATGCCATTCATGACATGCACCAGACTTTCCTTCATGTTGCTTTCTTGGAGAACACGAGTATCACAGTTATTAGTTAGCAACCAAGTGTCCCCAGCCAGCAATGAAGGCAGCAAGCTCCTGTGTTCCCAGGTGGCCCTTGGCTATTTACATGCTAACAGTGAGCTGCTCTTCAATGTCTTACAGACCCATCATGGAGAGAAGTTGGTTACCACTTTGAACAGGCTGGAGAGTTGCCAGCTGATGTATAATTAAAAGCAAATGAGCAGAAATCAGTTTTGGAAAGCCTAGGAGATCAAAGCAAGAAGGTTCAGTTTTTGGGGAGGCCAGCAGGAAGATGACGGTTTTTCTAGCATCTAAATAGATTTTAACATGACCACAACATCCTTTTTTTTAATTGAAATCTGGACAGAACTGGAGTTGGAGCAAGTTGTTCCATTCATACAGGAATGCACGAAGCATCCCAATACTGCTTGGGAAGAAGCTGGGAGGCTGGGGAGGGCACAGGTTTTAGGGAGTTTAAGAACAAGTCAAGTTACCCAAATAGCCAGTGTCTCTCCATTGACTGTGTAAGCAACTCCCTAAGGCAGCCAGCCAGGCTGGCTACCTAAAGCTGGGCAGCATCAACATCCCCTCCCAGGAGCAGCCCAAAGCCCAGCAGTAGCAAAGAAATCACCACCCTGAGAGTGGAGCAGGAGGTTTGCAGGAGCAGACTCAAAGGACCGAAGCAACCAGAACTGGGTCACCAACAGCTGAGCACAAAACTGCTAAGCCTGAAATGCTTCCATTTGTTCAGTGCCAAGCACAGCGGAGTCCAGATGTTTAAATTCAATTCTTTAGACAATAAAGATGACAGCAGCTACAATCCAACTGTTCTTTCAACTTTCAACACTACACACATACATGTTTCAAAAAAACTTCAAAAACAGAAACTGTGCTTCATTTTCTATTATGCTTTACAGTTACACATGCTCACCTCCCAGCAGCAGCCTTTTCTTAGAGATGCATTATAGCTTTCCATGATACTGCTTAGGGCAGTGGGTGATCATTAATCTTTGCTTAATTCTTAGTCCAAACCTAAGTCTATACAGACCATTTATTTCATGAATACGCAAGTATATCGAAATTAAGATTTGAACAGCACTCACCTGACATTATTATCCTGAAAGTTTTACCATTTAGCTCTAAATGCAACTGGGAACATAAGTTATAAATAGACACTTAAATGTTCCTATCAGCTGAGGTTAATAAAAAAACATGAAAGATAAGATGTTACCTTTTGGCTCAGGATGTAAAAGCCTTCCAGTTATTTGAAAGATAAAGCCGTTTTCACATATCTTCCCCACCTCTTTGCTGTACACCTCTCCAGGGGGTGTGCAGTGACATCAGAGCATGCAGAAACTGCTAAACTTTCCTTGCACAACTTTTGGGGCTTAATTGCAGACTATAAAAGCATTGGAGTTGCTGCCACCTATAGACAAGTGTTAAACACAAACATGCATTTGTTACTGGAAAATGGAAGTGCAAACTGACATGAAGTATATCTTTAATATTGCCATGTAAATGTATTGTTTACCCCACCATTCTTATCACCAGGCTTTGTGCTAATGAGCCGCATTAAACGTTTATGGCACAAGCCAGAATCTGCTGAAAACACCCAGCACCTCATGTACTGGCCCTTGTGTTGTCAGAGCTAATGAAAAATAAAAACCAAATTTCAGTAGCATATTGGTTACTATGCTCAGCATGTTTAATCCGTAAAGAAAATGAATTACTGTGTTTTAGCTCACTCAAATAACCAAGTATGGATTAACCTTTGATTTAGATTTAAACATGCCTGAGTCTTGTTGTCTAAGGACTTAGCAAGGCAACATAACATTTTTTGATTAACTCACAGTAGCTGTGCACAGATTATTTAAAACTACATTACAACCTCTCAAAAAAAATGCAAAGATGTAGTGTTGTACAATAATGCAACAATCCTGTCCTTTCCCCTTGCATATTATGCCTGTGTCATCCAAACAAGTGCAGAATACAGCCATTTGCAAGATGAAATAAATGCAATTTTCAATATTATTGCAAGGCAGCAGTAGAATAAATTTTGCTGTAATTTCCACTTCTGGTATTTCTGTAACGCAAAAAGTGATGAAAGAGTATCTACTTCATATGAATTAGGATTATCTGGAATCATGAAATCTAACTTTTTTAAAAAAGAAATTTTCATCCTTTTATTTTCCTTTTCAATACATATTAGGGAGTCAGAAGGTCAAAATTCTCAATGATTCTTAATGTCCTTGATTCCTGACTTTTCACAGATGCTGAGTATCTAATACTCCATCCAGGTTCTTGGGATCTGCTGTCACTGTAACATCTGTAAAAATAAAATCCGAAATATCTCATGTAGGGCACCCAAAATGCAAAACTTCACAAATCAGAGGCCATATTTTATAAAAGGTCTTCCTGCTTTTGCCCTAGAACAGAGAATTGGCAGATAGTATGAAACATTTGCTGAGACAAGAATATACCTTTCACAGATAAGAGTTTCCCAGATCTGAAGAACAGATCTTAAAAAATAATAATAATAATTGTGAGAGATGAAAAGATGACTTTAAACATGCTGTAGACAAGATTTCTTTGTCACAAATGTAAAGGTTCAAGAAATCACAGTGTTCCAAGGTCTTTGAAGAACACTGAAAAGGAAAGGAAATCAGGAATTGTTTCATCTTCCAGTCCTTCTGAAATGGAGATGTGCTCAGCTATGAATAGCTTCGGTTTTTCCCCCATTGCTGGAAACATGCCTAGCCTGTGACTTATTCTGGAACAGCAAGGCAAGAGCATCCTAACAATGTTCTCCTAAAGAGCTTATTTTATCTGTGCTTTAAACAGTAAAAACATTGTTGGTCAGTCTAAGTGAGAAATTAAAGGAGCTGGAAAATAAACAGAGAAAAACAGTTGCTCAGAGAGTACATGGCAAAGGGTAAAATACTTCTTAAAATAACATAAGGCACAAGGAGTAGCCCTGATCTCAGAAGCTAGAAGTGCTCTATTGTCTCTTCAGGCAAAATACATTTTGCCTGTATGGCTTTTTGCCTGTCATAAACTGGTTCTATGAGGGTCTGCACCTTCCTGGGGGGCATCTCTGTCCCAGTAAAACACCAGCACTCCAAGGACTGCATCCCACACCAAATCTCACATGCCTGACAAGTGGCCACACCTGGCGACCCTGAAGCCTACCTCCCACAGCAGCACCATGCTCATCCAAAACCCATGACTTTGCCTTTCCATGCAAGTTTCTTTATTTTGGGAAGTAGCAGAGGTATATTACAAATTACACTGAATATCACTAAATGCATAATGTTGCTCATCAGAGAGCCCCAAATTTTTGTATTGGCTAGAGCTTTATTTTTTTATAATCATGTGTCTGGTTTCTTCTGGATTAAATAATGCATTTGCCTATTGTCAAACAGCTTCTATCATGCAGTTGTGACAGAGTTAATTCCTTTATCAATATACTAAGCATACATAAAAGTCTGAGTCATTAACAGCACCACATGCTCAGTTTGTGCAAATTCAATTTGTGTTAAATACATGCTCAGACATTTCCCAGCACCTCCACTTCAATGCAATACTAGAGGCATCTTTGGAAATTTTTTTGGCATTTTAGGGATGTAGAAACCCACCTCATTCATCTAGTATTTTATTGTCAAGCATGTTCTCAAGCTCCTCCTTATTTTAGCTGCACAGTTACAATAGCTGGAATTCATCTTCTGGGGACTCCACATTGTTAATAAAATGTATTATTTGTTACCAGAACATGCCTGGCATGTTCTAATGTATCTCTAAGACTCTTCTTGTTGCAAACCAATATAAATTGGCTTGAAAAAACTCTTTAATACATGTTACTTTGTGTGCTGTGACATATCTAGCAAGTTGGGCTAGGCTTTGAACTACTGAAGTTTTGAACATCCATCAGCTCCAAACTGTTGATGATCTGCTTGATACAAACATTGATGTGTTCACCATGGGAACCAAAAGAAGAGTATGTAGCTGAGCTTCCTATTTATGAAAGCAATACAGCAGAAAATTTTCCAGATGTGGGGTTCAATCCTTTATTCATTGTTCAGCCTAGTCTCCTGTTGATTTAAAAAGCAGTTTCCATTCTTTAGAAAACAGAAAATGAGGGTGTAATTGCAGAATACATTATTTAACTACAAAGCAGCTAGCACTAGAAAAACATAGTCAAACCAAATAAAAAAATAATTAAATGAACGTAATTTTTTTTTTATGGAACAATTTTTCTATTACTCATTTCATAATAATAAACAGGTAACTGTACTTATAACAATGGGATTATGTGCACTTTATGAATTCTAGCTAAAAAGAAATAAGTGGTTTTAACATGGTGTGTTAGTTAGGACTAATTAGAATTAATTTTCTATTCCAGGGACTGGTATTCTGCCTGTTCTGTCTGGAAACAGAAACAACACCCAGAAAAATCAGTTCTTGCCCAAGAGAAAAGAGGTATATGCCTAGGGAAAAAAATGAAGAAAGCATTATATTGGTGTAACTCCTCCCTAAAGTATATAGTGGAGCAGAGGGAGGGAAAAATATCATGTCAGAGAGGGGATAACAAAGAGAGAGTAGTTTCCCACGGGTAAGGGAGACCTGTTTAGACTAGGCAAATTAGAAGAACAATATTTGCAGATAGAAAGCCTATCAACTTGAAAGAAAAATCCACAAACTGAGGGCTTAATTATATATATATTTCTTAAATAAAGCAAAGTCACAGCTAAAAATGCATTTAAAAAAACCCCAAAACTCCTCCTCAACTTCTTTCATTATTTAGGCCACACACTGTGTTTAAAAGCACCAAGCATCCCTACATTTTGCTGCACAAATGATACCTTTGCAGGAAAAGCAGGATTAAATCGCTACCATCCAGCAGGTACAGTGGGTCCTTCTGTGACAGGGTTAAAGCATATTGGCAAAAAAAGAGTGGTTAGGAGACCTGCAGGTTGATGCAGAACATTGTGAATAACAGGAACTCGGGGAAAAACGGAGAGTTTATGACCTTAGGAGGAAGGGGCAAGCCACTCAGGAGGACTACAAGGATGTCATGAGTTTTTCAGGGAAAAAATGGGAAAAGCCAAAGCCCACCTAGAAATTAAGCTGGCTACTGCTGCAAAAGACAACAAAAATGTACCTATAAATACACTAGCAAGAAAAGGAGGGCTAAGGA
This sequence comes from Falco rusticolus, assembly GCF_015220075.1. Taxonomy (NCBI): domain Eukaryota; kingdom Metazoa; phylum Chordata; class Aves; order Falconiformes; family Falconidae; genus Falco; species Falco rusticolus. Next base: position 5,559,793 of record NC_051200.1, on the reverse strand, counting down.
GAACTTCCAACCTTTATTGGATGTGGGGGGAAACACAGTGACAAAGGCTGAGGTACTTCATGCCATCTCTGCCTCAGTCTTTAATAGTAAGAGCCCCTGTTCTCGGGGTGCCCGGCACCCTGTGCTGGAAGCCAGGGGCAGGGAGCAGGCTGAGGCCCCCATAACCCAAGGGGAAATGGTCAGTGACCTGCTACACCACACAGACACACACAGTCTCTGGGGCTGGGTGGGATCCACCCGAGGGCACTGAGGGAGCTGGTGGAGGCACTCACTGAGCCGCTCTCCATCACTTACCAGCAGCCCTGGCTCACCAGGGAGGTCCCAGCACACTGCAGGTTGGTCACTGTGCTGCCCATCTACAACAAGTGCAGAAAGGAGGATCCAGGGACTCCAGGCCTGTCAGCCGGACTTCAGCCCCTGGGGGGGCTGGCTGGGCCACACGGGCAGGAGCCAGCCCTGTGCCCAGGTGGCCACGGGGGCCAGCAGCAGCCTGGCTGGTGTCAGGAGCAGTGTGGCCAGCAGGGCCAGGGCAGTGCCCGTCCCCCTGTGCTGGGCCCTGGTGCGGCCGCCCCTCGAGCCCTGGGGGCAGGTTTGGGCCCCTCAGCCCCAGGCAGACCCTGAGGGGCTGGAGCGTGTCCAGAGCCGGGCAGGGGCTGGGGCAGGGGCTGGGGCACAAGGCTCACGGGGGGGCTGGGGGGCTCAGCCTGGAGAAAAGGAGGCTCAGGGGGCACCTGATGGCTCCCCACAGCTCCCTGACAGGGGGTGTAGGCAGGGGGGGTCGGTCCCTTCTCCCAGGTAACAAGTGACAGGACAAGAGGAAACGGCCTCAAGTGGCACCAGGGGAGGTTTAGATTGGACATTAGGAAAAAAGTCTTCACGGAAAGGGTGGTGAAGCCCTGGGACAGGCTGCCCAGGGAGGTGGTGGAGTCACCATCCCTGGAGGTGTTTAAAAGACGTACGTGTAGGTGTGGTGCTTAGGGACACAGTTTGGTGGTGACCCTGGCAGTGTTGGGTTTACAGTTGGACTTAGTGATATTAAAGGTCTTTTCCTTATGATTCTGATTTTGTTCTATGATTTTATTAATCCCATAGCTCTGTCCCCAGAGCTGCTGTCTCAGAGGGAGAAAAATGCAGTAAGAAAACTGAATGGGACTAGGGACCTGTGATTAAATGACAAAACAAAACAAGTTTCACTTGTATGATATATCAGTACAGCTAATGAGTAGCCATTTCTAGCAACTTTAGTGCAAACTGCTTAATGTTGGATGTTTTTCTCAAGTGTCCAGTAGCTGAAGGGATGTACCTGCAGGCGAATCCCAGGGTTCATCACAGGAAAGAGCAAAATGCAATTCTGTTCCTTGGGATTGTGCAGAACTGTGGAAAAGGTGGCTCATCTAGCTGTGGGGCTGGTAGAACACAGAAGTGAAAATAAAAACAGAAAAATCTAACATTGTTTAACAATGTCACTTGATTTCTGCAAACTTGGTTCTGCATGATGTTACTAACACCCTGAGTACAGTGTGCTATCTTCTTCTTCATGGGCAAGATGAGACTTGTTCAAATTCTACCTAAAATTTCACACACAGATAATGAAACAATCAAATCATGGCCTCTAGAATATCTTTGTAAATGTGCTGTGGTTTTGGGGTGGGGTTTTTTTGCTGAGACATTTTCATGTTAATTCATGTCAGTGAGAAGCACCTTGAATCAGAGCCACCTACATCTCTGTGCTCCCTGTTTGGCAAGCTAGAGTAAATGTTTCAGTGCTAACAGGCTCCAAATTTTGTGAATTAACTAACTTAGCCCTTACATTTTTTTCTATTTTCTTAGACTGTAATTGCATCTAATTGTACATTTTGAGCAAATACACATAATCGCATCATTATGGCATGTAATTACTTAATTGTGATGTATAATTAAGTAAATAGTACAAGAAATTGTGCAGAACTTTAATAGATTTGTTAAAAAGAAGTTAATCTTTTCTGCAGCTGACAGAAGAAGGCATTTTCTCCTCTAATGATCATAATCAATTTAAGATTTTCTACCCTAATTAGCGGGCACTCTGCAGGCATGTCCAGAATATGCATATTCAAGCGAAACATTGCGTGATGACATTTGTGACTTTTTATATGTATTTTCTATATGCAAAGACAAACATCTTTATGTAGAATTTAATGAACAGTTGCTATAGAAAATGTAATATCAGAAGAACCCATGCAATAGTAATAAATTAAACATGTTCTGATGATAACCTTTAAAAATTCACTATAATAGTTCTTTTTATCAGCATGGCTCAAACCACATTCTTACCTGTTAATGCACATACAAAAGTTACATAGCATTGTTACCTCTATTTTAAGGCTGAAAGAGACTGCAGGTCCCACTGAAGACGAGTAACTTACCCATAGTTCTGCATTCAGTCAGTAGTTTACTTGTCTGTTAGGCAGCGACAAGGCTGAGCCCACAAAAGTCAAGTGAAGGTTTGCCACCCTCTTGGCAAGAGCCGCAAAGGCAGTTCCTAATGTGCTTCTGCCAAAAAGAACAATGTGGCAACTCATCTCTTCGACAGCTTCTGCCGCTGTTATTGTCCCTGCTATTTGATGTAGTAACACAATTCCTATACCGAACACCGTTTTATCATCGGGAATAACTCTCAGTTTAGGAGGTTTTCTATAGAAGGAAATTTCACCTTGACAAGGCAGGTTTATTTGTTGTCATAGCTGAGATTTTGTGTGTCCCGGGAAAAGCTTGTGTATTACCCAATTACATATTATATACATTTTATACACACCCTGTAAGACTAGCACACATCTCCTCCTTTGCTCCTCACACCTGTGGAGAGGTCAGCTATTAAGTATTAGTAATTGCTAAAATACACAAGTCCCTTTCACATCATATAGAATTTAATTCTCTGGATAGTTAAGCAACACAGGACTGAAAACAAATGACTGGTGAAAATTAAGACAGATTCTTTAGACACCAGAAAGGCTTTTCCCATGCTTTGTGTTTATATTTTTCCTCACTGGCATACTACACAGCCATGCCCAGTATGCTAGATTAAGGGCTGGCAATCTCAAAACCATCTCAAGATGGTCTGCAAGACATTTCTACAAAAGGCTTACCCAAGTCCCTTAGAAAATTTGCAGTCCATCAAGGCAAGCTCTGAATACAGTAGTGGTTTCTAAACAAGGTTTTCTACATACACCTTTTAGTAGCTCCTTCCCAGCTTGCCCTATTGATATTGACAGTGATTTTAGGAACAGCCGATTCATATTGAAGCTTTGGGAGCTTTATATGCTCTATGTTTCCCAAAGGCAACAAAACCCCAAAATGCCCCGAAACAAATTGAATCCACATGTTTAGGGGCTACTCTCTATAAACAGTATGTTTCATTTAGTAAATATTCTGGGAAGTAAGATCAACATGGCTTGAACACTGAAGAAGCGATTTAGAAGATTGCTGTAAACAGAGTAGAATTACCCACATAGCATTTGACAGAGCAAATATGTGACAGAGCAACATTTGACAAATACAAAGCACTTTTCAAAGCGTAAAAAACAGGTTTTGTTTCTCCCTACACAACAAAAATAAAATGCAACTGAAAAATAGCCTCAATTAAAAAAAATAATTTGGCAATGGGTATTTAACTTAAAGAGGAAAATCAGTATGTTACATACACACTCTGCAGCTATCTTAAAAAATTACACCCTCATGAGAAAGCATGTAATGTAAGTTGTTGGCAAACTGTCTGAACACCGGAATGAAAAAAGAAAGAATAGAATCTGGGGTGACAGTAAGAATATTACCATCAACCAAAACACAGGCTGAAACTCTGTCGTGGTTTAACCCCAGCTGGCAATTAAGTACCATGCAGCTGCTGGCTCACTCCCCCTCACCCCAGTGGGATGGGGAGGGGAATCGGGAAAAGTTAAAAGTCCGTGGGTTGAGATAAGAACAGTTTAGTAATTGAAATAAAGTTAATAATAACAATTAATTGGTAATAATACTAGTTAGTAAGTAAAAGGGAGATAACAAATAAAGGGAGAAGAATAAAACTCAGGACAGACAAGTGATGCACCATTGCTCACCACCCGCTGACCAAGGCCCAGCCAGTCCCCCAGCAGCAACTGGCCCCTCCCAGCCAATTCCTCCCAGTTTATGTACAGCCTATGGTATGGGATATCCCTTTGGCTAGTTGGGGTCAGCTGTCCTGCCCGTGTCCCCTCCCAGCTTCTTGTGCCCCTCCTCACTGGCAGAGCAGGGAAACTGAGAACTCCTTGACTTAGGGCGAGCACTGCTTGGCAACAGCTGAACCATCACTGTGTTACCAACATCATCCTCATACTAATTCCAAACCACAGCACTGCACCAGCTACTAGGAAGAAAATTAACTCTATCCCAGCCAAAACCAGGACAAACTCACATTTGCTTTTGCAGGTTCCTGTATCAAAACTTGACACCTCTGTCACACCAGATAAATTAGCATTTCAAACACCTCCACCCACACTAACTAGCACAACTTCTATCCCCAACAACTCTTTAACAAATGTCTTTCTCTTTTCTTTTCTTAATGGTATTACCTCAAACCAGATTGTACTTGGGGGAAGAAAAAAACCAAACACATGTCATCTGAAAAACAGAGGGATAGCCACCTATCAATGTGGTGCTACGAAAATGGCGTTTCCATCACTTTCTAATAGACTCAGACCTTTATAAAAATTTCTAGAGCAGTCACAGAAATAATTTTGCAAGAACAGTTCATATAAATATCCATCTTTAAAAAAAAAAATAAAAGAGGAGGGAAAATATAGATATTCTGCAAAGAGACATTCTAGCTGGGCTTTGGGAAAGAAAAGCTTAAAGCATTTATACAAGCAATCAAAAGACAATTTCTAGACATTTGGCTAACTGGTCTTCTGTTTAATAGAAACACTTTCAAAGACCAGAATTAATCCAGATTTGTTGGTTTAATAAAGAACAGAATCCAGCTCACTGATTCAATGCACTAAATTTACTGCTATGTTCTGGCCATGTGAAGAGCTGTAAATTGGATTTAGTGAACACAAGCAAGTCAATAAATGCCAGAAAGCAGACAAGATACCAGTAAATCCACACCAAAACATTAAAAATCACTGCAAAGTTTTTTAACCAAAAGGCAGTGACCTTGATTTTCCATATTCAGGTAATGTTTGTCTATATTTACACCTGACCAGGTATAAATAGTATTAAATCAATGAGTTCCACTTAATGCCAGCTTTTCAGGGAGATAGGTAAGTCTACACCAGCTGAGAAGTCTGTCTCCGTTCATTTCTTTCCTCAGAAGAAAATGACCCTCCTCAGCATATCCTCAGTTCCGAACAGAGAGGAGGGACAGGGTAAGGAATACCATAGAGCAGGAGAAGGGGGACTGCTGAAGGAGAGCAAATGAGGAGTGAAGAAAAAAGTGGGGATTAGGCAGAGAGAAGAGAAGTGAATATGAACCAGGCACCTGTCATTACCCCAGCTGGTATTTTGGCATCTTTGGAAGTCCTTCCCCTTCATCCCTTGTACACTGGTGATCTTAACCTCAGGAATCAGCACAATTTGAAAGAGCAGTAGATTGCTGACAGTGCTGTTACCACCACCTCGTGCCTTGGTTTTTGCACTTAGAAAACTAGATGGGATGATACCAGGGTCAGAGCAAACAGAGAACCTCAGCTGTGAGCCAGCGTGGCACGTCCTTGTTCCATGCAGCCCCATAGACACCAGCACCAGCTCTTACACCCGGCACGATGGCACGAAGCCCCCTTCTCCATCCCCTTCTGCAGGCCCTTCTCTTTGCCTTAAATCACCTCTATTTGCACACATTTTTTTGCATAATTTATTTGATTTGATCCTTGCCAAGAGATCTGTTAATAAAATACACTACCATGTGGAGGTTATTGCCTGATCTTATTCTTGTCTTATCTTCCTCCACAAAGACCCAGATACGTTTAAGATCTATCACCACTGTATTGTTAATTTAACAGAACTATATTTTTGATCACCTGTGGTATGGAACTTAACAGGAAAGTATGAAATTTGTTGCAAAAAAATATGAAGTGCTCTAAAATTTCACAGCCAACACTGTGTTAAACTGTCATGTACACAAGTGTGGATCCCTTGCAGATACTTTTAAGGCAAACAACTGTAGATGCTCATTCTGTGATACCTTCTTTGTAAATGCTGCTTTCCCCCCATGACCAGGTACCAGGAGAGCCTCAGCCCACACAGACACTCAATATTTTTTTTGTTCCCCAAGCATACATGTACAAGGTCCACCAAAAATCTCTATCTGCTAAGTTCTTTCTTTTTTAGGGTACACAATTTCACTGCAACAACCCATAAAGTCACTTTTAGTGGCAGCTTCCTATGCTTTTGCAATCCATACACACCCAAAACACAACATGGGGAAACTTCTCAGAATTTCCCAAAACCCCTTTTCATCAATGCATTGAGGAGATTGTGACTCCTGCATAAATTACCACATCCTCAGTTTTGAGGCAAATTTGAAATTGTTTCACAATTTCTCATGGTGTGACTTCCTAAATCTACATGGAGTTTGGCCCTCTGAGCTTTCTTATGCATGCACACAAATCAAATTTACATTTACAAAACTAACCTATTGATCGTGTCCCTCAACTATACATTTCATAAGATATAATCTCTGTTCTTATCAGTGAGAGCAAAACAGACATTGTTTTTTGTGAGGATTTCTAAATACAATTAATCTGGGTTTAGCTAGTTACATAAACCTCTGGATTTAGTCAGCAGGAGCATTACTAGATCCAGACAAAAATAATCCATATTTTTCTTGCCCTGAGGCCATATAATCCTTCCATGTGCTCGGGGTCCTGCTCCGAACATTCATTCCTGTCTGTCTCTCTGGCTCTGGCCTCTTGTTTTGGCCTTGGCTTGTCCCACAGTTAAAAGAACTATGTAAGAAAGTATGGTTGGACTTTTTTATCCTCTTTGAATTATTTTTTTTTTACTGCTCACCAAGTTTTCTTAATCCTTTTCATAATAACCAGCACTGTTTCTGTACGAGCAGGTGTGTGACTGGACACCAAGCATTTATGCTGCCTACAAAAGACCTTTCCAGGATCCAGTAGTTTCATGGCATAAATAGGAATTATTTGCTCTGTATAATAAGCATCTCCAAGTCGAAATTCATAAGGAAAAGCATGTTTATTCCTGAATAAAACACAAATATATTTGGCAAATAATAAATAATAGGTTGGAAAAGGGTTACATATTGATCCTTCTACTTCACACACACATGCAACGGCATGTATTTACTAGCAATGGTACATTTTTCCCTCAAGCCTCATGAAAGATGTTACTGAAGATGGAAAATAAGATGAAAGACACAGGTCCTGAACCCTGATGCTAAAGCAGACCCACAATAAAAACCCAGTTCCCACTGAAAATGCCACTCCTGTTCCCCTCTCAGTAAGAAGAACATGCCTTTGATAACAGTGTTAGAAACGCAGTTGATCACTGTGAAAACTAGGGATCTGGCTTAGGCTACAAATAACAAGTTTTTAAAGGTGAATAAACCATTTCATGTGGTTCACATATGAAAAAAACAACCAACCAGACATATGTTAATTTTTCACATTCTCCCACATTCTGTGTGACACGTGGTGAGTGCAGTGTTAGGTGAGAACTGCAGAAGGGACCCATGCAGCCAGGCTCACAATCTATATCATCACATTTAAATGAAAATTTCATAACATCTGTATTCTTAAGTACTTATTAGATATTCAGGACATGGGATGGAATACAATGATACTGTGCACTAATTAGCAGATCGTTTACAAATCCCAGACCCCTTTTCTCCCCAGTGAGTGTCTTGGCAAATACAGATACCAGCACAGACTTCTTTTTCTCTGCTTCTACCCTTTATCTAACTTTGCCTTTCACGGGTTCATTGAAGCAGTGTTTTGTAATTGTGTCAAATTAGTAGAAAACCTGAGGTATAGCAATTTGACAATGATATAGCTGTCACGATGGTTCTACTTTTTGCTTGTACCGACTCAAGCATAATTAGAATCAAATATCTACCTCTCAGCGTTTCTCTTGGGCTCATCCAACTCTGAAAGCTCTCAGGCCATTAAGGCCTATCAATTAGTAATTATTTTTTTCAGCCCCCAGCAGCCACCAAAGCATACATTAAAGGTGATATCTGCAGTCAAAAATTTAATGTGCACATTTGAGAATATCTACTTTGATGAAGAGAATATTATCAAGGAAACTCATTTACTTAAAGTTTTATATCAGGGCTATTAAAAATATTTTATTTGCTGAACAAATGTCCAATGAACACTCCCATATCTGTTAAGTAATATTAATTGCACACAGGTTTCGAAAACAGAAGAATCATTAAAAGATAAATGAGGCTGTGCAATAGCCCAGAAGAGCTAATGTTATCACTTCCCAGGCCACTTTTACAACCTTCTTAGCAGGACCATTTTTAACTGACTCATGATGGCCTGAGGAAACTTACTTTCATTTTTTTTATTATATCTATCCAATTGAGTAGATGTCACAGAGGCAGCTCATTACAAGCACCAGAATTAGAGGGCTGTCACACTCCTCATAGCTAGGTTAAGTCCATTCGGTCAGGACCGTTTGGAAAAACAATCCTTTTCATGTTCACAGTCATTTCCAAGCCTGAGAGGTCACTTACCTCTTGTTTCAAATGCAACTCAAAAATTAGTTACTCGAAGATCAGGCTGCAAAGCAAATGTAATTACAGTATGGACACATATTTAGTGTTAAGGTGGCACTGGAGCAGAAGAATTCCTACAGACAGGAAGCAGGAATAGATATGCACTCCTTTCCAAACTGGTTTATGAATTCTGTTAGCTTGTTTCTTGTTTAAATTCTGTATGGGTAATTTGAGATGTTTCAGTATGTACTGGACTGAAAAAAGTTCAGCTAATCCTGGCATCAATTTAACCTTTATAAACTTTTTTTCTGATAAACACATACACATGATGTCTAATCTAAGGTCACCACAAGTAGCAGAAAGGTTACCGTAGGCTTTGATTCAGATTTTGTATGAGAGATGGAATTAGCTATAAGAACTGAGGTAAACAGAAGAAAAATGCTGAGGCTGCCTCACAGCAAAGCTGGAAACTTTCAATTCCACTTTGCATGCAGCTGGAGATCTACCCTATGGTTGCTGTTCAGTGGCTGCATTCTTGTTTCACTGCAGGTCTTGGCACAGCTCATCCTGGTGCGTTTCACAGGGTATTAATGGCAGTGAGAACTGGAGGCTTCATGAAAACAGGAACAGAAACCAGAAGCCTTAAAGGCTGGTGCAGTTCCTTTGTGTTATGGCTTTGCAAACTCTCTGAAGAGCTAATTTACTAAATTCAAAACTTCTGGACAATCTACTCTGCCCTTTTTACCTATACTTATTTATTTGTAAACACACAAATACACTGCCCCTCATAGAAAATCTTGCAAACTGATGAAATGCCTGGAGCAGATCAAAATCACATTTAATCTTCGTAGCCAGGAAGCATGAGCCTTACTCTGAAGATACAGATGCAATTGAATTTGTCACTCCTTTGAGTGGCAGAGGCTCTGACTCCTCCTCAAGTGATGTGACCTGTAATGATTTTTGGAATGCAAGCATAAGATTCATTTCCAAGTTTTTATCCTACTGTTATGCCCGTAAAATTATTTCCACTTGAACGTACTTGACATTAGTCATAAATCTCTGGTCAAACAAAGGTGAGGCAGGATGGAAATGCCATATACAACATTCAGTTTCACCCTCGGCTGCCAAGAACCTTCTTGCAGGTAGCTGACCTGATAATCATTTGAAACATGTGCATAATGTTTTAATTATCTGTATAATCACCCAACAAATCTGACACTAGGTTTCTCAGCAGGAGTTTGCAGATTCCTTCTCTGCTAGTTAATCCCTTACTTACATGAGTCTTAAGGTTTGGTCCAGACACAGACCACCTACTTGGTATGACGCTTTCAAATTAGGCCTAATTTCTTTTTCATGTTTATTTTCCTTTGGGTCTAAATAGATGCTCTGGTGTGACTACATATCTTTTTATACCCATACACAAGTTTCCATCCTAATGGAGCTAATTTTTCTCTACATGTGCAAACTCCTCAACCAGACATGATCAACATGAAAGAGGCATTTCAGTAGATGGTATCTCCTCACTTCCTACCACCTCTTCCCTCCTGCTCAGCCACTGCGGTCATTCCTCCACCCTGGGTATGCCTGGCCAGCAGTACATGGCTCATCATTTGCTGCTTTTCTCCACAAGTCACATACTTAAACTCAGTGAGTATATGCATGCTAGGGAGTAGTACCATAAGATGCTAAATGAAAGTGTATGTGGAAACCAGATTTACAATTTGAATTTCACAAGCCAGGATTTTTGGAAATTGTAACCAAAAAATAATAGAAAACTTGAACAAACACTTTTATACTTCATTGTATTGCTTACACTTTAATATTAAACCTTCCTTCCACTCGTGGAAAAAAAATACTTCCAAAACAGAGAAAGAAATATACTTCAGTCAAAGTGCCAAATCATCTATCTAGCCTTATCTGCACAGATATGCATGTAACAAATACCTACCACCCAGGCAACAGTCTACACATCCCTGTTCCCTTTTGCAGCTATCAGTCAGGTCTGACCTTTGGTTCAGACCTAAAATCTCTCAACCCATTTGTTCTATCTTAAGAAAAGCAGCTTCTTCAGGGAAAGAGATGATAATGTATCTGCAAGGGCTGACTTTTTGTGCAGTTGGAGGGGGGAAGTGCCAGCATAACAAATTGCTCCTGTTCAAACCCATCAATTCAAAACAAGCATCTGGAAAACTTGACAAGAATACTCAAATGACCCTTGTGTTCTGACAACTGGAAAAGAGAAAGCGCTCTCCATGAGGGGAAGAAGTGTGCTCAAACTTTTTGCCTAGATAGAGAAACACACAGAGCTGTTTGAAATATTTTGCTTCAAAGCCCATTAAATTAAACTTTCAGTAAGTATGATTCATGCAGGCAACTATGTCTGGACTCACAAATCTGTGGTCAACAGCACCAGGAGTTGGTCGTGGCAATGGACAGGCTGTAAATTCCCCTCTGTCATGAACGTCCATTGATGTAACAGATCATTCCTTCCTTGTGAGGAACCTTGGTCCCTCTTGAACCCTGGCACGTTGGGGCTGGGTTCCACTGCCTGCAGCATGGAGAGACCTGCCTGCTCCGCTCAGAGAGGCCATTGAGGGTGGCTCTATGATGCACAGACTGCAATGTTGTTCCTTCTACCCAGTCTTGTGAAGAGAAGCACCTTGAGTGTGCACTCACAGACACAATTTCAATTTGGTTGTATTTCAGGGTTCCTGAATCAGTCAAAATCCACACTGAGGAAAAAACAACCCAGAAACTACCTTGCAACATCAATGAACTCTCCTCATTTGGAGTTTCTCAACTTTGTGCACGGCAGATGAGACATCTATCTATTGCATCAAAATATCTTAAAACTTTTCAAAATGCAACAAACCACTTCTGGAGTTTCACAGTACCAAATTCTGCTGTTTCTGCACTGCTGCCCCACAGACTTCCCTTTACTGCTGTGGCCCTAGACTGGTCCACAAGCCTGTATATATACTGTGTATCTAGGATGTGTGAAATAGTCCAGTTTACTCACACCTGAACTGCTCTGCAAGAGGAAACCAAAGGGAAATTGACCAACCAGACCCATGCTCCCCCCACACTCAGCAACATTGTTCTTCAGATCTGTTTCAGGGAAGATCACTCTGAAGCTGTCTGCTTACTAGAAGATGGTCACACAAATAATATTCTGGTCTAAGTTTATCCTTTTAGACTAAACATAACAATTGCCCCAGGTTTTCTGATTGCAGCAAAAAATGGTAAAAAGGACAGAAGACCCTCTTAAAAGGCACAGCTTAATTTGGAGGTTTAAACTCTCCAACAGGCAGCAGCCTGTGGAGGTGGTCAAAAGTTCTGTATTTACTTAAAAATGCCTTGGACAAATATTTTCTAATGTACAGTCTGACATATTGGAAGAACAAAGGCATAAGCCTCAGTACTTTGCTGTCATTTGTATGGAAGAAATAGCAGAAGTTCTTTAACTTACTTGGTTTTTATTAAGAAAAAAAAATTGTCCTGGTTTTAAATCAGTTTTGATTAAAAGTAGCACTGTTTGGAGGTACTCAGTAATGCATTCAGTGTTCAAAACAACCAAAAACTGACACTTGATATATAGCAGCAAACACTGGAGGTTATTTTTTGTGTCACAAGAAAAATTAACTAAGTTACATTAGCAAATGGGTCACAACAGGATTTGCAATAAACACTATATACAATATCAGCTGTTGGTACAGAACACAGCTGACACACACACAGTTTTCTGGTTTATGCCTTAGTTCTACAATTCTAAATTGATTTACAGCCCCATGTGAGACTCATAAAAGAGCCCTAGGCAACTCTATCCTGCTCACAGACTATTTGCAACACTGTGAATTTCTCAATTTGCCCATTTAAAAACATTTTCCCTTTTCCTTCCTTTCAATAACAGATTTCTGGAGGGAGTAGGGTGAGAAGAGAGATTTAATGGTTACATAACTTGAGACACAAACAAGTGTATCACCTTCTCCTACTCCTGATCCTAAAGCAACTCTTTTGTTTGACTGGGGGAATCACTGTTGCTCACTCATCTGCCCTAATAAATAGCAATACCCGCAAGCAGCACCAGCATCCCGACCACATGAGTATGACAGTGCAAGTGCTGCTGTGAAATTAATCACCAACCTTAATGTGACTTCAATTAGAAATAGGTTCTGCTTTTATTAAACCAGAAGATTTATAACATCAGGGAATTTGTGTTTACACACATAGGAAAGGCCTCAAAAATGAGGCAAGGTTGGTCTATAAAGGAGTTTGCTTATTAACCCCCCTCCCCAACATAACACTTTGATATCAGTGGATAATTATCCCTCTTCCAGTTCAAAAATTAGGTATAGAGAAATGGTACAGGGTGTCCCAAGGTGGCACAGGAAATTAGAGAAAGAAGAAGCAGCAGAATTTGCTACTCTGATTCTTAGTTGCAATGCTTTTTCTAATAAGCCACTCTGCTCACCTTCATTACTGTTTTTATTTTACCTCTTTAATGTGAAAATGGCTATGGAAATAATTTTCTATCAGGCAATGGGCATCTAGATACAAAATCCCAAATTTCACAATCATTTGGTCTGTTAGACTGCATTGCACTTCTCTGGGGTTACACAGCAAAAGCTGAGAGCTGACTTTAGCCCTGTATCTCCCTGCTTCTCTTGCTGTTACTCGCTAATTTAACACATCATGATGAAATGGGTATGAATCCCTGCTCCTCGTCAGCACTTTGGCTGGACTGATAAGCATAACTAAGATGTATCTACTTCATTCTGTTTCTTCTGGATACTGTGAACACTAGTTTTTCATTTCCATTTTCCAAAAGGAAGTAGCATTGTTTGGTTCATTTTAGCGCCTGATACGAGAGTTGGCAGGACATGATGGGTGATTCATACTGCTGGTAAATCTTCATTTTCCTAAGACCGTTCTTGGCAAGAGTTTAGATTTACTCTGGTAAATGTCTTGTGGTTGCTCTCCCATTCCATGGCTTGGTGGCAAGAGCAACGAAAGCCACCATAGTCTGTTGCTGCCCCCATTCCCAGCCATTGGCTCTGCCACACCACCCTGCAGCAGCGCCACAACAGCCACCTACAATGCCATGCACATCAAGGAGCAAAACCAAAACACCTTTTATTCTCCTTCTTCCCCAAAGAGTATTTTTTGGTTTTTTGTAAAACTAGGTTCATGATCTGATTCGCATTGACACAAAATAAACCAGGTATCTTGTATTTCTCCAGATAGCAAAACCCCACGGCATAGCATCAGCTTCCACCCCTGCTCTACAAACCCAGGATGGGTTTGGATGGGTTATGCACACGTGACAGTTATACTGGGTACACTGAAACTCAGGAGCTGAGAGTGGCCAACGAAGCCCATCTGCTGAGGAAGACATCATTTAGGAAGCAAGCGGCTGCAGCACCCTGCCTCGGGGCACACCCCATCGCTATCACAGCCACTATGTCCACCAACAGCTGTAGTTACCCTCCCACCAAGTGCAACCATCTGAATTACCTCTCAGATTGCATTAACAGCCCCTAAACCACTCTGCTGCTCTTTCATTAAAGAACACCTTTTGGTTTTCTACAAAACAACCCTTTGATACAGAATAAAGTAACAAATCAGATGCAACTGACAATTTTTCTTTTGCAGTTAGTCATGTGAGAAAAGTGACGATGGTTAAGATGAAAAGTCTTTTCTTCCATGAGTCATAAATTTTGAATAAAAAATTGCAATACTTCAGGACTGTGGTTTTTGGAAACAAAATTACAGTTAATCATCGAATCATAGAATAATTTATGTTGGAAGCGACCTGTAGAGGTTATCTCGTGCAACTCCTCCCTCAAAGCAAGCCAACTTTTACTAGGGCCTTGTCAAACCTTACTCAGAGCTTGTCACACAGCTTTGCAAAACAGCTGGTCTGTTTTGTACATTTTTTTCCTTCCAAATGACTTTTCTAGAGAACACATACAATAGCAAATTGAAAAGTAGACATATTGTCATGGTTTAACCCAGCTGGCAACTAACTACCACACAACCGCTTGTTCATAGCCCACCCCCACAGCCGGTGGGATGGGGAGGGGAATTGGAAAAAGGTAAAGCCTGTGGGCTGAGATAAGAACAGCTTAGTAATTGAAATAAAATAAAATAATAGTAATGAAAAGGGAGACAACAAAAAGACAGAGAGAAAAAAAACCCAAGAAAGACAAGTGATGCACAATACCATTGCTCACCATCTGCTGACTGATGCCCAGCCAGTCCCCCAGCATCAATCAACAGGCCCCAGCCAGCTCCCCCCAGTTTATTCACTGAGCGTGATGTCTATGGTATGGGATATCCCTTTAGCTAGTTCGGGTCAGCTGTCCTGCCCGTGTCCCCTCCCGGGTTCTTGTGCCCCTCCTCACTGGCAGAGCAGGGAAACTGAAAACTCCTTGACTTAGGGCGAGCACTGCTTGGCAACAGCTGAACCATCACTGTGTTACCAACATCATCCTCATACTAATCCCAAACCACAGCACTGCACCAGCTACCAGGAAGAAAATTAACCCTATCCCAGCTGAATCCAGGACACGTATAAAGGTTGCTTAGAAGGCTTAAGACACTATCACAATGTCAAATTTGAAAATATTATCAACAGGACGAGTTCAGGTCTTTTTTCTTAGGATTGATTAAAAAAAAAAAAAAAACACAAAAAAAAAATGACAAAAAACTCATGTAAATATTCCACAAGATTCAGTGTTCAAGAAATACCAGAAAATATTTGAAACTAGAAAGAAAATAAGCAGACAGGAGGCCAGAATCTGATCTTTTTACCTTGAAGCTGACATTATGTCACTTGATGCAAATCATTTGTAACAGTTCATTCAAGATCTAAATTTTTCTCACTAAAGAGAAAATATGTATGTTAGCATTGACTTATCAGCTATCTGAAGGCTAGGCACTGTTGTCCTTCAATATGTAACAATGGTTTTCCTTGATAAAGTAAGTCTTCCTCTCTCCTCTATAAAAATACTTTATCCTCATGACAATTTTCAGGAAGAAACAAACCACTCCTCCGAGCAACAGCAACTGCAAAGCTCTACCAGCATATTCACATGCATAGACAGGGCCATCCTGGGAAGGGAAGCTCCAGTGAGAGCAGCAGTAGGCCCTGGAGCCACAGACCAGCTGCCAGACTCACCCTCAGCAGCGTGGGACACCAGGCTGGGTGCCGTGGCACAGGTCCTCGGCATGGAGGTTGCCCAAGGCAGCCCGGTGCCCTCCCCAGCACAGCCCTTGCTTGCTGCTCCCTGGCCGCCACTACTGGGAAGGCAACCCAAAGATAAAACTCCTCCCAGATCTTTCAATAATTGTTGTTACGTGAGTGAAAGTGATTTATTTTTAACACAGCTGCATTTGTATTATGTAACAATCCCCATCTCCAATTATTTTTGTTGCAGTCACCACAAAACTGGTTCCTGCTTTTTCTATCAATTAGTCCAAGAGGGAGCTGTGTACTTCGCATGCCTGTACATACATTTGAGAGAAATGACTGAAGGGTAATTCTAAAATATGAGATCATGAGGGAAGATGCTGCACATGCATGCAGCTGTGCACAGACCAGCTCTCTGGGGGCAAGGCTGGTTTACCTGGAGTGAGCTGAGGACTGCAAATGATAAGGGCCAGGCAGTGCAGAGAGGAGAGTGACAGTGCCCCACGATGCTAAGAGGAGTCAGAATTTTTGGAGGAGCCCAAATGCCATGTGAGTCCAAGTGGAAAATGAACATCTCCAAACCACCTCTCCATCTCCCTGTGCCCTCAGCTTCTCATTTGTAAACTTGTGATGCTACCATTTCCCTTCACTGCCCGGTACTGCGGATTTAAAGTTCTGTGGCAAGCATTGTCTCTAACGATATGTACAGACAATGCCTAAAGCTGGGAGTCCCGGTAGGGACTGTGACCTCCAGACATTCATGTTTTACAAAATACAAGAAAATATCAGGGGCGGGGAGGGAGGCAGAGCTGAGGGAGGAAAGCCTTTTAGAATACAAGAAAGAAGTCGTATCCAGCTAATTATCAAGAGCTTCCCATCAGGCTGACAGACTCCCACCGTGGACACACTCAGTGGTTGTTCTTTATTTCTGAGCTTTACTTTAATCCCTCCTCATTTCTCTTGTTTCATTTCCAGTCAGTTCAGGATCCTAATGTTTTTGCCAACTTATTTTTAATGGGATTGTTAGCATCCAGGAAGCCTTGTCAAATAATCATTATACAACTACTTTCAGGGACCCCTGCGGTTGCTTCCACTCACTGTGTGTTTTCCACCCCCCCACTCTCCTCACATTAGCAGGGAAGATATTCTTCTCACTGGGAAAGCATCAAATTAAAAATCTGGCTGCTTGACCCTGTTCTGCACGTTCATCCAAAGGTGTAGCTACTCTGTCGGGCTGATGGTCCTTTTACATTATTACTTCATATTTGGCAATTCACATTTACACATTAGCCAACAAAAAGACATTTACAAAACTTTTCTTGAGTAACGAACTGAAGTCTGTCAGCTACAGAAAAAACATAAGCCCGCTGCTCTTTCTTACCCAAATAGAAGAAAGGTTGTTTTTAAATGAGACTTCTAGCCATTTCGCTGATTGCTCACCCCCCACGGATCAGCCTTTTCAACGCCTGTTGCTCTTCAGAAATGCTGAAGAATATGTGTGTTGCTGAATCCCAGAGCTTTGCCCATCTCTGCTAAAGATGCGGCTTGACCTGCAGTATCTTCCTGTTTTGATATTTTCTGCCATAAAGCTTACACCACAGCAGATTTGCTTTCCACCTAGTTTCCCAGTATTTCCTTCCCTCTCTATATGTAAAGGAAAATCAATATTGCCTCCTATATAATCTTCATGGCCAGAAATTTCAGAGGTTCCAAAACCTTTAAAATTGAGGTGTAGCAGTAAGAGAGCTTGACCAAAGTTTCAGAAGAGCTTGGCTGCTGTTGGGAGCTGGTAGATTCTGGTGGACTGTGAGTATTGGGATACTCAGAATGTTTGTGAGACATTGCTCTCTCAGCAGCTGGACCCACGATTACTGTCAGCAGTACCTTTGCATGAGAGATTATGGCAAATCAGTGGGATAATTTCTCCTTATCTGGTACAACCGAAATGAGAGCTCTGTGCTGCTGTGGTGTCTGGCTCACCAGCTAATACTCCTCCCCGAAGCAGTGATCTCTGATCCAGCTGCTTTACTCCTTTGAAACTGTTGTGAAATGTGTTGCCTTGATTTCAAAAGAATATTAAGGAGAATCGCTTAAATCTCTACAAGTTTCAAGAGAAAACCTGGGAACTGAAAACTGCAGAGGCAAGGTCTACCCTGTCAGCGCCTGCCCCTCCGCTAGCCTTTTCCCATTAGAGAAGGCAGCCAGAGTTTCCATAGCTGTGATTTTGAATGCGGTTTAGCTTTTCCAAGTTTATTCTTTCTATAGGACAGGCTTGTTAGACTCCTGAGTCTGAATACATTTTGTCAATCAACTGAAAAAGATGACAGTGTGGAATTGTTTTTGTTATTTTTTTAGGCCTACTTTACTGGAGAAAACCTGGAACGAGTGTGCTACTTCACACATTTGGTCTGGTGCTTTTACAGGGACTTGGGGAGAATCTGCCTCTTGCCTGAGACAGTAAATCAGTTGGCAGACATCCATTTTTGGCACTGTAATACTTGCATTTTTCTGGCAGACTCAAATATTGATGAGAACATAACTACCTGGTTGAAAGACAGCTGTCACTTGTGAAGGGTATAAATCCAGCATGGAAAGGGTCAACAAACGTATCTGAGGAAGGAGCAGAATTAAAGTAAGTGTAAAGCTGCTCTGCCTTCAGAGGAGCTGAACCATCTGGGGACCAACTCAAGCTGGGGATGCAGCTAAGTCACAAAAGCACCTTTCTGTGCCTTTTTCTCCCTAGCAGGTTAGAGTACTGTATGTGCAAATGGAATTATTTACACCAGGTCTCACTTAACTAGAGATTGACCTTGATTTTATTTGTTAGTATTCAAAAGGCTGAGAAACCCTGATCCATCCTAGCTTGCTGCATTAACAGAGGTCAGGTTCCATTTTGTAGCCCTGGATGGCACACCCTGCCTTATGCTGGCACTGAATTTCCAGCCCTACCAGCCCAGCAGAGGTGCAGGTAATTATGCTCAATGCAGAGTGCTTATTTATAACTTACTCCAATCACTTGTTTCAAGGTATATTTACAGGTAATGACAGTACAACAGAACTAAATTCTTGACAACTTCACCTCTTCTTGGGTTAGCAAATCATTTGTGAACCAGCCCTGATTACCATGAATTTATTTATTGTTCAAAGATATTCCCCAATTAGTTTCAATAATTTTCAACCTGTTAGTTGTAAACAATTGATAGCTATGAATATTTGCTATTCATTATTGATGTGGTAAGACTGGTCACCAGGGGTATATGTTATTGTTTCTGCAATTTTATCAGGCAAGTGTGTTAAAAAGGAGAATAATGAATCCCAATATGAATAGTGTAAAGAACAAAGAACCCAAGTGACAATTATCAACTGAAAAAACACTTCTGTCGAAATTCTTGACTCAGAGATGGTAGGAGTCCAAGAATTAACAAGTCGTAATTAGTATAGCCTCACAAATCACAACAAACAAAACCATTTTTGTTCATAAAAGTATTCTCAAGCCACTGCTTTTAACTATTGCTCAAAAATCTACAGTGCCAGACATCATACAGCATTCTTTTAAGTGTGGCAGCTATTGTTTCAAATGCTGAGAAACTTTACATAGAAAGCCGAATTTGGTAATCGCTCTGAGCACATAGAAACGCACTAATGAGTCTTTGCAGAAATAGCTCTTCTTGACTGGTTATTACAACAGTTTCACAAGAGGATTGCCATCTTGTATAATTTAACAACAATGCTGTTAAACCTTGTGAAGTAGGCAAGTGAAAATTCTTGAAGTTTTTTTTTATATATGGACTCTACATAAACACTATTAGGAATTAAAACTGTTACAAGGAAATTTTTTGCTAAGAGTATCTGGGTTCTGAGTTTCACTTGCACAAGCTTTGGTACAGATCTTGAAACTATGACAAGTTCTTTTTTGAACTGAATCTTCCTGGTGTAACTACTCCACCTCATTTATCCTAATTTTCTGACGTTGTTTTTTTTTTACATATAGAGTATCTGCCAATGAACTATGCAAAACCATGAGTTTCATTAAGAACCCTACATTAAAAATCAAGACAGCAAATCAAGCACCCAAAAGCTGGAAATGCCACTGCTCTTGCTATTGATTCCTTGCTAAAGCCCTCCTGTCCTATGTCTGCAACATTCACTCAGTGTTTTGCCAAACAAGAAATGGAAACTTAAAACAGGATGCATCCAGTAACATCAAAAAGTGGTGATGCCAATCCCACTTATAATTACCTAGTACCATCAGCTCAGCTATTTATATTAAAAAAAATGCTAGCCAGTGTGCGCAACAATGAAGCATATGCACTCTAAAGAAGGTGTTAGCGTTGGCATTCCCTTGACCAGGACGTGTATTCCCAGAGGGAATGTTTTCCCCTAGGCCCTACAACCAAAACACAATGAAATTCAACAGTCCAGAAAAATCCAGCTTCTCGGAATAGCTGAATAAATGGGAAAGCAGCAACTTAAGAGTATTTACAGTGGATAACAATAAGCATTTCAGTTAAATTACATCATCTTCATCACCCAAATTATGACCTAAAGGCAAGATTTAAACCCAGACAACTCTGCAGTAGATAGGCAGTTCTGTTAAATGAGAACTTGAGAAAATGCTAATATGTCTTATCATACAAAGAGCATCAAATTATAAAAGCACAAGGAACAAAAAGAGAAGAATTTAATGAAATTTCTGAAAAAAATATTTTGAGGGAACAATTGATGAATAAAGGGCAACGTTAGGAATTAGGTATAATTTAAAGCATTTCTGAATTAAACACGCTACGGTTGAACAAACCAAACAAGGACCCCAGAGGATCACTTGCTGGACATGTAACTGGGATTTGCCCTAGTGCTATGACAAGTGCCGTACAATAACTCAAGAGAAAATTAGAAAATTTTAGCAGACATCAGTGTGGTAAGCCTGACAAATAGGACCCAATGCCACATGCTGAGGAAAACCAAAACTGAACATCTGCTCATTAACTGATCCCTGTCCATCGCATCCACTGAATGGGGCTGGGGCTCGGTGTCAAAATAGAATATGCTTATTTAATTAAAATCTCATCACCAGAGACAGAACATTGCACAAGCACTCCTGATTAGCTCTTTTCTAAAAAAAATCATGGCCTTGTCTTTGGAAACTAGCAAAACTCTTTTAATATACTTCTGTGTGTAATTATTATACACAAAGTGTTGTGCTCTGGTAGGAGGCCTGAGCTGGGAAAGCAGCAAAAATGAATCTTCACAAAGCTTGAATGTCACAACCTTCACCAGAAAAAAGTTTAATTTTACATCTTTCTATAAAACCTCCCATGTCACTGATTTAATCTAAAAGCTAAGATTAGGTAATGGAAGGGTAAAGCAAGGCTTTGATGTTTAGATTTTAGGTCTGGTTGCTACAAGCACTGCAAATTGGTTTTTCAATAGAAAAAGGTGAAGACGGACAATGGATTCATCCCTGAACAAGATGGCTAAACTCAAAGAAACCAATATAAGTGTAGTTTGGCCTGTCAATGTGAGCCATGTGCAGTAGATGGGCTATAAAAATGCGGGACTCGCCATACATTAGCAATCACGAAGGCACTCTAATCAGGACTGCACTTTAAACTTTTATCTCAAAGGCAACAAAAAGTGTAGGCTGTGTTTGACTGGAGTGAACATTCCTTGATTTCATAGTGTCCTGAAACTTCATTCAAGGTTCTCCTGGAAAGGATAGAATAAAGTGGCATGTGGTAATTGCCTTGACATCCTTCAGGAAAAGTCAATAATGAGTATGAGTGAAGGGTTTAGAAAGAAACCGATCCACTACTGGGTTAACCTAGAGGGTGTAAATCAAGCTAACTAGATTTGATAAACAGTGAAGTCTCTCTCATCGCTGTATTTTAGGTGAACAGTTAATTATACTGCTCCTGAGAAGGAAGTGCTAATTACATCCTGGCAGAATCCCCAGGCGTAACAGGGTTGACACTGTGTATGCTTCCTCTGGGCACTCAGCTTTCCAGGTCGCTGTGATCTGCACCCAGGGCATTCCTGCCCTCCCAAGCCCTGCATCTCTTGCTCTGCAGTGATGGGCAGTCATGGTCAATTATGTGCTGAATGGACATGCCAACCCATCAGGCAGACTGGAAACTTTCATTGCCTGTAAGAGCAAAGAAATGGTGAACCGGGAGGGGTGAAGGTGGGGGTGGGGAAAAGAAGAAAAGGGTAATTCTGCTGTCAAATGTATGAGCAGGCTGAATTGCCTCTGATGAACTGCCACTCGTCTTGGAGATGCTGCTGATGCCAGTCCCTAGGGCACGAACGCACTTCTGAAAGCCTTAACCTTTACATCGAACATGCAAAACAGTAAGACTTATGGCTTGTACTTAAATTCCCCTAAGAAAGGGTAAAATCCTCAGGTGGCAGAATTTCATTCCAGGGCTTCAGCCTACCTTATACTGAAATTTCATAGAGCAAGTGCTCTTTTACCACTTGATACTCAGGATTAGATTCAGGGGGAAAAAAAAAATATGGTTACCCAAGATGCCCCACACCTCCTTGACACTTGCATCAAGAGGGTAAATCACTGGAGATGCTCTTTACCCTCATTTTCTACTAAGCAAATTCACATATGCTTCTGTGCACAGGGATAAAGATTCTACACTAAAGAAAAATTTGTTTGCAGGGACCCCTAATTAATCACGAATAACACTGGATACCAACGAATTAGTCCATTTTCCCAGAGTTCAGATACTAGCAGTAAGCCTTGCCTGTGAGAGCACAAAGCTGATGAGAAGTCTGTTCATTTTGCAGCTCAGATACAGACAACATTTGTTCTTCTATTTTTCCAAAATGAACATAAAGTCATCAGATGTACTTGTTTACCTAAGCTGATACTTTTTTATAGTGTCATTCTGGATCTTGAATAAGAGCAAATAAGGCAGAACTGTAGCAGAGAGGAGGAAAGAAATGGCTCATAGAATCCAAACAAGCCTTCCTTGTACTTGTTCTTTCTAAAACACTGCAGCCTGGCTGTGCTGTTTGCACCTCGTTAGCACCATCTAAGGACAGAAAACGCGAATCACCTAAAGGCGGGATGCGATCTGTAGGCAGGGGTGAGCTCTTTTCACTGCGTTGGAGATCTGTATCAGAATATTTCAACCTGAGACAAAAATCATATTTTAATTCTCACATGACTCAAAAGAAAGACTGATTGAACTCATCAGTGGAAAAAAGAAATCCAGAACATCATAATCTAACTTATGAAGTGTAGCTTTCAAATTGAGCTTAATACTCGTGCAAAAATAAGAAAAAGTGAAGGTTTTCTCCTCCACAAACACCAAGTTCCAAATTAATGGAAAAGGTGTGGGATGTGATGGCCTCCAAAAGACTGCAATCGAAAAGAGATTGTAATGGTTTTTTTTAAAAAAAAATAATAAAAAATTACTATGCATTTCGTTGGGAGGTAGAGGGGAGTAAATGCCTATCCAAAACAAAAGATAGAGGCTTGGATTCATCATAACGACGGTTTGGTATAACAAAGAATCACCTAATAAATCTACTTGGAAAGGTAATACAGCTCAGCAATTGGCTATAGATGTAGAAATGACCATCTGGTCACTCAGTGCGGCATTCAATGTCTATGTTTAGGTCTGTAACTCAGATACTAATTAGGACTTTTATGCTTAACTAGCTGAGAGAGTCCTCCAGCCTCTGACTGAGGCACACTGGCTGGATGCTAGGAGGTCCCAGGGCACTGGGGAACCCCTGCCCGGTGTTGATGCCATAGGGGGAAACTTCCATTGCCCTGACTGGCTCTACTGGATTCATGGAGAAATAGTTGAGAGAGAAAACTGTACTTGAGGAAGACACTTTGATGGGGAGCATAAAGCAAAAGTGTGGCTGACTTCTGAAAGCTGGCGTTTTATTCCAGATTTATGTTTGCTACAAGAAGTGCATTTTGTGCTACCTTCTTTCTTCTTCAGTTCAACACTGATTACTTATTTTATGCATTTTCATCATAAATATTCACTATACTTTCAACCCAATTTGTGCCTTTATGTTGTCTTTTCCTTTTGTCATTGGACTTCTGTTTCTGAGCTCTCGTGTCTTTATTTCTTAAGTTTTAAACACAGAAATGTATTATGTATTAAGTAATTACAAATTATTATAAAGACTTCCCTAATAAAAAAGCTTTACCAATGAATACAGGAATAATTTATCAGAACGTGAGTCATGCTGGCATCTGCTGCTTTTGGGACAGCAAAACATAGAGTGAAATAACTACAATACCTACATGAAGGAAAAAATATTAATAATAGGTTCTTCAATGTAACAGATAATTATAAAATGAGATGCAATGGCATAACACCAATACCAGATAAGCTCACTTAGAAATAAGGCACAAATATAACAGAGATGACAAATAATCACTGGAGTCCTTTGTCGCATTTTATGCTGACACCTCCATCACGTTCATTTTTAAAGCAGGACATGACATCTTTCCAAATGCTCTATTCTACTTCAATTAAGAATTAATTAATCTAAGTGCCCTCTTCTCTGTTATAAAGGAGATCAGACTAAAAGATCACAATGATAAAAAATAAGTTGAATCCCTCTTACCTAGACTGTGAATAAATTGTCAAATACCTTTCTTCTTGTGCGAACATTAACATTCCCACATTAACTACTCGTCCTGTACTTACTTAGTAAATAGTGCTTATTAAGCTCCTTGTAAATGGAAAAACTCTATCCATAAGTAATAACAGGATGATCTATTGCTTACATGGTAATGTCTTGTTTTCCCACAGAAAATTTCCAGAAATGAATTTCCGTTTCTAGTACTTTACAATTTTAAATGTAAAATTTGCTTTCTGTGCTCACTCTAAAATTTTCTTTCCAAATTAGATACCATAGAAAGTATTCTTCCCCAAAGGACTGTCCACAGAATACACAGAGAGAAAAAAAACACAGATGTGAATGTACCCTGACTGAATTTGTTTAGAAGTCTAAACTTTTGTCACAGATTTTACAGAAACAGGCTCAGTTCAATTTATAGGCTAATTCAGCATCCCTATAATGAAAGGGAAAAGGATGCAGGAGCTTTCACAGCTAGTCAAAATAGAAAGACCTGAGGAGATGTCTATCTAAACGTCATATTCAATCTTTTGCTGCAAAGCAACCCATTAATTTACTTGCATTCATTTTAGCTGTCCCTATAAACAGATGTGGATTGCAATCAGCCAGTAAAAATAAAAACAAAATACAAGTGGAACAGAAAAAGGCCAAAGAAAACCAACACAGCAAAAGAGGAGCTGGTTTGACATGACACTTCAGGTCACCCTCAGCAACAATTTTCACCTGCCACAGCAACAGAGAGGGGACACAGCAACAGAGCCTGCCTTTACCCTTGCACCAACACACACTCAGGTTTGGTTTCCAAAGCCTATTCACTCAGCAATATTTTCTGACTTGAGAAGGACAATGATGAAGAAAAAATAGCCCAGTGGTATAAAGGCTTACTAATGGTGTATCAGCCTTTTAATTTTCTGAAGCTTCACCTCGTAGCTACCTACGCGCAGTAGTTACCATGATGACAAAGCCATTATCCCCAGCTTGCTGGGGGCTGCATGGGCTGGACATGAAAAGAGCAGATAAGCTGAGTCTGATTTCTGCGAGATGCCATTATCAGAATCAGAATTTGCTTTGGTTTCCCAGCAGAGGGAGGAACACGTGAATTACTGTTTCTATGCGTTAAACCTATTTGATGTCCATCTCAAACAGCATGAATGTCTCTATTCCCTCTACCTCTACTGCCACTGGAAAGTGCCCATTACTGAGGCCAAACTTTTTCTGAAGACAAGACAAAAGTTTTTGCCACATTTGTTGGCTGAATAACTTTCACTGAAGTCCATTTAGAGCAGCAAGACTTCTGTCAACTTTGCACAATTTGAGTTAAATACAAACCCACCACTTTTCCTCCTTTCCCCAGACCAAAGTGCTTGAAGGATCACAAAGGGCCAGAGGTCTCCCAGTGCTCCCAGAGATGAGAACAGCCTCTGGGCTATACTGTCACAGTACATATCACAACACAGTGATATAAAGCTAAACATTCTAATAATGCATGTGGCTGCCACCTTTCTTGAAGTACCAGCTTGGAAACCACCGCCAATGTTGTCAGAGTCCACCCCAGGACTCCTGGTGGCCTGTTTGCCATTGCAGACAAAACTCCTAGAATACTACTGATTCAGTTACCTTTGCTCAAGGAAAAAGAAGGTACTATGTGATCTATAGGAGCTAATACAGTGAAACAGTTAGGAAAACACATACTAGGAAGTCTAAACAATACAGCAGTAGAGGAAACATAATGATTTGCACCCCTTTTGTATCCATGCAGGATCTAAGTTCATTACTAGTGTGTGTACCTGCTCAGGATGCCGTATGCTACACAACATATGTGATGTTTAATCTAACAAAAGGTGTATATTACACTTCCTTTGGGGAACAGCTTTTGTATTAATACCCACCTGCAAATTACTAAGAACATTTCTAGTGCTATAAAAATAATAAACTGTAGTAATAACAGTAAGCTGTATTTGTGAATACACTGAAGCTTGTTCAACCCAAAGTTCATGTCACAGCAAAGATTTCATTTCCACTGAAAATAGTAAGATGCTCCTCTACAATGGGCTGCAATGAGCTTTTATGAACTATTTTATATCTATCAAAATTACGTTCATCATTCAAGAATTGCATTGACTTCAAATCTTCAGTTTGCTCTAAGAGCACATTAGCTTTATTACTCTAGATTAGCTTTACAGATTGTACTTACAGTACATTTCAGTTAACAATTTAGCAACCCACATGTTGAAACACATCATTTCATGAAATTTATAAAACTGTGTTCTCCTGTACACCGACACGGCTTCAGCGAAGTTAATGCATCTTTACTAGTTTGTGCCAAAACATAGGGATTATTGTGAAATTATGACCCCATCCAAGTCAATGAAAATTTCCACTGGTTTCATCAGAGCCAAGTTTTTGTCTCTGATCTTTAGAACTCCTCCCTGCTTCTCTACAGCATCTTCTTTTTATGTAACCAGAGGATGAGCTTCATCCAGCTAATTTCACACATCCAACTGCTGTTCAGTATGCTCTATATAGGTTTCTATAGGAATGAAAGCGGGTGCCTTAGGATGATTCAGTAACTCTAGCAGCCCAACCACGCTTGGGAAATCATTTTCTCCCCCTCTGTAACACAGAGTAACTCTGCTGTTGAATGAACTGAGGAGACTTAAGTCAGTAAAGTAAGGTGAATATTAGAAAGAGTGTATAAAGTTAAAAATATTGACTGGAGGATGACTCAGAATAAGTGTTCCGGCCTCTGTAAGCAAACCTGACAACATAAATGCACAAAAATTGAAAGTCTGAAGATGAAGATTAGACAGGAAGAACATCCTTTATTCTCCCTGCCAGTCCCTTGCACAGCAGTGCTTGTACAGGTGCATGGGGCTGGGCTGCAGAAGGGACACTTGCTTTCCCTGGAAGAAAAAGCCTCATCCAGCAAGGACATTTATTTACCCAAAAGCATGGTATTACCTAATTCCATTACTCCAGGGAGGACATTTGTAGGGTATACAGGTGTTTTAATAAATAGTGTGATCAACAGACAAAGAATATGCACCAGCGCACAAGTTCAAATAATAGTTAACTTCAGACGTGGGAGTCCCTATACAGCCCTCGAAGACTGGGTTTTCTCTTTGATCTCTTATCCGAGTACTCCTAAAACTATTGACAACTACCCAAGATCCACTCCCCCAGAGAGGAGGACTGTGGGAGCCTGTATTTAATCCCTCAATAGTGCACGTAAGCCACATACTTAGGTTTTATGCAGATGCCCCAAGTTTCTCCACCAGAGACAATAGAAGGGGGTTTTAAAGTAGTGCCTGGGAGATACAGCCACACAATTTCAAATCCTATTATTTGTTGACAGGATTTATGAAAGTACCTCCCACACGCTGCTTTGAAAGTTAGGCACCTCGTTTCTTCCCCTACTTCCTCAAACGTCAATCTATGGCCCTTAGCTATGCATCCACACACGTTGCTGGATTACTTAATTTTAATTCTGCAATATTCATTCACCTGCAGAGGGAACTCTGCCGTCACTTCATATTATTTTTGAAGCCTCCCTATTCATTCTTTTTTCTGTTCTTCTTCCTTTCCACTCCAGTATGTGTCACAAGCATGCTGACATGAGCACGTTTCATTAAAGCAGTTGTCTCCAGCCATGCAAATAAGGTGACACAGCTGTAGGGCAGACCATGCCTTAGATCTCTTCAGGGTCTCCTAATTACAAGCCTTCACAGGACAAGACTGGTTTTCTCCTAATCACTTTAAAAGATCTGTTTGGCAAAGGAACCCAAGAAGTTACTGGTTCATCCCAAAGCAGGGTGAGCTATACATAAACTACTTTTGACAGGTATTTATCTAGGCCGTCCTTAAAGTCCAGCACTTATCTAGGCAAACATAGGACCTAACCACACTTACTAATAGAAAATTTTCTGAAGTGTAATCTAAGTATCTCTGGCTGCCAGCATACACATAAAATTTAAGTCCATTATATCTTTTCACAGCCCAGTGAGCATAAGGAGTATTTTTTCTCTTTGTGGAACCTTTCTACATGTTCAAAGATGATGTAAACCCTCAGTTTCCTCTTTCCTAATCTAAACTCCACTAGTTCTTCTAGTACTTAACATTTTGTAAGCAAGAAAACAGGAAAAAAGAAAAACTCCTGTCATTCTCATCTGGACTCCCTGGTTGAGATCTATTACTTGTCTTAGAAAACCGTGACAAGGCCCCCACAGCACCACAAAAGATGAAATGAACAAACCCTGTATCTTAAACACAGGTCTTGGATTCTTCCAAAAGAGTTACCTTTGCCACAGTAAGGTAATGTCAACTCATATTTAGTTTGTGATGGAAAACCTGTAGGCTTTGTCAACTAATAATGCCTAACTAATTATTCCCTGATTAAACACCGCACTTTTGGATTTTTCTATCCAAAGTGTACTTTTGCATGAGTATTTAAAGACTTGATCTTATTGATCCCCAGACAGTTCCCAAATTTATCAAAAATTCTGATCTTTTTTTGGAAAAGCCTCTGCAGTCCTTCTAGTTGCTACAACATAAAAAAATCCATAAAATAAACTGAATTCCAGCTGCCAAGACCTTGATGAAAATATAGATGTGAACCAGTCCAGCAACCAGAGTTCACTTAATACATATCCCTGCCATGACTTGGTTATTGACATCAATGACTTATTTCAGCACAGTTTTCAACCAGCTATGGACATACACTACAATGATTTTGTCTGGAAAACATTCCCTTTCTGTTTCAGGAATGGCATGCTGAAGTGTGCTGCCTACCTCTTGTATCCATCTGACAACAGAGGACATTAATTTATCACGACAAGCAACCTTGTACATATTTAAGGCTGGCTCTCTCTTCCAACAGTCTGCTTATGCAAATTCAGCCTGGCAAAGATCCTCCTGGAGTATATTTTCTTGTCCTGAGGTCATCTCCAGATTTGTCTTTCAAACAGCTTTCTCATTTAGAACACAAAATACAGCGCTCTTTGCGAACCTGACTCCCTACCAGGTCACAAAGCATTTTCAACTGATCTTCTAATAGGACTTGCCAAAGAATTCCCTCTTGTCTGGTTTCAGGGGTTCTATTGCATCTCTGCTTAAGACACAAGGGACAAGCAGTTGCCCATCCACTTTTACCACAACTTCCACCACAGCCAGTTGTAATCTCTGTCACAGAAACCCTAAAACATTTTACACAAACAATTAGGATTTGCCTGGACGTAGAGAGCAAAGCCACATGGAAAGCACAGCCCCTGGGCTTTTCCCACTGAGATGAGCTGATACACTGCAGATCACAAAGCAGAATGCTCGGGACAAGACGGGGGTTAAAACTTTTAGATTTTTGTGTATTTCCTGGGAACGCCACTGGTGCTCTTCAGGAATATCACACAAACTTGGAGGAAAAATTACTTCTGTGTCAGGAGGTTGTATAGCAATATCTATGGAAAGGGAAGGAGAAATCACTCACCTCATCCCATTTAGTGAAAAAAAATCATCACTAGAGCAAGTACATCAAACCCACTATAGGTAGCCTGTCACAACATTTCTCCATCTAGCTGCTTCACACAAACATTCAGGCACTCCATTTCCCACTCTGTGTAGCAAGAATTTACACGAGAAAGGAGCCTAAAAAGAGCAGCACAGAGTAGACAGTGGTTTTCGTCACTCTCTAAAGAAATCCTTTTCTCTCTGTACTGTCAGTTCCAGCAGAAAAAACATCATGCACCATCTCAGCTTTTCCAGACTCACTGCTTTAGGCTGCAGCCATTGTCTCAGGCATTCTCCATCTTTTCCCACAGTTACTGACAGGAAAGGACAAGGAGCTTCCAAGAACTCATACTGTGCACATCTTGACAGAGTTCAGTGTCACCTTTGCCCTTTGAGGCCATTCCTTTTGAATTTTCTTGTGTTCTTCCATCACCTCAAAATGCTCTGAACAGACTTCAATGAAGATGAAAACTGCAGTCTCTGAAACGAAGTTATTTCCTTCACAAATAATATTTCTTTAATATTCAGTCTCTCTTGATGAACTTTTGTCATCAAGGAGCCTACTTATGCTTAGCAGCAGCACTCATGCTACAGTGCTGGCACCCTTGGTGACAGCAGTAGTTTACCCCTAAGACTGTTTTCTCTTCATATCTTGGAGTTACGCATTTTTATTTCGTGCTTATTCTTTCTTATTTGTGGGTCACATCCTTGTTCAGTCCAGAGACTTCAAGGCATATTCTTGCCTCATATCTTGTTACTCTAATGATCAGTAGACAAAAATTATTACAATATATGCAGCAAAAATTATTTTTATTTTCTACAATTTCCTTCTATTAATATAAAATGCAGGTAGTGTTTTACTGGTCCAGAACTGAATCCACATTTTCCTGAAATCTGTAGTCAAAACCAGCCAAGAGTAGATTTCAAAATATACTGAAAATGGATTCATTAAAATAACAAGGCAGGTTCTTTCAAGGCACGTTTCCCTCGAAACACACATTTTCCCCAGGGCAGTCTTGCCTCTCACTGAACTCTCACTGTGCATTACACCCACTTCTTGGTAGCCGCTCCTTTCCCTCCCACACATGACTCCGATCTTGCTGGTGAGTGAGGAGGCAGCCTTTAGTCAGTCCAGCCTGTCTCGGCAGGTGGCTTCTTTACTACAGCCATCTGTGTGCTGTACCACAGCCAGCTAATCTTTTTCTTCATTGATGCATATGACTTATTTTGAACCCAGATCCTCAGGAGTCAGATGTAATTGCACACTGACTGGTGGGCATGGAGCACAGCACCGCTTCCAGGCTCCTGTTCGGCTCAATCCACGTGCTGCCAGTGGACACCCATGTTCACCAACCTGGCAAGAGACGGCTCCATAAGCTACAAACAAGATATCTCATACCTCATCACCTGCTGAATGGGAGTTTATCACAGTTGAGCATGCAGAAAGCCTGAGGCCACCCTTACATACAGCAGAGGGGAAGACAGGAGCGGGAAGCTGCACACGTAAAGTGGTGGGACCCTGATAACGGTATTGGATTACATGCTTTGACAAGTAGGGGGAAAAAAGATACTGAGAAAGAAGAGAGGAGACAAGTAGATCATATTAAAGGAAAAGACGATACATCCATTCATTCTTCATATGCAGCTTGCCCCTATTAATCAGCATTTTTTTCTTCATTTGTACTTATTTTGCAAAAATCCATTTTATTCTCATCTGATTCAAATTACTAAAGAATAAGCAGCTTGGGTTCCAGTACGTGGACTGATGAATAGTTGCTTTGGTCTTTAGCAGTCTGCACTTTCACATACAAATGATTGAAGTCTCCCAACCTTGTAAGATCTGTCTTCATTTCTGAGATTGCCACACAGTGATTCCTGAAACACCTTCGGCAGTGTTACAAGGCTGGTTAGAGCAGCATGGTAAACAGCTCTGCACCAAGCTACACTCCTACCTACACCTGAGCTTGTATCTTGCTATATTGAGATGCACGAGTGCTGCACTGCAGACAGCCCTAATGTAGCATTTCTCAGACTACAAGGAAGGGACTCAAGAGGCTCCTAAGAGCCAGGAAGAGAACTAGAAAAAGGTTCAGAGAAGTGTTCCATTCAGAAACCTGCATGAGCTACAGCTGGGAGAGAGGGATTGAAGAGAGGGGGTAGCTGAGTTCACTTGCAAGGTGAGCACTGATGAAATTTTGTCAAAATTTGTGGTTTATGTGAAGCTTTCCTTTTCTGCAAGGAAGAAAGGTTCACGCTCTACAGGTACGCACTCCTGAAGCAATTTTGCTAGGAGTAATTTTCGCCCTGCTGAAGTCTGGCTGTTTTTCTGACTCATTTCCCCACAAATGTATTGACACGTTGTTATTCCTATCACATAAGGCCCAATACAAGCACGTTTGTGCGTTTGAGCCGTGTTTGCAATGAGGTAGGAGGCAAGACTCGCACAACTAGTGCAATGCTAGCTAACCACAATGTAGAACACGCCTGTCCCTAGCTCAGGTCTCTTCCTAGCTCCAGGTCCTGGGAAATTAAAACTGTATCTGTCACGTCCTGCATTGCAGGATCTCTCAGTGACTGAGCACAAGCAGGTCAGGCGAGGCCTGTCAGATGATGGTGGCTCAGGTTCTGAGGAATTTCTTTGCCATTCAGTAGGGTTGAACAGACTAACAACTGTCCCTGGAGGACATTTTCAGATTTCTGTCCTGTATCTTCTCATTTGTTTTCTCAAGGTCTTTGTGACACCTGATGTATCTAATCAATAGGCAAATACTTACAGCAAAATCTTTTTATACAGTCTATAGCTTTTCGACCAAATTCTTCCAGAGCCTTACGGTAAAGACAAAGTTAATAAAATAAATTTTTTCTCCCTCCAACTGAGTTGCTAGATTTCTTTCTTCATTAACACTGTATAATACACCCTTGATTTGCAGCCTCACTAGACGTGGAGAATTTTTTTTTTTGTAACACAATTATAAAGTTTGTTTTTAAGACAAAACACAGGCATTTAACCTGTCAAAAACAGAGTTTGAGCCTGCACATTCCTGTATTTCTGCCACTAAAGATAACAGACCTGATCCTGCAGGTTTTTTATGCAAGGAAACCTCTGAATTTTGAACGGGAATTTGGAGTAAGCAAGGATTCATGGAGAAATATGGCTTCAAATCCCTGCTATCCTGTCCAAGGGCACAATAAACTGCACTCACTTTGGGAGTCTAACAAAGATAAAGGGAAAGGAATCCTCCCCTCAGTCTGGCATCCCAGTGCTGCTAATGAGTTGTAAGGGTTATAGCAGCAGCCAAAGCACCTATATACCCTCTGAAGGAGACTTTCAGTGGGAGCAAAACTAAACCAGAATTAAATAGTCAAAAACCCCATCTTTCTTGTACACTGCTGAATATTAACTTCATGTCGGGTCAACAGTCACTAGCTCACTCCCTGGGGAGAGGAAATCTCAATGACAATACTCAGTTGATGACAATGAAAGACGGATCAGAGGGCACATCCAGCACAGCATAGTCTTGATTCCAGTCAGTTTTAGCAATTCTCCTCATTTTTAGACTTTTCACTTCTGAATACTCTCAGTGTCGCCAAATGAGTCAGTTTTTAATCCAGATGGCATTTTTCAGGGCACAGGCTATGTCAGCTACAACATTATTTATCTCAGACTAAAAGCACAACACAACCAATGTTTATTCAGCTAAGGGGGTCCTTTTTCCCCTTCTGAACATCTCTCTTCCATTCACATATGCACTGCAGACACGCTGTTTTTCAGTACACGCTACAGTAAATTGGGATTAATATTTTGAAATGGTGCATTTATAACAGTCTACACCTGGCAAACTCATAACTGGACCGGACCCTTCTAGTGCTGACAGTCTTAGCTATGAACTGGTGCAGCACTGAAATTTTGTTTTCCAGTTGCAGTTCTCCAAGTTATTCTTTATAATCAGATTACACAGTTAACAAATGCCTTAGTTTATTATGGAGTCAATTGTTGCAATCACCATGTATTCACCATCTCTGGTGTCTCTACATGTTATCTTATTTTACTATTAACAACAGGCTATGTAATGAAACCAGAAACTCAAAGAAAAACATCAACATAAATAAGCTGAAGGGCAAATGGAGAGAGAGGGAAAGTAGTTATGAAAATGCCCTAAAAGCCTGTTTTATAAAGAGACTGTGCAAATATTACAGTATAAATACACCTGAAGATAATTGCATTTAAAATTTCCCCCCTGTTGGGTTGCTGAGGAGACAAACACCCTTGAGCTTCAGGGTTCATGTAGTCTAGTCATAAACACTAACCCAAGCTTTAATTTTTTATGTTTTTTTTTAAAAAAGGAAAAAGAGGAAGAGAAGAGCAGGAGAAGCAGCAGATAATGAAGATAATGAGGGAATATTTGGCACATATACTAAGTGTGAAGTCAAAGCTTCAGTCAGGGCAGACCTGCCATCAGATTGCTGGGGGAACATAATAAAAGGGCTATCCAGCTAGAGAAATTAAGTATATCTAACATAAGATATGTCAGGGTTTTATCCCAAGTTAAATTTGACAGTGGACAGCATTCAGAATGAGGGAACAGCTCAATTAAACCAGGAAGGAAAGGAATGAACCAGATGTCATTAACCAGATAACAATGAAGAAATACTCAATTTTCTATATGGTCTCAATGTGTTTCTACCACACAAAGCAAGGTATACTATGCACATAGCTGATGCCAAGACCCATGCAAAAGTCCCTATTACTGTTTGCATCAACTAATGACCTATTTTTCTTACAACAGCATATTCAAAACGTTACCAATAAAAGCACCTCCTGCTGCTTTGCCAATGCTTAGCAGACTAACTCCTTGCTCTCACTGTCTCCTGAACCTTACCCAGCCCATTCGCCACCTACCAGGTAACTCTGCATCTTTCTGTTCACTCCATCTCATCTCTCCTCTATTACTCCCTGCTCTCCCTGCCATCTCTTTTCACGTTTTCCCGTGAAACCCTCTATTCATCACCCAACCCCAAACTTTTTCTAGTCTCCCCTCCTTAACACCTTCTTACAACAGAAACAGAAGCCTAATTTTGTTTCCAGAAAAGAGTTTGTAATGATAAGCAAAGCCCTCTAAAGCTTTGTGGATCTAGCTCAACTAGAAAAGTGTCACAAAATCTCCAATTCCAGTTCTTAAAAGTCACGAAAAATAAACCTTACCACAATACAGGGAAATTAGCAAGAAATCTAGTGTCCTTCACCGAGTTTGTTGTCTTTCCAGCATCTTTGGATTACACAGACTGGATAAATTTCAGGGAAATGACAGCTTTATTAATGCAAGTAGTATATGGTTGGTGCTAAACATGTAAAATTGAGTTAATATTTAAAATGATACTAGCATTATACACATTTCAAGAATTGGCTCTTACAACCACGAATCATAGAATGGTTTGTGTTGGGAGGGGCCTTAAAGACCATCTAGTTCCAGCCCCTGCCACAGGCAGGGACACCTTCCACCAGACCAGGTTGCCCAGAGCCCCGTCCAGCCTGGCCTTGGGCACTGAAAGGGATGGGGCACCCACAGCTGCTCTGGGCTCACCACCCTCACAGTAAGGAATTTATTCCTAATATCTAATCTGAATCTATCCTCATTTAATTCAAAACTATTACCCCTTGTCCTATAGCTACAGGCCCTACTAAAAAGTCTCTCCCTATCTTTCTTATAAGAATGAAATACAACACCTTGATACTTCATACCAGCAAGAGCATTCAAGGAAAAGCTACTGGATAAAACTACCAATAGAGACTTCTAATGACTATGAGGAAACCCAGAGTTAAAGTAGAGGTGATCCATCAGAGACCTACTACTTCTGGAGCAGCAACAGCACATGCTGATCCCCTTCAGGTTTCCGGTTCCCAAGTCCACACAACTCAGTGAATAAAATCTTCCTGCACCAAGGCAAAAAGCTCCATATTTCCACCAGTATGCCTGCAGTGGCAAAACACCAGGGGCGGGGGAAAAAATACCAGCCCTAGATTGCAACCTTTCCTTTGCATCACCTGCATGGAAGGCTGATCTCAGTATCTGGATGACAACTGTATACACACAGCACTAGTACAGTAACACAGAAAACAAAACAGTCTGTGACGCCGATCCTTGTAACATTAGGGACATAAACAGGATTGAGGTGCTGACATAGGCACCTTCAGGACAAAACTCTTTTCAGAAAAGAATTATTTTTTTCCATTACATATGTGTACTTAAAGATAAGAGTTAGCAATTCAAACTAAAGTATCTGCTATTCCATGGCATGAGGAGCCGTCCCTTCACCCAGACCTCCTACACTGCAAGACAGTGCAGGTGATCAGGGAATTAAGCAAATGCAATGCCCTGCCATCCTCATCAGAGCACTGAAGCCCCCGTATGAGTTCAGACCACAACCAGATTCATCTGGGTCCGTCCCTGGGAGCACACACTCCCATGCACAGCAAATCACACTATCTCCCGAACACATTTCAAAGTTTAGTTTATCCTCATTCTAATTTAATTAATCAGAAAGATATCATCTTGATGTGCCGCAAAGGTGGCCAAGGAAGAGACCAAAGCCACTTTTTCCTTTTTTCAGTTAAAGCTTATTTAAGAAAAGAAAACAGTTTAAGAATAATCATTGAGTTTTCCCCTCCTCCCAAATATTATTTTCCACTTTTAGATCACAGTGTGTCATCTGAATGAGCACCTTATCACTAGCCAACAGGGGGAATTCAGTGTTTGTATTTACATTTGCATTTATATGGCATTTTCATACACTGTATCTCAAACCACTGACAGAGCAATGAATCACAGACCTGGGGACTGGTGACTACATGCATCACAGCAGCAGCATCGCACAAGTGGTACAGCTGGAAACGCTTTGGGTGCTAATTAATCTTGGCTGCTACTAATTCACAGAGAGGAGAGCCTGGCCTGACAGATTTGGCTCTGCCTGACGGTTTGGAGGAGAGCTCAGAGAGACAGCATTTTAAAAATTTTCTTTGGGAATGTCTGACATAGCATTTCATTCAGAGGATGGGACCGGCACAGTGCTCCCAAAAGACAGCACATGGTGTAGATGCTTGACTAAAATACTGTAGTATACTATGAGGTTCAAGTAATTTTTTCCTCTTATTTGGCACAAACAGAACACATCTGAACTATTTGGGAACTTAGAAGATCGGTTCATTTACTATAAAGGCACACTAAGAAAATCACAGAGTATATTCAGGAGAAAAATAAAAATAAAATAAAACCAACCAAAAACATTAAAAAAAAACAAACCAAAAACAAAACCAAAACCAACAACCCACAAGAAACCACATCAGAACTACTTAGCTTTCAAAAGATACCAAAAAAAATATAAAATTCAGTCTGCTCAGAGCCTGGCGCTGGCTATTTGCAAAACCTGGATATTGCTTGGAAAAACAAAGGGATCAGAGCAGAGCATGTCGTTAATCATCCCTCTTTAATTCAAGATTCAGGGCTAGTGACAGTGCAGATCTGAGACAAGAGCTAAGAGCAGCAAGACTCGTCAGGCTGTAGGGACCAACCCAGCAATCGTGCAAATAATGCAGCCACTTAAGATGTGCAAATATCCTTGCTTCTTACAGACACTGAGACACTTCCAGGGTCACTAAAACTGCCCTGCACTGCTAGCAGGGAGTAATTGCTGTATTCACGAGAAAGCCAGGATTCCCGCAGGACAGCCTCTTTTATGCAACTGAAAGGAGTAGGAGTGTCTCCTATCAGCCCCCTCCTGTGCCTCTTGCAGAAGGTTGTCACATCAGGGCCCCGAATAATTCATGTTTCTCATTCCTCATCAGCCCTCTCACTCTGTCCCCCTCACACCAGCAAACTCAGTTGTACTGCCAAGGCTGCAGAGTGCTCTGATTAATTGCTCTCATTACCAGCTCATTTTTTAAATTTCCCTTCGTTTTAATGCAGAACTTTTCTCTGGAACCTGAATTGTAAGAAGTAAAAAGCAGTAATAAGTATGAAAACGGGGCTCGGTGGTTGGCGAGAAGTGACCGCTTCACCAAAGGGAGAAAAATGAGGAGGCAAGTCCTCGGAGAGGAGCTAATGAGGAGCCATCACAAGCAAAGTGACCTGCTCAGAGAGGCCTGCAGACATGCATAAAGGGTGCCAGCATCCACAGGAGGAACAGCACCCGCAGCATTGCAGAAGGGCCCTGGGAAGCACCCTAGACACCTGCCCTGCAGCCCCTGCCCTGCCTCAGGTGCTGCTGGAGAGGTCAGAGTAATGACAGGGACTTAACATTAAATGAGGGGCAAGTTTCTTTATAGAAATGGCACATTTCCAGCAGGATTTTCTTTGAGATAAGTGAAAAGTAGATAAAACTCCAAGCAATTCTCAGAGGTGAATCAGAGGACTTGCTGTGGACTTTAACCATAAGC
Organism: Falco rusticolus; assembly: GCF_015220075.1. Taxonomy (NCBI): domain Eukaryota; kingdom Metazoa; phylum Chordata; class Aves; order Falconiformes; family Falconidae; genus Falco; species Falco rusticolus. The sequence continues at coordinate 5,521,360 of NC_051200.1, read as the reverse complement.
ATGGAAAAATAGCAAATATCACTCTCTCTTCACTTTAACACTGACAAACATACCCTTTGGAACAGAATGAATGTGAATGTAAACTTGAAAAATTAGGGGAACAGAAATATGGTGTTTTCTGAATGGATGGAATGTTGAAGTTACTGAATACGGCAGTCCCAGGCTATTATTCAAATGCACTACCAGTAAAAAGGTGTATGACAATTGTCCTTTATGGATTGCTTTCCCTAAGTTCAACACTCAAGACAGGAGTGTTTTTCTGTATCAGGCTTGAATGTATAAGCTTACACCTCTATCGCTACAATTCAGCTGTACCATGGCATAATCGATAATTCAACTTATCTTACCTTGGCCTGGCAGATTCTGGAGTCATCCTGTTGCTCTGATGAGTGTGTTTAAAGTTTCTGTGTCACAAATTAAAGGTTCTTAACAACACGCTTGATTATAGAAAAGAAAGAATAAAGTCTGTCTACTTACTGTTTGGATAATGCTAACGGGACAAGAACCAGCAGAAACAAGGTACTGCCATAAATCTCTGAATATGTGAAGGCAGGTCGGGAAGAAGTTTCCATTTTCCCTAAACAACACTTCCATTTCATGACTTGCAGATACAACTCAAGGCAGCGATCGTGGGCTATAGGCATAATACAGCTTCTCCAGTTATGAAAAAGGAGTTAGAAAAACCCAAAAGATGCAACAACACAGGTCCTGAGTCTAGTTCTCCCTTCAGTGTATTTTTTAAAGACAAGAAATAAATTTGGTAATCTTCCTGTTGCAACAAAAAGAAATGATCATTTACAACACAGGCCACATAAAATTGTGCTAAATTAAAATACAGGAGCACCTAATACAATGTAATTTTGCAGTTATTAAGTACTTACTGAACTCTAACTTCAGAACCGAGAGATTTTTTGCAATGCATAAAGGATACAGTGTTCCTGTATTTAGTGAAATGAATAATTAGCTGAACGCTCAGTAAACAGCAAGTTTACCTGTGACCTTCCTTGCCACTAGATGCTTGGTTAGCAGCCATTTAGGGATGCTCGACTAATAACCAGTTCATCTCCACGTTCAGCCCTTGACAGCTCAGACTGCCTGGCATTTCTCAGCTGCTCTGCATTGATGTGTACTTGTAAAATGCCTGAGAAATAACATGGACCCAGTTCATACAGTCAAAATTAGAGGCTTTTGAAAAACAATGTACCAACTCTGGTTCTTTGTGATCATGCTCTGCATTTCCCGGTCCTTAATTTTTGCCAATTAAAACTAATTCTTTAAGATTCACAGCCCAGAAATCCCATGTTCCCTGATATGTGTCAGGTTGTGGTTCTGTTCAGAGAGAGAGGCAATTCCTCCAGAAAGCCCAGTCTGACACAATCAAACACAACTTGTCAAAGTCCAGCTAATCACAATCCTGTACTTAATCACATCAGTTCTTTCAGCTAACCCCAGACGGTATTACATTTGGGGATTCTTGGAAAATTCGATATAACCTAGTATTCAAATAAGCCAGATCACGGCTTGTTCCTCAACTTGATGCTGCTTTCTACAAATATGTCATTATTCATTAAAAATGGTGTCATAATTTGACATACAAAGTTTCTGAAAACTCGCATACATTCTGCAAGTTGCTTGATTATAGATCAGTGCCTTGGGTTAAAATTTCTATTTGCAATCTAAGTATGGCTTGAGAAGCACCACACTGTTATAAAGATAGATCAGGAAATGTATTTGGTTTTCTGATGCTAGTTTTTGGACACGTCACTTAAAAATGGTACCCCAGAATTTAGCCACCCATGCATAAGATCAATAAAAGCCTCTCCACTGTTGAGAATGTTCTCAATTCACAAAGCATCTTGATTAGATTTTTTGGCTAAAATTATGAACATAATTATTTATATTGCTTGGACAGGACCTAAGAGTTAAATATTCGTGTCAGTTGTTGGTTGTTTTCAGAACAGAAGGCAGACTGAACACAAGGCTAGTCAAAGCCCAGACTACCACCACACTTTCTTCTACAAATATCACTCAATCCAAGCTTCCATAGTGCTGCATCATTCAGAGTCACCTTGAGCCAAATGTTACAGCTGCACTGTCTCCTTGCTTTTCAGAGGTATGAGTGGAAGATATTTTCCATTAAAAATTTAAACCAGGTGGAATGTCATGGTTATGAGATGAAAGTAAGGTTGTTCAGAAAGTAACTGGAGTAGATGAGAAAAATCTCTTCCCCAGGAATGTCTGTGCACTGCGGGGAGGTGTAAGCAATAGCATGCCACACTGCTGTTTTATTTACAGAGCATATGGCCACTTCTGAAGGAAAGGAAACCGAGAATCTCTGCAGCCCCTCGGCAGCAGTCCCTTGAGGTGACCAGGGGTGTTCTGCAGCTTGGAGAGCTGTGTAAAGGTGATCCCCAGTGAGCTCAGCAGACACCAAGAACAGCAGAGTTAGCCCACGCTGTTCAGGGCTAACAGCTGCTTTTAGCTCCAGCTGCCACCCTGTTTTCTGGTTAGTGGGAGTACTCTAAATCCCCATACATTAATGCAATAACTGTGGGGTTTGCTGGCTTTGGTGATTAGCAGCATTTTAACTCCTGCTTCCCAGCAGTTTTGCTCACCAATCAAAAGATACGATAGGAGAGTCCCCAGACACTCTCATTAAAAACTTCCTATTATTTTAATAATATTTAATGGAGAAAATAGTTTTAAAAGATCCAGCTATTTTCAGTTTATTTTAACCTTCAAAGCTTGCGTGGCTTCAAAGAGAATTTCCACTTCTTCTGAGGATTATTATTTAAATTAAGTATTATTAAATAATATTAAGTCAGTTCATTTGCAAATAAAATCATTAAAGTCACACGAGGTATAAGAAGAAGAGGATGAGTGATCTGACCTTTTAATTAAATGATTAACACTAGTCAGCAACAACATGGTGAAATGACAAAGGAAAAATGACCTTTTTATGTCTTCACTAAGAATGGAAACAGGGCACCATCAGCATTTAAATCTTCTCAGATTTACAGTTACAGAACCAGTCACCTCAAAGATCATTCCTAACAACAGCCTTCTAAGCTCAGTGATAGTGAGACATGTGCAATATATATATGGAATACATACTCTGCTTAGTGCGGGGAAAAATAGCTATTTCAAAAGTGACCGAGAGAAAAAAGGTCAGTCTGTCATATTTTGCTAGTATTTGTCTTAAAGCCTATTAAATTTAAATTTATTCCTCTGAAACAGATGGACTTTGCATAAGTGACTCACTGTCAAAGCATTATGAAAGTAAGTGACCAAAGTGTTTAGATACACACTGGACTACTCAAGCGAATCAATGAGTACTTAACACTGGAAGTGAAAGACAGATTGTAGGGCTTCCTTGCCTAGTAACTCCACAGTTATAAAAACAAACGCAGAAAGTAAAAAAAACAAAAAAAAAAAGAAGTGGGGTCAGCAGATAAAGAAAATGAAAGCTGGTTTAGACAAAGTAGAATGTCTTTTTTTTTAAAGACTTCTCTAACTTTCTATATTTTGAAGTACAGCTTTCAAACTGAATTAGTTCCAGCTAGAACAATAGGTTAAGGACTTCATGTTATCTTAACCCAAGGAATTTACAGGTTCTGAGTGTTTATACCCTGAATGAAGCAGAGATAAAAGAAAATTGAAACTTACAGATATTTTCTTCCCAGCTTTGGGGGTTATTCCTTGACTAAACTATAGAAGCTTCAAGCACACAATGACACTCAAGTGTCTGCAGTAGCTGTATAGCAAATAGCTCCACAATGTATACTACCAAATATACAGCCTTCTACAACTTGCTTGTAAACCAAGTAGGTGGCAAGAGAATATCATACGGTGAACTGCATTTTTGTGCAGATCCTCTGATGTGGTCATATTCTTTCTAAATAGCACATCTAATCTAATAGCTGGAATTTTGGTTTACACTGTTTTCTATGACCAAGTAAGTCCAAGACTCTAAGTTCTGGCCCTATTTTTGGACACCCACACAGTTCTAAAAGAAGCCTATAACCATACTTCTATTTGATAATACCTGGCCCTTTAGCTAAGATCAAGGGCAGTATCAGTTCAATACCTGAGATACCTTCTCCCATGAGACGATGCTCAGCACCAGAAGAGAAGGGGACTCAATGACAGCGAAACTTTTCCATCACCTCTTGTTAATGTCAAAGTCATGAAAAGGCATGGCCTTGTTACGGATCACCTGAAACTTCTTTACACTCATTTGATTGTGCCAGCTTTTAGCTGTACATGGTTTGTACTCCTATGTTTATTTTGATCATCTGTTTTCCCATTCTTTATCACATAAGTGATATATATATATATATCTATCTTCCCAAAAGGAATACCAGTACCATACCTACAGTAAGCAATATGCACGTCTGTATTTTCATAATACCTAATAGGCTGCATTTCATGGTTTATTTGCTTATCTGCTTTTCTGCCAACAGAAATAACTTCTGCTTCATTAGAATAATTTCAAATGGTGGAAAACGTATACAGAAAAAAAACTATTTCATTTTTATTTCACATAAACCGTATTCTTAGAAGTCTGCAGCATATAATCAGTTGTATGTCTTCACAAGAAAATCCATCTGAACACAAAAGTGGAATGAGCTGTACAGCAGTTCCATATCAAAAGAAATCAGTAAAAGCTCTACTTAGCAAGCTCTGCTACATCTGACTTTGAATCTGATTTCTACTGCACAAGTGCACAGCCACCTTACATTGATATAGCATTTTCAACTAGCATAACATGCAATTCATTGATATTTTGCACTTCCGTAGCTATTTCCATCTAGAGACAAAATGGGCTCAAAAATATGAACTATATAGCTAAAAACGCAAAAAGCCTGAGGGGATTCTCTTAAGAGTCAGACACTGCAGCATCAGACATGTGATACATCTCTCCTAAGTGAGCTCACATTCAGACATTTGTTCCTCAACTGTTTAACTGTTAGGACACCTTAAAAAATAATATTAAAAAAAAATCTATAGTTCTTCACTATCTTAAGACTAATTTCCAATATGTTGTTTTGAGACTTTGACCAAGATGACAGCTGCTTGCCAGTACCAACAAGTTATTGGCTTCTGTGGTTTTTTGTGACCTCTGCAACAATAACGCATGAAAAAGAAAATAAACTTACCTCTTCATTTCTAATTTATCAGGTTTTTGTTATCTAACCCTGAAGTGAAAGAAATTATGTGCACTTTCCCACATTTGTTTCTCATCTTTGCAAATCCCAGTGGCTCCACAGCCTCAAATGTGAGATAATCTGTAGATCAATGAGGGCGGATGTAAAACTCCTGCTAAGCCATGTTTTCCCAGCTGGGGGTAAATTCACTTGCCTGTATGTAAAATTTCCTAATTAGAAATGTCAAGTCTCTGTTAAAAGCTTCCAGAAATTGATGCTGAGCTCTACAAAAAGTTAACTGTTCCCTAGCTGGGTCTCATCTGACTTGTCAGGAGAAACGTTCCCATATTGTTTATAATTAGGGCTATACTGGCGGAAGAACCAAACCCTTCCAAGGTGCTATATCTACACTGTAAAATGCACCCTCTTTGCCTCGCGGTGTTAAACTTTGATTAACATATACCTGCTGGCCTAGGGCCCCTTGCTTTTGGGAAGCCTTGACGGAACCTGAAGGAATATTAACAGCTAAACCGACTGCCCTCCAAAATGTTACTAGATGGGAGTTTCTGTGTATCGGCCGGGAGTTTCTGTGTATCGGCCATAACAACAGCCCTTTACACCCCACTTGGGACATTCCCCAGGAGGATCAGAGCTCTTGTACTCCCTCAGGCTGTGCATGTCCATGGTGGGCAGGTGCTCAAGTCCCAGAGACTCACCAGAGCCTGGGTCCAGTTTTAACACAGGAATTAGGAAAACCTTTGATTACCAGCATGCTCATATAACCTGCAATATTGCTCAGCTCAGAGGGGAGCAGGGGAATCCAAACTACATAATCCACATGTTATACAAATGACCACAAAAATCTAGGGGGTTTTCAGTGCTTATCTTTATGTCCTTACTATTGGTGATTTATCTATTGAAATTCTGATTTCAATATTAGACTGGTAAAGGTAATATAGCATACTCAAAATTAATAATTTGTCCTCTGAGTATTATGGACTTTTCATCACTATAACATAGTGATGTTCTGGATGGGTCTTTGCAATGTTACTAGCAATTTCCTAACTCTTGAATAAGTGAATAAGACACTTCAGAATAAGGGAACAGTTACAATTAATAATTTTTCAATGCTAAAACTCTTATTGTTCAGAATGAATCAGTAAAATTGCAGAATGTTGATACTGAGGTGGGGGCGGGTGGAGGGCTTTAAAGATTTGCACAGAGATAGAGCTCTGATTCTACATCCCAGTTGACCCCACTTATATATGTACAAACCATTAACAAGTTCATCGAAACGGAAGTGATAACAAAGCCTTGAAAACATGAATATGGTATAACGCCAGAATCATGGCCATGGCATTTATGTTACCTCATTTTAACTAAGGATTTATGGTGATGATAAAACCTGATGCCTGGAGTCTGAAATTGAAAACACCTTTGAATGAGTAGAGACAAATTCAAGGCATGATAGTCATACTTGGCTTCTTCAAAGAAAAAGCAAATTTGAATTTGTGTTCTCGGTTAAAGCTGAAACTAAGTAGGACAAAGAAGAAATTAAATGTTAAAAAATGCCTATCAAAGCATTCAGTCAGATATTTTCTGAACTACAAGTCAGAAAGTGGACCTTGTTAATACAAGTTATGAGTTGATCCTGAAACTGCCATCAACATTTGGCCTAATTTTAACAAAATATTCTGAAGTTTGGACAGCTTCCACTTTCTCTAGTAGCCATCCCAGGCAAAAGAAAGCTCAGAAACCACAGCCAGTCCCCCCATACTGCTGCCAGCTCACTTTTAACAACCAAGAAATACAGCAAAAAGCCTTATTTCTGCCTGTTTATCCAAAGAGGAATACTGATGTTTCCTAAAACAAAATAATGCCAGAAGTCACCTGCGTATTTATATGTATCTGAGCTTTCACATACAGTATCAGTAATTGTCCTCCCTGCTTAGGCTGATATCTATGATATAACCTGTGTTTCACTCCCACTTGCAGAGTTCCAGCTATTGTTATGATTAGTTGGTGAATAAGTACAGGGCTTCAGGCCTTAAGTGCTGTTGTCTCCTTTTTAACAATCAAACTGTACTGTGTTCTTCATACAGTGGATGGAAAGCTTAAACTTGTGCTTATGCTTTCTCTTCCCATAAGAAATAAATATTATATATAGGAAAAAAAAACTAAAGGAGTTTTCTCCCCACACACAGACACTTTAAATGAAATAACAGCCTAAAATGTGATGTCTCTACCACAGTGTGAAATGGCTTTCAAATAATGGGAAGACATGAAAGTGGATGCCACACATGATAAGTAAAATGTTTCCCAGGAAGACAGCAGTTTCATTACAGGAAGCAAGAAACAAACACATCTACAAAAAGCAAATACATTTGGACTGTAAACAGGGGTCCAAAGGATTTTTAAAAAGCTCACCATTTGACTCCAGTGCTCATACATAACAAATATCCTTTTGTTCTGTTTCATTCTACCTGTACATAATAGCCACTTAGTGGGTTTCAAAGACAAGTAACAGAATAATTGAAAAAGGAAATAAAATGAGTTATGTTGGCAGTGAAATTTCCACTTAAGAAAAGGCTAATAAACCCTGGTTAACCTGCCCTTAAAAGAATAACAGTTAGATGGGCTCTCATGACAGTAATTAAGATTAAGGGAGGCCCTTCTTTTTGCAACATTATAAGAGCAGGCTACAGTTACAGGAGAAAAATAAAAAAGTGTAAGGAAGTGTTTCTTCACACAGTGTATAATCAGTACGTGGCATTCACAGAGCAGGGCCTGGTCACTCATGGGAACAGCAAGAGATGATAGCTAATGTTCCCCTCAGCAACATTTGCAGACTCTCAGGAGGAGCAGGTAATCACACATCAGCTCTGGGTGACAGGTGATCACCACAGGAGCTACAGAGAAAATCCCCCTGAGAACACCGTATAATAACCTCTGAAGCACCAGGATCAGACGTCTGCCAAAGGTGGATATTGATAGTGATATTGTTTGTGCCATTTCTCGTGATTAGATTACTGCATGTCTAAGTTTTTTCCTTTAAATAGGATCTTCCCCCCAATCCCAACCCCCAAAGAATCAGAACAGAAAACACTTTGTGCCGAGAGCTAAATAGCTGAGGAATTCAGGAAATGATGCATTTGACAGCTGGAAATAACATATTTCAGAGCAGGATAGAACCATGGCTTCAACGTTTTCCTTGCTGGGGGGTGGGATGCCTGCAAGCGTTGCAGTCCTGCCTAGCACACAGCCACAGCGGTCCGTGTCCTCAGCCAGGCTGCCCCAGCACAGCCCCAGCACCAGCCGTCTGGCACAGCAGCGAGCAGAAAGCCTAGCAGATGTTCAAGCTTTCTGGGCACTTGGAGTTGAAAACGCTTGTTGTCTCCAGCAGAATGAAATCAGCATGTCAGAGAGAGTTGCTTGGTACTGGAAACAATATGTTGCTCTGACCGGTGGCTGAAGGAGCTACCAGGACCATCCTGCTGCAGAAGAGCTAATAGATTTGACTATTAGACTCCTGGGTGCCTCTGTTGGCATGAAGCCATCTGTAACAGGCATCAAAATTGTTAGTCACTGTCATGGGGAGCCTGATGTCATTACCTACTGAGTGAACACATGTACAGCACTGGCGTGAGTTAGGTAAATACGGAGAGGAAGCAAATGAGGACAATAAAACCAAAGCCCTGATCAGTGATGGTTACAGATGCATTGCTTTCACCCTACACAATTTTCAAGACTATCTTTGACAAGAAGTCTAAAGGTAGCCAGAAATCTAGTAACCTCTGATTGTTTATTGTTTCACTGTTTGAAATCAATTGAAACCAATGAACGACACTTCACATCAGGATCATTAAGCCAAAAGAAGACTAATTAAAAGAAAAAAAAAAGAATTCCTTCCTGTCCTTCATCTCAAACCAAAATTCTCTCATGTTCCTTCAGATATCTGTTAAAATTAGCCATGACCTATCGAGGTGAGTCATTGTGACAGACAAGAAAAAATGCCACATTATCAAAAAGTAGGTCTGGAATGTGCTTAAATTCAAGAGAAAATTGCAATTTGGAGACCTAATTCTCATTTCTCGCTGACTGCAGTTTTCACAGTTTTTAATTAGATATCTATCATTCTCATCATCACTACTGTAATTACAGAGAGTTATGAAATGCTGGAAGTGGTTCTTTGTTAGTCAGAGTTAAAAGAGAAAAAAAGAACAAAAAGACATACAGACAGCTTTTTAGAAACCTCAGGTTTCTGTACTGACAGAAACCATTTGCTATTTTAGACCATGGGAAGTCCTGACCCAAACTCAGTTGCAATCAAGTTGCATCTGTACAAATCCGGATTTGGGTTGGCATTTTGCTATTGCAAGAATTAATCCTACACAGTGAACGCTGCCCCCAAAACATACACGCCCCCGATTCACCTGCAGGTACACACTGCGCTTACTTTTCGTCACTAACATACTGATAGTTATGTGAAATGTCTTACCCAGACTCTATAGAAGACAGTAGAAGATAACACTGACTACAATCATAGTTGCTAAACACCATTAAAGTTGGAAGAGGAGAAACAGTGCAAGTGTGAGTGGGATTTTGTCCTCTCTGTTAAAATAACTTGTTTAGATTGGCTTGAACAGCAAACAGAAAACAAACTCATGGACAGAGATATGTCGACTCATCTCACCTTGCACATTACAGACTGGATGAAAAATAACCCTCAGTTGGCTGCATACTGCAACGTATACATCTTTTCTGCAACAATGCAGACACATCCTTATTTGACCTAAGTCCACCCTTCAGAAGCAAACCAAACTAGCAGCTTCATGCAGAAGTACAGAACAAGTATTCTCATTAAATGCTTTAAATAATGGGAGTTAATGAACATAGCCTCCCTCCCACCATCACATAGACATGGAGAACACTTTGCAAAAGAGTACAACAGGCCGTTTAAATTGCAAAGAGAATTTTACATTATAAGGCAAAAACACAGCTAGTCATTCTGGGGGTATGAAAGTGGCTCAGTTCTTTTGACTTTGACATAACTTTTGTGCTATTAAATAGAATAACAGCCCTAAGTTAAATAATGAAGGTTCTTTCAAGGGTCCAAGTATTTTTCTTTTCTTCTGAAAAAAAAATTTAAAACCGTGTGTCTGACTATTAATTAGAAACTGAAAATCAACCTCAAAGCCACAAGGAGTCAAAATTTCTAGGATCACTATTCCATTAATTTTAATTTGTTTCTAGCAGGTAGATTTCTAGGAATAATTCTGACTTGTTACCATGATGTTCCATACCTGTCACTTACTGTCAAAATCAGTATGTCACAAAGCAGAGTTATGCCATATTCTTTTTTCCCTTTATCCACACAGCTCTGGAGTCACCAGAGGCTGGTTTTCCTCTTTCATCAAACTGCAAAGATCCAATCTGGTGACCTAAAATCCTAAGCAAGCCTAATAAGAAAAATGAAAGCTTTCCAGAACAAGGACTAAATCACTCTGAAATATTAATTCCTCCAACAGCAAGCTTATTCCAACAGCAAATACATGACACTGAGTTCGATTCAGCACTAGAGAAACCCCATGTAACGCATCTCTCCAGCCTAAAATCCAACCTGTTTTAGTGAATTATCATCACAACATATTTTTTGTGCATTGAGAAGCCTTAGTTATTAAACAGCCTCCAGCTGATGCTGAGACAACTGTTAGAGCAGGGATCACTCATGCATACAGAACGGTAAGGGCTGGAAGGCACCTCTGGAGATCATCTAGTCCAAACGAAGGTTGTGAGGAGTCCATTTTGAATTGTCACAGATTTTTAATATCTCCAGAGAACACTCCACAACCTCCTGGCCAGTCTGTCCCAGGGCTCTGTCACCCTAAAAGTGCAGAAGTTCTTCCTCATATTCAGAAGGAACTGCCTGTGTTGCAGTTTGTGCCTGCTGCCCCTGGTCCTGAAACAGGCCTTACTGTCTAGGAGATCTGATTATCTTCCTATTACTGAATATGTGAATAATTCTGAATACAATTATTTTAATAAACAAAGACTAGAAAATATGAAAACACCATAGATTATCGGGTGTGAGACTCTACCATGAAAGCTACTATAGCTCCAACTTGGTATGAATACTGCTTTTGGAAATAACACACTTACTTCATTCAATCCCATGCTGGCAAAAATGAAGAGCTTCCACAGTCCAAAGACATTTGTTTGTTTCTGTCCTTCAAGTCACTTGAGCTTTGGGGATCCAGGCTGAAGACTTGAGGTCAATACTAAATATTGTTTAGGTCAACCACACAAGTCTAACTTTGTTCCTGAAAAGAGAAAATAAACATTTTCCTTAAAGCAGCCTCTAGGCTTTTATTCCTATTCCCTTTCCTAAGTGAGCCTGATTAAGCATATATTACTTAATAAGTTTTAAAATTAAATATTTGTGCAGCAAAATATTACTTAACATAGATTTCATAATATTTCTTTTGAGACAATGCTTTAGAAGAGAAACATTATCCACATTTATCCTTTAACCAGAGTGCTGTAGCTCATGCTTCCTCTAAACAAATGCATATTTTGTCCGTAGCTTTCTGTATCCTTACTTTTGCCTGACACTGTGTTGTGGAGCAAATAGATTGAGAGATGCAGCAATATGCACAACCTTTACCTTAGCTGTTATCACACAAGGAAAACAGTTACTGTTGCTATGGTTGTTTGGTCAAACTGTCACCCTATATCAACATTGTCAGTATTCACACTTGATAAGAAAGATATCTTAAAAAAAGAAGAGGAGGAGGAAAAGTAAAGCAAAATGTTCTATAGAATGCAACCCAATTCGCATCTAATCTCTTTTAAAAATCCGCTGTGTTAATGCTAGCCTATATGCCTATCATTTAAATCATATAAGACTTCAAATAAGGGTAAAGATAAGTGGAAAATAATGAAAAATGGAACATCTGCAGGTATTTTGTCTGATTACAGTAATGTTTAGATTTTTATTTGTGAACCACCCATAAGGTATTTTCAAGGTCAGGAAAATACTGTCTGAAAAAAACCCAGAAAAACCAAGGATGATTTTCAAGTACATCTAAACTGCATTAAATCTCTGTGCTATACACTCTACAACCTGAAACCGATCCCATATGAGACTATTATTTCTCAGTATCTTGTTAGTCCTGCTTTGCACATAACCTTGTGAACTACTCATCTTTCTGAATAACTGCTCTCAGCCCTAAAGGCATACCGTCAACTTTTATGATTAGACTTGGAAATTTAAATTAAACTTTGTTTCAAACACAGCTGTACACAGCAAGTGTTTGAAAGTATTCCTGCAAGGTAAATTTTTAGACAGTTCAACAGTCTAAACAGCGAAATACGTGAGCCAAAAAATTAAACAGATCCCACAACAAACCCATTCACCTGAGCTCAGATACAAGCACAGACAAAGTGCTTTTTTATTCACGGATTTCATAGCAATGGAGATGCAAGGGCCAAAGAGGATTACACAAGGAACAAGGCTCCCATTAAGCATAAACACACTACAGACCACTAATACATTCCGACAGGATGCTTTTTGCTGCTTTCTTTCCTTGCTTATCTATTTTTCATAGAACTATTCAAAGCCAAACTCTCGTTATTCCTTTCTACTATGAGGATGGTGAAGACACAGCATAGCACTGGCATCAGTCCTTGCCACAAACCCCGCTGGTGCTCCCCAGCTCCCCATGTTTGCATCACATACTGTCTTTCCTTTTATGGTCTAAAATCTACAAAAAAGTGTCAGCAGCCCTGATCCTGTTTGCTTGGAAAGTCCAGAACCCCCCAGGTGTCATTTTGCACTTGTACCTACGGAGCTAATTGCAGTGCTTCACTGTGGATCTTTATGCTGCAAGTGTTACCCATCACCATCACTATGAGGGCCGCCTGCTAGACAGACACATGTGCTGTGTTGGTAAATAAGATAAAAACGTTTCTGTTTAGCAGAACTCTAAAAGGCCAGATGAGAAACTGGTACACTCTTGGCTTCAGAACCAGTCTTGCTAAACACTGCACACAAGGGACCTAGAGCGTAATGACACCATGCAGCTCAGAGACCTCTGTAACAAACTTCACCAGCTTCTCAGTCTTCATCATGGCCCAAGCCTCCAGAGCAGTCCTCTGTACCAACAAGTAATGTACTGATGCACTCTGCTCATCCAGCTACATCTGCAGCAAGGCACAAAAGGTTGCTAGAGAAGTCTATTTTCCTAAATATTCATTTGTTCTGCTGTCTCTGGGAAATAGGATGCCCGTTTCTGCCCTTCCAGGTATAATGGAGCCAGTATTTTATCTGCTGGCGTCATGTGAAAAGGTGAGAAAGGTTGCTTTATTCCATCCCGAGAAGAAGGTACAGAAACTGTGCAGGCAGACCACAAACAAGTACACATGTAAATAAAAGTGGGCTTATTTAAAAATGGTGACAAACCATGTTCTTTCTGGTATTTTAAGACAGACCTCTCTCATTTTGCATAACTGAAACTAGTAGTCTCTTTCAACACTCCTAAAAATTCATCCCAAAATGGTGGCTTCAGTGCAGTTGTCTGCTACATTAGAAGTGACAGCTGTGACTTTGCCTCTGCACATTGCTGCAACCCAGCTATCCAGCTCATGGGTGAATATAGATTAATATATACCCCAGCAGAACTGAAACACAAAAATAAGGTTATTATTAAAAAGATAGAGGCTGAAAGCTACGGAGTACCATCTTGTCCTAGCAATGCATACATGCTGCTCAAGTACTCAACATTTTGCTAGTCTTTCTTGGCTCTATCCTAAGGCTCCAGATTTTGTCTTGGACAAGTCTCAGTCTTGATTATTACAGCGTATAAGTTGCCACTTGCATGTTTGGGAAAGCTAAGAGAAAAGCAGGAGACAGTTAACATCGTTATGTTTATAGTTTGTGAAGAAGTGAGGGGTAGGCCATAATAGGTTCTCTGGAAGCAATAACAGCACAGTATATTTAAGCATAACTAGAATAATCGCTTGTATCAGCAGGGTAGGCAAGATTGCCATTTACTCTGACATTAATGCATTTATTTAGTGTTCCTGAACTCAGTATACTAATTTATTTTTTACAGTGATTAGACCCCACTGGGAAAGAAGAAGAGAGAAGGTGTGAGATTGACCACCTATCTGATGAGCAGCATTTCCACCAATTCATTATAAGACAGTTTGCAAAAACATACTTCTCCCTCTCACACAGTGTCAGTGCCACTTAACAACTCGGGAAAATCAAATGCAAAAGAAGAAATGCATCTGAGATGTGAAAGGAAGAAAGTCCAGGCAAATACCTGTTTATGATGCTATTGTAGCTGTCACTCAGACATATCCATCAGGCAAAAGGATATGAACAAGCATTTTGTTCTCAGTTCTCTCTCTTTTTGATACAAACTTGAAGCTCTACAGAAAAACAGAAAGCTACTTCAGTTCTCACCAAATCTCAAAACAATTTCCAGCTGTAAGAGAGCCGTGTGTTGTAAACCCCAAGTATAATATGTTGCCCAGCTTGAACTACCCCTCTAAGTCTGCCTGAGCATTCTGTTAGCCATGCCAAACTGAGCACTGTGAGTCTCCCTCCAAGCTTTTGCAAGAGTAATAACCTCCCTTGGAAAGTAAATAGGTGTGTACGCCTGGAGTGGATCAGCCAGGGGTGAGGGAAGGTGTCTGAGCCCACCAGTATCCTTTATGTGCTATGAAATCAATGCAATTACAGATCATTTTCTAACCTAGGAGCCAACGAGGAATACTGTTGCAGCAATAGGAGGGATATACATTAGGAAAAGACAATAGTGTAAGAAATGGAAACATAAGAACAGTTATCTTTCTGGGGCATTATATATTCAAATGAGGATGAGCAATGACAAAAGTTAACAGCTTGACATACTGCTGTCGAAGTTACTTAATGGATCATGGAATGAAGAACAAAGACAAGCATGACGTTAGAGGGAAAAGCTGAAACACAAGGGTCACTGTAGGGTTGGGAAGGATGGGGACGAGCTCTGAGCTGTCTGAACAGTGCCGTGCCGTACACAGGTACAGTTACTGGAGAATGAAATGTTATTAATAAAAAATAGTTGGAGAACAAGGTGAATAGCCACCCCTGAACTTACTCAGGATCTTCTTCTATCTCTGTTAAACATGTTGATTTTTAGGGGGTTATTTAATGTAAGCGAACAGTAAGCTTTTTCACAGGGCAAAGGCTAGGTGACTACAAACTGCACTTTTTGCCAAGCTGGAAAATGAGTGCCATGGCTGTTTCAGGGCTCTACAAATGACTCTGCTCTCCCTGACTTGCAGCAGCAGGGTGCAAGCAAGCTCTGCTCGTCTAACTCAGCAGGACGTGAACTCGCTCTGATCCAAAGTTGTGTGGTTGCATCGTGGCAGGACAGCGCGCAGCCTCCTGCCAGGCTGCACAGCTCCAGCGTGGTGCCATGCCAATCACAGCCTCGGCTCGGGCTCAGGGCTGGCACAGTGCAAGCTGGAGGCTACAAGCACTGTGCAGCACAGACCATCCCCAGCTCCTCTTATTCATCATTTGCTTTGTTCTGGTTGTCACTGCTCAGTCAGGGACACTCTCCAGCCACAGGAAAAGAGGCTGTGAGGCACCTTGTGGCACCGTGCCCCCACCTGCGTGGCAGCCGGGAGAGGCAAACAGCGGGCAGTGACTGCTGCAGAGATCTTCAAAAGAATTTTGGCAAGATTTTGGCCTAAAATGCAACAGCTTATTCACTTCAGCAACTGACACTTTCTAGGTTATTCCCTAAAGCAAAGAACTTATGAAACAAACAGACCAACCTCCAGGCCCAGGGCTGCTAACTGGTGGTCATAGCATTGCGTTTTCGCTTTCCCTCCCACGCTGCTCTTTATCATTACTAGCTGCTTCTGCCTTCGCGCAAGTTTTTACCAGGAAATGTCAGACCCATCCCACACTGTTCAAATGCAATCATTTTCATACAGGTTGAAAAATGAAATCAACCTAGACTGCAAGGGAAAAATGTCACTCCCTTTGCAGGAACGCGTGTGGGCCCACAGCCTATCAAGCCTGCTGAGTCTGTGACTAATCTGCAGGGGCCCTTGTTCAGCTGAGAGCAAAGTGCCAAGGGCTTCAGCAAAACAGAATGGCAAAGGTTCAAGCGCAAAGAATTGTTATAGCTGCAAAAGCTTATATTGATTCATGCATAACTTTTAAAAGTCCTACTTGACCTCACCTGGCAGAGGTTCAGTAGCGTCCAAGGCACAGACGCCAAATAAGCCCACACACAGAAGAGGAAGCTACCTGTCAATTACAGCGACTTCGGGATTTAGCTAACAGACTATAAAAAGCGCCGCAGACATATGCCTTTCTAAATTTGGGAAGACACACAGCTTCTGCATCTTGTTTTACTCATAATGCAGAAGACAGAAAAATAGCAATGTAAATAGTAACACAGTCCATGTAATCCAGTATTTGGCTTATACCATCTAAAAACGCAATTTTTGCTAGGTTCTTTTTGCACACTAGGTCCAAAGGGTGAAAATTGAAATGATTAAGGCCAAAGCAGAACTAAAGATCTATTAACTAAGAAGGAATTAATCACTAACTTATAAAGCAACAGTGATACTGTAAATTTTCCATCATACAGTGCGCATACCAATGTTTTCGTAAGAATGTTTTTCCATTGAACCATGCTTATTTTGGTGTGATGTCAAGGACACTGTATTTGGATGACAACCCTAGATGAAACCCTACCTCTCAGACAAAACCATAGCCCTTCTATATTGGGCAGCACAATCAGACCAGATCATAAAGCAGAATTATCACTCCACCCTTCAGTTTTTAAAGTGCAAGTCCAAGAAATAGAAAGTGAGATAACTTTGGATGACACATGAACCCTTTTATCCAGAAAAAAAAAAAAATCTGTCTAAATCTCTCCTCTGACAGGACTAGTAGGAGCTCTTTGATTTTATTAAATCAGGATAGTAAGGGCCAAGAGAGACTGAATGAATTCTTAAGACTGCTTCTGCAAAGCAGATTTCAAGGAGACCTTCTGTTCAACCCTCCACAGTAGGAAGCTGAGATATGAGGTAGATATGTGCACAGATGGAAAAGAAAGTAGAAAGATTCCTATCACTCTGCCTTCCCCTGACTTTGACCTTCCTTCACACCAGCAAGAAAAAAAAAAAAAAAAAAGAAAAAAAAAAACCACCACCACAAAAAACCCACACCAACGCAAATGTGAGCTAGACTTAGAGTCCGGTAAGTAAAACTTGTGTACAGGAGATATCAAGCCTTCCCTAGACCTGGTTCTCCGTTCCTCTTCGGGTTTCTCAGCCACAGTGATGTGCAGCTGCATCTGTCATGAGGCATTATGTTATGTCAGCGATCTAATGCAATAAGAGATACAACTGGTTCTGGCACGTAAGAAAACGACAAATCAGTCTAGAGAATTTGAAGAGACAGTTTTCTGGAGGAACACAGGTGCAGAAGCTGGGCTTCAACAAAAATTCTTTCAAATGCAGGAAGTAAACAATAAAAAAGGCCATTTTACCCTAAGTAGATTTTAGAAAATAGGTTTTCTATCCAAATGTTTTGCTACAGCTGCAACCCACAGATTTGAAGACTGGCAAACAAGATTTCTTTCAAACTCCAACATGAAGTGAATGGCAGAGAATAAAAGAGACTTGGAATTTCATATCCATTAGGATCCCACCACTTTGCTTTAATCAAGGATCCAGTGTAGACTATAAGAAATTGTCCAGTCTGTTTATCTCATTTTTTGCTAGAAGTTCAACCATTTCACGTTTGGAGTTGCATCCTCACATAGGAATACAGAGTTAACAAAGACCTTAGTGAAACTGCAAACCTTTTAACACAAAGACTGCCCTACTTTCACACAGTCCTGGGAAGAAAGCGTATTCCCTTTATTATCAGTCAATCGTACTCTGTCTTCAGTGTCCTCTCTTGCTGGTATGAAGGGTTCTGTGTGCAGCAGTATAGGTATTAAATGATCCCAGACACCCTGTTACCAAAGTTAAGAGATGTTTTCACCAGATCACACACCTTTTTTACTTCTCTTTCTGTCTACTGCTATCCAACATATTGCCTCTTCTGATAAAATAATGGTTAAAACCAAATAGTTTCTTGCTGGTCTGCCATTGTCCCACACCACAGACTGAAAACCTCTCCTAATCTTCCTCACTGAAGCATCATACAGCCTCCTACCTAAAGCCATGATATATTCTTCCAACAGACTAGTCAAAGCTTCTCAGACTGAAACTCAGGCTACAAGATCCTTGAAATGTTAAAACTGGCAACAGCAGCCCCTGAGCTACAGCAGAGGAGAAAAGGAGGAAGGTGGTTCTCCTTTCGTGCATGGGGTGGACTTGGAGAGCGTCCCTTCCAACTGCACACCTTCCACCTATAGCAGTGGGAGCTAAGCATCTGGAGCAGGAAAGTACTGAAATGTCAATGCTAAGATGAAAATTAAGAGCACAATACTATTTTTTACATTAAAAAAGCAAAGACAAAACAAACAAGAACTTGCATGAAAAGGTAGTTGCTGACTTCCCCAAACACCCCAGATGAATGTATGATTTTTGTACCTCACTGAAGCCTGGCTCACTGACAATTTGCCAGTACTAGAGATAATCTTTTGAAATCAAATTATATGTGGGCAACATGAATAATGCTTTTAGCTTACATTGCAGCAAAAGTGCACATTTTGCTTTTTTTTTTTTTTTTTTTTTTTTTTAAAGGAGGGAAGGAGAGAAAGAAAAAAAATATATAATTATATGTCAAAACCAACTTATCAGAGATGAAGATAACTCCAGACATGAGGGACATCTTAACTCACAGGGAGGGTATGTGTTACCAGATACATACATAACAGGTTTTATTCTTGGAGAGTTACTATTGGCATGAAACTATTTTAGTATTTTCACAGGAACGTAATGTTGCTTGGAAATAACCTACTATCACAGCACACTTACTGCTAACACTGATGACCTACAAGCTTCTTCCAGTGATGCATCATTCAAATGTGCTCATTGTGTTTCCCCTGCATGTAAAACACTCAGCCTAGGAAATACAAGGATTTTGAAGTGGCAGGTAGGGCTCTGTTATCAAAGATGACTGAAATATGCTATTTACGTACAAAACTGGGAGTTAGTTATCACCCAAATTGGAAACAAAACTCCAACCTTGGCTTTTTACTTCCCTCTGTAAACCATCTAATATAGTACCTGAGAACCCTCTCAGTAGTATGGGATCTTCAGTCGCTGTTTCTGAAGTTTTCTGGACATGAAAAATATTAGGACATACAACATGGAATCCACCGACCTAACAAGGATTTATTTTTCCACTCACTGGCACACCAATTAATAAGCCCTACTAATAAGACCCACTATCTATTAGCATGTGAAGCTAAAGCAATTCTTCCATGACACTATTTATGAGAGTAGTTACTCACTTGGTAACCATTTACATAGTAACAGCACTAAAAAATACCATTGTTTGAGGACTAAGTGGATGGGAAAATAAATGTTGTGTGGTTTACATTGCATCATCTTTGTAAAATACGTATCTAGTGAGAATAAAAAGCAGGGGAGGAATTCCACAAATAAGAGCAAAAAATAAATGTGTCTCCATGTTCGCCAAAGCCACTTGAGTCAGCCATATCCATGGATGCTTAGCTAAACTTACCAGTGCCTTGGTGGCCTGGCAGACCATAATAGAACTGTAAGACATCAAGGTCATAGTAGTAACAAGCCCTGTTAAAACTAAGGTCACATTTAAGCCAGTTAAGTTTTCTCACAGTGCTTACAAAAATCCTAGTAAATTAAAAAGAGTTAATTAGCAAGTCCTCTTCTTTAAGCAGGAGAGCAGAGAGCACCAATGCCAGCTTCACCCACCCAGGACACCTCCTGCAGCGATGAGCCAAGTGAAGATCATTGCTAAGTGTATTTCAAATCCACCCATGTGATACAATTTTGCAAACCTCCCTGAAGGAAAAGGTCATTATTCAAGAAACGTTCTTTCCCTAGTGGTAGATACAATTTCATTTATCATCTTCTGTTAACTGCTGTCTCCAACCATCTCATTCTAACTAAGCCGAGCAAAAGGAAGTTTTCTAGGATGAGGCCCACCACCATGAGGAAATAGATTCAATTAGATCAATTAATTTTTGCTCCTATATATAGCACTTTCTGCTTTTTAGTCTCACTGAATCTGATCTCAGGGCAGGAATATACATCTGCGTCCAGAGGAAGGTTTTGTTTTGTTTTGTCCAGAGGATGTTCCCGTATTTGTTCCAGTTGCTAAGATGAGAGAGAGGCGGGGCTGAATAAAGATGCAGAGAGGGAGGAAATATCAGAAACCTCAGGCGTGAGATGGAAAGAGATTTCTCCCAGCATCATAACTGTAGCATACCTAATGTATACTGTTTATGCTAGGCTAATAAAAAGTAACAGAAAGGCTTCCAAATACTGAAAAAAATTAGTGCTTCCAGAAGTTTCTGGGCTGCTCAATGAATTTAATCCAAAACAAAAATACTGCAATGTATTTGCCATTCCTTGGGTATTCTTGATAAAGCCAACAGTAAAGCAAGGGGTGTGTAACTCAGTCTACCTATGAGGTACAAATGAAAAAGCAATCTAGCTGTGAAATTCATTAAAAGACTAAAAACACTTCTTGAACTCAGCTGTTTTGTCAGCTCCCTATCTGGCACTGATTCAATCCACCAAATGGATAGCAGCTGTATTTTTTGAGGATCATTCACAGGGGTTATTGACTCAAATGCTAGTTCAGTAAATTTCTACTTTTACACCCTTGCATGCAGGTGTACGTAATATTTGCTTGAATACCCTTGCTTGGCATAACTAAATACATTTATTTTAGATGACTTCAAACAAACTTCTCCCCATTGGTTCTAGCTGTCTCTGTGCTGCTTTGCTGAAGAATGCATGTGAAATTTCAGATTTCAGCCGCAATAAAGCATCAAAGTTGAACATGAAGGTTGCCGAGTTTACTGTCAGTGTTTTTTCCCTGGGAGGAAAGAAAGGGAGGAGACGCCAGCTAACCTCATTTTTAGCCAAGCACGTATTAATGGCAAGCATGAAAAAAGTCAGCATCCCCCCGTGACATGAGAATCACACAGCAGCAGATGACGTAAGAATAGCATACAAATAAAATTAAAAATAAAAACTCTTAGAGTTTTTTTTCAGGTTGGTTTTTGGTTTTGTTTTTATAATCCAGATAATTTCAATGGTCCTGAAAAATCAGCAATGACCAGACAGGTGGGGTTACAATCTGCAGCACAGGGCACAAATGAAGGGGAAAAAGCAGAAACTTTGTAAAGCAGCTTACCTGCGAGAAAAGCAACTATAGTTAAGGAAGAGTTTACAACAAAAAGCAGCACTTAACGCACAAAGTATCTGTAATTCACGAAAAGTCCAAGTTTTGTTTAAACACAAGAATTTTCAAAGTAAAACTTTTCTTTCTGAGTAGAAATTTTAATGGAGCAGAGATTCAATGAGACAGCTTGGCAACCAAAAAAATTCACATATATCAGTAAAAACATCTACCATTTTCAAAACCATGGAGCTTAAAGCCACTTTGTACCTCTTGCTGTATAAATGTCTACTGATCTGCTGTTGATAAAAGTGAATATGTCCTCTTACATCAGAGACAAATGAAATTTTCGAAAAGTGATTAATCACTGCAAATAAAATCTCTCTTGCCTTAGTGCTGAACAATTATTTAGCTTTTTAATTTAGACTTTGATCTTTAAGACAATACTGAATCTTAGTGCTGAACTCCAGCTTTAATCTGTACTGATTTATATAGCAGGTGTGGTATCGTACCATTTGCCTTTCAGGATATCGAAGTGACATTAAGCTGCCCAAACACAGGTAATTAGGTGTGAGGTGCTGCTGAGGAGCATCACAGGGTACAGAGAAAGGGCAAAAATGAGTCTCTCCAAGGAAATATTGAGAGGTGAAGGGTGGGAGGAAGGAAAACATCAGATGGGCAATGAATTCTGCATAGCTGCCAAGCTATACTCCAGAGGAAATGGTACCTTAAAAATCAACAATGCTAGAAAACGAAGGAAAAAGGAAGAGGAAGGCCACAGGTTGGTGAGTCAGGAGCAGGCAAGAGTTCAGTGTAGAGTCCCACCCAGACAGGCTGTAGCCATCAAGGCTGACAGCCAGACTTGCAATTCTGATGGACTAGAAGAAGCCTGAGAAAAACTCAAACTATAGATGTGACAGGAAAACCTTTTTGACAACAAGAAAAAAATTAACCCAATGCTAAAATTTCTTATTTCTACTCATAAAGAAATCAATTGCAACAGAGTCACACACAACCAGGTAGAAAGTTCAGAGATGATATTAGCTTCTTTCTGGAAAAAGAAAAACTGTTGGCAACTGCCAGGTAACTTATTGAATCACCTGCAACAGTCAATCTTATTTTTTGCTAAGGGAGAAATATTCAGGCAATGTAATTTCCAAAGCTGGAGAAAAAAGAAACCCAGCAAACAAAGAGATACAAAAAACAGACAATATCATATCCTGGAAAAGATTCCCTAACGGTTTTCTTAAACTAATTTCTGTCATCATTCAGCTAGTATTTTAATCAAGGACAGCTTCCAGTGTCCTGAATTCCATAAAACAAAACCAGTTTTAATTACAATAGTTACCCAGAAATCCCTTGTACATGTAGCTGTGACTTCAACTAAAAAAAAAATAAATAGCCAGAATAAAAACATACATCTAGCCCAGCAGCGGCAGAAATAGAAGACCTGTTTTATGAAAAACTTTGTTTTTCTCATTTATGTTGTTACTGTTTCTATTTATTTTTTTCATTAGAGTCTCCACCACCACTGATCTCCCTAAGGCAAAGCTTGTGTGAATGTGATCCAGAGCTTGCAGCACCTGATGCACTCAGAAAAGCGCTCTTTCTGAAATAGCTCCAGCAGACCGCAAGAAGCAGCAGCAGAAGGAGGCTCAGGGGAGACCTCATTGCTTTCAACAACTACCTCCAAGAAGGTTGTAGCGAGGTGGGTGTCAGTCTCTTCTCCCAGATAACAGGTGATAGAATGAGAGGAAATGGCCTCAAGCTGCATCAGGGGAGGTTTAGATCGGATAGTAGGAAAAACGTCTTCGCTGAAAGGGTTATTAAGCACTGGGAACAGGCTGCCCAGGGAGGTGGTGGAGTCACCATCCCTGGAGGTATCTAAAAGGCGTGCAGAGGTGCCACTTAGGGACATGGTTTAGTGGTGGACTTGGCAGTGCTGGGTTAATAGTTGGACTTGATCTTAAGGGTGTTTTCCAACCTAAATGATTCTATGTTTATATGTATTATAGCAATAGCCAACTGCTAGGAACCTTGCTAAATATGTCTCCTTCAAAAGAACTCACCAGGAAACTTATGAGTCTTGTTTCTCTGTCTTGAAGGACCATAGTGAAAATCTCTTTCTAAAGGGGAGGATGACCTGCCTGGCCCTGCCAGACCAAGGTGATCACTTAGGTGTCACTGCTCCCTCTACTTCTGCCAGCCTGCACATTGCCAGCACTTCATGGCGCTTTGGGCTTCTCTACCCCAACCTTTTGGTGAGCCTCAGCCAACGAGGGGCCTCCGCTGACCTCCTGTTCCGCACAGAATGGCAGGGTGCTATTTACAGTATTGGCAGCCTCTGCAACATCAGTATCTATTTTCAAATACAATAAAAAAAGACTCAGTTGCTTTCTGTGAAACCTCTTCTTTCTCTGGGTCTTCAAAGTGTTAACACTGTTTCATGAAGTGGTACACCCACTGCTACAGTTTTGGTTTTACTTAATGCCAAAATCCCTGTTCCTATGGTAAATGAAATTGAAGAGCTCAGCGGTGCAAATATTAATCTTCTATGCTATAAATATTTTGATACCAACCAAAACGCTCTCAGATTCCTAAAGCAGCTTAGAGTACATAACCAAATACTTAATTCCTCTCTTCGTTCTTCCTCATCCTTCACAGTGTTCACTATGCCATTCACGCCAAGCTCTATTGTAAGACTTAGAGGTCCCTACAAATACATTAGTTGTATGACTTTGACTGTACTTGCCCTCTTCACCCGAGGGGAAATGGCAGTGGACCATATCATACAAAAACTGTGGGGTTTTATTTTTTTTCTTTTGCCTTAGGTAAAGCTCACTCATTCACAGCCCATTTGCTAGCTTTCCTAAGCTTGGCCTTACGCTGACTATAAAATCTCTAGTCTGCAAGTAATATATGTAACAGGTAAACAAGTCAAGAAAGGTCACAAAGCCCCAAATGGATTAGAAATAAAAACCTCAGGTCAGCATCTCAGGGGGCTGTTGAAATCAAAAGTGCTTCGTCCACTTCTACAACAGAAGATTTGTTGCAGAAATACTTAAGCGTTTACAAAAAAAATATTTTTGTTGAGTATCTAATCTGCATTTCAGTCACCCATACCAGACAGATGTTTCATTTTAAAATCTAACTTATCATATAACTCAAGCTCTGCTCTATTTCTCCTCTTGACAGCATAATAATTGCCAGCATAATATTATTTTCTTGAAGAAAGCTATTCCCAATATACCCAAGTGTAAGAAAAAGGAAAATCACCCCAAAATTTTTACTTAGAAATTAAAAATAGGGGATCTGGAGCTTTTAAATCTGGGATTTGCATTTGTACTGAAAAATGAAGGTATTGAAGCATTTAATCTAGACCATTATTAGAAATCTGATGTGACCCACATTCTTATTAATGTAACTCAGCAGGTCCTCCTGCAGATGGAGGGAAAGCTGGAAAAGCTATGAATGTGAGCCAAAGTATTATGAAATTGGTACAATTGTTTTTTCCTCCTCCAACTAATTCAAAAGTTGTTTTTTTTCTTTTCTGAAAGGGAACAGTCCTCTAATAAGAATGAACTATGCACATCTCATTTACTGGAAGAAAACATAAGAATGGTTTAAGGAAGTGAAATTTATAAGAAAGGCTAAATTGGATCTCAAATAGCTGTTGTAAGTAAGCATTCTTTATTTGGTTTTGACATTTTTTCACTTGTCTCTTGAGAAGTACGTTACACAGGAGGAACTGCTGATGAATTTTTGACAGTACGTCTAGTTTCTGGGTTTCTGTTTTGTTTTGTTTTGGTGTTTTGTTTTTTTTTTTAAAAGGCACCTTGTACCATAGTCTCCAAACTTTATATCATAATTGCATGATAGCTCAAATATTCCAGGAATCATGTGCAAAATTAGCCTTCTTTCATGTACAACCTGAAACATTCTCTGGTTGTCAGTACATAACTGCTCAACAAAGGTGTTTTTTGTCAGCAGAGCTGCTGAGAATAAAACAGTAGGAGGTTTCACCAAACTGTATAAACTCTGGAAATCCAGTCATGAAGGGCTAAGTCAGTCTGGCATGGGCCCATTTGAAGCATTTTCTGTGGGATCTTTAAACAAGCTTTGTCATCCATTGACAGGGCTGTAAGAGTGTAAAGACTGTACTGGAGCTGCTCAAAATGGGGGAAACTTTTTCAAATGTTTTATAAAAGAATATCTTTTTGGGGAATTTTTCAAAAACTAAAAATCCAAACTGATGCAAAGATCACTCAGTTCTGCTCCACATGGACTGGGATGTAAACAAGAGGTACTGTCACTAGCCAGGGAACAACCAAAGACCATGTTAACTGGGATGAGCAGCCACAGATCCTACCTCACATCGTTTGTAACAAAGCAGGTTTTGGCCTCGGGTTCAAACTGCCAGTGATTTCTTCCTGAGGGTCTGTGTGTTTCTACTCAAGGGAGAATGGGGGACTATCCATTATGTGCTGGTAAGCTCTGGAAGAGATTAAAACCAGCTGAGATACTGCGAATCATTTGGAGGCAACAATGAACTCAAACAAAGCCTGTAGCAATTTGTTTCATATCGTACATTGACAGAATTTTGATTTTAATAATTCTTATGGAAGTATGGCTCACAGAGATGCTGCAGAGTAAGTTGTGGCATGAACAGATGAGAGCACCTGCACCCCAATTGCCAGGTGCATGCTGCTACCCCAACCCACCCAGGGGCGAACACGATAGAGGTGATACATCTTTTCCTAGAGCAATCATGTTAGTGCTTTTCATTTACTTTGCACTCACAGTGAGCTAAAAGCCTGCACACAAACAGCTGCTATCAGTTCTCACATATTCAAACCCTACCTTCTCCTGCAGTGGTGTAATCCTTTGCCCATGTACTTGAAAGTAACACAGGCGTATGTCGAATTCTACTAACAGGATCGTGGCAGGTGTCTCTTTAATCTGGAATTATGGCAGTGAATTCTTCATCAGCATTTCGCTAATCATATTTGCAAAGTGTTAGCATTTGCAAGGCTTGAAGACAAGTATAGGCACACCTCTCAGGGAATATCTGCATGGCTGTTGGTGGGCAGCATGCTGTGCTTTTGTATGTGCCCCTCTTGGGCTTTTTCCTATACACTCACTGTGGATACACACCTTAAAAATATTTTAGTCTCTTTTTGTAAGTGCAAAGTTAAAGTCGTTTCCATCACACAGACACGGCACTTGTGCTAGAGAGAGGTTAGGAGTTGGCATAGAAAGTATTTTGAAAAATCTGTTGAGTTTTAGTCCTTCCTAAACCTGAAAGCCTATGTTGATGGTAAGTTTCTGAAAGTTTTTTTCCCCACAATAGCATAGTGCTTTAAAGTGGCTGGTAAAATGCTTCGAAGCAGAATGCATGAAGGGCATACCTTAACATACATTGATTACTTGCATTTTTAAATGTAAACATGCTCTGCTCAGTGTCTGATAGAATTATGCCAGTAGCAGTTAGTGAACATCATTGACATTCTGAAGCTTTACAATACCTCTGATTCTATAGTTTTTATTGGGATAATATTCATCATGTGAACAGGAAACTACTCCAAAACACAGTACGTTCTGTTTCTCAGACTTGGAGATTTCAGACAATTTCCCCCGGTGCTAAATTCTTTGACAGAGGGTGATGGAGATCCCTGGCAGTTCTGGCATAGCACCAATAGCCTGCACACCTGTGTACATGTCTCCAGTTCCACCTTCTCCTGAAAGCGGCAGCTCAGATTCGGCTCAGCAGCACTCCCACCCCATCCACCAGTCCTCCTCTCCTCTGAGAACAATGTAGCAGGCCACAGCAAGCCTACTGAAAATATAACTGCTGGTTATAGACACACAAGAGGCTGGAAATCGCACCCTTTGCATACATGTATTCAGTGCTCCTATTCTCACCAGCTTGCTTTCCAGCCAAGAAATGGATAGTTTCATGCTACCTGGCTTCTGGAGTGCTCTCGTTCTAACTTCTGTCCTGTGACAAGCACACGGTGCCTGGGTGCTGTGGCTGCCACACAGTCGACAGCCACAAGCCTTGTCCTCACTGCCCGAGTTCTTATCACAGTCTCCTGGATCCCTGTCTGAAGTCCAAAGGAAGAAGACTTCATGCTTATGGTTTAGCTCTAACTTAATTCCTGCAATGGTACCTAACCCTGCAAATACCAAAAATCCAGAGGGAAACAGGAACTACCCCTACATAACTCTAATTTCTCACATTTTTAAGAACAAGTGGGATACTGGCAGAAATTTGAACCACACTAACAGTGCCACCTCACCTCACACTAGCTGGTGCACTATTCATTTCTAGCCTGTGCTCTTGATGACACAGGGGCACTAATACAGTGAATACATTATCTCTCAATGTTCAACAGCTTCAATCAGAGTGTCCCAGGACTCATCAGTAGCGATCAAGCAGTTGACAGCTCTGCAGCCAACCTGGTGATGTCCAGATTCTCATGCACCGTCCATAAATCTGCAAATTTTCCCTCAGTCTGATAAGACACTGCCCTTTTCATCCCCCCAGGTAATGTACAAACACTGCTATCAGTCAATAACCCTGTGCTCTTTTGACATTCTTCCGAATCCATATAGTTAATTAAGGTATGCATGTAAAACCAAAAATCTATGCTGATTAATCCTGGATTACAGAGACTTTTCCTTGCTTAGCCTGAATAACCATGCAAAATATGAATATCCAGACAAAGAAAGCTGCTCCAGTTCATGTGTATTTATTTGGCTTGAGATCTGCCATCAAAGAAAAGAGTGTCATTACTTGAGCACCAGGCCTTAAGTGATAGATTCCAAGTGCATCATTTTTAGAGCCATTAGAGGTTATCAGGCCTATATGGTTGCTAAGATACCATGAATCATGAAGGAAAATATAGGATAATGGTAGGCAGACACTGTGATGTTTATCAGAGTGTGTTCTCTGCATCTTTCTTAATAGCATCATGATTAGAATCATTTTCAAGAGTTCCCATCTATTTTCCAGCAAGGTGCAAGAATGCAACTGCATTAAGTTGGCAAACATTATTTATAATTCATATTTTGCCAAGAGTAAATGAATTTGTGGAAGTCAAGATTTGTAATTGCTACAGCAGAATTTATTAATAAGTAAGAGCGTATGTCTGTGTACAGGTTTCTTTCCTGGCTATTAAATAGTATCTTCAGACTTGGAATGAAATCATCCTTCATTGATTTCAAGTATATTCTGTGATAACACAGACTGTGCTTTCAAAGAGTTTTTAAATTAAATTTGTAGCTGAGGTAATTGCTGTTGCAAAATTATGCAACTAAAGTAAAGCTTTATGCCGCAGCTTTCTTGATATTATAATTTAACTGCCTCTTTTCTAAATCATAAAAGTGTGAGATGCCAGATCAGGGCAGAGCATTAGGTTATTACTGAATTATTTAATGTTTTATCTCTGGAAGTAGCCTGTGAGAAGCAACGGGATGAATCAGTGGTGCAGTGAGCAGTGCTCACGCTCTATCCCACAATGTCTCCTCTGGGTTCACTCTTCCACTGGTCTAAAATCAAGGTCCAGGATGGGAATAGGAGTGAAACTCAGCCACCCTCTCTGGTTTGCTACCCCCACAAAAAAAAGACCACTTATAAGGATGTAATTCCTGCACCAATGGACAGGAATGGTCAAACAAACTATTATTAGAAACCTTAATAGGTGCTTTTTAACTGCCACAACCTTGCGGACAACTTCTCCCACAACCCATAATATTGAGCCACACATAGCAACTCTAAAGAAAGTCTTGGAGTTGGCCTCACTGCCTTACAAGGTATAGAAGAGATATTTTCTGGCTAGAAAGCAGTATTTCTTTAAAAGAAATTCTTCTCAACTGATTTGCCACCACAGACATTAAAGCATCATTTTGAATTATGTATGGTCTCCTGTTTTTAAAAAAAAATAAAAATAAAAATAAAGGATGTGAAAATTTTAGATATTCCCACTTTAAAAGGGGGAAACTAGGCTGACTTCTTGGCAAAGCACTTTGGTCGATGGGACATCCATCAAGTAAAAGTCATAGCTCATGTGCAGACATCAGACATGATAATCTCAGCTGTGTTCAGAAGAGGCCTTATTTTGGAAAGGAGCAGGAGTAGGAGTAACACTATACTTATTACAACATTATATCTACATTTTATTGAAAGAAAAGCATACAACAGAAGCAAGACAAAAGCTAGACAGGTGAATTTACCTAATCCAAGCTCTCAAATAATGCATCTTCTCATTCTGCACTGGGAAGGCATTTTAATATGATTTGCCAACTACCGTTCCCAAGACAAAACAAAATACAGCTGAGAGGAGAGGCTGGAGGCACACAGCAGAAGACACCAAGCAGCCCAGGAGATCAGAGCAACATTATGCTACAACAATTAACCTGCATTTTCTATGACATTTAAACTGGATCTCCCACAAAACAAGGCCAGTGACACCTTCCTGGAGCTATCCCCTCCATGTTAGTATGTATCTGTAATGTTAACTTGCAGTTCTGACTCAAAGCAAGGTTTCCCTGTCCTTAACAAGAACCACAAACTGCCTTGTAATCTAACTCTTTCAAGAACACTGGCAATTTAGACATTCATTTAAAAAACAGAAGATTTGTAGAAGACCCTGAGATTGACTCACAACAAGGAAAAGGGGCAGTAATATTTCTAATTTTCCTGGCACCTGCAAAGATGAATACACATTGACATCTGAGTACTGTAACTTTTTAAAAGTAAATGAGCCTTGAAGATTATCTGTCAGCTAAAATGTACCCAAGGGCTTGGTTTGCAATATTTCTTTCTTAAAGAATGTTTGTTTTAACATTATTGTTGCAACCAGCCAAAGAAAAATGTAGAGCCATCATAAAAAATATGAGTAGATACCCAGTTGTTAGAGCTGGTTTAGGAACAATCATGGGAGTGATGGACTGTGCGACCCTGGAGAGGTTCCTTCCAACCCTAATGATTCTCACAATTGATTTTCTTTTGCAACTCACTTTCAGTTAGTGCTTTAGAAAAAAAATAAAAAGGATTAGATCAATGCTAGCTTCAATGACACAGCCATTCCAGCTCCTGCAGCATTTTCTCACCATGGCAATCTCTTTATTTTCTTATTTGTCTGAAGACCATTCTCTACTTCTCTGTTCCTGGTTGTACATAAAAATAAGGGGTTGGGCTCCGAGTTTGCTGACTCCAGCGTTGAATGCAATGTTAATACAAATAAGTTAGCAGATAAAACTCTGAGTAAAAATCTCAGAGAGTGAGTGTATAGTTATTCTGTCCACAGTTCGGGAGAAGTAATCTCTGCATTCATTATCACACTTCCTAAATAGAGGCTCTTCTAGCCAGAAGCTAGAACAGAATTGCACATATAAGAAATGTGCCTATCTCCAGAAAGATGCATTCTGTAAATTTAATATTGCAGGATATCAACTCAGTTCCATACAAACTGGTATTTCCACTGCCAAAATCTGGCAGACTTCTAAGAACAAATTTTCAGCACTTCCTTACTTTCAGCCAGCAGTCTAAAAGGAGAACAATATTATACCCCTGCTTCCTTCCCTCATCAGTCCACTGACATAATAGTCTGGAGCTAAACAAGAAAAGAAAACTAACCCCAAACTATCCCCCTATGCCTTTCTAACGAACTGTTATTTCTACCTTGTTTTTTATAGCTTCTGTCTTTCCTTTTGATATCCCATGATACAGCTGACAAAAGGGAGTCAGAAATCATCATAGGGCTGCATCTATGCTATAACATTGTTCATGCTGTAAATCAAACCCATGGCCTGAGCCTGCTATTGCTGAAATGTTCATAATTCGCTGAAATGTTCATAATTTGTATTCCCCACACTCTGAAACACCATCTACTGTGTATCATCCAAACCCCTGCAGCAGGAAGACTCACTGACCTGACCACTACCCTGCGAGTCTTCGCATCCACACTGCGGTGCGTGCGTGCCTGCCACAAACCGCACTCGGTTATCTGCCTCGTACAAGCAACTTACCACTCTGGTGCCTACTGTGTAAGAGTTTTACTCTACAAGCTCTCCTAACTTGCTGCTTCACTCACCTTCTGAAGCCATCTATTGCTACATCTGTGGCAACTGCTTTCTTTTCTTTTTTCCCCCTCTCCACACTGTCTCAGCGTAGCCTTCTATATGGACTGCTGTACTATGGCTAGAGAACAGCAGAGTAACTGCTGCCTGTGGAACAGAAAAAAAACCATGAATTAGATGGACACTGGGCATATCTCAGTGTCCTGAGTCAAGAAGGTTTGCAATGAGTTGTAGAGACTTAACATTAACTCATCAGGGATGGCATCTAGGGCGACCACAGTAAATACAGAACAGTTTATGGGCATCCCAAGACCTCCTTTATGACGCAGCTGCCCAAAAATTAGTTGTAGAGCAGGAGGCCTAGATATTTCTCCAGGACCCAGGCTGGTTGGAGGTATAATACAGTCTGCTTAAAAACAGTAGTTAAAAAAATCAGAACACTAATGGTTTTAGTGCACCACACAGTACCCCTGTCCAAAGTATCTCTCAAAGCACAGAACAGCCTCCTTTTTGTCTCTCTTTTTTTTTTTTTTTTTAAAGAAGGAACTTCAAGATGAAAAAAGAAAAATAGAACAGTGTAACATCAAAATTCTCAATAAGGCCAAATGTCCAATATTGAAATTAATAATCTGCTAAATTGGTGACTTTCTACCATACTGCCTATTTCCCCTGAGGTTTGGGGGCTTCAGCCACACAGGATGCCTGGAAGCAGTGGGAGCTGAAGGGGGCAGAGGGACATGAGCTACCCCAAGAATGCTCATGGCCTGCCATGGCCACCTTTGACCTGTACCATGGTCTCATCCGGAGAGCAGGCAGTTTACTGCTAGAGCTGCATGCTATGCAGCAAAGCGGCACACTAAGATATAGTCAGGACTTCTTGTTGAAGCAGGAGGCATTACAAAATGACAGCACAGATGCACCCAGTTTGATATATTCCTCCCTGGGAATGCTGTCCCACTGCTTCACCTGCCCTAAACACTTCATACCTTGTTGAAGTCAAGACTTAAATTTGAAAATCCAAGCAGCTGGAGGCAGACCTCTCCCTGGCAAGCCCTGTGGAAATCTCCCTCAGGCAGAGTTAGCAGCAGTCAGTCTCTGCTAGTATTTGTCATGTTTCTTATTTTTGCTTTTCTCACTTTTAACAGTTCTCCATTCCAATGAGAATGCAAAAGCAAGCTGTACAGACAAAAACTGGCATGTCTGTACAGTAGCAAGGCTGGTTAAGCTTTTTTAACTGGTTTATATATCTGTTCATATTAAATGTTAGTACTAACTTTTGCTTTAGCTTTTCACATGTTAAGACATCTCTTCAGCTTCAGACAGAAAACCTTAGTTATGATCTAACCTCTGGCAGGCGACAGCAGTCCTGACACCCTTTCTGTGCTGCTCCAACAGCCTGTGAGCAGTTGCAGCCCAGGACCTCTGGCTCCTTTGTATTACAGCTCTTTTCCGTTGTCCCTATTGAAGTGCTGATGGTGAGAATTGGCACAAGAAACTTTCCCCATATTTGCCTGGTCTAACTCGCCTGTCTCCGTAGGGTGGCTCCTGAATTCCCACAGTCATCATATACTGTCTTCTGTTTGTCTGACACAATTTCATTCACCTTGTGCCAATATAATCCAATCAGTTTATACTGCAGAACTAAGACTTGTGCCATTTTGCTTTTGGCATACCGTCTTTCCATTCTGCCTTCCAGACTTGTCATCAGCAACCATTTTAATCGGTCCAAAGTTACTTGCTCATTGTAGGACATTTACATAATTCACAGCTTTAAGCACTGTCCTAAATCCAAGAAAAGTCCCCACACCTTGTGTGATCTTTCCGATTGTGCTTCCTTTCTTATCACACACATTTCCTCTATCTTTGTGGCTTTGTTTTTTCTCTTCTGCTTTTCTCTACTAATCCCCAGGAAGTTTCTCTCTCTTCCTCTCCCCCTCCTCTTCTTCTCCCACTCTCCCATAACTCCTGCCACTTCTTGGATTTCTATCAACTCATCATGTGGAAACGTACATTATATGATTAAAAGAGGTAGTGGTACTCTGTTCTTGATTTATTTTATCCCAGTCATACTGTTCCTATTGCATTTACTGTTTTCCAAACAGGCAATTTCTAGATGACACATGCATGGAAGTGGCACATATCCAAGAAATAATGCTACTTCACTTAACGCAGTCTTTGGCGTGGTCTTATAAATGTGTTGGTGACCTTGCACAGGAATTGAGGATTAATACCGGTTGCTCCTAGAGATTGTTGTTTTGGGTCTCCTTAGTTTACATAAACCCATTACCTCACTGACTTTGAAGTCATGTATGATGATGTGTAAATGGCAGATGGCAGACTGTATGGTATTAGTATATTTAAAAAAAAAAATCCATTGAGAAATTCATTTAATATTTCAAGAATTCCACTATCCCCTTTGATCCCACTTTTCATTTGACTGTTGTAGTCTAACCTTCTCCTTGACTGATCCCTTGTTTTTTATTCTTCTGAGGAAAGTATATTTACTCCAATACTGGATCTCAAGCAATTTAGCTAACAGTATCTATATCATCCCCTCAAATATCAGCTACCTGCTCCAGCAAATTTTCTTCTGTTTCTTCAGTAGTGTGAGACAGTTTAATTTCCCCTTGAATAAATGTAAGATGTTTAGAACAGATTCCTCTGTTAAATCCGAAGGTGGTAGACGTATTGTTCCCGAGTAGCTGATATCATGTAAATACTTGAGAAACATTGCAGAAAAAGTCCCCTCTCTGTCTGCAGATCAAGTGTAGAGTGAATCTCCAATAGTACTTCTGCTATTAAGGATAAGCTGTGATTAAACTTGCTTAAATATTTTTACAACAATAGATTCATTTCATTTCAACATTTTCAAAATTAAACTTTCTGGCACTTGCTTTAAAAATGCTATTTCTCCCTTGAAAAAACAAACCAAACACTTGCTACAGAATTAAAGGGAAGAAAATAAGAAATGGGTTATGTCACATAAAAAAGGGGGAATATTCCTTTTTTGAGCAGCTGTAGTCCTGAAGAAGAGGAGAATAGGCAAATATTCTGGAAGGAAGCAAGAAAAAGAAGTATTTCTACTGCTTTCCTGTCACTGAGAATGCCTCATCTAAGAATACGGAAAGATTTTTAGAAGAACTGTATATTGCTCGTAGTGTTCTGAAAAGCAGCTCTTGTTGTGGGCAAAAAACTTAACATGCAAAGCAGATCTGGTCAAAATTTAGAACTTTAACTGGCCTGAAATATTGACATTGTAGAATTTTTTTAGCTCATATTCAGGGTAAATTGGCCTTTTTCCTCCTACAAGGAACATTTAATAGAAATCCTCTTGCTCTAGTAAGTGCTACGCTTCCAAAATTCCTCCCGATACCAGAGGCTGCTGAGTGAAATTTGTGGTGTTTTGTCAGCTTCACAGTCCCTACAAACTGCTTTTCCCATGTACCAGACACAGAAACATGAAAAGAGTCCCAGCTCTTTCAGTTGAGCTGTTCTAGCATTCAGATCCCCAGTTTTTAGAAGTTCTGAAACTTACTTGGCTCCAAAACAACTCAGGGCTTCTAGATTTCCTGTAACATGCTCATTTTGAAAAACAGACACTTGCAGTCATTGAACTATCAAATACCAATCAAATATCCAAAGAGTTTGCAGCAGACCGCAGAAAGCCAGGCATCTCTCCGGACTTCTGCTCTGAGTTTTGCTTCTAAATCATCCTACCTGTACCCCATGGGTCCCCATCCTCCTCACCCCTGTCCAAAGAAATCTTTCTTCTTTCAAATACCCTGAAGTATTTAAATGAATACTTTTAAAGAAGAGCCCTGAAGTATTTAAAATAAAATCTCAATAGCAGTACACTATCTGGAGAGCATAATGAAAATTTAAAAATCAACTCACACACCCAAAAAATTTTCTATTTTCAAAATGCTATAAAAACATCAGGTCACATCCCCAGGAAGTGAAGTCAGCAAAGCATGATGGAAATCTGCGTAGCTAGTCCACTATATGTACTCCCCTAAATAATTAATCTATACAAAACTCTATGAAAGAGATGGGAGAGTTTCTTGTGACTTA
This sequence comes from Falco rusticolus, assembly GCF_015220075.1. Lineage (NCBI taxonomy): Eukaryota > Metazoa > Chordata > Aves > Falconiformes > Falconidae > Falco > Falco rusticolus. The sequence continues at coordinate 5,485,696 of NC_051200.1, read as the reverse complement.
CCTAAACCTATTCAGTATGTCTGTCTAACAAATAATGGTCCCTGGGGCATCCAAATATGAACAGCAAATCAGAACTCCAAAATTCACCATTCTAGATTTGGGTTGAAAACTCAGCCTGTAGAACAGCTCACCTCCCAAAGAGGAAAATTTTGCCCTTGTAAGATTTTTCACTGTTCTTGACACAAGTTGACTGATACACTGTTTGCATCTCACACTCAAAATCAATGCCACAAGACAGAAGAGCTATATTCTGATGTTTCACATGCACCAGCTCTCAAATTATAGAGGAGGAGGAACTGCAATTCGACCCTTTCACTTTCAATATCTGACTGATGGCCATTTTACAAAAGTATTTTCCCATTTTCCTCGTTTAAAAGATCACCAACCCATAAGAAATAATTTTCAAATTATGAGCTACTGAATGCACAGACTAGCATCCTCATCACATTCACAAAATTTTATCCACAGAGGTTTTCACGTTCTGTTCCATTTAGTCTTTTTTTTTTAATTGCAGTCTTTAAGTATTAAAAAAAAAATAGTAAATAAGTCTTTCCTTATGTGATAGGAGATAAGAAACAGTATAACCCAGTCACTTTCAATCCACCGCTGGAACATCACACACATTGTCAGTTTAATTGTGATCGTTACTCAGATACAATTTCACTAGCAAAGGCTTGTGTCAAGAAAGTCAATGATACTCAATACTTTGCATTCATTTCTCTGCATCATAACACACAAGTGTATAAACTGATACGTGCATTTTAATTATTTTGTTATACATCTGAAAATTCCAGTGAAACCACACAAAGCTTAGTTTAAAATAAGAATCCTTACCAACAATATGCAAACCAGCAGTGCCTTGCTGCCTCCACACACCAGGGCTCTTTAGAGAGAGGGTCTAAAATGTTCACTGACTCCCCAAAAGGAAGTTACAAATTTGTGTACTCCACCTTCCACCTAGGAGCAAGGATGCAAAGCTCACTCCCGTACCCATGGAAGTCTTGTGGCACATTTCCCTTTGGCTTCAGTGACATTGGATTGGACACACACTAATAGCAACGTTGTCCATGTTCCAAAAAGCCTTTTCAACTGAGAATGGCAACATAAATTTTGTAGACTCAAAAGAAGAATTTCTGTTCTCATCCAAAGCCTTTAGGAGTCAAGCATTTCTGACAGAGGCTTAAAAAGAGAAATGAAAGCACACCGGTTGGGACAGAGCAGAGCTAGAAACACTGAGAACACCAATTTTGAAAAATATTTTGATTTCAAGGTTTTCTTGTCATCAGGGGCTAAGAATTAACATCAAAATTGGTAACCTGGGGAGAAAACATGATCTCTAGATTCCCACTAAATTGAAACTGAATTACAAATCTATCTTTGAACTAATAAATTCATCAATCATCTAACAGCACAATACTGGTTTTATCATTTATGCCAAGTGCAATTAACATCAAATAGGAATGATCCAGTAAAATGGCTTAAATAATAAGACACTGTTGTCCTTAATAGGAAGTCCCATAATACACACACACACACACACAAACAGCAAATTAAAAAGTCCTAATATTAGTCATTCTATTGGCTTTTACACATTATCATTACTCACTGATTGCCATCATGCATGTTTAATTATGAGGACAATGATCTGACCAAAGCATTTTAACATCTATAATTGTGCAGGCTTTTAACAATGCACTCTGGCAGCCCTCATCATCTGGTCTGGAAAATTATCAAATAACTAAAAGCAACCTTTAGAAAACACTGTTATTCCCACTGAAAGAAATACTCGGCGCCTGTTGAAGTTCTCTCACAACAAGTCTCTCCAGCTCAGTTACACACTCCTCTGAAATATCCACTTGCTATAATAGTGAGAAATTTGGCTTTCATTCCCACTACTTCTTTCTGCTTGTCATTTTCATTGGTTGAAATTCAGATTAATATAGATAATATTGGACTCTATCCATAAGGTCTGTTTTGGTTGATATGTTTAAAAAGACTCTTAATTGGTTCAGTCAATTATGAATTATGGGCTCAACACAAAGCTCCTTGAATTTAAGCGGACAGACTTTCCTTGCCTTACATAGATTACGTCTTCTAGCAAGGGAATAAAATCAAGCCTTTTCTCATCAACTTCAATTTAAATTTCTACAGAGGTGCATATCACAGTAACTTTACCTAGCAACTCAGTGAGTTTTACAGTCTTTGCTAAGGAATAGTAAAAATGGGCTTCACTTCGATTTTCTCTTTTTTTCCTTCAGACATTTCAGGAGAGCTCTGGAAGGAGATTAAATGAAGGAACAAAATAAACGGTCCGTGTGCTTGTCGCCAGTCACATAACTGATCCACTAGCACGGCAAAACTTCTGAGGTCTCATGCCCACTTCCACTGCATTTCTCTGCTTAAATGTAATGTAGAAACTTTATTCTGGCACCTGATGAAAACCTGTATTCCTAGGGATGTTGTAAGCATGGCAGAGAAGAATCAATTTGGTTTTACATAAAACTCAGGAAAGCAAACAAACAAAACTGAAAAGCCCAAGCCCACCCTTTGTGTCCCCACAGACACCTTTGCATGTGACGCCATGACTACAAGCAAGTCAGTAACACCCTACACATCAAAGGATTGCTTGGTGTAACCAACGTTACAAAAGTCCCATTTCATCTTTGGCTATCTTCCTTGTAAAAACTTCAACTGTCCAAAACAGAAAGAAGTAATGGGGAAAGGTAAGAGAACATGGAGAATCCTTACTCTGGGCCTCTGTGGAGTGGAAGAAGCAATGAAATATCAGAGTTCAGAAAGCAGAGGGGTGGGGTATGGAAAAGGGGGAATGAGAGCAAAAGGAGACTGTGCTCCTCTGCTCCAATATCAGACGACTTAATGGAAATATAAGCCCCCAAAATAAGAAGGGGCAATAAGGTTGCAAGGCCCATGTGTGGTGCTTGCAGCCACTTCAGCCAATGGAATTAAAAGGGAGGTAATTTGCTAGTTTAATTTTTTTTTTATTTTTCTTTTTTAGTACTTTAGGTTTAAGTACTTCAGAGCAAGGATTCTTCTTTCTTCTTTATACTTTGCTCAGCACGATGAAGACAAATGCCTTTGTGCCCCTGTGTGATGAACGAACAGGAGCAGTACCTGAAGAGTAGTACCTAGGGCAAACAATGTGGCTGAATACGTTGGGAAAACAAAATCCTATTGTCAATACTTTTTTTCCTTCTCAGTGCTTAATGTTTACTGTCCAGGGTATTTAAGGCTTGAGTTTTGGATTGACTTCTTTAGGACTGATGACAGCCTTGAAGCTAAACACACGTTTAGATGCTTTGGCACAGCAGAGACAATAAGCCCAGCACAGCAGAGAATTAGATCTCGACTCTAGTCACTACAGCCTTCACATTGCTTTATTGCTAATTTTTGCACATATGTCTGTGATCAGTTACAGGGCTTTGACATATGGTGGGTGCACCTGCTAAGTTAGCCAGGGCTATTGCCTCAAACAGCAACGGACACTTACGGTAGGATCTGCCAGGGTATAAATAAGGGATTATAATGTCCCTCATGCTGTAGTGCTTTGCATTCTCCAAACAAACACAACACCACGGCACTGTCATAATCTCAAATAAACAGTCTAAAATGGTTTGTAAGCATGCTACAGGAGAGATTCATCACTCTCCCTCAGTTCCCCCGATTTATCATTAATTATCCAAGATTTAACTGATACAGTATGATATCAGGTTTTGGCGACATTTGCATGATTTCAGGTGGAATACTAAGAGACCACTTATCCACCCACACTCACATTTTCACCTATAATACTATAAATATCGCACAAGGAACTGGTAACCGCATCTGTGAGAGAAAACCATAAAGTTCAACTAGTCTTTATTACAGAGCTCGGCAATAGCATTCACACTGCTCCTTTAGCAACAAAATCCCTTACCTGTACTCTCTGCATTTCCCATTTACATTCACCCACTACCCAATTAATGTCCTGTTAAGCTGCTCACCTGCAGAGCCTTTTATTCCCAGGCCTCTGCAGCACAGCTTTAATCCCTCTGCTACACATACTTTATTGCAGGACTATATTGTTGCCGTTCCTGATGCTTTTTCAAGTCCAAACAAATTGCCTCTCCAGCATGTTTTCCAGCATCTTTGAACAGGTTATTCGTTACCAGATCCTTTGGGGCCCACCCGTACACTAGATTCTCTAGATCACAACTGCAGTCAGGCTTTTAAAACAACTCTTTACATACATCAGATAGAGCTATTCACCCTGTTTATTCTTCTGCATTTCAACAGACTTGTTTTGGCATTCGCCCCTTCTGCCAGATTGGAAATAGCGTGACAGCAGCGCTGCAACTACCCGTATGGTAAATTTCTCTGTAACAGAGTTTTTTAGCACAAAGAATCTCAAACTCAAATGTCAGAGACCTCATGGCATTTAATATCCCTTCTCTAAATCTGATCCCCAAAAGTAGGTTCCGGATTGTATCCACAACTACAAAACAGAGATTTTTGTAGGAATTCACATTCTTCTTCTAGTCCAACTAGCAGAAAAATGGCAAACCATTACAGTCATAAACATCAGGAAGACAGCTTCTAAGATTTGAATACAATTATATCCAAACCTCAAAAACTCATCTTCAGTTTGGACTTGAATTCTATTTTTTTCCTCTGTGTGTCCTGGGTATCTGCATCATTTTATATTGTCACATGCAATACCATATCCTCAGATACAAGAAAAAGAATTTAATATTTTCATTTTATCCAGTTCTGTTTATTTTTGTAAGGGTATTGAATGTGGGGCTAACACCACTGAAGTAATTGGCACAGTATCATTTTTTCTTTAGTGTTATTTCCATAACCTTCTATACACTCTGGGATTCTTTTTACAAGAGGTTGTTTTTATTTTTTTTTAACTCCTCAATTAAATGACTCTCCATGCTTACACCTGAGTACACAGAATATATAATTCTAGTGACATATTTCAAATTCAGGCTTTCGAAGCTCCCCTGTTCTCGTGCTGCTAGCAATTTTCTTCTATGGAAGACTGGAAGACTCTCCAGAGCATATTACCATCAACATCTGCCAGAGAAACTATACAATATTAGTCAAGGCATCTTTAATAATGCAAGAAAGGTCAGCAGCCCACAGAATATCAAGTTGAATATCCAAGAATTATGAATCTTTTTCTCTGTGCAGATTTCATAGGTATTCTTCTGGGGTTTTTCCTGATTCATTTTATGCCAACAATTATTTTTTTTTCAGGGTAAGCCAGAAAAAAAAAAAGAAAAAAAAAACCACCAAAAAAACTTTCTTATCAAATGAGAATAAGCATGTATGTATATACATCACTGCTTAAATGTCAGGGCATAGAAAACAGTAGAGCGATCAGGTATGTAACATGCTCTTTACATGAAATGTAGTTGGTTTCTAATAATTCATTTAGAAATTAGATTGTAACTCCAGGTGGGAAATGTGGAAGCCAGGGCTAACAGCTGTACAAGCCAGCCCCTCTCCAGGCCACTGAACACAAGGAGCTGTATTCCATATTTTTTTTCTTTTCATGCCACCAGAGTTAATGTTGCTTTACAACTAACACACTTTTCCTGGAACAACTCAGGATGTGATCACATAACAGGGCCTTGACCTTTTGGCTACATAATGCTTTTGTGATCAATAGCACAGAAATTAATGTGTTTATCATATCAGAGCATATTTAAAATTTCATACATATATTCACTAATTACCTCAAATGCCCATGATACTGCATTTCGAAGTGCTGTTCCAGTGCTTTCAAAATTCTGCACAGGAATAAGTTGAATTAGGAAGTCTGAAAAATCAAACCCAACTAATTTCTTCTGTTCTCCCCAGGCCATTAATCTTCATGGGACAAATTACCACCGGCAGCTCAGTAGTATGGCACTGATAGACTGGGGAGACAACAAAGCCACTCTGCCATAACTGAGTATTTGCCTCATATCCTCTACACCTTCTTCCATGAAATTTCCCCTCATTTCCTTTGGCTTTTTGGTGTAAATTATTAGAATTTATGATTTTTCGTTAGTCTTTTCTTAGAATTACCCATTCAAGCTCACATTGAACCATCCTCTGCTGACAGCGATACAGCCACTTTGATTGCAATTTGACAAAGCCATTTTTCAAGTTTAAAACTGTATTTATTTGTGTTTTACTATTCTATACCAGTCTGTTCAACATTAGAACAGCAGAACTATTCTAATAATATTTACAACCTTAGAAATTACACAGGATCCTGGTATAGTGTTAGAGGCAAAATGTTAGTACTAAACTAACAGGATGATAGCCGAATTCAGGGGGGGGGTTGTCATGATGAAGATGTGAGCTCTCATCACAAATATAACAGCAATGCAGAAAGATGAGTTTCAACTTGATAAAAATAAAAATTTAAAATCTCATTAGAAACACAATACTAAAAAGTCTATTTAATTTACGCAGACAAAAATTATGCTCTTTTGAGTGGTATGCTGTATGCACAGATTACCTTCAGGTCACATATGCTTTTGTCTGAAAGCTTAAGGGGAAAAATACATAAGCCTTTTTCTTTAACCTATAGCAGTACAGCCAAAGGCACTGATGAGGTCACAACAGTACATAATAAACAATCAGTAAAGAAAATGGTGCCATATGTTGCTTTTCCCTTGCTGTACTTAGTTCTCTGGAAAACGATCAACAATAGTTGCAGCTAAATCGCATCATATTTTTCTGTTATCAAATGGGGTTAAAAAGTCATGTAAATAAATATACATGAACTAAACAGAAACAGCTGGAAAGTTCCCAGAAGGGACCTCTAACAACCTCCAAGTTGGACGGACCATGGTAGATCAAGGGATCATTATTAAGATTAAAGGCTTATACCAAACCTGCTGTGAAATTCAATCTGCTTGAATTTTAAATGTAGATGGCACAAAATAGAAAGTACTAAATGGTGGTATTTATTAATTCTTAAAAAGAAAGGCGACAAGAGAAAAGCTACATTTTCTACATTCTCAGCATGCACAGTGCTATTTGCTGAGATAAAGAACTCTGTAGGTACCTCATATGAAAATCCAGTATTTCAAGCAAATTCTTGTATTGATTTGCTGGGGGAAAAAATTATCAGCATCATTAGTGGTTTTGGTTTTTTTCAAATCCTTTAGACCAACTTAATTTTAAAGAAACACACTACAGCAGTGACTGGAGCTAAATCTAAACTCCTAAAAGCAGGTGCTTTATTACCTTGGTAGTTTGACCTGTTCTATTTGAATTGCATTTGATGGGCTTATGCTACTCTGCCTAAGAAATTACTAAGATGACAGCTGTTTGAGTCTGCAAGTGTTACTCAGTGTCTTAGCATCCTCGTGGGATACCTGGTCCCTGAATTGTGTTTCAAAACTAAGTTCCAGAAATGTTCTGCAAGTCCTCCGCAAAAGAGAAGTTCTGCCTTTCTCCCACAGGGATATGTTAACAGTGCATTTACACTGCAGCCGATTTCCCCACACAAATTGCCACCCTCTGTAACTCACTCAACACTTCGACTCTTCAGATCTGTTACCAGCCAAAAAGTCCAAATGTTTAAAATCTCACAAATCTCTCCGGAATGTTCTGCAGTTCCCTTCTTTTGAAAGTCAATCTCTTATCCCCAAAGAAGACAACATGACAGTAATTAGTTGTTGGGAGATTTACACAGGAAGAGTTCCCTCCACAGACAGGCTGTGTGGAATCTATGTATATTGGAAAAAATATTTAGACTTCTGTCATGGCTTTGCCATCTGTATTCTCTGGCAGTCATACTCCTCAGGCAAAGACCTATGCTGACAATGCAAACTAGGTCACAGTGACATCAGTCCTCTGGGAATGCCAGAAAACCTTCAAAACTGCTGAAGAATAAGTGGATCCTGTAACCTGGAAGGAACGTCCCATCACATGGCGTGGTGTTTTCAAATGATGACTGTATCCTGATCACTTGAGCCAGCACAGAGCCACGTTGTATGGTCCTGTATCTAGCACTTGGGTTGGCTTAGTCAGACCTTTGTCCACCAGAAAACTGAAGGATTTGGTTTTAAAAATTAAAAAAAATATTTCACGTAACAACACTTAGCTGTTGAAACACTACAAACAATTTTGATTGGAAAATGTGGCAAGACCTCTTCTGTGACAAGACACTTTCTTTCTGTTTCAGCTAGTTCCCACATTGAGGCCCACTGTCGATATTTTAGAAGCCAATAAAACCAGACTTACATTTCTAAAAGCTTGAGCCAAGGAGGTTACATTCTCCTCTGGCATACGGTATTGTATTTCAGTTGGCTTTAAAGCTGCCATATCAACAGGTCCCTCTGAAGAGCTGGATACCTGTGTGCCAAAAACCTGGGAGCCTTAGGAAAATCTGTCATGGGCCTGAAACAGGTACAGGCTGAGGGAGAAATCTATTTATAAATCAGGTCATGAGGGTCCAAGCTGTTAGCAAAGGCAGAAGTTTAGTAAAAGACAGTACAGGGAAAGCAGAACTTTAGTCAGCTATGAAGAACAAGATTTTCTTTAGTTCTGCAGCTTTCAAAAATGCATCAGTTTCTGCTGTTGTGTTCTGCAAACTCCAGAGCTTTTCTATCTTGCTTTAATCACACAACATTTATAAGCATGGCACATGCTTAGGGAACTTGTAAGAAGCCTATTCACCAGACAAGCTTCCCCACAGAGATCCCTCAGTTCTATCTATCTGCGATACATTCTTGGAAGTTAAACTGTTATAAAAGGAAAGCAAAGCACCTTTTTGAGTTGATTTGTGAAAATTGTTTCAATGAGTAAACAAATGCATTTCCTTACTCTTGACAGACAACATCATTAAGCTTTCATAAAAGATCTGCATTATTAAAAACCCTGTTCCCTCCTGTAGAATGTGATGTAGGCACCTCAGGTGATGTTACAACCATTCAATGAAACTTGTAATATAGATGCTACTTTTAAAAATAACATTTAGCAATGGAGCAGGTGACCTGTTTTTGCAGGATGAAGCCCACTCTTACCAACAGGAGAGATAAAAGCAACCACTTAGCCATGGGTGGAAAGGAGCCTTAGTTACATTAGAGTCCACCCTGCCTTTCTGGCATGCCTTGCTCACAAAGATATTTTGAGAAAACAAGAATAAAGTCCAGTAAAGGTGCTTCAATAAGTGTCTTAGGGTTGGCAACTTCTTTTATAATCATCAAAGTGTAGCACGTGGAAATAAAAAGATAAGAAACCAAACATAGAAAAATATTCATTACTGGTTGGTTGGACTGTGTTCTTCACCCTGACTCCTTCCTATAAAGCATCAGTCTGCTATTATCTTTCTGCCAGATAAATAGGCAAGGTAGTTAAAAGTGACCTGCCAAGGAAACTTTTAACTCCTGAGTACATCATCTCTGCAGACAGGAGATTTTCTCTGATGAGTGCAAATTACTCTAGGACTGGTGGGTCTCTGTGGCACACAAAGAGCAATACACTCTACCCTGCATACAAGAGTGATTTTCACTTTGCATGATAACGAGCCTTTTGTGTTTCGGAAGTATCTAACAAAGCAGCTCTGTAGGAGGCCCACTGTGTTAGTCTTCATTAAAGGAGTGAGATCTATAGATTAAGTCAAAGAAAATGGTAGCATTTCTGCCTTAGCCTGAAGCTCTGTCTTTGCACTCCTGAACTTTATCGGAAGCACTGGAATTAAAAGAAAAGTTGCCACTATATGAAGAAATGAGATTTAGAAAAAAGGAACCTAATTTTAAAAGCCAGTGCTCAGGTAGAAATAACGAAGAGTCTAGAAAGAAGTTTGCCATTAAGTAACATAGAAGAAAAATCTGAAACCTCTAGAAGCCATTTAAAAGATGTGACATTGCAAGTGATTCCAAGCTGGAAGTGGCAGATGTGGTGGCACCAGGTACCTGGGCACACCTCTCCTGGGTAGTATTTGCTCCCTTAGCAGCTCCCTTGAGCCTTCAGCAGATGATGGCTAGTGGCTTCCTCCCTCACCTGCAGAAAATGCTCCATTTTACTCAACCAGCTTCAACAGACACAAACTTACCATACTTATGGGTCGCCCCTTAGCTGAAAAGAAATCTCTGGTGAAATTCAGGACTGGGTGCAATTCACCAGCCCTACACTACTTAAAATTGGTCGTGTGGGTTAGAGACTACGCAAAATACTAAGGAAACATCAGGGAGCCTGATTCATATAAACAAGTTTTTGTTACCCTTTCTGTTTTGGAAGCAGATTTATTGGCAGCTTATAGTGATTTAATAAAAAATCAGTTTTATTAAAGATCTGAGGAAGAGCCCCACAACAACAGACTTCTATTGCAGAGAGTGCAGGGAAAGGAGGAGGCCTGAGGAAGAAGGAAAGCACTTCTATAAATGAAGAACTGGGACTGTCTGTAAGAACTGTAAAGGACAGAAGTTTGGCACAATAAGATCAGATAATATTTCTGCTTTCAAAATGGGAAGTTATTACAGTCTGCAATCAGAAAGATGAAAGCTGCACCAATGAAGTAAAGTGCCAAACTCACACTTGAGAAACTGTAGAACTAAGTGCCTATTAAAAAGCCAGAAATCAGACAGAGAAACATGCAAGGGACAAGTTTAAGTACCATCAAAGAGAAGGATTGAGAGAAGGTCAATAACGGCTCGGACAGGAAAGGAAGATGAATAGAAAATTGTTCTAGACCACCTCAGACTCCTGCTTGGCAGAAAGGTATTGATGGGATTTGAAGTGTGAAAGAAAATTTGAAGAAGAAAAATGTGAAAGCTGTGTCCTCCTTTCACAAAATGAACAAAAAAAGCCCCAAAATAAACCAAAAAACAAGAGACAGAAAGAAAGAAAAGCCCAGGTTAGGGAAATCTTCTTGCAAGATACTGGGATTTGCTTAGGACAAAGGACAGACTTTAGATTGGACACTGTAAAATAATACCTTTTTAAACCATCATTTCAAAAAAGTGTTCCACATATTTATGTTATAGAAGTCATTGTATAATTAGTAGATAAGGAATAGACTCTTCTGTGTATTTTAACCATATAGAATAAGTTTTAATTTTTGACAGAGACATAACTCATTTGAAACGCTTTCAAAAATCCCCAGTAGGTTATCCTGCTTGCCCAGACAAGATCCAGAACAGCAGGTATCTTGAACACTGCGATAATCTCATCAAGAAAATCAAAGCAAAGCTTACACTTTAAAAACTGCTTATGAAAAGCAAAGGGAAGAAAGCTACTGTGGTAAGATAGGAAATAAACCTGGAGGATCTCAGAGAAGCCTTGCTTCTGGCACAGGTTACTCATGGAAACTTTGGTAAGTCCCCTTATTCCTAGTGCCTAAAGTTCCTCACCCATAAACCAGAGATAACAAGGTTATCAAGGCTTTGGGTTTTTAGCTTAGGTGCAAACAATTCAGACTGATGATTATCTGGTAACATGGGTAAGCATGGATTTATTGAAGCAAGTCTCTGATGTAGCTTTGCAGCATCACTGTAATCCAAACAAAGTTTAATCCTTTGTGGTTTCAGCTCATTTTTCCAGTGGGAGCAAATGCTTTTCCAACAAGTGATGAAAATTTTTTGGGACAGGGGTGAGGGTTGTCCACAATTGTATTATAGTTTTTTCCAGACATAGGAAATGGGCAAGAAGAAATATTTCGGAGGGAAGGCAAGACTGCTTCCTGCCTCCAGGAGCCTGAGTGAGACCGGGGATGTGGGCCACCAGTGCAGAAACCACATCAGAGCCACTAGCCAGATGTGGGAGACAGGGGAAGAACATCTGCAGGCAAGGGCAGAATGGGCTGACGACACTGAGCTCAGCAGGTCCTTCAAGTCTGCCAGTTGACAGATGAAGGGAACAGATCTACAAACCCTTCCCTATCCATTCTTTCAGATGTCATCAGGTTTTGCTTCTACACTCCAACACTGATTATTGAAAAATATCTTCAGCAAATGCAGGCAGTGACCAATATAGAGATGTCCAAACCATGACAGCCATCAGAAAGGCTCCGCCCTGCTCGCATCCCCTTGGGAGAGCCACATGACTAATAAAGTGTAAAAAAACCCAACCCACAACATATATTTCTTGCACATGGGTGTGCTAAACCAGGACAGAACTGGTGGGCAAAGATGGACTGCTGCAAGAGGCAGCTCACTTGCTCCTGCCCCATTTGTTAACTGCAGACAACAGAGAGTTACATCCTATATTTTTTTCCTATAACATCTCAAACACCACATATTGAAATAAGAGTATTAAACAAGATCAAGGACAGTGGTATTCAGCTGTCATGGTGTTAAAAGCTTGAGAGACTGGCCAGCTGAGCACTTGATTCACGCAAGCATGAGCAAAGCAGAAGCCAGCAGGTGACAGCATGGTCCCAGCTCTGAGCAAACTGAGCTCCTTCCAGGGTATCAAGTATTAAACAGTGTTTTGACATAGTTTTGGGGAAGGACTGAACAGTAGGACCTGCGACAAAGTCCCATTTTCTCTAGGTTTCCTTTCCTTTCCAACAGAGATGATAGTTTTCAGATAGGCTACAGCACATGAAAGAGACTTACTTTTTTAAAAACTTGTTCCCCATTGCAGGAGTAATTGTGATGAATTCTCAATCAGGATAAATGCAGCCCACGTGATGAATTTAAGAAGGTGAAATTAGAGGCTGGTAGAAAGACAACAACTGTTGAAAAGTACTGTGAGCAAATGATGGATGAGACCAAGGAAACAAATGGATAGATTGTCAAATATACAAACCGACGGCACAACGGGAAATTAATGGCAGCTGTTTCAGCCAAAGCCCAGACCTAGCAAGCTGCCTTAAAGCATCATTAACTTTAGTATAAAAGCTATGTGCTACAGGGACTTTATTAGGCAGAATCACAGGTGTTTAAGAACTTGATGAAGTATTTTCTTGACACAAGTGTTCTTGTGGCACTTGCAGATGCTGTGAGGGCCTCACGTGTAGACCAAAGTGACCGACCATGTTTGACATGTTGAAAGCATCTGGGGCACTCTGGTAAATGGCAAGCCCAGCCAAAAATGAAAATTGTTCCTTGTCAGGCAACAATAAAGTCCATTTACACAGGTGAAAAAGCCAATGAAGTGCCCATATCAAAAACAGTGCCTTCTGTAAGGCATAGTAAGGGAAGCAGGAGAAGCAGTAACGTGGCTCATGCTTGAAGTATAATGTTAGAGTTGGTGGTCCAGTTTGCCACGGACATCTCTGTCACCCCCCATCCTCCCTGACTGTACCTGACTGGCCTTTGCAGTACAAGGTGTGCAGGTGTGAAACACTATGCCACCTGGTTTGCACTCAGGTTGCACTAGTGTGCAACGTACAAGGCAGCAGAAAGGCTGCTTCATTACATGTTCAGGAAATTCTTCCTTTAGCATTCATTCAACTTGAGTTTAGTTAAAAATAAACAATTGATTAATCCAGAGAAAACAATAAGCTGACTCAGTGAAGAAGGCAAAACTTTCCGTAGCAAAGATGTTAGCTGTACAGCAATTTCTTGAGAAGAAATTGAATCCTGCTTGCTTTGTCAGTAATTTCTTTGGCTATTTTTTATAATATCCTAGAAGCTTTTAAAGGACATTCAACAAAAAGGTCACTTGGAAGTGTTTGCAAAGATTAGGGGAGATCAGATGCATTTGCTGTGCACTATCTGCCACATGCTCAATCCACTGTTATGGAGGAGTAAAACAGCAGAATTAATCCTCACAGAGGAAATTAGGATGATATTGTGCTGGGTCACGTTCCTGGATTATAAGATTTCCACCAGTCAATCCTGAGTTATTGCTCTGCAAATATTCGACAACCTAATTTGATAGATACTTTGGAAAAAAAATTACAATAGGAAATTACTTTCCTTGTGTTTCATAATAAACATTCCATAAAAAACAAGAGGTATTTAGCTTGACACCAGTGAAGGCCCATACCTTTATTAATGTAGGCTGTACTTCAAAGTAGGTCTCCATCATTCTGTTGCTATTAACCCTCCTAACAAGCTTTTTTTTTTTTTTTTTTTTTTTTGCACAGTTAGTATGAATTATTCTGGTTGGAGGGGCACACAGGCTTGGCTAGATACAATTGCTCACATACCCATCTGTATCTTCAAGGTGAAGCAAGAAGTGAATTAAGGTGCCCAAAGACAGAAAAAATGTTTCCTTAGATGCTTTCCCCCAGACACCTTGTTATCCCATAGAACAGTAAACCTCAGTCAGGTGCTCTTCCACAACTTTCACCCTGAAATACATGGTTTTCCTTAACTACTTTGCACAAATTCTTGAGAGAACACATGTGCGGGTGACATAGCTGTAACAGTTGCCCAGCTCAAACAGAATATCAAACCATACCAAGATTAAAGATAGAATTTGACTTTCTGCTTTCAAGATGACCCCAGCACCCAATGCAGGGTTTTAAGTCACCCACACAGGTAAGGACATCTGCACTTGCACGCTCTTCATGGGAACATAACCCTGCTAGGCATTTTCAAATTCCCTCACATAGCTCTTAAAAGTGGTACTTTAGTAAGGTCAACAGAAAAGAACCATTTCCAAAAGCACCTCTTCGGATCCTGGGAAACAGGCAAACCCTCCGAGTCCTATTACCATGTCAAATACTACAGATTAATGGAAATCCTCTCTCTCCTCTGGCAGAAGCATAGGAAGCCTGGCACACTTGATGGGATGCTTCAAACTAAAAGACAGACATTAAGCTCGTGGGAATACAGATGTGTGAAAGGTGTGCAGAGGAACAGGGTTTTTCTCCTGCTTCTGGAGAGAAACCAGAACTTCTCATTCTTGTGTAGCGCTGCATTTTCACATTCTTTCTAGCCCATTCCTTCATAGTGGGCAATGCAGCCCTTCCTAGCATATCATAATTACAGTCAATTACATTTTGTCGTATTCCAAAGGTCCAGAATACTCAACAACCAGGTCATGCTGGGAGGGAGGATGACCCACGAAGCCTGAGACAGGCTGAGAAGAACTAACAGTGTCGGGGCCAGCTGCAACACTTCCCACCCCAGCTTTTCTGAAATGCTCAAACATATCTTACTAATAAGGAAAACCAATTTAATAGACGACTTCTCTTATGTACCATGTAAGGTAGGTCCTCCAGCAACACAGAATCAGGAAAAACTATTTGGCATGTTACAATCAAAAGGAACAAGCCTTTAAAGGCAAGGCAAACAAAATCCTCCCAAGCTGACTCAGCCCATGTGCACCACTCACAGTCAGTCTCTAACACCCCCACACACCCCCCCGAGGCTGGAGGCAAGAAATACTGTGAAGTATAAAATGTTCCGGTCTCCAAGAAGCTCTGAGCAGTCTCTCACAAACTTAGGCCTCTTTTCAAAAAATTTTTTATACTACTAATGTAGCTAGGAATGAGGTCTCATTGTGCAAGGCACTGTGCAAACAGAAGAGAAAAATGGCATTTGCCCCAGGGAGGTTAGGCTGTATTTAGAGAAGACAGATGGCAAATGCAGGAACAGAGGCTCAAAGGCAGCTGATGGCTCATGGAGCAGCTATGCAGCTCAGAAGTCAAACCTCTCAAATATTTGCCTGGTGACCAGTGCTTCAGATTTCATTGCTTCCACAAGTCCTTGTCCTGCCTGCAAAGTGACATGCAAATGCCTGTAAGACTGCACTGGAATATATTTTCCCTTGCATAAATCTATAGAATTTTATCCATTCTGAAAATTCAACTAATTCAACCAAACGTTCCTGCTCTAAGTAGAACACAGAGATGTAGAATGCATGCATGCTTGAATTCTTTTAAACAGTTAAAAACAACACCAAACTCAAGCAAAAAGCCCAGAGAAAGCATATCTTACTTCACAACACTTGAATTAGTCACACTCATTTAACTCTACATATTCCTGCAGTACTTATGTTTATGGTTCAGACTGCAAACTCTTCACTTTTCAAGACGTTCACAAAAGAAATCTGACTGCTTCTGATGGGGTTGTTTGCATCAGTAGGAGCTCAACAGCATAAGTGGTTCGCACCTTTTGGTAGGGCTTTGTTCTGTCACCCATGTTTCTTTTGGTCACTTGCATGTCACATTGCAGGTACCTTGTCTAGGCACAGCGCTGGCAGTTCCAAAGCAACCAATTCACTGTTGAAACATGGCCAGTTCAGTTCATAGCTCCAACCCAGGAGAGCACACATGTACTGGTTTCACTGGGATTCCTCTGTGCTTAAGTGTCCAGCTTTGATTTTGGGGGGTTTATGAAAGAGTTAAATGTTGATTTTAGAATCTCAGTGTCCTTCCCACCAGAGAATTATATTTCAGCATACCATTATGGCAAATTTTACTAATGCCTGCCTATGGGGATATCTGGGTAATGGCACCATCTGACTCTTATCATAATTTGATTCAAACTCATATTGCTTTTACATTTTATTTCTCTTTGCCATTCTGGCTTGTAACAACCAACAGCAGGCTGAAATTTTACCTAAATGAGAGTATTTTTGCTCAGTGAAAGAACATTACTCTGTGCCATTTGCTTAATAGTTCACATTACTGTGTGGGGAGTGTTGCATCCTTAGGCCAAGTTCCTGGCACCCCGTTTGTTAAAAGTTTCAAGGGCAGCGTAACAGCAGCTTCTGCATGGTAAAACCTTATTGTCTGGGCAAAAATTATGGTTCCTCAGATAGACTAGAAGTCAAGAAAAATATCAGTATTTATGAAGTAAATGAATAAAGGCAAGCTATGCTGTTGCCACAAAGCACCCATGTTTCCTAATGAAAACAGCCTTTATTAATACTGTGCTTGTACTACTAGTATCACAGAAATTTAAGAGATGGATTTCGCTGTTCTTATGTTGTTTTCTGCAAGAGTTTTCAATTATATTAGTTGCTTGAAATAAAAAGAATTAAAAAAATAATTTAAAAAAGGAAAGAATGTGTTGAATTGTAAGGAACAGAAGAAAACTACTGAACAGAGGAGCCGAGTCTGAAGTGGATCAATGTTGTGGTAACAAGTGAGACAAACCCTCAGCTTACTGGAAGGCGATCCAAGCCAAAGGGGAGCTGGCTGCAGCAGTAGGCAGGCCTGACCCTTCTTGCTTCTGGGTTAGAAAGAGCTGCAGAGAGTAGGGAGGCTGCACCGGGGGCCAGAACATGACAGCACAGCCCTGAGTATCTTTGCTATGAAAGGAGGAAGGGCAAGGAAAGCCCAGGTGACAGGCAGCTGCTCATGCTCCCTGTTCAGCAGAGCATGTATTTAAGCAGAACATGCTGAAACACTACAAAATTTCCCACATTTCCAGGAGTCCACTGCAGTGGACAGAACCACCAGTAACGTCAACAGCTGAGCTGTGGTCAATGAATGTTCGTGCTTCTTTGGTGCTTACCACGTTTGGAGACCACTTAAATTGCTTAAATCACACTGATGCTGCTATCATATGATCTGTGAAAATAAGTCAATTTGGCTTGCCCATACAATGCTGTGGAACACCAGAAAACACCTTACATAGTATGAAAGGTATCATGGCACAGTCCAAATCCATTACAGTGCAATTTCAACTTGGAAGGAAAGGAGCACCCTGCCTACCTTACCTCAGTCTCCTAATTCCTTCCCCACAGCCCAGGAGTCACACACAACTGTGGCTAAAGCAAAAACTGGGTGTATCCTTAGAGTAAGGAAAGTGCCTTTGTTCAGGTTGGAAAAAAGTTCAGATTCAAAGAGACAATATAAAAAGCAACAACTATAAAAAGGAATATGAGCTACAGCACCAAGAACAGAATGGTATTTCAGACAGATCAGATTTTATGTCCCATTTCCCATATCCTACATCTGATTCCAGAATTAAAAGAGACAATAAATCTACAATAACTATGGAAATATTTGCCCCAGTCCATACTACTTTGAAAGCTTAAACCAACTGCTAACATGCTTCAGTATTGATCCTAAAACATATTAGCACTAGTTATTTATCTTTAGATATAACCATAGTTTATGCAAAATGTCCAGGACCTTTTGATACTTGCTAAAAGCCAGATAAGTGTCCAGGGAAACTGTAAGTAAAAGAACGTATCTTAAGTAACAAGTGTTCTACCTCACAAGATTTCAAAACTACTTCTTATTTATGGCCAAAACTATACACATTACATTTAGCATCTTCTTCCGTTTGTAAATGTCACAACTTCCAGCCATTTGGCATTATTTCATTACTGTTTTCTGTGATTTTTTTCAGCCTACTTATTGTTTGCTGCTTCACATTTGAGAATGCTGCAATTTGTTTTTCAAACTGCTAGAATAAAGGATTGAGTGCAAGCATCCACCTTTATTAACCTACAACTCAAGTCATGAAAACGTTATCCACCACTAAGTTATATTTTCCATCTTGAAATAAGGGTTTGCTGGTAAACTGCTATGCTGCCATGTGTGAATTAGGGCATGTTCTGCAAAACACTTCTTGCACCAAGGAAAACCTCACTGATCTGTGCCATGGAACCAGGGTCACCGCAAGCAACAGCTGGAAGTACCTGCACTGCACTGAGCACAAGTGCCTGCGAGGGGACAAGTAACATGAATGCCCATCTGTCTGTTCAGACTGTCGTTAATTACAGGCGTAGTGGCTGTAGAGCATCTTTTCATCCTGAAGAGTATTCTGCATTTAACCAGTGAGACACACTGGTTGGGAAGCTATTACACAGAAGCTGTATGTGCTAATATACAATAATAAAGTATTTTAGCAAAAAGTGTCAAACTGGTGTCTGAATGAATTTCAAAGCATAAAAAAGGACTAGCACGAGAAAGGACGAAAAACAAACTGGAATGTAAAATGACACCACCAGATGCGTACAAAAAACCCTGATTCTTTCTGAAGTTCCAACCTCCTTTCTCCCAGTAGTTTACCTTATTTTTCCCCTGAAAAGGGTCAAAGGATATATTTAGCAAAATTTGATAAATATCTTGAATAACGTAAGACATTAGTTATTGCTAACCTGTGATTAGGGTTGATATTGATCTAAAGAGCTAGATATTATTTTTAGACTACTATAAAGTACTTCAGCAGCTTCTGTTGAAATTATTTCAGAAAGTGTTTTTATTAATACACATCTGTCTGTACTTCTAACCAGGTGATAGAAGTTTGATCTTCAGCTTTAAATTCCTGAGACCCTTTGTTGCTAGGAAACCAACAAATCTAATTTCTGTGTCTCTTATAACACAGGAATATAACTATATACTGATTCTCTCAGAAAAACTCATGCTATATATTTTTAAACTGCACCTTTTGCCAGTGATTTGAAACTTTCTTTTGATTCATTTACGTTAAAGAAAAGGCACATCAGTTATAAAGATATTAGTAAATAACAGGAAATAGATAGAAGGTTCTTTTATCAGAATTTTTAATTTATCTCATTGCTGGAGTAAGAAATTACTGAGCAGCAAGTTATAAGGTCTTGAAATTTTCTTCTAATATGGATTCACAAATTTATCTTTAATAATTCATTACCATGATTGTTGATCATTTCCAAAGATGTCTTTGTAGACAATCAGTGTCTTTATGAGAAAGATCATTCATAAGCATACGTAAAAGGTCTGCGCTTTCATTACAGCATAACCAGTTACCAACTATCTATGCACGTCCATCTGACCCTGCAATTACTGTCTTATCTGTATGACGCATTGCAAAAGTTATTAATTCTACTTCCTTAGACTTTTATTCTTTGGCTTGGCAGACCTACCAGGAGGAATAACACATATTCCATCACTAATAATTATCAGTGACACAAGATGAGCCTGAATAACATTTTATTCAAAAAGTGGTATTTTGTCTGTGGACATAAGCAAATATAAATACCCTGAATTCTGGGAATCTCATTTCTTAACCGTATCAAAGAAATTATGCTATGTGAAAGAAATAGTGATAGCATACCCTCTTATAAGAGAAAGAAAAATTCAACAATATCTAATTATAAAATCAAGATCCTCTCCACTAATTATCTCATATTTTCTCAGTGCACATCAGCAAAAATTAGATACAGTGGTAAGAAGGTAGGACAGTCAGTTTGTTCCCTTCTTCTAGAGTTCTCAGAATGCCAAAAGTGACCATATTCTGTTTGCTTTTCTTGGGACAGCACAGCCACCATGCCAGCAGATGCCAGCTGAACATCCCATTCAGCAAGCCTTGGCGACAGCAGCCGAGCCAAGTGCAAAAACCCAGCTGCACTGTATGTCCTCACTGCTGCTCCCCCTGCCTCCAGCAGCACCCCAGAGGGAGGAAATGAGAAAACTCGACTTGCACAGACTACTGTTCTCCCACAGTTTCAGAGTCCGCTAGAAGCCAACGATAACACTGCCAGCTGCTGCCACAGGTGATGTGGCAGTGCTAGAGGGAAGGGTCTCAGACCCTCATGACATGCCGTATAAGAGCTCCTGAAATTATTTGTAACAGATTTGTTTTCCTCTTTGCCTTTAACAAAATAAATACAAAATGACATAAAATAAGCTGCATTTAAATGTTTAGATTGCAAATCACACGCTTAAGCTTCAGAAATGGCAGACTTTTATGCTGCCACACAGTCTTTATGCTGCCCTTTCAGGATTATGATGTTTTTCAAATTCCATGCTCTGAACTACTTTTCCAAACACTGAGCTTTGAGCAAGATAAGAGCTCGGCGTTGGAAGATAAGTGTTGGAAAAAATCCAGCATGCATAGAATTAAGATGGCACAAAGAACTATAAATTTAGATTTTCTCAGTTCTCCAGTTCTTGACCTTGCAACTGAGAGTCATGTTTTTAATGTATAACTTTAGTGAATACCTCTGCATATACACTAATGGTATTATACACATATCTCAAATACACAGACAAATCCGTTTTCTCTATTGAAAATTTCTATTAGGGAATAATTTTTAAAATCCTTTGCCCACATAAGTACTCCTAACAGAAGGATCCTACTGCAAAGATGTAACTATGCCCTAAAACCTCCCTGCATACTTTTAAACAGAGAACACCCATCACTAACAAAGCATCAGTTACTCACCAGAATAACATCTTCCCTTCACACCCCATAGTTGCCCACCATGGTTCTTATAGACACCCCCAGGAAAGCTCTAGAGAGAGCTGCAGAGCAGAGCTCTCTCTTAAATGGAGATAGAAAAAACTAAGATTGTTTACCTTAAGGAAAAGATGACTAAGGGAGGACATGATGAAAGGAACGTAAAACGGATATGGAACCAGGGGCTTGCAATCTACCCAAGATGAGAACAAAAAGCTGAGTGCTTTCTTCGCCTTTAAAAAAAAAAAAAAAACACACACACCAAAAAAAACCCCACCACACAACAAAGTCTAATTGTCAGAGACACCCTCAGCATCACAAGCAGCACATGCCTTACTACAGCTGTCAGGTGCATAGGGAGCTGTATCTGTATTGTGATTTTTTATTCCAGCACTAATATCTGAGAGATTAATAAGATAAAGTTTCTTCCCAAAACCACTACAATATTATAGCATGTATTCACCTTCCTTTCCCTTATTGCATGAGCTCTAGGACTCCATCACTCTCAGCTGAATGTGCAGTACAAAGAAAGCCACATCTAAAATGAAAACAGGATGAATAAAAATATCCAAAGGATGGAAGGCTCAGCCTGGTTCACTGCAGCTGAAGATAACCTGCCTGAAGTGACAACGTGACCAGGACTCAACAGAAGTGTACCAGACCCCAGTCACTGCTCTCTGCGCTAGATCCCTACCAAGAGTGAATCAAGCCTGCGTTAGCTTAGCTTTGATTATCTAAGCTTATCATTTGCGCTAGCTTTTCAAAGCCACCTTAATGCACAGCTGAAACAAGAAGCTTGCAACAAAACCATAGAAGTGGTACTGGCCAGTCAAAAATAAAAAGAACTCGGATTTTGCAACCAAGCATTGATTTGTAAAATGATAGTAGAACTGAAATACAGCAAAGGAATAAAACACAGAATTCAACTTCAGGCACCTTTCATTAAGCCACCTGCACTCTCTACTCTAATCATCTGATGTTGCTATTTAACAAATAATTTAATTAAAAATAAGTTGAAGA
Source organism: Falco rusticolus (assembly GCF_015220075.1). Classification (NCBI taxonomy): domain Eukaryota; kingdom Metazoa; phylum Chordata; class Aves; order Falconiformes; family Falconidae; genus Falco; species Falco rusticolus. The sequence continues at coordinate 5,463,647 of NC_051200.1, read as the reverse complement.
ATATTGTTTGGAAAGATACACATTTCTAAAATAGCTGGAATGACCCAAATTAAAAATGCAGCAAAACACATGCAGAGGGTAGGAAGAATAGTCACAGCAAGAAAGGGAGAAGAGAAAGACAAGAGGCCACCGTTCTTATAGTCAGCAGGAATATGGAGACCACAGCCTGAAAGAGAATTACTGACAAGTCACTGGAGCAAATGCAGCTTTAATTAGACTCTGCTGTGAATATAAGGCAGGTAAATCATCCGCAGGTAAACTTCAGAAAAGAAATAAAATCTAGGAAGAGAGTTGGGGTCATGCAGTTTCTCTGAAATTTCTTAATCACTATTAAAATCCAGCCTCTCAAGAAAAGGGGCAAAAAAATGCTTATTTAATTGCCATATTTAGGCAATATGTGTAGGTTTCCTAACAATATTAAAAAGGAGAGTATGAGGCTACAAAATCATCACTCTTTTTACTCTTCAAAATTCACAGGGCATTAAAAAAATTGTTAGTACACTACCACTGCTCCTATCTGTACTTTCCTACATCAAAGTAGCATGCCCAAGCCTTTAGGAATAAGCATCTCTGTGGAACATGAGTAGCAATTATCCTGACTTCAGACTACCTAAACATTTTGTCTTAAAATAAGCCTAGCTGTAACTATACACTTAGTTCAGGCTCAGAGCCTGAATTTAAGCTCAGAACATAAAGTAAAACTACTGCAGTTGCCTCCACAGCTGTTTGCCCTCTATCCATAAGCAATACTTGGAGGCTAAAATGGAAAGGTACACCAAATGATATTAAATAACCTATACTTCTGCATAGTGTAGCAAGACACTCAGCGTAACTGTGATGTGCCAGCACTGTAACTGAACAGACTTATTGTCCTGTTTCCAGAGGGCTAAAATTCTCACCAGGAAAAAAAAAAAAAAAAAAGAAAAAAAAAACACAACCAAACACCACCACCCCCAAAACAAAACAAAACCCAAAAAACCGAGAGACATGTAAAATGCCAGTCACTGTTCAGCAGAATTAGCAGTAGTCAGATCTACAGATCACATTGATGCAAGTGAGAGAGGATCTCTTAGTCCAAGCTGACATAACTACCCTCACTGCAAATGCAAAAAACTAATAGCGTGCTAGAAGCTTAAAGAATATACATTGATATCATTGCTTTTGCACCGCATCCTTATTGAGGAGAATGCTTTTGAATTTCCTCCATTCCTCAGTACTCTCACAGAAATTAACCAATTTCATTCAAGACGAGTACTTCCAGCACCATCTCTTTGGAGAGGGGACAGAGGAGGGAAGAAGAAAATAAGCAGAAAATATGACGATCTTGAATCTAAAGCTCTGAGTTTAAAAGGTAGCTTAATCTCCTGCTAAAATAATAGCTCCTTTGGCACGGTTTGAGGACACAGAGGACAAGGGAATTAATTTGGAAGCTCTCTTGTATATATGATACATGAAATAAAAAAGCTTGTATGTACCTTACAGAGGAGTACTGGAGTTTATTCAATTTGACTAGAAATAATCCTTTTTTTGCCCCAATATTTTATTTTGTGCCAGTATTTATTTTATTCTAAAAGCAATCCTTTTGCTAAATTATGCAATATAGAGAAAATCAGCCTAAGCTCATAGGTTTATTCTGACAGAAAACATATAGTTCAGCTCATGGAGAATAACCGTTAGAAGTTCAAAATTAAATACACATTATCTTTTTCATATTGTATAAAATAGAATATTTTTGTATGTATCTTGTATTTTATACCTGTAACCATAAAGAAAGGGATAGCTCTAACCAATGGCTTTAGAAAACATATTTCATATCCCTAGTGCTGTCAATAACGACAAACTAATCTTCGCTCAATAACATGGCTAAGAGCACTTCCTTTTACAATTTCTAGCATAGAAACTGTAAGAAAGGAACACACAAGATTAGATGAGAGCAACTTGACCTAATATTGAAAAATAGATTACTGCTCTCCTATATTATAGAGGTTATAAAATCAGTGATTTCTGTGTGGAACCGCTCACAAATATTAGTAACGATTTCTTGCAGTAGAAATAGGAAAAACGATAAGATGTCCCCTTTAGTCTGAAATAATGCAAGAATGTTAGAGTTTTTTCTCTCTGTAAGTCACCTTTGCATTTTCAATCTACTGTATCTCAGCAATAAATTGAGAAAAAAATAAAAAAGGTAACTTGCTACCTGGACACACATATACTTTGCCATCATAATTAATAATGATAGTTTTATTATGGCCCATGTAGCAGCTAATCAATAGGCTTTGATACTTGCACAGTCAACAACGGTTCCTGGGTGCTTGCGTAATGTCCACTATTAAAACTTGCAGCTGTCCAGGCTAAGACATTTACTATCTATGGCCCAAAGTCAGCAAAGAAACATGCATTTACACTCCATACATCACTCTTACTATTTGTTCAGATTCAGTCTGATAACTCCAGAGCACGGGGGAGAAGGGCAGAAGAAGAGGAGGGAAGAAAATAAAAGGCAGGGTGAATAGGAGGTGAGATTACTGGAGATTTAGAGGCGAGAATTGCATGCAATTCTACTGCTTCTGGACCATTTTTGTTCTGCTGTTCCATACTTCCTCAGAAGAAACAAATGATAAAATAATCCTGATTTTCTCATAATGGACAAGGTCACACACAGGACTTGGAGATGTGACCCAAAGCCACCAGAAGACAGAAACAAGTTCCCCATGAACCTCAGACACTTCTCTCTTTTAGCTGTTGCAGATTCATAAGACCTAATTTCTCTCACTCTAGTTGTCATGACATATTTAATTGATTCACCAATTCCTGTTCATTTCAGTAATAAGTCACTGAGAGCAATGGGTTGTTATCTACTAAGTCCAGAAACTAGTGTTAAAAGAAAAGAAAAAAAAGTGGGGTCGAGGTTCTTCAGAAGACATTGTGGCTGACTTCTCTTTTTAGCTTCTTCAAATATGAGACACTGCACCTGGGACATTTAGGATCTACTTCACAAATGTACTGAGGAACTGTAGATGATCATCACCTTCATTTGGAAGAGCTGGTTTGGTTTTGAAATCTTCAAAGACTCTATAAACCTTACAGGACATTATAAAATCAAAGCTTCCCATGTAAGTATCTACACTGAAACCAATAGCTTCAGTATTACGTTCCTTGGCTTTTATTCTTTCTCCAGAAGACATGATGTTGCTGAACTAATTATTGTTGGAAAGGTAGTTAGATATACCAGGATAAAATGCACTGTACAATATAATATATGTATTTATATGCAGAGTTTTGTGGCTGGCTATCTCATGACTTACAGTTCTCTAGTACAATGGAGGCTACAAAAATGACAGTAGTAGTGACTTATGGTCAAGGATGGACAACGTAGATACATAAGAAATGATGTTCTGATGGGTTTGAAAAACATCTTTTGTCTTTCGCCTTCCAGTTTGCACCTTAGCAACAGTGACCTTCATAAATATCTTTCAAACTGTTTAAGGACTATGAAAGGAGTTTTGTTATCCTTCCTGCTTGCTGGACCCTTCATCCCCTGTAAAATGCAAAATTGTTTTCTTTCCTTTAGTTTCTAGAGGAGGGTACTAATTTTTCTTTTCCTTTTTTCACTCATTCACAAGTATCTTTTAATTTCACTTTCTCCCCTAATCTTCCTTACGTTAATATTACAGTTAGCATTAATTCTTATCTTCAGTATTGTGTTTTCAATTTCTTGCTTTTTTGATCTCTCTTCCCTATTCAGTCTATTTTTTCTTAACTCTTTTATCCTACATGCCCTTTTATCTACTTCTATATTCTTTCTTATGAGATGCTTTTCACTGTACCCACAATTTAATCACTATGCTTTTGTGACCTTTTTACCTAAAGAAACATCCGCCATTTTTCTTGCCCTCTCATTTTCTTCCCTGCTTGTTTTACCTGACTGTCTTACTACCCGACCTCTCCGTTTTCCATTCTTACCCCTTGTAATTTATGGGCTTGCCTCACCCACTACTTTGCAATTAGCCTTTGACTATTTTTAACACAGTCCCCAAAACCACTTAGTTCTAATCTTATTTACTCTTCCAGCCTGTTAATTCATAATCCCTTTTGCATTATCTAAAATGACTATTCAAGTGAGCACCTCTTACAATTCCAGCATGTTTTGCATCTCTGAGGAGGTATTTCCACAATATTGATGTTGCTGAAGGAAACTTCTTGTTACAACTCCAAGCATCAAGTCCATGACTACTTCCAAAGTGGCCACCTGAGGAGGTGCAGTGCAGCAGAAACACCTGCTATACCGGGTCACCTAGTCCATCAGCCATACCAAAAGCAACCTCTCCTTTACCTACCTGGCAAGACACTTTGCAGACCAACTGTTGGTCCACGGTCAATGTCCCTTTGTCTCCCACCCCTGCACTAGACATCAAGTTTTCCAGACTGGAGATATCCAAAGTTTCTTTCTTACTTAGCAAGACATCTCTGCTTTTCAGTAGGATGGGTATGGGAATTAAATCAATTGAGAAACATTTTGCTTTAGTTTTGCCACTCAATTAAGCACAAACTAGCCTTCATTTAAGTAATGAATGACACAGCTTGCTTTTTACACACCAGGGGAATTTCCTGTGCTCTGAAGACTTTTGTTTCTCTGCAGAAGAACAGAACAAGACCAACAGGCTTTCCAGCTGACAAGAAGGAAAGGGTTGCTGTGAAGGAACTCCCACCTTCTCCTCCACCATCAGCGGGCACTGACAGAGCTATCTGTGCCTGCCAGTGCTGGGGGAGATTTTACATGGGATGCACCAAAACCAGCACAGAAGCATGGAGCTTTTGCATTTCTGATGCAGCCTCCCACTACTATGCCACTGGGGACAGGCGGATACATGTTTTTAGACTTTGTTTGAATCCAGAGAGTAATAACATCAGGAATCTTATTTCTCCAAGCTCGTTTCAGAGGAATTCACAAGACCCATTATGTTATTGACTGTAAATGACCTATGTTAAGTCAGGAGGAACAGGAAAACACACAATGAATTGCAGGAAAAACAAGTACTACACTTTACCTTGGTGTTGACTTCCCTTTTCTAGAATTCAGACTATGTCAGTCAGAGTTAGTTTTACCTCCTTAGTGTGACTATTGCAATACAGGATTAGTGCGATTTTCTTGAAAGCAACCAGCTTAACAGCTGCACAGGAGGTGCTGTGCATATCCTATTGTATTGCTAAAATACAAAGATAAAGATAATGGAAGAAATTAAGACATCTGATTCTTTCCAGAGGAAGCAGGATTTGGAAAGAACCAGAGACCCCCAAAAAGGTGCTCTGGTCTATGGCGTGTGACAAGATAACTCCAGGACTGTTCTTGTTTTTGGTAATGCGCTGGACACATACATGGTCCTGGCTTTCCAGCTGGGGATTCTGGGGTGTATTGGGTTTTACACAAGCTGGCAGATAAAATGTAGGTGCCATATCTCCTCCTCCATCCATCATACGTGGCCTCTCCATCATCTTTGGTAGGTGATCTCTCATATATATGAGGCCTCAGGCTATAAGCAGGGCCATGACAGAGATGATATACCAGAATTGTTACAGATGTACGGATAGCCTACCATCCACCAACAAGATTACATTTCCATATTAATGTAGAAGCATTCAAGGCAGGGAGAAAAAAAAAAACCAATACTTGCTAAATGGTAAGAGAGAAGGTTTCTTTTCTGCAACACAGTATGGGGACAAAACATGGAAATAGGTACATTTGCACTCCACTACCTCACTACCTTAAGTCCTGGACTAGCACCAAGAAGAAATATTAAGTTTTATTATCTTTTTAATTTTACACTTACTATTTAATCCATTTAATGGGATTTCACCCAGCAATTCCTACATCTCTGGAGGAGGTCAGAGTATGTGATCACGGTGATGCCTTCTGGCCTGCAAATCTAGGAAATTGCTGGGCCATTATAGCCTCTCCAAAATATGCAATTAAGAAGTACTTATAACACCAGCAGCTGTCTGAGATTCGAAAAGCCTCACAGGCTTATCTGGCTCAGGAAACTAGAGGAGCAGAAAAAAAACCTAAACCGTTAAAACTTCCATAGTTTTCCAAGACTTTTAACAATACAAGCTTCATATTTGAGATGACAGTATAATACTCAGACCACCATCTCCTGTATTCCTAGCATCATCAATCCTTAAAAAGTATAAATCATTGAATCATTTGAACAGCTTCTAAGCTGAAAGGCTTGCCTAAAAGCTATTTTTGAAGAGGAATGTTTACGCATGCTAAAACTGGGTTGGATTAATTGTTGGTGGTAGGAGGTACAAAATCACATTTTTCAGGGCCTGCTGCAGTTGCTATATGGCTGAGAGGCTCAGCTGTTGCCTATTGCATGCCTGGTAGCATACTGGGAGATGACTGGGACTGGAGTGCCATTAGTAGCGTGTTATATCTAGCCCTGGATTCAGAGCAGCAGAGGACTGCACACCCTGAGGAAAGAGAATGATGAACAAGAGGAGGAATGAGTTCGTTCTTCTCACAGAAGTTAACAAAAAAATTATAGCCCATGTATTCTAGCCCATTACCTGGTTGAAGCATTTTTTACCAGTTCAAGAAGAAGGGAATATAGACAGACGCTGAATTAGAGACACAGGCTGGGTGGCATTTCTCAGGTCAGAACCATAAGAAAGCTTTGCAGACACTTGGATCCAACAAAGTATCACCACCCTATCAAAAACACATAAACCAGATTCATCTTAGGGCAACTCCCCGACTTCCACTCTTCCCTGTCCCTCCTGAAGAACACTTTATGTTTCCCCACCTCCAACTACTTTCTAAAGAAGTGAGGAAACAGCTTTCTGAAAAACCGAGAAGTCTAGGAGCCAAGACGATTATAAAATTTCAATCACTTACATTTGCAAAGGAGGTTAAAGGACTAAATGTCACTGAATTCCCTCAAGCCGGAGCCATCAGCAAGGTTGCCAGCAGAGCAGTTTTCCACCCCAGAAACCCCACGCAGCAATTCAGCAGCCTCCCAGTATTTGGTGATCATGTCAAAACAAGCTATTTGTAAAAGCTGGATAACACTTTCACTGTGGTGCTGCACTTTTCTCCAGTATACAAATATTGTTCTCTTTTTAAAAGGGAAACACTGCTGTTGCCCAAAGTGTTTATTTTCCCCGTATATTGTAGAGGTAGCTCGAGAGCACTCCAGTATCACCATCAAGCAATGACAATAACAGCTGCCTCTTGCTGACCCTGCAGGGCACCAAGGTTAGATAATAATGACTCAGCTCACTTTGCAGGTGAGATTTTATGTTATATGCTATATGCAACCTTTAACATACGTTAGAAGGTCAAAGAGGCTGCTCAGAGAGCAAGGAAGCCTGCAGCAAGCTCACAGCCCTTTAAGGGGGCAGAGCTATGTCCCAGACAGCAGGGCAGAGTCAGCCTGGCTCTAAGAACTTACTGGGAGTTTTGTTACCAAATTCCAGAAGAAGGGAAAGCCAAAAGCCTAAGGAATAGGAACACAGCTCTCTAAAAGGGAAGCAGCCATAGAAATGCAGGACAGGAAAAAAAAAGTCTGGTAGAGGGCTCTGGAGATGCAAAGTACCCAGGAGGAAAGCTGTAAATGCAGGTTTTCAGGGGAAATAGAAGTGCCAGGAGGAAATGGAAGAACTATGTGGAAAAACAGAATGAACTTGTTAGAGATTACTTTCCAAACCCAATAGAAAAAAAAACCCAACAACCAACCAGAAAAAAATGAAAGTCATCTGTACAAAAGCAAATACCAGTTGAGAAGGGAGTTATGCTTTAATGAAAATGTACCAGGTAATTTCTGGTTTTGAAAAAGGAGACTGGGACCAAATACAGAGTGCTCCTTTTCATTAGAATTCTAAGGGTGACCAAATAAAAGACTATCTCGCTTATCAGCACCAACATTTACCAGCAACGCATTTCTATAGTCCAGGCACCAGCATCTTCAATTATTCTTGGAGGTACCCATAGTCTTTAAAATAAAGATTTTATACAGGTTTTGGGTGGAGTTTTGAGGGGTTTTTGTTTGGTTGGTTGGGGTTTTTGGTGCTTTGGTTTTGCTGGATTTTTTTACAAACTACAGTTTCACAAATGTCTTTGTGCTCTAGAGGAGCTGAAGCATGCACAGTAAGTACAAGCATTAAACAGCTCTCTTTATGTCTCTTTGTTATAGATGTTCAGTAGGTGTAGGCTTAAGAACACACACTGCTTAAAGATAGTGTAAAAATGCTTTACCAGAGGCAGCACTACTAAAAAGAAAGAACCTGCACTATTTACCATATGTTAAGATCAGTAATACATTAAAAGCCATCAAGAAGAAATTACATGCAGCCCACATTGTTTTCAATGTGGGTTTTTTTATTTTCTCTTTTTTATTGCCTTGATCCATATAAATGATGGACCAACTATAGAGTGAAAATGGTTTCTTGGGAGACATGGGTATAATGCCCATTACACGCTGTTGATTCCCAGTGTGTAAGGGATGGTGTTATACAGGAAATTGCTGCAGTGTTAAATTTCACTGCAATCCATTTGCTGTGAATTGATGCAGCCAAATAAAATGAAAAAGTTTATTACAAGTCTTTTCATAAGAACTAACCAGAAACCATTGTTCACCCAATTACACATACTAGAGTTTAGGTTTAGTCGTAGAGATAGATACACCTGAGCTAACTCACCTGAGCCAAATAACTGGGGAAGCGAAATTTCTGCCCCATCTCCCCACCTAGGAGTCTTTTTTTATACCGTTTGATTGATGTCTGTAAATGATAAATGAAACCCATCTCTTGAAAAACTGATATCTAGACTCCCATATAAAAAGGGATTACTTGCTTCTCAAAGACTACTACTCTTGCACTTGATGTGAACTGAGGAGGAAGAAGTACTTTCACTGCAACTGTATTTTTCCATGCATCTTTTCTGTTTACAAGGGGTTCGTTTAATGGTTTTAATGGGAAGAGCCTCAACTGAGCCAGCACTCAATACCAATAAAAAAGCCAAATGAGCAATCTAACTGTAGCAACATAAAGCGTAACTCAAAAAAAGACACTGCAATACATGTTTGTGTTCAAGTGTTTCAAGTTTGATCTAAAGCTCACTGTGATTAAAGACTGGATTCCTACCAGATGTCCTCCTGGGTGCTTTAGTAATGTCTCTCACTGAATAGGATCTTAAGAACATGCTCAAGAGCCTGCAGGGAATTACCCGGGCTCACAATCCGAGGAGCAGATACACAGAAAGTGTCCTTTACAGCTGTATGAAGTCAGACACAGGAGTCATAGGGCTCCTCTTAAAGTCAATGTACTTGAGATCTGGACCTGCCTCTTCAGACTCAAATACTTTGAAAAAGCCACATTGACAGGCACTTAATCAAATTACTGCATTTGACAATTATTCACTCAACACATTTACTTCCTTCAAACATGGAGGAACATTACTAAGAAAAATATACATATTGTGTATTTCAGGTTTTTAAAATAACTTTAGTCTTCATTTTAACAGGCTGGACCCAATTCTTAACTTGCTGTTTGTAGATTTCCTCCTTTTGATACACCACTGAAAACGATTGGACAATCAGGCCACTTAGTGATAATATGACCATTTGTTTACATGGCATGTTTTAATGAATCATTAATATATTTTGTGGGTACTTTAAGTAATCCGTTCTTTACCTTGGTACTTCGCAATACACCTCAGGCTTAATGGCCCATTAAAATATGCCCTGTTGAATCTTGTGGCTTAATTGATGCACTTTTGCTGTTTTGATATTATTTTCAGGAAACTTGGTTTTGTTTTCAGCAAGCAAGGACAGCACTAAATCAAAAAAGAGCTCAAAAGGCCATCTATTAAACATAAACGTGGGTGTTTTCCTCATGATTTTTTCTAATCCTCCCAGTGTTCAAGATTATGGCAGATTTAGATTTAAATTACCAGATTGGTTGATCACAGCAGGAAATAGAGTAAGCACATTATTTCTATTTTGACAGAACAATATAAGATTTTTATACATTTCATTAAGCAGAACTACTTAAAGAAAAAAAAACTCGCTGTGTAGCACCATCTTTTACTCATGAACATCCTGTTGAAAATCCAATTAGCATTTTCAGAAGGAAGAAGTCCTGCAGTTAAACTCCATTGCCGCAGCAGACATCATAAGTATGAAATGAAGCTCCAATACTTAAATTTTTCTGTGATCAACTTTGCAGTGCCAAAAATTTGTCATACATTATACTTTAAATTAGGATTTTTTTCTTATCTGTTTTTTCAATTCATGCAGAGAAAATGGAAGTACATAAATAAGCTTCATAACAACTCTGAAATCATTAGCCTATTTGCAAAGAGGAAAAATTTGGTCAGAAAAATGCTGATGAGTGGACTTTTCCCTACATAGCAATGTTTGATGCTTACTGACTGCAATTATACATTGTGAGACTGTATTTGTTTTTTTCACAGGGCGCAGATAACTGGGAGCCTATCAATTTCTGTTAATTTTAGCATTATAACTGATCAATGTATAAATATAAAATCTCAAATGGTTTGGTTGCTACTTGACACTAGAAGCTGAACAAGTGACAACAATTATTTCTCTACAAATTTGTGTTAGGGACTTCATTTTTCACATATTTTAATTCGGAAAATTATGCGCAATAGCAAACACACTGACTGGTCACATAAGACACATCTCATTCCATGAATGAGAAAAACATCAAAGCAAGTGGCAAGTCAGCTTTACACCTATTGTATCCAGACACAATAAAAGTTCCAGCAACTCTAATATGGAAGGCTTCTTTCCAAAATTGCTGCTGTGGTTTTGCTATACATTAAGGTAATACTCTTTGTTACGGCTCAGATCTAAGAAACAGCAGTAAGCGTGTTTCAGAAAATGTTTACTACAACAGAGAACTTTGCCCTGGGGAAAACTCTCATAAGGAGGTACAGTGAGCAGACAGTTTGGGTGCCATGACATTTTAATTTAGCCTAATATATGGTAAAGGTCCTTAAAATTACATAATAAAATACTATGCAAAATGTTAAGGCAGAGGCAAAGACAACACAGGCAATTGCAAATACTTGAAACACAGTGACATAAGGGCACAGCCAGTGATGTGTCTTCCTCTCCATTTTCCTCCTCATTCATTTTCACTGAGAAAACAAGAAAAATGAAACTACAATCTAATGATTAAGGCACTATCTTAGGCTCAGACTTCATTCCCTGTGTTAATACAGACTGCCTCTGCGATCCTGGACAAGTCATATGGTCCCACTGTACCTTGTTCTCTGTCCCATAAAATTGGTTATCTCAGTTTCTTCCTCACAGGGGTCAGATGCTCCAATACTACAGTGATATGGGCCACAACTGTAGTACCCAGTGGGACTTGGCAGGCAGTCTGTGCTCATTAACTGCTCTCACCTTCTAATGCTTTCAAAGGTAATACCTCCTTCAGGCTGAAACCTAGCATAGCGTCTAAGCATAAACTAGGAGACCATTTATAAAACATAGCCAAAGTATGTTTCCAGCTGACTCTGTAGAGATGGGACAAACTACCGCCAGTAATACAATGCAAAACTAATAAAGGCAACTTGTCCCTAAATAACTCCATGAAGTTAAGATAATATTGTATAAAGTCTGCATTCACTGGGGGTGTGTGGTGTGTGTGTGGAGAAAAAAGAAAGAAAAAAAAAAAAGAAAAAAGCCTACAAGAGCAATTATTTTGGCAATGTCACCCACCAAACCACACAAGTGCCACAGATTCCTGGTCACCTTGGGCTATATGTTCATTTAGCAAGTAATGCAGCATGGCAGAGGGAATTGCTAAAGAAAACAGTTGGTTTTGGTGGACAACACCACACCGTGTGCATTTGGGGATGAGAAGGTGTCCTGGTTTCAGCTAGGATAGAGTTTATTTTCTTCTTAGTAGTTAGTACAGTGCTGTATTTTGGCTATGATGTGAGAACAATGCTGATAGCACACTGATGTTTTTAGTTGTTGCTGGGTGATGTCTACGCTAAATCAAGGACTTTTCGGTTCCTTGTGCCCTGCCAGCCTGAGGGCTGGAGGAGCACGGGAAATTGGGAGGGGACACAGCCAGGACAGGTGACCCAAGCTAGCCAAAGAGGTATTCCATACCGTATGGCGTCATGCTGAGTATATAAACCGGGGGAAGAAGGAGGAAGGGGGGACACTTGGCATGATGGCGTTTGTCTTCCCGAGTAGCCGTTACGCGTGATGGAGCCCGGCTGCCCTGGGGATGGCTGAGCCCCCGCCTGCCCGTGGGAAGTGGGGAATGAACACCTTGCTTTGCTTGTGTGCGCAGCTTTTGCTTTACTTATTAAACTGTTATCTCAACCCTTGAGTTTTACATTCCTTTCTGATCCTCCTCCACATCCCTCTGGATAACAGGGACTGAGCAAATGGCTGTGTGGTACGTGGTTACTGGCTGGGGTTAAACCACGACAGAAGGGAAGTAGCTTGGATTATCTCTAGCCTGATCCAGTAGACAGGGTACGTGCAGCAGCTGGAGTACACCTTCCCTCTGTGGCACTCCTTCCAGTTCAATTGTATAATGAGATAAAGTAGTCTCTTTGCTCTCCAAGACTCTTCTGTGAAGCAAATCAAAGCATGCAGTAACTGGGAGTTACTGGGAGATTCATTTCAGAAGCCAACTCCTGATCTGAGCTACAAGTTTAATGTAGATGCACCTCTGTAACACATGAAAATACTTTCACTGTGGCAAAAGCCAGCCTGGGAACTTCAGTGTGCCTAGAGGCATCTTAGAATTATTCCAACATACTGCAAAGCAATATGAACAGCTTCCAAGCAGCACAATAACATGTTATAGTTTGAATGCCAGGAGCAGGATTGCAGGTGAGCTCTAACATGCAAAGTTAAGAAGCCCAGATTCCAGTAGCCCAGCTGGCACATAACAGAGAACTGAATTAACAGCATGGCTGCAATGGCACTGGTCATATCTTTCCAGCATCCCAGTCAAAAACAAATATGGGTTTTGTGAGGCAACAAAAATGGTAATCAAACAACAGTTCATGATCAAAGGTGACTCCAACCTTAGGCAGCTTTATAGCAGGCTTTGTAACATTCCTAACAAAAAGAAGATCAAAAGATAAAGTGGGGCCAGAGTGCAGCAGGGATCAATGAGCAGAATTTGGTTTCCTAACACCTGTAGTTCTGAAAGCTCAGTAAGCCTACACTCAGTGCCATTCAGGTAGTCCATCAACCCAGAAAATGCCTCACCAAGGTCAGCCACGATGAAAACATAAACTTGTGTCATAACAAAGTTAACATCCCTTTAACCTTGCCCTCCCCCTCGTTTCCCCCATGTCACTGCAAGCAGCCGCAGTGGGGTTGTTACAGTTAGCACATGCTGCACAGCAGCCCCTTCCCGTGAGCTCACCAATGGCCTGGGGGAGCACCATACCTCCCACACTCTACTGGTACCAGTTTCAAAAACATAACCCACACTCCCTGCTGAAAGCCATGGCTGTGATCTGCTACTGCACCAATGTGGGCCTGTATCAGTCTCATACAACCTAGAAGTGTTCTTCCCGTGAAGGCAATAGGAATTCTTTAGTGCAGAAGCCATCACTGCAGAACAGCATGTATTTTACCTGGTGGGCATACAGCATGCACTTTCCAGAATTCAGGTTGTATTAAAAAACCAAAAAAACCTGCACACTTTGTTAAAAAGCTTCAGCTAATGAAGTGCACACAGAATGCTAAATTGAATGCACTAGACCTAAAATAGTCTAGTTTCCTCTGCCCTCCTGTTTCTCATTAATATGCTGAAAAACAAAGAAAGGATAACAGTCTGAGTCTATGACACAAATTAAAATTACATATACAAAGCCAAAGAGGAAATAACATACACATTGGGCTCAGCAATTATATTCAACAGGCAGATGAAAAATTGATACAGCAAGGAAAATACACTGCCACGTGAGCCTTCTCTTCTCCCCAAGGATAAAACAGGACTTTGAATTGCTTCTACAACCAACATCTATATTCCCTAAGGCAGCAGCAGAACAGCTAACTACCTTTGCAACTGCAAAAACATGGAGGTATCCACAGCTGCTCCATAGTCATCATTCTCTATATTCCACGAGCCCTATCAAACCACCCCATACCTGGTGACCTGCCATGAACAATGTTGGCTGTGGCATGCTTTCCAGCTCAATTTTTCCACCAGTGAATTCCAAATGCTTTCTCCTCCTTCTACTATGAGAGGAGGAACTGTCAACTTCAGCTGCCCAGAGCTGATTTGAAAACATAAATTCAATTTATATTTTTATCCTAGCAACTCAGAAAAGTATCTCTCTGCTCCAAAATACCCTGTCTGAATTAAAACCTGTTCAGAGTTATCTAGTCATTAGTTTAAGCTTAACATAGCAAGACTTCTCAAATCTTTTTCCCTTTCTTTCCTCGGTCACTGCTGACAGTACAGTACCACTTGCTGCAAGCTGTAACCTGGGATAACCTGCAAGTCAGATCCTTCTCTCTGTCCCCAGATCCAGCTTACATGTAAATCCTGCAGATGGGCTCGACATAACAAATTCAGATACAGATTTTCTTATTAGATCACACTGGAAAAGCTCTCTCTGAGCTCCCAGCACCTTTTGTCTTTATTGAAACATCTTTTCTCCAAGTTTGACATGCAATTCTGGCCCTGCTCACATCCATTTATGATACTTTTGCAAAGATGATTTTACTACCCTGTCACTTTGACCACATCAGCTGTCCTGTGTGTCCTCTTTTGGCTCCTTCTTTTATATTGTATCAAACAAAAAGCATCTTCCTTTTCTGAGTTTTTCCTTGCCTGTCCCTGCCATGTCATCTCTCATTCTGCACTGTGAAACAGGCTGCTGCTTCTCTTCAACCAGTGACTTCCACCTTCAGCATTCACTTGCTACAAAAAATACCAAAGCAGCTTCATCCTCTCTGCCACTGTGTCTGTCTCTCTAGGAAGCAACTCACTTTGAACATCTACAAAGTTACTTACCGCAGTCCCTCAGCTCTCTCCACAAAGATTTCCTTGCTGTTACAGCTAGGGAATGATCAACCTTGGACAGTTGTATGGTGAGACCTAGCGTGCCATCTACTGTCATCACACCATTTCTTTGTGTTCCTGTCTTTTTCCTAAACACTTTTGCCACATCTTACAATAACGTATGGTCTGTGCAGTGTTAAAGCAGCACACAGCACACTGCTACCCCTCACAGCCCAAGGCTGGGCTTCTGGGCACTGTGGGAATGCAAATAACAGTGAAAAAACTTTTCTCTGCACTTGGCTGTGCTGCTGCTCACTGAAGAGCCTCCTTTGGAAGCTGTGCTCCAGGCTCTGCATCGGTTGCACAGCTCACGGTGTGTACGTCTGAGAGCACCATGAGTCTACTAGCGCAGTCTAGGTTCTTGTAATTTCCTTGGTGAGTGCTAAGAGCTCAAAGGATTTTCAGATCATCAAGTATTGACAAGTAAAAGCTTTTATATTGGAGAAATATGAAACAGCACAGGTCTTGGGCTTCTTTTAAGAAACACATAAGCCACAAGATTTCATTTCATGTCATGAGAGTTTTGCTTTAAAAGATCAGAAATCTGTGCCAAAAGGCATTTCTTTGCCCTAGCAACCATTGCCAGGGCAACAGACTTTCTTCTAAAGTTGCAGGTCTTTATGTCTTGCAGAATCAATTCCTCAGGGTTCTCAATTTCCCACCCTTTGAAAGTGATAGATGCTCAGGTAGTTTACTGTACATACACCATACCATTCAGATGGAATTTTAACATTAGAAAACTATATGTATCTATAGTAATGCTGATCTTGCTTATCAGTTAGGACGGAACATGGGATATAAAGAACCAAAAAGCAGGTTTTGCATTTTGAAATAAAGACTAATACCTATACCTAGGGACTGGTGAAGACATCAGTAAGATATAAGCCTTACAGTGTACAGGTACCCCAAGAGTAGATGCAAAAAGAGCAGTTTGGATAGACTAGAGAAAGCAGAGAGAAAAGGAAATGCCATTGGAAAACTGCAAGAAAGTTCCAGATATTGAAAAGGAAAATCCTTGGAGTACTTATTTTTTCTTTCCCAAGACGATGAAAAATTAACCAGAATGCTGGTTCATAAATCTGTGTTAAAAATGCTTGACCTAATATACTGAGCTTTGATCTCCTCACATCAACTTTCATTTTCAACTAATCATGGTGCTCTGGGCTGGGTGGCAGCAGGACAGGTATATCTTTCCAAAACCTATTGGACAGTAACTAATTTTAAAGATTGGTTTGCAGTTTGTAATGACATGGCTCTTGTATATGCTCTGTATAAATCAGTAGTCTCGCATGCTACACTGAACAAATCAATAAATCACTTACAACTAACACTTGCAGACCCTTTATTATCAAGCGCCCTTTGAAACACTTCCTGCCCTTTTCACACAATATTTCCTATCTTCAGTAGTTACTAGAAAGGTATTTTATCATTTAACTGTCTGTCACATTGGAGACATTTCATGCCTAACTGCCTAGTTCCTGAAAGATTCAGCAGACTTATGTGAACCTTTTCTCTTGGCCTTAATATCCTTGAAATTTCTGGTACAATCAGGACAAACACTGGCATATGGAAGTTGACCCCATAACCAGATCCAGTCTAAGAGTAGCAACAAAATATTACAGGATTTATCCATTAACTCAAAACAAATAAATTTTGCAGTTTTCAGTGAAAGTGGTTTATAGCAAACTGTTCACAGCCAAAGAACACATGGAGAGTTGTTTATCTTACTCGTTTGGTGAACACTTTTGGAAAGCAAAGCATTTTTTTATGGTGAACTGGTGAATGAAAAAGTGGGTTTGATTAAATATGTCATCAATTACAAACTCAGTCAGTTTTAATTATAAAAACACCTCCAGGGGGATTTATATATGTTAGAATGATTTCCAAATGTGAAAGAATTCACAAATATTCATTGCAATTGCTTGTCTTCATAAACACAAACAAAACCACTGCTTCACTTCCTATTTCTCATTTCTAAAGAAATTCTTCTAGCCTTCACATTTGGGTATTTTCTTCTTTTAAACTTCCCACTCCAAAAGACTTATTTGGAATTAGAAAGAAATTTCCTCCTTCTTTTTAAATAGATTTTTAGCATTGCAATTTTCGTCAGTGCTAAGAGCATGTAAATCATCATTCTTTTCAAGAGATCAGCAGATGGAAATTCAGGTCAGCTGTACACAAAAAGTGTTGTGCATCTTTTCAATAACAGCACCAAGATCAGATTTTTCAAATGTCTCTATCCAAATCCAGATCTTGTTGGAACTCAGTGGGCCAGAGCTGCTAATTTGCCTAGAAGTATCAGAAATAATTTCTCCTATGCTCTCACATAAACTGTGAGGATTTGTGCTCTTAGTGTTTAAGAACTCGTAGCTTTTGAGACTAGCCAACATAGCTCCAGAGTTAGACTCCCTGCTCAAAACATAAGATAAACATGCTTAGATACCTAAAGAGGATAGAAATGAGTGATTTTATTTAAATAGCCCAGCCATATTAGAAACTTTTCTTCTTCAGAAAAGCTCTTTATACTGCAACAACTAACTCCTACTGGTGTATGCTGGGGAATGAGCAGAGGGAAACTGGGCAATACTTGTTAGAGAAAATGTATACACTTTGAACATTCTCCATTATCAGTTTTTCAACACACTCATTTTCACATTGTGCTTCTGCTCAGCCCAGACCTGGGTTCACAAATGTAAACTGTATCTCAGCATGGCTGGGGCACCAGAACTAGAGCTGCCCAGGTCATTCACCTGCACCTGCCTGGCATGAGTAATGAGAGATATTTTTTATGAAAATGAGAAACAGAAATACCAAAACACAATAAGGAATACAATAAACCCATATTTTTCAGATCTGCACATAATTCTAGCCAAATACCTAAACTTCCAACCACCTGTCTCAAAGGACAATGTGTTTGAAGAGCAACATTAGTGGATCCTTCCCATCTGCTCTTTCCATGCAGCCAATAAAGAGCATCACATGCACCTGTGCACTCCAAATTACACAGATCATTACAAAAGGGAAGGGATTTCCATCACCCTCAGCAGCAAGGACCGGACGACAGATTTTGTTACAAACATTAAACTTATAGCAGAACCTAAAGCAACAAATCAGAGCTAAGCCACCTTTCAGGAGAAAGCATGCTGCATTCCCCCATGTTGCAGGCATGAGACAATGGACTTTGACAGCTAATGTAAGACCTGCTTTGGTCCTTACACTAACTGGAAATATGGCACAAAGCCATATGAAATTTTAAATATTCATACACTTGATCTAATGTTTCAGAAAGAGCAATAGCCATAAGTTCGCAGCCACAACAATTACCATCCTTAAAACCTAGAATTTTGCAATGCATTTTCAGTGATATATTTAGTGGTCTTATGCTTTCTGGATGCCACAAATTAAAATACTTGGATAAATGCTCAAGGTTTTGGTAAGAATTGTCTCTTCCCCAACAGTTTCATAAGCTGGCACACCAAACTTCTTTTCTGCAAGGTAATCAGTAACTTTTCATAACAAGAAAGCTTTATGGAACCTATAGATATCTCCTTATGTTATGTAAGAATGTATGTATTTCTAATGTGGCAGTTGAAGACCTGGAGTGTGCTGAGATGCGAAAAAAGCATTAATGAAAATGAAGATGTAAGAAATGTTAACTAGGCCTTTTCATTACAATTGAAGAGAGCTGTGCATGTGTAAAATGGGTACATAAAGTTTTATAACATATTGCCTGCTCAGAACCTCTAACATTTATAACACATTTCCATTACTATTTGCTGTAAATTGCCTATGTCTTTTACATTAAAAATAAATGGTTCCAGCTAGACATCTAAA
This sequence comes from Falco rusticolus, assembly GCF_015220075.1. Classification (NCBI taxonomy): domain Eukaryota; kingdom Metazoa; phylum Chordata; class Aves; order Falconiformes; family Falconidae; genus Falco; species Falco rusticolus. The sequence continues at coordinate 5,444,735 of NC_051200.1, read as the reverse complement.
AGGTTGATTACAAGCAATTGTAGTTGACAGTATCAAACAGACAAAGTCTGTAACTTTGGGCTTAAAGCAAAAAACCAAAGATGCAACTTTGTAGACCTGATCACTAGAGAATGAACCTTGAGCTGTTTTCCATTTCATTAATACTTTGTCCTGATTTTGGGGGTTATTCCTCCATGTTACTTTTGGAAAGCAAGAGCAGCACCACCCTTGCCCTCTTCACTTACCAAAGAGCTGCAACAGTCAGTAGCAGTGTTTAATTTGATTCAGTTTGTCAATAGCAACAACTATAATCCTCCATAATCAATGCCCACATACAGCACAAAATGCTGTTAAGAGTTTTACTGGCTTTTATTTTATTAGTAGGCAGGGGGGCAGGAACCTGACAATACTTCCTGGAGCTCTTGTTACTGTGTGAGTAAGCAGTCGAGAAGCCAGCCTACCTCTCTGCCTTGCTGATGAACCCTTCTCAAACAGTGAAAGGAGAGAAAATAGGGCTAGTGGAGACATCAGCCCTTGCCTGGTTAGTCTTCTCTCCATCACATGCAGCCTGCATAGGGTAGACAAAAGTGAACTAACCAGCTTTGGGGGCCAGATCTTTTATGAACAGGGAAGGAAAGTAAGTGACCCCATCTATGCTGTCTAAAACACATGCATGTGCAAAAGCTAGAGCATACATTGTTTACTCGTGTGCCCCTAGTTGAGCTGAGGAGTGCTGGTACGTGGTGTGCCATCTCTCATTACTTCACCACATCAGTCACTTGAAAGTGGGTGGAAAAGTGGCATGCTGCCAAGGGAAGATAAATAGTTGATGTTAACATAAAGAACATATAGCAGCACTCACGTCAACAGGAACAACTAAAGCAAGAGTTCAACACAAATATGCTCTTGTAATCTTTTTGTCTTTTGTTCTCCATCATGGGTGTGACCCAGTTTATCACAACTCCATGGACTGGCAGCAAGTTGAGAAATCTGCAGCAGAGCAGCCTGGGAAGATAGCACAAGCTGATGAAATTTTAGATTATTTTATGTATTACAAGGTAAGAAAAAGTCTTTCAGGAGGGGATACGAATAAATATTGGCAAAATGTACCAAAGCCAAGTTTATGGGACAGCTAACTGCAAACTGGCTTACTAGCCCTACTTCCAGGCTCCTTCTGCTGTGACATGCCATTGCTGACTCAATTCAGAGAGGAACTAAAGACCTCATGAGTAGTGGAAACAGGTAATACAGAGATGTGCAAGGAGTGTTATATTCCCACAGCGGTTTCTAGATACCTGCAAACTAGTGAAAATGTCTGACTGCTGGAGACCAGGAGAGAAAAACATATTTTCTCTGCAACTCTTAGTATTTGGTCACTGCCTTAAACAGCACAGAGAAGTAGATTCCCTTGTATGATCCCATCTACCTGTTCTTAAAACACTATTCCTCTTTAAAAGCACTTTTAATTGATACTCCCAAAGTTTTTTCCCTCCACTACTGAGTGGGCTTCAGTTGCATGACCCAAGAGCTCCTGCTCCAAGCAGAAGCTTTGGATCTTTATCCCGCAGCAGCCCTGCCACTTAGTAACAAAATACTGCATGAAATATGTGAAGAAAAAAATAATAATCTTTGCAGGTTACGCAGAAATCATATGGGGTTTCTGGTGTTTTTTGGTTTTTTTTCATTATTTGGCTGTTAGCTGTTAAATGCTTATCATGTAACCCCAATTCTGCAGGCATCACCCTGGTGAAGTCTCCATGGAAACTGAGGTCATCTCACATCATACCAAGCCTTTTACCTTGGTGCTGGCACACTTCCCTATTGAATAAAAGTGTTTCATGACTGTTACCATCTTCACTGTTTGTCTGACAATTAGAAGTTGGGTCTGTAATTGACTTATATTGGATTACTGTCTGCTGTGCAAAGACAAACAAAACCTCGATAACTAACAGGTGAAAGAAATTAGTTTATTCAGCTGCCTACAAGTTTCAAGAATAAAAGCCCTTCACACTTCATGTAGAAGAATGGTGGAACTAGGTTGCGTGTCTGCAGCAATTCAGTGCTCAGTATCTGGAAAACTTCTAAGATGCATATAAAAGTTAAAATGGGAATGCCATAAATTTAAAGCCTAAGAGATGAGAGAAATCTATTACCAAATAATCTTTTCTTGCTCAGAAGCGTTAGGTGGAGCAGTGAGGGAAGCCTTTGATTCATATATCCTACAACATCTCAGCCTAAGGTGAGCATTAAGCAAGCAGCACAACTGAAGGTGCCCCACAGGCTCCCAGGTAATCCCTGGGCTCAGCTGCAAGGACGGACTCCTCTGCTTTGTCACCTCCCAGTTCCCATAGCTCTTGGTCCTAATCTCAGTGACCTGAGCTACCTGCTGCCCCCTCACTCCCTGCTGAGTGACACAGAGTAGCACTGGCATCCGTGGGACCATGCTGTTAATCCGAGGTGCGGTCTGGCATCCTGACATGCTTTACAGGTAAATACATTTTGAACCAGAAACTGCCATTCACATACCTTCACCCACTATAGGCTCTGTTGCTAGCAGGTGATCCGTCATAAATACATATTAATTTGGCAGCAGCAATTCTATTTCTAACGGTGTCTGAATTATTCTCCATGCAACATTCGAAACAGGAAACAAACTGGCTAAGCAAATACTAATAGCACAACAAAATCTCTTAGCCCATCAGTTGCACGTGCACATGCTCTTTGACACTGGGTTTGAATGCCAGGTGTGTGGTGACAGCAGACGCATACGCAGCCCTGAAATAATGTTAAAAATACTCAAGTTCTTGCAGTGAGGCAGAAAGAGCATGTGCACGTACGTACAAACGTCACCTTTGTGAATTTTATTCCTAGATGAGTAATGCAAACAATGCAATCATAAAATATTCTTTTGGTACTTCTTTTAGCATTCATAGCATGCTCATGTGGTCTAAAAACAATTTAGACCGAACAAAAACTAGTGCTGCTTTTACTGATTCTGATATTGAATTCTTTTTCTCTCTGCTATCCCCTCCATGAATACACAGTGAGTCAATCTGGTATGTCTTGATGGTTGAATAAGCTCTTTGATTTTTGAATTATTTTGAGATTAACTGAATTTGAAATGTGTGCTGCATGCAATGTCTTGCTGGCACAAAAAGATGAGCTTTGTTATTGACAGAGAAAAGTTGCAAAGCCACATTTTTCATTACTACTCTGTATTGCTGTACTTGTGTTCCTGTCAGACTGCTGCCTGCCATGACAGCAGGGCCACCAGGTTGAAAAGTTCAATTTCCAATATTCTCTCCTGACCTGCTTGAACTTGAGAGAGTAACAAAGCGGTCTGTTCCAGCACAATAAAAACCCAAATTCTCTTTTATAAATAATAAAAGACAGTGGACATTACATTAGGCTGCTCAAAAGCTGTATAATGCCAAGAATGCATCACACTACACCTGAAAAACATATTTTTATCAGTATAATCTGTTATAGCATCACAAAAAGTCACTGAAGTTTCTGTAAATTCTCCCCTGTTGGTGCTCTGACCTGCTGTTAATCAGGAGCTCTGAAGAGCTGGCTGGCCACCTGAAAATTTCCAAAATTGTAAAATGACTTTAGAACATAGACAGAAGCACATATTCCTAAAGTTATTGTCCATGCAAATTACTATTACTGCTATAATTGCCATTGAAAAACTACATGTCAGTCTAAGAAGAACTGCCAAGCTGAATGCAGGAAAAAGCAGAACACAACAAAGAGTCTCATCAGATATGCCACCAAAACTGAGACACAGAGTCCCAGAAGCTTTGCCCTTTGGAAGAAGGGAGGGAGAGGAGGGGGGTGCTGGAGTGGCTAGTTCTCTGTAACATCCCACTAAGCACATGTTAGAAACACCGCTCTTAACAACCTCCCTTCTCTCCTGCCCTGAAAGGACCCTGATTTTCCTCTAATCAGCTTCCAAGAGTAGCCGCTAAAAAGTCTCCTGCAAACTTTGGGTGCTTGATATCTGACCTGTTCCCACCATCACTGCTAATGAACATTGGATCCCTAACTGCCACTTTTGATCCTGCTAAAAGAGCAAGTCAGAGGAAAGGACTTAAGTCTGTGTCCCAGCAAAATTCAAGCACAGAATCCAGAGGACCTCAAAATAGATCTGAAATGTACGAGCAAACACATTATTATTCAGGCTGAGCTTCACGAGATCTGAGGTCTGATGAAAGGGAGAGTATGACTCAGAGACTACGGGCTGTGATATGAGGGTGTGAAGTAAAGCTGCATAAAACTTGGGAGTGCTGCATTTCTTGAGAAGTGTAAATTAGGGGAAATTTTCAGTGAGCCCACAAGTATAGGAATCAGAGGAAAACCAGAGTTTTGTTCTCATCTGTTTATTATTGCTTTCCTTTTCCTTTGTCCAACTGAAAGTGTTTCGTGCATAGAAAATGCATTTGTAGTTCTCCTATTGCTTCTGTAGCACTTCACACCCTTTCTCTTTCTCAGCCTTCATTCTCTTCATTACCTCTGAGACTCCTCTCACCTTTCCTCTTCTCTCCTGCCTACCCTTTTTCAATTCCCCATTTCTCACTCCTTTCTTCATCTTTCCCTTCTTCCTTTTAGCTCAAATTCCTGGTGCTCAGGTTGAAAGTGTCCTACGACATCTAGATTAATTTTCATTTACTATTTAGACCTGATCAGCACATATACCAGGTGCTTTTTAAAGACAGGAAAAGAGCTCTTGTCCCATAGAGGATGCGCCTGTCCATTTCCAGAAAATCTATGGTGCTACAGTAAAAGCAGCACTGCTAATATTACGTTTCACTAGCTTCTCTGATGACTGGTGTAATTGAAATAAATTATGAATCCCACATGTGCCACACTAACAGAAAGCAATAAAACACAATATTTATGAATAAAGATAGCAATTATCTTATTAAATCAGACAGTAATGTTATTCTACCAGAGGACTCTTCATCTCACATTATAATCAATACTGATTATGATTTTAAAGGAAAGGCTCTTGCCATTACTATAACGAGGTCCCATAGATTTTAAATGGTAATGAAAGGTTTTCTGTAGAAAGTAGAATTCAGCAGAGTTATAACTAAGATTTTAAATCTATTTGGCTTTTGAGGTAGAAAGTCTTGGATATTAAGCCAGATTTTGACATCATTGGCACCAGTGTTAAGCTGATGTAATTGTACTGATATCAGTATTGTTATCCGAGTTTGATACCAGCATGACGGGAGAAAAATCTCAATCTTTTAAAATATTTTTTTTTTAAAGGTTGAAAGAACTTAATAAAGCACTCAATATTTCTGTAGCTATGTTTCAGTAGGTGGTAATTTTCTAGAGGTGTAGCAAACAACCTTGATTAAAAGATAATGATCCAAAATGTATGACTATTTCTGGAGCAGTTATTTTAGTCGTTAAAGGCAAAAATTATCACCAAGAAACATACACTTCATGCCTCAGATCCATGTCTATATTTGGGGACAAGTTTGACCAAGATTTTCAGAAAAAGTAAATTATTTCGACACTTCAGTTTTGGGCCTGTTTTCTTAAGATTTATCTTGGGTTTTCAATAGATGTACCCCCTGTTTTACACAGTCTATTTAAAGCCACAATAATGGTACTAAGGTCAGAGGTAAATATATTTACCAAAATTGAGTAAGCCATATAAATTATTTCACCTTGACATAGAATATTAAACCTGCATTTAACAGTGTTGTTCTAAAGAAAGAAAAAAAAATTAGTCAAAATAATTCTTTTCAAAATTATTTTCTCCTTATTTTTCTGCGCCGGAGGAAGGAAAAATGTAGTCATTGACCAAAGCTAACATCTTCCCACATGGTCCCAGTGCATCGATGCACCTAATCAACAAGGAAACATTTATTCCAACTTTAAAATACACCATAACCATAAATGAGCAAGTGGTGAGTAGAAACAATATTGAGTCCTATGGCATGGAGGCAGGGAATGACACTGTCCGCACTTGCTTGGGCTGATGCTCTCAATGTTTCTCAAGAAAGGGATGGGAGACATGCAATAGCAGGTTCCCAAACCAAACAGCATAATTCAGGGCTTGCTGCCGATTTGAAGACTGAGAAGGGCTAGGAAGGAGGGGAAAGAGAAGGGAAGCTTGTTAAAGGGGAATGCACTGAAACCCAAGAAGGATTTAATCATCTAACAATTTCCTTTGTGCTAGAGGAAAATGCAGAATTGTCATGGCTACCACAGAGCACAAGAAAAAGTTTCACTTAATGAGAATATGAACTAAGCATGAGCACTGCATTGCAGCCATTTAAAAATATTTCACAGATCACATGATGTGAACTGGGAAACCCATAGCTGCCACTATATGGGCAATAACAGCAGAAAAAGAGAGCTCAAGGAAGTGTATTAAGGTAGTGACATCACAGCCTCAGGCAGAAACCAAGGATACTGACTCTTGGGTTTTTTGATTGATTTTTTTTTTTATTATTATTATTTTACTCCACTACTTTGTTTGTAAATACTCGCTCCACTTCTCTCACTGTCTTCTTTTCAGTGTACAACCACCATTACAAGCACAACTCTATGCTTAGCATTTTTGCCTTGGTTTTATTCTCCTCTTTGAAATCAAGGGCACTTTTAGATAACGATATTCGTGAATGTCTCCTACTGTATATTCAGCACAAGTATTTTGACCCCATGCAGGAACTCATGATGCAGCTGACCACAGTCTTAGTAAAAGAAGCAGAGCTATAAAAATTTTTCCTAGCAACTGTGAAAATCCTGGGAAAGTTCCCTGACCTCCTGTTCCATTACTTGCAAGTAACATGCTCAGCCGAAGTTCTCTGACATCTTCTGGAGTTTGCAATTCTTTCAAATAACCTTTTACTAAGTTCTGTGTGAACCTACCCAGATTTACAGCTTTAGGATTAAATCGCTCAGACCTCAATGGGTTCTGTGTAAAAATGAGGTGAAACTGCAATGGCTTTGAGTTCTGCTTGCAATTTCAGGCTTGCTTTGAACTCAATATACAATGGAAAATACTCTTCAAGCCCAAGCAAGCAGTCTTTTGAAATCCTGTTCTCTTGGAGGTACAGTAGACAAGCTACCTCTGCACACTACTGGGAGCTTTTTTCCATGGTACAGGGTCAAAAGGAGGAAAAACACATTCTTGCCATTCTGACTAATATTTTCCATGTCCTAGTTTTAAATATGCGTCCATCCCCTTTGTTCAGTTTTCTCAGCCAAGCTCAAAGTTTTACCTCCCAGAAAATTTCACTTTCTGCAGCCTGATGCCAAAAATAACTTACTGTGAAGTTTTGAAAGCAGAGCTTATTTCCTTCACTCTTAAGATCTGTCTCCTCCTCCTTTTTTAACAGCTTACAACATGCCATATATCTAAGGAACACACTGGTCACGTCATTCGTATTCTACATGCCTATTTCCCTGCTCTTCAGCACCTCGGTGTTGTAATGGGCTTTATCCTATTCTAGTGTCTTCAGATTAGGTTTCCCATTAAACACTGCAGCATTCAAAAATTCAGTACTCCTCTCAGCAGATGCCAACAAGCAGGGTTTATTCTATAGGTTCCAACACCTCTTTCCTGTTACAGGAATGCAGACAAAATAGAATTTTAGGGGGAGTAGAAAAGAACCAGCAGAAATGTTTCTAAATTTAGCATTTATCGATCTAATCTGTCGTTGGTGACTTATTGACCTTGATATGTTAGCCTAATGATATCCCTTTTTTCCACACACTTAAAAAAGTTAACCGAGACCAAAATAAAGGGGGGAAAGTGGAATCTTTTCTCATACACATTGTCTTTCTAGCTTGTAATAAGCTTTGCTATTATTCCAAGATTTTCATATCGTGAGGCATTCTCCAGATCAGGTCACAGTTCAGAATGCACAGAACAAAGTCTAAAAATAAGAAATTGTTAATATATGTAGCTCATAACTGCAAATGATATCATAAAATTAGCCAAGTACTCCAGTAAGCCAGTTAAGACATCTTTTTTCTTTACACACAGAAAATAACAGTAAATCTGCAAGAATATCTTTAGAGATCATGCTGATGTACATGGAAGAACTATGCATTTGATGCTTCATTTCAGAAACAAGTACGATAACAAGATCATGTTCTTGTACCAAATCTGAGTTCTCCAAACTAACTAAAACTACCTAAATCCCTTTCTTAATATACTGGTACATTTCACGAGCTCATATTGAAAGAATCCTTTCTTTGATTTCTACATAAAAAGTGTTCAGTTTCCAAGTCTGTTTTGTTGTGGTGTTTTACTTTTTCTTTAACTATCAAATATAAATGCAACCTGGGAACTGAAAATGAAGTGGTATTTCTACCCTATTTCACAAAAATCACTACCAACGAGTATTGAGTAATCAATAATAAAGAATTAGTACTTAACTCATGGTTTCATTTGTACATGAAGCAGAACAGAATTCACCTCCCTTTCCCAAAGCTATATTGAGTTTGCAGTGTTAAGATTACCCAAGTGCAAAGTAATTTATTAACAAAGTCTACAGATATGTCTTGAAGAGAAATACATAAGACATGATCTAATACCCTTAAATCAGTTACACAATTCCCACTGACATCAATAGCTGAAGATGGGGATCATAGAGTATACATACTTAAAAAAGTCACACTTAAGACAAACAACTAAACTGCTCAAAATAGACTCTATGCAAAATTAAACTCTATCCAATCACTTTCTTAGATTTTATAGATTATTTAGAAGTTAGTTAACTAGGAAGATTCAATAATTCAACATCACATTAGACCAAGAGCAAGGTTCTGCATTTGCTCATAAATAGAAGTGCATAGAACATGATCATGTGTCTGCCAAGAATATTTCCTTGTTCCAACATAGCCATGCTTTCTCAAGATACTCTAATTGTCTCATTTTGGCAAAGATAAGTTTTCCAAATTAACTTCTACTGACCCTTGCTCCCTCCACCAGCTTCATAATTCTCATCATCGCCTTCAGAATGAATAATGTTTGTTTATTTCAGCTTCATTCCAGCAAACGCTTTCCATCAAACATCTGTCCCAAGATATGTACTAGCTGGAGGGTATAAACAATGTGTTCACCCTGTTTGCAATTTCTCACTGCCAGTCTTTTCAGCAGTGAGACTGTCTTGCAGCAATGCAGGCTGTGTACTCCAGGGACCTTCCACAAACACAATTGCATTTTCCACCCCCACTTTGCTGTTCCAGGCACAGCCTGATGCTCTTCTGTCCCCCCCCAGGTCAAAGCTAAGCTTTGTCAGTCTGGAGGTGTGCAGCTACCAGTCTGACGTTTGCTCAGCCATCAGTCAACTCCCATCCAAACAATCGTAATTATTTCCTGGAACAGATACACTATTACAGGCAACATGATCACTAACATTTCTGATGTGGAAAACTTAGAACAGTGAAGCAGCAAGAAGTCAGAGCACAAGAGCGTAAAAGAGATATTACTAATTACTATGAATATTACAACTATTGTGTGTGCACTTAATACTGCGTCTGCAGTTGTGGCGGTGAAGTACACTCTTCCATCAGTACAGTCTCCTCCTTTGATTTTTCAGCACCAGATAAGAAAAGAGGTGTTTACAGTCAGAAACAAGCATTTGATGCCAATTTCCAGGACACTTTAGAGACCCTACTACAGATGCTGACATTGGTCACAAGACCTTACCAGGATCCAAGAGCATTTTGCTTACTGGGACCTATTTAACCCAGTACCAACGCTTCATCTAGTGACAAGGAAGGAACCTTGGCTCCACGCCTCCTACAGTAGAGCTCAGATGTGTCAGGGAAGTCAAGAGGCTGATATGGTACCTGGTGAGCCTGCTAATATACCCGATACGGGGGCCACGGCACGGTGAATAGAGATTTCATGTACTATTGACATCTGAAAGTTGAAATTTTATGAACTGAAGCAGGCCAAGAAAGTCTGTATCATTTCTCTTTGGGAGCTTTTGGCTCAGTGACACCTATCCTAGGACAGTCCAAACTATAAAGCTTAGTCAGGTAGACGTGTTTTACCCCTGTAAGACAAGCATAACTCTGTAGAAAGACCCCTAGACATTAATGAAGATAAGTATTCCAACATGTTTCTTAGAAAATCAAGGCTTTAATGGAAAGAAAAGCAAAGCGTTATGCAAAAAAGGGGTGGAAAGATCAGGGAAAGGATGCAAGAAGACTCTTTCTTTACAGTTCCCACCATAGATGCACAATAGTCACTGCTAACAGGAAAAGCCAAGGTAAAGAAACTGTAACTGGACAGTATCAAAGGTGAGAAGGAAGCAAGAGAATAGTGAGTAAGAGCAAGCACAGGTAGATAGTGGTACAAAAGTGCCATCTACACTTATAACCAAGGACAGCGCTTAATGTTAACGAATGCATTAACATTCTCAGGCAATAAGCTTATACACTCATAGCATTAGAGGATTTTAACACGCCTTGAGTAGCCCGTTAAAGGAGGACAGGTAGTGTTTCATAAATTAAATCAAATACATTATGTGATCACATTTATTTTTATCTGAGCCTACACCTCTTGAATTTTTTATCACCTTAAAAAAAAACTATATAGATATGCCCTACAAACCCATCAATTTGTCAACTTTAGATTTTGAAATGCATATAAAATTTACACCCACTGAGCATATTTTTATACCCACATAAAAATTTATTCTGGCAGTGTTTTGCCAATATGTCATCTATAAAGTTTTGTTTAGACTTTTATACATATGTGTATATATATATATTATATAGGGGGCTAAGGTTGCTTTTCTGTTGAAGGGCTTTTCATCTTAGTCATATGAGGCACGTTTTCAGCCTCTGCTCATATTTGAGATATAGCATCTTCCGGGTGAAGAGAAACAGAGACCATATATGATCACTAAATTGGATTTCAAATCTGACTACAAACTCAGTAAAGACTGTAATTATGCTCTGCATAGTTGTTTCTGGGCAGGCAAAACGGCTACCTGCCTGTCTGTGGCTCCGTCTTGCAATGCAGGCACCAAGAGACTAGGTGATTTCACTGGCCAGATTACTTATTCCTACAAAAGGAGACTGCAGCTGAAGTCTGTATGGCAGCCTCAGCATTACAGCAACTTGCTCCTTGTTCAGGCAGGTTTAAGAACTAGATGACTCCAGACCCCATGCTGTGCTGTCGCTGCAGAAGTCATCTGCAACCTGCCTCGTGGCTGCTCGGCACCGCAGCAACACCTTACCTCATCATACCACCTTCCTGCAAATCTCTCTGGAAGGTTCTACAACACTGGGAGAAAACAGAAAAATGCCAGGCATATTGGCTGAATGCTGTGTTTGCACCCAGAGAAACTGACACAAAAGCCACTGACACCTTTGTATGTCCGTTTCTGCCCCAGAGCCACAATGCAGCCTTGTATCTCTCAGTGTGCATAAAGCAAAGTATCATCCCCACAAAACAAAATCTACAAACATATATCGCAATGTAATAGTCAGTAGATAAAAGATAAGGAGGCAGCTGCACCTGATGTTTAACTTGCAAGTGGAGGGGGAAGGGAGCGTGGAATGGCTTAAAACGGTAAACTATAGACATCCCACTTGAATGTAGAATACAGAAAAATCACTTTGTAAGGGTATTCTGATTATTACTGTAGTAGAAAACAATAACACAGATATGCCCATTTTCTTCTTAAGCTAAGTACCTGTCACATCCTGCTTGGTTCTTTTTATTCTCTCACAGGTTCTATTTGATTAGTGAGAGATAACTTATGAAAAGCAATTTCAAAGGCTGTACAGTACCACACTCATTTTTCCAAATGCTGCTTTTAATGGGTTCTGCACACTCTATGGTGTCCTGGGTTTTGTATTAAATAACCATAGAAAGTCACTGTGATACAGCTTCAATGATCGACTAACACAGATCTGATTATATCATCCAAGAAAAAAAGCTTTTTATGTTTCCTCTGGGCCATGGCTGTGTGGTCTGCTTTCCTTTGCTGTTGTGTACTTTGTACTCCTGTCTGCTTACTACCACCAAGACAGCAATTTCAGAGAATCTACATGGCAGGTAACTTGACAACACCACAAGCCAGCGAAAACTGCCTTCACGTTACAATTTGCCTTAAGCCGGAAAGATGAATTTAGGGCTAGAGTGAGAATTGTGTCTGTGCGTCTCCATTGACTATACACATGGAGAGTAATTTATCAGCTCCCACAGAGACCACCTAATTCCCATAGCACTCCAGGAACTTATTGGCATCCTTAAGCACTCAAACCCCTGTTTTATTTCCTTCCCTTGTGCTTATGCTGACACTTGGCACATCAGAAAGGAAAACCTGTCTTTGTCCACAGAGTAAGTACACAAGCTGATATATGGAAAATGTCACCAAGAGCAAGAATATAAAATCTTTTTCTCTCCATTTCATTGTGACTGCTCATACTGTCGGATAATCTTTGGCACAAGTAAAAGCAAAATTGTTGCTTTTGGGGGTTGGGATTTTAGTGTGCATGGCGCCATCTTGCACTCCCCTGTTACCAGGTTCATGCACGGAAATGCAGGAGAGCTCGGCTTCCCAGGCCCTCAGACCCCCAGGTGCTCGCTCAGTTCTCTTTCCTGCTAACAAAAGCCAATGCACTGGCCCAGGCAACAGAGCCCATGGCAGGCACTGTGCTGTCAGCCTGCGTCCTGCAGTTGTACGACACAGAGTCAGCAAACTAGCAAAGGTAGGGCTGGAAAGAACCCCTCTAAGGAGGCAGAGACCATGCCCTGGTCAGACAGGACCTTGGTAGCACAGCCGAATTTCAACCAAGCCTGAGCTCAGATCTGTGAAATCTACCACAAGACAGTCCTTTCAAACTCTGAATTAGCGAGCAGACTGAAAATTATCTCATTAATCTAATAGTATTTGAAACTGGCACAGCCAACTTAAGAGCATGTGCCCTCATAATTTAAAGCACACAGATAACTTTCTGCCTTCCCTGTTCCTGTGGATTTTCTACATTAAACAGTGTCTTTCACTTACATATCTCATCCCTAAATATTTTCAGATCTGACTTTTAGAACTGCAGTATGATTTCTGTTCTTGTGCTCCTTCACATGTGTGTACTGTGGAAGGGTATGTATGTATGAGGTAATTAATGTCCAATCACAATCAGATTTGTGTGCATAAAGTGACAAAAGAGCTTGAAGTCTGATTTTAACTAGCCTCTAAGGAGTTACTATAAATCCAAAATGTAATTCTTGAAAAGGGGCCTCCAAGACTAAAGTTCAACAAATTTAATAGTCAGCTGCAAGAAGATTTAATTCTGCCCCCCCATTCCTGTTCTTCCCCAGCTGTTAGCCAGCTATCCCTGCTCCTCCCGTGCAGCTCTGATCCTGCAGAGGCTGTGCTCAAGAAGCTGAACTAACAGGACACAACTCAATGGGTTTTTTCTTCCCCTCCAAGATTTGGGGTTTTTTTCCCCCACAATTTCGTTCAAGATATCAGACAAGCACTAGTGCTAGAGCAAGGAAATAGCAGGTGTGAGCAGACAGAAGAGACAACCGATCATTACAGTAATTTAGCTGCATTGCCAAAGTGAATGACTAAAAATCGAGAGCAAAACTACTTTAAATTAGAACAAAATCAGGCTCAACATAGGCCTTTCAAGCGCAGATTCAGTGTACTAATAGCAACCCCAGAGACAAGAACGCCTGTAGCTCATTTCTACCAACATTGCTTTGACTGCATGTTTATATGGTCTCTTACCAGTATGAGGTTCACCTGCTTTCCATGCTATAACTTTTGAGGCTGTTATTGATGCTCCAGTGTATAAATAATAATTAACTTCTGAAAGCAGAGGCTTACAAATGGCATTGTTTGATTTGCAATACATTTCACTCAATTTTTCTTCCGCGTAGAGAATTCTTAATGAGAAAGCTGACAAACAAGCAGCATAAGGTCTGTGTATTATTAAAATTTAAAACACATGCTGCATACACAGAATGTCAAAAGAATATGTTAATCAAGTACGAGTAAGCCAGCTTGATCAGCTCTTAGCTGTGATGGTGCAAAACTGGGGTAGTTGCCAATAGCAGAGTTACTCTGGCTCCTTATAACCACAGAAGATTTATCCAACCACATTAAAGAAAGTATAGACATCTACTCTGCAAACTCATGCACCTCTCGTATTCTCATGGATTCATGCTGATAATTCAGAATGCAATGTAAACCTTTGCGTTTTGTTTTACTGTAGTATATTGCCAGAACTAGGACATTCAAACTGTAACCCCAGGCCACGAAAGAGCAAGGAGGAAACAAACTTGACCATGAGCTACAACTCCACACAGAGCTTATGAAAAGATATCCAGTGCAGTCTTCAAAACATCCAGGCTTTGCATAGTCTTTTCCTCTCCTCAGTATTCAAACCATACATAGTACGCTACCTTTTATACACAGTAAAACCTAGTTGCAGGTACATCACATGGCTTTCATTTGGTCAAAATGATTCTTTCCATCCCTCTTAGAGAACAAACCCCAAAATCAGAAGACAAAAACCATTAGATGTTAGAGGATCAATTCCATTTCCTTAACTGGACTGTTAATATGAACTGATAAGTTCATATCTTATCCCTCTCCTTTGCTGCTCTGCCACAAAACAACAGGAATTGAGATACATAGTGATTCCTAAGGACTGGATTCTTACGTGCAATAATTTACAATAGTTCTTTTCACCTACAGCAACTGAGACTGTGGAGTTTTGTTACTAACTTAAATTCAGCTTCTCCCACTCAAGAAAGCAGGTTCTAGGTTTGTGTTTCCTTTACCGTATTTCTAATACTCAGGTCATCACTTACCTGCAGTTAAAGGCAATTGATCACTGAAGAACAGTTCTGCTTTATAAAATGAAAACACAAGAGAGCTTTTCCTAGCTATAAAATACTTTCCTCAAAAAAACCCAAAACAAAACAAAAAAAGTTGGTTATGAATGCTGTTCATAGTTGGCTCTGGTTTCAGTTTACATTCATTCATTTGTTGGTTCTGGGGTGGTGGGTTGGTTGGTTTGTTTGCTCACTTTTTTCAATAAACCCAGAGTAACAAAAAAATACCAGATTAAAAGAAGCTTAAACCCAAATGAGAATTTGTTGATGTCGTTACTGTGCAGCAGCAGAGCTGTATGTCACAAATGTGATTCCCATTGATAATAGTTTATAGCGGAAAGTCACAGATGTGATGGCACATGCAGCGCTTCAGCCACTGAGAGACACATGTCGAAGGCAATTCCCTTTACTGCACATTCATTGTGGGAGTAAATGAAAATGGATGGAATAGCATTTTTGTACAAATACTACGGGGAAATCTTGCTCTGCTGAAGCTGGGCATGTTCCGTGCCATCTAACAGCAGAATCTGCTTAAATGCATAAATTCACTGTAAAAATAGTATGTTTTGGAGTTTTTTGGTTTGGATTTGTTTGGCATTTTTTTCCTCCAATGAAGGGTGAATAATGAGCAGAAGTGTAGCAAGCAGGCAGGTCACTGTCTTTTTGCACCCATTTACATTATGTTTACAGTAGGTTTCTTAAAGTGGCACTTACTCCGTTTAACCAAGTTTTTCTATTGCAAGTGTTAATTTCACACAATCCATGGATTTTTTGTTAAAATTCTTTTTTTCTTGTTAGAATGATGTGCTGTGCAGAAACTGTGTTTGTTGATAGTTACTCCTTTCACAGGAGTTCCCTTGAGTGAACTCCATTGAGTTACTGCTTATGCCCCTGAGCTGTAGCATGGGCTGGGAAAAGATGCACAAAGAGGCGTGGAGAATACAGAAAAGATGTGATCAGCCAATTTTACTGCATAAATTCTTTTCAGACCTCAAATGTCTTCCTCTGTTAACATAAACCGTGCACAAAGGGAAGCATAAAAACTTCAGTGATTCGGGCCTTAAATGTTACTACTACAGGGATTTTCAACAATTTACTGGTAATATACCAAGCAGGAGAGCTAATGTAAAGCACAGAGCTCAGGGCAGGCACTCTTATAAGGGGATCTGCTGATGAACTGAATTCATGAGTCCAGATACTTTTTAAAGGTGAAAGAGCTGGTGCTTCAAACATTATCCCTGCATTTCTTTAAATAGTGTTGCTTTCCCTAGGACTGTAATTGCTTCTATTTGAATAACTGCCAGCAAGATCTTTTTACCAATAAACTCCATTGTCAGTGTCAGACTGATGTTACTTTTGATAACAGATTTAAAAAATAAACACAATTCATTTATCAACAAGTTTCAATCAATACCACCAAAGTTTATATTCAGAAGACATCTTCACTTTGCTTTTAAACAAATAATTTCATCATAACCTACTTCTCAGTAAAACTACAATAAGTTTTCACATTATATTACAGGAGCAATGGCTATTCGGTTCTAAATAATGGCTCCTTTGCTAGACAAGTCAATGGAAATTGATTTGTTTCAGCCTCCTGTGCTCACACACACAAAGCCTGCGTACAACAACCCTATTGACTTCTGAAAACAGTATTCAACCTTGCATCCTCAAGGACTCATGGCAAAATTTTTAAATCATTCCCCTCCTGCATTGTACCTTTTATGAACCAAGACTGCATTTAAATGTCAGTCTCAAGTGATAATACTATAAAGAGAAAATTGGTCACTGAATTGAAAATCTACTTTATATTGAAACATACAGCCCAGGATTGGAAATAAGAAGGAAGAAAATTAAGATGTATTGAACTGCAAAATGAAAAGCATTGACTGTATTTGCGGTAAAAGGAAATGGGCTCCAGCACCCTGTCTACACAGGGTTTTGGCACACAAGCTACCCTATGGGCTAGCCAGGCTGCCTGCCATAAAGCTCCCATCTGTACACAAAGTGTTCTGCATGGCAGACAGGCCTTTTCCAGTCCTGTGTGTACCGAATATTTTCTCTCTTCTATAAACAAGAACATTTAAAAACAATTAAAATAAAGATTAGGGATATTAGCACGGTAGAAGCATTAAGTGCAGTATCAAAGAGACAAGGGACCATATGGTCCATCAAAATCTGTGTTTATAAGCCCTGGAAATACAAATCAACCATTTTCCCATCCTTTTAATCCTTCCTTTCCTATTTAAATCTGATTATCAACTTCACCCCTACATATCTAAATGAAACACATTATTGTTGCCACGTTTTACATTTCACGCACTGCTGTAAACAAAAACATTTGTGAAAAGTCCATATCTGAATGCCTCAAGGCTGACGCTTGACCTCAAGTTTTTGAGTTAGTTCCCATCTCACATAACTTATTGGTCCCCACTTGTTTACTCCTTTTTGATCTTTTCTATAACATTTAAGAGAGCACCTTTGGCACCTAACAGACTCCATAACAGCAGCTTTGTTCACACACATCACAGCAATATTTGCACTTACATTTCATAGAATGGTTTGGGTTGGAAGGGACCTGAAAGCCCATCTAGTTCCAACCCCCTGCCACGAGCAGGGACACCTTACACTAGACCAGGTTGCTCAGAGCCCCGTCCAGCCTGGCCTTGAACGCTTCCAGGGACAAGGCATCCACGGCTGCTCTGGGCAACCTCTGCCAGTGTCTTGCCACCCTCACAGTAAAGAATTTCTTCTTAAAGTCTACTCTAAATCTATCCTCTTTCAGTTTAAAGCCATTCCCCCTTGTCCTATCACTACATGCCCTTCTAAAAACTCCCTCTCCATCTTTCCTGTAGACCCCAGTAGGTACTGGCAGGCTGCTACAAGGTCTCCCCAGAGCCTTCTCTTCTTCAGGCTGAACCACCCAAACCCTCTCAGCCTGTCTTCATAGGAGAGGTGCTCCAGCCTCTGAGCATCTTCACAGCCCCCTCTGGACTCACTCCAACAGGTCCATGTCCTTCTTATGCTGGGGTCCCCAGAGCTGGACACAGCACTGCGGCGGGGTGTGTGGTGTGTAAGGAGAGTGGAGCAGAGGGGGAGAAGCACCTCCCTCAACCTGTTGGTCATGCTTTGTTTGATGCAACCCAGGTTATTGTTGGTTTTCTGCGCTGCAAACACACATTTCTGGGTCACACAGAGCTTCTCATCAACCAACATCCCCAAGTCTTTCTCCTCAGGGCTGCTCTCAATCCATTCTCCACTCAGCCTGTATTTGTGCTTTACTGCACTGCACACAATGCCAAGTGTCTAGTGATTGTTACCCTTGCACTTACCCTGTAGTATTAAGCTTCAGAGTTATTTATACGACAAAAACCTTAGAAGTGGGCACTTGAATATGTTTTGTTGGCTAACCCTCATCCAAAACGGATGAATAGGTGATTTTTGTTGTTGTTATTCCTATTATACCAGTGTAAATACTGCATTATTTACTAGCTCACTGAGCTAAGTGACCTAACAGAAATCTGAAGCATGGCAGGAATCAGTCCTGTTCTGCTCCTTAAGCTTCTCTGCTGGGTTTTCCTTTAGGAACAGGGAAAGAATTAACATGCATGTGCAGTACATAGCACAACACCGTGAGACTGTATCACACATAAGAATGGGTAACAGTAGAAACAAAAATGAACAGCTGACCACAAAACTTTGTTTTACTGGAAAAGAAGATGTGTGAAGTGTTTAAATGCACTCTCATTAGCATGTTGTTTATCTACGTTCCTTAGAACAAGAGAGATATTTAAACTTCCATACACAAACATGTATCTTCTCCCTTGCAGCATTATACCTTCTAGGTCACCTTAGCTGAAGGTTGGGCCTTCAGAAACGCTTATGATCAGATATGTGAATCATAAATCTTTAGACTGTACAGCTAGATGTTTTCACTGATGCAGTGTGGAGTAATATGAAACTACTGTAGCAGACAACAACTTTCAAAGTTATTCAGCAGTGCTCCAAAGATAGATGAAGAGCCTATGAAGGCCGACACAGACCATTCTGATACCTGACTAAACTTCCGTCCTCCTTTCTTCCCTCCCTCCATTTATTTTTTTAAATATTTACACATGAACTGCCTGACCCTGAGCAAAACTAACGTAACAGAGACTTGAACTAAGCACTGGTCTTGTAAGAATCACTTTGAGGCCTTAAATCTCAGCATGCCTGAGAATAGCCCTCGGATAAGAAGCGAAACCACAGATACAAAACACTTTGGACCACAGCTGTACATGTCACAGGGATTTTTCTTGATATTATCACTAAACATTACTTTGAGATAGCCTTGATTTCTTTTCCTAATTTCCACCAGTCCCATTTCAGTTATTTCACAGCAGAGCCTGTACTTAACTCAAATCATGACAAGCCCAGCCCAGAGAGAAAACAGCATCTTTTCATTTCCCCCTTCTGACAAGTAGGATACAACTTGAATAAACCAAATTAATAATATTTTTCAGTAAATATGAACGTTCATGTAATAGAAGAATATATTAAAAAAAAAAAAAGTTTTTCCACTGAGGCTGGTGCTTCTTTTAGTCTCAGGGCTCCACAGGAACTTTTACTTGCTGTAGTGATACCACATAGAGCTGGTACTAACCCCAGGTCAAACGGCTGTAACGTGATTTGAATGTTGCTTTAAGGTTTGGTTTTTTCTTCTAACCACTCAATGTCACTCGAGGTGCTTCTCCTCTTACAAACACATTTTTTATATCATCACGTCAGATATATTAACATTTTGTCTCTCTCTACCCACATTTACTGCTGTGTTCTAAAACTCATTTCTTCCTCCAGGTTACAGAATAATAAGCATCCATTTGCTTCTCATAAATGGCCTTACAACTATTTAAAATTACTCTTTCCATCCTCTGATCTAACCTTGCCTCTCTCTTCTGTCAATTACTTCTTGATTGCTTCATTAAAACAAGAAGTATCCCTTTTTGACTGACATCACCTGAAGCGATATGCTCATCAACTGGAAACAAGTTAGAAAACAAAAGACCTGACCATAAACCACCAGTGCAACACAAATCTCACATATCAGAAATTCTATTTCCAGCTCTGAAACAAGCAAGTGAAAGGATTTGAAGAGACCCGCCTACAGTTTTGGGTGGCTATGTTTAACAAGGAAAGACAGGGATTTAACAGTAAAAGGCCGATTATAAAAGCAAAATTAAGGAATTTGACTTGTTTACCTGATTAAGGAAGGACATAAAACATCTCCATCAGCATCAGAACAGAAACAAAATCACATACAGTAATGACGAGAACTGAGAAGCAAAAGCATTACTGTTAGAAGTTATTGAAAGGTTCTAAATCAACAAAGAAACATGAGAGCACTAAGGATGCAAACACTTTTTTTCTTCCCTTTTAAAACTGGGGCTTGATCAGCTTAAGGAAGAAACTCTGTAGTATAAACTTGTAATAGCAGGGGATTAGACATAGACATGGCGATCAAGTTGATCCTTAACAGCCCAGTGTATGCATGAAGGAAAGATGTTTAGTGTAAACCTGGGGGTTATATAGCCAAACAAGATTATCCTATTTGGTATGGAATATTTGCAAGAAAAAAACCACCAGGAAAGATAAAAGTCATACATCTGTGAGAATGAAAGCCTTCTGCTCAGGGGGAAATAATTGTTGATTACTTTTGGGAAAAAATGAGAGAAAGAGAGACTAGAGAGTTGTTATTCCCAGAGCGTTAGATGCATTTCTGAGCACTCCAGCTCGGACCAGATGGTGGCAGCCAGCTCCGAGAGGCGGGAATAGGACATGGTTTGCTCTACCACAAATCAGGCTACATTCAAGAGGGATCCCTTCAATAAGGGAATGAGGAACAAGAATGTGCTGTTTCTGAAAACACAAGTCATCTCCCAAAGGCTCTTCCTAAGCTATGTCATAGATAAGTTTCATGCTAGTTCTTGAACATCACTGTTCCGTCAGCGCAGCTAAAAGAAGCTTAAGACAGGCAGAAAAATGAGAACCATGGCTCAAAAGTCCTCGCTTCTGTATACCTGTCTTAGGAAGGTCCTGGATAAAATGAATTCTGAGTCCAACTGTGTTCAAAAAACAAAACCCAGAAGCTTTCAGCTGCACTGTTTCACAAGGTGTCCCAAAAAAGACCAAAGGCAAAGACTGATCTTGATCTCACTGAACTCAACTGAATTCCCATTAACTTCCAGGGGACAATTCTCAAGCCAGGAATCACAGTAAGAGGCAGTGAAGG
Organism: Falco rusticolus; assembly: GCF_015220075.1. Classification (NCBI taxonomy): domain Eukaryota; kingdom Metazoa; phylum Chordata; class Aves; order Falconiformes; family Falconidae; genus Falco; species Falco rusticolus. Next base: position 5,423,643 of record NC_051200.1, on the reverse strand, counting down.
AGAAATAACAAAAGATAGGCATGGCAAGCACACGTGCTGAAGCTAGGTCTCTAGCCCACAAGATGATGTTACAGCCCTATATACAGCATCAGGAAGCCTGTAAATAAATAGAATTATTCTTCACTATTTTCTTCTTATACCTTTCTGGGTGTTTGGATTGGGTTTGTATAGTGGGTTTGCATGCCAAAGTTTTGGTAGCAGGGGATCTACAGAGGTGACTTCTGTGAGAAGCTGCCAGAAGCTTCCCCCATATCCAATAGAGCCAGTGCCAGTCGGCTCCGAGAGGGACCCACCACTGGCTGAGGCCGAGTCCATCAGTGACAGTGGCAGTGTCTCCGGGATAACATAATTAATGAGGAGAAAACAAATAATCTGCACAACAAGTTGCAGCCGAAGAGAGGAGTGAGGAGTGAGAGTAACAGCCCTGCAGACACACAGGTCAGTAAGAAAGGAGGCAGGAGGTGCTCCAGGCACTGGAGCAGAGGTTTCCCTGCAACCATTGGTGAAGACCATGGTGAGGCAGGCTGTCCCCTTCAGCTCATGAAGGCATGGTGGAGCAGATCCCCACCAGCAGCCCATGGAGAACCCCACACTGGAGCAGCTAGATGCCCAAAGGAAACTGTGCCCCATGGGAAGCCCCTGCTGAAGCAGTTTTGCTGGCAGGACTTGTGATTCTGTGGGAGACCCCGGCTGGAGCAGTCAGTCCTTGAAGGACTGCACCCCGTGGGAGGAACGCATGCTGGAGCAGTTCATGAAGACTGCAGCCTGTGGGAATGAAACAGGTTGGAGAAGTTCATGGAGAACTGTCTCCTGTGGGAGAGATCCCACGCTGAAGCAAGGGAAGCGTGTGAGGGAGGAAGGAGCAGCAGAAATAACATGTGATGAACTGACATAACACCCATTCCCCGTCTCCCAGCATTGCTCAGAGGGAGGAGGTATTCAGGAATGAAATTGAGGCCAGGAAGAAGGCAGGGGTGGCAGGAAGCTGGTTTTAGGTTTTTTATTTTAGTTCTTACTTGAATGTTAATAAATTGAAATAATTTCCCAAAGCTAAAATTTGGCCCATGATGGTAATTGCCAAGTGATCTCCCTGTCCTTATCTCAACCCATAAGCCTTTTGTTATATTTTCTCTCCCCGTCCTGTTGAGGAGAGTGGATATATCAGCTTTGGTGGGCACCTGGCATCCAACCAATGTCAAACCACCACAGTTCAGTTAAGATCTTGTCTACAATAGCTGCAAAAGAAGGAGCATTCAGACCTGAATCTTGTCTTGCGGACCAACTCAAAACTGTTCCACAGAATCATTTGCCATTGCCTGTCATCTTTGAGAGACTTCAGTACTTGGAAGCTGCAGCAGAGGCTTTCCCTAAAGTCTCAATATTTAGTATTTCATGAAAACATCAACTTTAATTTATAAATTAAATCTTCAGTCCTTGAGTTGGCAGGAGAAAGATTGATGCAACTGTAACTAAAAGGATCTTAACATAGAAAATAAGTCTGGAAAAAATTAACTTAAAAAAATAGGAAAACGTATGTTTGATTATGCAGAGCAGACTCTGAAAACTTGGCATGGATAGCACTGTGCCAGACTAGAGCACAGGGTGTAAGCAGACATCACTGGTGGGATGCAACAAGAAACAAATCTCATTCACATGTATGAAATCAGACAGAGCAGGTGAATAGAAATTGATTAATTAACAGCATGAATATTAACAAGATCAATGGTGAAATCTAAAGCTGCAACTGACAATAACCAGTGGGAAAATTATTAATAGTGAGGTGCACCTAAGCTTCATTTTCTTTCCCTTTTTCCACAGTTAACGATAAACATCAATTCTTTAAATAAATTTTAACCACAAGGTCACATACTGAGCAGCGTGTGAACCTTAGCAATAGGGAGGTAGCTTCTTTGTGGCAGCTGCTGCTCCATACCATCACACTGCTAATTATTTAAAACCTGGTGTTAGAATTCACAGCACAGTACAGTTTATCAGTCCAAAGTAAGCAACAAGACACACGTCTTTATCCCTGGAAATTATGACCAATTTGTGGAAATGTTACTTCTCTCATTCTCTGGGGTGTTTTAGTAATGTGACATGAAAAGGTGCCTTGCTGTTTCATCTTGGTAATGGCCAACTTTTCAGAGTGATAACTGGATGCTAATGTTCAAATACTTACAAAGAATACAACATTTATTTTGGCTAGTCAGAATCAAAACACTGTCATTCATGCTTCATCCAGCTAGCAAACAGAAAATGCAACTCACTCCTCTAACTCTAACATGCATTTAACCCTGTGTGTCCAATGAATGCATGTAACATTCCACCATCCTTCATTATTTCACACCTTAGACTTCTGATGTAGATGAATGAAATACAAACTGCCCAGCTAGTGCTGGACTAGTAATGAAGGAGTTAACAACTAAGAAACAAAATACTTTGTTTCCTCCACTTTGTCACTGTTTTGTAATGTAACATTTACCATTAATTAATTACTGGAAGTCTCCATTAAGACTCTTAACATTTAGACTAAAAGTTCAGCATAAACTCAGGGTCACTGTTTACAGTGCTCCCTGAGCAAGCAGTCTTAATGCTTGGAAGAAACCATGAATGTTAAAAGATACAAGGCAAGTATAATCAGGAAATGAAATACAAAACTCTAAAAATATCCTCGTGATCTATGCATGTAGCCGTGGTGTCTGACAAATTCAATTAAATCTGTCATACATCATTCCTACACTATTATTGATAGAGACATAGCAGTATTGAATTTTAATTATTCAGCTAGTATTGATCCCACAATAATCTGGTGAAAATCATCTCAAGTTGTCAGTACCCCTAGGAGACAACAGCTATTATCTAATTATAAATCACACTGTGTCATTTGATAAAAGGTTAGAGCTTTCTTTTCACAAATTTTTGCAGTCAGATTCTCATGTATAAATCAGAATAACATGATTGTCTGCAAATGCTAATTATTTTCTTCCCATTGAGCATCTATTCCATTACCATGACGGACTCGTAAAAGTGAGCTCTTGGTGCATATAGCAAATTCCCAGAGATGCAGCAACAATTAAGGAATTGGGATTTCAGATTTTTATTCCATATTGACCTTGAGCAAGCATTTGTAACACTCGCAGGGTTTGCATTTCCTCCAAGGAGAAGAGTGGGACAATATCTGCAGTGCCCACCCTTGTTAACCACTTTGAGATTCTCAGAGAAGAGAGTCTGAAGAGCAGCAAACTTTCCTTTTCAGCTTTTAGGCGAAGACAAAGAGGCTGGCTGTTAATCTTGCAGAGTGCTTTCCTTCTCTTCCAAAAATCTTTCCCTCTGCACCCCGTGGCTGTTATCAGGGAACTGGGTGGCTGACACTGTCTATGCATTTTCTTTTTCTCCCCTCAAACCCTGATTTATCACTCCGCTTAGGACAACAAAAGGACACATCACCTCGCAGTGACAGTGATGCAAGAGAAAGGGATGGCACCACAGGGCCAGGGGCACACAAACACCCCTCACCTATGCGCAACACGAACCCAGGATTCCTGTGGCAGCTCCTGCTTGCCCACGCTGCATCCCCTGCTTCCACACAGCTCATTTTGCCGTCCTCTTTGTTTTGTGGGTAGCAAATTGCCCTGTTTTCAAGTGACTTGTAAAGAGAGTCGCAAGATGCCTTGCTGTCACTTCACTGCCCAGTCTCATGCCTCACAATGCCAGGAAGCTTATTCTTAGAGGTAAGTAGTATTCCCACAAGCTCAGCCCATAGCCTGCAGCAGAGAGGTACTGACAGATGAGAACAGCTATGATATACTGCTGACATAACAAAAGCACCCACAAGTTCGAGGTAATCTTGCATTATTCAGCAGTCCCAAAATCACCGCTCAAGGAGGTCTCCAGCAGTCCCTTACAGACACACCACACACACACACCTTCTTCATCCTTTATTATTTGGAAAAGACGTCCCATATCCAAAGAGACCTGTTCTTAAATCTGCTCATTTGGGCCCAGAGGAGGGAGCGTGCATTCCCAAATCACAGTGAGAGTCCTAGCAACCATCTTTTTCCTTTTATGACAATTGGCTCTTGGCTCAAGCACCCTCCACTGACCAACAGCTGCAGCACTATCACGCGGGCAGAGAAGTGCCAGCCTATTTACTGCTTCGGAGATCATAACCAGCTTCTTGAGCTCTGCTGAGAGACCCAAGGGCAACCGGTGCAGCTCCCCGAGTAAGGTAGTCAGAAGGAATCTTTACACACAATCCAATAGCATATGACAGACGGTAGCCCTGCAGGGTACATTTATGTATAAGGAAAGAGGGTGATAAAAGTGCCTGATCATTGCTCCCTAAAATACAATGACTTAAACAACTGCAGTGATGGTCTGTAATAAACGCACCGTTCAGTGTCATTCTGGGACTCCCTTTTTTCCCCACACACGCCTTGAACTTTATGATACAGAAATAAGGATAAAATAAATGATCAGCGACAAATGGCCTAAACTGAGAACATGAAATCTGAAAGGCGAGGTTAAATATTTAGAAAACTGTAAATGTCCTCCTTCAGATTTGAATTTTGTCCGATTTGAAAATGTCACTATTAAGTCAAGGACAATTTAGAAACTAAAGAAATTTTTCAGCTGAAACAAGGGACATTTTGGAAAATCAGGTTCAAATGAGAAATGTACACGTGAAAGCTATCACCTGGCACTCATTGCAGCCTGCAAGACCTGAGTGGGCTGTGGTATTCACTTGATTTTGTCAATGGACATTTTTACACTTGTATTGGAGACCTCCAAAATTGTGACATTTTCTGCAGCTAATGGATTCAGAGACTCCACTGGGAGATGGACTACAAACCTCCTTTCCCTAACGCTGCCCTGAACTGAAGGATCTTTCAGAAAAAAAGGAGGGGTTTTTATTATTAGCAACAGCCTTAGATTAACGCCTAACCTATGCACTATTGTGGGACTGAGGGACTTTCAGGGTCCCCCTGTACGTGTTACTACCAGAAACTTCCAATAATACCATAGGTTTTAAAGACTGAGTTCTAGTTTGAAGGGAGAACTACCATGGAATAACCGAAAGGCTCCCTTGCATTTCATTTCACAGAATGCTAAAACACGAGGTGGCATTAAAAGCTCCTCTAGCTAACCTTTGCAAAGCCACTCCTAGCACATCCAGGTGAAATCAGCACTGTGTTCACTCCCTGTTGCTTATTCATTCTTCATTTTCATTCTTCTAATTACCCCAAAACTTTCCCACACAATGCAGTACAACAAGCCACTACAAATAAGAGTAGAAAATCCACAATGTGATTCATTTAAGCTACCACACAATTCTCAGTCACTTTTCATACCTCAGCCAAATTCACCTCAGTCCTCTAAAAAAGCTGTGTGTCCTCAGCCACCGCTGCCCTGAGCCACCTTGGTTCTTTTTAAATACTTAATTTTATGACTCTCTTCTATCTTTATACATCCTTTCTATATTCAGTCCTTGCTTTATATCATGCCACTCTCTGTGGCCAGTTCTTTTCTGTAATTAACCTCAATTAACCATAACTATCAGTGTTTTTTCTTACTCCAAATGTAACTTCTCATTTTGCTTCCTCTTTAGAGTATTCTATGTTGTGCCAAAAACTTCATGGATAAACATACGGGGAAACACAGCCTCAGGTGTGTAATGGTGTGTAGTTACTCTATTAGCAATAGTAACACAAAGCCAAAGCAAACCTCCAGAAGGCACCTAAAGGAAAACAATGCCAAGAAACGCCAGGCTCACCATGCACCATTTCTTCCTGTTCTGCCTGCAGAAATGTCTCTGCTTCTCATCACAGTCCAGTTCTACCTGTCCAAACCCACCTATAACTCTAGATTAGACCTGCACACCCATCACCACATATTTCACAGGCTGTGAATGCAGAAAAGCACCGTTTCCTTCTCTGCATGGCAACTAAAATAGCTCAGGTCTGACCTGAGAGGAAAAACTGTACTTCTTCACAGTGTGCAATCCAAATCTGAGATTATGCCTAGCAACAAGGGAAAAACTGTGACAAAACACAGAAGAAAACCTACCTGCTAGTTCTGAAGCAAATGCAAAGTTGTAAAGAAACCCGTATTTTAAACAATCCAGGGGGTTTTGAAAACTTGAGGACTTGTGCAGTTTGAAAAGGCTACAAGCTTAAAGGCTTGAATTATCCCAGACAAATGACTACATTTCACAGGCAGCACAAAAACCTGCCAACTGAGTAATGGCAGCTCACAGGTGTACAGAAAATCTGCATCTAAACGAAGGTAAAAATAAAGAAGAAATTAAAGCAGGACTGTGAAGTGTTCAGCTTGGAGAACTTTCCCAGAGAGGCCATCCATCAAACCCTGCACTATGCACAAACAAGGTATCAGACCCATGCAGCACGTAACATTTTCTCATTGAGACACTTGGCATTATTTCACATGTCTAATTTTGTGTGATTTTTTCCCTGAAATTTAAAATGTTATTCAGTCATTTGTATTTTAAACCTTTTGATTATAACAGCACATTTGAATATTCTGTGAAGTGCAGTATCAATGATTTAGAGATTAACAGCACAAATAAGATAGGTTCCCAAACAGCGTATGATAACATTTGGTAAATAACAAATGAGATACTATCAGTGATTTGGGGTCCTACTGTATAACAGTAGCTTGTGTCCTTGTCCTAAAAATGTTGCTGCTGCATCTCAGTACACCTTTATATCACAGAACCACAGAGCGGTTGGGGTTGGAAGACACCTCTGGAGATCATCTAGTCCAAGCCCCTGCTAAAGGCAGGTTCACCTAGAGCAGGTTGCATGGAGTTGCATCCAGGGTATCCACCTGTCTTCCTAGAATATGTGGTAGGATCACTTCAAAACTGTGAAGGTCTCAGCAGAAGTTACTGAGTAAAACACTCTGGTGCAGCAGACCAGAAAAGCAAAATGACCCATACCGGCCTTAAGCTGCAGGACTATAAAAATGTCCATAAAACCTTGATCTATTTTTTAAATAACTTTCTTTTGAAGACTTCAGCTTTATTGTCAAAAAGCTAAACCGAAAAAAATTTCATTGTTTCAACAAAACAATCTTAACATTATGGAGACAGAAATAACCAGAAAGCTACTTTCCGATGAAATAAAATTTTGATGGAAAAGCAGTAGTAATGTTTGCAACAATAGCAGCACATTTTCAAACCAACACTGAGGACTTATCTGAATTCTAGTCAAATTTCATCTTTTCTGGTACAGTATATAAATTCTTTTCATCTAATATCTGTACCATCAAGTGATCTGATTTAGTGTGGTACATATTGAAAAAGTAATCAGATCCAGATAAAAAACAGAGCCCTTCAAGCAAACTAAGTGGCTTTCCAATGTCCTTGTTGACAGTGTTTCCTAGGAATTGCTGAGAAGTGATGAAGACTCACAATGAGAGGCAGAAAGACAAATGATGCGGTTGGACATTAATAGCTGCTCCTGCTCCCTTTCTGCTGAACGTACAAGGAACATTAACTAGCCAGACCTGTGAACTCATCACATTTCAAACACTGAATTAAAAAATACGTTTTCTGAGAAATGTAACAGATCCCTGAATTCATTCCTCTGTACAGGATGCTGGCCAGCTCACCCGCAGCACCACAGCCACACAATTAAAGCTGCAAGAGGAAGATCCAACAGAATCAGAAATACGTGCAAGGTAGAAAATGGATGATCAGGGCATAGTCCCAGGCCCTTGGTATAGCTCCCCAGATAATCCACTGGTTTGAACAAAGTAAAAGCATTACTGGATGACCAGTTTGTCCCTGTTCACTGTAGGGCCATGGGGAGGTAGACAATATTTACTATTTGTACCATGAGCCAGCCTTGTTGCCTGTGATGCAACACTTCTCAGCTCACAGCAAACCACCATTCTTCAGCTTCTTGTACTGGCATTACTGGGTCAGCTCAAGGAAAATCACGTGCCCCAACTTTCTTCATCGGTTGCTGGCTGAAAGCTCGGTGAGAGTTCATACTTCCCTTATATCTTAGACCACACCATCTGCCACAAGATTCATACTGATCTACTACAACCCAGACAAAAAAAAATGGAAATGTAACAAAGGAGTTAGACAAGATGTTTGCTCTAAATTATTATGGTCAGCTAGTTGTGAGCTTTGACTGATCTTCAGAGCCTCACTTGAGATTTCCTAACCCAAATTATTATATGAACTGTGGGGCTGCTCTTCACTCCCCTGATAACCGTAGCTGCTACTGGAAGATTCTTCAGGACTATTCTGTGTACCACCAGGTGTCCCAGTCCTTCTACATCCTTTCCCAATGCCTCAACTGGATTTTTGGAATTTGAGTCTTTTTTACTGCTAAAACCTTATGGGACCACACACATCATTCAGTGGGTTAAGATGATCTTATTTACCATTTTGTGCTCAAACAGCCTTCCACCACAGGACAGGATAAAAACCACACAAAAAGCAACACCCTCAATCAGCCCAGGATGGACAAGGACAGCACAACCTTGATTGTACTTGAGTGATATTTTATGGCACAGGACAGGAAATGGAAAGGAACTCCATTTCAGGCATAATGATAAGCTGCATAAATTGTCTGGGGTGTTCACTATAAAATGACTTATTTCTGTCTCTGTAAGTATTTATCTATAAATAACATCAATGCTGTTCATGGTATTTTTCCCCTCTAGATGTCTTATGCTGCTGTCACACTCACTTGACCCATTCATCTACTACAGCTGACCTGTGCAGGAACTTTTGTAGTAACCTCATCTTCTCTATCTTTTCCTCATAGATCCACACCAAATTGCAGCATGGTGAAATAGCTCTGTCACTCAATGTACAGATATAGCAAGGGATCCAGTTGCTCTGAACCCTCCAGGATTACTTTGCTCAACCTGTTTCACTCCAAGGGTGAAGAATTAATGCTTTGCATTCGATTTGTTTTTTCTTTTCTTTCTTCCCTTTTTTGTGTTGAAGGAAATGAAGCCACATGCATTTCAGTTATTACTACTACCTAAAACCTTTCCAATAACAAGGCATATGGACAGCTAAACATGCACAAACTAATCAGGTTTTACTGCTTGTTAGAGCGTCACACTTATCACGTTCCCTGATCAGCCAAGCTTATTAGTTCGCTGCGTATGATGGTCACAAATTTGCATCTATTATCCACTGTCTAGAGATTTAAAAGCTTCCTGTTCTGCAAAGATTATCCATCAATGGAAGCAATTCTTAAGGGAGAGAAAAGAATATGTTAGTTCGATGCTAGCTTTGCTAGGCAGGCCTTGTTGGATTTATCATCTTAATTATTACATTGACTGAAGCCATTGCCGCTGGTTTTATCCAACTATCTCAGAACTGATTGGCAATGTATTAGTAATTATTAGTAATTATTGTACTAAATACTCTTCTGAATCATTAAGAGCATAAAACAAATGGGTCCTTCCTTTTCTTTTGTTTAACAATAGTTCATTATATGTTAATGAAATCAAGTATGTACCTGAGCAGATGTGAAGTACCTTTGGGTAGCACAGCAGCAATTTAAGAAACTGCTTCACCCTGCCCTGCAATTGCCACATCACCCAAGGCCCAGTTATCAAGGGAGGAAGCAGAGGTGGCAGGACAGGGCAGGCTCTCAGCCCTCTGCAGATCACGGGAAGCCAAGAGGCTCTACTTGCTTATTTACCTTTTGAAGGGTGCAACTAGGAATTCTATTATTCTTAATTTTAGACCATAGAGGAATGGAATAAAGATGAAAAATCCTCTTTAAAGCTGGCTAGAGCTTCTGGTTCTCCACCTCCTCCCCTTAGAGTGAGGGAACCCACATCATCGCTGCTGTTCCACTGTAGTAGTACCTCCCATTGCCTACAGTTTTGGTAAAGCAATCTGTCCTCTTCTAATGAGTTAACATGATTTATTCTCTTTAACTAAAAACCCTCTGTCACATACTAATCTGCAAAGTGCTCTTGTGGGGTTTTTCCTCCTCCCCTCGCCCCCTCCACAATTTAGCTGCCTCATATGTTTTGGGATGTTTGTTAAGGATTTACTCTTTCTCTGGAATACTGCACCCAACGTGGTCTCCTTTTCAGCAACCCACGAGTGTATCTAAAATGTATGGCCCTTTTCATCCCAAATGTACCGTTTATTTTACTTAGTTTTTAAGAGATTCTGGGTACAATTCTACTAACAACACAGGCATGTGTGGTGCCACATTGCACTGAATAGCAAGTAACCAACTCCTCATCTCAAGCATGTATTTGTACATGATAATGCATAGATATGCAGTCAACCTCCAAAAATAAATTACAGATAATCTTTATCTATTTACATATTCCCAGCAGTGGAAGGGACAACTGCAAATCAGAGCCAAGTGGTTTATCTTCCAAACATCAAGGTTAACTCATGTGGGGTTCTGTATTGTTGATTCAATCTGGCTCAGTTTTATTTTCTTGATAGTGCCAGTCTCCTTTCCTTCTCATTATTACCTTCAGCCAGAAATATTTTTTTTAAATAAATAATTTAAAAAAAAGACTGATACTTATTCCAGACATGAATCAGCACACAGAAGATAGTGCATGAGCATTCAGGCTGGCATCTTCCCTAAAGAGATTAATTGTGGCAAGCTTGCTTGGCCCTGTGCCACTTTATACTCCTGCATAACAGCGTCTGCATGGCATTTCTGTTTGCCATCCTGCCCCTCCAAATAAGCATAGATAGTTAGTGTAATTGTGCTCTCTAACAAATCTAAAAGAAGGAATAAGCTGCCCTTTACTTTCTGCTCAGGTCAGCTAATCCTCAAGGTGGTCAGGCAAGTGGCAGAGAGAATGTCCTACAGAAATCACATCAGGCACACAAAGGGGTGAATCCATTATCAGCACTTGTATGAGCTGCCTCCAAATCCAGGGTGTGAGGCAAGAGGCAGAGGGAGAGGGACAACAGGAGCAACAAGGCTAGTGGTGTATGAGCAACCCTTTCATAAGCCTACAGCAGTGGAAAAGAAAGCTGAACAATTACATTCATTCTCTCATGATCTATTTAGAAAGCATGGGACTACAGACTGAAAGTGTCAAAAGCAAGATGGTAACTGGCAATGCAATTCTCAATTGTATTTACAGAGTATGAAATGGCTGGCCCCTTTCTTCAATTCCTTTCCATGTTTCCAAGCAGACATGCCTACTTAGAGTCATATTTGAGTAAAAGAACATACAGATTGCAAAGCTCAACATGCTTAAGGTGATGCCTTTCAGTAAATATGTTATAGCATCCAGTAACGTTTATTCAGGCACTGGTAACATTGGTGCTGCTTGATGAATAAATCCATTTGCTTGGGCTAATGCTGCACCTCCCTTATTCCAATTTCACTGGAATGAAAATACTGGTCTGTTCATCACTGAACCAAAACAAAAGCTGCAGCAATCACAGAGCACCTCTGTACGGTGGCCAGCAAGCACCATGATTTCTGGCAAAAGCATGAATTCTCCACAATGGATTTTCTGATAATCAGTAACAAAAACAGCAGAAACACCTAGTCATTTCTCAGTGATCTTATACACGTCAAGGTTGTGTAAAAATAAAAGAATATGGAGAAAGCAGTTAACAACTTTGTTGTAATAAGCTTTTTGGTTTTGGTACTATATATAAGGCCACAGCTTGATACATCCTCACTACATAAAGAGCTGTACTTTCATGCTTTGTAAGATACCTCTTTGCCAAACACGTCTGTCATTCATAAAGCAGAGCCATGTAACAGGTGGAGGAAGAGAAATGTTAACTCCATTACACAGGTATAGTTGAGTGGTCCAGCAAGTTGTGCAATAAAAGATCATTATCACTTATAATCCTGTTCAGACAGCTGACCTGTGCAGTTCAAACACTGCCATCCTTGACCACAAGGGACTTAGAGTCATGATAAAATTACAGTAATTTCTCTAGTAAATCTCTTCTAGTTCTAAAACACACAAACCAACCAGGATGAACCAGAGCTGCCAGATACTATCATTTTAAGTTAAAACTATAAAAGACACCATGTGAAGAAAGTATTCTCTATTTGTGAACCCCAAAAGAGAAAGATGTGTAAACATAATTCTCTCCAATTAGCAATGGGAAGCCAAAGCAAAAAAAGACTGCTTTGCCACTGTCACACAAATCCAAACAGCAGCCAGTGGCCTGGTGTCTCACCCAACAGTTTATTCTTCACATTGTGCTGCCCCTTGAGACTGGGCAAGTAAGTATTTATAAGGGAGGAGCAGGAGAAGTATTTAGAAGACTACTGGGGGGGGGGGCGGAGAAAGAGAAGAAAAAAAAAAAGAAACAAAGTCTTTTACAAATTAGAAACAAATCACCCCTGCTGTTAAATAGTCTGTAACCAAGGGTACTGTGCCATTCTCTCAGGTCTTTTTCACCCAAACTACTTAATTCCAGGGGGGGATTTAGCTTTACAGGTTTAATTCAGTCTGTGAAGGTAAGGAAAGCTAAGGAATTCACTGAGACCATTTCCCATTATGGCTTTGCTCATGAGACTCAAGCCAAATTTTGCCCTGGAGAAGAGGCACTCCAATCTCTATTGATAGCAAAAATACAGCAAGATACAAGCCCAAATTTAATTGTGACTATTTAAATCACTGCAAAATAAACTGTTTTCCCAGGAGCTTCATGAAGTAAAATGGAAGTCAAAACTATTTTTTATTCAAGTAAACAAACAGGAAGAGTAGACAATCCCGTTAATGAAAAACACTGAAAATAGCTGAAAGAATTATTCCAAGAGTTGCAAACATGACACACTGTAGAATATGGAGCGGCAGCTAATTAGCAGTCCCATCCTTATTTTCTAATGGTGTATAATTAGTGGTTTCTTAAAGATGATGCACGTGGCATTTCTTCAAACTAGGCACAAGCTCTGTGCTAAAGACAGGGGGCTTCATTCTTATCTCAAACATTTTGCAATGCCAGGATATGGCCCTGCTTAAGGCTGTGTTCTCAAATTACTACTGTACCACATTTCAACACCACTAGGCTCATTCTCTGAAAAATCTTTTAGAATTACACAGAAAGAGTCTTTTTTAGCATTTCAGTCATTATTTTTTAGTAAAAAGGAATGCATAATACAAAAAGTATATTTGCCAAGGAAGCTGGCTGATTTATTTGAATATTTGCACAGCTTTTGCAGCAAATCTCCTTCACTGTTTCTTCTGCATTTTCAGATCAGAGAAAAAAACCAAGTATTTCAGTAGCATACAAATGGAGCAAACAATACCAGCCCCAAGGGAGTGGGGAGTAAGAAAAAGCCTAAAAATACATACACACAGGAAGAACAGAAATCAACTTTTTTAACTCAGTAAGGGAATAATTTCATGCAATCATGGACCTTATTCCAACAGAGTTATATTGTGTTGTTTTGTTCTAAGATGTAATACGGCTTAACATCAGCAAAAAAGTAATAACAGGATATACTTCTCTGGTGAAGAGCTTACCACAGCATGCTAAAAGTTCAGAGAGTTGCAGTATGAAGTGAACTTGAGTCCATATCCCAAAAAGTCATCTTACTGCTTATATTACCGATTATCTCAATTAGTCAATAAGAAAATTTTTTTCCACTCCAACATGAGCTTTTGCATCGATGCTGGAAACGTCACTGTGCACCTAATAAAAGGTGCACATGTGTATCTGTGGCTGGCTATTTCTCCCTACAGCGTATTTCTTTGTGTAACAAAGGCATTAAGCCTCCACACCTGAGGTCCTCCAGAATGATGAAGCTACTGCTATTTGAATTCAAAGGCAAAACACTTCAAATGACATGGAGCTTGCATTTTGGGAAAAAGTCACATGGATGGAAAGGATTTTGGCTTGGAAAATCCCGTAAAAAGTGAAATTGGGAATTCACTTGGGAATGAAATGTGTTCCCCGCCCCCCTTTTTTTTTGCCATATCTCACAATGCATACCACTCACCTCACCCAAATATTTATGAGAAGGAAGAGCATGAGGGCTGAAAAGCTTTTAAGTGTCCTGCCCTATTTACAATTGCTTTTTCATTTGGAAGTCTCAAACCACCCATTTCCAACTAATTCCAGGAAAGACCATGGGAGAGGAATTAGAGGAAAACTGCTTTGCTCCCCCTTGCTCACAAAGAGAAGCAATCAACCCTCCTAGGCAAGATTTGCAGGAGGAGAGCTAAGATTATACCCGTGGGCTGCCCCCTCCTCCAAAACCTTTCCTGCAAAGCACAGGCATGCAGCTCTGCTTGTGACACCGTTCTTGCTATCTCAGTGGAGGAACAACAGAGGCAAGCAGAGGTTCACAGGGACAGAAAACTCTTTTCTCTTGTATTCCAGCACAGCCATTTAGACCCACACCTTGATCCCAAAAGTTTCATATAGATAAACAAGAAAGTCAACAGTTCAGATTATTTTCTTAGGTTGACATCAAAACAGAAGTGAAAATACCAAAGGTAAGGGAGAACAGAGCTGAAAGATGGGAAATAGCAGAACTGAATGGCTTGGAATTATCTTTTACACATTTCCTTTGCAATCTGTATTACCAACTTTTCTGTTGAGATATACTAGAATTTTGCATATTGTCAGATATTCAAGGAAGCAAAACATGTCAAAGTACATATCATATTCTATCTAGCAGAAGACTTTACTGGCAGAAATATGCCTTTTTTAATGTCTTCAATTGTACGTGCAGCAGCAGATTAAAAGTCTAACTAAATTTTCACTTCAGGCAGCCGGAAAATGCTCTAAAAATCATCTATGGAAGTAAAGGACAGACAAATGCAGTAAGTGGTATCTACATGCGCAGCTAGCAGTGTCTCACCTGATGGAAAGAGGCATTGCAGATTTTTTTCTATAAGACCTCCAATTGTAACAGTTGGGCATACTGCAGAGACCTGGTCATGCAGCAGGTAGGGCTGCTGGGCAAGACACGAGCACCTGAAGTCCTTATGGGTCACCATTTCAACGCCTTCCTTTAAAAGCGACCTTCTCACACTTTTTCTCCACAGAACAGAACCAAAGGTCAAAGGAAAAGAGGCTACTCTTAGTGACATGATCCAGTGAGGGACACCCAATGGTGCAGGGCACAGAGCCCAGTAGTCATTTTTTGGTTTTACCTGGGAATATGATGCATACTAGGGACAGTAGGCAGTGCAAGATTAAAATCTTCTTTTGTACCATATTGTGGAAGAAACCACTACCCTTTTTAAAGGTGGGACTTAAAAACATTACAGTCCCTCTTAAAACACTTCACATACACACCCCTACCTTCAGGGTTCTAACAAGACTTCTGGAGCCAGAATTCATTCAAGCAGAAACAAGTGGATCTTAATGTTTAGGTCACCTTGTTGGTGACCCAGAAAGCTCATCATAATTCTAAAAACTTTCCTTTTGACTCCAGGCAGGTCCCTTACAAGCACAGCCACATATGAATTTGTAGCTAAAAATCAGGTACTGCAACCTCATTCCCTGAGGTCTTGGTGTGGGACTCGGAATCTTGCCCTTTTTTTCTGCACTACCCATGCAATACCCAGGTAGCAAGACCAGGCTAGAGTGAATTTTGCAACAAAAATTTTCATTCAGTGTGTACTTGGCACATGTGAAGAATGCATGAGAAGTCACAGATGGGAGAACACCTACCTTAGAAACCCTTACTCCACTTAGAAGTGAGCTGGGATCACACCATCTCAGTTCTGTAAAGGCAGACACACTCTGGGTCAAACCAGAACTCTCAGTGCTGGAAAACAAAATTAAAATAAAGATGAGTCAACTGTAAGACTTTAACCATCTTCAGCATTAGGTAACAACTAAGCAGACTTTCAGGATAATCATTTTGGATGCAGCACCCTAACCCCTACTAAGCACCTATCCTCAGCTTGGGCTCTGGTCTCAGTTCTTTGTCTGCAAAAGAGGGTGAAGAAAATGTGCCTGTTTTGTGGGAGGCTGTGGGGATAGTGCTAAGATATTGAAAGAGCATCTGTTGTAAGTGCCTGTGAAATCCTGAAATCCAAGAAACTGAAAGTTAGCATAGAAAAAGGTGGTGTTAGATTAGATACAGGGTATCCTGCTAGTAATAATTATTTAGTTTACAATGTTAAAATCTCTCTGTGCAGTAATATATAAATTTTAAAACTAATTATTTTTAATGACTTTTTGCTTCAAGATGTAATACAATTACTATTATTCCAATTACCCATTATTACTGTAACAGTATTCAGGAATGTTATAAACGATAACAACTAAAACATTTTTATTTTGGGTTCAATCAATTTAGGTTGAGAAACAATAAGCAAAACCAGCGCTGGGTGCGCTGTGAACTCAATTAGTTCCACCACACGCACACCTGAGTCCTAAAAGCAGCGTCTTTTATCCCCAGATCTTGACCAATCTCCTCTCGCTGGATGTTCATCCTGCTCTTTCCCCATTGGGTCGTTAGGGTACGCCTTCTCCTCCTACTGGCTCTCCTTTGGTGCACTTTTTCAAATCTCAAGGCCTTTGTCTCCTTCGGTGGGCCTTCTCTGGCATGGTTCACATTCCTTATCTCCTTCACCTGGCTTTTCCAGGCAGCCTTAGGGGAAGGGGAAGCCATCACATTGTCTTAAAGGACAACCACACGTGCCCACTCACCACAACTGTGATACAGGTCCCAGATTTACACAGGGTACAACAATTAAACTTCTCACAATACATTCTATTTTTGACGTGAATCATGACTGTTTATCACAGGAACTACAATATTCAAAAGCTACAGACTACTCAGCAAACAAAAATTCTTTTCTTGATGGACAGTGGCTTTCATTATTTTGCTCTTCATGCACTCACTTACTGCTATCATCTCTTTCTTCACAGATATTTTCTGAAGAAAGAAAACACCCAAAAAACAGTTAGTTAACCAGGATTAAAATTCCTTTCTCTGAGTTCCTGCCATAGGAATCACTGTTTCTACCCAGATCAGCTGGCCCTATCTGGCCTTATAGGTTGTGCTCATGGCACTATTCCGCCTATACTGTACCTGAGTCAACGGCAGAGAACATAAAGCAGGCTCCAAGGCACTGATTTGAAGAGACACCTCCTGCCTCTGTAGCAAAAGCTGCTGATGGAAAAGATCTCAACAAGCAGCTTGTGTGCTGTTTGCAGCAGAGCCACAGGTGCCCTCAATCAACAGCAGGCAACGAGGCAGTGCAAGGTGCGCCATTAGGACTGGGGGACTTGAATCCTGCTTTTATCATAGGATTAGATACTACAGCCACTGTGGGCCAGCTGTTTTTTATAAAGAAAAAAGAGGCAGCATAGCACCCCTCCAGGAATACACTTAGCATGACAAGCTCATTTATTCCCAGCAGTTGTTTACCACTCTGTACCTTTCCTGCAGCAAGTGAGACAAAAGACAGGATTTGAATGTGAAATGGCTTAAACATCACAGTAGAAATGGAGGAGGGGTGGTCCGGATTCCCTCTCCAGGTCTACTGCAAGACTTGCAGAGGCCTTCGGCAGCTTGTTTCTCTCCTGCGCCTCAGCAGTTCTCTACAGAAACCAGAGATACGGTATGCAGCGCGATAGCCTGCTAATGGCAGGATCCATGTTAAATCTCAGCTGTGTGAGATCTCAGGATGGGAAGGCCTAATGATCATCATTGTGCAATTGTATTCATTTTCAGCTAGGAAGTTTCTAGTCTCCCTCCCCCCCGCCCCCCCCCCCCCCCCCCCCCGTAGGATCAACCTACTGGAACCAGTCCTTACCACTGCTGGTGTGATGAGCTGAAGTCACTAAAGCTGTGACAATACACTTAGTGCCAGGGTGATGGCATGCAATGAGTCAGACTAAAAGCTCAATGCTTCCAGTAGCCCCAGCCCCTCACCTCCACTGGCCAGATCCTGCCTCTTAATTCCCAGTCACTGCAAGGCTCTCCCACTCACCACTGGCACGGCTAATCCTGAGGAAAAGAAAACTGGCAAAGCAGGTGGGGGGAACCCAAAAAAACCCCTCCAAAACCAGGTAGCTTGCCCAGGTCAATCATTGGCTCCAAGACAGTCACTGGGGTATGTTCCTGGAAGGGAGGGGACGGGGTGGTCCGGGACAGCCTCTGGCCCTAGGCACTGGGGACAGATAAATTACACACCTGAGATGGAACTAGCAGACACACAGAGAAAAAATTATGTTTATAATCAACAACTGGAACTCCTGAACTTTTTATTACCATACATTTAAACCCAACAAACTACATGGCTCTGGTTTTCAAGACTGTGTGTTCATGAGGAACCACATCCCCCTGCCTTTAGCTGGAAAGGCAACTCCATGCCTCAGTCTGTCTGGAGCAGGGTCGGCACAGCAGTCCTGAGGCAGCAGGCATTCAATACCCATCTCTAGAGAGCCCCCAAGTCCCTACTTGCTAAGTTCAGGTGTGACTGAGTTTCTGCATTTCTTCTATACAGCGTATATCGTGTAAATCTGCAATTTCATTTCTAAATCAAGTTTGCTTTCTGGTGTCAGAAGTGGCACCACTATGCCAGGACTGACTGTGCTGGGAGAGGGAGCACACATCTCTGACCCAGTGGAGCAAATCACATTCAAGAAATATTCTTGTCGCTGTAGGGAACTGCGCAGGAACTATCATTATAGACTGTATTTACTATTATTTTGAGTGAATTGGGGTTGATTATGCAGAGTAAAAGAAAAAAATATTCACTTGAGACTTACAAGAAGAAAAACTCCTCAGGAAGCTGAGAGTAGCCCCCACTACAGCTGCTCAACTGGGGCAGGGAGGCATGGCTCCCCTAGGGGCAGAGCCTCCAGCCTGAGAAATGGCCCAACACTTGCTGTTCTTACGGTTGCAGAGCCCCTTCAGCCCATTTTCACCTCAAGAGAACTTCCTCTTCTCTGGCACACCCTTTGAACAGCAGTACTTAAAACCTCAGGGGGGAGAAAAGGGTAACTGTCGCAGCCCTCTCAAAACCAGGCAGCTGCAACAAGGCTTTTACCACCACACGCCAGATTAATTTCAATAAATAGTTCCCATGCCTTGCCCAGCACAGCCACAAATCCTCCACAAGTTTTCAACAGTTCATCTACTGCTCGTGCTGTTTCTTCATACCCTTCAGGTCAGCCCACCCTGCCTCTTGCTTCTGCTGTATCCTCGTCTCTCCTCCTTCCGGGGCACTCTCTCTGCTTCTTCCAGGTCTCTCTTCATCAGCTGCTCCTCTTCCACACCCCTTAGAGCTATTTAACTACTTAGCAGGAACCAGCCACAGCTGCACCTTATCCACATCAGCCAACCCACCGCCCCTGAAGCAAGCCCACAGCTGTATATTATCAATGTTAATTAACCCAGCTTCATTCCTCTACAGGTAACATTTTCTGGAAGTGCAGAGAAGTAATATATTACATTTGAATATATTGTAACTATGTAAACCTGTATATATAGATTTTTCATATATATTTGAGTTATGGTAAGAATATTCCCCCTAAGAATAACACTGAGAGGCACAGGGCTTTCACCAGTCACCTTGCAAGAAATCACATGCCTTGGATATCGAGAAGCTGGATTTATAGAGTGGTTTCGTTTTCACTAAGTTTTTCATGTGTTTCATAAAGCAGAACATGGTGTAATTTATTGCTTGTCTAGCATCTTTCATACCAAAAAGATTACAAAAATGTTTCACTGCCAATTACAGTTAACCAGCCTCACTCAAAGGCAGCAGAGCTAAGGCTGGACTTGTACAAGCTCAGAAGCTCACGGGCAGATGAAAGATCTTGAAGCTCAATTACTTTTCATGGGCAGAATTCCCATCATCTTTGTTCTAACCATATCCTTCCCAGGAAGAGGGATCTGGAAGTTGAAAAGCTCAACAAAGATGGCCTGAAAGGAAAGCTGTGAGCCAAGCTGGCTCAGGAAAAACATGTAATAGAGTATTCCCAGGCAGGGCACACAGGCAAAAAATGCAGAAAGCTTTCCTCCTTCCTCAGTGTCCTCAAAATGGCAAATATGGACCAGAACAATGAGCACAGTTAGAATAATAGAATAAGAGAAATTGGCTAAGGTAACACAGCAGGAAGATTTTTAAATGAGCAGAATCGTTTATATTTGACTTCGGGAAAAAAAAAGGATATGACTACCCTCAGCCTGACGTGGAGATATTTTTATTGTTTGACTTTTACATGAACTTATCAAGCTAGTATTTGGACAGTAAGAATACATTGCAGAGATATATCAGAATGTCTGCAGTGCGTCTGGCAGGGACTTGCAGCTTCTCTATTCCAAGCCTCAGGCAATAATGTCCTGGGTGACGTGTTTCTGTGTTGAAACACTGAACAACTGTCGGATTTATGCAATTCACAATGCTCATGTGCTGACTTCAAAATCCATGAAGTATAGATGGGAGATCTTTTTCCCCTAAAGAAAGAGTTATTCTTCTTCTTTTAGAAGATGGTTGGAGCTGCAGACAATACATAATGTTTTGAAGTCTAAGCTTTAATTAGAGAGATAAAGAAACGTATCTTCCTTTGTTAAAAGGGAAGGTTGTATTGAATGCATGACAATGAAACTGCTTCCAGGACAACCACCAGAGATGTTCCTGCAAGGAGCTCTGGAGAAGGAAGATAAAGTGTTTGCTCTTTACAAACACTGGCTTTTTGCCATCTTTGCACTTTTGTGACTCATCTCCTACTGATTTCGGTAGGAAGCAGAAAACCTTAAATGCAAACAATATTTCTCAACGAGTTTTATCAAGGGCAACATCCAATGCTAAATCCAAAGTTAGTTAATTCTTCAATATTAACAATACTGAGGAAAGGAGGAGATGTTTCGGTGGAAACCTATGGGGCTACTGTCACGTGAATAAAGTATTATAAGCCATGAAAGTTAACATGTCTTTGGAGCAGGGCTGGTTTAGTTCTGAAGTACTGCTGCTAAGGGTTAAAGCAGATACTTCCTTATTTAATAGAGTCCCCTGCAAAAATATGCCAGTCAAGATACTGTGGCTTGCATTTGAGAGATGCCCTTGTCTAGCACTGTCAGAGAACAGTGTAAACAGCACAATTCAGTCTTCTTCCTTGGCACACGGCAAACAGCAAGCAAACCCTAAAACAAGGGCAAACAATCCCAGCGAGCAGCATGATTAGGTTTGCTTCAGAACACCTGTACACAAATAAAGACAAAGAGAGTGCAAGCTTGTATTTCCCTCTCTGGGAAAAAGAGAAAACAAGATCTGGCAAAGTCCATCCCTAGCGTGCTGATACACAAGGAAGAAATAACCCACAACTGCAAGAAAATGTAAACAAGCAAAATGAGATGACAAAATCTTATATTTAATACTACAGCCTAATTTTTCTTGACTATAGACTTCAGACTAGATTTTCAAAGGCTAGTATCTAAAAGAACAAATAATGGTATTGTCAATGCAATCTAAAATACTGTATCTGAAAAATAATGCAAAGAGAGTTTTGGCTAAGGATACGCTTGGAAATGCAACCTCTGGGGGATCTGCTTTACCATGAAATTTTAAAGATGCACATAAAACACAGGTTTAGGTTGTGTGCTTAGAATTGTGTGGAATCAAGGAAAAGTAAAAAACATTTCCTTGGTATCCATTTACTACTTGAAAGAATGAGCACTGACAATCTGGATGCTTTAAAGTAAGATTAACCCAAATCTGGGCAAAATTCCTTATCTTCCCCCTCTTACAAGGTGTTTGCTCATTCTCTGTCTTCATCCCAGGAGTCGGCCTGCTATAACTGAAGGTACTCTGGGTTTTAAAAGATGTTCTTTTTCTTAAGTAAAATACAAAAATGTACTCGGCTTAAGAATTCATGTCTTCAGACCTAGGCACTCTAGAGCAAACAGTTTTGGATACAATGGTTCAGATTGGCATTTGCTGGTTTATAATGCAAACAGGAGTTTCTAACAGCTGCTGTGGGCAGAGCTGGGTGTCCTAGGGTTTAACTGGGACCTGACAGTAAACCAGTGTTACTGTTCCCAAAGATGTGACTTCTTACAGTGCCAGATCTTCCCATCCCTGTGGGCATAACAGTTTCTGTTCATGGCAGGAGCCCCTGTGGTTAGGTATTGCATGAACTCAGAGTGATGGGCTACAGCAGAGGGCATTTCCAGCAGAGCTAAACTGGTGCTTAGACTGAATCCTGGTGACAAAACCAGTACATGTCACTCTGCCTTGTGGAGAGAGAACATCACTGTCTTGGTCTCAACATCCTCAGGATTGTTTAATTCTTACATTTGAATTTCACTATTGTTCACACTATTCCACCTAACCTTGTAATTATTTATGGCAGAAAAACCCACGACGATCAAGGCTGTCAAACATAAACAGGATATTTCAGTAATGTATACCCCTTTGCCAGTTAGTGCATCACATGCAGCCTTGCTTTGATTTCCCTGACTTAAGGATCATCCAATTTGCTGCAGTGCTGCACAAAATAAATCACTAACCTCTTAAAACAACAAAAGGAGGACATTTAATGAGTCAAAGACAATATTGTATTACCAAAACAAAGATTAAAGGAACTAAATTATTCCTTTAAAATAAAATTTAAAAGCTGTACAGAGCCCAAGAAAGCAAAAAAGTCATACATGAAGGAAATACAATTATTCCAACCACAGAAATACAAATATTATTGGTAGAAAACATAGCAGGGCTTTTTGAGAGAACACCATTGAATGAAAGAGAAGCAAAAACTGGATGAAAGGAAGAAAGGATGAAACAGATGAAAGAGAAGATGAGAGCCGTGTGAGAAAACAGGAGGGTCATTTCCTTTATCTAGACTTGCTAACTTCACTGTTCAGAAACAAAGGCAGTGACTGTTCTTCACAAAATTGTCTCCAAGGACTGTGTAGCCCATTTGGTGATGTTTTTTTAAAACAGTTTGAAGAAAAAAACCTATATTCTTTAATGTCACTCAGCAGTAGTTCTGCAGCTGGGGATTTCTGTTCATACAATGGTTTGAATTTTTTTCTGCTCTAGTTATTTCATTACAACCATAGGATTTATTACATGGTAATTCCCTGAGCTCTTATAAATCTATTTGTTGGGGGTTTTTTTGTCTTATGGTTCCAGTCTGGCAACAAATTTTCCACATAAAACTTAATCTATTGTATCTCACTTTTGCATAATCAGATCATTACAATGCATTGCTAATATGTAAATCTGAGCTAACCTCATTATCATAATTATGCTCCATAATTATTGAATAAACAAGCATTTTAGAGTTTCTGAAGTCTGCTGAGAATGCTTTTCCAGTTTGGGAGTGGCTTTAATTATGTGCTCCCTAATCATTATTATAAACCTTTGTGGCAATCCTGCTATGTGACTGTTTTAAAAGCTGCTCCTAATCTGAGTGGCAAGAACCAAAGGTTCATGTGCTGAGAGCACATCACACAGCATCCTTCAATCACAGCCTGACTGCCATGTTCCACATGAATTAGTATTATTGTTCAATTTATAGGCAGGGCTTTGCTTACAAGCCTCTGTGTATTTTAAGGAATTATAAGCAATGAGCAAAATTTTGCCTTTCACTCTGGAAGGAGAATTTAGTGAGTGAACATCTCTGTGTGTGACATAAGTTTATTGGATATAAAGTATTAAACAAAAGTACACTCACTATAGGTTTTACACCTGCACTGCACAGATGTGCAATGAAACAGCTTTCAAATGCACTGCCTACTGAGTATTTTTCCTCTCTATTTTTTCCCTTTTTTTTCTGTTGAGGGTTTGGGGTTTTTTGTTTTGTTTTGGGTTGGGTTTTTTTAACGTATCCCTAAATGAGGCATAGAGTAAACATCAGATTCCCAGCCAATACAAGCAGCTCTACCGAAGCTACTAAACTTTTGCCAATGTATGGAAGATTCAGCCCATTACCTTTAGAAAGCACCATGAGCAGAAGCCTGCTGACTTCTTCAATCCAGTTTCATCTTTAATAAGAAGCATATCATTCTCAGACTACCATTGTCAGAACACACTGTCACATCTTGACCTAAACAGAAAATGGAAACTTACTGGTTTTACAAGCCCCAGGAAAAGATATCCACAATTTGTGACAGATATGACCTCTGAACAAATGATTCATAAATGATCAATAAGGTCTTGGCAACATTTAAGTGTCCTTGACCCAGAGTAATATAAACAAAAATAACCATGATATTGACCTTTTCTCCTTTTACATGAGATTTTGTGTAGGAGACTTAATTAAATGTTGTCAAAGTGTAAGAAGGTCAATAAGATTGATCCATACAAATTTTCAGGGTGAAAAAAAAAACGGGTTAGATCTATATATTAGAAAAATCAAGTATAAAGAGTGTAACGGGCATACTAATGAATCTGCTAGCATAGAAATAACAACTGATTAACACCACCAGTATGGTTCTCCAAAGGGCAACAGAAAATAAAACACTCATACATTGGCAAGGGTCTTCCAACTAAAAAAATATCCCCAAATAAACAAACAAAAAAAGCTCACAAAAAAAAAAAACACACCACAAACAAACAACCCAAAAATCAGATTGCTTTAGTACTTTTTATAGAGTCCCTGGGCTCATCTGATTTTCTTATAACAAACAGGAGAGACTAAAAACGCCCCATCTCTCAGAGGGTAGCTCCCTTTCTCCTGTTCTTTGTAATAACATCCCTCGACAGCCTGTCCTCTACATATTTGGTCTCCTTCCCTGGAAAGTGAACTAGAAAGGAAGCTCAAATTAGATTCAGGCAGTGATGAACATTACCATTTTGGTGAGCTGAAGCTTGTCAAGCTCTCTTATCCTTTAGGTGAACATCACATTACCTGACCATGGGACAAAGATTTGATGTGAAATTACACTTCACTGTGCATTTATAGGACAGACAGACTGTTTTATCTCAGATGGGGGAGGAAAGATCAGACCTTTATAGAAAAGAAAAAAGGATTATTCACATTCACTGACAATAGCATCACCTTGTAGGCAAAGACCAGCACTTCTCTTTTCTATGTATGGATTTTGTGCCCTTCTGCACAACCTCTTTTTGAGAGCATTGGAAAGAAAAGCGACAGGAGTAAACATCACTGAAATAAATCATTTGTTCTTAAGGAATAAAAGGTGCAGAATAAAAGAAATTCAAGCGATACAAGAAATGTATATTCAGAGAAACACATTAACCTGGGAATTAACCACAAGAAGCTGGTTTTAGTACATGAAATAAACTCTCAACCTAAATTTAAATCTCAATTTATTCTGTTAAAAACTGAGTCCATCCTTCCCCTACAGAGGAATTTCCAGTGCAGGGAAGCCAGTAGAAGGAAAGATCAGTGCTTTGTTCAGTAGAAAACTTTCAGCACAATGCCAGGCTTAGAGCCCACACCAAGAATGACACTGACTAATAACAATAATGCTTTTCATTTCTGCAGGGCTTTTCAGCAGAGAATCTGGAAGTACTTTTAAGTATCCATTTATTCAACTTCACTAATGAAATTATACATGGGTGCACATTTTCTGGATTTAAAAAAAAACCACACACATGAAGATCTGAGGCTAGATTTTTTTTCCTTTTTTTTTTTTGTGAAAAAAGCAAAATAACACAGTAGTTTCAGGTCTTTCTTGCAAGACTGTTCTTGCTCCTATTCTCTTTTTCTGCAATCTGCATCTTAGATCTCCACCTGCATTGCACTGTGGCTTAAACAGCCTGAATAGGCATCCCTAGTTCCTAGGTAAGAGGCAGGTTTGGCCCCACTCTTCCTCAGGTAAGCCAAAGTCACATCTCCTGCCACCTCACCAAGTCTTTGACCCCTGAACAGCACAGACATATTCCATGGCAATACATGTCTTAGAAAGCAAGCAAAAACCCCATGATGCAAAAGACCTGCACCTGCCAGAGCACAGCAGAAAGCCAGCAGTAGCACAGGCATCTCAAAATGCTGCAGGGTTCTTTTGTCCACTCAATGCCACTGCTCAGCCAGATATATGCAGTGGTACATGGTGCCGTGCTGCACTCAGCTGAGAGCAGAGAAGGGCAAGGAAGAAGAGCAGAGAAAGAGCAAGGCTTGCCCTGCTTTGGGAGTGAGGGCTCAGGTCTCCGCAGAGCTGCCTCCTTGTCCTGGGAGGTTTTGCTGAAACTGGAGCACAGCAATCATTCAAGTAAAAAACCCAAAACCAACAACACAAAAAAAACACCCCAAACAAAAAGCCAACATTATTAAGAAGATGTTCATTTTAACTTGAGTCATTACAGTCCCCAGCTCCATTCCTTTCATGTGACAAAGGAAGCAGCAGACAGCAGCACAGACAGCAACCAGTGACCAGCAGAGGAAGGGAACCTCCTGTACCACCTTCACCACAGAACAGAATGTATGTGAACCCTCAGAAAAAGGATAAGGAACAAAGCCTCGTTGCCTCAATGCATCGTTTTAGCTACTAGATCAATGTATTTTAGGGTGCAATTCCACAGGAAACTCAGAATAAGGCTGCTAGAAAGGGCCATCCCACTCTCATGGCTCTGTCCCAACCTGCATCAAAAGATCATTGGCCTAACTTTGAAGTTTTTGCGGGGTTTTTGAACTGTTTGCTCATTGTTACAGGTTTACATTTCAGCTGGGTGGGTGAGCTGATTGGGTTGAGCAGCCTGTGACTGCTAGTGCCAGGGCAGCAGCAGCAGCAATCAGCAGCAGACATGGCAGGACAGCCCCAAATGTGGGCTCAAGTGGGTTAGCTGCTCCCGATCTGTCTGGGCACTGCCTGAGCCAGCTGGCTGGGAGTGGGTCAGCAGAAGAATTTGCCCACATCAGGGCACGGACTTGTCCGCTCCTCCTCTGCTCACAGAGCTTTTAGGATCGTTTTTATTTCTGAAATACTAACCTTGTGTCACAACCAGTTCATACAGCCTAGATGCATAGCAGCTTTTGTCACAGATAAAAGCAGGCATGCAGGCAAACACTATCATCCCATATGCTTCATTTTCTTAAGTGAAATCTGGTGTTGATTCATCAGTAAAAACAGCTGCTTTCTTGAACTTCCAATCTTGTTATCACTAGGTGCAGGTATACCCAGCCACTGGAGAAAGATTGGGCAGTCTTTTACCTTTTTTAACGAATTTGTACTGCCAGAAGAGCAGAAAAAGAACAGGAGTCTGCCTGGGCAAGGTCACTGTGCATGGTGTAAAGCTGCCATAACACCTCCCGTCATGTTCACCTCTCCTGCTCTCTTCACTTAAGACCAACAGGACAGAGGGACAAAGGAAAGGAGCTGCATGACACACCATGACACCAACTCACATACTTTCTAACGTTCCTTCCTTGACTTCAATAAGCAGATTTCACAAACTCAGTGCATTCCATGAATCACACGGCTGAGAATCATCAGCTAGCCTTGTCTTTCCTTCTGCCTTTAACTCAGGATGAAATGTGCTCCTTATATTGGATGTTCACTGACTGACCCTAGGATGGCACACACAGAGGGACCTTCCCACTGGCCTGGAGATTATTGCAAGATGATCTTCAGAGCCGCAAATTCAGTTTCAAATTCTCTGTTTCACTGGTTATTTCTTTCAGTTGACTGCATATTTCTTTCTTCCTTTTTTTTTTTTTTTTTGGGGGGGGGGGAGGTGTGAGGGCAGGGGGAAGAGACATAAAAATTAAATGATTGAAATGACCCTTCTGTCCCAGATTTCTCCACCTTCTTCCTCTGTGCACCTGCTAAATAGTTTCTCAGCACAGAAGAAATGTTTTTGCACTCTGCACATGCTTACAACGCTTGACTTTAAAGGAAGAATTGCAAATCCCTCTTTCTGAAGCAGCACTAAAACAGTTAATTACACTAAGCTAGTTAATAGCCTTTCATGATCAAGGACTGGTTCTTCTGCACACACAGGGACAGAATCCATTTATTTTTTATGTATATCCTTTTATTTATCTCACTCCTACCAGCTGTATGATAATTTATTCTCTGTCACTGTTCTTAACTCATGAGTTCATTTAAAGTGTGATAGCAATGAAAATACATTAAGAGTTTCACAGAATAAAACCTTTCCGAAAATGGGATCCAGCACTTTACTTTTACAAATACAGAATTTACACGTTTGCACTTGGCTTAATTAATTAAATCCATACGGGAATTACCTGAGCCATACAGTATGGCACAATATATATGCTGATACTTAATTATCATTAATTCAGGCAGAACAAAGAAGCCAAAAAACTGCCTCTGTGTAAGACGTGTTGGGATTGGCCAAGGAGTGAGCAGAGCAGTCCCAAGCTGAGTTAGCTGCTTTTAGTTATCTGGGATGTGGTTTGTCAAGCTCAGATTCTGCTGTATCCAGAAAAAATGGACCCCATCTTTTTTCCGTCTATCCCTGCATGCACATCCCGTCTCCCTCACCATGTCACGTGGCCCATTGAGTTCATTGGTTCAGCTGAAGACTGAACAAGTTTAGGTAAGGTTAGTTTAGTAGTGCTGGAAATGAATGGCAGTGGAAGGAGTGGTGGAGCCATTTTGGGAAGAGTCCCAGAGTTTCTGAGTTACCAGAAGAATATCACGGAGCCTTGGGTCCTCCAAAGCTATGCTACCTCATGTGCTGTTGCTGGGTAAGGGTGTGAGGCACTGAAGAGCAAAAGATTCTCATCAACACACTGACCCCAGGAAACCCTTTCTGTGGAGATGTTGAGCTCCATGATCTCTCAAAGTATTCAGCTCCCTGTTGGGTTTTGCCATGCCAGTTAAGGCCTTTGCTAACCCACATCAGCAATGCTTTTGCACCGTGCAAGAACAACCACCACTTCTCTCTTGGGAAGTGAGTTTGCGAAAGCATTATCTTCTTTTAGCCACTAATCCTGTTTGCTAGTGCAGCAGAGATGCTGACAGAGTGCTTTGCCCTCAGCAGTGGCTGTGTCACCATGTCCTCTGCAGCCCCTCACATAGCCCTGGCACAGCCCTCAGCAGAGCCCAGCAGCAGCTCAGCCACAGGACCGCAGCTGCTGAACTGACAGAGGATCAGCTGCTTTGTGCTTCAGTAGATTAAAAAGTCTGAGCCAAATAGATTGAAGGGGTGGGTTTTCCCCATTTTTTTTTCCAAACAAACTTTTTCACTTACCCTTCTACTTTTTCCTCAGCCTCTACTGTGTAATTAAGAGCAGTTAGAAGAGAATTAACCAGGAAAAAGCCATCAGATTCTTGGGTAAAACAGCCACTTGGCAGAACTGCTTCCAGATCTTTGCATGAAACGTCAGCTGTTCTTTGTAAATAGCCTTTCAGAGAAAGGCAGCTCCAAGAAGACAGCCGCAGAGATGGCACACAGCTTATGTGCAACAATAAAGACTGGAGGGACAATGTGAAACAAACTGCCAAATTGAAAATATGTCAGGCCTCTCCCCAGAGGCAGTGGCCTGGCTGCAAGGAAGCCTCCGCTATATGCAAATAAGCAGAGGAAAAGGGGAAAGGGGAAAAGTTAGGAAAAGACATACACACCCACAATCCATTGTAACAATCATTATTATTGATTTTGCTGTTGTCTTTAAGGGAGGCATGTATTACAGGAACCAATACTTAATGAAATTAGAAAGAAACACATATGCTTTCCCATAAACACGCTGGAGACAATTGCCCATCACTGTTCATTTGTTACAACTCTCTAGATTCAACCACAATCTGGAAACACCATTTCAATATCGACACTGCTCTTAAGCAAACTTGTAGTTAAAAAAAAAAAAACAAAAACCCAACAACAAAAAAAAACACTCCACTCCTGGTCAAATGAGATCGGTTTTCACTGGCTGCAGAGTAGAAACATTCTGCTCCCACCAAGAAGCATTACTTGCACAGCTACTAATACGCTTTAGTCCATACCCCAGTGGAGAAACAGGAACCACGGAACACAGAAAAGATTATTTCACTCTTCATGTTCACCTGTGATGCCCTTGCTTGTACACTGTTATTTTGATGATGCACTTACAAGTCAAATGCTTCTCAGTTTTAAAATTATAGTTCTACTAATCAGCCTACTTTACCTAGAATTTTCTCCATATATTTAAACGAAAGAAATGCAAATCACCAAATTGATTATACAGGGCATAAAAGCTTTTTTCTAAAACCCAAATTTTAAATGGTTTTCCTCATGTCTCAAAAGTGGCTGTAAAAGAAAATATTTTGGAAACTTGCATTTTTTTCTTATTGTTTTTAGATTAATGCGAAACATGGGCAGAAGTTGTTCCTTTCCAGGTAACGTCAGTGGAGCTCATTACCAGACTCCTAAATCTGGCTGGAAATCACCTTGCCATGACTCCAACACAGAAAGAAGCTAATGTGTACAGACCGCACTCTTTCACAGAGGCTTTTATCTACATCACAGAATCATTTATGTTGGAAAAGACCTTTAAGATCATCAAGTCCAATGTTAACCCAGCACTGCCAAGTCCACCACTAAACCATGTGCCACATCTACATCTCTTTTAAATGCCTCCAGGGATGGTGACTCAACCACTTCCCTGGGCAGCCTGTTCCAGTGCTTAATATCCCTTTCAGTGAAGAATTTGCTCCTAATATCCAATCTATACTTCCCCTGGTGCAACTTGAGGCCATTTCCTCCCATCCTATCACTTGTTATCCAGGAAAAGAGATCAGCCCCCACCTCGCTACAACCTCCTTTCAGGTAGTTGTAGAGAGTGCTGAGATCTCCCCTGAGCCTCCTTTTCTCCAGGCAAAAATCCCCAGTTCTCTCAGCTGCTCCTCATATAACTTGTGCTCCAGACCCTTCACCAGCTTTGCTGCCCTTCTTTGGATGCAATATCACTCAAACTACCTGCACACTTTGGACAAAACAGAATTTTCAGCCTCAGCTATCACAGTTAAACAACATCGCTGCCCTCAAAAACACCAGAGGGCTTTTTTAGATCAGCTGTGTGTACCTGCTAGAAGACCAAAATGCAAAAACATTTTATTTGATTTACTCCAAGATCAGGCTCCTGGGGCTTTTCAGGTTTAAGAGGTGATTTCTGAAGTTCTGCTTGTATATAATAGAAAATTGCTGCACTTTAGCGTAATCCTTGCTTCTCAAAAATAAAATGTCACTAGCACAGGGCTGGTACTAGCATGAAAGTCAGGCTGTAGCACAGAACCTTCTTGCACTACAATACACACCAGTTTAAATACCATTATGGAAAACCTCTAAGGAAATTCATAAAACATAATAGGCTTTTCAAAACCAATGTTTTAGAGCAAGAATATTTTTCTATTAACTAGTACTATACAGTTCAAAATTTCAAAGCATTCCCAAACTCTATTAAATTCTATCAGCTCTCAGAATCACTTCATTAAATCCTTTCTAGACCCAGAGTCAGCCAAAAACTTACTCAAGTATCCAAGTTTAAATGTATGACTTGTACCATCCCAGTTCCACACAGCACTTCAGGATGTGTTAATTTTAAGCACATGTTTAAAGCTCACTTGTGTCAACACCAGTAAGAGTTGTAAGGTCTTTGGCAATGGGTCCTTCATTTTTTTCAGACTACTTGGACTATATTAATACTATCACAGCAATACAGCCATATTGCTCCCTCTCAAAAGAAAATTAAAATCCTTACAGGTGTTAGGTGGAAGACACTCTGAACCCTACGGAAGCTGCTTTAGGTCCCAGTTCAGCCCCTGGCTAGAACTGCCAGAGACGGTGGATTTGTGCCAGGCTGGACCAGGAATGTCTGCTCTCTCCTGCTGCTCAGCACTGTCTCTGTGAGCCTCGGCACTGCTGCGCTAGCCATTTCCCTTACCAAGTTACTCACTGCAGCTGCATCTTTCTGTGTCTGCCTTTCTGCATACAGAAGAGATGAGCCACAGCAATAAAAACAAATTAGTTTAGGAGCAAATAATATAGCTCCTAACATTTGGAAGCATTAATATTTTGAATTTTACTTCATCCCTTCAGAAAAGCAGTCCATGCCTTGAATAGCTTCATAGTGCAAAAACTTTTGTTTAAGCTGCCTCAAAATTAGCAAGCAATCCAGGTTCCAGATTCACCTGTTTTATAGCACAGTGGTTTATCTCAACTAAGATTGCAACACTGGGGTCCTCTGCATATGCCGTTTTATAATTTAGGAAATAGGAAGGTAGGAAGTGGAGCCGTACACATCTATATTCCAGCTTTGCACTCAAGCCGAATAAGCTTGAAACAAGGTTGCCAGTAGACCCTATGTAGAATTCCAGTAATGCGTGCACTTCCACAAGTTTTAAATCATGACAGTCATGCTGACATCTGTGCCAGTGAATACACAGTACTCTGTCACACTGTTGTTAGCTTTCTTCTCTCAGCAGCTCAGCTTATTTGTGTGCTTCTGTGAAGAACTCCAGCATGTCCTCCTTGGCCGGCAGGACACAGAGTGAAGAAAGCTGTTAGCAAATCAATCCTAAAGTGATTTATTTCCAAGTGGCAGATACCAAGGCGGCAGCATATATTTATCATTTGGACAAGGCCTTAATAAAGATAAATTCAGAGTATAAGTCTCTCTAAGAAATAGCATCAGCTGCAGACACATGCCAAAGCTCACTTCAGTGTTTAATTAGACACATATGCTTCAGCTGGGTTTGCTTTCAGTTATGAATATTACAACTAGTTCTCTAAATCTAGAGGTCATCCAGGCCAAATAGGACAAAAACCTTTCAAGATGTTTTTTCCAGCACCAATAATCAATAGACATTACCAATCAAAACATACTCCCTGAGACCATAATTAACATATATTTATTACCTGAATAAAGGTATTTAAAAATCTTGTTAAAATACACAATCAGTAGTGAATCCTGTGGAAGACTCAGAGTAGATGACTGATTTAGGACAATAAGAATGTTACTTTTGAAGTATTCTCTTCTTTAGAATCTGAGCACCATAAAGGGCAGGGAGGGGGGGGCAGGGGGAGAAGGAAGTGGAAACACAGTTTCTTTTTGTTCAAAAAACATACAGTTTCCTTTTGTCTATGCCTAGATAGCCATCCATCATGAAATCATCTATTATTTACTGTAATTTAAAATATTTTTTGTGCTGTATGGTATAGTTTCCCAGTTTCTTTGAGACTAACCTAGAGGCAACCCCATCTTCTTGCACAGATGATCTTTCTTTCAAGTCCGTGGGAGCTGCAGGAGCACATGGGTTGCAGAAATGAGGCTGAGTTACTCAAAGGGATTTAGATACACATGTTCCATCAAAATGAATGAAAGGTAAACCTCCTGCATGCCTTGAAAACCTCAATTACTCTTCTGAACTTAATTCAGTGATAAAAGCTCACTTTACTCAGCTGATCAGTATTATTTTACTTATTTCTTTATGCAGATCTGCCATAGGATAGTGTGCGTTGTGGCTATGTCTATTAACTTTGTAAAATACAGCCACAACAAACCTGAGGCTAATATCAAATTCCAACTATAAATAATTATATTACCAACTGACTGTCTACCACTCATGCCCCACATATGTAATGTGAACCAGGGTCTTTAAGCACTCTGCCATCAGCCAGGAATAACCTTTCTGAAGTCAAGGGAGCCATGTGGAATAAACCCAGTTCAAGTGCAAAGAGAAACACTTCAAAAAAACTGGAAAGAATTGTCTGATCTGTGATTTCTCACTGACTCCTGAATCCACTGTAGGCAAAAATCTGCCTTTGTATCTATCCTCTCAACAGTAACGTTAGAAAAGCCTCTCTAGAGACATAATCTGCAAAAGCAAGGATGCCAGACCACTGGAGAGGAGCACAGAAATAACCTGTGCCCTAGTCACATTCACTCATAATTCCTGCAAGTATCAACATGGTTGCCCAAATGAAAAGCAGAGCCACACTGCACCAGGTACTCACTAGCTGGAGAGTTAGCACCCTTTGCTGTAGATGATAGATCCATCTTCTACATAAACTGGAAGCTATATTGACATCAGATAAGATTTCTTAGAAACAGAGAGGCTTGAAAATACATTTTAAACCAGCTTCTAATTAAAAAGAAACTTCTTGCTGGGGTCTTCTGTTCCTGTGTGCTTCCTCCAACCCCCTTCACAACTAAGAAGTACAACAAGAAATCCACACAAGAGCTACCCATAAATGTTTTTTGCACCAAGAGCTCAAAATGCTTTTTAACATTACACATTTCAAACAGGTTCTGCAGGTAAATAGCCCTTCCCCTGGGTGGCTGCATGGGGAGTCCCCCCAGCCCTGAGAAATCCATGTTTTCCTAAACCTTTTAGTGCATCTCGAAGTATGACATTTGATAATGACTCTTACCAATCTTGTGTTGTGACACATCTCCTTCCATAACAAAGGAGACAGAAGAGACCAAGGAAACCTCAAAGGGAAGTGGCTCTGTATAAGGCTAAAATGCAAAGCTTAATACTGTTATGGGAAAGGGGTCATAAAAGGAAAACACAAAAGAAGAACATCCCTGCAAGCTAACAGAATCTAAAGATTCTCCATATTTCATATTATCACAAGGCTTACACAGGTGCCTAAAAACACATACTGAAATGAACGCGAGGATCAGCCCAGCCTATCCTGTTAGCTGTGTGTCGCTCATTACTTTCACCAAAGTTTCACAGCAGAAAGGGCTGCTGAAGTGTAAAGGAGCTGTCTAAAGTTAGGGTGGAATTTGACTGAGAACTTCCACCTGATTCTCCATGTGAGGAATACAGTTGAAAGACTCTAACATGATGGGTAGTTTGCAGTTTTGAATGATCAGGTGTTATCTGACAGCTTTTTAACTTAGCTTTCCTTGATGCATCTGTATTAGACAAGTGTGGTGACACAGGTTGGCTAAATATCTCAAGGTAGAATACTAGCGAAGAGGAATTCTTACAAAATCCTTTTTTTTTATTCTTCTTTCTCTCTCTTTTTTTTTTTTTTTTAATAAACAGAAGTTAACAGGTTAACACTGAAACTCTGTGGCCTTTATCTCAGTTTGGTGGTTTTAGAAATTACCTTGCCCTCACTAGGCAACAGTTGTGGAATGTCAGGCATGAAAAAGATCAAGAACTGTAGTGCTTTATCCAGACAAAGAGGTTTTAAAGTCAGGTTTGCTAAGTATTAGAAAATAGTTCTCGCTATTACTAAGGCTGTAACTTAAAAATGGTAATCACCACCTGGCATACTCCATCAACACTTAGAAAACTGACAAAATGAGACTGCACTTTACATTTAGGCAGCACATCAGTGGGAAATGAATGCATCCATGTGCTAATAATGTAGGCTGACACATGGAAAGAGAAAGCCATGAAGTGGTTTAGAGGGCGTTATATAATAATTGTTGGCAAGTTTGGGCTTTTTAACAGCAATGGCTTTAGAAATTGGGCAGCAGCCCATCAGCCTGCAGGTGCTGAGCGGAGAATAAATTGCTTATCTGTCCCTGCTGCTCATTCTCAGGAGACATGCTGTATTGTGTCATTCAACTTGCTGATCTCTTCAGACAGGTTTCTCCAATGATAGAATTTTAGTGCCAAAAGTGTTGGTTCGCTAATAAGGAAACATGGCTCCTCTGAATTGATATTTCTATATGCTGAGCACATAGGGATACCCTTGGGTAGTCACAAGTAGCAACCATTTTCTAATTAATTAATCCACACATCTCCTCTTTCAGCTACATCTGTATACATCGGTACTGACATCAAATTGTCTGTTAACTTCATCAGAAGTATTTCCTTTCCCCGAATTTCCCAGGGGCTGTATCAATACCTGCTTCCCTAAACAAAAGTGGCAGGCGGATGTAAAGTGAGTATCAACTGACTGCCCTGCTCAGCATATCTCCAGTGCAGCCAACAGTTCAGAATGGTTATTAAAAGGTCAGAGATCATTCTAATTGACAAGGTACCAAGTCCAGGTGACACTCATCCAAAAGTGCTAATGGAAATGGAGACAGAAATTGGAAAACCCGTAGGAGACATTTTGACAAGCTCAGCTGAGTAAAGATCCCTGAAGGCAGACAAAGGACTAACATAAACCAGTATTCTAAAAAGACCTAAAAACAAACAGGGAAACTTACAGATACAGAGAAAAACATTCACAGACCAGTATTCAGGAATATTTTGATAATTATTTTCATGTCTCCAGACTTTAAAGAGCCAGATTTCTTCAATTTGATACTGCAAGCAGGTGACACAGTTTTCAGAAAATGCAAGTCTCCCTTCTTTTGCCACTTCCATACTCTTTACAACTATGCTTTTGTTTTCTTAGTGGAAGAAAAACCCAGTTAGACGGATCACATTTAATGAAAAGGGGCTGAAAGGGAATTCTGACAGCATCAGATGTCAAGAGTTGGTGCCATTCCTTATATATTATTGTATTCAGAAAATCCTACAAGTACTCAGCCAGAGAAAATTCCCTGACTTAAAATCAATACTAAACTAAAGTCCTTTATCCTGCCAGTAATTGCTGTTTGCATGCAAAGCTGCTGCATATGCCTTCACTGGGAGAAAAACTAATAAGAGTTCCCTTATATTGGCAGAAAAACAAAGAACTCGGATGTCTGCTCTTAACACTTTTGTGCAGGGGTGGATTGGGAGGAGGTGGTAATGGCCACATAACTTCCATCTGAATCTGGAGAGCCGTGAAAGTCATGCAAAACAGTACTTTGAGTTTTGTTCAGTAAGCTGCAAATCTCTAGGTCACAACTGCCTGCATAAACTGTGTCAGCTCATTGACATGCAATTCCTTATGTATGTACCCAATATATGTAGTTCCTGAAAGGTGATGCCCTGTTACCTTGGAGGGGATGGACACTGAGGTGTTGGAACTAGAGCTCAGAATGGAAGTCATCAGAAATAACCAGTTAAAGACAAGTTCTGACAAAAAAAACCCTGATCCAATTGAAACAAAGAGGTGAAAATATTACTGCTTCTCTGACCTGCCCAGACTGCATGAATTTGGAAAAACTGTTGGGAAGTATAGTTATTTATACAACCCCGTACCACTAAGGTCACATTGGTTTGAAGACAGGAGTCTTTTCTGAAAACTGCAAAAATACCTAAGTTTCCAATTCTTGTTCTTTAGAGATCTCAACTTTTTCCTGTTAACATATGAGTCTCCTCCATGCACTGAGCCCTGTGGCACACCTGTGGGGGTACATGTATGCACGGCACCCCCTTCAAAGGAATGATTCCTATGCTGCTAAAACCACCTAAGTTTCTAAGTCGTGTCCTGGTGATTAGCTGGAGACATCAGCTGCACAGCTGCTATACAGTTCCACGGCCCCTCTTCTCCATTGAGATCCCACATCAGAGAGCTGGTCAGTGGGGCATAAACCTTCTGAACTAGGAAAGCGGAAACCCATCAGAGGGGAATGGCCACACACCTTGCAGGTGGTGCAGTGAGACACCGGCAAGATTTGGTCTACAGTCTCACACAGAGTTCTTTGCATCCCTCTTTCCTCAGTAGTCACTGTGAAATGGAAAATCAAGGGGGCGAAAAGTTTGCTAGAGAATGTCAAGAGATGCATGTTCTGTCTCTGTTCTAATAAAGTGACAGATTTTCAAGGAGCAGAATTGTGGCACTTTCCAGGTGGACTCATGTTTTACCAATTGCTAACAGACAGAAGGTGAGGTGTGTCATACTGAAAGGTTCCTGGTGTAGAAAGGCCACACTTATAAAGGTCAACACTTGCAAAAGGCACTGAGTCTTCACCCACCTCATATCTCCTTGCTTTTTTTGCAGGAATACTATTGCTGCTTGGAAGCCTTCAGGCCACCTGACACTGATTCCTCCCTCAACCCCACCATGCTCTTCCTTTGAAACTGACTGTTTTAGTTTAAAGGACAGACAATAAAAATATTCTGAATTCTACAGATCACATGTATTCCAAATTTTCATAGGATGTGTGTACTCTGTGTTGAAATTGCAATCTATCCTCTGTAACATTTTCACCTGAGCTGTGCAGTTTGCTGGCTTTGCAGATGGCCACATAGTAGGAGGTATCTGATCACCTCTGTTTGAAAGATTGAATTCTACCTTTTGTTCCCCTGGGGTTGCAGGGCCATTTTCAGCTATATGTTCTAACCAGCCTGTCCATAGCTTCTGCAGAAGCATGTCATTTCCACCAGCACCTTTAAAGCTAGTGTTGTTTAATCCCTTCCCAAAATGCAATGAAATGGAATTTAGAAGGAAGCAAAAGTACCTGGATGAATAAAGAAGGAGGATATCCCAATGTCAAAGCCTGAATTAATTAGTGTGCCTGCATGCATGTTGTTTTATTATAGTCCTGACTATTAAAAATGGGCTAGTTGACCGCACTGGTGGAATCAGAGTTTGAGAACCTCATGAGCTCTCTCAGTGAATCAAAATCACGCAATCCCCTGTGCTAAATAACTTTGTGCTGATGTGCTCTGAAAATGCAGACAGTGTCTGCTCCTTGCTCAGCCTGTTTATCACCTAAAGTGCACTGGTATGAAAAGTACTTTTTGCCTTTGAATCAAATTACAAAGGCAATGAAGCAATGTCCAAGAAAAAGCCAGGATGTCAGGGGAAAGCAATTAGGTCTGTGGTCACCCACACTCACTAACTGTCTGTTGGCATTCAGGTTTCAGACATATCTGGTTTGTTTGGGGGTTTTCCCTCTATTTGGTAGAACAGGATTGCATACTATAATGTTACGCTCTGGTGCTCAAGTAGGTGACCTACCTTTGCCTGTCTGTGGCCCTTCAGCCACCAGACACACTCAAGAACTTGAGAAGTCCCTGAAGGGAAGCTGGAGTTTGAATCTAGCCCTACTAAACACCCACCATCACATCTTACTCTTTCTCAGCAGTATGGCCCTGGGACTTTATGGGGCTTGGAAAGCTCTCCTTGATCTGATTTAGTATGAACATAAGTTAGAAATAGTTCCTTGGATGTCAGTAGTAATTCCTTGTAGCCCTGTATTTTATATAATAAACACTCTGTGTGTAAAACAAGTATGAAATGCTTCGAGGAAAAATTCTTCTTTCTGGTGGAGCAAGATGGCATTTCACACTCACTCAGAACTGCTTGGTGCATCAGGCTGTAAAAAGTCAGTCCCCTAGGGGGCAAAACCAAGAAGAGGGCAATATCGAGTTATTCATTTCACGTTCAGCCTTCTGCACTTAGCAGTTCAAAAACCCAAGAGGTTCTTGCAATTAAATGTTGCAGCTACAACTGAAGTCATTGAACCCTTCCCATGAAGGCCCGTGAAGTTTGATTTGGATACATAACTTCTCTGAGTCCCACTGAAACCAGTAAAAACTGTATCAACAGACGATGCCCAAAGCATCCTGTATGAACGAGTGCCTTGTTCACACAGGCATCCCCACTCCGTCTTGCCAACAGTTTAACTCTGAAGCATGTGAAAAGTAGAGATTGAAGCTATGGCACATAGGTGGATTAAGTGAGTGGAGGGTTAAACGAGCTTTCTTACGTACATTTCCCATGTTGTACTGCATTTTTATTACATTCATAATAAGGAATGCGAGACAAAAAGCTGAATAAGGGAAGAAATAAAATCTGAGCCTGTTGTCTACCCAGCAGTTCTCACCAGACTAGGTGTTTCTTAAAGGAATAGGGAACCTGCTCTGGCCCTTGGTCTGATGGGGTACTCTGCCACCCCAGAGCTTTGTCCTGCCCTTGCCCCATTAACTCTGTGTCTCTTCATCCAAATTGGTCCTTTGTGCACAAGTGGCAGTCTCATTTCTGCCTCAGTACCAACTTTATCTATTCCTTACACCTTGCCAGCTCACACCCTGACTCCTCTCAGCTCTCCCTCTCCTGCTTGTATCAGGGTACCCTGCTCTGGGCAGCAATGCCTGCCCCAGGAGAGCTGGGGGAGAGCTGTGGCCGTTTCCTGGCCAGGTGCTTCCATCGCAGGAGACAGACCACAGGGTGGGCAGGCAGGCAGGCAGGCAGGCAGGCAAAGAAGGGGATATGGAGCCAAAAAGCTCAGCTGGTGTGCTGAGCAGGTGCTAAACCTTCTTGAGAAGTTCAGATGCCCAAGCAGATATTTTCTTTTCTGTTTTTTAATTACTCTTGAATTTCCCATGGCTTGAGTGGTAAGGCATTAATGACAGTTGTTTAATTAATTAATATTCCAAGGAAGCAGAAGTTCATGAAGTTCAAGAACCATGCTCTGAACTGCATTTAGATGTGTTGCCCCCACTCCAGTCAGGCAGCAGAACGCTGAGCAAGAGCCCAGTGAACCTCACACAGGATGTTTCAAACTGATATGCCCAGCTGAGCTCAGGAAAGCAACAGTCATGTAGGGCTACCAGCAGCTGCTTGGCGCACATTTCTTTGCACGTGCCAGCTGGATCAATATTCACAACTATATTTTTGACAATGCTGATTTAAACCTGTGCTATGGATTTCAGGGACCTGTAAGAACTTTGTAAAGAAGAGAAGCCCCTATGGCTTTCCCAGAAATAATCTTTATCGAAGTTATGTAGGGGCAGGCACATACACCAACAAATCTATCTAGTAACTACATCTGCGTCGTGCATTCTATTCAGAAAACTCTGAGGAATGCAAGTAGCAACAACATTGAATAACAAATATCAACAGTAGCTCTACAGCAGCTGCTCTTGTTAGCTGTCAGGAAGCTAGAGAGCGGCAGATGAGCAATGCCCCGCAACAAAATATGGGGTAATGCTGTCCAAAGGGAGCACTGCTCCATCCTGTTACCGCAGCATGGTTTTGAACTTTTCTTTACTGCAGTGACACAATACCACTATGAAGTGGTGCTTCACTTAATTAAGTCAAAACTGAGACTACCATGCATATTAATGAGCACCCTAATGAGCATTAATTTTTGATGTTCCTCGTTAACAAGCATTATAAACTATGACAAATTTCTGTTTGACTGAATGCCAAAACTTGGATGAGTGGTGGTTTAAAATTGTAAATCTGAATGCTTCCCCAGGGGGATTAGAACACCATGCATAAATACTCTGAAAGCCTACAACGTCAAAGAGGAAATATTAATGCCACAACAGGCTATCTTCCACTGCCCTTCTACACGTGTCAGTGGAAAAGCTCTTGCATCTTTCAAATAGAGGCAATTTAGATTCAAGGAATAAAAAAGAAAGTACCCAGCTCTCAAACGGTAAAAATGAATTATTCTGCTCCCATAGAAAGCAATGGACATGCTTTAATATTGAGAGCTGTGCATGAGCAAAGGTGCACTTACCCCTTTGCGTTGTTTGTGCAGACACTTGAACTCCTAGTGCAAATCTAGTAAAGATGCAGGTTTGTACCTGTTGTCATGACATTGGCATGAACAAATTAAGATCTGATGTTCAGTAAGGAAATTCACTTACTCTAATAAAGTTTGAAAATTATATTTTTTTCCAAAAAGGGTCAGAAATTGAACAGTGCTGATATGCTCCCCCTCCAAAAAAAACCCCACGTGACTTTCAAAAAACTGCTTTCCATAAAAAGTAGTCTACCACAGACTGACCCTGAAATAGTTAAATAACTGAGGATGGGATTCCTTTTGTCCTAAAGCAGACATCTGAACAGCATCAGACAAACTGCCCCCCAGAAGGACCTGTCCCTCACCACAGAATCCAGAGAGACCTGTGGGCCCTGTCTGTGAGGGAAACAGGTAAAGATGGGTAAAATGAATCCAATCACTACCACAGCTCTGATTTTTTTACCCCTGTGTTCTCTCAAAAGGAGATACAGCCAGATTTTAAGCAACATCTTACACACACTTGCATATCTGGAGCTGAACACACAAAGCAGGTAAATCATCAGTTGTACCAAATGGCGATTACAGGGCATGGCGCTTGAAAGCGGAGAGCTCTGGGGAAGTGCCTGTGAGGTACCACCTGGGTACTTCACACTCAACTTGTGAAACAACCATTATTTTTCAATTTTCAAATTTTCAAAAATTATCTGCTTTTTCAAGTAAATCACAGTGGACCTACCTACCTGTACCAGGCGCGGGAGCACAGGCAGGCACAGAACCCTCTGAGGGGAGCGGAGGGGCTGCCCCATGCCGGGCACAGCCGGTTCCAGCCGGTTCCAGCAGCCCCAGCGCCGGGCACAGCCGAGCCCCGCCGGGCTGGCGGTGCCTCAGGGAAGGCGCTGAGGGAAGGGCACCCGGGGCTGAGGGGAAACCTGTGAGGAACGGCCCCGCCGCACCCCGGGCTGGGGAGCGGGGACCCCCCTGCCGCCATGGGGGGACCCTGGGGAGCTGGCTCCCCTGACAGGAGCTGCAGCCGTGGGGGGCCCACGCTGCTGGAGCAGGGCAATGCGTGAGGAGGAATAGGCGGCAGGGAGGAGCTGCCATGGCTGACCACAGCAAGGACTGAAGTTGAGTGGGGCAAGAGCGTGAGGCGGGAGCAGCTGCTCTAGCTGTTGCCTGCCTTTCTCACCATCCAAACCTGTTTTTAATTGGCAATAAGTTAATTTGCCCCTAGTTGAGTCTGTGTTGCCCATGATAGTAGTAGGCAAGCAACCTCCCTGCATTTATCATCTTATTTTCTCCCCTTGTCCTGCTGAGGAGGGGGCTGAGTGAGCAGCTGGATGGGCACCCAGTGGCCAGCCAAGGCCAACCCAGTAGCCCATAACACACGACCCGCAAACCTCTATGTTTACTGCTCTTCTGGGTTACAACTGCTGTTATCTGACAGCCCACAAAACCCTTTGCCTGTCTGATTACTTAATTTAATTGATATTCCTCTGGCTGTACTTGAATAGATTCACTCCCTTTACTGTCCTCACCACAGTTAATAAATTAGAAGATGGATTTTAAAAAAACCCACTACTATCATCTTTATACATCAGCCAGTCTTGAATTCCCAGCTGATTTTCTCTGTGATTGCTGACACTTTAGACAGCAGAAATATTTCTGACACTCACGTTAAACCAACCTGGATGTTTTATACCTGCTGAGAATCCTACCGTCCTGTCCCTCCAGCTGGGGAGGTGAAAATAATGTTGGCCTTTTCAAGTGATCCATCACAAATTTTCATTTCTATTTTCAGCTTACTATCTATTGGTGTGCCTTTGATTTCTACTTTGATGTTGTTTCCAATAACCAAAATAAGAAATCCAGCTTTTTACTGACATCCTTCAAAGCTGTCTTCAAATTATGAATTTCAGCATCCCGACAGAACAATTCAGAAAGACCTTCCATTAATATTTACACTGTGGGATCTCAGTGCAAAAAAATGGATTAACTTACATTGTTTAGGTTGGGAAGGAAATTTGCAATTCAAAAATAATAACATCCTTATTCTTTTGTCCAAGTGAATGATAACTGACAGCAGGATTTTCTAAATATCTTCCATATTATGGAGTGTTGGGGAGGGAAGGTAGTTATTTTTTCTTTGGAGCTGTGAAAGACTGGATTAAATGGCAAACCCACAAACGCCAAGATAAAAGAAATCAGTTGTCTCAGATGAATAATGATGCTTTTTCAACCATTTTACTCCACCCTGGAATCTGTCATAAGAAACCTCACACAGTTGTTACTAACCTAAGCAGCTTGGGTAATATTAAGGAACACACTTTTCAGTAATCTCTCTTATGTATTTCTGAAAAGGATGGAAAAAGTGATTAGGAATTACAAAAATCATATGTTTTTCCAGCTGACCAGGAAATATGCTTTTTAGGAAATAACTGATATTGTTATATTCCAAATTTTTGTGTGTTTTACCCAGTGAGTTGAGAGAAGCATGGAGAGCTCTTAGAAAAGCCACTGTGTGCTGCCCAAAAGAGGGTCTCATTTTCAGATGGATGAAATCAGAATTGGCGTACCCAGCAACAGATGGCTATTTTGTCTGATCAAGGCATGATTCACTAACTATAAAAGCTAGAAGAGAGGCAAGTGTTTGTGGAAGGGGGAATGAAGGTTCTACACCAGGAACAATCTCCCTTCAAGATCACAGGAAATTCCCAAACCGTCAAATTATCACTTC
The DNA here is from genome assembly GCF_015220075.1 of Falco rusticolus. NCBI lineage: Eukaryota > Metazoa > Chordata > Aves > Falconiformes > Falconidae > Falco > Falco rusticolus. The sequence continues at coordinate 5,379,793 of NC_051200.1, read as the reverse complement.
TGCATATTGCTTGGAAGTACCACTAGATATCTAAAAAAAAAGTTATGTTTTAGTCTCAATTAACAGGCTTATGCTGTTTGGGACAGCTCAGATGACCTTCACCTCTGTCAACACATGTAGGATTCCAACACTGAACATGCTGAAATTCATTAGTTTACCCGTGTCAGGAATCAGGGGCAGGTTGGGAAAAAACTTTCAAAAAAACAGGTCTGCCATTTGCACAGGCTCAAACTCACAGGCATGAACAGACACAAAAGCAAACTGGCTGTTAGACCAGGTCTCTACTTCCCACTCATGCCCTTCATGAAAGCAGAACAGTGAGGGCACCAGGACAGTCAATATCCCCTGTCACTCCATACTTCAACTGTCTGTCACAGCATGCCAGCACCGGGGGCATGTGTCCTGCCCAGTGCTGCAGAGAGAAAAGGGAACGAGCTGACCTGCTGGGTGCCCATTTCCCCAGGGGAGCAGCTCTGCAGTGTGATGCTGGGAAAGGTGATGCAGGAGCTGCAAGAAACACAGGGAAATGACAGCAATCACCCACTGCCTCGAGAGAGGAAGGCAAGCCTGTTCCCCTCCACAAGTGGCTTCCTTCAGGGGTTAGCAGCAAGAGCACATCTGCAAAATCATCCTAAGCCTGAAGCACAAGATGCCCTGCTGTCCTTTTCCTCAATGCAGGCAAGAGGAGCAGTCCTTTTCCTCCCTCACCTTCCCAAAGAGCACTCAGGTTCAGCATAGCCCAACAACAATGAGCAATAAGGTTATGTACAACTGTGTTGACACTGTGTGGATCAAACTGGCTTTTGTTAGGGAGAAATGAAGGTTTCAGTGGTGCATTCCTCACTCCAAGCACATTCCCATTGAAATTTGCCACCAGGACACCAGGGTAAGGAAAATGGGATCAGCAACAAAAGCCACTGTCATTCTTACCTCACCCCACTTAAATACATGTTTACGGGCAGCAGCACAGGTTTGCTCTCAGTGTAGTCACTGAAAGGACACAAATAAACTTTAATGAATATTGCCACAGCCCAGGTCAATAGATAAACGATTCTGTTATTTAACATAACTCTCAGAGTGATTTCTAAAAGTAGAAACCCACATTTTACACCTCCTTCCTCACTAACACAAGCTACAGTGAAATTTAGCTTGACATTGGCTGGGTTTTGTGATTTAAAGGGATAAACTCCATTAATTTTCTGCTGATAAAATGTTATTTGAACTCATTCTACTGTCTATTTTTCCCTTGCCAAGATCTCCAATTCCTTTTTCCTCTTGCTACTCCCTATCTGCATTATAGGCTACATAAAATCAAAGCTAGGCAGTAGAATATTTCCTTTATTGAAAACTTTCCTTTATTGTCTGTTGATAAACTGGCAGTCTGCAGGGACTGCTCCACACAGACAGCCCAAGTTGCTGCCACTGCACTACCATGACTCTGCACCACAGGATTGCAAGAAATGCCCCCAAACTTGCATCCATCCTACAGTTTCCGAACAATGAGATTACCCTAGTCTAAAGAAACACTACCAGACTTTTTAGTCCCAGTACTTTTACATGAGCAGTTTTAAATGAAACTTTTTTCTAAGCTAAAAAAGAACATTTTAAAGATCACAGCATTCGGCTTTAACATTTGTGACCAAACAGTTGGGCTAGTACATGAAGCCACTGGGAACCAACCCAGAATTGATTTATCTAGTTTCATTTGCCAAGCTGAATGACAAGCTGAAAACTGAAGCAACCAATTATGTTTTGGAAATAGTTGCCTCAAATAGCTGCCTTTTGAAAATAGTTCCCTCCTTCCCCGTTGTAGAGCAGAATTAAGAAAGAGCAGCATCCCTCTGTCTTGGCAGACTATGCAGATAAAGCCACCTCTCTTACAGAAATCTCAAAAAAAGAATATAAATTCTGTCTTCCCCCTAGGGAGCAGGACTCTCTGCTAGCAGAGGAGAATGCCGTTTGCGCCTCTGTCAACTTGGTGCTGTATGGAAAATATTAGTTAAGACTGAGAAACTAACATAAGAAAAAGAGGATAGGACAGTTAAGGTGAAGAGAAGGAGTTAGAACAATTTTGCAAGAATAGCTCTGAGTGGTTTTCCTTGTTTAATAAACTTTTTCATGAGTCAGGCTACCAGTAAGAGTGTGCTAATGAAAAATCATTAGCTGATGATATCAGGTTAGGAGACCTGATCAATACACAAAGGAGGAATGGAGTATCACACAAGAAGAACTACAAGATCAAAGCTGAACACTGAGCATATAAGAACGACAAGGATTTTGCCGTAAAGTGGAAACTCTGGAGAGGACTGAGGAAGAGAAAGATTTGGGTGCATGGCTATGGAAATGGCAAATACAGTACTAGTACACACCAGCCAGACAAGCTCCCACAGAGACCTGCATGTACTAATGCAACTCTCCAAGCACCAGAGAAAATTCAAGGCTGAGAATGGAAGTGGTTGTTGTTCTTAAATTTGTCATTAAAGAAAATGTCTTGAAGCTAAATGTTATTTTTGCCCCCAAAATGAATGGGTATATATTGACCAGAAACTGATTAAAGACAGAACCAAGGGGGAGGGTGTGGTGGTGCCAGGGGAAGTACCAAAGAAGAAGATTCTACAACAGGCTTCAAATAACGGAAATAAAGGAAGTAATCTGAGTTGAATGTATTTGTGAGTGGGAATATTTCATGCAACATGAACAGAATTATAATTTCCTGTATTAGCAGGCTGCTGGACGATGCTCTGGGAAGCCCTCCCCAGCCCTGTGCTCCAGTAACAGGAGTCACCTTGAGCTGGATGATGTTGCAGGATTAAGGCCTAAGGGAATTCATCATATTTAATATTAAAGACTTTGCTTTGACACAATTTCAATTGACTACAACAAATCAAAGCAAACTCTGCAATAAATGTCTTCATAATACCTTGTGCTGTAGCTGTACTTTGAAAGTCCAAAATCAATAAAAACAAAATGGTGACATATGTTTGTATTATTTGGAAAGCTAAATGCATGCAAGGGATCTGTCACTGCAGGATTAATAGAGAACAAGATGTTCTGTTTGTTGGGCATCTGATTGTCTGTCTCATAATATGAATTTTGAAATAGCTAGGGATTTCTGCTAGTGCGTTTGCAGGTTTATGCTGAATTTCACATTAACAATAAATCACCCTGTATGTATAGTTCTCTTTTTCAATTTACTGCAACATAACTTCATCAATCCACATAGGGAATAGGGCCGTATGCATAATGAGTAGAAATCTGATAATAAAATATTAAGTAAGACAACGAACAAAAACATTTGAAATATTAATACCAAGGCTCTAAAATACCCCTCATTGCCATTCAGCCTACATTTGGTGTGCACATACCTCTTACGTGTGGGTGGAGTGATAGCAGGAGAGGGCCAGGTAGCTTACTTTAATGACTGCAAAATAATCTACTTGAAATTAAGAAATCCATTTAACGATGATGTAAATGAAAATAAGATGCATTCCGTTGTGAGTTGAAAGTCGTAATTTTTACTCTAGTTGGTAAAATTACCTTTGACCAAGTAATTATTCACTATGTTAGGGACCCTTCTGAGGTCCCAAGTGCTTCACAAAATGAACTTGAATGGATTTGTCAAGATGGATCCCTGGTCGTCTCCGTGGCTGTCTTAACGAGGCAAAGAATTCCTGGCACAGCCATGTCCCCACAGTGCTGGACGGCTGTATAGCCAGTGCTAAGCCTGTACTTAAGCATTCCCTTGACTCCAAGCACTCCTTTTCAGCAGACATTGACATGCATGCTTAAATTTAAGCATATGCTGGCACATGCTTGACAGCAATGGGAACTCCACATATACCTGTGTACTTATCTGAAATCGGGGCACATACTTTTGGCCTCGCCTTATTGGTAACTTCTGCAGATTCAGATACTGAGGCCCCTGGAATTAATCTAGTCTTGGATTCATTTTTTAAAGGCATCTATATTCAAAACTCATAGGCAAGACTGTTTCAAGATCAAATGCTTTTGGTATTCCACAAAATACAGCTTTCCCATCCCATGTGTCATGCAAATAGGCTCATGAATTGAGTAATTCTCCTCAGCTAACCAGGATCATATTTACTTAACTGATGTGAACAGACAAAAGGAAAATATACCACTTGCTCAATGTGTGCAAAATTTATGGTATGTAGCTAACATAATGTATTTAACAATTTTATCCAAGTTTCAATCTAGGACAAAACAAATATGTTCACATAATCCCAAGCCATACAGTAGCAGTTGCATGCGGTAAGTGATTTAAAGTTTTAATTCATCATTAAACACACTGTACACATGCAGGTTTTTCTTTTTAAATAATAATATGCAAAACATCCAGAGTCATTAACAATTTAATAAGCTGTTTAAACAAGAGAATTCTTTGAAATGCTTGATCTGTGCCTATGTCTTCTAAACATCATGCAATAATTTATCGTTTTCACAAATTGCTTGTCAGCTGGACCAAAAAAACCCTGTTCAGCAATTACCTCCATTCTAAAAAGTCTCTCTATAAACCAAAAAAACCCTGTTCAGCAATTACCTCCATTCTAAAAAGTCTCTCTATAAACTTTATATCAATGGGCACAGAAGGTATATGGAATCAGAACAAATATCTTTTTCATTGAGAAAATGTTAATTGGCCTTATCTATGTCATTAAGACTTGCAGAGAACCCAAGGAAAAACTATTCTACTGCCAGATCAGATCATAAGGCTGCAGTATCTAGATTTTATTTGCAATAACATAAACAGTCAACAGCAATAATGACCAAGTAGAACATACAAGACTTGACAGCATAGAGTCAACTGCAGGACATTGCTCACGCTACTTTGTTTTCAAAAGGTCATCATATATCTTCACCTGCAATTGGGGGGGGGGGGGGGGGGGGGCATTTACCTAGACATCCAGCAGTTTCACCCCCAACTTGGGCTCAATTTTTGCCAAAGGAGGGTGAACTAGTAATGAGGCTGACCTCCAGCATTGCAGAGCCAACTTTAGTTCTCCCCTGCTTGAGCTGGAGTTGTATTAGCATGGCACAAATTTGCTATACACGTGTCTTGGGAAAAGGACACATGGGCAGAACTGGTAAAACAACGCATTTCCCTCTAGCACACCAAGGGGAAACAGCTCATGGGCAGCTCAGGGCTCCACTCTCCTCACCCGGGGTATTATGCAAGGAACAGAGCGAGGGAAGATTCTCTTTAACATCTGGTAAATTCAGTCACGCTTTGTCTCATAATATTAATTTTGTGATGAATGCAGCTAATGACAGTCTATCAAATGAACTACCACATATACATGAGGGAGGATCCACCAATGACCTGCAACAAAAACTTCTGGGTAACAGCTTCCTCCTTGCTGCCTTCCCACAGTAACCCACAGCCACGTAACACAGTCTGTGGCCTCTACTCAGTAAAAAGCTCCTACTGAGAAGAACAGCGGTTTGAGTGAATATTGTGACTAAAGACACGCAAGGCTATAATTTGCACTCAGCTCTAGCTGTCGGGGCATAGCCGCTATGTAAAAGCAAACCACTGAGAAGTCATCCAGCTGCAGTTTTGAGATTCCAAGCTTGGGAGAAGAGCAGCACTGGGAAAATTTGACCAACAGCATAACTAGCTCCATCTGCCTTTATTACCCAAGTATAGCCATCCAAGAAATTCGCCCTGCAGCTATCCCTCCCTTTTCCAGGTAACCCTTTTATAGCTTTCTATTATGCCACATAGTATTTAGTCAATAGAGGGAAGGTCTTGCTGCATTTGAAAGTATAATATCAATCTCTAAGTGCTTCTTAAGAAGCCAGTTGACAACTAGCCATTACTGTTTTACATCAAGACTTGCATTCTAGTTCTATTGCATTTTTAATTATTTAATTATTATCGTTAAGGAGAAACTGAACTAATATAAAATTTGACCCCATGGAGTTCACTATGCAGCTCTCACTGCGGTAGATGAAACATCCTATGGAAATTTCTGGAAAGAGTGCACTGACTAACATCCAAATTCATGGACTCCGGTACACTGCACTTGCAACTTAATTATTCAGTCTAAGTTCTGTTTTCTGCAACAGTTTACAAAACCTTAGCATTTTAAGCATAAAATTTAGCCATTTTTAACTGCTGGGGCAATAACAGTGCTTGTCAAGAACTTGCTTGTCTCTATAAATACCCACGCTGGCACCTCACAACACGGAAGCATTACATTTTCTTCCCAGAGTCACATTGCTTTTTTTTTGTGTTACTGAAGTATAAGAATGCAACACAATTGACCTATCACAGCAAAGAAATTGGAATACAGCTTGTTTTTTGAAAATGCAGGTTAAGGAAGAACCCACATATGTCCCCAAGCCTGTACCTTTGAAAGTGTGCTTCCTGCAGTTGGGATGGATTTGTAAGGTAGCTTTGACATTTTGTGAACACCCCCAAGCAAGCATTTTGAATTACTTTGTTCATTTCACATCCAAGATCCTACAGCTTTTCAAACATTAAAAGCATGTACTACTGCATATAAACTTGAAATAATAGGCCTCTGAACTCTCATTGCCTGCCATTTAAACTGTGGAATTACTCCAGAATTGAAAAGCTTTACGGATCAAAAATGTTCAGTGTTCACTAGGACAGCCATCCAAACAAAGTGGCACCTGCTAGCAAAGTTAGTGGAACAAGGGAAAGAGAAGTAATTATTATAATAGAGATATAGAAACTAATACGGTTAATTGTGTTGCCAACAATGAACAATGGTGGTAACAGGACTTGTAAGACTGGCGTGATAAGCAGAACAGCTGGGAAGAGAAACTTTGGCTAGATGGCAACAAGGGGACTTCCACCACAGGAAGAAGCCACCTTGCAGTGTGCGGGTATCTGGACCCATGCATCCACATAGGTGGAAGAAATGCTACTGCGGCCACAGAAACATTTTCATCCTATTCTCTCTAAGTTTTAGGTCCTGGAGAAAAGGAGAGCAGGAGTTCAACAGTGAATTCAGAAAATGCTAATATTTCTAATTATACGATCCTATTGTATAGTTTGACACGTGGAATCATATAAACACGTTCTCTCTAACCTACATCCTGTAGGTCTCAATAGCATATTCTGGACTCAGTAGTAAATTACCATAATGTCATTGGGTGAATTGCACAGAGACCAGGCAAAGAATCTATAGCAGATGGAAATAAAGTGGAATAGACTGCCTGTCACTGGGGACTCCAGCATTTACTCGCAAGGATCAACTTGACTCAAAGCAGTGCTGCAAAAAAAGGTTGCCTTAATGAAGCTGAAGTCTTACTCGGGTTGTAAGAAATTATATTTTCTGTGTTTCAGATGCTTTGGAAAGATCTCTGAAGACCATTTGGTGCTTAATAGAGGTGTTTGTTCTTAGTTCCCACATATATTTTTGTTCTGATTTCATTGTAATTGATTCATAGTGTCTCTGAGCATTATGAACCAGTTTTTCACTACACAGTGTGCCACAATCTCTCACTAATATCAATGAGATATATGTAAGCTTCAAAAACCACTCAGAATTTGACAGGATTAGGACAACTTGACAAAATAAGCATTGCAGTAGCCTTTCAGAAAAGACCTGTAACACTTAGCACTGCACTTGCATGTTATGTGTTGTTTGCATGCCTTGCTGAATCTTAACTCCAAACTTCATTAAATAGAATTCCCTACAGAGGAGAATGAGTATGCATCTTACCTGCATACATTATGATTTTGAGGCTAGCTGAGGATGTACATTTTCTGAAGAAGCAAGGGACATAACTCCAGCTGGGTTGAGAAAGTAAAGGAAAATCGAGAGAGACAGAAGCAAAGTACTGCATCACTAATGCAGTGACATCTCCTGAACAGATTGAAATGGGCTAGAAAAACAAATGAAAGTCTGAAAGCACAGTGTGGAGCTATGGATCCAGGCCCTTACATAAGAGTTATATCATACAAAAGATATAAAACATCATTTGACTTACATTACTCACCGTCTCATCCATCACAGTGGTGTTGACAGACAAGAGTTAGGACAGATTTAGCCCCGTGCAAGTTGTCTTCCAAATGTGAGTACATAAATTATGATATTCTGTCCCCATTTGAACACTCAAGTGGCACTGAAGCGATATTTGTGCCTCACAGTCTCACTCTTCCACCAATATGCAGAAATGGGAAACCTCAGGCACACACATTTACAAATTAAGCAAACATTATTCTGTAACAAATGACTACATACTTGGAAATTATTTTAAAGCAGTCTGAAAAAAAAGCCTACAGGGACTCTACAGATTTATTGCAAAACAAAAACAACATTAAGCCACAAAACAATGAGAAAAAATAACATCATTTCCCATATGTTCTATGAGCAAAATGGATATACAGCCCTTTAGGTAGCAATAGTAATAAAGAAAAGTCATCTGGGTCAAATGGCATATTTCTATTTATTATTAACATTATTTAAACCAGACTTAAGGTGTACACAGTGCCTTAAAAACAAATACAAATCTGACAGATCCCTTCCCTGAAAAACATACAATCTGAAGTAGGAGAATCAATGCATAATAACTTTTAAGTTTTTGCAGTGAGGAAAAGTGTCACAACAAAAAACACATTTCAAAGTTTTTAGCTATGAAGTAAAAGGCTAATTTAATTTTTATTTTTTTTCATTTTATTACAAAGCAAGCAGCAGTCTGGGTTCAGATGGGCTCCTCCACTAACACAGCTGAAGCTACAAACAGGAATATCTCTAACTCTCCCAAGCAAACATAAAACAAAAAGAAGCCCCATACAATAAAAGAAACCTCAGATCTCATTTTTTGGGTGCCAACAGTGCACTATATACATTTCAGAGGAGCTCACATGGAGTGAGCCAGGGTTTCAAAGGCAAGCCAAATCTCAGATGATCCCCTATCATTAAACTAACACAGAGTATTTTATTAACCATGTCAGCTATTGCTACAAAAAGTGCCAAATCCTGCCTGGGTTCTTCTCAGGGTATTGGGTGGCTCATACCTCTCAGCAAGACCTGTCTCCCCTGTCCTTGGCCCTGGGTCAGCAACCAAGCCACCAGGCTCATGCTCTCAGGGAGTTTCTAATCAAAATTTGAAGCTGCTTCTCATCACAAGCCCAGTAGGACCAGGCCTAAGAGGGTGCTCCTGTGCCTCGTGCACCCCCTAAGGAGCCCTGGTTCTCAAGGGGCTCACAGCAAGGCACAGAGCCTCTTGGACATGGAGGGACCAGGCAACAGCAGTGGGTTAGGGGACTGGAGACCTCTGCAAATGTCACGTGTTGAAACTAGAAAAGTATATGCAAGGGCACTTACCTGCTCAAAGGTCAGGTAAGACTTCACTCAGTGAGCCCGACACAATAAAGCCAGTCTTCTTGCCTGTCTGTGTTGCAAGCAGATTCTGTTGCAGGCAGATGAATCATAAACTCTTAAAAAAAAAAAGTTTTAAAAAGATGCAAAAAGCCAAAATCTCCATCTGTCATGGGAAATGTCTGATGATCTTCCAAATATACAAAAACTAATTTCTGATACCCCCGGGCAGAGCAAGATGTAAAGGAAATCCAGAATGGACAGAAGTGTTACAGTTTTACTGTAAAAAACAGGGGAGATGGCCTGTTAGGGAGACAGTTTGGTGGAATTGCAAACACCGCATACCTTTTTAGATGTGTGACATATATATATATAGTACAAAGCTGCACACACATGCATAAATACATAAAACAAAAAATGACACAGTAAAACATTCCTCTTCTGTATGCATTCATTTTTTCAATATTTTTCCAACTGCAAACCCTGACACCTCCTAGGTGAGATAAGATAATGCACTCATCAAATTTACAAGACCAAACAAACTAGAAAATAAACTTAATAGCATACAACAATGGCAGTTAATGTTTTGTCTTTGATGACAGAGAATGGATACATAGTGACTATTTAATTGAGCATTTCATAGAAACTTCCACAGAACAGCTGAATGCAACCACCCAATATTATGTTCCCATGTCAAATCAAAAAACCTTCCCCCCACCTGAGGTTTGTTATGGAGTATTCTTACTACAATTCAGAAAACTCACTTCTCTCTTTCACTGGCTTTGCTAAAGCTGAATGAAAGGACACCGAGGAAGGAATTTGCCTCAGGTTATTTTATGCAGCCTTTTTGAATGCTAAGGGCAGAAATACAAGCAAACCTATAAAGAATTCTCAATAAAGCTCACTTCCACAGTTAAAGAAATGTGGAAGTGTTCACCTAATGAACAGTCTGTACAACTGCTAAAAGTTGGACCATCAGCCCAAAATGTGCACGTACACTTGGCAGGTAAATGAGCAAGACACATCTCTGTTGGGATCCCTCCTCTTCTGATTGTAGTGACTCTGAAGCACTCAGATTGAAGTCTGTTTTCCTCAGTGATTTTTATACATAGAAAGTTACTTTACTGAAAGACTCCTTCCATCAGCAGCAGCCACCATATCAGTTTTTACTTGGGTGCACAGCTACAGGAGCCAAAGTGAGTTTTGATTTTCCCCTCGAGCTGGGCAGCCCCAGGTGTAACACAGGCTCCCTGGACAGATGCTGTAAATCTGCATGTTCCCTTAATGTCCCACTCCACAGACTTACACCAGCAGAGGAGCTCATCCCATGTACCTATTTTTCCTACACCTTAGTTTTAAAACACAATGCACAAAAAAATTATTTATGTTTACAGAAGTGCAATACATAAAAAATAATTAAAACATTAAATCTTTCCAAATGAGTGTGATATACACAAAGTCAGCATTTAGTGTAGGGGAAAAAAATCTCCTCCAACTAAGCTTATCGATATGGAGAAGACCAGTTCTCAGGAATTCTGCTTTTTACGGTATCATCATACTTATGTCCACCTCAATATGATCCTCTCTCCAGCAGCCTGCATTAACTAGTCCATGCTACTGGAAACTACCTCCAGCTGTGCTTATGGGTGTTGATTTTATTTCTCAGTAATTTCTTTAATGTTGTGTGTGCATACGGTATCCAGTATTTCAGCTCAGATTTACACAACACCTCTGCTATTTCCTATATGCAAGTGTATTTCTCTGAATTGGATTTCTGAATATAATGCAAGAACATTTTGCTTACAAAAAAGTTTGTTTATTAGCAACATAAAATTGTCAGTTGTTTACGCCCCACTTGTAAATACCAGGCCACATTAACATAAACTTACCAAATGGAGGGCAGGGGGGAAGAGTGGGCTATTTTCCTTGCGATCCTTCAACAGGAGACCAAAAGAATAAATAAAAAACGAGCATGGTGGGAAGAGTTACTATTCGTTCTTGTAATTCACCCTTGGCTCCAAAGAGGTGACACATGGCCTGGAGGACACGAGCGTGCACAGCTGTGGCCACAGTCCCCTTATTTACTGCCTTGAGTCCCAGCCATGTTTGCCAGCTTGACTTCACAGGAGAATGTGTTGGCTCATCCTGTGAAAATATATTGTCAGGCTATATATTTTAAATGCTGTCTACTCTCCTTGTAAGATTCAAGACCTAATCAATCCTTTATGTTATAACCAGGTGTAAGTCATAAAGGGGTTGTTATTACACAGTTTTATAGAGTGAGGCGCTTAGATACTGATGCAGCAGAGAGGTATATAAACAGCCCACTGCACCCTCATGTTTTCAGGTACCAGTGTCAAGATTTCTACCTACAGGTCAATTTAAAATATTTTCAGTTACTGTCAACCCACTAGTTTCAAATTCTAGAGTTACGCCTGCTGCTCGGCTATAAAAGCAAAATTCTCCAGCCACAGAAAGATCCAAATAAGACTCACCAGGATATTTCAGCTTGGAGGCCAAAGCTCGCTGTTGGCATGCCGTAGCACTGAATTTGACTTTGCAACCCTGTTTTGGAGAAACAAAAGTAAAAATTAGAATAGAATGATGAAGAAACCTTTACAGACTGTGCAATGTGTAAAAGGTCAGACTATAAAGACAGTAATCTACTCTTAAAATGAAAATCTGAAGCAACAAAATACAGCGGTTCAAAACATAGGTATAGATCTCATTGTTACGTTACCAAATGTCAAGGCAACAACAAATGAATCCTAACTAAATTTGAATACACCCTCCTGAATTCATACTTACTTCAGTAAGACCACTTTTTTTCATTTAGCTTGAATCACTGGAGTATAATTTAAAATAAGAAGGTCCATATAGATTTACCTAAACTCATTTCATTACCAAAAAAAGTTAAACAAATACAGTAAGTTACTGCAAAGAGTTAAACTTTGAGACTTTAATGTAATTTTATTTAGTTTAATCCATGATTTGCCTTCCCATCCACTCCCTGCACTGCAGAATCCCACCTAAGCATGCTTCAGCTTTGGTTGGAAATGGGTGCCCCACATATTTCTTGTAACAGTTGGCTTTTTGAAAGTCCTTCTCAGTTGGGTTGCTGAAGAGGCCCATGACCTCTGCCTAGCAGGGAGAAGATGCAAGCTCATGGTGGCTGTCAGGGAGTAACGCTTGCACAGTGCAGCAGTGCTCATCTAACTTGTGCTGCATGCCCACTGAACCACACATCCTAAGGAACAACCCCAGCTACTTCCCTGGCTAAACAGCAATATCATCTGAAGTCTCTAGGTTTAAAACCTGTGTGGATGCCTTAATAAGTGGAATTTATATGCACATTTTGCATCTGTAGTTAGCGTTCAAGCTGCCTGCTCGCAAATTTCCTGCAGTAACCTGTGCTCCTCTCACCAAATTCCAGCAAGTGACTATATTAAGTCCCGCACAGCAAGCCCAGCCTTTGGTGGTGTCTCACTCTGCTGTTTTTGTCCTAGGTGATTCTGCCTCCTATGTAACTTGTCAAAGCAGTTGTAACTCAAAGGATCCAGTTCCCACCCACATACGTTGAAAAAAATTTAGGGCAAGACAAGATACCAGGTATCCACAGTGCTATTACTATTATCTTGATAAAATAGCAGGGACACACATTCTGCCTGTCACAATTAAGGTGATAAATGCCTGTTTCTTTGAGGCTTGTTTGAAAGTCAATTATGCAGATTATTTCTAGAATACAGACAGATGGTGTTTTCCCCCATATGAGACAATCAAGTTGAACTTTGATATGTGCATAAAAATACTGTAATTTGTCAAGCTCCAATGGGGCCATTTTATCACAGATAACCAAAAGACTATATGGATTTTTGTATTTGCCTCTTTTCGATTAACACAGCCTATGTTCCTTTTTATTCAGAATTTTTTTTTTTTAATGGAAGCTTTGCTATGTTTCATCTTGAAGCCAAATATTGATCTTTCAGTTTAGTCTTCAGGTTTTGATTAACGCAGAAGGTTGCCAAGTGAGCGGCTTTTTGTTTGTTTTCTGTTAATTCTTTTTTTATTATTCACTTGCTGCAGTAAATCTTGCTTTTATTGTCCAACCACTGAAAAGAAAAAATGGATTGATTTGAGCACCTAAATAATTTACAGTGCAGAGCTTTTTGGAAAGACTGATGCAATGTTGACCTTCATTTTTCCCCCTTCTTTTCTTGACAATAGAACATTTTTGATTGACTTGAAAGGAAAAAAAGGAAGATGATTGATTTTGACATGTTAATCATGGTTTAATGCAATGAAAGCTTTAGAAAATGAGTGTTTAGTAAGACATGCTTTTTAACAAAAGAAAAATAAGCTGTTGTAAGCAGGAGAATTATTATAAATATTTTTCTCGTCATTTTCAATCTCTATCAGTCCAAATTTCATGCTCCTATTTAAAAACTGAGTTATATTCATTTTTTATTCACAAATGTTCTGACCGCCTGAATTCTTCTTCATCAACTCCATAATAGTTTTGCTAAGCAATAAGAATAAATGGAAAAGCTCTGACAAATGTAGGAAAGGATAGTCTGAAACATACTGCAGCAGACAAAGATCCTGTTTCTTGTAGAGACTTTTTATCTGATTATAGGTGAATTACTTGGGCTCCCAGCAAAACACAACCAAGTCAGAGACCTAGCTCCAGTTCAGTCCAGTCCAGGGATGCCTTAGGCCTGCTTCCAAAGCAATACAAGACCTCATCAAGGGCATATATACTAACTAACATTGTAAGTTCGTAACAACTGGAGTCAATAACAGATGCTGTCTTATCTCTGTGGGGCTGTGTTAAACGAAGTAAGGTAAATAACACCTGCTTAATCAAGGAACATTTTTAGGTCTCCAGGTGAGAAGTACATTGGAAAGACAAAGTAGTATTAAGATAGCTTTTTAGATACTGGAAGTCTTCCTTGGCAGTGCTACCTAAAGTATGTAGCACAAATATAGGGTTAGATACAGCCAGACATGAAGTCACCAGATATTTAGGCACAACATTTTACCTACTTTAGCTGTCAGAGGTGTAAGGTTGATTATCAAGGTTCACAAGGAGGCGTGGATATCAGAGTCACCAAAACGCACATTTCTGCAGAATACATGAAAACACACTTCAGACAACTGCCCTCCTCAATCTACCTGCCAAGGTACTTGCATTACCTAAAAGCATCTGTTCAGCACTTCTCAATAAGCACACGCTGACTTTTGAAACAGTGCTTTAAACAACTTCAGTTTTGCCAAGTCAGAAAGTTGCTCTCACAACATTATTGTTGCCAGCTCTGACCTCATTCCACCTTCCAAACAGCAAAACGCTTCACCATAACCTACCAGCCATGCTGGGCTGGGGTAGTTACTACTGAATGTGTCAATGATTTTTAACATCTTTTCTGTTACAGTGACTGTTTAATGTCTCTGGATACATAGTACCTTCATTGAAGACAACGCAGTTACTCCAGATTTTCACTGGCATCACAAAGAAAAAAATTGGTTCCATATCAGTAAAATGCTATGTAAAAACCAGCAGTAAATATCAGGTTTTCTCTTGTGAATGCACTACCTCGTTTTGCCTCCAATGGAAAATAATACCAGCAAGTACTCAGGGGTCCAATAATTCACGTTACTATACACCTGCCAGATACACATATGTACTAACTTCATAAACTAAAGATTATTTTATATTCTCTTAGAATATAAATTAAATTAGACTGTTATCTCAGTAAGATTCTGATCCCCCAAATACTCAGTACCACCATAGAAGTAGTGAAAGCTGAAGATATGCTTAACTGTTCTGGACTGGAGCCTAAATTAGATTTCCAAATACAAAAACATATGTCTTAAATACCAAGCTACACCCAAAGTCAACACTGTCCTTATGGATCACTTTGTTTCAGGCAGTTGTATTTTTTTAATTAAATCATAATTTTAACACAACACAATCTTTCTTTTAGTCATCACTTACAATCCAAAAAGAAAAATGCCCACATAAATGAGCAAGACTTGTGTCTTTCAGTTATTAACTCTTATTATCTCTATTCCATCCAGATGTTACTGAGACTAATAATTCTCAGTATATGAATAATAATACGTATGCATAGTAAGCAGAACTATATTCTAGGACTGCTATTTTCCATTATTTTTTGCTGCTCACAAAAAATTTGCACATGTGGTGAGGTCTCTGTAAAGATCGAGATGGCTGAACAATAACAGGTTATACCAAACTTGGACAGTTTACATGCAGAAAGAATGTGAAACCTGAGAATCTTAGATGATCTGTAAATCTATAAAAGGAAAAGCACCACATTTTAATTAAACTCTATTCATAGCAACTAATTGCAAGTCCAAGGTTATAAAGGGGACACCTCAGTGGCCTTAACTTCTCCAGGGAATGTGTTCATATAACAGGATCATCTTTATAATTGGTTGTGTCTACTTTGTTTTCCATAAGTGTCTGGCATGAGTAGAGGTTCATTTACGCTATTGGATTTTGGATCAAACCTCACAAATATTCTCAGGTGCTTTCCTTCTCTGCTTTGTCTGAGAAGAAGAGTTTGCCAGTGTCCTAAGATAAAAATGGAACTTCATGTAACTGGTTCTTCACCCAGGCTGTTAGCGCCTTGCAGGCCAGCAAGCCTAACTGAGGGCATTCAAACACACGTACATAGCTGCATTCTCTGCTTTAACATGCCAAATAGCAAATATTCAAAAAAGAAATTTGTTGATAGAAATGTGGAGGGTGAGAAAGACCACTGACTCCAAGGCAAAACCCAAGGCAATGGCAATGTGACACTGCCTCAGTTTGTGAGCCCAGCTCTCTCTCCTCCTCTAACCCACTCTCCTTCTCTGGCCAAATGCTCATCAGGCACTGAGCCACAATCCTTTCACAGAAGCCCACAGTAACTGCAATTTTCAGATCATCTGGCTGGTAGACCTGAGCTGCTTAATTTCCAAGCTCACCCAAGATCAAACTTACTCCCTACAGCTGTACTCATACACGAACTATTGAATTTAACAATGCAGGATGCAACTTCATAGCGTGAAATGTATTATATACGATGAGACCAAGGGTCAATTTGTACAAATCAATAGATCTCAGTAATGAACTTACTAGGTCAACAGCATGTGAGTAAACTCTAACTCTTCCACTGCCTGCTTTCATAAATTTGGCTGTGTATCATGCATAAGCATATTTTAATGTGACCCCCTTGCATCCACTGTTTGACACAACATTACACCATGCTACTGCATGCAAAATGCTAGGAGAGCGAATGCAACAACAGCATTCAGTGCATACTTGGAAAAGTACATTGTAGTGCTTTAGTATTTTTGGGAGAGAAAGAATGGAACGTGAAAGGATGAGCATACACTAACATAGAAAGAGTATACAAGATGACAAATTAAAGTTTTTCAACTTCTTTTTAAAAGCACATTGTAGGTGGGAGAAGATGCTAAGACAAGTGTTTTCAATAAACCAAATTCATTAGCATCAAGCAAAAGAATCAAAAAATTGTTGAACCTTGACATCCTTAAAGCTACTTGTTGTGCTGTTTTCAATTGTGTTTAAGTTTACAAGGACAAATCAGACCTTTGAAACTAACAATTTTGTTTTTAAGGGTGTCCTTGAAAGACTGCAGTCATATACAAATAAGTTACAGGATACAAAAGCAAGCCACATAAATAATAAAAAAACTCAGGGTGAATGTCAGCAATTGAAAACATACATGCAACAGCTGCAAAATAAATTACTATAGTCAAAGCTGCTCCTCAGACTCAAGAGCTCATATGGCAGTCTTTTAAAGGTCAACACTGGAGTCAGTCACATTGGAAAAGGAGTCCAAGAACATGAAATCCAGCATTCAAATGATTTCTTTGCCCAAGGGTCCTTATTAGAAATGTTATCTCTTTTCTATCACTGTTTAATAACATATCATTAATTTCTGAAGTGTTTTAAAATACCTGGAGAACAAAAGATGAAATTTAAAACAAATTCATTTATTCCACCCCAAACAATACATAAAAAACTGGAAAGAACAAGATAAAGACGTTAATTTTACTGACAATTTTGTAACACTCCTTGAGAGAGAGAAAACAGCCATAACTCCAAAATTAGATTGTAACCACAGGCCATTTTATCACGTGAAAAGTACCAAGTAATGATAATTTTTCCACTGACTTTAATTAAGCTTCTTGGAGACTCTCTTACACACTCTCCTTCCCGCTTTCTTTGTTATTAAAAAAAAGTGAAGTTACCCCCCAGGTGAATTTTGCCAAATGCTCATAGTTCCAGTGTCAGAACCATGCCTTACATAATGGAAAGTTTACATGAAAAGTCAAGGTTTTGATGAATGTCACACTTGAAAGCCAATTAAGTGGGCTGAAAGGAAGACACAATTTCCCATTGTCTAATTGCCTCACAGCACCTTCAAGGTAATAAATTTGTCACATTGAATTAATAATGAGAAACGAATATTTGACTTGCAGCCTTGAATAGAAAGTAGTTCATTATCAGTTGACATTGTTCCTTCCAAATAAAGAGAGGGGCACAACAGGAGTTAAGGAAAAGATGTCAGAGGAAGCTTTTCCTCACGTCACTGTCTCACACACTGAATGCACATTTTCGTTTAATATCCTGTAAAAAATTCCAGTAAGGGGGAAAAATTATGGTGCGTCTAATTCCTAATTCTCTTTGGCCTTTGCAGCCTGACAAATAAAATTCCATCTGGATTTCCCCAAACCACACTCTTTCACCATATCACTTCAAACACAAAGGTTGTAAAATTTTTTAAATTGGCTACATAAAAGTACAAGGAGCCCAATAAAGCAGGGGCCAGCTTTAGGTTTATGTGGCTCTTAAAGGCTTTCTGCCTTATCTCCTCTGCAAAGCATTGTTTGTACACGTGGTGGGAGACAGGTAGGTCAGTATATTTCTTACTCCACAGTTGCCAAAGGAAAGGTAACGTGCTTGTAAAGCATTCGTTTTGGCACAGGAGACCTTTATAATGGCGAAGGATTCTCATCTACACAACCTATGCACAATGAAAGAAGTCAAAAGGAAATCTAGGTCCTTGGTTTGGTATTAGATTTGCATCTGCAAAAGGCATTATGAAATAGAGCTCATCTGGGTATATCTTAGCCTTTCCAACAGCCCAGACTCTGGCCTTATAACACCTGGGAGCTGGGGATGGGCACATCAAGACAGACCTAGAGGTAAGGAAACAGAAGCGTATTTTAGGTTGCATCACTATCAGTCAGTAAGGCTCCACGTCCTTCCCCTCCCACATAGCGTTACAATGCCTTTGGCATGCCAACACCTGAGAAGCATCTGTGCAAGTAGCTTGCAAGCACCACAGCTCACACTGCACGAGGTGGTTAACAGCAGTGACATTCTCTTGCATTCTTTAAATGGGAAAACAGAAAAAAGGGAAGGGGCAAAATCATGGACCACCAAAAATGACTGATAAAGAAAATTAGAATAGTGCAAAGTGATGTTTAGTCATGGAAGTAATTATGAGAATAAAAATGAAAACAGGACCCATAAGATTGAAAATTTTAAAGAATAGCCAGAACAACATAAAACACCCAAAACTGCTTCTTCAAGAAAAATTTGGATCCTGTTTACTCTGTGGACACTACCATTTGATAAAGTCTGCTGCAGGTTAGTGCACCCCACATTTACTGCTTTGTCTTTTTGAAAGATGTTATTAGCTGGAAGGAGAATTCCTTGAATTCAGAAGATACTTGGGGCAAAAAGGGGAGAGGGAAGAGGTAATCTGTCTGTATTCTTATCAGAAAGAACTAGAAAAAAACACAAGCCCTGCTAACACATGGAGACTGAGCACTTACATATATTCAGCCACCACCTGAACAGACATTTTCTGGAATAGTTTTAATTTCTACAGAAAGAACCTAAAATCAGCAATTTGAACCACAGGGCTCCAGTTCACAAATTCAGGAGGATTTGCTCATAACTCCAAGACATAAAGCCCTTTCCCTTCTGATCTCAAGATCAATAAAATCAGCTTCTTTGGTACCTGACCATTGCAGAACACAATGCACTTTTTGGTCCACCAGAAGCATCTTTAGAACATTCTCATCCAGGCTTTACACTAGGATTCTCCCAGTGTTATTTAAAAGCAAGATTAACACATGCTTAACAGCTGTTTCCATAAACAGGTAATCACAGCCAGTGATTATAATCTCTCCCAGAGTGCAGAGGGTCAATAGGCTGCTTCTCACCTAAATGATAACCACTCACTCCCAAAAGAAATCGTAGTAACCATTCAGAGCTCTTATCGCTCCAGTCTGAACACAGCTTCTGTGATTTGGGGAATGAAAGCAGAGAGGAGGGAGGACAGATGGCTCAGCAAGACCCCTGGGGGTGGGGAAGCAGGGTGGCCATCAGGTGGTGGATGGGACAGGACTGAGCTCAGCTGCTATGATGTTACAGCACCGCACACTGTGCTCCTGCTGCTGCAGCGCATTCAGCGTGGTGCACAGAAGAGCAATGGAGAAACCAAATGGTCATTACAGAAACTGCAGTGAAGCAGCTTTGGACATTAATACTTCTGTTGGTGTGGGGCTTGGCTGCAGTCATGTGTAAAGATCAGATCTTGTTCTCCCTGGCCAGAAGCTAAAGTGTTAAGACTTTTTTTAGATGCAACATTGTGCTGGTTTCAGCTGGGATAGAGTTAATTTCCTTCACAGCAGCTGGTGCGGGGCTGCGGGTTGGATCGGTGCTGGGAACAGCACTGCTCACCCAGGGATGTCTCCTTATTGCTGAGCAGGGCTTGCGGGCACCACGGCCTCTGCTGCTCCTCACCCCTCCACCCGCGAGTGGGCTGGGGGGGCACGAGGAGCTGGGAGGGGGCACAGCCGGGACAGCCGAGCCCACTGGCCCAGGGGATGTCCCACACCGCATGGACCCTGCTCAGCAATAAACCTGGGGGAAGGAGGAGGAAGGGGGATGTTCAGAGCGATGGCGTTTGTCTCCCAGAGTACCCATCACGTGTGATGGAGCCCCGCTGTCCTGGGGATGGGCGAACGCCTGCCTGCCCCTGGGAAGCAGGGAACGAACGCCTTGCTTGGCTTTGCTTTTGCACATGGCCTTGGCTTTACCTATTGAACTGTCCTTATCTCAACCTGTGAGTTTTCTCACTTTTCCAGTTTTCTCCCCTATCCCAGCCAGGGAGAGGGACTGAGTGAGCAGCTGCATAGGTCTTAAGTTATCAGTGGGGGTTAAACCATGACAAACATTTGCTGGAGAGTTTTGTTGATCTAAAGAGGTGCTTGAAGGGGGCCTATTCTAAATACTAGTGTGAGCAGTTAAACCACAACAAGCCCTTAGCAAGAAATCTCTCAGATGCTGGCATTTCTGGCACTTTTTCAGAACTCTGTAGAGATGAGAATGCCTTGGGGCTTCAGCAGCTTTAATTTTGCAATGAATTTGACTTGGTGCCTTTCATGTATGTACCAATAAGACCTGTAGTAGAAACCTTAGAAGTTAATGAATAAGACAGGGAGATTTAGAGATTTGGGCATATAATTACTATAGCAACGTGTGCTCTTTCTTGCACTACACCATGAGATCTTCCATTAGGCATGCTGCAGTAAACCAAATACATTACAGGTCACAAAACACAGCAATAAATCCTGCCCATATTAAATTGCAAAGTAATTAAAACTGGTATGGTATTTACATTTCAAATTCACTAATAATATCAGAAAAAATTCTGATTACAAGTACATCCAAATCAGCCTCTGTAGTGTTTCTTCAATTACTCCTACCATGAAGCCCTGCTTTTTCCAGCAGAACCAGGCATACAAAGGTTTTTATGTACATAAATGTGCAGCAGACTTTTCCTAAGGCTTTATAAAAGTTCCTTGCTTGGTTATATCCCTAATTCCACTGATATCTGTTAGTGAAATAATCATACATTTAAAGTCCACTCTGCAAAAGCCCACCAAAATGGGCAGCTTCACCTGATTCAGTTTTTGTAGAACACTAAACAGTACTATTTAAACTGCTTATTGGCAACTTGATTTTTTCATCTCTCTGTCCTACCTCCCTCCAGGGTCAATCCAAGAAACAATAAAAAGAAAACCTGGTGTAGCTCTTACTGCTACTGTACATGTATTTTTCAAGGGCCTGAGAAGTGCCAGACCTCATACTTCCACTGTGCTTTGCAAATAGAAAACCTCAATCCCCCAGAATCTTCCAGGCCAGAATCTTCCATTAGTGCTAAAACAACAACCAAAAGTAATGAATGCACTCCTATAAAACCTGACAAGACAATAGTGAAATACTCATTATTATCCCTGACTTACAGGGCAACCCAAGCCTTTAGTCATCCTTGTCTTAATATACTCTTCTCCTACTCCAGCTAGTGAACAGTTTTCATTCTGTTTCTGAGTAAAGCCTCTACTACAGCTGATACACTGAAATTAAACTCAAGCTTTCATTACACATGTGGTAGATTTTATTATTCCATTGCTTTTCACATTGGTCACCTGGCAGCAGTTATGTATCCTCCTCAGAAACTGGGATGCAGCAATTAGGTATCCTATGTTAGACAATGATATTGCTCAAAACCTGTGCTTGCACTCAGTGCAGCGACTCCCCAGTACATCACCAAGCCACTTTTAAAGAGCAGCCGACACCTCCCGGCAACCTATGAAAAATGTCCTATTTTGAAACAATTTTGCCTCTGCGTGATGTATGTTCTGTTTTTTGTTTCCCCTCGCTCTTCATTACTAACCACATTTGCATGAAAAATAGCATCTTCCTTCTTCAAAAAGTTCATCCACTCCTGCTGCTGCTTTTTTTTTTTCTCTGCACTTGAACTCATAATCCTCTCTTTGTGTAGCTACAGCAGGATGCTGTGAAAATGACTGTGGTAACAGCAAAGAGAAGAAAATGTATCTGCTGATGAGTTCTCAGGAGGAAGGCTGGGTGCCAGCGTTGCCCTTGGTAATCAGCACAGAAAACAAATGGGCAGCTGCCAACATCTAAAATTTTGCCACCCTCAGTAGCGGTTCTCTGACTGTCAGCCGGGCTGGAGTTCCTGCAGGCGTGCAGCACATCCATCTCCACAGCTTCACACGCAAACCAAAGTAAGATAACCCCGGCCCCTTCTCCCAGGTGCTTCACTCAGAGGAATGATACAGATCACCAGGGTCTCTGGAGATGCCACCCCCAAGTCAAATACAAGTAGGCACCCTCACAGGTGTGCGAGACTACCAATGCAACACCTTTTCATCAGCATCCTCGCTCAAATGCTTTCAGAGACTGCTGCAGCAAGCATTTTTCTAACCCATCGCTTTTCATTCTGCAGACGTGGCTGACTTGCCTCTGACCCCTTTCCCCTCTGTGCCACGAGCCACCTGGTACCTGTGCAAACACCATTCTCCCATGCTGAGCCTCACCCTCTGAAGTGACCACCTGTAAAACCATCACACAGCCTCAGCCACTCTTCCCATCTCCCTTTTTTAATTCCTCAGTGACTACAAAGAGCTACACAACAAGCAAGTCGCTACTGCTGGCTGATGCCACCCTGTGTTTCCCCTGTGCTGTTAGGACTGCATCCTTCAGTTGCTTCCTGCCCTAGGCTGTGTCTTCTTTTGGGCAACCACCATTTTTTTGTCCACTGGGATTTTGGAGCATGAGTAATGCTCCAGCTCATTCTGGCACCAGAAAGAACACACAGAAATAGTAAGCAGGGATGAAACATGAAAAGCACAGGCATATGCTCATTTCACTCATCTCCCACTGTTTTTGCTGGTCTTTAATCCCTAAACATCAAGCCAAACAATGAAATTACGTTTACGGTGAAAAAAGATCTATGGGACTCAGTCCAGTCATTTTTCCTTGTGTAAAACTAATACACAAAAATGCTTCTATCACGGAGCCAGAGCACTCAACTTCCCAGGGAGAATGTTATTTCTGCTAGAATGCGGCCAAGGAAATTTACCCCAGCATAGAGGGAGCAAGAACCACCTACATGTGGGAAAAAATTAGCCCAGAGTAATGTAAGTGGTGCACAGACCTTGTGCTGGCCCTCAGCAGGGGCTGAATTTCTCCCAGCACGCCCATTCCCACGCAAAGATACAAAGCACATTTCTATGAAAGTGCCTGCCCCAGAGCATCACTACAGCCATCAAATTGCTATTCTCTGCTTTCCTTTTCCAGGATGCAATTACTCAGATTGCATTATGGCTCCAGAACAAAGTGTGGGGGGGGAAGTCAACAGGAACTACCGCATGCTGTAAATCTTCAAAAGACGCCTTTGTCAGTCACGCTGTGCTTTTTCCTGTCTTAGGAGGAGCTAGCTGCCGACTACCATGTTTTCCATGCCTCCCACCTTCTTATCAGAATTACTATAATCATTTGATTATTCCTTTCCATGCAGTGGACAAAAACATCAATCATTTTAACCAAATGTTTTAGGAAGTTAAGTTTAGCTTTCAAAAGGTGGCTATTTCCATGAAATATGTTATTACTCATAATGGCTTTAAACAGAAAATGTTTTCCCCAAATGCCTGAACGCAAGTTGAGAGCTCTTTCATCTTCTGGTGTTCACCCATTTTATTTTTTATACACATGGTGGGCTGTATTCATCCAAGCAGCTCTGCAAAATAGGAGGGATCCACATACAATGAACCTGATTTACTGAGCAAGCGTAGGCTCCTCAGATCCAATACAGCAGAGATGGAGGGGAGAGGGGAGCAGTGGCTGAAGTCCAGCCACCAGAAAAAGATAAAATACTGCAAATGGAGAGAGAAGAAACAAGGAAAGCCATACGTCCAAACATCTCTTTGTGAAATAATTACATCTGTGAATTAACAAAGCCATAAAGCAATCACGTCCCTAAGAGCTGAACTGTGTCTTTGTTCCTTCAGGTGAGGTGTGATTTCTGTAGCTGTAAAGTGGCCAGTGACACAGCGCTGGTGGATGCGAACGTGTCCTGTGCCACAGGGCTCCATCCAGCTCAGCCAAGCCACTTCATCTGGCTCAGCACAACCATTTTGCGGCTGGAAGGACTGAGGCCATGACGCAGGACAGGTCCCTGAGCAGGCTGGACATGAGCATAAAGCCAGGCATGCGAAGAAGCATGCCAGCAGGCAGAGACCCAGCACGCCGTCAGCCTAGCGAGCGTGGTCGCCTCCTGCGAATTTATAGAACTCCACTTGCTTTACCAAGGCCAGCTTAGGTGGTGGAAGTTGAGACTCCAGCTCTGCCCATGCCTTCCCACTAAAGTTTTCCTCTCACTGGTTATTACAGCAATAAACACAAAGGCAGAAAAGATACTTTAAGGAAAATCAATGTTTTTAAGATAAAACATGAATGTAATTCAAACAGCCTGAGTCAACTGCCTATAGTAAATTAAGTTTAAAATTTTAACAAACTGTCATGTAAAACTGGTGGTGTCTGACAAATCGAATTACGATAGTAATACATCACTCACAAAAGTATTATTGATAGTGACAGGAAGATATTGAATTTAAATTATTCATTTTTATTGATTAAACAGTATGTCTTCACCAGGAATGGGGCAAAACATCTGACAAACATTCGAGATTCATATTTTAGCTCCTGGAATAAAGAGCTGTCAATCCACCCATGCTGGGCTTTTGCATATTCCCCTGCAGTGGATCAAGTCAGCGTTAAAACTTCACACGTGAAGAACTATTCACCCACATTTTTTGCAGCAAAGACCGAGCTGGAAAACACACTTTCCCCTTCCAGGGACCATTTTAAAAGCTGTTTCTGGGAAGGTGCACAGGCCAGTTCTACCTACGAGCAGCTGCCTTCCCCCACCCTGCAACTCAGGGCAGGCATCTGACACAGGTGGGGCACCTCGGCTCAGCATCAGCAACAAGATGCCACCCCCTACTGCTAATTCCCCTGGTCCAGTGTAGTTAGAAGATTTCAGCTGGAGACTGGACCTTCAAGTCATTCGACAAAGCCAGCCTGAACTTCATTCTCTGCCAGCAGCAGTGATATCCCAAAGAAAATGAAAGGAGTAATTGCTTTCCAAGCTGAAAGCCTGATCCAAGCCACACAGAGAACAGTGACCCTAAGCAGCTCTAACACGTGTACCGAGAAGAAAAATAATCAGGGAACAGAAAATCAAGTTGGCTTCAATAACCAACATGCACTTCTTCCCCTCTTAGCCATTACCTGTAAAAGTCCTGGGGACTGTTAATTCATTTAAGCTCCCTAGTTTCCTTGGCCAACTTCTGTCCCTTGAGGTTTTCAGTACGATGGCACTGAACATCACGTGTATAATGGGAAAAGAGACCTATACCTGCAAAAAGGGTGTAAGCAACAGCATAAATTTTAAAACTTCACCCAGCCCAAAACCAAGCAACAATCTCCTAAGAGAAGGAGGCTTCTTACATCCAAACGTCTGCTTTTTATACATTTTACAGACTTTCAGCCATGGTAGCTTTCACATGCCCATAAAATCCCAAGCCTTCCCCTACTACAAGAGAGGGAATGTCAGGCTGAGAGTTTGGATATGTTTGTGCTGTTAACATTTTTGCTTATCTGCACAGTCTTAGGGGCTGAAAGAAAACAAATCAACATACATATACATCTGGGTGATCTTCATGCATGATGAAGGATTGCAGAGCTGGTGGGTAGAGTCTTCAGCTTCCTGTAGGAACTCACCCTCACATCAGTGCATGGGGAATGAAGCCATCTTTCCATATGTAGATACTGGATACTGAGTAACCTACTCATGGACTGTGCACATCATTAACATGTACGTGGATAAATGTCAAATAAACCTTTCATCATCACAACGTATTTTCAGTGAATCTGTACAATTTGAAGTTCTATTGCTTTTGTCTATGTCACAATGTAATAACACAATGCTACAATGCCACACTTTGGGCTGAATAATCTTACTTAGCTATATGTGACTAGTTTTCCCTTAAAACGTTCAATTTGAGTCCTCATAGCTTGAGCACACATTGTTAGCAACAATACTATCATAAGATTAGCCAGTCATTAAAAAGAAATTCTATTATTATTCCAGACTGGCAAAATTTGCATGCAGGTGCCAATGAAAAGAAGGGTTTGCGTTTCCACACATTTAGGATCTCAAGCCCTGATCAGTATTAGCTTTCGGCAAGCCGACAGAGCAGACTGCTCGCTGCATGTGGTGGAGCCCAAGGCACAAGCAATTCAGTAGCTGGTCCCAGGACACACAGCCCAACATGTCCAAAACAAGTCTGGGAAATCAGTCTTACCATTAGCCAGTGGTTCTTCTCATGTTTAATGTTAATGTTTAATTTCATCTTCCAAAGGAAGGTATTCATTCCTGTCCTGAATTGTCAAGAGGGAATGGAAATGTAGTGCAACAGCTATGTGTCAATGAAATGTTGCACTGGAGCATTAATACAGCAGCAGCACACTTTATTCTTTTCCCTGGTCTGCAGAACAAGATAGATATAAAGAAGATTATATTAAAGAAAAGTTCTACAAAGTTAAGTCAAACTTGTTTAGATGCTAGGCTGATGTATGGGTCTTTTTCAGGAAAGAAACTCTTCACCTGCCTCCCATTGACATTTTTATTTCTTTTGCATGAAGAAAAAGTGTCTTTGGGTACAAGAAAGTTCAGACTACTACCTGGATTATTTCCGTCTACTTGAAATAAAAAGGGATTTGTTTTATATACTTGACCTTTGATAAACTACTGTATAATAAATCCTTTTCATTTTCCTCTCCCTGCTGAATGTGTATTTGGGCCAGTGTAAATACAGCACCTTTCAGCAGCTCTGAGAAACTTCAACAAGAGACCATGCCAAATTAGTTTGTTCCTGGCATTACTGTGCCCTTGTTTAAAAGCCCTCTGTGATCCATCAGAGAAATACATCAAATAAAGAACCTCAATGTTTAAATTATTCAAGCCACTCTACCAAAAAGCAATGAATCCAAGATGTTTCAATACTTCCTAACACCTTAACATCTACTTTAAATGTCCACTTATTAAAAGACCTGGTTTTGACACGTTACAGCTATTCAACGGAAAAATTCTGAACCGTGAAATCAAGTGGAGCTTCTCAGTCCCAAACTCCTACCAGTATTTCACAACTCATTCTCTTCAAACCAAATACACAGTGGCAACCTATAGGAAAGGCTTTGGATCAATCCCCAAAGTCTACAACATTGGAATAAAAACTGGGACAAGATTTCTGGGTACCTATTTAAATCCAGAGGCTAGACCCTCTGTTTTTCAGGGAACACTGAATGAAATCTGGGTCCCTCGACTTCCAGTCACTGCAGGCTCCCACTAGCAAGAACTTATCACATACACGGCTGAGTTACACCATCACGTTGGTCATGGCAGAAGACATTGCTCAGGAAGCTTAAGAAAGGACAGGTAAGATGTTTTTCTGCTAACAGGTGGATAAGAGAGTCTGTAACTGCCAAGAGGGCTGATCAAAAAAGATGGGATTTGGGAAGACAGCAAAGAAGTTGCATCCTATTCCTCCAGCTGAGAGAAATCTCTTTATTTCCATGGTGACAAATTTCCAGGCATTTCTGAATGTCTGATTTTCAGCAAATATGAAAAAGAATCTAATCATGTTGATAATCCCCCTTTTATCTTCTACCTAACCCATAACTGCCTTGTGTCGTCTCCCACACCATCTTGTAAGAGAACACCAGCAAGCCCTTCCTCTGCAAGATTGTTTTGCTACCTGCTAGTTACTATTTCCTGAATCTTTATATTTCTGTGAAAAACAATGAATTTCAGGGAAGAGACTATAGGAAAACAATTATAGATCATTTTCTTAATTATTCAATGAACTCAGCTTCTATTGTTTAGCTTTATGGTTCTGCACATCTGTCCTATTTTTCAATGATCAATGCTAAAAATAAAAGCAGCTCTCCAGACCCTCAGGAAGTAAGTCCTATGCAGATAACCACAATTAAAATGCCATAAACCTGCTGGGTGCAGCTCTCAGATGCAGAACTGTCCAGCTGAAAACATTCATATAGTCCAGCTATGTCAGTGTGCCTCTAATTACATCATTTTATACAAAATTTCTGAAAAGATCAACTTTATCTTAAGTTCAGGCGAGTGAATAAGGCAACCTGAAAACATTGAACATTATTACTTCCGTACTGCTCCTCTTAAGCAGTACATGCTGTCCAGCCTCTGTAATAAGCTCATAGCCACACAGTTTGGGCTCTAAACTGCTCTAAATCAAGGCAGAAAAAAATGCAGTAGATGACTTCAGAATGCAAATACCTGGAAGGACCAAGGCTGCATAGTCCTACCACCAACTTTCTGTTTTGCTTTAATCGCTGCACGTTACCACTTCCAGTTTCCTTAGTGTCATCTGCTATTTCTACCGTTTTTATTTTTTCCCAGCGATAAGAGACTTTCCATCACACAGAACTATTTCCTAGACAGCAGCAGCTGCTCTGTCTTGCACTATGTGCTCTCTACAGCCACTGAGAGCTGCAGGTCTCTGCGCCAGTTGGGGCTTTACCTTCACTGCCAAAACCCAGCACTGCTTTAATGCAGTATAACTCCACTCTGGTGGAGACTCGGTTCTGTCATTTTATCAGGAGGAAAACTGCAGGGAGGCGAATACAGCACTGACCTCTCCCAGTGAAGACCAGCCCCGCCATGTCTCCATTAGGATTTTACAGCAGAACAGCTGATGCATGCAGAGCTTGTGCAGGGCACAGGTGAAGGAGGCAGCTGCCAGGATGCTGCCTGTAGGAAGGGGCAGCCTGTTTGCTTTGCATTTGCCAGAAGAGCCTGAGATGGACTGTTTCAAACCTGCATAGCCTACTGCTCTGTGAGAAGAGGCAGAGACACACAGGGTCGGCACAGGGGACAGCTCAGCCCCGCTACAGCCACCACATCCTACCCCCAGCCCTTGGGACCCTTCTCACTAGTGTCTGATTCCACTTCTCTGTGCCAGCCCTATACCACCTGTTTTCCTTCCCTCCTCCTTTGGAAGCTGGGGTCCCTTCTCCAGCAAGCTGGAAAACAAGAAGAGAATAGTGAAGAATGCTGCTTCTGCTGGAGCTGGAGGGCTGGAGATAGGGGAACATAAAAAGCAGGGTTTCTGCAAGTCCCAGCACAAGATGGAGGGAGAAAGGGGACCCCAAATGTGGAAAGAAGGGAAGTGAGACTCCCTACCCAAGCCCTGCAAAAACCCAGTCCCCCCTAGCACCCTGTTCTTAGGGGGAACCTGTCTATTGCCACTGCAAAACACAGTCCCTCTGGCCAGGGAGCCATGAGACAGCTGTGCTCGCACTGCGCTGACAGCAAGCACAAGCCACGTAAACACCTTTTCTGACAGTGAAAGTATAGCTAACGCTATTCTTATTTAGAAGCATAAGTGTAAGCGTTGTGATTGGAAAGCACCAGCAGTAAATGACTTGCCAGCCTTCCCTGCGCGTGGCAGCAGCAGTGCTGGAACGTGACTTCAGGAGCCCCGAGCGCTGGCTACAGGCTTTAGCAAGCAGAGTGGCTCCCTTGCGCCTGCAGCAGGGCTAGCACTAGCCACGTTTGCACCTGGGGAGGCTGGATTTGCCAGTGCACAAAACAGGGGAACAGGGTTTGCTTTACTTTCATCTCTGACACCTGTGCTGCAAACAATATACCTCACCTCTAAGGTAAAAGCAATGTGAAATTCAAGCTGCCATAAGCAGCCCGAGCCGATGAAGCTGCAAGGGCCGTCGTGCCAAACTGAGGACGAGAGAGAGAAACCCCTGGTCTCCCCCTGCCCGTGCTGACCCTACAGCAAACCCTTACAGCAATTGCAATGCTCAGGTCCGAGGCTGGTGCAGAAGAGTGGAGCAGACCGAGCCACTCCCCCACGGAGGCTGCAACAGCAGCACCTGAGTCTCACCATTGGGGCTTCGGATTCAACTTCGCACAAAACCATCGAGAAAATCTTGAATTGAGGTAAATAGAAAAGTGGCTTTGCCTGAGTACAGACAAAACAATATTCTCTACTGTTGTGGCCACATGCTGAGTTTTGGCAATTATTAGCTGGGAAAAGGCAGTAAATTGTTTTGGAAGATAAAATTTCTGGAGATTCCACCATTCTTTCAAATGGATCACATGAAATTGCTTTTGAATCCACATGACACTAAAGACAAGGGAATAGCAAGCACTGCTAAGAAAACTAAATGACAGCTCATCCACTTCTAACAAATTCTTGTTGCTGATGGAGATACACATGAATTTAGCCGAAAGTTATTTGCAAATAATGTCTATTTCTGAGGTTGTTTTGTTCACCATCATTTCTCTTAATTATTTCTGACACATTCCATATCATTTATGGCCCCCAATGACACTGGGAAATTAACTCTGAGTCTTCTTTAAAGAAAACGTGACAAGCAACAGAATTAAATGCTGCACATTTGTATTAGAGCACCCAGGCATCTGAGGCAATCAACCAGTGCATGCAGTGACATGGTGGGAACAATATACAAACACCTCTGAGGGACGAGGGCATCCTTAACCAGAATTTGCTCATTCGGTCTCCCCAATATCCTTGTCTAAAAAAACAAGGGAGCTCCTGAACTTCCAAGAAATTTCTATCAGCCCATGCTGATAGAAAGCCAGTCCTAGCACAGCTTGCGCAAGGGTCTTACAGAAGGGAACAGAAACAAACGTCCCTTCTTAAGGAACTCTCACCCAAAATATCTGTCAGCCTGGAAGTGTATGAAAGGTCCAGGTGGCCCAGAACGGGAACAAAATGCCAGCCCTCACCCACCCTTTCCCCCAGCATTTGCCCACGCTCCCTACAACACAACAACTACATACGGTATTTTTTGAGCCGTGCAGGAATTCTCTTAATACAATCAGTAGCTTCAGATAGGAGCATCCATGACGTACTTTGGAAAGTTAATGAAATCTGCCCAGCAGAAAAGCTGCGAAATTGTTGTCCTTCAGCTGTGTCATATTTATTCTCCAGGGCTATTTCCTTTTCAAAGCAGTGTGTGGGCAGGAATAGCTTTCCTTCTTGTGGCAGGTGCAGGTAAACTTACAATCCAGGGGCAAGTTTATAACAGGGATTTGGTACTAAAAGATAGGAAGTGGAAATTAACTCTTACTGGCTTCAAATCCACCTAAGTTCCTTTAGGTCTCTAAATCTTCTAATTATGTGCACCTGCAGGCCAGCCTTGGTGGGACACCAAGGTCTCTGCTGGGAAAAAAAAAATAATAAAAAGCTGCTTCTTAAGCAGGCTTTCTTCAAAGGCACCACTACTGTCCTGAACAGGTCTCACATTTCACTAGATCTTAACACCAGCTGGGCAGCTTCTTTTAAAGTCCATCTCTTCCCACAGAGAGTGGTGGAAAGATCACCGGACAGAGGGCAAGACACCAAAATATGCTCTCTCTTCACATTCATTTGAAGTTGACTGGCTTAACTCCCTGTTTTATCTGCAAGCTGCAAACGTTTCCGCAAGCAGATTGGTATGCGCATAGGTGTCTGGAGAATAGTTGTTCTTCAGACACATTTGAACAAAAACAAGGCAGTATTATGCACAGATCAGAGACTCTGCAGCTCATCAGCACCTATTATCACCAAGTAAGAAACTGCAGACAGACAAACAGATGTAGCTAGCCAGGTACCATGTGCTTCACACCACATGGTGACACTTGACGAGTGGTTGGAGCAGATCAAGGGGGGGTACAACAGAAATGCAACCATTATATCCGTAGCGACAGACAGCTGCCATGGAGAAACAGCTGTTTCATGAGCATCATGGCATAGCCTCATTACAAATTTTTCCCCTTAAAAATTCTTTTTTTTTTTTTTTCTGTAAAATTTCTATCTTGCTGAAGCAGCAAATCTCATGCTACCAGGCAGAGCAGTCTAGTGGTCTGCTAACAAGATTTCAGTACCAGTACTAACGTGTTACGAATAGTAGAAGGAAATTCTCTGTTCATCAAATCACAGCCTTAGATAGGTTTCTACAAATAACCTCGTCAACTACTGAATGATTTGTAAAGGGGTTATAAC
The DNA here is from genome assembly GCF_015220075.1 of Falco rusticolus. Taxonomy (NCBI): domain Eukaryota; kingdom Metazoa; phylum Chordata; class Aves; order Falconiformes; family Falconidae; genus Falco; species Falco rusticolus. Next base: position 5,347,436 of record NC_051200.1, on the reverse strand, counting down.
TAATAAAAGTTACAAGGACTAAATTCACAGAATGTCATGAATTGGTCTGATAGCACTTGATGACACTCAACAAGCAAACTGGCCACATTAAAAATGGATGAAGCCACTGTCATAGAAGCAGAATAGTTTAGGTTGGAAAAGATCTTTAAGATCTTCGAGTCCAATTATTAACCCAGCACTGCCAAGGCCACCACTAAACCACGTGCCTAAGTGCCACATCTACATACCTTTTTAAAACCTCCAGGGATGGTGGCTCAACCACGTCCCTGGCCAGCCTGTTCCAATGCTGGGACCCACCCAGTGAGCCAGGGCTGCTGGTAAGTGATGGAGAGCGGCTCAGTGAGTGCCTCCACCAGCTCCCTCAGTGCCCTCGGGTGGATCCCACCCAGCCCCAGAGACTGTGTGTGTCTGTGTGGTGTAGCAGGTCACTGACCATTTCCCCTTGGGTTATGGGGGCCTCAGCCTGCTCCCTGCCCCTGGCTTCCAGCACAGGGTGCCGGGCACCCCGAGAACAGGGGCTCTTACTATTAAAGACTGAGGCAGAGATGGCATGAAGTACCTCAGCCTTTGTCACTGTGTTTCCCCCCACATCCAAATAAAGGTTGGAAGTTCTCCTTAGCCCTCCTTTTCTTGCTAAGTATTTATAGAAACATTTTTTAATTGTCTTTTATGGCAGTACCTAGTTGGGCTTTGGCTCTTCTGATCTTCTCCCTGCAAAATCTCACAACGCCCTTGTGGTCCTCCTGAGCTGCCTGCCCCTTCCTCCACAGGTCATACACTCTGTTTTTGCCAAGTTCCAGCCAAAGCTCTGTTGAGCCAGGCCGCTCTTCTTCCCCACTGGCTGTCAGCACAGGGGACACCCCACTCCTGCACCTTGAAGATGTCCTTGAAGAACGACCGACCATCCTGGACCCCTTGGCCCTTCAGGGCTGCCCCTGCCAGGCTCCTCAACAGGCCAAAGTCTGAGTCATCCCACCATATTTTCCTGTTGAAGCAAAAGAACGGGCAAACGAATAAATGTTGAGAACTCTTCCACTTTTTATGATTAACTTGATCATTTGATAGCCAGATCAGACCCATAAATGGGAGCCCTGATATGATTAAAATGGCCACTAAAAGGTTAAGGGCTGCTTAATTGTCTTACAAGTCAGCATAAGATTTAAAAGCGTCACAATATGAAGGATGAGCATTAGGAGATACATGGAATAGGAGTTAGGCTGGCCTTTCAAGCAGCATATCAGGCCCTGAAGACAAGGACTTGGCACAGGCATGGATGCGACACACTAGCTTTCTGAGAAGACACGATCTGTAAGGACCCTCCATACCCACATGATATTAACATCTATCTTTTCCATCCGGTTCTACGTCTGCAATATTAAGGAGACAATTACTTATCTACCTTTGCAATGCACTGGGAGAATTATTAAATGCAAACCACCATGCAGTCTTCAGGTAGGAGATGGCAACAAACATCTCCGAAGTACAGGCAACAGGCAGAAGAAAAGCAGAGGTTTTAGCATTTTTAATTTATTGACTAGCAGGGAGAGATATTATGGGTGTCTGAGTGCAGATGGAATAGCTGCTTCAATCCATTGGTATAACTGTCAGCACTGAATCCAAGCAAAGCGAAAAATGTGACACCTCTCAGCCAAACTTAATAGGAATATAAATGGGTTGAAACAGAATTGCAATCAGGTCTACAATTGAAATGTCTAGATGCTTAGAAAAAAATTACTTATTGTGATAACACAATAAGTGTGATATGAACCAATAAGTCACCAAAGTTGTCACTGTTTAAGAGATAATTTAAAAATATATAGCTTTGCAGTTGTTTGGAAGTATGTCATGAATTGGTTTTTTTATTACTCCTGACAGCCAGTATTTTGTGTAGGCTCAGAGAAATTTCACGTTTATTTCAGATTCATTATCCTAAATAAATCATAAACTTTCATGCTGCTTAGTTATCTAATGAGCAAGTGTACATATAAAACAAAAGGCCAGACTGGCCCTTCAATGCACCAGCAATTGTTTTTGTCCCCATTTTAAGTAAAAGTTTAAATCTACTTACGTAAATCATTAGAAACATACCTGAAAATCAAAGCAATACTTTTTTCTTTCTGCAGAAAATCTGGCACAAAGAAGTTGCTTCAAATCAGGAGGGACACAAGCTGCAGTAAGGCTGGAAGTACACACAAGAAATCAGTCATGTGTAATTCCCCATCCTTAACACAGAACCCACTAGAACATAATCGTTCCTGACTCATCTTTGCCTAATCTAATGTCCTAAAAAAACCCTTCATCATGTAGATTCCTTACCTAGGTGAGCTATTCCAATGCTGCGGCAACATCTCCGCCTCAGCTTGCCAAATTGAAACACTTAGTCTTGTGTCGGGCTCTAAAATCACTAGCTTTAAAAAAAAATAAAATAGTTTTTTGAGTTCTTTCACTTTCAAATTTAGTTTTTCAACCCTGAAGGTTTCTATTTCCCAGCCTTTCTGAAATATTACTCCTTTTTTAACAGAAATTGATCGCTTTTCATAATCATCTGAGTCTAGATGCTGGCACTTAGGAAGCAAAAATATATACCGCTTCCAAGGGTTGGCATTATTAATGTAATTTCTTGCAACCAGGGTGGAGGAAATAATAGTCCCTTGCCCTTTAACCTCCCGGTGCCCAAAAACTTGTGCAAATGCTGCCCTTTGCATAGCGTTCAGCTGGAGCCGGCCAAGGTGCCCCTCCCCAGCCTGCAGCCCCCCTCAGCCCCCTGCTCCTCCACAGCACCCTGCTCCCGGTTCACTGTGCCCTTTGCTACCGGGTTCCGTGCTGCTGCTGGTTTACTTTTCTCTTTCCCTCCCGACCTTCCACCTCCTTTAAACACATTGATCCAGCAAGTATTTATCTGGTCCTTTGCTCCATCTGCTGCTCAAATATTAAACATGAAAAAAAGCCAGAGCCCCTGGGCTAAAGGAAAAATGCTATTTAGGGTGTGCTGCTACTGCTCAGTTCACCTGCATTACCAACCTAAAAAGAAAAAAAAAAAAAAAAAAAAGATGCTTTGCAGAGGATTTCAGGTATTCGAGATTTAACTTTACTTTCATTTGGACAAAAAAGGAAAAAAAGGCGGGGGGGGGGGGGGGGGGAAGCCAAAATTCTTCATGGGAAAGGGGGAATTGGGAAAGGGGTACCCACACAGGGCCCAGTACTGGCTGAGCGGCATCAGCCCCTTCCTCCTCCTCCTCCTCCTCCTGAGCCCTGCACTTCAGGAGCTGCCCAGCCCCAGCTGTTGTTATCTCTCCAGCAGCAAGCACACAGCCACAGCCACCCCACGAACACGAGCTGACACTTGGCACAGCCACCTGCATCACAAAACCCACAGACTGCCCCGCGGGGCCGCAGGGACCATGTCCCCATGCCCACGCCTGTGCTTGGATGGTTTCTGCTATGGGCAATGGGACCGCATGGTATTTGCCAAACTCTTTATCCCTTGCCCTACCCTGCAAAACCCCGTTCTGCATTAAAATCAGCAAGACACCAGCCTATGCAGCAACCGCTGAGGAGTGAGCCTTGCTCGAAAGAAGCCTGTCTTTTAGATTTCAGGTGTGTGCTGGTGGCAACAGAAGCATGAAGGACTCGCTGCTGGGAGCAGGAAAGTGAGCTTCCAGTAAAAGGGGCGATGGAAGGGGCCCAGGGCCGCTGCTCAGGGCTGTGTCTCCTGAAATTACCATGATACTGACTTTTTGCTAATATTTTTTTCCATTCTCTGTCAGGCAGACTGGCATATATTTTATTTCCCATTCATTTGACCCAAACAGAAATACACCTGCTCGTGGTGACAGCCATCAGCACTTTGCTCTGGGCCAGTTCAGGACCAGCCCCAGGCTCCCATGGCCTCGGTGACACTGTCCCTGGCCCAGCAGGATGGTGCCCCCCCGATGGACACACAGCAGCTGCTGCCTTGCACAGCAGCCTCACACGGGCTCAGCCCATGAAAGAGTAAAGATTTCAGGCATCCAAATCATGCAGCACCAGGTCATCTAATGGAAACGTAGTTTAGGTAGAATTAAATATCTGAGGTCAGTTCAGCAAGATAAAAATGTACTTGGAAACCTGCAAATACTTCCTTTTGCCATCTCCCAGTTTTCCAGAACTTCTTTGATCCTATGCCAGATTACATTTTACAAAGATTATTTTTTTTCCTCCAGTTTGTACATTTTTGTTTTCTTTATTGATTCAGGAAATGAAGCAGGGGAACAGAGCAGGACAGAGATTTGCCTTTTCTGTCCCAGATTGTGGCCCCAGCACTCCCCAGTTTTTGGTTCACAGAGATTTATGCAAAGCAACTTCATTCTTCCTGAAGAAAACCTTGGTAAGAGATGTTGCTTTGGTCTTCAGGGGAAGAAGCAGCTCTATATATTTACCACTTCACCAGGATCACACACCACAGGTGAATTTTAGCCACCCTTTGTGCACATATGCTTCTCCTGCACGAAAGGCTGTGAAAGTTTAGTCTCAGCCTCATGCATCACTGGTCTGACCCACCGTGCGCTGAAACCAGTGGGCATGCCTCCACAACACCGAACCCCGACACCCAACTGTCCTCCTCTAACCAGGCTAAAAACAACAGAGCTCTGGGATGAAGCAAGATATAAATGGATACCAGGCAATAAATCACTGTAACAAATAATAACAAGAGAAGAAAATGGGGATTTCAAGTCAAGCTCCAGATTTATCAACTATAGAGGTAAAAGATCTAGCAGCTGTGCAGAAACAAATGGGTATGATTGACTGCTTTGTTCCATTTGCAGATAAACTTTGCAATTGTAGCTCCAGCTAAATAATCATGCAGGAACAATGAAACAGCAAAACACCAAAGTTACGACACACAATAGAAGATGGAAGTTGATGCAGCAGGGCTTTGCCTCCTCCTTTTGGCAGTACTGTCAAAATTGCATAATGATTTAGAAAATAATGAATACATAACTAAAACTGTGTCAGAATAAGCAAGAAGGGAAAAACCATGGGTTTGTTACCAGTCTCTCTCTCTTCTAATTGCTGAATTTGATAGCTTTGCATTTCTTAGCGGGCAACACAGGGGAAGGGGAGGGGAAAAATGTTTTATTCAGCACTCAGTAAACGCACTGCAGCTTTGTACTGACGTGGCTCTCAGGACAAAAGCACTCCACCGTGCCATCAAGCAACTGAACCTCCAGTCCTGCCTTGTTTAAAAAAACAAACCAAGTGAGATGCCCCTTCTCCCAGTCAAATGACACATTAGTTGCTGTCACTGTTGTCAAGTTTGAGTCATAATGATAGCATTACAGCTAGTACAGCCTGCAGCCAAACCAAACAGCATCAGAAAGGGAGGCTGCCAGAAAGGTGCAGTCACAACCTGATCTGCCTAGTGAGAGGAATAATGTTTTTTGCAAGAGATACTTCCCAATGAGCTATGATCCTAGAAAATTGCCCTGAGAAACACCAGTCCCTTTCTGACCAGTCTCCCCTTTATTCTATGGATACAATAAATCAACCTTCACATCCGTGGCTGATAACAGTATTTTTCTTCGTCAAGCTGAGACCATACCAGGCTTTTTCTGTCATTCTCAGCCCGTAAGAGGCCGTACTCTTCGTGCTGGTTTGACACAGTCTCTTGTGGGAGGTTTCCAACTTCCCATGCTGCCATCCAGCTTTCACCTTGTAGCTGAAATGCGTAACAGCTGCAATACAGAAACAAGGACATGGCACACAACATCAACCTTCACAGGGCTTCTTTTCGCCCAGATAAAATCAGGGATATGTCCCGATAGGATTACTGTCCTGCCACGCAATCATTGTTGTGAACAGTTTCATTTAAAATTCATTTCATAAATTTTCATCTGCTTCCCTGAGCTCTTTCTTCCAGCATTTTCGATTCCATCAGACTGTTTCAACTCACATTAACAGGCAAATTCTTTCCTTTCTGACAGGCGAAGCACTTGTGTTATGTTTGTTTGCTGACAAACCAGAGCTTACACTCAGGTTTCCATGCCCCCGGCAAACAGCTGCCCAAGTCCTGTCCCACCACTAACGAGCCCGCGGGTCCATGGAACTGGCAGGGACCAGCCTCATGTCTCAGCATCGTAACAAGCTGCAGCAGCAACAGTACCTCGTCAGAGAATCTGTCCCACCAAAGCTCATTAAGCGAAAATAAGCAAGGAGTGCTGGGGAAGGATCTTGTCATTGTTAATAATGTCAGACCCATTTCTGCCTTGTCTTTTCATGTTAACATTTTCAGGAGAACATGGAGGAGTCACACTTGACAGGTCCTAGAGTACCTTTGATATCCTGATCAAACTCGGCACCTACTACTTCATCTCTGGAGTAAATGATCTTTGGAGCTCACATAAAATCTACATACACTAATATGTGATGTGTTTTTGTATCTATTTGATATGTATGATTCTGTTCAGTTGTATATGGACACACAGCTACCTATTCCCCAGCCTGTTTTGATATCCAAGGGGATTTTCAGGCAAATTCCTACTAGGCTGGCTTCAAGGGCAGCACTTCCCTGCACTATACCGAGCCACAGCAGCTATTCTGAACAGCTGATCGGTCTGTCAAAGCGCTGGGGTGACCCTTGCTAGCCAGTTACACAGACTGGCTCTTTTCCTTTTTCCTTTCTGACAGATAAATTAACGAACATATAAAACACGGAAGTTTTCCTTTGAAGTCATGGGTAGACCATCCACGCACCACAGCAAGCTCTTCTATTTGGATACCTTTCTCTCGTGAGCCTCGAGACTACTTCTCTCTCTCAAAAACCAGGTTCCCAGTGGATACATGGTTATGGTGATACACAATCCACTCCTAAACACAGCTCCCTGCGTTATTTCCCCAGCTCACGTCTCCTGGGCAGCATGAGAAGTACCAGCTCTGTAAGGTTTGCCAGCTCACTGATGATGGCCTTCCCCCTAATTTAAGATTTTTATCCCAGACTCCGTGAGCCACACTGAGTTCCCTGTGGTTTGAAATGACGCCTGTCTGGCCCCACCGCCTCCACCACACCAAGGGGATGCAGCAGGGCGGTGACCCGCAGCATGCACCGCAGCATGCACCGCAGCAGCTGCAGCCGCTCAGCTGGATGGATGGCTGGGAGCACGCCTGCGCCAGCCTGCAGTGTGTTTCTGACAGAACACACAGAGAGAATTCTTCAGTGAAAATACTGCCACACCAGTGTTAGCATTTCTAGCAGGTGCCACTAGCCCCGGGTATAACAGCCTCCTTCCCTCACAAGGATGCCTGAACACACCCGGACATGCTGCTGTGCATCCCGCTGCGCTCAGTAAACAGGCTTCAGCTACTGCGCAGACTATAAAAGATTTTTGTTGTCAATCTCCCGTTATTTTTGCTGCAGATGTAAGGAAAGGTGGAAATGGGCCTTGTTTATTTAACGAGCACATCCAGCAGTCTCAAAAGGTGCCAGCCCTACAGCCTGCAGCCCCCATGCCTCCACAGCTCGAGTACTTGCAACATGCCTTTCCAGGCACCCCACCTCCCCCCCCCACCAGCTCCAGTAGGCAGGACACAGGAGAAGGTGCCTGCTCCCACAGGCACTGCGAGAGCTGTACCTACCTACTGATTTCTGGTGCATTCAGCGACCTGACTTAGAGGAGGTCTCCCTAAGTTACTCCAAGTCATGTATTTCCTAAGCTTTGCCACCGGAGCTCCAGAGGGTGATGTTTTCCCTTGATGCGGTGATTTGCCCACAGGGAACTCATCTGAAATCTCCTCCCAGACCCAAGACAGCACCAAGCACACTAACTAGATTTAATCCAAAACCTGAGGTCTGCCTATGGGGTTCCTCAGGGGTGGCAGCTCCAGCTTCCCCACGCACTCCCTGCCTCCAGCCATCTCACCTCCGTTGTTCTTTAGCTACCAAGAAGCCCGGATTTCTGATGCCAGCTGCCCAGAAGTCTCAAATATAGTGGAACCATCTCCCCATCCTGCTTATATTACAAAACAAATTAGAGATATTGAAGTGAAGTGTGTTAATCCTGTAATTATCATGGTAATAATGAGGCAGTTTAATGATCTTGCTAATTGTCTGTTCAGCGAGACTGGATTGGAAAACATTCCATACCCCATCCACCCTTTTAATTCTGCTTAAATCAGATGTTCCCTGTAAGTGAAAAGTTCTGACTATGTGTATGCTACCCCATCACCAAACAAGCATTTTAAAATTGCTGCAGGTCTACTCAAAGGTCAAGTATTATATTGTAAACAATGTCTACGTGGCCACAGTCAGTAGCTATTCAGCTATATATTAATTCAGACAAGATTGCCAGAGGAAGTAAGAACAGAAATAAAACATCTCCATCAGGACTAAAATTTTGCTTATGGATTGCCTGTTAAGGGTCTTGAAATTATCATTGGAAATAAACTGCCTGAAAGTTGTATCTGCCTAATCAACTCCCTCTCCCGTTTATTCTGCAGCAAAGCAGCATCCTCAGCGTGTCAGCGTGCAGCTCAATACAGGTGCTGGCCCAGAAACCACCTGCCATGCCCCAGGAAACTTCCAGCGCCAGCTCATGCTCCTCTTGGGAGTAAGGCAGGAGCCCCTACGTGAGTTGTCAGACACTCATTAAAAATGATCTTTCAAAATGAAAATAACCAAGAACAGGTACAGAGAAAAGTTGTTAGCTACTGCAAAGCACATACTTCCAGTACATCAGCTTCCCTGCAGGAGTTGTCATGCATATGCTAATCCTGGAGTAAACTGAGAGTAATTTAAAGCACTGAAGCAGTAATTTACCCCACGTTTACCATAATGCAGCAGATACAGCCATGTTCTCCCTGCCAGTGCTTGTCCAAACACCCACACCTCATCTTTGCAGCACTCTGTTATAAAAACAGGTGAACTAGGTGTACCTGCAATAGGTAAGATTTACCAAGCATCTCAATGTGGAAATCCCATTTGGAGGTTGACACCTGTGTTTCCCCAGGCAAACGATTGCATGAGAAGTAAAAAAAGAACGAAGTGTGGTCAGTCCATTTATCCAAACACACGTCTCTGATCTGACCTGAGGCACCTGGTGGAATGTCCTCCTGCTACCAGCCATCTCTGCCTGCGGAGGGGGACTCCCTACCCCTTAGCCTGCCACTCCAAAGCAAAGGTGACTTGTCACTACACCTGCTAATAACAGTGCTATGAGCAGCCATCCAAAACTCAGAGGCCAGATTGAAATTGAGATTAAACCAGCAAAGTTCTACCATTCAGAAAACACAGTGATTTACCAGCCGTTGAGGACCCAGCAAACCTTGCATCACGTTGCACAGGCAAACATCCTGACGCACAGAGGCTAAAATGCCCACCACTGCACAGAACAGACAAAAATCTTTTCCTGTAACTGCATCTTGGTGCTTAGCACCTACCAGATATTGTTTCTAGTACATTTGACACGCTACAGAAATAATGAATAGTAATTAGAATTAATCATTGCAAGTTCCAGTGCAATTAACAGCAGTGTTTAGCATGCCAATTATTTATGAACACAGAAGTGACATACTGGATCAGCCCAAAGATTTAACTAACCTACTGTCCCATTTCCAATAATTGCCAGCAGCAAATGCCTGGAAAGATGGATGCGAGAGCAAGGCAGGCATCAAGCAGTGCTTTCCCTAAACACTCTTCCAGCCTCCACTGACTTGCAGCTCAGGAGTCTCCCGAGCCAGGTACGTCTCCAGATGTTCCATAAGCCACAGTGGGTCTCACACCAGAACCTTTGAACCTGCATAAGCCGAGACTGCTGTGGGAAGGTGCCCCAGGGCTCCGCACAGCACTGGGGGGTCCTGCACAGCCCAGCAGCTGTCACCCCGCAGCACCCACCCGCTCCCCCTTGTTCTGCAGAACGTCGCTGTCTGTGCCTCAAAGGCCAGACCCCAGAGGGTACAAGTACTGCACCCAGCACTATTTCTTCACTCAAGATAGGATCCTTCCCTCAGCATCACTGCATGATCTCAAAACCGCACAGGGCTGGAACGCTCCACTAGCCAAGTGCTGAGTGGGGACAGTTTGCTGGGAAAAAAAGGGCTCACAAATGACACAGCTTTCGCAATAACCAGGTAGTAAACACACTGTACTGTAATGATTTTCCCCAGCTTTAAAAAATACTGTCACTGCCGCATTTGGCCGTGATAGCCAAAGGATGCAATCAAGAGGAGGCTTGTAGATAAGCATTGGATCTCATTAAAACAACCAACAGATATTAAAAATAAAGACAAGACAAGCTAATCAGGACACTAGTCCTCTTCCCAGTTCTATCAGCTCTTCTATTAAACTGCATCATCTCTCCCCAGAGACCTTCCCTCCCTGAGCAGCCGAGAGCAACGAGGGTCGGTGCCTCCTGCTTTGCCCACAGCAGCCAGATAATGACGGGCCCCAGGAGGCAAGCAACACCCAGGAATGAAAGTACTAGCAACGGGGAAAATATTCCCTTGGTGGATAGAGGAAGGGTCAAGCCATAGTGCAAGCTATTACACGAGCCTGCATGTCTCACCAGGGTTCAGACAATAGAGTCGAAACAGCAGAGAGAAAAGATGGTAGGTGGAATCGTTGGCAGGATGAGAACTGAGCGCAGGTCCTCTGTAGGGAGATGGGTAAAAACAAAAAATAAATCCAAGGGGATCAGGCTGAACTCATTTCCCTCATGGCTACAACAGATATTTTTATTCTGTACACCACAGCCCTGCTAGCCCAGACACAGCCATTTGCAGGGGGGCGAACCGCAGTGCACTCAAGTCAAAGAAAAGTTATTCCATAACTTCAGACACGTTTTGGTTTAAACTCCAACAGCCCTGCCTACTCACCTGTGCCGTAGCCACTTGCAAATCAGCTGTTGTACCTGAAGAAGGTACCCTACTGCCAACTAGTAAATAAAATATATATTGATTTCCAGGCATACGTTACAGCAAGGAAACCACTGGAGATAATGGAGAGCCTCGTTTTGTTGTTTGGGGGTTTTGTTTTCGTTTGTTTTTTTAAACAGTTTTACAAGAAGTACCACTCCAAGACAAGCTGCCATGCATCAAGTGGCAGACTCGGTATTACATTTTTAGATAAAATAGTTATTTTTTTCTCATTGTGCCTTCAAAATTATAAGCTTCTTGATTACAAACCCCCAGTCTCAGCAAACCTCAAATTAAGAGGTAAGTCGCTGCCAGCCGGAGAAGAGCAGCAGCTGGATTTTTATCAGCATCATAAGATCCTCATCAATATATCAACGCTGCAAATGAATTTGCATACCACAGATATCTGGGGCCAAATACAGCAGAAACTGCGAGCTAATCCTGAGCTGCAACGTGCCTCAAAACTCTACCCAACATTTGGATATCTGTGGCTCTATCCAACATTTATTGGTGCACATTCAATATGGCAACTGGTGGAAAGTTTAAAGTAAAAACTTTGCAAAGATGAATTTAAATCAGAACCAATATTTATTCCAAGATTGTTCTGCAGTTCCCTACATCTACTCTCTGGCTCTCCACAATAAATCACTTGGGCTCCCCATATACTGCACCACGTCAGATCTCAACAGCATAGATCAGAATACACAGCTGTGTTTATATGAAAGAGAAACTAATAAATGAAAAATTATGAGTGGAAATTGAATCTGCTAGACGAATGCTCAGCAATAGATTAACATATGCTGCATTTGCAAAAAAAAAATAAAAATACTTTAACTCCAGCTTATATTAAATATTGAAATTGCTGAGTTTTCTTCAGTGTTCTGCATGTCTTGATATATTGTAAGCAAGCATATTTCATTAGCTGCATATATCCATATCTCTCTAATAACTTTCAAACTCCTGGACTCCTGTCATTTGGACTTATATTAGAAGAGACACTTGAGACCTATAAAAGAAAGGGAAAAAAAAAACCAAAAACCAATACTAAAAGCACTGTGCTTTCACTGCTTTTGTCAGTGGAAACTTTCCTTTGAGCTGTATAATTGAAAAGCAATGCAGTAGCACAAAATATTACACGAGATGAGGAACATTTCGGTGACAGGCTCGCAGCCCTCAAACCAAAGCATAATGCATTGTTTATCACAGATAATTGCAGGCTTTCCATCCCATTTTAATCCTTTTGTTACCTTTTAAACAAACTCGCTGTCCCAATTTTAGAGACAGGAAATAAGAAAAAACATTTGCATTCTCTTCTGAAGAATATTCAATATCCAGGGTAACAGAGAGAATAAACTGGCTCTTCTGCAGAACATACTGCCCTGCTCATGGTAGCTCCCCTTCACAAGATAAGATACAAGCCAACGAACCATTGTAATGCATTTTCTTTATTTAACTTTTAGGAAGCTGTAATTAAGCTGTAAGCTTCTCTGTTTATATCCCTTTGCTTTGAATTCATTTCCTTCCTTATTTTAATTTTCTTTTTTACAATTTGGAAATAAAGTCAAACCTTTTTTTGTGCAAATCAGGATGCTAGGAGGTAACTCAGTTGCAGATTTATCCTTTAGAACAGGAACCAAATTTAAAAGGCGCATCTCCATTTTTAATCATTTTTTACAGACTAAGAGGGAGCATTTTCTGGTGAGATATTTTTCCTCCTGCCTGGACTGCTCTGAAGAGCAGTCACAGTCTATAGAACACCTGAACTGCTGAAAAACCCATGAGAAGGTCACAAATGTAACTCTGACACCAATCTTAAAGCCTAATTCAGCCAAAGTCATTCAAGGCAGGGGAAAAAAGGAAAAAAAATAAAGAAAAAAGAAAAAAAATAGCCAACAATTTAGTGGTCAATAGCCAGAGAGAACTTTAGCTGCACCCCTGCCTTTGGGTTACTAGTTTCATGGACATCAATGCTGATGACTACTCTTATTTTCATTTTTACTGGAGCAATAGGTATCCATAAAAATTACAAAGGACTAAAAATTTAGCATTTAAGCACAGTAGCGGAGACACAAGCAAATAAGGGAGGTGAAGGCAAGCTGGGTGATACGGTTAGTCACCTGAGAGTCGCTGAGGGGGCTGCTGGTGCCAGAGCCATGGTGAGGCTTGAGGAGGGAACCGCCAGAAAAGCCGTATTAACAGCTATCGATAAGGAGCTGTCCAAGCGGGCAGCCAAGCCCTTATTTTTGGCAAGCAGACAAGCAAACGACCCCTCGGCCATGTGGACAATAGCCAGGTCTCGCCGAGGCGGCAGCAGTGGTGGGGTGCCAAGGGGTGCTCGGCCCCGGGGCATGCCCTGAGGTGATGCTGCAGGACCTGGCTGGAGGGGGTGGGATGCCTGCCACCAGCTGCCCCGCTCTGTACGCCCCCCCTGCTCTCCAGGAGCTGGAAGGATTGCTCTAATAGTAAGCAGCTGTTCCCGTCAATGCTTGTGAGCTGCTAGTTATAGTTTTCAGTTAGGATAAAAGCCCAAAGGTCTGGGGCCCTCGTGACAGAATCCGTCACAAACCCAAAGTTGTTTGTGATGTAGCCAGGATAAGCGCACGGTCAGACACCAGCCTGTGGATTCTGGTCACTTCGTGGTCTTACACGAGCTTTATCTCCTGTGAGATCCCCCCAACAGGTATCATAGATAATCCACAGACATATGTGATTTCTCTTAAAAAGGTGGAAATTAATGCCCGAAACCTGGTTCCTTACGCATACATCCATACCCTGAGTGTTTACCTGTATGACTGACACAACTCATCTCATGAAATTCAGTGGGACTGATCCTCACCTGCTATGGCTGGACTACAGCTGACTCTTTACCACCATTTGACATCAGCTTCTTTCTCAGGGTGACCCAGTTTGGACTTTATACATCTATTTAACAAAAACTCAGCTTCCCTCCAGCAAGATATGGGTGTGCTGGTTAAGTTGCATTCTGCAGACACAAGGGCTAGCTAAGCCAGAAACACTTGCACAAAGTCAGCTCGGTTTTCTGACACAACTCAGATTTTGTTCTTGCAAGGAAGCTGTTATAACATGATTTGCAATGCATTTTTTAGAAGAAAAAACACTCAGTTAAATTAGTAGCTGCTAACTACAATGCAACACATGCATAATACAGTGTAGCAGCTCGGAAGATTTTTAGTAAGATGATACAGATAAGCATCCATAGTGTTGAATGAAAAAAATAAAGGTTTTCCAAATACAAACCTTATGTCTCAAGACACCTGTTACTTACCAGAATAACTGGTTTGCCAGAAATAAGAATAGGCATTCTCATTAGGTTGTTTTTAATTTATTACTCTGCTTTGTGCCATCGGCAAAGCAGAGCACTCTGGCTGTGCTAGGACTGTTGCTGTCCCAGATTCAGACAGGGAGAAAATGTGGCAGCACAGCAAAAGCGGATCCAATCTTAACTTGTCCACTTGTAGGGATGCTTGAAAGACAGCTCGGGAGACGATAAAGGACATTAAGTGTCTCAGTCACTGATGTGACACTAAGTAGGGCAGTGTGAGGTCTACAGAAGGAAATGGTAACAGTCTTGGTCTCTAAAGAAATTGCATAAGTAGGAGAATAAAACTCAAACCCTCGTGCCTCAAAGGCATGAAACTCCTGCTGCTGAACGAAGAAGGGAAAGTCCTGGAGTTCTTAGTAACATCTGATCCAGCAGATTTTTCAAAAGCCAGAAAAGCACAGAAAATAGTGATGCAGAAACACAACAGGGTTTGAAGTTGCAGCTTTATAGAATTCAATATTAATCAAGTTAAGGTAGAGCTTGCTATTAGAGACTATCGCTTTCAAGTTGCTTCTGTTGGTGTACTTATTATTTGGGGGGTTTTGAAACTTCTGTACAAAACAAGAGATTGATTTTAGATTTTGGACTATACTCCGTCCTACTTTACCCACTATTTCCACTGAGCTGCATGTAAGCTAAACTTGGGAGCGCTCCAGACCGAAGCTGTCTGCACAAAATGCCAAGCGTGCTCTTGGCAAACAGGACCATTAACAACACACCAAGGACTCTGCATTTGTAACTAAAAGATGTTATGTACTTCTAACTTGCATCCTTCTGCCCGGGACCCCGAAGGAACAGCCCTGCCACCGGTAATGCCACAGAGCAGCCCAGCCATCCCCTTTCCCTATGGCTGCGGTAGAGACAGGTGAGGATTGTCCCCTCACACGAGTGACAATTCCCAAAAGAGGAGCCTTTGAATTATCAACCAGGCGTTTGTATGGCTGAAATACCGAGAAGCCAAGACCGGGGTCACGAACCAAGCTTTCCAACTTATTTCTTATTATAAATCAGCTGCAAACGTTTCTACTAGCTCTAGCAGTACGAGTTGGAAGTCAGAACAGAGCAGAGCAATTCCCACTGCAGCTGGGTGAACCCTCCCTTCCCAATCTGTTACAGCTGTAACAAGATATACGTGGAAAAATAATGTTGATCAAGGTGGAATAATATTTAGAGCAGAATGTCAGGTTCAGACACAAATAGATTTGCTTCTGGTAGCAGCTGCTCCATCCATTAGAATTTTCTAATAAACTGTTATGAAGATTGACACCTTGGAAGTAATTAAGGATTAGGTATTTTTAGGTAATTACTGCAGCAATAACACAAGACATGCTCATTTTCAGAATGAGGAATTATCGTTGGCTCCCGTTGCTGTGCTCCTTTTAATAATTCATAATAGTTTTGACACCAATGATTATTTTTGATTACTCCAGCTTTTTAACTTTCCAAACAAACTAATAAAAGAAACTGTTTACAGTCTGGGGGAAATCCCACCAGTTAAACTTCAGCAGGTTATACGGGACTTCTTGGGGAAAGGAGCACACAGAAGGCAGGATGACAATGTGCTGAGGAGCGGCAAGAGAGCCATATGAAAAGCAAATACCTCTAAGTCAAGATCTCGTGCAGAAGGGCAGGAAAAAAGCATACAGCCACAAAAATAGCCATCAGAAGATAATTTCTTGTTATGGTGGCATGCTCCCACCTTTCTTAGGATGCTCAGGCATGGACTCTAATGCAGACGGCACGTTTTCATAGAGTTAGCACTTAACAGCTCTTGGACACCACGCAAAGTAAGCTCCCCACCTTCTCCCTTCCACTGACTCCTCAACTCAGAGCTCAGACTTGGTCTCCAAGTCTCTTGAAGGGCACAAGGTCCATCCTGGATGTCCACCCACCAAGGCTATGTGTGCACAGTGAGCCATTAGGTGAACCCACCTTGACCCACGCTTCTCTGCACCGACAGAAATCAGCCACCATCTCATTTGGAGCCACATGATTGCACACAGAGCCAGACTCAGACTCACACTACTTCCAAACACCTTTTCTTTTAATCTGGGAATTGCAAAAGAATACAAACCCAAAACTTCACACAGATATGCTTGTTATTTTTGCCATAAACTGCCCAGCTGGACAGCAGGCAGGCTGTGCGGTAGGTGCAATAGGATCTCAACAAGCAGTCAGGGGTTTCAGTTTGGGAAAGCTTACCTGCGGTCACTCTGCAGGGAAGCGTGCCTATCCCAAAGCTATTTTTAAGAGAGGAGAGCCCAGGCAAGATCCAAGTGCTGTCCCCATCCTGCACAGTGGCAGCAGGGTCCTGTGCCTGCCGCTTGGAGGGACCCAGCAGTGCCGGCAGGATGGGGCGCGCTGCCCATCCAACCCTGCTGCGACAAGAGCAGCTGTATGCAAAGAAACCACTCTGCCATTTCAAAAGAAATTTTGAGAATTAAAAAGTAAATTTACAGAAAAATCAATGCTCAATTAGACCAGAGGTCCAAAGTCTAAAATATGCTGCTGAATAAGAAAAAAAGAAAGAAATGTTTTTATGGAAAAAAGTTACTTCAATGGTTTTAAAACTACCTTAGAATGACTTTGGCCTTTTTATTTTCAGTAAAATCTGAAGGTTTGGCTTGTATTATAACTTCAATGTCAAGTCATAAAGGCACTTTGAACTGAAAATACATTTTAAAATACCTTTTCATAATGGGAAATTGAAACTAACTATCTTCCCAGCAACAGGCTTGGCCTTGATGAAAAACACCAGTGTAAAACATGCCCATCAATTCCATCCCAAACTGTGGGGCCCCCTAATGACAAGGCCTCCCAGAAGGTGGCTGTGGTGCCCACCCACCCAGGGACCCTTTCCCAGCAGCACAGCCTGTCTGTCGGCGATGCTTAGCTGCCCATCGGGAAAGCTCTGGCTCCTCTACAGGGATGGGAGGATTTGTGCTTGGGATGGACCGACAGAAGGGGACTAATTCCCCCTTTGTCTGTGCTGGCTCCATCGCACCAAAGGCAGGAACATCTTGCCTGCACCCAGCCTCTGCCCAACCCCATCAACATTTGGTCACAATAGGCACCAAAGGAGAAAATAACAGTTCCTCATTTATTTTAAAGCATTTCCTGGTTTGTTTTTAAAACGCACCATCTGTGTTTCCACCATGATTCGTTAATGAAATGCCGCTCTTGGTTTTTTGAAAGCACGAGAGCAATTTTAAACGCACCCGTAGCCAGGACGCCAAGCCCAGCAGTCACCGCTGCAAGCGAACGTTGGCTCAGGGAAGCTGGAGTAGCACGAGGCGATGGCGTATCCAACCGGCACCTTCCGCGGGGCACAGCTTGGCTCCACAGCTGCCGGCAGCTTTCCCGAGGAGGCTGTGCAAAACGCACCGGCGACAGCCAGCCTCTTTTACAATTAAGACGTAATGAGGCGAAGGAGATTTTAGTATCCATAGATTTCAAGTAATGGTTGGCTTCAAACAGTTGGAATCGAGACGCACTTTCACAGATGGTTCCGATGTTTGTTTTAACCAGCAGACTTCGGAATAAACATTTCTTCAGGATCCCAGGGCTCTAATAAAGTTGCATCCCCCCTCAGCTCTATTTTTACTTGCATTGCTACATGAGGTACCGTGGCATCTGCAAGACAAGACCAGCAAGGCTTACAAAGTGGATCAAAGCGTAGGATTAGGGCACAAGTTGACTCTGCAGATAAATATACAAAACCTGCAACTTAACTGTGCTTTGGAGAGGAATTTGAAATTTTATTAAATCTGTTTGGTGCTCTCTGCCAGCGTGTATTCTAGACAGAAACCCATGATTTTTATCCCATTTAAGCAAGCAGCAAAGGTAGTTGCATTCCAGAAAAATTCTTTCAGATCAAAGTCTCACAAGTGCATCTCCACAGGAGATAACCCAGATTATGCTAAAACAAAGCGCTGGATTAGCTTATTTTTTCCTCAAATGACAATATGGTTAGGAATAACAGCATTTAAAAACACAAAGCCAAATGACTTTGTCTTGGCTAACAAAAGCCCACAGGTGTTGTGCAAAGATTAGTCTTATTAAGTAGGAGTATCTCTGTCCACTCAGAAATTATTGTCTTCTGGGGGAGCCAGAGAAGGAAGGAAAGGAGGAGGAGGAAGAGAGAGTGGGAAAGAGGATTTAGGATCTGCCTTTAAAGGCATTGTTCTGTCCAGCTGAAGTGACAGTTGTGTCTCTAAAGAGATGAAAATCTGAACCTAATGTCAGCAGTCTGCCTTCTCCTGAGGAACAGTGAAACAAATTCCAATTTTTTTTTCCATAGGGTACCAGCTATCATACAAGAAAGGTAAAAACCAATGTTTCATGCCCAAATCCAAAATTAAATGAACTCTGAAAAAGCAAACTATTTGATGCTGCATGCAAAGTTCTATTCCACACAAAGTTTTATTTTCACATTAAACGTGAAACAAACCTACTATAAACAGGAAAGGAAAAAAAGCTTGAATTATGCCTGAAGATGCTTTGGCCATATGTGGTGCAGTATTCAGAAATTTCTTCTTAGACTGCTATGGCACTGTTCCATTTGTTAAATTATTTTATGTTAGTGAGAATGATTAGGTTTCTTTTGCAGTTATTGGGACCTGAAATGCACCTTTATTTACCTCATTTATCATGTACAGCAGCATTCAGCTGAAGTGTAGAGGTAAACAATTTTAAATAGCAATCCTCTTGCGAGAACACAGTCATCTTGACCACAGGAGCTTTGGAAAAATGCAGATTTAAACTGTTCACGTTACTGTTTTATCTGCATTTCAGTCTGAATTGCCTTATTCTTGACTTATTTAACTTATTAACTTATTATTCTTAACTTATCACCAAGCTCAGCAATAAAGAAACAAGGAGGGAAGATATTAAATATTTATGCCTACAGTGCCTGACAAGTTTTCTTCAAAATATTAATGGCAAAACAAAAATACAACTGTTCTGGGTACCAGGTAAGGGGATGGCAATACTTCAAGCCAACTGAGGGTGCCACAGCTGATCTGGTTTGGAGTGCTTAAAGAATCTTCAGCTCAAGTTAAATCTGGGGAAGAAAATACTTTGAAAACATAGTTTGAAAATACTTGTGGGTTGCTCTAAAATCAGAGCTCCCTGGAACTGTTAAATTGTTTGCATGTTACAGGATATAAATAAACCAGGGACGTATCTCCCTACCTTGGCTCCCCAGCACTACGCTGAATTACCGTCACCGGTGGCCTCAGGACTAAGCCCCAGCGATGCCCCTGGGTGCACCGGGGGCCAGCTGCCCCCCCCCCCCCCCCCCCAGGGCCTGGGCACACAGCATGCAGTGCAAGGGCACCCAACACGGACCCCCACTCGCTCTCTTGGTAGATGCTGCTGGAGCAGTGAGGTCCACGGGGCTGGGGAGCTCAGCAGCAGCACAACCAGCAGCCCCCACTGACGGTCATCCCTACGGATGAATTAAAGAAAAAAAAAAAAAAAAAAGTCAGTAAAAATGACCAGAACCCAACATCCCCTTGCATTTCATCTCTCTGACCATCACAGTTAGCGCTTACACTGTGCTGGGGCAAATCTCCGCTTGCTTCCCCATCCCTCCTGCCATGCTTTGTGCTCTCCCCGGGCACATCTGGCTCCCCTCCTCTCTCTTTTCTGCACCTTTTGATATCTTGGGCCCGAACCAGAAACTACTGGAGATCTGCTCACTCCTGTGCCAGGACGGACCAAAAGCACGCTTAGCATAAGGGGCCTGGGAAGGGGGAATGTTTTTTAGAAACATTTTAGAAACATTTTAGAAATATTAAGTCTGAGACCTACAACCCCTGTAACTCACAGTGTTACAGCTCACGGCTCTCAGAACTTCCCTTGCTGGCACCCTGCCGTACTCTACCAGTGTTACTGCATTTACCTTCAGTTTACGCAGTAGAGTAAAATGGGCCTGAAACCTCCATTTCCTCGGGCACCGACAAGGGACACAACTCACCAGAAGCCACACCTGAGTACGAGGTCTCACCCTCAAACCCCAACCCATGCCCATGGCAGCCACCCCCCTTTCACGGTGCCCAGCTCGGCTGCGATCACTCCCTGGATTTGGGGAAAACAGCCCGTCGCCAGCCATGGCAGCTTCTGGTTCACCACAGCTGAAACAAGGCACCCATGTACCTCCTAAACAGTGTCTCATCGACGGAAAAAATCCTTCCCCAACACACCAACATCCTCACACCAGCCAGGGGAAGGTTGATGGGGTGACCGTACTGAGGACCCCGCTGAGCCAGCACAAGCACAGCTCAGCCCTGTTCCTCAGTCAGAGAGCCATCCCAGCCTCCTGTCCCTATGAGATACATCCAGCTGGCACTTCCCCCAGGTGTAAACACAACCGGCTCTGGAGGGAAACTGCAGGGGGATCACAGACCTCCAGGACACCTCTTTTTCCCATGGTGCTGCAGCAGGCACAGCTAAAGGACACACACCGAGCCATTAGCAAAACACCACTCAGACCCTTTGAAATGTCAGCAACGCTTAGCATTGAAAACACATTTCTTGGTTACTAATGAGTGAGCGTTACAGAAAATGCTAAAAAAAACCCCAAACTTAAATAACCTTTACCATTATATTAGCTGGAAATAGATGTATTACAACACATTTGGGGCATGTATTAGAGAGAGAATTCTGTGACAAGGAACGTTTCTTAACTCTGGGGTGCTGGGTCATTCTTCAGAAATTATTATGTACAGATTTAGGCACCCGAAACAACAGTAATGCTCCAGAGAGGAACCGAAAGTCACACACAAAGCCCGTGTAGCCAGAGAGGATTTTGTTAGCTATGGCTTATAATGACTTGTGTGCCCAAGACAGAGAGCACAGAGACCACGGTAGTGAGGGGAAAGCACAAGGAAACCTGGATCCATCCTGAACGAACACCAACAGCTGCTTAGAGGTTTTTTTCGGATTTGCTAAAAAGCACTTAAAAAATGAAAAGGCGAGAGAGAAAATGTCTGTTTCCCACTGTTCATCTCCTGCCATGCCTAATAAAATGGAACTTTATGCGTTCTTTTTAAATAAAAAAGGGGGCACCAAAAATAAGTCCTTTCATTAAATTCTCCTAATGGAAACAACCCACACAACCCCGTATTTGACCAGCTGCTCACATCAGAAAGGGCAGCAGCGAACTGCCAGGCACTCCGTATTATTCCCTGCTTTTGGCCGCTGACAGCAGTAAAACCTTCAACATTCCCACCGCTTCCACGCAGGGAACAGAAGAGACCCAAAGGCCATGGGTGCAATTTGGGAGCCATCGGCCACCAGCCATCACGGCTCTCCTGCACCAAGAGCCTGAAAGGGTCCACAGGGCTGCTCTTGTCACAACAAGATTTTCATAAACCCCGTCCTCCGCTGCCAAAACCAGCAGCGGTGGAAATCCAGAAAAGTGACCGCCAAAAACCAGTGATCCAAACGGTTTTAAGATTGCCTACAATTGCTCTGATCAAAAAACACCTGCAGAAGGGAGGAAGGGATTTTCTTTGTAGATACACTTTTTCAGTACTTTGGAATGAGATTTCTTTATGATTACTTTATAATCATATGAACATTCTGAACGATTAGTCCTATTTAATCATTCTGTATGTCTTCCTGTTTATTCTCTACTAAGTTTTGACCCCCGCTGTCCAGTTTCATTCAAATAACGCAAAGGGTTTGAGCCCAAGTGGCTGGGAAGAGCCAGGCTCTGACAGATTCATCAAGAAAAAGGGGGTACCCATGGACTTTGCCTCTCAGACACCAGAAAACTCATACAAGGGAGGCATTAGAGATACCCAAACTGCAGGAAAAAAAGTCTTCAAAATTACATATATACAGAAGAAACTCAACCACAAAACACAAATTCACAGAAAACAAGGCTTCATGAACACTGCTCTTTATGGGAAATACAGGTTATGGCACTGAAAGCCCCTTTTAGACTCAGTTTAAAAAATCCCCAAGTGCTTTTCTGATGTGTTTTATCATGGTTTGGTGCAGAACTAGGCAAGCTATGCCACCAGAGAGACTTTGCCCAGCATCAGGACATTGATGTACTGCAATGGGTCAGCACACATGGGGGCACAGGCAAGTGCCTTCCAGTGCCAAGCCAGGTCCCAGGCTTTGTGGCAGGCTGGAAAGCAGGGAGCAGAAGCAAAGAGCAGGTTAATTCTCTGTGACTCTTTGCAGCTTCACACGCATGCACAGACATCCTGACACAGCCGCCCAGGTCCCCACAGCCTGGCCTGGGAAGGGTGGTTATAGCAAAGCAGGTACCACATCGCAGCAGCCACCGCAGGGACTGCAGCTCTTCATCATGCCGTTTTCTTAAAGGTGGTTTGCTCATTCAGAGAATGTCTTTTACAGTAAGTTGCAATTATTTTTTTTAAAAGAAATAAAAAGCTTAGTGCAATCTGAAAGAAATAAAGCTGGTCTTTGCTGAAAGAGCTTATAAAGGCAACCTGTGTGGGCGAGGAGGGGAGAAAAGGAGAGGTGCCAGCTAAAACAGGTTGAAGAGACAAATCAAAGAATAGTCGGGATAAATGAAGTGCAAACCTCTACTTCACAGGGTTTAAATTATTAATTACTCCTGAAGAAAGCCCTGTGTTTACCTCACATATGTTCTCAGCGCCTTAACAGCCACCCCCAGCGCCGCATTACACCAGCACAGCGCACACTTAGCTGGAGCTCAGGCTTATTGCATTACAGTGGGTTTTAAATACTGCTGCTCCTCAAAGGCAATGATATGGGGTCAAGAACATAATACCCATTGCAGAGAAATCTAATTCCAAAGCTGGGAAAGTCTCTTCCCACCCCCCAAAAAATGGCTTTAGGTATTGAAATGAATCCTGTATTACAGCTCAGCTTTGGTCAAAGTAGAAATTCTGACAGATTTATTACTACCTTATCAAGTGACTTCATGGTTTTCAAAAAATACATATATTCTTCTAAAATCCATTTATCCAGACAGAATTCAATAGTTACATGAAGTATGCTCATTTAATTGAAATTTGCTCCTAGCATGTGACTCTAGGGCTCTCTCCATCTGCAGCACCCCACTGATGTGTGTGTCCTTTTATTCCTGCCACCTATCTTCCACATTCACAGGCCCACTTAAAATCATGTTCAGGCACTTTCCTTTATGCCTTTACATTCTCAGAAAATTGCTTTTTAACTTGGGTCAGCTTCAATTTTAACTTTATTTTTTAGGAAATGTTTTTAATCTGCAGCAGCCCAGCATTTATATACCTCATTTTACAGTGCTGCTCTTGAAGAAATGAAGGCAAGTGGCTGAGGCTCCATCACCCCAGAGCATCCTGCTACATTCACTGAATGCACTGTGAGGATCTGGGGGGGGTGACAGGGCAAATAGGCTGTAATTTCAGCTCAGGTCGTCCTCAGCCTGCAGCATGAGGTAAAAATACCACTTGGTAACCAGGATTTTGGGATGTGCTCTCCAGCACGGCCACGAGCCCATCGCACCAGTTCCTATCGCAGAGCATTTTACTGATACAAACTTGCTGATGAATGAAGAAAGCTAAAAGCCCTTCCAGGAGCTAAGGACAGCCCCGGAGAAGGGGAAGCAGAAATCATCACTCAGCTAAAAGCTTTCAGTCGCACTCGCACACATCTGAAATAGCTCGTTCGGTTCAGGTCACCTCGAAACAAGCTGATGAGATGCCGCAGCAGGTTCGGGGGAGCGGGGAGCCGGCCAGGCACCTCTACATCCTCCAGCCACAGGCGAGGTGACATGGGGGCTCTGCCAGCCCTCACAGGCAGCACAGGGCGAAGAGAAGGCTCCGGCAGAAGGGAAACCAGAAAGGAAAGCTTAAAAGAGGTCTGGGCTGCAGTTTTGAGTCACTGTAACTACTGCACAGCTCAGCCCATCACCTTACTTCAAAGGTTGGCTGCAAGACGTGTTAGTATTTACAACACACTGCTTGGCAACGGGTGTAACGGGACCATTACAGGCGGAATAACGCTCGATTTGGAGTAGCTACCCACCGTCCCCGCTCCTCTTAGCGCAATACCCCAGCAGAGACTATGTCCACCTTTTAGCAGACCGTATTGAACGTGGCTTGCTCTGTGCTAGAAGCAGAGAAGAAAGGAGCCCAGGAGCGGGAACAGCAGAGCAGCTGTCATTCCCAGTCACCTACTCTAAGATACTTCCAATAAACATTTCATATCAGGATCCAACAGACAGTGCTCCTCTGTTTCAAATTCGTAACAAGCAGGTATTTATTGCAAAGAAATAATACAGAATAAGTACGGGTACTAGGAAATCAGTGTTGCATATAAAAGAAGGAAGACCCCAAACATAAAACAAAGCTCTGGCTGAAAGAGCATTACAAAAGAAAATCTTGACAGTTGTATAAATGATTGAACATAACCAATTCAAGAATGTAGGCTACAGACTGAAATCCTAAAAGTTAACTAAGAAGCTTTTAAAATACATATCGTACTGTTTTCAGTTCCTGTAATACATTATTAATGTAAAGGAGCTGATGCTTCATATTTCTTTTTGTCCACTTCCAATCACAGTGCCAAGTGCACTTATCTGAAGGACATTATTTTAATGAAGTCATTTATGCCCTTAAAATTAATATGTCAGAGCAGTTAAAGTCTAGTGACTGTAACCAAACCAAATAATGTATAATGGAGAAATGCAATGAGAAAAAAATACAGCCTGAAGTCAAGGTTAAGTAGTTAACCTTAGGAAAAAAGTGAGAGGGAGAAGAAAAGCTGATACCAATTGTACGTCCCCTGGCCATGCCATGAAGGATGCCATCACATTGTCAGCACCCCATTGCATACAGCTGTGAATTGAGATTTTTAACCAAGCTGTGAATTGAGATTTTTAACCAACACTGTACGGTGCACTGGAGGCACCAGGAGGTTTATCTTCATTAGAGGAGATAAAAATGAACCTCTTGTGCTCTAGAAACACTTGACCTAAGAGAAGCCCCTTTAGCAGCGCAGTACCAGAGCTTCTCAAAGAGCCATCACTAAAACCGTCCTTTTTGTAGTAGCCTCATGCAAGCTCGATACACTGCAAAAATATGACAGAGTATTCATTCTTCCTGTTCTTTAAGATAAGTCATACAGAAACTGCTCTGTAATTCCATCAGCGCATGAAAATATTTCATTCCTCATTTGCATAAAGCCATAACAGACTGTTCCTGCAGCAGCTCCTTCCATCAGAGCAGCTCCAAGCTGGGGCTTCCGGACTTTGAATTATTCACCTTTTCCCACATTGAGGTAAAACTGAACCCAGTACAGCCCTCCTGTCCTAAAATGCCAACAACATGAGTATCAAGAATATAAAGTGCATACGTTGATATGCTACTACATCATCCCCCCCCTTTCTTGCCATGAAATTTTCACCATTGAATGCCATCATTTGAATAGTTATTAACAGAATGTATGGGGTCTGGCTGAGCCCCCTGGCAGCCCTCACAGCCTGTGCATTGGTAGCTACAGAGGTGTTGACAACACAGCAGTGTTTTGGCTGCTGCTGAGCAGTGCTCCACAGCATCAAGGCATCTCTCCAGCCTCCCCCCCTCACCCCTGGGCTGGGGTGGGCGAGATCTCGGGAGGGGACACAGCCAGGACAGTTGACCTAAGGTGACCAAAGGGATATTCCATACCATATGATGTCTGCTCAGCAATAAAAGCTAAGAAAAAGGAGCAGGGGGAGAGCATTCCTCATTATGACATTTGTCTTTCAGAGCAACCGCCACACATACCAAAGCCCCGCTTCTGGGAGGTGGCCGAACACCACCTGCTGATGGGAAGTAGAGAATCAAATCTCTTGTTTTCTTTTGCTTCCGCACACACAATTTGTTTCATTAAACCACCTTTAACTTGGCCCACAAGTTTGTTTTTTCCATCTTATTTTCTCCCTGCCTGTTCTGCTACGGAGGGGAGTGACAGAGCAGCTTGGTGGGCACCTGGTGACCAGCCAAGGTCACCCCACTGCACAGAGGTAAGAGTCGGTCCCCTGCGAAACAAAAGGAGGTGCTCACACCCACAGCTCCCATTCCTCCCTGGAAACTCGAGCAGATGGGCCACTCACACCTTCTCTGCCCTCCTTTGGGAAGGGGAACCCCAGCTAAACATGCAGGAAGTCTAAATATGAGGAATTACTCCCTCTGTCCCGATTCTGATAGCCAACATCCCCCGCCCCACTACCAACAAAGGGACGATACTTTGCTCTCCTGCAGAGAAAAATGCTGCCCACCAGAACCCACGCATCAGTCAGCAGTCTAATACCATGGCAGCTCACGTACAATACCGCGCACACGGGGGTTGATCTCTTCGTTCTTCGTTATTAGCTGCAAATGTTTCCAGAAGAGGAAAGCACAGCCATATTTGCAGAGCCCACCACAGATATTTATGTGTTCTTCTTCTTGGCCCATGGAATTTACTGCTTTCATCAGCTCCCTTCCCCTTTCAAAGCAGCTTATCAGTCTCAGAGGCGCGTCTCCAAACTGGGTTAATGTACCTCCAGAACATTCATAAGGTAAAGAAATGTAATTTAATTTGCGATTGCATAAACCAGTCACGGAAGCCTCCCAAGAAGCCTGAGTTTTCATTTCTTTCATAGTAGACATTTAATTACATGATAATTACTTACAGCTTGCAGCTCAGCTTCTACTTTTATGAAATATAAATTGCACTTCACTCAAAAGTGCAGGATGAGCATTTAAAAGGCTTCATTAAGTAGGTTTTAAGATTTTCCTGACGACTTTCTTTAAGCTGTGGAATGGAAAGCAGATGTACCTGTAAACTGAAACTAGCTTCACAGAAGAACAAAGTAGAATTGCTAATGTAATACCAGAATGAATGAGCCTTTACAAGAAAAAAAATACTAACTTTTAAGAAATACTTTTTTTTTTTTAAACAACAAACAAAATATTTCTGTCAAGCTGCAGGATAAAAGGGACCAGGAGGGAAGCAGCAGTATTGCCAGCTCTCAGATATGAACAACAAGGCTCTTTATTCCCAATTTCCAGTACTGGGAAACCTGAGGCTTTGTCAGAGCCACACTGTCATTACAGCAGAAGGACCCCAAAAATTCCACTCATTTGTAGCTTCCTAAAAGCCTAGAACGCAGGAATTCTGACCGCAGAAAGCTGAAGACAAGAAAAACAACTTCACCTGAATTCGCATGTTGTAATTCTGTGACTGTTTTGACCTCCCTCTTGCTTTGAGATCATTAGGAGATAACCATGCTGGTACTCCTGCTCTGTCACATCTTCACAGTACTGCAAGCTCAGACCTAGAAAAAAGGTACAAAATGGCCAAGGGCAGGGGTCCTGGCCACTACGAGACATCGTGCAGGTGTTACTGGTATCTGGTGGCCATACCAATACCACACAGTGATGGCAGAAAGGTGCCATTTGCTGCAAATCCTGATGGAAAGCATTACTTAGGCAGGCAGAATAGTCTTCAACAGCAGGGTTGTTGGCTCCTTCCATCCCAGGCAGGAGCGGTGAGCTGAGAAAGGTGCTGAGATGTGAACTCCATCTTCTGAGCCTCCAACAGGAAAGTGTTTCTTATTTAAGTTCAGCAGTGGGGCATGTCCATAGTATTAGCTACATCTGGATTCCTTAAACATCAACATACAAGATGAGATAACACTACTAACACACACAACCTGTCTGAATTTGGGGGTGGCGGGGACAGAACGGACTTGTTGCTGGAGAAAAGAGAATGCACAGAACCACCCAAGTCCTTTCTGAAATTGCATCCAGGGTGCCGTAGGAAAAGCAATCAAGTACAATCATTAAAATTTAAATTTGCCTGTCGTTTCCAAAGACTGGGAGGAAAAAAAAAAAAAAAAAAAAAAAAAAAAAAAAGAGGATTGAAAACCCAGAAGTCTAAGCCACCTTTTGAAGGAAAGACAATAAAACATTTGTTAGAAACAGAAGTTAATCCAAAATGAAAACCCATGAATCGGTGAAATCCACTAGCAAGCCCTGCCCAGCAGCCACTGAAGGGCAGCCTTGGCAGCCTCCTGCAGCGACGTGAGTGCCGGGTGACCTGCACTGGCACCAGCACGCTGCAGGTCAGAACCTGCCCCACACCTTCTCCCCACTCAAGACAAAGATAGCAGGGTGAGAAGTCCTTCCTAGCAGCTTGCAACGGTTTCCACCAGCTAAAACAATCAATCCCACATAGACCGAGCTCCTGGCTTAACTGAAATAAATCACGTTCTGGCATTAAATGTCACTGGTAGCTGTTAATGGCATTAGGCACAGGAAAAGAAATTTGCATAGGGGTTAATATACGGTGCATCCCCCTCCCTATAATCATGATTGTCTCCCAGTGATTTTTGCAGGAGCTTTTAATTGATTTATTTGGAAGTAGATCTAGCTAGTGCAATTGTTCAACCGAGACAGAGTGAAAACAGGCTGCTGGCTTCAGCTGGCTTGGGAGATCTATAAATACGTACACTATTTCATAGCAGCTACGTGTGTTAAGTAGTTCTGATATGTTAAACTTCACATGTACTATACCATCAAAGCAGTTCTGCGCTTTTGGGTATTCTATATTTAAGACTGAACAACTGCTTCAACATTGCCAGGCATCTTACCCTCTCCAGCAAACCAAGGCTGAGCCCAAGCGACAGGCGGCTGCTGGGGTGAACAGTGCGGCTGCCTCCTGCCAAATCCCTGCCGCAGTGGAGAAGAAAAATTTTCCTAAAATGGAGGAACATCAAAATGGGGACTCGCCTGGACTCTTAAGGAAGCTAATCAGATTGAAAAAACACAAATTGAAAGGTTCCGTTAAGCTGCATGGAGTCCTTGTATGTACGCTCCCACTCAGAATTAAAGTAACCTTAATTCAACTGAGGTTTATTAATTTCCAAGGCAAAACGAAGCTTACCAAAATTTTAGTCACTTAAATCCTGGAGAAACAAGTCTACTATGGTCATTCAGTTTAAAAACTAGTTTGAAATAATTTTCTTAAGGGCTCCCATCCAGAGCAGCATTTGCAGACTGCGGTGTCTTTACAGGGACTGCAGCACTGAGCACTCACATTACCCCAGAGCCACCTCTGGGCACTAAGTGAATTCATTTTACTGTGTTTTTTACCTTCCTCTGGAGATGACAGACCCCAAGGAGACACTTTTAAGGGTGACCACAGACAAGCAGCCCCACAGACCTTGATCTCTATGCAGAGATGCTGCTCCTAACTCACTGCCGTCCAAAGCCAGCCATGATCCAGCGGAAAATACCAGAGCCGACACCCCACAGCAAGGTGTGCCTTGTCTGGAACAAGCAGAGAAGTTCATCTTTATTTTATATAGTTTACAAAAGGGCATAAAATGCCACGCCATTTCATTCTGAACAGCTTCTTCCATTATCTACTGCAGCAGGTAGCACTTAGCAGCTAAATAACAGCAAAGGAAGGAAATTAAGAAGTATAGAGGAGCAAAAGGAGTTGTATTTCCAGCTGAGACGTGAAGTGAATCGAGACAGTGGAAGGCTGCTTTATGTAGGATTGAACATATCTTCTGTACCCTTAATCACACTGACACAGTCTGCTGGGGTCAGGCTCCCATACCCCTTCATATTGATCAGTAACGTCTCAACCCGTGGAAATCAGTTGAAGGCTGGAACAAAAGCTGGGCTGCAGCATATAAGTTTTTTTAAAATATTTTGTGAGCACAAAAGCTGTGCTGAAGGGTGGTGGGTGGCCCAGCAGCTTGGAACGGCCCTTCCCACAGGCAAAGGGCCACCGAGAGCTATGGTGGGACCCGACGCGCTTTCGGCAGCACACGTTGCCTTGAAAAGGGACATAGACTTGGAAGGATGGGCATCCTTCCAAGAGCCTCAGATCTCTGGAAACTCTCTGGGCACGGCAGCAAGGTCAAGGAGGTCCTGAGGAAGGAGCTCACAGCCCAGGGCGAGAGCTAAAGCCTAAGCAAACACACGCATCAGGGGCAAGCACCCCTCCAAAACCACACCTCGCTTCTCTGCTGAAGCAAACACCCACATGGGTACTTTGTCCTGTAGACCATATTGTCCTCCCAGTAGTGTTGCATCCCCCCTCTCTAACACCTTCCACAGCTGCTTTTCTGGACCTTGTCCCATGTCCAGAGAGGGAAGAGGTGGGTCAGGGGACAGGGGGAACATCACTGCCTCCTCTGCCCTGGTCTCATCACTGTCTCCTCTGCCCTGGTCTCTCCGCACCGCTCCTGTTTCCATCACAGCCTGTGAGTGTACAACAAAACTGATCCTTCACCGGAAAGATCAATCAGTGAAACACTTTGAAGCCAGTGGGGAGGTAAGGAGAAGGTCTGATCACACATCTCCATAAAGATACAAGTTTTCTCTTGATCTCAGCTGCCACAGCTCCATTAAATCCAGCTGGAATTTTGCATCTGCAACAACCGCACAATTAAGAGTACGAGAGATAAAGCCGTAATTTAAATCTATAATTACAGCAAAACTTCTAAAAGGCAATTTTTATTCTTCCCAATCTGTGCTTCAAACTTTTCATCAGTTGGAGGCATTTTTAGAGCCCATTGCAAGCCCTACCGCCACACCGTTCACAGGCAGCTCGGTGGTGGGGTCTCAGACAACATCTGCCACCAGGCAGGTGCACCCTGTGCTCCCCTTGAAGAACATCCCATTTTTCATAGCTGGATACTGCTGGGGAACCTCATTAGAAACCAAATTACTACCTGCATCAGGTTTACACTAATGTATTGACATCTACAGCACTTGTTAAATGAACCGTAAATCCAATACACGAAAGTCATTTTCAACTGAATCAAATCAGGTTTCAGTCAAAAGAATTACAATTGTTATATACTTAATGCTTGGCACTTTCCTGGTGTCTCCAGCTAGAATATTTCAGACACAGAGTGAAAGTTGTAAGCCTATGAAACAGTGCAAGCTAAATTGGACACACTGCAAGCATACTAAACACGGTGCTAGGAGTTTAAGGATGATAATTGGCTCTAATTGACTAGTTGGTAAAGCTATCCAGGCATCCGCAGGCACGCTCCTTACTAATCTGTTTTCAGCATGTTATTTTCTTCTCTTTAGTTAATTTATACTTTCTTATTATAAACCACATTGTTTGCATTTCCTAGAATCTTTGCCTTTTAAATCTTTAACTCTTAGTCCCGCTCAGAATAATGGCTTTACGGGAACCTGGAGCCAGCCACAGTGCATAAGGGAAAGGCAGCGCAGCAGCCCCATGTGCAGCCTTCCAGGAATCACGCCTTCCAGACCTCGGGAAGCAAACTCACGCTCACGTATTGTCTTTTAATACAGATTTAGAAAACCTTGACCTGTATGTGAGGGTGGCATTAACCCTTTTTTCCCTTTCACCCGGAATAGATGATCTCCCAGCAAAGCTAGCACCACCATCCAGTGCCTGGCTGTGGCCACACGCACAATACAAACGGGGACGGCAGCAGAGCAGACCAAGCCAGGTTCCCCTGGCTCTCCTCCTCCGGTCCACAGTTTGAACAGCTCGTTTGAACCGAGGCATTTCCAAGACCCCGTTCAAATTCAGTACCGCTATGGATTTGAACTAGTGGGCTTGGCCAGGCAGATTTTTCCCCCAGCCTCATACAGACACCTTCCCTAAGTAGCCTCAGTTTGCTTCATTCGTCTCCTGGAGATACAAAACGGCAAAATGGAAATTAAAAAGGAAATACATGTCAGCCAGCTCCCCTATCAGCATAAATCCATCCTGGAACCAGTGAATTACACTGAAACTTGGCATCTGAAGAACCAGTGCCCAATCGAGAGTTTATAGAGGTTAGCCAGGATCTAAGCAACCTTCTCTGGTCTCCTGCTATCTAATACCCAGGCAGATTATCTGTGCATGTGCTACTCCTCCCCTTGCTTGGAGCAGCGCTGTCTCCATGGCATTTCCCAGCAAGGAAAAGGTGCCCCTTGGAAGAAATAGCCACACAAAAGAATAAAAGGCCATGTTAAATTTATGCAGCCTGGAAGCAGCTCTGCTGAGCAGCCAGAAATCAACTGGTGACCTTCTATTATGCCAAAAACCAACCTCAGCAGAAAGGCTGGAAGCTCCGTGCAAGGAGCTGGGCTGGGGCTGCTCCCACCCCTGGCCACTTCACATCCCCACCTACCATTTTCCACAGCGCCTGCATTGGATTTGGCAGCCCACCACGCTGTTCCCAGGGGACTAACAGAAAGTAATCCTGCCAGCGTATTCAAGGACACTTTTTCAATACGTCGTTATTCATCTGACACGTTTATAGGCTGGTAGTACAAGTGCAGAGCACCGCCAGAGTGCATCCCCATCCCCGGTCATTGCTTGGATGGTGGATCAGCCCCTAGAGCGGGGGTCCTGAGCACCCCGAGCCAGCCGGCAAGCAGGTACTTGACTTGTCCCCTGAACCGACCAACACCAACACCAGGGACAGGCCTTCAGCCAACAAGAGCCGATACAGCTCAGCAGAAGGCGGGGGGCCAATTGCTCAGTATGTTTGCTATGAAGCGTAGGGTCAGCAACGCGTTGTGGAAAAGCACAGAAAATGCTGGTAAACTGAGGTAAAAGCAGCCTGAAGCAGAATGAAGGTGGTTAGAGTGGAAGATCACGCTCGCCTTGGAACGGATTCGTTTTCAACCGCTTCTTCCCTCCAACTGTCAAATCCTTTTTTCTCCCACCCTGTTCTCCAGCATATCATTAGTTCCTTCCTCCCCTGCAAACACACGCCTTGCACCCAAATTTCACAGAGGTGTAACTCCTTTAAGTTTCCCCCCCAGGCCGCTCACTCCTGGCAGCAATGTCCATCAGGAGGCGGGTGAGACCGACACAACACGATGCTGCGCAAGTGGCACCAACTCACCACAGCATCCCTCCAGAGAGGCAGCACGTGGGGGGCTGCACCTCCTCGCCACACCGGAGCTCCTGATAAACCAAGGGCATCGGTCTACAGTCAACACTCCTACACTTTAGCTATGGTGATTTTATCTGCCACCCCGCAAAATGAGAGAGTAGGTGCTGATTTACCAGCTGTAAGGCTGCTTGGCCCCTGACAGATTCAGGTGCCGTGGGGTACCCGCATGGGATGCTCAACAGGCAAGCAAAACATTAGTGGGGCAACCCACACTGTAGCTAATGCAGGAGTTATGGAGATCTCCGTTACTAAATACATAAGCTGCTATAGCACGAGAAAGAATCAAGTCTGGGGTTTCACTGTCGCCGAGTCTACAGCGCACATCATCTGTGAACCCCACCCCATCCCACACGTTCTCCAGAGGATTAGGGGACCACATGACTGCATCAGGCTTCACTTTACAGATGGCAAACAAGCTGCAGGGCAAGCAGGGAACAGAGTTCAAAGAAAGCCTGGCCCATTGGGTAAGGGGAAAGTTTCAAACTACATACCGACAAGAGGGCAATACCAAGAAATTGAGGTTAGTTCTGAGCCAGCTGCAAGCTCGAAACAAGGAGCAGCTATATGAGGCTTTAAAAAACCAGTAGCAGATCCAAAAATCGAAGCCAGTCTTAATGTCAGTTGTAAAGGAAACACATGAAATCCCCAACATAGTAACAGGTCAGAAGGATTGTGTCAGCGTAGAGCTCTCCAAATATAACACACCAAACAAGCTGGTAAATGCTGTCCTGGAAGAGTCAGGACAGTTTTCTTGTAGCAGTGGCTGTACCCAGACGTGGTGCAAACCAGCCGGAGCCAACACATAAGTCACATCATCAGTGCAGGAGTGTCAAAACACCTTTCTCAAACATCTTTGATGGAGTCTTCTGCCTGTTGAATTAGCTGCTATGCTTCAATTTATTATTTTTTATGATGGTCTTCTGTTTTCATCCAAACTAATTACACTCAAATCAATGGTAATGGTAGATTTGGCATTGATTATCCCTGTAGATGCTTTCAACTTAAAATATCCTTTAGCATACAGATAATTCCCTTGGCTACCTCCTGCCAGAGCATCAACACCTGAGTATTTAACTAATTATTTTTATGCACGTCATCACTGGCATTTGATACAAACTACAGGAATACAAACAGCTTCACCCTCCTACAGTGCCCAGAGACACCAGAACACGGGCTCCCTTAGCAGCGAGCCACTGTCTAATATTCCGGTCAGAAACATGCGTTGAAACTGGGCTGTGCTCCCAGCATCAGGTTCCTCAGCCACAGCCCCTGTACCACACAACATGTCCAAGCAGATCATTTGTGGATGCTTACCAATATAAACCCAAATCTACTGAAGTAATAAACCAACACATCTACATTTACCTTACTGAAGTGCCAACAATTCAAAAAAGCTGGAACCTGTCAGGCTTTCTGGCATAATAAAAAGACTCGCAGTTTTGCAGCTGCCTCTCTAAGTGTCCACCTCTCCAAGTCTTCCCTGGCCTGAAAAGGGATACTCCATCCTGAAAGATCAGCAAAACCCACAGTGAATGGGATGGCAGCTGCTGGCATAACTACCAGAAACTTCAGAAACGTAAAGGGGTATGTGGCATGTATGGGCACCACTGTTTTCAGTCTGTTCCACCTCTAAATTAGGAAAAAAAGAAAAGAAAAAAAAAAAAAGTTGCTTATTGGAAGCTAAAGGCACCTGCGTTATCAGAGGGAATTACTGTTGCCCACCTTTCCACTCTTAGAAAAGCCACCTAGGTCAAAGGCACCCGCTTGACTTCTCATAGAGAAAAGCATAACCAAATAGATGCAAAAATCTTTTTCCAACATTTGAAACTTAGAATGTAAAAATAGTCTCAAATAGCCCCTCTACATTTGAAAATTGTGTTTACTTCTAAAGACAAACAGGATTAGTCTCAGTAACAGATTAATTTGCTTTTTGATACAGCAAAAGCACTCAGCAGGGTGAGCACAAACACTCTGCGGGCTCCAGAGGATTGCAGCAGCACATTCTACCTCCAGGTCGCTGGTTCAAATTCTGCCTGGGGGTAGGGGCTGGAATTTTTTTTATTGTCTAATGGTTGTTCAGTGGTCCATGCGAAATGAGCTTTGCAGTCCTGCCTTCACTCTAAGTAACAATACTGAGTGTCTTCACAGCGAGGCCAAGGACTGGGCATGTGTAGTGAGCAGCAAACCCTCAAGCCTCCCGAGAGCTGCTTTTCCATAAGGGAAAAGCTGCTCTTGCACTGGCTGTAATGCAGCTGGTCAGTAACAAAACAGAGGATTTCATGGCATTGGGGCTTATCAGCTCATTACTTGTCGCCAGAATTGAATTTGCTCTAAGTGAACATTCAAGGCAGCAGTTATAACCCAACAGCACCATCTAAAAACTGAGGTCTGGTTTGGTGGTGAATAGGTTATTCCCCTCTCAAAGTTTCTCCTTTTTTCTTATTTGCAGATATTTGGGGTTCTCTACAGAAATACGTACAGTCCCGCAGCCTGGGAGCCTGCAGGTCTGGAGCATTCCCAGATGCACCAGACGAAACACTTTGCACCTGGAAAGGTCAGCTGTGGGCAGATGGAAATAAGCAATAAGCCATTTTCCCTTTATGTAGTCCCACACCACCAATAACACTGCCCAGAGGCCTCATTCCGTACCTGATATGCATATTAAGTTCCTTTCACTCCTACGAGATAACACACTTGCTGTATTTTAAAGGCAGAAGGCTACTTGAGATTTTCCAAATTGGAAAACTGCTTTTAATGCCTTGAGAACTTGAGACACTTCGTCTTTGGGAGAAGACCAGCGCTCTTGCACAGGCTGTTCCGAGGACCTTCGCAAAATCACAGCAGCAATAAAAGCACTGGAGGCAGACAGTGAGAGGTGCTGTGCCGAGCTGCGGGGAAGGGAAGGTGCTGGAGAGGGAGAGCATCTTCTCCAAAGCGCAGCCTTTCAGATGTCTCCAGCCATACCTCTTCCCCCAGTGCACACACACCACGTGAGAGAGGGGACGAAAAAGGCAATGTTGCACTTTGCCTACAATGAGCAGAAGAAGCAAAAACAAAAAAAAAAAAGGCAGCTCTTGCCATAACACTATAGAAAACAAACAGCAGATGGGGAAAAGGTTCTTGCCCCAGCTACCTACCCATAACAATTTATGGCAGCTGATTTGGGGGCATTAACCTGTACAGGTGAAACGTGTCAGTTCTTATTATTCACCATAAGCATGTCATAAGCATGGAAATATGCTCAACAAGGCTCCTGAGGCTGGTACTGAAATTGTAAACAGCCCATTAAATAGAAGCAGTAAATACTCCAAAGCACTATAGATCTTGGTCAGTTAAAAAGCACTAGACAGGCTTTAAACTTGAAAAAATACTCGGCTCCATCTAAATCCCCTTGCAATCCCACCTAACTGCACTGCAAGAAATCGAGGGGAAAAAAAACCCTGGGTACCATCCACAGACGGGCAGCAAGTGCCCCAGCGCTTCAGTGCTGCTGGCTTTGGAGGGAACACCCACAGCCTGGAAACAGGCTCCACGGTGGGACAACAGCAGGATGAAGCACAGGCAGGGGGTAGCTACGAGCACACGTCCTGGTTCAGAACAAGGATGCATCCAGGCCGGTTCCAGGAGTAGACACCAAACAGGAGGGTCCACTGATGGTAACTGGTGATTTTGCATTGGAGCACAGGACTATATAAGAGGCAGAAACACAGACAAGCCAGTGAGATGGTGAGAAAAGAGGAAGAAAGCCCAGCATACACAGCAATATCATCAGATGGCCCTGAGCACAGGGTCAGAAAGAGAGGCAGAGCTTTTGGAGAGCTGGGCTGTCAGGAGGACCCTCAGCGCAGCTCTCCAAAACTCTGCCTTCCTCCTCCCAACACCCCTTTCCCATTTCAATGGATATAAACCCATAAAACCTGGATTTCTTTGGCTATCAAAAGGAGTAAGAAGCTTGCTCCTGTCTCAGAGGTGCTGTGCTCAGGAAAGGTGCGAGACAAAGCTGGAGCCCAGCTGTGAATGTAAACAGCGCAGCCCATCCCCCCCCCCCCCCCGTACGTGTGGGCAGCGCCAGCAAGGGCGCCGGCCGCCAGCTCCGGATTCGGACCTCCAAACAGCCAGCACAGCCACACAAAGCGCCGTCAAAAAATAGATAGGAATCTTCAATCAGGACATACCTGCACCCCACATTACGCCAAGTGCTTCAGA
Source organism: Falco rusticolus (assembly GCF_015220075.1). NCBI lineage: Eukaryota > Metazoa > Chordata > Aves > Falconiformes > Falconidae > Falco > Falco rusticolus. Next base: position 5,310,096 of record NC_051200.1, on the reverse strand, counting down.
CCTACATTTAGCTTTACGTGACTCTATTAAGAGCTGATACACTCAGGCTCTTCCTCCTCTTCATTAACCCCATGTGTTTTCCAGTCCCAGAAAAGCCACATTGCCTTACAGTTTCTTTCTTTAGAACAATTCTTTCACTATCACAGAAGCAACATCGAAGCGAGTCCAGAGGCCTTGACAGCCCATCAAATCAAGCCCAGCAGGCAGGGATGCTCGGAGCAGGGAAAGCTGTACCACTGCGCAGCCCCGCACCAGCACGCAGCCGGCACCGCCGCGGCATCCTGGGCCACCGGTGCTGGTGCAAGTACCGCTGTTGCCAGACCAAAACCAACTCTTCCCATCAACACCAGGCTCATACTAACAGGGACACTGGAGAATCTAAGACTTTCTAGATGCACGCACTGCTTTTAACTCCTGCATAACCAGTGAACAGTTAGTTTACCTGGGGTTTAAGTCGCCTAATTGGTTTTGGCCCCAGCCTAGGAGTGTGACCTCCGGCTGAGCAACCGAGACATCTTACCCTCCATGCCATTTTAGCCTGACTTGAACACACTTGTGGTTTTGTGACGTTGGGATGTACGGCAGATCTGCCACATGGAACCAAGAAGTAAATTTTTCATTGCAGGGCTCCCTGTCTGATATAAATAGCTTCTCTAAGGATTTGGTATCTAGTTCACAGGAATATTTTTGCTAACAGGAAGGTATAAACGCATAATACAGCTGCCCCTGTGTAACCCAGTCCGTGGTCCAGTGCAGACACTGGGACAGGGTGGGGAGCTGTGTCTACCCCCACAGAGGGAACCCCTCCGCTGGTTTTTGTAGGGCTGAAACTCAGCTGTGCCTTGTGGTAATTTACACTGCTTTCAAGGATAGGAACCACATGCTTCTTCCTTTATCAAAGACCACAAAACCTCATTTACTCCCCTGATTGCATTAGCCAATATGAAACAAAGTAATTTTTAATAAAGTGTGCCATGGCAGAGAAAAATTGATACAATCACAGAGCTGGTATAATAGGATTTAATTCTGCTTCAGATGTGCTAGTTTTAATAAAAAAGGATTGCACAAATCTAAAATAAATTACACTGAAAGGTCAGGCTTATTGCTTGTACAGTTATGTTAACTCTTCCACAGACATTTTTACAGACTGTATTTATGAGACCTTTTGATTTTCAGAAGAGGCATAAAATACATCTGCAATTTTCCCATTATTTGCAGCAGTGTTTCTTCCACAAGTGTCATTTCTTAGTACTTCAATACAGATTTCTTTAACCAACGTTTATAAAAAATGATGAGTTATTTATGGGGTGGTTTTGTTAAATTAGAGAAACTAATTCCCAATGGAAAGTTAAACCCAACTAGAAAAAAATTTGTTAAGGGAATGATGATTCCCATTTGTGTGCCGGTGACACTTGTGATTTCTTATTCATTAATCATCGCACTGGCATGTCGTTTATTCAATAGGAAGCAAATCAATTACTTATTTTTATATGTAGCTGAGGCCATGATACTACTCAGAACTACTCAGAACAGACATGAATTGGAATGAACTGTAAACACTGCGTCTTATTACAAGGCTCTTATTAATATTACAGCAGCACCTAGAGACCCCAGCCAGGACGGTAGCCCACTTTGCTTGGCGCTACCGTAACAGAGAGGAGTAGCCACGCCAACCTTAAAGGAAGCACACATGTAACCAGGTGGTAGTAGAGGAGAGGAGGAGCAGAGAGCCCACGAAGGCAGGCACTTGCTGTGGTCCCAGGGGTGAGCCAGATGCAGTGTCCTGGCCAGCAACCCAGCCCCACGCAGCTGCTTGCTCACTGCCCCTCACCCAGAGGGATGGGGAGGAGGATTGGAAAGGAATGTAAAACTCAAGGGTTTAAATAAGAACAGTTTAATAAGTAAAGCAAAAGCTGCGCACACAAGCAAAGCAAAGCAAAGCAAGGTGTTCATTCCCCACTTCCCACGGGCAGGCGGGGGCTCAGCCATCCCCAGGGCAGCCGGGCTCCATCACGCGTAACGGCTACTCGGGAAGACAAACGCCATCATGCCAAGTGTCCCCCCTTCCTCCTTCTTCCCCCGGTTTATATACTCAGCGTGACGCCATACGGTATGGAATACCTCTTTGGCTAGCTTGGGTCACCTGTCCTGGCTGTGTCCCCTCCCAATTCCCTGTGCCCCCCCAGCCCTCTGGCTGGCAGGGCACAAGGAACCAAAGGGTCCTTGATCTAGTGTAAACAAACCCAGCAACAACTAAAACCATCACTGTGCTGTCAACACTGTTCTCACACCAAATCCAAAACACAGCCCTGCACCGGCTACTAAGAAGAAAATTAACCCTGTCCCAGCCACCACTGGGGCAGCGCTCCAAGGGCCACACCGCTGCGCTCCAGCCTGGGGCACCCAGAGCCACCAGTCCTGCTGGCACCGCCAGGGACCCCGCAAGCACTTGACAAGCTGCCACGACACCAACTCCGCTCTTACCGAGTTTCTTGCCATTGCCATGACCGAACCAGCCCATCATGTGTGAACACAGATGTTCTCAGCCGTTTCTATGGGGTTTTACCCAACTCGGGTGTACGTGAGACTTCACAGGTGGAAAAGGAGCTACCAGTTTGACATCAATGTTGAGATAATACCTACACACAACAAGCTCAAATCCCTACAGCCACCACCACAGACATACTGCTGAATTCAGTCAAAGGAACTATTGGAAAGAACCAAAAATCCAGCCCACTGTTGGTATCTGGCTGTATCCACGCTTTCAGAGAACAGAGATACAAGTCCATCAGCAGAGAGCATAGGCAAAGTAGATTTGACTATCATCATATTTCAAAGTAAATTTAAGTCTTGGGTTTACTGCAGATATCTACTCAAGCCTCTTGAGTCCGTCCAGAGTATTTCCAGCAGCAGGAGACTGCGCACGGCCACCACTGGCAGCCGTGGGGTAATGAAGACCTTGCACAGTGGCCAAGGACTTCCCCAGGGGGCTTGGCTTTTAAGAACCACTTTAATTCCAAAACACCGATTTTAATTTCATTCTGATGAAATGAACAAGAAGTGATTGACAGTCGTTACTACCGAGGAGCAGAGGTGATACCCACTTTTTGCACGGCACGGAGAATGCGAGCAGAAAGCTGACTGCCCTGTAACCAGGAACATAAGCAGCTACCGTTTGAGATGAGAAAGCCGCAGCTTTGTGCTGTGGGCTACAATAATTCAACTTCTGTGAGGAGATTCTGCAAAACACACATATCAAAGAGCTACACAGGCATAAACATTAGCTTCTTTGCATAGTCAAGAGTTATATGAATATGCAAAACAAAGGCATCCTGGGAACACCTGCGAAGCCCCTTGACAAACTCTGCTTAATTTTATCAACATTTCTGCCTTTGACAGTGAAAAAATTGTTGAGGTAGAGTGGTACCCGGAGTACTAAATTCTGCATTCAACAAATACAAGTGACAGACAGAACTTGTCATTAAAGCAGCTGCACCTGCAATACGTAAGAGCTGTTTAGCTCTTGGGGGTTTCTGAAATACTGTCAAGGAACCACCCCAGTCCCTGGCCAAGGGCAGTAGGCACTGCACAGCAGGAGCAAGACAATTCCAGCCACAAAAGAGTCCAGTGTAGGAGGTGAAGGAGGTCACGCAGTACCAAAAGCCTTCCAGAGAAGGCCAGCAGTCCCTTCAGAGTGAGCATCAAATGGCTCTGAGAGAGCACATAAACGCCAGCTGCGCTGCAGCCAAACTGCAGGGGAAAAAAAATGTGCGAGAAACGTTAAGTGTGGTCTTTTCCTTTTGATGGCTATCAGGTGGCTAGTAAACTGGAAGAGGATGTTGTCTTCACTTTTCCATTTGAAAAATACAGCAAACCTTAGAGATACCTCCTCAGCTTTGCTTCAACAGCTAACACATCTGCCAAGCTTTTATAGATCAGTTCACATACACTTTTTCTTCTTATAGCACTGACTCCTTGACAAGATATCTGTATCTATTTCTATCTATCTAAGATAGAGACACAAACTACAGTCTTTGTGCAGGCCCTGATAAGTACAACCTGCAGTTACTGCTGCTGTGACTGATGTGAATCCTCTCGTCTCCAACAGGAACGTGGTCCCCATCTGACAAAACTGACTATCTTATTTTGTCATTTATTTTAATAGGTTTCCTGCCAGCTGGGCTCTGCCTCCACTTGATCAAGTGCACTATGTCCTCAATCAAAACTCTTCTCTCTGGTTTTGTTTTGGTGCTTTTCCCCCTCCCTTTTTAAAAGCAGTGCCCCAAATCCATGAAAGCAGTAAAAATATTGCATTTTCTCAACTTTTATTTACTATAGCTAATTCCCAAACAAGAACAATTTCTACAGCAACCCTCAAATGAAAGTCTTAAAGCTCCTTACATCAAAAATAAGGTATGCATGCAGACAATCTGGCAATGCTGCTGCTGATCTCAGGTTGTAGGCACCCTCCTTCATCCAAACACAGTACAGAAGAAACAGGTAGGTAACCCACCAACAGTCTTAGCAAAGCTGTACTTAACACAAACGCGTCCTGCTGCAGAAATTACCACTCGAACTGTGCTCAGCCCTGCCATGCCTCAGCACACACTGGCAGTGGCTCACCTTGCTTCATCTAGCCTAGACCATAAACATCTAGCTTTGAGCAAGGAATACCACAGCCACTCAAAAAAACTCTTGAAATAACTTGAGTGCAATGGTTTCATTCCAAGCCAGGAAAAAGAGGACTAATTTTTATGTGGTGCTTTAATAGGTGTTATTAGCTCCGTATTAATTTCCTCCACTGATGAAGACTACCTGACCATGTTAAGCACTGCACCGAGACCTTTGTGCAGAAAAGATGCCGATTTCTGAAGGCTGATGCAGTCTGCCTACGTTCAATATTCAAAAGGTAGATATATGGAGTGAACTGAAGGTAGATACTTAGGTAGGCCAGGTGGACTTTAGGCCACTTGAATACCACCATACATAACTTTCCAAAGTGTTTTGGAACAGAAAATAGCCACACAGAAGATATTATTTACTAATTTTTTTTTTTCCCCACATACTACAACTCAGTAGCATTGTGCTCCTGTTTGCGGTGAATTACTGCTCATAATCCTCGTTTTGTGCCTCTGCAGCTATGACTAAGGCAAGCCTCAAGCACTCCTTACCCAGCACACAAAGCACACACCTGCTCGTGGGGCTCTGCAAATGGCCAAAACGGAACGGTGGGCAACGAGCAGCAAAGCACATGCTGCAGAACTACAGGGATCAGGGTGAACACAGTCAACACCACCCTCCTTCAGGTAGCATTTGCCCCTACAGAGTCCTTTGACACATTTAGCAGACGTATTATCAGACAAGTAGAATCAACATCGTTAGTTTTAAACACAAAGCGACTGTGGCAATGGGTCAACACAGAAAGACCATTAGGGTGGGAGGTAGCTCTGCAGCAGGAAAATAAAAAAATAACCCTTGCACAGAATACCATAAACCACCTTATAGCAATCACATTGTGTGTGTTCCATCTCCTGCCGGAGATTCTGTCTCCTCATAAAACCATTATACTTGCCTTTCCAACACCAGCCAGCTCCGTTATTTAAATGAAACACCACCTGAAGAGAAAAAGCTCTGCCACAGCATGCAGGACTTAGTGTTTTTAATATCAGAAAAAATCATTATGCAGCCACGTTCTGGTCTTCAGTTGGTTTTAGCTGATGTCTTAACTCAACCATCAAGCCACAGTGTGTAAGGATGCATGGAAAAAAATAGCCATGCTCACCTGTCAGCACATGAAGGTCAACGCTATGCCTGGCAGGAGCCCTGGGTGATGGGAAGGATGCCCTTGCCCTCCCCGGGAAGGAAGGATGCCCTCGCCCCCTCCTGACGGGCAGCTGACTGCTCACCAGCCCCACGGGCAGGGAGGTATCTGTGCTTCGGAGTGAGCTCAGAGCCTTACCTCCAACAGTCTCCACCACTATTGACTTTCCCAGTCTCAATCTACAGCATTTTGAGGGATTGTGGAAATCACCATCTCCTTCAGGCAGTCCCAAGGCACGGCACCATTGTCCATAGAGCGAGCAAGAGCCTGAAACTGGCCCAGAACTACTGAACGGGCACAGCATGGGCACAGCTCTACTGGCACCTGCAACCACAAGGCACAAAACCACAATGAAAGGCCTGCACCAAGGCAGCCTCCCGCTTTTCAACCAGTCCCGCAGAAGATCGGATGGGCATCACAACCAGCGGTCGGCCAGCATACCCTTACGCCCCAGGCATCTCCATCAGCTTCTGAAATGGGATGCCTGCCTGCCAGCATTTTCAGAAAATCCCATTAGCATCCAAGAAACAGGCAGCCAAACATTATTCTTCTGTTTCCGAGTTCTCCTCAGGTTCACTTCAAAGTAACCTGCAGCTCAATAAACTTTGACATGTTTTCATGTTATAAAAACAAAGACAAAAACTTATTTATCTGCCTTTTACCTCATACATCCCAAATCAATAATTACACCTATTGATCGATGACATAAATTCAAAACATTAATTTACATTGAGTACTGTAACCTAATAAGGTGGCAACAACTGAATTTGTTGAAATTGATTTTCCTTTTGTTTCCAACAGGAAATCTTCAGGCCTGTTGAATAAGACTTTGCAGGGTATAGAGCAGCTAATTATTAATGAGTATCACAAAAAGCTAAAATTAAATTTCTTTTTGAATACGGGAAAAAAAAAAAAATGTTGAGTCTCCAGGGCTGATGTTTAAGCAAAAAAAATTTCTTGTACCTCTTCCACATGTGCATTCAAGCAACATGACTCACAGAAAGGTGTATTTCAGCGCTTACTAAAAGCACTTTGTAACGTTAAGTAAGTAAAATTATTTCAGAGATATGTACCTGTAGAAGCTATAAAGCGATGCCAAAACATTTTGTTTTGAAAGGGTGGTATTCATTTATTTTAAACTCCAGCAATGTGATTTTAACAGTAAGCCACTAAAGAAACCCCTGCGGCACAGAGGGATGCTGCTCCCTGGGGAGCGGAGGTGCCCACCTTCACGGGGCAGCTGGACACGGGTGCACCTGCAGCCCGGGCAGCCTGGCCCCGAGCTGCCCTCCAGCCTGCACCCAGTGCAGCTTCAGCTTTGCTGGAGGCCTTTCAAATTGAACACTAAGCAATTTTTGGACAGGAAGATCTGCTCCATCACCTCTCGCATGGTAACTAGCCAGCCAGCCAAGCGCCGGGCAGTGTGCTGGGAAAGGAGCGGCAAACCCCGAGGAGGCAGCTGGACTACCGCCCCATCCCGACAAAAATCTAAGACTCAGCACAGCACTGCCCCCATCCACATGCAAAGGGAGCAGCTCCACCCTCAGATGTGCTCCATCCAGACCCAGCATGGACACCTGGGGTCTGAGCAGCGAGAGCAGGAGCACGATGCAGACAGGGTAAGCAGGAGGCAAAGAGCATCCCGCTGCTGCCCTGTGCTGTCCCGAGGCACACGCACCGCTCCTTTGCTGCAAACTCCACTCACTCGGCAGCACGCCACCGTGCATTTGCTTTAAGTTTTGCTTTACTACTAATAAAAATAGGTAAGATTTAGCCATCAGTCTCCAGTTAATTACACACAGAGTTTCGCAACCCAGCTCTCACCCCAGCCTGGCACGGACAATAGTTTCCAAGATTCAACCTCCTCCTGCATTTCCAAAGTCAGAAGCGGAGCCGCTGCGAGAGCAGGGCTTGCACAGCAACTGGGAACTGCGCCAAGTCACCCAATCTGTTAGTTTGGACAGGTTTCCAAGGAGCCTCCTCATGAAAATATCCATGATGTCAACTGACCCAGCAGGACCTGAAATAAAGCCCAGAAGCAAAGGCTTCCTCTCACACCAAGCACCTCACAGACACCTGTGCATCCTCACCCTCCTTACAGGGACTTGCCGACCCCTCGATCCAAACACCAACCCATGTTTAAAGCAAGTCACAGCAGTAACTTGCAACTTCTCGCTGCTTCTCCATTTTCCAGCCTCATAAGCACAGGTCAGCGTGACACAGCACGGCTCGGCATTGGGCTCCCAGGACTGTCCCGAGTGTGTCCAGAGACAACCTCCTTCAGGCCAGGGTACAAGGTACCCAATGAAAATACTAATCTACATACTTGAAATCCTACAGGGCACTCAAGGTTTCCAAGACCACGAATGGCCTTGTCCAGCCCCAGGACCAGGCACAAGTGTCACCTCAAGAGGGAGGAGGCAGCCACCCGCTCCAAGGGCTTCTCCTACCACCCAGAGCTGAAACTGGGCAGGCACAAGCCACGTCAGGTTGGGCTTTTTGAGCGGAGCCGCCGGCTGAAAGAGAGGGGAGCTGGTGCAGAGCAGGCAGGGGAAAATACACATGCTCATAGCCCGCGCTCAGGTTACCCCAGGCCCAGCTGGAACAGCCCTCCCAGTCAAACACAAACACTCAGAAACCAGCTGGAAATACCTAACTGCGCAGTGGCATCGCCTTAGATCAGGTCATCAGTGCTGTGGTTTGATACTGCTGAATCAAAACATGAATACATTTACCAGCGCATCGAGTTAGGCTTCAAATTAATTGATACTAAATTACTCAACTAGGAAAGTGCTCGCCTACAAAAGGTGTCTCAAAATCTCTAATGAGCAGCTATTCTTTTCAGAAGAGGACAAGAGCATTTCACTCATAGTATCTATTCAGGTATTTTGAAAAAAAATAAAAGCTAAGACTCAGTATCAGTGAAGAGCTGAAAATCAATGTCTATTTTTATATGCTGTTATCACGCTTACTACCATGGAATATGAGTTCATTTAACAAAGCATTACTCAATGAAAACATATTTCAGGCGGGGGGAGGGGGGAAGGAAAAAAGTAATTAGCAAAGCTGTCAACATTTTATCCATATGTACATAAAGGAAAATTATTGATACAGATGAATAGGAAAAGGAAGTCTACAGTTTACAAATATGGCTGTTTACTATATTGTTGACTTTACTGTATGTGCTGGTTTCAGCTGGGATAGAGTTAATTTCCTTCACAGCAGCTGGTGCGGGGCTGCGGGTTGGATCGGTGCTGGGAACAGCACTGCTCACCCAGGGATGTCTCCTTATTGCTGAGCAGGGCTTGCGGGCACCACGGCCTCTGCTGCTCCTCACCCCTCCACCCGCGAGTGGGCTGGGGGGGCACGAGGAGCTGGGAGGGGGCACAGCCGGGACAGCCGAGCCCACTGGCCCAGGGGATGTCCCACACCGTATGGACCCTGCTCAGCAATAAACCTGGGGGAAGGAGGAGGAAGGGGGATGTTCAGAGCGATGGCGTTTGTCTCCCAGAGTACCCATCACGTGTGATGGAGCCCCGCTGTCCTGGGGACGGTCCCCATCCCAACCGGAGGGAGCAAGCAAGCAGCTGCACAGGGCTTAGCTGCCGGCCAGGGTTAAACCACGGCACTAGAAGATGACAGTATTTTTTATAGGCAGTTCCTCAAGGTGAACGATGATTAAAAATTTGTAAGTCAATTTCTTCAAGAACCTTAAAACGTCATGAGTTAGTACTTGAACAAAATGCGATATTTTATCCATTTAGAAGTGAGGACTGACTGCTAACAGCATGGATCTATCCTCAGAATTTTGTAAAAGTTCCATGAAATTCATAAACCACCAGCGTGCAACACAGTTTGCAATATCTTCACAAAATCTCAGCTACACTTTTATGAGTCTGAGGACTACCAACCTCGGGATTATTTTAATAATTTGAAATACCTAGAAGTCAATGCACTATTTTCTTTTCCTAAGCAGAAATAACAATATAAAAGGCAAAACACAAACAAACCCCCCCCAAAAAAACCCAAATAAAAACCACAAAAAAACCCCCTGAAGGAATAAAGGCATGAGAATCAAAGCATCTAGAAATTCAGAAGGCCTTCTTGAGAAAGCACGAAAGCAATAGTTCTAAGGAAAAAGAAATAACAGAAGCCTTACTGGACTCTAAACCCTCCTGTGAAGTGGTCTCCTGAGGAATATCTACCTGTTAGGCTGGAGAAAGAGACACATAATAACTGCCCTTTACCAAACAGCTGAGTGCAATTCAAGATTTTGTGGCCCTCAGCAGCACCCACCTTATTAACGAACAAGAACATAAAGATGCCTTTTCAGCCTGTTTACTTATGACAACAAACTGCCCCGTAGAAATTAGAAGGTCGGTTCCCTGAAAAAGGTGTCTATAGCCCAGCCTTCCCAAAACACTGAACTCCTGCAGGGAGAGCCATCACCACGTGACACCACCAAACCCCAGTGCAAACTCCACAGCTACTGGGCAGCTCTGCAGACAGAAGCACTGTTCCCATGAGTTCTGATGTTTGAACATCATCTTCTCCAGAAGAGTTGGCAGGTGCTCCTTCCAAGAAAATCTTGGAAAAGTGGACCTTAGTGCTGCTAGACCACCACAGATGATGGAAGCAGGAACTAGCTATAGATCATGCTCAGCCTGGCACTAAGCAAAGCTGCCTGGAAGAACTATAGTTCTTGTGGTGAACCCAACAATGGTTTAGCCTGCTACTGCGGACAAGGTGAGGTGATCCACCTCTCTATTCCCAGCTCCTTATTCCTGGTCTAGGTGCCCCACCTCGAAGAATGAGGTCTATCAAAAGTCATTATGAAGCAGACAGAATTGCTACCAGCCAACGCCAGGATAAACTGGTCTTCCAGAGCTCCTTACTGTCTCTCCCTTTTTTCTAGGGAGTCATCCTGAGAAAAAAAAAAAGGGGCAAATGAGCATTCACTTAGGGCACACACCTCTACAAGCAGAATATCTAGCATGTCTACTAGTGATCAACAGCTGCAATGACAAAATTACTGGTCCTTACCACCCTTACCATCGACTTGAACTCCAAATTATTTTATTTTAGTAACACACCAGAGGTACGGAATAACAGAAAAACAGTAATATACTTTAATACATTATCAACATACATTGTATCATACCATACTAAGAGACAACACAGGCAAGGCTGTCACAAAAATACAGGCACTAATAGTATTTTATTTCACAGAAAATTAGAAAGTCTGAAAGCAGATGTGGAACAGCCACACACCCACACCCCTTACATTCAGCTACTGCAGCCTGAAGGTTATGAGAGGTACAAGAGCAATGAAAACAAATCAAACTATTTTGAACAGTATCCAACTGCTGGGGCCACCTGTACCAGAAGGATAACTACCAGAAGACATCAGGCTCATATTAATTTTTATTTTTGTATGTGTACAACTTAAGAAATTAATCTCAATTTGAAAAAGTTCAAAGTTATCGTTCAACAACACAATGTAGACATACCTTTGAGGCAGCAATTACTACTCCTGTTAAGGCTCTTACGAAAGGATGGATATCATGCAAATGCAATTAAAGAGTACATTACATTTCAAAATATGCAAAACAAGTTCAACTTTGACTCTTTCAGAAAAAGAACATATCAAACATTTTAACTGCAACCCACCAAAGCATTTACATACATGCTTAAAGCTAAGTACATGGACTAAACTTAAGTAAAACGTAACAACTCTAGCTATCTTACCCAGATCAAAACCACAGGCAGCGACCAGCCCCTTCCAACGCCGTAACTGCCCATGTCTGCACCAAGCGTGGCACTTTACATTCGCATAAACCGCTGCCGACTGCAGAATTCCATATGCTTTTTCAACCTGTAAGGCCCACATTTTTCAGCTTTGGCATCAGTTTGTGACCACTGAAAGGACCTAATCCCTCCACTGAACCTGGGGAGGAGCACGTGCAGGGAGTGCCTGTACTGTAGCAGTGCACTGCAGGTGCTGCGCAATGGAAGTTGCTTCCATCAGGCATTTAGAAAGATTCTGACCACCCCTTGCTTACGGTCTCAAAGAGTGAAAGCTGGATTTTTCTCAAACCATAACCATCATTAGCACTGAATCAAACAAGCAATGCTAGCCTACCAAGAAAAAATTCTTACTTAATATTTTAGTATAGGAATGCTACTTGTGCAAACAGTATCTAAAGATGGGCCAGTATTACCAGCAGGGAGAAAGCATCATTCCTGCTCTATGTCATTATAATAAACTGAAGTTAAATATAATTCAGATGGTCAGCTGCGTGACTTTTTCATTGTCAGCATTAACATAACTCAAAAATAAAAGGACTGATAATTTGAAAGCGATGAAAAAGGACACAACTTTTGTGACCTCTCCCAGGGTGTCACATGCGCTGCCTGATGTGTGAAAGGTGCTAGGTGACTACTTTTTCTTTCTTCAAGCCTAATGCTAACACAATCAAACTTTTGTTGCCTACTCAAAAGGCAGCAATAAATTATTTTCAAAATGTTGTATCATATATAAATTTTTTGGCAACTATCAAATTGCCTAAACGCCCAGACTTTTCAGAAGTTTTGTATTATGTTACATTCAGTGTTTACAAATTTACAAAAAGTATTCCTCACCTAAGAAAACAGTAGTTATAAGTAGGAAGATTTCTTTATTTTAGTCCATCTAATTTTGAGTCACAGCAGCGTATCATTTAGATACTGCTAGGCACATTCTCTGTGTGTATCCACAACTACAAGAACGGAAAAAGGAGAAGAAAGATCCATTTTACTTTAATCCTGACCAGCAGCTGTTAGCAATTTTCTTTAGTTATCACTGTGGGACATGATGGATGGGAAGACTCAATATGCTGAGGAACTAGTATAGAGTGTACAAGTCCTCTCAAGGACTGTTGTTCAACAGCACATTTAGTTTAACTAGGAACTACAGACTGTAAGAGATAACAGATAGTTCCTGGGAGCATCTATCATTCTTCAGAGAAGCTGTCTGATCAAGAGGATAATACCTGGAAGAACAACTGCATGATCTTTTGCTATATAGCTAGTATATCATGGTGTTGAAGGAGGAGAAAAGTGAACATTAACTCAAGTGGCAACTCAAACCCAAGAAATCTGCATAAAAGAACATGTTGAGATATTATTATTTTAAGACTTTCTATACACTTTGCAGCAGAGAAACCAGATACACAAAAACATGCAAGTCAAACAAAGCTAATCTACAATAAACAAAACCAGAATACACTTATTTCAAGACTTAAAACATTAAAATATTCACCCAATGCTAAACAGGAGCAATGGAATAAGGTCTATACTTAGCCACGTTATTCAATAAAAATTCAATTGGCTCTTCCAGCCTTTATTTTCCTCTTGCTTTTACTTGGTTTTATAATTTTGGGCCATAAACTTAGTGAGTGACATGGGAGTCAAAAAGCAAATGTAAATAAGGCATCTTCCCCTCTCTATTAATAGCGATGCTCCAGGGATTTGTGATTATATATGTATGTAGCTGCACAGCCTTTTTCCAGCCCATAATTACACAGAATGCCCTTCTCCCAAGGATAAAACGGGATAAATAAAAATATTCTTTGAAAAGACATCCTTCTTTTCTGAGCAGACCTATCCCATCTGGGTTGCATACTCATTTAAAAGCCTGCATTGGCACCAATGACTAACTTCCTGTCTGAAAGTTGTGCCCCATCGTTATTAGATGTAACTCTCAACTCAGATGAATCTCAACAGATGAATACCCTTTTTTACACTACAAATCTTACAAATAAAAGCCCAGTGAAGTAATTAATAACTTGGTCACCCCCCCAAAAAAAAATCTCCATTCCAAAATACGAAACCAAATTATTAATCTTTCAAAATGCTCAACCCAAGCCATCACTTGCCATCACAACCATTTTGCCCCAAATCTTGAACACAGACTGTTATGAAAGGCTGGAAATTTTTCATCAAGCTTACGGAGATTAATCCCAGAAAGCTACAAAGACATTCCAATATATTTTAAATGACATAAAAGAACATGGGCAGAACTCTCACCTAAGAGTCAGGAACTTTATAAAAAGGCCTGAATTTTACAACTACAGAAGAAGGTAGACAGTGCAAAGCATGAAATACAAAGAGTTTAAAGAGGTTTTTTCATCTCAAAACACCTCAAAAACCACAGAAGGAAGCAAACTGCACTAGAAGAAATTTACAAGTAGTCTTCAAGGGAAGTACCATGTAAAGCACACTGCATTAATTTAGACTTGACATTATGAGGGCATGTCTCACTGTAGCAAGGTCCATACTAAACACCAGATCAGAGACAGAAGATTAAAGTAAAACATGAGATGCCACAGTCACTGTTCTACTGATCCACCTCTACTGCAGAGACTCTAAGGTGAGCAGAAACTATGAACCTGCCTAATAAAGGCCATTCTTGCAAAGTCAAAAAAATCATACATCCAATACTTTCATCCCTTCACTAAAATAGAAATACTAAAAAGGAGCACTCCATAACATATCCCCATTGCTTCTGACTGACATGTTGAATCAAAGGCAAAAGCAGAAATTTAGCAGAGATAATTAGAGCAACAAAGATCTTTTAGCACAAGGCAGCATAGCTGAGCAGCCTCCAACCAGGAGATGAATTGTTTGTTACTTAAAAAAGAAGCTGTTAGGCGACTACTTCCATTTATTGGGCATAGAAAAGTTTTCATCTAGAAGTTAGTCTGAAAAACACATCACCCAGTGTTTAAGCATGTATGAAGCCCAGCAGAAACGAGTGATAAAAAAAAAAAAAAAAAGTATTTGCTGGCTTTCCTTCCAAATATTTCAGAAAAAAACTTCAATTTAATGCTGACAGCAAAGAAGGATGTCAGTCTAATTAGATTTTTTTTTTTTTTTTGTTCTGTCATGCTCCTGATTCTGTTTAAGTACTCCTCTGGAAAAAAAAGTTCTGATCAATGATGAAGGCACAATTATACAAACCTTAACACATTCACTCTAAATGTAGCTATGCAAAAAAGGGAGAAAGGGTAGGGAAAACAAAGGTGAAGTATATTTCTCTTCAAATAATTAAGTCCGTTTATTTTCCAACAGCCATATAAATTTAAAATATGAAACAACAATAATACAGCTATAGAATCTAGGTTTTCTTTCAAAGCAGCAGCATATAAAACATATAAAAGCTAAAACCTCAGCACAAGCTTCAAAAAAACAAGGACTGAGTGAATTTTGCTGAAGACATGAAACTCACAAAACACAGTACACGAAAATACTGGAATGCAAAGATATAAAGCTACACATTTTAGGTAAAGAAAGACATTGTAAAGTATACAAAATTTGCAAAATTAAGCCATGGGATTTGGGGGAGAGTACCATGAATACAAAGAAGTTGGCAATTAATACTTGTATATGGAGAGATGAAAGTGGCAGTTTTACATTTAGCATTCAGTTTTCAGGTTCACGACTTCACTTTCTTAGCATCTTTTTTTCCAGAGTTCTCAGTAGCCAAATCTGCTTTTCTCTTCTGGGACTAGAAAGGGGGGGGGAAAAAAATAATTTTACAAATTCTAGGAAATGGTAGCATTCTAAAGAAAAAAAAATTAATACATGGCTGACTATTTAAAAAGAAAGTAAGCGACCTTAATGTGTTATATATTTAAATTCAGCTTTTTAGGATCTAATGGAAGGGCAAACAAAAATCCTAGATTTAGACACTTAATCCTGCTACCCTTTCTATCGTCTTGAAATCATTACACAGGCTCAATGCTACAGGTACCACACATACTATGAATTGGATTAAAAGATCAAGACCTTGACTTTTACACAATTCTGTTCTAAAGACGACAATTCTTCAAAAGAAAAGGAGTACTTCTTATCATTCTTCCAGGAACTACTGTGTAGGGGAGGAATAACAATATGAGATTAAATTAAAGCAAGCATATGATGCAGATATGTAGGTACAAAGAGGGCAGTGCTATGTTTTCTTAAAAAGTTTTCCTCTGCTACTTAAACAGAAGACTCAAATAAGAGCCCCAAAATATTATGAATTGGGAACACCTACTTAAAAACTAGGAGAGCTGTGAACAGAGAAATATTACAGTTTAATCTCTCAACTAATGGTTTATACTAAAACAATCAGAAGCTACAATTATCTTTTTCACTTTATAACAATATAATTGAATCTGTCCCACTAGAAGTGCTGTTAAACATACTGCTGTCACTTTTGCTCCTCTTTTCTTCTTTTCAGCTCGCTCTTTTTCCTCAATTTCCATATTTTCTTTTTCTATTAATGATATGAGAGTATTGCAGCGTCTCTGAAACTCCTAAGGGAACAGAAAACATCAAATCTGCTAAATAAATTATATATATTCTCTCATTTACATAAACCTGTTCAAAATTCTTGAATTCCAAAATACTTAATATTTTCCTAAAACATTCACTATTCCTGAACTAGTAAAATTAGCTTAGTTATTGTTCATCTGTCTTTACTTTTGTGCTACCTTTTTTTATAAAGAAAGGGAGATTTACTGAAATAGTCAAATTCCTAACAAGGAGTTTTCAGGATTGTCTGTATCTTCCAAATGGACACTCCAAAAGACTAATCTGATCTTCTATCTTTTTCAGATTCAGCAAGTTATAGCCTGCCAACATACCATGCCAGATTTTAGGAAAAGAGTTCTTCAAGTATACCTTTAAATCAGAGAAAAAAATAATCAAAGCTATCTTCAGCAATACTGTCCTGTGGCACACAGGCTGGTTTTTTTGTGACAAGACACTGCAGAGCTTTAAGCTGGTTAAAATCTATCCAGCCTTAAATCATGAACTCACTGTTGTATTTTTAGTTAAACAGCACCAAAAAGCTAGGAGGCCCTAAATGCTTTTAGCATCAAGACAACTTTCAAGCCATCTGAAAGTGATCAAGATTCAAGGCCATAATGTCATGTATACATTAAAAAAATATTTCCAGTACAACTCAAAGTATCTAAATGGCTGTTAATAACAGTTGGCTTGGTTAATAGAACTCATTTGACTTGGCCAGTTTCTTGTACCCCACCTCAAAAAAAAAAAAAATCTCTGACCAAATATACAACTACTCATTTTCATCATACTTGTTCCATATGTTCTATGTACTTTGAGAACAGCCGTTCCATGAGTTTTTCTAACTGAAAGCAAGAAATTTTCTTTTTTTTTTTTTTCCCCCCTCAAAAGAGAGAGAGAGACATGAAAATATGTCTTATCTCTATTAAACTCGATGAAGCAAGTTTTGAACCACAAGCTATCCTAGTATTACATAGTAACATAAATCTTTACAACTAGTCTATTTGCAATGCAGTGAACAGGTGACCTTTTTGCCCAGGAATTAGTCTCTATTTTCTGAGCATCTGTAGCCTGTATATTGCCTCAGCCATCATGTCACATGATGGATAACGATGCAGCCTACACACTTTCTTGATCCTGAACGTTCTGAAACATTCAAGTATATGACTCATCTTTGAGACGTTAATACCCTCAAGTTTAACCACATTCCTTAAGTTCTATAGCTTCCACAGCTTCCTCTACAAAGGGTGCTCCATGGCCTTGCGTGAAGGTAGCGTAATTCAGAACAAACATAGAGAATCCTGCCCACCATGTGAAATGGGTCTTTTTTTTTAAACCAAAAAGAAAAAAAATCAGTACATTTTTCTTGACAGCTCTCTACTGGAAGTGTTCCAATCTCATGCGTGTAGTTTTGCAGAGTATTATCAGTCATTTCTACCACATCCATGTAAAAGTAACCCCACACACTCTGATTCAACCATAAATTAGGGCGCCATGCTTGCACCCTGGAATGCAATAGTCCTGCTGGACCTAAAATACTTTCACTTAAACCAATTAAAAAAACCAAATTCCACTCACACAATTTTTAGATAAACAGGTAGTAAGTCTGAGAAAACTCCAGTGCAAGCCATCCCAACCACATACTGTGTCCCTAAACACAGAACAAAAAAGTGTCTGCCCCAAAAACCTACACAATCAACAAACAAGAGCAGATAAAAAGTAAAAGACAGAAGTGGCAAGATAATTGTCAACGTCAGAAGCATTTTACATGATTTGCATTTGTGTGCATTGCACTCAAACTCTTAGGAACTGTAGGTGAAGACCAATGCCAAGCTGCTCCGTAACAATAATCAGACAGATCTTTTTTACTAAGAGAGAAGCTGGGTTCTGTTGAATCCAAGACAAGCAGTTAAGCAGAAAGGACTAAGAAATAACCTTGATCCATTTGCCTAAGGCACTGAGAAAAATCCTCTGCCTTCCTGGAGAAAGATGTTTGCATAAATACATACATTTATTAAAGGGTACAGGTTCATGGCTAGACTTCCCAGATGGACTACTACCCCTGAACATCTGCTGTGGACAGAGGATGGACTCAAAACCAATTTTCTCTGGAGAATCACAGAAGCAGTTGACAGTAAGATGTGACATGCACACAGGTTTCTTCTACACCTACCATCAGAAAGAATCTGCACGATAAATCCTGCTACTGAAATTTCAATATGGACTGATCCATTCCATTTTATACTAGAAAAATACAGTTAGAGTTTAAAATGCCTTGCACTTTAGAGATGAGATTTTATTCAGTGTGGCCTGATACTTTTCTCTTTAGGATGGAAAGAGATAAGATGTGCTTTGCTCACCCCTTCATAGCTATAAAGACCCGTATTGCAATAAATAAGATGGGAGCACTGAACCATCACCTTCTGCATGACTGAAGGCAGAGATGCTGACTTGGGAATGAAACTAGTCCTAAGATTTGTCAACAGGCCTGTATATTCCTGTATTTACAAAGGAGCCATTTGTCTTATACTAGCTAGGGTGTGTAGAAAGGTAAAAGAGAATATGCACAATTTATGACTTCAGAAGAGAGATACATGATTCACTACTGCCATGATATTTTGCATTCTCCCTGCATGGACAGAACTAAAAGAACAGTAACAACTAAGCTTAAAAAATGTAAGCCTCTGTGCCTAGTTAAAAAAAAAAAAAAAAAGCTACAATTTTAGGCACTCTCAATCTCTTTGAAAAACTTACATTTTGGATAAACCATCTGGTTTTGGAATAAATAAGTGAAGCAGAATTATTGTTTTCCAAAGAGAAATCCTTCAAGAAGAAGAAACCGAAACAAGAAGATGGAAGCTAAATCAGCTATTTATATGGAATTCGAGAGACATCTAGTGGTTAGCAGAACACAAAGTCTTCTCAAAGAGCCTAGTCCTTTCCAGAATTATGCTGCCCTTTCTATCTTGTTCCACATCAGTTTGAATGATCACATGCGCATTTCACTATTCTAAGTTTTATCCACTTTCACTGAACTTACTGTTTACCCCTTATTAAACATTTTGATTTATACTTGGTTCATTACTCTTGGTGTCAAGTGACTTTCCAGCACATTTCTCCATAAAAACTACCAAGCTGGTGCAAAATGGACCCATAGAAATTAACACTTCCACAAACGTCAGGATATCTGAATACCTAAAATATATCAGTGACTGGTCACTATAAACTATTAAACCATACATATCATGACAGTTTAACACATTTAAGAAAATTAAATGCACATTGAAAGTGAAAGATTACTTTAGCTTTGTATTTTCATACTATTCTTTTTCAATTGTGTAATAGCAGAAAACCAAGAAATAAACAGATAGATTTTTTTAGAATGTAGGCCAGAAGATTGACTGTATTCCCAGTGCCTCAATTTCAGCATTAGACACCACAGAACATATTTTCACATTTTAGCAAATGACTCCTATCCTCTTTGAAAAGAAAATTATGCTGAACATAAGGATTTGCACTAAGATTTCAACTGAGTATTTAACTCTACCCCTGACTTAACTATATGACAACGAATAGTAAATTTTGAGCTACATTTTTAATTTCTAGTACCCACTTCTATGATTTACTTAAATGGATTCCTCCAGAGAAAACTTTAAAGAAACTTCACAATAGACTAAATATTGGAGGTTTCTCTTTTATGGACATAATTTTTAAGTCCAGTATTTCTTCAAACAGACATTTTAGAAAGAAAAGCTTGTAATTCTTTTCAATTAAGGGTTAACAGCTGCACTATTCACAAACACTTTAATCGCTAAAATATCAAGTAGAAATTGTATTGCATAGTTATAAGTAGCACTAGGAAAAGCAAATATCCCCACCTGTTCAAATACACATTTTAAATATTTAATCTTATGTTTTATTTATTCTTAGTACGGTACCCAGAACTCTGAAAGAACATTTTATAAACAAATGCTGAGGCCAGGAAATGAAGGCAGTAAACAATAACACACAGTGGTTCCACAATTGCTAGGCTAATCTACTAAAAAAATCCAGATTTGTATATGAAATGACATTTAAGTTACAAGACTGCTGCATAACATTTAATTAGAAATTTTCTTTGAAGACAACAGGGAGAATCTATGACACCTGTATAAAGGACACTGTGCTCTACTCTCGTATCAGCCATGACCAACATGGTTTTGTATCCAACCAGACAAAAAAAAAAAAAAAAACCAACACGTTCCAGCTCTCACTCATTGCAAGCGAGTAAGATGAAGTTATTTCCGGTATTATGAAAAAGTCTGGAAGTACATTTTCACTATGTAAGTATGTTCACATGGAAATGTACACCTGGGCTTTTTTAGAACTTACAAATTTTACTCCTAAGGAAAAGGAACTGAATCAGGGGAGATATCAGCAAAAATTCCAGGGCAGAGCTAACAGCTTTTTACCATCAAGAGAGTCCCATATTCAGAGATCGGTACCTACACAGCTTATTATTTGTAACTGCCAAAGCTTCTGTTAGTGTTATGACTTCCCACTTAATGATTAAAAAAAGAATGCTTCTGCTTTTCAAACAAAGGAGAGAAAAAAAATACAGCTAAAACTCAGAGTACTAGTTTACTTGCTATCAAACTTGTATTATATTCTCCAGGTATGAATAAAAGCTTCAGAAAAGTATAATTAAAAAAATTAAGTACTTCCATGTGACAATATTCACAACTACAACGTGCATTTTAAACCAACTGCTTTAATGATTCTTACATGGATCACTACATCTCTTCGTGCATTTAGAAATTAAGTTCCAATATTAAGAAAAGATCTTTTTTTCTAGTATACAACTCAGATGTTTTCAGTCTTTATATTGCCCAATAATTCTGAAAAGCAGTTGTATCTTAAGAGACTTTTTTTGGTAAAACTTTCAATTTGCAATAAAAGTAACAAGGGTATTTGTAAGGATAGTCTACCTCTACATTAATCCCTTTGGGTAACATGGGACTTCCGCTTGGCAGGTTTTCTAATCTGTTTCAATTTATTACGTTATTTGCTGTACTAAGGAAAAAGGTTATTTTATGAATGAGAAATGAGAATAAAAACTAAAGTTATTTTTTCAGCACTTGTTTCTTAGATTCCAGTATTCTGGCACAAATCCAAATTTTATGTGGCGGTGCTTAAAAAGGCAGAACAAGATACTTCACAATGACTTAGTCCATGTAACTGATACCTACCATTGCAGTTCTAGATTTGATAAACCAGTCAAATCTGAACTGAGGAGCATTGCGCACACACTGCCTTAGTTCCTCATACACATTTTCTTTGTCAAAGCCCATCTTGTGCAACATGCATATCAAAAACCTGTCTTCCTCTTCTGTGTAATTCTTTCCTTTGTTTGTTCCATACTGAATACGCAACTGGTGAAAAGGTGCTTTATACCTTGCAATCTGAATGCAGAACAAAAATAAGGGCTATTAAACATACAATCTTACATCAAGGACTTATTACATATTAGTGTAGATTACCGATACATGATATCCTACATATGCTATATAAAAAGCTAGAACTCCCATCCCCAACTATTTCTTTTCTGAAGGAATTTGGAAGAAGTCTGCTGAAGAAAACAAAAACTCGGCAATAATTACTTTGGCATCGAGGGCTTTCTTGATACTGATCCTCCGCTGAATTCTTGCCTCTCCTCGTTCAATTTGAGCCATAATCCTCTCAATGTCCTGTAGTTCATTACAACGTTCCCAGAAAACAGCTAAAACCAAAAAACATAATTTGTAAAGTCAAGCCTTTTCCTCTACTCTTACTACTTCACTCAGCTGAGGAACCCCAGCAAAGAAAAAAAACTGCAGTTTGTGGTTCCATTAAGTCTTAAAAGATTTGCTAATACTCTTCCTTCTACTATGCTAGCCAAGAAATAAACTTGCATAGAACCTTTATTCAATGTTTTTAAAAGTTAACTATAAACAAAGGTTTAATAACAACTGTAGTTATGTAAAACTCTGAAAAAATTACTTTTGTAACAATGGTGAAACAGGTCAGAAGTGCTAGTCTAGCAGCGAAACATTCATATTTCAGCAGCTATCTCTAAGGTCAGAGACTACTTGGTCTGTTAAAAAAGCTAGTAATGTGTGGCTCCTCCAGTGACATCTTTTAGTCATCCCAAAGTTAGTTCAACATTTTGAAGGAAACTCTTGTGGAGCTTTTCCTTTTAAGCTACAGAAAGCACACTGCAAAGTTAAATTTTATGAAGGTGTTTAGTAAAATTAAATTCAAGGATGAAAGAGGAAGAATTCCGTGCAAATTAAGATGCAATGAGAAAATACAAGACACAAAGATACGGCATACTAGCCAAAATAGCACATATACTTACAGCATAAAGAATCATGTTGCCACTGTAAGGCAGCTTCACGATTCCACAAGACCATGTGTTCAACGTAAATTAACTCTGCCAAGTTGTAAATTTTTTTTATAAAGGCAGCTGAAAGTGTATTTATATGCTGCAAATTCAACCTTTTTAAAAGAAGTCTTCTGAAAAGAACCATCATGTGCTTTTTTAAAAAATTATTCTTATACACATCCAAATTCTGTATCTTGTAATTTTAAAAGAACACTTAGCAAAAATTACGGTGATACTACGTGATTAAGAAATATGCTTCAAAATACCACAAACCTGAATACTCAATGACCTCCTCAGGTGACTTTCCCTCCACCTCACGGGCAATATTGTCTATATCGTCACGACCATATTTCTCATTAGCTTTAATAAACTGATTAAAATCTCTTTTATTCCAGTTCGTAAAACCCTGTAAGTAGCAAGAGATCAAGAAGGCATTACTAGGTAGAAGGAAAACATTTTGCTAAACTTTGCAGAGGCATTGCCAATTGGAGCAAATGATACATACACAAGACAATGTCACATAATTACAGCGGTTAACGGTCTTTCAGGATTTCCATAAGCTTGTATTATCCAGGCTTTATTACTGAATCATTAAAAGTCTAATGAGTTATTTTTGTGCATGACTCCACATGCATTAGTAAGAACTTTTTACTCTTCTTTCTTCTTAAAACTTTATGTGGTGTTTCTCCAAAGAAACAAGCTCAATGGTAAGTCACTGCAATTTCATGTAAGCCACCCCTCAGCAGATACAAGCAACAGAAGTCTTAAGAGTAGAGGGTGCACCAATGCAAGTGTCATTACATGTTCTTAGAGTAGGACCAGTATCTAAAGCAAGAGCTCCTACTTCAGACATTTACAAACCTTGAACCAGACACCGGATGGAAGCGTAAGTAAGTATGTCAAGAAACGATCTCTAGTCCAAAAAGATGCAATCAAATGGAAACTCTATAGCGCTGTCAAACAAAATTTGTTGTTATGTACCAAAGAAATTAATCCAAAACTGAACAACAGTTAAGTGAGATACAATGCACAAAAAAATCATCCAAGAATGAGACATTACAGTTTAAAGAGAAGGAAAGAAGAAAACATCAAGAACACACAAGAAAAAAAATCATATGCCTGAACAGCAATTTAGTGCATTGAGTTTCTTTCATCACAGACATAAATTTAAAAGGCACTCTTGTCAGTTCTCCAGCTAAGCTCAATTCCACAATTAGATAGCATCTTCCAAGAAGTCTAATATACACAATACAAATATTTCTTTTTAATCATTAACAACAGACTAACATGCATATCAGCACCAGCTTGAGTACTTCCTCTGCTACAAACAGGTGAAATTAATAGTCACATTGTGACCTTGCAAATTCCTTCTCAAAGTACACCACACCCAATTATTTTACACAAAAATTTCTGAATCCTGTTCATTTTTGAGGCATATCCCTCTTAAACAATTAGCTTCCAATAAGCCTACTCAGCAGGATAATAGTCCAAAAAGTCAAGAAACTAGCCAGTGACAGGGATTCAGTCCCAGTATAAAGGAACATGCCTAAGAACCCAACTAGGACAAAATGAAGGGATGCGACAGGTCTTACACTGTGTCAATAGCATATATGTTAATAGAGGCTTGTCCTCTCTATATACAAAGCCTTACTGATAAAACATGCAAGGCAGATGCATATACAAGAAACCTACTGACTGGATTCTGCACATATTGCATCTACTGCACAAGTCCTCGCCTCAGAAACATTGCAGACATTCAAGGGAATAGTAGGTGACTAAGACATCAACTTGTTCAAGGACAGGAAAGGTCCCTCAAAGCAAACCAAGCAAAATCATCACATATATTGTGCTTTCTTCTTCCTGTAAGATCAGTGCAGCTTTCCTGTGCATGTTTATCATTATTAGTATTTATATCTCATACTAATAACAAAAAAAGTGTGATTAAATACTTCAGCTGTTTTCATTTTACCTGTGTTAGAAGCTTTTCTTTCTCTTCAGTTTCCTCACTATTCAGAGGCATAGACTCGTCTATCTTCTTTTGTTCTTCTTTTTGTACCTGAGCTGCATTTGGGAGCTCAGGATTCCTGGGGACCTAAAAATCAGGGGTATCAATAAGCAGCAGTACAGCAGTGTTATTAAAAAAAGACTGTACACTTTTCTATCAACCTTGGTTTACAATTTATAAGCATGTTAGATCTCACAGGACTGATGCAGTCCACACCCACTAATCATTTGTTGTCACAGAAGTAAAAAAAAAAAAAAGCCCAAACAAAAAACCCACACCACCACACATTGGCTACCCTGAAGAAACCAACCACAATAAAAATATTTTAAAGATAACTACCAGAACATTTTCATCAGTATCTACAAAACTGTTGCAAAATTGAAAATATTATCTTCCAAGACAAGGTGATGTATCAAACACTGTCATTTAACTATGCTCATTCCTTCTTGTTTCACAAGCTCTGAATGTAAAGTTTATCTTCACTTATAAGTACCAAAAGGGTCCTATTCACTGTTTCTTTACGAAACTTCAGTGAGAAACACAGTAGAATAAATGGTAAAACACATTTTTTCCAACTAATATTAAAGCAGTGATCTGCACAAGTTAACAAATGTGTTTTACCTAGATCTGAATCTTACTGCTTAAACCCTTCCTCTCCAAAATAGGACCAGACTTTGTCAAATGTAATTTTGTTATGCCCTGTACCCACGACTTCTACACACAACGACTTAGGGATATCGTGAGAGGCAGAGCCTCACACGCAACGTAAGCTGTCACAGTTCACCGATTTCAGTGGCATTTTTCATTTTCTCTTACATCCAATGGTTTATGTTTCATAATTACAGCAAAACACTAAGCTTTGCCAGGTTTACTATAAAACCTGCACTTGTGACCTTCAAACCTGCACACTGCCAAAGTAAGGATGAGACAGACAACATCATGTAAAAAGGCCTAACAACATTTTGTCTGTCCCTCTCCACATTAACACCAATTTGTGACCTTTAAACTGCTTATGGCAATACCATATCACAACAGCAAACAAGTCAGAAACCAGTATCCAGTAAAGACTGTGTAGACCTTATATATTTCTGCAGCAAGAGGGGAAGGAAGTTAAGAGCTGTTTTTAACACCTGACTAAGAAATGTCCTTGGCTTTGGTGGCTGAAGAACTGACACCAAGCTTGGTCTCTACCTATATGATACCTTTTCATATTGTTTATGAGACTGTAGTTTGATAAATAAACTCTCTTCAGATGGAAAGTTACACTTTCATTTCAAAGCAGAACCATCACATTTATCACTTTCATTACCAGTAAACAGTCATACTAAGTTTTTAGTATAACAAGTATTCGTGTTCGACCTATCCAGTCTGACACACTTCATTAACAGGACTGAAACACCTCTCTTAACATGCATACCTTCAACATTAGCAATTCTCTCATCCTCATTTGTTGGAGTATTAACTGAATAATTTTTTCCTCCTAAACTAATTACGTTTCCTTTAATTCTTCTCTTAATTCTATCCTGTCATCCACAAATTTCTTTCTGCTTCAAAGTAGATTCTAAGACACCTTCTGTTTTTTCTCAAAAATGTATTTTGCTCTTTTGCAACACAAATTTCCTACCCATTGCTTTGTACGGCAAGTTTACATTCTCCAACACATTTTATACGTGGTTTCCTTGCTGCAACCTGCCATGAAACATGGGGCTTTTTGAAGTTAGTTACATGTCTGGAAGTAGGGAATCAGTTTGATTTACTCAGCCAATACTGGCAGAAGTAATGAAAAACAACATCAAAACAGTATCAGTGTTCACCACTTGTCCAGTAGCGTCAGCAGGGAGGAGGGAGAAATTCAGCTAAGGCATAGCAGGGGGGAAAAAAAAAAAAAAAAAAAAAAAAGTCTGTTGTCTGGTTTTCTTTTTGTAGTAGTAATACATTCAGACTTCTTCACACCTTTAAACATTTTATATCCCAGCAAAATGCAAGGAAAATTGATGTCACTTTACTTACCTTCATATCAACACAAAAAGTCAACTACAATATTACCTTAAGTTACTTTCTGCACAAGATAGAAAAAAAGCTGTAACAAAAAAAAAAAAATCATTCCCTGGAAGGTGATCTAATATTAACTAAAAATTATTTTCTCACTTCATGTAATACCCAAAAATGAAAGTGTGGTGTGTGGTCTAAGGTATCAGAACTGCCTTTCTTTTTTACACTCTTATTTTATTGCTAGGAATCCCCCACAAAACACAAAGCTACACAGATAGGAAATTTTAAAATGAAGGAAGGTATTACAACTACTTTTTCTGTTCCACAGTGGAACAGAAACAGGGGAATAGAGACTGTAAGCCATTTCCTTCACAATGAGAAGCACTTTGCAAAAAAACTAAGACCAGAATGGTAAGTTTTTTAGTTGCCTTCTCATTTACTTCATTTAGCTATTATTGTCAAGGTTGCGGTAAATCTGCAGAGGGGAAATAAAAACCATTACCTTATATCCAATAGTCTTACGATAATACAGAATTTCTTTTTCCAGAAGTTCAAATAACCGTGGTGGGAAAAACTGGAAATCCTGAATATTTGGTTGTTTTGGAGGTCTTGGAGCCTTCAAAAACACAAAGGTATATTAACATTGTGTAAGCTTGATTTCTGTGCCATTAAACTGCCATAATTCAGCAGCGGTGGCAAACTATCACTGTATAAATAAATTTCATTACCAGTATAGGGTGAGAGCAGGGGTTGCAACATGGGAGAGAAGAGCAAAAGAACATAAGAGACCCTCCATATTTGCCAGCTTCTTTCTTACCTTTGGGACTTTTGGTTCACTGACACGTAGGGCTTCTCTGAAATAAGCATCAACTGCATAATTAGCTTTGCGTTCTCGTTTCGGAGGCTCTATCCATTCCATCATGCTCAACTACACGCACAACAGGATAAAGAGATATTAAAGGAACTGTATGCTTTCCTAAAGTTGCAAAAATAATGACTAATGTGGCACTGCAGAACAGGAATGTATTTTTGCAGAGCAGATTGAATGGTTCTGTTCAACAATATGAATACTCCAACAGAGCTCAAAAACAAGCTATAAATTATAGCTGATTATAACATGTATTTAAACACATAAAAGATAATACATAAGTAAAGCAGCGCAGTGGTACAGACAGATCCTTTTACCGTATTCTACTTACTTCAGACACCTGAGTAAGGTTACGATTCCATCTACCAAAACACAATGGAAGGACTGCGAACTTGGATTCTGAATTCTCTAATATCTTGTGATACGTAACGAATTGTTCTCCTCTAAATATCACAATGAATAACCTCTAAAGAGGCTACAACACTGGCAAAAAACAATCCATTAGTAGCAAATTAATCTTAGCTAAACTACTGGAATTAAGAAGTTACTAGAGCATATTTCAAGACTATGGGGTATTTAGCTGGCTTCTTGTAAAGAAATTATCAGCATGGAAAAATAATCTTATGCATATATGCACATACCCCACTATTCTCATTAAGTATTTTATTTTTCAAAATGTTTCTACAAAAATGATAAGAGACCTGGGTTAGAAGGGCATTCAGTTAACAAAGAGTTTACATATCTGATTCTGGGTAAGATCTTAGGGATATCTTGACTATAGTCCCATACACACCAGATACAATGTTACTTCTGTGTAAAGACCCTGAGTAATACCTCTTTGCTTGGATGATCCTTCTGTAATTAGGTAAGTCAATCTACCAACAGTTCACATTTTTGCAGTGGAAGTTCTAGTCGTGAGGATTAAAGACTAAAGTCCAAGTTCCATATATAAAATCATTATCAGGCCTGTTTTTTCCTGCCAGTTATGCGGCAGTAAAATAATACTGATGGTGGGACTGAAAGCTAATTTTAAAAAAATTCAGAGTATTTATGCTTCTGCAGTTCTACGTGAGTTTTTCAGTAGCTCCTTACTTCTGTAGACTAACCTTGACAGCCACAACTTTTAGTATGGCCTTTATGCTTGCACCTCTAAACTAAAGTCTTAAAGACCAAGAAAAATTACCTTTTGTTTTTCTCTATAATCTTCACCTTCAAAGTTGTATAAGCTCATCTCTGTGTCCATAGTGAAATTTCTTAAGGAGCTCTCCCCCATTTTCTGTAATCGTTCATTCATTTCAGCTGTCTAAAAAAACAGGAAGATACTTTCAGGCTCACTCAATCTGTTTTATCTTTTCTGAAAAAAATCAGCTGTCCTCAGTATTAAAGCACTCTCAATGTCTCTTTCTGCTTTAAACCTTTACTTATATTTTTCTTGTAAGAAAAGATGCCCACAGTGCTTTCCAATTTTGAACAGTCCGAATCCATAACTTTTCATTAAACTAAAGTTATTACGTTGGGATGTAGCCCGACAACTGTATGATTTATCTTTTAAATTTAAATTAAATTTATGCCCAACTCTTTAAAGCTGAAATGGTAGTTCATTTTTCAGAGCTACCTATTCCCTAATGAAGTTCCATAAAAGTTTTGTATCTATTAGACTTATTAGCATAAAAATTACATCTTTTTAAAAGCCCACAAAATAAACAATGCCTAAGATATTGTGCACACAGTCTGAACTTTGAAAATAAATATAATTCACTAATTCTACCCCTTCAAAACTTATGAAAGTTTTGAAATATTTACAAATAGTTAAGTAATAATTGGGCATAAAAATATTTACATAATCAGATTTAATTTCTATTCTGTGCATACATGTTTAACGTTTGACACTTCGAATTCCATATGAAACTTTCTCTAACCTTCTTTTCGCCTCTTTCTAAAATAGTGGTTATATCTTCTTCTGTCAGCTCACTATCTTTGGAAGCAAAAACATGTGTGGCTCCATGCCGGATCATCTGCAGCATTTCATCTTTTGCCAGTTTATTAGACTGCTGGTCTATGAGCCTTCCTAAAATTAGAAAAAACACACTGAAAGTTATAATACAAGAGTTCTAGCAGGGACATGCAAACAGTGGATTTTTTTAGTTCACTGGCAGAACATGAAAAGAAAAACAGAACCATACAAAAAAAATTACTTTTCACTTGAGCTGAAAATAAACAGAAATCAGGAACTTCAGGGAAAATAAAAAAAGCTTTGGGTCAAGCCATAAACAAAGAATGTTTCACATTCAAATGCTTCAAATCCAAATTTTATGTTTAACATCTTATTCTTACAGTTAGTTGAACTTTTCAAGATCAAAATCTTATTTCAAGATGAAAAATAACAAAGTGTTCTATAATAACCATCAAGAAGTACTTAAGATTTTTAACACTCACCACTAATTCCAACCCAAATCTCTGGATATTTTTCCCAAAATTCTAATTTCTGTCCCAAAATTTCACTTGTCCTATCTTATCTCTTCACAGATCATCAAAATTTTGACCACTGACCTTTCAGTAGCCCACCCTTTTGGAAATACAAACAACCCTCAAAACTTGGCTTGAGAGCCTTAGGTTTGGACTAACTATTCTTCCAAGAGCTTCTACAGAAAGACACACAAAGCAGTTTTAATGTTGAGTAAATTCATATACAGTAAGAAGCACATCTATATAATTGTTTTTAATCTGTCATGGAACATGTATTTTTTATTTTTTCCCTAACATATCACAAAACCCAAGTAACATCTATTCAGCTATAGTTTTCTTTCCTCATTTAAAGTCTTAGTATAAGTCCATGCCCACATTATTTAGGAAATCAAAAATTTTTCAAAGATTTTCAGCTGAACAAGTGAATAACTTATACATTATAGTTTCTTAGGCTGATTTAGTGTACTGCTATTACATACAAGGCCTGCTTTCTCTCATACTGGACATTTGTAAAGTTATTTAACCCATAGTTTAAGGGACTGAACAATTCTGTTGCAGACAAACATATATAGCAGTTGATACCTTGTTGTATAACTATAGAGTCCAGTCTCAGTTTTATTTCAGCTCTTTCTACAATCCTCTCTTCAACAGTATTATCAGTGATTAGTCGAAACACCCGTACTGGTTTCTTTTGACCAATACGATGCGCACGATCCTAACAAACATAAATCAATGAGTGTTCAGCAACAAAAACTCACAAGCAATAGACAGTTAGCTTGTAGAAACAGCAG
Source organism: Falco rusticolus (assembly GCF_015220075.1). NCBI lineage: Eukaryota > Metazoa > Chordata > Aves > Falconiformes > Falconidae > Falco > Falco rusticolus. The sequence goes on along the minus strand of NC_051200.1, from coordinate 5,279,415 downwards.
ACCGAAACTAGCATATATTTCTTGGTTCCTCGCTTATTCAAGAGTATACAAAGATGTTCAACTATTATGGTAATATTTACTTCTATCTGGCTATTACACCTTTTTAAGTTTGGGTCGTTCTACAGTAATAAATGCATCTACCTCATTGTAAATGAAGATATCAATGTCTGTCTAGACTGCAACTGGGAAGTGGAGATACACCAGTACATACATAGACACATCTGCACTGCTTTCAAAATAATTCTGTCTTTTGACGTAAGTATTGAAACTCTGGCATCCCTGGCTTGAGCATACTAATTCCATGGGCAAAGTCCATGCAGCCACAACTTCAATGCTGTAGTTGTCCCACGCTAGCTATATTAAAGCATCAACACGCAGCACACACAGTACAGGCACAATACACAGCAAATAAGGTTACATGACTAACATACTACACTTAACTGTAATAAAACTTGCCTTTATTCTCTCTGGAAAGCATGAGTAACACTCTTATTTTGTCCTCTTAAATAAAAAAAGTTTAAACAACTAGCCTTCAAACTGTTGGTACCAGGATTTTCTGACTGTCCTTTAAACACGTGTCAATAAATCTTTTTCTCTCCTGCATAATCCTAGTTTCTTCCTGAAAAATCCTACTAAAGCTCACAAATCACACATCAGTTTCCAGGAACTCAATCTACCATTGGTAGTCAGCATGCATATTGAAAGGTAAATATTCGCAGTAAATACCTGATGTGTTTAAGTACATGAAAAAACACCAACAAAACACACCACAACCCACAGAACAAAGACCCAACCGCCCAATCATGCAAGAAGGATCATGCGATTTCTATTCCATATGAAATAAATTATAGACTTAATTTTGTGATATTCAGCACTCAAAGATTTTAATATGTTTAACCCAAGATAAGGGTTTTTTCCCATCCACACGACAGCACCAAATAAAGCAGAAACAAGGTGGGCTGCAAAATAAGTTCCCCAAACGGGAGGAACACAAACTGTATGCTTTTAATTCTTTGCTATTATTTTGGAAACAACCCTCTGTTATTCCTTTACAGTTATTCCAGAAAGGACAGAATTGACAATAATTATATGGATAAACAACATTGATACAGTATTTTGGCAGAAGCAATTTTAGTCAACTGCGAATATAATTAAAACAGATATTCACAGAGAAAAATCTACAATTTCTCCCACAACTTCGTTCATGTTCTTTTTATTCAATTCCTTAGTTTCTTGGTATTTAATACAAAAAGTAAAGACAACCAACAAAAATGCAAGTTCTGCAAACACTTATACAACGACAACTATAACAAACTAATGTGTATTAGGGAGTTAGCTCACCATGGCTTGCAGATCTACTTGAGGATTCCAATCTGAATCATAGAGAATAACCACATCGGCAGTTGCCAAATTAATTCCAAGACCTCCAGCTCTGGTACTCAGCATGAAAATGAATTTACTGCTATTAGGAGCATTAAATGTGTCTATTGCTTCCTAAGAGAAAAAAGTGTCATTAAAGTATCAGAATTTTCAACAAGCTTCCAATATGTTGGTGGCTTTTCAACAAAATTTCTTTGTAGTTTACAGAATTTTTATACCAAAACCTATTTTCCTATACAAGTAAGAAACTGTAGGTTTGCACAGGTGTGAACACTCATTCCGAGTCCACAAAAATATTAATTTTTCATTTAGTTGAGGAACAAATGAAACCTACTTCACCGTGGACTTTGGTTAAGAAAAGCATATACCCATAGCAGCCTTTCTAACGTGTGACATTTTTGCTTTACTCTATACAATTATGTAACTGCTTTTGTATACGTGTAAATAATAACTTAATCTAGTATGTAAAACAAAGACGTTTCTTGTTTATACACAACTTTCTCACCTCTCTTTCTTCATGTGGTGTCTGTCCATCAAGTCGGCAGTACTCATATCCACGCCACATGCAATAGTCTTCCAAAATATCCAGTAAGCGAGTCATCTGACTAAAAAGTAGAACTCTGGAACCTGATAGATCAGCACAGAAGGTTTTGTCGTTGGCTTTATGTTTTCACATTAATCTTATCACAGAACCTACCATAGAGCATGAGTAAGAATTCATGTGAAATATCCTGTACTATGCCTAACTTGCTCAGATAAGTCTTCTGAAGTGGCTTTTCTAGTATTAATTTATTCCTCAAGACAAGTTATTCGACAATTTATACAGAAGAAAAACAGCTGTAAAAACAGGACACTTAAAACCATAGTAAGTTAATTAGCTGATGACTGATGTGCACAGACAAACTAATCCTCTCATTAGAAATTTTCTTAAGGACAGTAGGAAGGGGGGCTCTGCTCTTCCTTTCTTTCTACTTCTCCGTATTACTAGTCTTCCTCATCATTCCTGTAAGACTTCCTTCCCTCCATGTGTTCAGATCTACAGAAAAATGATTTTCAAGAAAAGCCTCGCTCAAAGCAACGAACGCATTCACTACTGGAGGAAAGACAAGAATGAATCTATGCAACATTTGAAAGGTAGTTTTACTGGTAACGGGCATTCAGATCACTACTGTTCGTCAAGGGTACTCACCTTGCTCTCTGAGCTTTGCTAGCAGTTTATCCAGAACTAACATTTTACCACTGTTAGTGATGAGATGCGTGTCAGTGGTGTAGGGAGGGCCTGGCTCAGCACCATCAAATAAGTACGGATGGTTACAGCATTTCCGAAGCTGCATCAGAATATTCAGCAGACGCATCTTATCCATTTTCCCAGCTGAATTCAGGATATCGATATCTTTCATCAGGATCCTTGTATACCTGAAGTTTTACAGGCAATTTTGAACAACTCTGGTTTTATTTTATACTTAACGTGAATGAAAACCTGCAACATCCTTATTACTTATTTCTGGATGTAGGAGTTTGCTTTGTTTACATAATAATAAACTATATTACTCCGAAATTTGGCAAAAATGTCTGACTGTTAATAAGGATTTACAAATCTATTCCAGAACATGGAAGACAATTTGCCCGTGAGTAACAATGATCTATCATTTACTGAGTTATCTTACACTGCCATTTTAAGACTACAAAGTGGATTAAAGATATCATTTATTTTACTGAATCTGCTACACTGGCCTGGCTCCCTTTCTCACATCTCTTCTGGGCATGTGGCTCCTGAAGGTTTTATTCTAAATTTCGGCTCAGACTTTTACTGATGCATACATACTTGGATCAAAGGAGGAAACTTCGCAGACATTTGTTCTTTCAGATAGAATTAAGGAAGGAAAAGAAGTTTCTGCTTTCTTCCTCTCAACCCTTTCCATGACCCTGGCTGAGCTCTAACTTGCGTATCTTTAAAAAAGCCCCAAAGACAGCTATAAATAGGCTAACAGGTTTCTCCATCTGACTGTCTTAACATGCAACTACCGAGGCCTGGGGTGGGGGCTTAAGAAAAATCAGTGTGAAGAGCTGAGGTGTTCTTTATCAGAAAAGAATCTTACTTTGATGTAAAGAACTCACCATTCCCTCTGCATTTTGCTGAGCCCAAGATAAATTTTTACTTCCTTCTTTGGAGGCAAACTCTTTTCTACTTCAGCTTTTATGCGACGTAATAAAAATGGCTTCAAAACCTAAACAAATGTAAGTTTTTCCACAGATAAATTTATAGAATTGATTCCCTCAAATCCAAAATTAACTGATTAAATTATCAATTATTTATTCAGAACTAATCAATATCTACTGCTGTCACGGTGACTCGTCAGGACAAATTAAGTTGTCCACTAACAGGCTAAGTTCACACATAAATACTACATAAATATTTCCATATTCATCCCAGTTGTCATCCTAAGCAAAGGGCAAACCCATAAGCTTATAAATCTATTTATTGTCTTTTAACATAAAGTCCATTTCATTTCCACTAGTAGCATGTACAAAACACACCACCATTTCATAGATTAAGCAATGTATGCTGTGCTTCCTTCTGATTTGTTTTGTTAAGTGTATGATGAAAAATGGCTTCTATCTCATGAACACTAAAGCAAAGGTAAAGGCACAACTTCATTCAGATTAGCATGACCAGTCTATCAGTATACCATTCACGGTAATAGATTGTTTCAAAAAGATTTCCCAACTCTTCATTTTCACATTTTAGGTAAATATTTTGTCCACTTCCAACAGTAGTGTTATAAAAAGCATTATCTGTAACAGTAAGTTCCAATATATAATTCATGAAAATTCTGCTAAGCCTTTCTGTAACTAAATACCTTCACATTCATCTTCTCAGCTATGAGATGAACGGGGAAATAATCTGTTTTCCCTTTTTACACTGTGTATGCTAACGATGATACGTGATTACAGATTTAATTACTTACAGCATGAAGTCTTTCTACAAGTTTCTGATCACCAAGACAATTTTTAGTGTCGAACCATGAGTCAAAATCCTGTGGTGAGAAACAGCACAATTGGTACAAACAGTTTATCATCTGTAGTTTTAACAGACACATATTGACTCTGTTTCACTCCAGCTGAGAGTGGCATAAATCTCGAGACAAATTACTCTTACAAGTGAAAGAAAAATCTTCCTGCAATTCTGTGCCAGCTTCCCACCACATTATAAGATTCAAGTCACTAATTGCACAGACAAAATACTATTACTCTGCTTAATTCACAATGTTTTTTCATGCTCATCACTGCAGTGTCCAAGTTCTTCCCCTTAGTGTTTGTGTAATGATAGGGCAAGAAGGTAAAAAAAGAAACCCAAATCCTTAAGTAATTGACAGGCACAACAGAACAAAAACAACAGAAGAAAGCAACACAAGTACAAGGAAACATTAACAGTGCAAGAGGAGAAAGATGACTCAAATTCTAAATGAAAAAAGGTTTACACCTATTTAGAAGTCTCATTCAGCACTGCTTTCCAAATTTTGTTCCTCTTTGCATAATTCTCGAACCATTTAAAGTATTACATTTGCTATTACTGGCCTGAGGCTTTATCTGCACTAAAAGAATGCACAGTTTTAGCTAAGTAGAGCAAAAAAAGTAGTCTACAGTTAGGTAAGCCAAAGAGCTTCTACTGAATCCAGGTCTTCCACATCATACATTTATTAGGCTCATCATTCTTCTCTTCTGCAGATAGAAGCCTGGAAATCAAAGTAAGAAGAACAAAACTGTACCTCCAAACCTCAACTTACATCCGCAGAATTGAAGACATCTGGTAAAAGAAAATTGAGTAATGCCCACAGTTCATGGAGGTTATTCTGTAAAGGAGTTCCCGTAAGCAGCAATCGATTTGTTGTCTTGAACTCACGTACAATCTCTGACAGCTAGAAATACAACAAAGAGTTATCATCATCATGTACATTTAAACATAATGAATTTTCATCTGTTTCTGAAACTTCAAACAATGTTAGCTAAATTTCAAGACAGTGAGCTACTTATGAAATTTGTATTTACCACCCAAAAGCTTATGGCTTATATTTAATAAAAACACCACACCTAACACTTAAAATCTGCTAAAAATCAGATGGAATCTTTTGTGTCAAACTACCTTCAAAGTATCAAGTAATTTTGAGTTTACCTTAGACTTCTCATTCTTTATTCTGTGGGCTTCATCAATTACCAGGTACCTCCAGTTAAATTTTTTGAAGACTGATTTCTCTTTGATTACCATTTCATATGAAGTAACACAAACATCCCATTCACCAGGCATCATAACATCACGGATAAAAGCAGCCTAAAGCAGAACAACTGAGTTAATAAACATTTGTTAAGTATGAAAAATTTACATGGAATTCAGTGAAACCTATTTCCACCAACATTAGTGATGCACTAAGCTTGCACACACAAAAGATGACTCAAACATCTTTTCCATAACTGAAAGTTACTGTAACAAAAGCCTTCATTCCTTTTTTCTTTAGGCACAGGCAGATTATCAGCTGCAGTTAAGCAAAACACAAATTTTCTCCTGTTCAAACTTAACTACTTATTCTTCAGCATAGATTTTCTGTAATTTAGATACAGTACATACTACCAATAGGGCAAAAAACTCTCCAAACTAATACCAAGACACAATCCACAAAAAAGTGTTTCAAAACAACTCACATAGTCCACTCCCATCTTCTCTCTTTCCTGAAGATCTTGCTCCTCTGTCCCATCTCTATTTTGTAAGTGATATATATCTACATTTATAAAACCTTTCACATGAAAGCATATCACCACATGGAAAAGCTGCACATGCAGATCTCCAAGAACTGACTTAGTAGGGTACACAGATCACCCCAACACTAGAACTGATAGAAGAGCTACCTAATAAAGGAGCCTTCTGTACAATACTGATTCACAAATGCAATTGTAAGCTCAGAGGCGCTTTAGCCACCACAGAATGGAGAGATTAATTAGAAAATGAGGAAATGAAGTTATGATAATACAAACCTAAGACTCTGACAGCCAAGAAAGTACAAAGTGAAGGTGCATGCTTCCTTTCATCACAATCTTAATTTCATTTCATTGAGCTAGCAATAAACACATTGGGGTATAAATACTATCAGACTTTAAATGAAAAGAATCTGCAAAGAGCTGTACGGTAGAATCCAACACTACAGCACTGGAAGGAACTGTCAACTCGCTGGCAGAAGCAGCAGTTTGTCTCAGAATCACAGAGCCATTTCGGCTGGAAAAGACCCTCAAGATCAAGTCCAACCATTAACATAACACTGCCAAGTCCACCACTAAACCATGTCCCTATGCACCGTGTCTACACATCTTTCAAATACCTCCAAGGACAGTGACTCAACCACTTTCCTGGGCAGCCTGTTCCAATGCTCAACAATCCTTCCAGTGAAGGATTTTTTCCTAGTATCCAATCTAAACCTCCCCTGGCACAACTTGAGGCCATTTTCTCTTATCCTATATCACCTGTGAAAACACTCCCAGTTATCCCAGCCACTCCTCCTTATGACTTGTGCTCCAGACCCATCACCAGCTCCATTGCCCATCCCAACACACTCCAGCATCGCCACATCCCTCTTGTGGCAAGGGGCTCAAAACAGAACACAGGATTCAAGGTGCAGCCTCATTGGTGCTGAGGACAGGAGGACAATCGCTGCCCTGGTCCTGCTGGCCACACTATTTCAGATACCAGCCAGACTGCTGTTGGTCCCCTTGGCCACCTGGGCACAGGGCTGGCTCCTGCCCAGCCGGCCCAGCCAGCCCCCCCAGCCCCTTTCCCGCCGGGCACCTTCCCAGCCCCCTGCCCCAGCCTGCAGCGCTGCCTGGGGCTGTTGTGCCCCACGGGCCGGAGCCCGGTTGAACCTCACACAACTGGCCTTGGCAACCCATTGATCCAGCCTGTCCAAATCCCTCTCTAGAGCCCTCCCTTCCCTGAAGCAACAACAGGCAGCCATGCAATCCATACAAGAAACCACAGAATTCACAGAAATGTCCAGCCCACTGATCCCTTTCAAGTTAGGAAAACACCCTGTACCTATTTTAAGGCCTTCACTACAAAAGATTAAAAGCTCTACAACAGAATCCTAGTTAGAAGGCAAGGCATGGACATGAGACACAAAGAGTAGAAGTCACCTAAAAAAGCTGAAGAAAGAGATAACAAACTGAGAGCAATAAAGGAAAAGGAATAAACACTGTCACAATGCAAATACAGAAGAGAAAAAAAAAATCAAAGAGGAAGACAACAGAAAAAAGGTCAGACAGATGTACTTTGATCACCTACTGATTTGCATTCTGTCCTCAGTTATAACCATAATATTTTGCATTTTTCAATGCCAATATAGTTAAAGATTACCAAAAAATACTATAATTAAGGAAGCAGGTTAGGGTGAATTCCACATACCCAAATGCTAGTTTTTGGCAAATAACATGTACATCTTTGAAATGTAGAGCACTTACTCTCGCATCTTTATCTCCAATAAGGCAAACAGCACGTAACGATGGAACCCAGCGTTTGAATTCATTCATCCAATTGTGCAAAGTTGATTTTGGAACCAGGACCATGTGCGGTCCGGGAATGTTTCGGTAATGCTTCAGATAGCCTAATAACGCTATTGTTTGCAGAGTCTTACCAAGACCCTGCATTGACAGAGAGGGGAGGGAAAGAAACCTGCTGAAATGAAGTACCATACAGAAATAGTTTCAATTTTCCTACTGTATCATTCTATCACTTAAGTTGTTTAAAGCAGACTACACTACAAATGTTTGCAATACAATTTCTTCCCTTGCATTACAATCCCAGTTGCAAAAAATCTAACTGTTGTAGAATGATGCACATTACTGCATCCACATTAAATATTATAGGCACTTTAATGTTGATTTTACTCAATAATTGCCACAAAAATTCCAAAAGATTACAGCTTACCATTTCATCTGCCAGAATGCCATTAACACCATTTTCATACAATGAGATCATCCAGTTCAAACCTCTAACCTGATAATCTCTTAGTGTTCCTCCTTTCACATCTGTAAATGTAAGATTCCTCTAAGTAGAAAAATACTAATTCTAAGTAGAAAAATTTTAATTGCAATCTGCTCAGATTTTCATTTTATCAAAGCAATCTGAAAACTGTCAACACAATACTTACATGAAGGAGATTCCTCAAATCGAATACACACATTAGATGTTTTTCGACTCTCTGACAACAGCTCTTCATCTTCTTCTTGTTCTGTGCGCCTGTGACGATAACTAAAGAAAAAAAAAAAGTCATGTTTATATGGAGTCATTTCAAAACACTGACTATAAAATCAAAAGAGACAAATTATAAAGAAACAATCATTGATCTACAATGTATGTGTTCTAGCACCCTGATCAAAATGATATCCTGTTAACAAGTTATACCTTACGGTTCATTCCAGCTTTAATTAGAAAGACTGATATGAAGCCCTCTCCTCCAGAGCCGTAACTATACTCTAACAAGTATCATGAATTCTCTAAGGTACTTTAATGAGCAACACAGAAATACAACACACACATCAGTGGTAGCCTTAGAATCAATTACTTGGAAACTATACCACTGAGAAAAATCACTTCTCAATTTTAAAAATAATTTAATTTTATAAATTAAATAGAAAACATTATTTTGTAAATGTTCCAAAAACTAGTTTCTTGCTATTACAAGATCAGAAACAACATGAATACTACACCTGCATTACTAATATAGAGAGATTGGTAGAGAGAAACAACTGGTGCCAAGTATCCAGCACCCACACTACATGCACGTTGCCCTGTTGTAACTTTGTCCACACTACATGCACGTTGCCCTGTTGTAACTTTGTCTAGCACCACTCTGGTCCCACTGACATGGCCACTAGCAGCTGGGGCACATCAGGTGTATTTGTGGAGTGCATCTTTAGTTCAGCATCATGCAACAGGAATTCAATTCATGTGCTCCAAAATCACTCCACCATACGGACAAGAGCATGGTAAGTGGCAAGAATAGGGGAATTTACTTTAAAAGCACATTAGTGATCCCAGGTCAGTTGATGGATCAGCATAATACACCATTAATAGGAAAAATTCTGGACTTAAAGTACAATCTCTATCCTACTAACTAAACAGGTATGTTAAAATGCATAATTTGTTTGAAAGTACAAAAAGTTGGAAATAAAACATACTCCCCAGCTGAAATCAAACTCTGTTTTTCATCTTTCTTCATCCGTGGCCGTCCCAGCTTGACTTTCAATGGAGATGTTGGTGATTTTTGTGCTGCAGGCTGAATGAAGTGTGCAAAAAGTTCTGTCTGCTTCAGAAGGAATTCAAACCTTTTTGCTCTATCTGCTTTCTAGTTTCCGAAGTGGGGAAAAGAATAAAAAACAAAACAAACAAAAAACCCAGTAACTTTTCTTCATAATAAATGTATTTTTATTAAGAAAAACTATTCAGAAACTCTTTGAGAACTTATATGAGGAAAGATTGACAAGACCATCTGCCTACTGTTAGCCAACTCAGGGGGATACAAGCATCATGAAATAGCTCGAGCTGCTTTGGCTTACAGCTAAGCATGAATTGCTTCACAGAACCCAGCTGTAAAGTGTGGTAGTTCAAATGATCCTTCATGAATACCACAACAATCCTGGAAGACGGGTCAGGACTTGATAACCTCATCCCAGCAACTCATCCCTGTTCAAAACTCAAAGATTAGTAAAACAGCCCAAAAACAGTTTACTTTTATAGATTGCTTAAGTCTGTGTTGCACACCAGCAACTGTGAAGGGATGGTCTGAAGGACTGCCTACAAAAGCCAGCAGCAAAACTTCCATCAGCTTCAAGCCTATCAGGATTTGATCCAAGACAACCATGTGGTAGCTTTGCTTTTAAAAGTATGACTAAAATAATGGATGCACCAGCCCAACACTGCTTTCACTGAAGTTTGTGAACTTTGCTGTCAGATTTCAAATTTCAATCATTTCAGTTTTGCCATATCAATGGGGCATACGCACTTCACTATATAAACACAGCAAAACACACCCTCTATATTTAAAAGACAACATGCTACATATTTTTAAGAAAAATATGATAAAATTCAAGTGTTATCTGACAGAATGCAATTGTTATCAGTTTCTGTGCTATTTCTAAGCATCATGTAACACTATACCACTTCAAGCAATTTTCAAGTGATCTCATTTATATGTCTTGATATAAACTACAAAAGTGAAATTATAGTTCTGTACCATAACCTTTCTAAGAAGCGTACAAACAACAGAAAGCTTTTCTGCAGGTAACTTCTATGCAAGTAGAAGCGCTCTAACAGCAATAACACAAACCAAAGAAAAGGGCAATAAAAATGAACCTGACATGCAATGCATGATGTTGCCACATGAGGGCAACGCATTTCTTTTAATAGCGCAGCACTTACCAGCAAATAAACATCTTTACAAAGATCTCCTGGAAAAAAAATCACTATTATTTTTCCCTTGCATTCATTACTGGACCTTTGGTGTAAATAACTTGAAAACCAAATAAACTATATATAACAAGGAAATTTTAGGAAGAAAAAATAATTCTAAAAGGGGGAGTAAAAACATGGATGTTTATGCCCATACAGGATAAGAACAAATCCATTCAGAGGATTTATATTCGACTAATCATTCATGACAGTTTTGGCAAGCTAACCATAACTATTAAGGTTCTATATTGAATGCTACAATATACTTTCTTTGCCTGCAAGGTTACTGGCTGGGTGTAAGCACCATGCCTTGATAAATAGTAAAGGTCTAGCTCACAACTGCACAATTGATGATGAAAGGTAGATTTTTTGAGACCTATTCCCTTTGCCTCTTAGTACAACTGACCTAACTTTCTAATACAGGAAAGACATAAATTCACCATGTATTACTGTGAAATCAAGTTTAGTTCTTTACTCATTGTCAACAGATTTACTTGTGTGTCTGCTGAAAATTAAGTATTCATACCAGTAGGTTATCAATTTTTCTATGTCCAACAGTGAAAAGTCTTCCCTGTCTTCTACAGTGTCCAATCCTTCCAGAATTTACTGTAATTATTAGGCATCCACGGAACATAAAAGCTTTTAAGAAAAACACAGTAAGGTAGAGATACCAGCTTCAACCAAGAACTTACTACACATATCATTCAAGAATAAGTCTTGTAATGCCCTCCTGGTTTCTGCCTCTCTGTAATATAGAAGTTACCCTGTTATCTCCCCTCCAGCACTACAAGCTCCCTTCGTTTGTGTCATGGACAGATCCTCTTTTGCACTGTTATGGCACATATATTATGGGACATACCAACATTTAAAGCCTTTATGTTTTTATATGATGAGAAATTGGCAGCTTTGGTATTTCTCTCATTTAAGTAGCAGCTTACAGATGCCTTTAACATCACTCAACAGGTCAAACAAAACTAGCAGATTCAAAACCAAAAGGGGAAAGTTCTAAACGTAAAATGCAATTTAATAGAAACTCCTTACCACAGGAGTGTGGATAACTAAACCTGCATGAGCGGAAAAAAGCAAGCAGACAAACCCATGGGGAGGAAAAAAAAATATCCACTGACAACTACTGAGCATAAAAACCACAGCCTCCAACCCCAGAAGTCACGCAGACAAAGATACTTAGAAGAGTGGGACAGTATTTAACAGAACTATCACTATCTCCTTCCTCCGTTCTCATACTCTTCACTAAATATCCTCTGTTGCCCACTGTGAGGAACCACATTGAACTGGGCACTTAAATTAATCTTGATTTGGTTTTCTTTTCTGACACATCCAGTCTGCAATAACTCCTTGTAACTGTGTTGATCTAGTTCAATCAAACAAATGTCAAAAACCTGCAGTATGTTTTGTCATGAAAACACTTACCATCTTCTCTTCATATTCTGGGTCAACTTCCTTTTCAGGTCTAGCTGCCTTTGGAGGAAGTTTGAGTTGAAACGGGGGATCATTTTTCTGGAATGCAAATTTTAAACACTTTGTAATTATCAGCTTTTTTTTTTTTAGCAAAAAAAGATCAATATGAACAAACCTATACACTATAAGATAAGCATGCTATTTTAAAAAAATAATTATTTCAAAATTAAGTGACTGCATTAATCACATTATTTCACTTAAAGCAGAACCTGATATCCACGATGAAACCAAAGCAGAGATATGAAGAAATAAAACAAAAGTTGAAGATCTGTCTCATCCTCATGCTTATCTCTACAAATCTGATCCAAGTTGAAAGCATCAAAGGAACATACTGAAAGAGGATGAAGTTTAATCTTTCACAGAGATCTAGCTTTAAATGCGTAATTACATTTAGTATCTTGAAAAGGTATTTAAAAAATTAAATGTGATTTCTAAACGTTTAATTCCTAACCCTAAGTTTCTAGCACTTGCGTCTTGAGTTTTGTTTGTTTTCACTTCCAGATTAACAGTCATGAGTTCCTTTGGAAATACGGGCTTATTTAGCCATATACCTTGGAACAGACAACAAATGACCAAATCAATCCATGCTGCAATCACTGCATGGTATGTGCTTAGTTTAACAAAGAACTATCTTATTTACTATAAACAAAAGAAATTTAAGAAACTGCTGACTTTTGTAGTTTATGAGACTCATTTCTGCCTTCAATTGGGAAGCTCAAAGCAGGTTTCCACAACTTCAACTGCCACATTGCTATGTTTAAAAAAAAAAAAATAACCTTGCAAAAACCATGATATTGGCAAAATATCTTTTTTAAAAAGAGAATCATGGGAGAAATGTTTAGTGGATTTTTTTTCACCCTAATTCAGTCTTTGAAATATAACTTTTTATATACCTCCTGCAAATAAAAAAATATTAAATATTTGAGATGCATTCAATTATAAAAATGTTTTTGAAAAGCACCGAATAATCCAAAAGGAACTACCAAACTGTACGTCTGTATAAAATGTAACAAAGCAGTCTTACACCAAACTGTATGTCTCTATAAAATGTAACAAAGCAGTCTTAATCTGACAAGCACTTTAAGTATCAGCATACTACAAATACATTAAAATTAAGTAATAGTTATCCTAAACTATGCAAGGTCAAGTAGCAAAACTAGACCAAAATGGGACTAAATATGTAGAAGTCTGTCAAGCAACATTACACCTAAATTTCAAAAACGTTACTGATAAACATATATGCCAACTTACTCTTCTAACTTTAAGCATGATCATGCAAAGGGCAGCAGAATTTTCTGAAGTCAGAGATTATCTTTTCAAGTTTTGGCCCAAAGGCATCATTCTCTGCAGAGGCGAACACTACCAAGTGTATAATGAAGTTGTTTGACAATTTAATGATTTAATAAATGCATGAGTTCCACTTGAAAAGACCAAATGATTATGTTGCAAATTAGAACATTAGAAACGTTCTATTCACTTACAGCTTTCTCAGTCACATAGGTAATCAGTTCATCTCAGAAAGCAACATTAGGAGACGACTGTTACACCAGTACGCCAAAGAGCAGGTTGTATATATGTGTATATATTCACACCTCCATTATATTACCATATAACATACCCTCCAGTAAGAGGCTGACAGTGCCAATATCAGGGTTATTCTTTGTACTAAAGTGACAGAATACTCCTTAAAGGAAAACAAAAAATTGACAGGGGGCCATTTCAGATGTCTTCCTCACTTCTAGAAATGTATTACATAGATACATGTTACTGGAAAAAAGTTGTCCATCCACCCCTGCTAAGTTTCTTCTGGACAAAGCAGAAGAACTAAATATTACAAGAATCCCTTTCAACTGCAAGCTTTCCAAGTAAGGCGTATAAGCAGTATTATCTTTCTAAGCCCCAAGGCAGATGGTTCTAATGCCAGAGTCCTGTTGTTACTCAGATTTCCCCAGAAAACTTATGGTGGCATACAGATCAAATTTGTTCAGGATCAGCAGAAGCCTCGGTGCAAACAATTAATTAGACAGCTAAAAAAGTACTTTCATTTTTAAGTCAGGGAGCTAGCTGGTAACAGTCTGCCTCTACCCTAGAAAAGGTTTCCATTAAACCCTAGATAAGAGAGTCCCCTGAAAACTGGTGTCATTTAAACACCTTACAAGAAATATGATCATGCAGCAGAAGACGCCAAGCATTCCAAGGATCCAAAATACTTCCCCTTGAAATCTCTACTAATTAGCCTAAACAGAACTACTAGCTTCAGGCTGAGAGGTATTTCTATCTAGTAAGTGCAATACTTAGTCCTAAATTGGGTACACCACATGAACATCTAAATAAATGACTGGGAATAAGAACTACTGCTGCTTTAGTTGACTTCCTACTCTTGTAACCTCTGCTACTGAGAACTTTTAACAGATGTATTAATAATAATTAGAAGGACACCCTTCGTGTTTAACTCACGTGCACAAAGTGAAAATAGATTCCAAATAGGCAGTAAGACACTATTTTGGTACTACAAGAAAGACTATTTATAGTGAAGTAAGACAGTAGAGAGGAACAGAGCACAGTAAGTTTTATTATATGCCATTATTGGGCAGATTGTATAACTACCTGTATAGCTATGTAACAGGCCCGTGGGCCAATGTAAAGTGAAATTCCACAGTCTGAATAAAAACCTCAAATAGCAACATTTTTTTTTCCCTTTAAGAAACACAGCAATGAGCATGGCACAGCAGCACAATGTCAGTAACACACAAAACCAGTCTCTGCTTTCAAATGATTTCTCCAGGCAGGCTTTCTCTATAAATATTTAGCATCAACTTTTCCTCAATTGACACACATAAAAAGTTGTATCCAAAAACATTTTCTCCTGAACAGCTCAGAATTACACCGTACTGCATCTCACAGGTGTTTGCATACCTAAGTAATGTAAAGAATCAAGCGTTCTTTTCAGGCAAAACTGGACTTTCATGAATTGGAATCAAAATTGATTGCACTAATATCGATGTTTCTAAAGTTTTTCTCGAATATCATAAATATACAACACATCGACATCATTCTTACTAAGTTTTTGTAAGATTCATTCCTCAGACTAAATCTTGTTCAGTTTCCAAGGATACCCGAATACGTCACTTTCTACATTCCTTGTGTCTGTAGTCTTTTTTCCAAAAAACCTGAAGGGAGGAGGCTGGCAGCCATAGGTGCGCTCCTGAGGGGCTCGCTCTGCACCGCGGCAGCACAGGAGGGCAGCGGGAAGGCTGCAGCCCCGCAGCGGGAGGGCCGGCGGCGAGCGGTGCAGCCCCACCGCACCGGGCCCCTGCGCAGCGCCCGTCCCCGCCCCGGGTGCAGGGAAGGGAACACCGGGGCGGCGGACACTGGCGCTGCGGGCCACCACGGGCGGGCGGGGGGCACAGCCGGCTGCGGGAGCTGAAGGGCCTGCCCCGGCCCGCGCGGCGAGGGACGGCGCACCCCTGGGCCGCCCGGGTGGCGGCAGCTGCCGCGGCGGTGCTGAAGGACGCACCAGGGGGCCGGCCTGTACGGCGGGGCCGGGGGGGAAGTCTGCAGGGCCGCCGCGCAGCCCAGACCGCGGCTCTGGCCCGGCGGGGCCCTCACGGCCCACGACCAAGGGACCAGTGCTGCCAGCGGCCTCGGGCCCGGGCGGCGCGGCCTGAGGGGTAGTAGAGCTAGGCGCGCTCGTCCCCAGAGGACCCCCTCTCACCCTGCCCTGCCCGTCCCGCCCCCGGAGCGGTACCTCCTCAGCACCAGGCTCCTGCGCGGAGGCGGCCGCGGCGGAGGTGGAGGGCAGCTCGCCATCCGCACGGGGGGCACCGCCAGTGTCCATTTTGTGCGCGGCGGGTGCCTGAGCCGCCGGGGGGGCAGGGGCGGCCCCACCGCCCCAAACACGGCGCGGCCCCGCCCCGCGCCGATCTCGCGATACTTCCGCGGGGAGGGCCGCGGCCGCGCGTTTCCCGCCGAGCGGTGGCGGGGCGCGGGCTGAAGCGGGGCAGCGCTGGGCCGGCTTAGGCCGGGCAGTGGAGCGATGTCTCCCGGGTCGAGCCGGTGGGGCCTCTGAGGAGCTTCCCGGGACCAATTCCGGACCCAAGTCCGCTTGGGTGACACCCCAGCTCACGGTGAAGGCGGCAGGCAGGGCTGCCACATCCCTAAGCCCAAGGGCGCTGTGGCGAAGCGCTGCCTCAGGGCCTCACACGCACTCGCCGTTCAGGACAACGTGGGCTTGGAGCGGCATGAACTGGTGCAGCCGTGGCTGAGGCCCTTGCCGTGTTGTACCTGCCACCTTTACGATCTCCAGAGGGCTGCCAGCCTGTACCTCCAGTGCAAGGAGTAGCTGTGCTCTCCTTCCCACCTCTTCCCAGCGAGGAGTCCCTGCGGCCCCGGCACAGCCATGTAGAGAGCATGGACTCCAGACCTGTTGTGTAAAACCATGGGTGCTGACAAAAGGATAAGGTGCTTCAGGAGCGAAACAGTAAAACAGAATGGTATGGGGCAGAAAACTTACTAGCAGTTAATTTTTCTTCATTCGTTCCAAACCCTGTTGCACATAGCAAGTGTGTTTTCCTAAATGCCCCAGGCTGCATTAGAGAAAATCATCCCTTAACGTCTGCAGGGCTAAGAGGTACCAGTGGAGCTCCCAAAGCAAGAGTAGCTTACGGGAAAAGTTAATCTTTTTCTTAAGCCATTTCGAATTCAGCAGCGTTTGTGTGTTCCATGCTGAAAATTGTGCTAATGAAGCCACTCAACTCAGTTACTGCCAACACACACATTTCCTACTGTCCGTGCAAGACGTTCAGATTCCCAGCTGCTGAGCTGTAACTTTGCTTATGCTGCTAAAGGATTCCAAAACAACCCTTGAGATGGCAGACTGAAAAAACTGAGAGCTCCTGATCAGCCATTTTACCTAGTCATTACTTACAAAGGCAATATTGTGAGCATTTTGCCTAGAGAAATAGATGAAACCCTAGCTCAGTAGGCAGAGTGAGCAATAAAAGCTTTTTCATTCCGGTAAAATTCTCAGTAGCTGTTACCAAGATCTTTTTGCATAACTCAACAACTAAGCTGAGCAAATGGGTTATTGCAGGTCACATTGCATTTAGAAAGACCTCTGAGACCTTTTCCATCTATACATTAACTGCGAAAAGGTACTGTTTTGTGAAGGGTAAATGTATGCTGAACTGTTTCCATGACTGCCTGATTACTCTGAAACTCAGTATCTCAGTTATGGTCTAACATAAAAGATTTAAGCTCTAAACTCCCCCTTTTAATGTTGCGAAACAGCTGCAGAAAAGTAACATTGCTTTTCCAATGCACCTCGTTGCCTTCTGCGTCTGTTGCATAGGTTGCAACAAAGCAAGGCCCACAGCATCTGCAGTAGCCCTTCCACATGATTTATTTTTAAAAGCTTTGGGAAGTACATTTTTCATAGCACAATTGCGAAGAGTGACAAGACTGGTTTTGAAAGAGTACTCCAAATAGCTTTTCCAAGCAGGGCTATCTAGAAAATGAAGATTACTGTCAGCTATGCAGAGTCTCTAAGGTGGGAAAATTCCAGTCTATGACGTGTTTGTTCCTAACCTTTACGGAAAATAGCTCACTAACCATTTTTAACATCTGACTTTCCTACTCCAGTTTCAAATGCTTGTAGCTTCTGTTTATGCAAAACACTCAAGTGTTTGTCACAGCTTGCTTTTTACTTGAAATTCACAGGAACGTTACATGCTGTACAAAACAATCAAGCTGCTGCTTTCATGAAAGATCCCCTTTGGATATTTTTTGCTCGTATGCTTAACATTTGCATTTGACACTTTGCATAGACGTTCTTAGTTGCTTCTCTTGTATAGAGAGACTACATTGTGTACTCCTGTGGATCCACAGGCCATTGCCTGAAAAAATCACTCAGTCATAACAAACAGAATTATCATCTGTTAAGCTAATTATATATAAAAAAATAGTAGTGAAATGGTTTTTTTGTACTTGTTTTATATACTGTTTTTATACTCATATCTTTTCTAATATATTTGCAAAATTCCAGAGATTTTCTCCAGTTGTTTGGGTTTTTTTTAATGTGCTTGGGAGGCAGGGGGCTAGTTGTCATGTTAAAGTTGTAGGTTTAGGTATTAGCTCTTGGTTTTCCAAGGTTTATTACTCCTTATTTTACAGTCTGCCAGAAACAATCACCAGGGCTGAATGTATAGTCTCCTACACACTAAGGTTTCATAGCAATTAAGAAGGCCTCAGAAAGATGGCACTTGACATATTGTATGATGAGAATTCTGCTTTCTTGTCAAGACACAAAAGGAGAAAGTGCATATACTTAGGCTCACTGTTACCCACTTTTATGTTTCAGACATTGCTGAAATATGTGAAGAGTTGATAAGATACAGATCCAGGGGCATTTTCATATACTATCCAGGTAAGACCGTAAGATTTTTGAAATTTTGGACTGTAGCTACTCAGCCTTTACCAAACAGGAGACTGATTGTAGCAGTCTTAATTTCTCTAGCACAGATATATTGGGTTTGGGTAGCTTTTTAAAATATTCTTAGTATTGTATGGAACATGCTCCTTCTGTGTGAGTTTGCATGGATGAGTTGTATAGGTACCTACCTACGGTTGTGGATGGAGAAATGTTAACAAATGTTACCAGTGTTACTAAAAGCAGGTTGAAGAAAGAAAGAGTACATGATGAGAGATAGCATATGAAAATCCCTCAAGGACTGATAAGCTTTAGAGACCAGTAGACCTGTTGAATTCACAAAAATATATAAAGTCAGTACACTAAGAGTCTGCCAAATCCATGTAAGGCCACTGGCACACACGAGCATCAACAGGTTGTGTAACTCGGACCGTGACCAAATAGTGGCTATGGCAGCTAATTACAAATTAAGCCGACAGGGCTATGTGTACACCTGCTGAAAAAAAAGGGGAACCCTTCAAAGACTTTCTGAGCACCTTACGCAGGTGAGGTTGGCCTTCCAACTGTTGCACAAACCAAGTAACAGCACGAGTATGCGTAATCGAACCATGCGAATGCATTGTGTGGATATCTATTGCTGTTAGCAGTAGAAATTTGATTCTATGGATAAGAACAGCTTAAGTAATAAAAGTATCAAAATTTTTAATTTTTAAATTTAAAAAAAAATTATTTATTTAAAAAAAAGTAATAAAAATATAAGTTGTGGTTTGTGTCTTCCCTGACTTGAAAATCTCATTTGCAAGTGACAGTACTACTGCCTCATGGCTCTAGATGGCAGCACTGACCTGCGCTCGCCTGAGGCTGGCTACGGGAGTCTTGACCTCAAAGTAATGCGGCAGCCTACGCACTATTTAATGTGAATGCTGCTCTGTCTTAAAACTGATTTGATCAAGAATAAGAAAAAATATATAGAAATTAGATTTTTAAACCATCTTTTATCTGCTGTTGTTTAATTACTTCTAGAACTGCATCATGTACATTCACTACCTTACACCAGCATGGCAAAAATATCTTGTTAAGAAGGGCCTTAGGTAGGTAGTATGCTCTGACTTTGGGATCTGTTCAATCTCTTGTGCACTTTCAGGAGGCTCTCCATTAAACGCCATAGTCCAAAATCCACATCTACTATGCTAGTCATTTCTAGCTTAAATTTACTAGCAATGAATTTAAACCACAATTGTGTAAAAATGTTAGCTATGAGCAATAAACAGCTTTATAGCTCAGAAATAAACAGGATCTGGGAGTAACAAAAGTGCTATCTCTGAGGTGTTTGCAAGTTGATTTGCATAGCTGCCACCTTTATCTCTGTACCTACGTTTGCCTAGACCAAGTGTGAGCACCCACAGTGCGCTAACTGTGCATTACCCTGACTGCAGTGTTACGCTCTTGCTTAAAATGCTTATAATCAAGTGTCGCTATTTAAATATTATTTCTATTAAATACTTCTCTTTCCATCTCAGATGTTAACTGGTTCAGAGTTTTAAGGTTGCCTTGGTTAAAAGGACATTGGTGACAGGGCTGAGGAACCAAGTGTTCAGGGCCCAGAGGCGCTAATACACCCTGGCCACCCTCCCTGCCCATGGGGGCCAGGAGCCCCCTTTAAGTTCAGACATGGGCCTTCAGGGCCTGCCTGAGCTAACTCCCAGGGCACAGCAAGGACCAACTGCTCCCTGAAGGATGGGGGACCAAGCACAGTAGCATGGCAAACAGAACAGGGACCTCCCAGCTTGTGTCCAGGCCCACAGCACCTCAGCAAGGAGGGCAGGACTAGAAAGGGTAGCTGGCCTCCACAGACAGTCCAGATCATCAGGTGAGTTTGTAGAAACAAAGCAGATCTCAGGTCAAGCCAATCCTCAGGTCAGAATCACATCTAGTGAGGGCAACCAGGATCAGGCACAGCAGCGATCATCAGGCAGGTCCAACATTAACCTGAGATGAAGACCAATCCTACAGCACAGCTGTGACAGGGACTGAAGGTTCAGGGCTGAGCCCAAATGGGGCTCCTGGGCCTATGGGCAGGGGGTGTGAGTGAAGGCCCCACGTGAGGCTGGACAGGATTATTGAGGCCTGTTAGTGTACTCAGGCTGCTAGCAAAATCATATGTCTCAACACAGCAGAAAATAGGCAATATTTTCCTTTTCTGTATTTCAGGCATCTTCTAGACAGTACCACTCTCAAACAACTCTCCTCAGGCTTTCTCTGGTGTTCATGCAGGCTCCTATGAATCTGTCAGGAGTTTCCTTGTATCTGCTTTGTCTTGTTTCGTGGTGTTTCTGCCTCTTGCACCTCAGAAAACTATTCACCATCTTTATAATTTTCCTACTGGCTTAATGCTTTAAACAGACTTGTTATATGGTCATAAAAATGCTAGGAGTGATTCAAGGGAAGGGGACACAAGAGAGGAGTTCATAGCTAGGGGCAGGAAGGAGGGTGGAGGCCTCCCCTCCTAGTAACAGCTGGCTACTGGGATGCAAGTAAACCTGGACTAAGTTCACACCCTGGCACATAATCCAACTCCATCTACCACCTTTATCTCTGTCTCTTGGTTCTCAAGTCAACTCACAAGGTGAAAACGTTCCACCACACATCTCTTGCAGTTCTATTTATGGCCTGTGGTTTAATCTGTGCCTCCTATTGCTTAAGTTGTCTTAACCATTTACATGCTCCCTCATTTGGTCTAAGCTAAAGGAGAACATTGTGCAGAGAAGCTGTTTTCCAAATCTCCTAGGAGGGGCTTGTTTCAATGAAGAAATGAGTGTTGATTCTGTAAGTCTGCTGCCTGGCTGGTGTGGCTTGTTTGGCAGAGTAACCATCTCTGGCAGTTTCCCTTATTACATCTTCTGTTGTTGAGAATTCAGAAATGACACCTCTGTTCATAGGTCACTGGTTATGTCCTTACAAGTAACTTTGGTTATGTCCAGCAGCACAATTCTGCGCATTCTTGCACTTACCTGTGCTGCCCTGTTCCATTCAGATCCTTATTCCATAGGTTCCCTTCCAAAGTTTGCCCACTTTAGGGTTCCATATTTTTTCCTTTTTCATAGCATTAGAAAGAAACCTAGGCCACTTCCTCTAGAGCTTACAATATAGGATCTCCTTCTAGAATGAGCTCTTGGTTTAAGCACCACTTGTTTTTAACCCAGGTTTTGCTGAAAATGCCATTTCCGATGTCTATTCCTGCAAAGCTTTGTGGCGGTTGAGCAGGTAAGAGCAGTCTAGCCCCTGCATGATGTCGTTCATGGCTACAAATAACAAGAGATTACCCGATTCTGCAAATAACAAGTGATTACCTGAATCTGCCTCAGTTACAGACACAAGTACATCCAAGCAACATACTCTGATAGGCTTGACATTAAGTATTCAAATATAAAAGGGATTATTTTTTTTTTTTGGTAGTGCATGCTTCATATTCATGCATCAATTTTTCTGTACAGAGTTTTCATTTTACCCAACAGTCAGTCCCCAGACTTGCCAATAGTTTGCTAATACAAAACCAATACAATACAGCACTGAAAACTGTAACAAAATAGCTAATGTATCCTTTGTATCCTGTTCAAAGAGCTGATGGCTCTACAAATACTCATCATTTTTTCCCATCTTGTATGCAATATTACATTTTTAATTCCAGGCTTGGTTGCTAAAAGCTTTACTGTGATATTACAAAAGCTTCTAATATGACTGTATTACCCAACCACATCGTTTCTTTGCTAAACATTTTTTCACTTGGTATCCACTTTTTTTCTTGGCTGTGTGTTCATTTTCTCAGTGGGAGAGCCAGGAACTCTCACAATTTGGTAAATTATGGAAGTGAGAACACTGCTGTCTCTTCATGGATGTGATCAGCCAGGTTTGTGTGATCACATTAGAATGTGCTAATTTACTGAGCCTCAGGAACTTATTGCGAAGATACCTTAATTGCCTATATGGATACCTTCAGGCCTTTGCAACTTTGAAATTAATCGTAGTGGCTCCTTCCTGCCATACCATGTTTCTGTGCTCCTGACCCCTTGCACTGTCATTGGTGTTCCTGCAGATGAGCAGTGGGTTAGCTCAAGGTTCTAAAAAGCAAAAACTGACCAAATAAAGAGAGTTACTAGTTTTTTCTCCAATCAACACAGCAAAACAACTCAACTGCCCACACATACAAGGGCCAGTGCCAATACAGCAGCTAAACAGATACATGGCAAGATGGGGGGTGGGATTGCAGACACACTAATTTGTACCAGTTTAAACTACCATAAACCAGACTTTTATAAAGAACGTTAAAATTGTGTGTTCTGTCGTGGACTCCAGATTTTTCCCACCTACAAACAATGATGTCGTGCAGATTTAACAATGATCAGGGATTCCTTTGGAGGTCATACAATAATTCCTGATGGAATAAGCTATAACTTTGCCAAAACCTGGAGAGTTGTGTCAAGAGAGCCCTGACCAGAAGAGACTAGTTTTGTTGAAAGTGAAAGGCATTTTTTAAGTGATTTTGGATCAAAGCAAAAGCTGTCAAAAGAGGCTTTTCCAACTGAAATAAGTCTGAAGCGTACTTTGCTGCTCATTGCAATGGCATCCTTTTCTCCCCTAACTGATGCTGTAGTTTTGCAATATTGAAAACCTGTAAATAACCTGCCCACAACTGAGACAGAATCTTAGAAAATTTTTAATATTTGTGAGAATCCAGCAAGCAGACCAGTGCAGTATAGCCTTTAGCTCTTTTTAATGATGGCTGAAATTCTGTCTTCACAAATTCTCTGCCCAAAATAAATCATATCTTTCTTAAGCAAAAGCCTGGTTCTGTGGGTTTGATTTCACACTGTTATCCCTGAACTGATCACAGACTATTGGGAAATGTAACAGTTCACATTCAAAGGTTTTAGCATGTACCAGGATTTTCTTTAAATACAAGCAATGCACAGAAGTATGCTGTAAAGTACTGCCTCCATTAACCTTGTAAACATGGCAGATGCATTGCATAAGTCAAAAGCCATCACTTCAGTTGCCACAGGCTTTATCCTGTCCTTTTTATCCATTTTTATATACCAACATTCACTTACTATGTAAAACTAGACCAAACCTGTTATATTTCCTAGAGTATTATCCATTTCTGCTGAAGGATTTATCTAGAGTAGCTGTTTTTAGTTTATCCTAGTCCACAAAGAATCTGTTTTGGCCTTTCCCCTTGCTCCCCCATTTTTTTGCTATTTTGCTTCCCTGACTGCCTGGGCCTTCTTTCTTCCTCATCCTGTAATGATTCTTCCTTTTTTGTAAGTCTTAAATACACAGCTGCCATCAAAACAATTCTTCCTTTCCTGCATTTACATTCTTCACACAGAGCAACCTTTTACACACATAGTTCAGAAATCGTGTCAGTTTGTAATACCCTCTACTCAATCATAATTAAATAAAGTACTATTTCATTTTTCCTTCAATTACCCAGAAGGGGAAGGTATCTGTTTCACCCACTGTTTTGCCATCTCCATGAAAAGTTTCTCACAAATCACAGTGTAAAGGGGTAGGGTTCCCATAACTCTCAGTAATGTATTTTTGGGCAACATAGAGAACAGAGACAGGCAGTGCCCTGCATTCATTTTCCTGTGTTCATTTTCTCATTACCCTGGGGTGTTCTCTGGTCTCAGTAAGAATATTTTAAGGAAGCTGAGACCCATCCTGCACTTTATGACAAGCCTTCCACATTTGTGAGTCTGAAAATAGCTAGGTAGATTTTTTTTTTTCCACTTAAATATACAACTACATACTTCTTTTTTTCCATCTGTTTCTGCAGGTCTTCCTGAGACCTTTCTTTAAACTTCACATCCAAACTTCAGGCTGCTCTGGATACTTTGGAGTAAACTGGTCACAGCAAATCCTTGCTTTCAGGTGATTAAAATTAAAATTTAATAATGATTTGCTATTTCTGATCTGGAAGAGCCATGTCATAATCTTGATGTCAAGTAGATTTTTTTGGATTTCTGGCTGTTACAGATTTGACTGTGTCATATCACCAGAATCCATCAGCTGTGCACAGGTAAATCCCTCCAAATTGCCATATAAAGTTAAACAGTAGATGCTCTCACACGTGGACTGAGTAGTATTCATCATTGTTATATATTAAAAAGGAAGTAGATTTTTCTTAGCTTCTAAAAGTAAGACAATTAAAAAAGGAATTTTGGCTCTTTAAAAAAGCCATTCTCTACTTCTCTATCTCCTCTCTCAGCAGCAATTTGCTGACCTGGAGGGGCCTTTGATAAAATTACCCCACAAGGAAGTCCTCAGAAAAAGATTGATACTGATGCATATGTAGAGAATAACAGCCACAACTTGCTTGTAGAGGCTATGTAGACATCCTAAAATGGTTTACTAGCCCACAAACAGAAGCTTACAAAGTAACAAAAGCACAGTTTTTAATGTGTGCTTCCATGGATGACAGAGGTAAGAAGTGCCAGGCCAGAGGTTTGCACCAAAGTGGGCTTCTGTTTGTTACCACCCCCGCTTTAGAAAAAGGCAGTTGTACATTTGCAAATAAACATGCAGAATGCCAGCTCTTCTATCAGTTACTTTCCTGAACAAGAGACTTTCCTATGAGATGCTGGATGTCTGCTGCTGGTTTCCCAGAGGAGATTAGTGCCAGAGGGCGTTGGTCTGTTTTCTGAAACGGATTGACAGAGTTCTCCCTATGTGTCATGAGAGCTTTTGGTAAAATTAGATTCTGCCCTGTCCGTAACAATAAAGGCCATACCCACATGCAGCTTACACAGTTCGTATGCTTCCTGGAGCAAAACCACAGCAACGTTCAACTGTCTGTTTTCTTTTTTTTTTTTCACAATGGCTCCTGCTTTGAAAGCAGGTATCTGATCGTTGGGTCCTGCCACCATTGAGGGCCTGTGGGTGACTGAGTATGCAGCACAGTTCAGGCAGGATATATTTGTCAGTTAAGCAGTGTAGTACAGACAGGGTCGACATCGTTATATGCCAGTGCTCAGGCTCCAATTTTTCCAGTTAATTGTTTAAACAACAACAATAAATCATGTTGCTCTGATGATCTGTGTGCATTCCTCCATTAGACCTGATTTGTATGGTGAGGACAGGCTACTGAAAGGAAGAAAAGAAAAGAGAAGGGGCTGAATTATCCCCTGTGACTTTGCTGAATTTGTCCTTGTGAATGGAAAGAGAGTGAAATATTTGTCTGCAGGGGAGAGCAGAGTGGTAACTGTCAGGAACAGCTGGAACATATATACTGTGTCATGTCTTTTTGTGGTACTGGGCTTTTCTGCTTGCTGTGGGAATGCTGCAGAGGCATGTTAGAATTTTGCTGAGTAAGTGCGAGCTCCGTATGTAAACAGGGATCAGTCATCAGATGAGAGAAAAGGGCTGTTCTCCGAGGGCTGTGTCTCTCTCTTGCGTGCACCTCAACCTTCACAACCTCCGCGGGGTTTTGTAAATTAAATGTGGGGCTAGATTCTCCAATATACTTGTGGGAATGTCAGTCTAGATAACTCTAGTGTCTCTTCCTGCTTCAATACCTATAAATTTGTGAATGAAAGAAATCGTCCTCATTCTTCCCATCCTCTCCATCCCAATTATTCTTCTGTTCACAGGGGAGCAAGGATTTCACTGCTCTCATTATTAATAACACCACCGGTTGCTCTGCAACATGGAAATGGGCAAGCTTAAATAGCACACTTCTTTAAATGAGTTGCCTGTAGGGTCATGAATTAATTTCCCATCAGATGCAATTAGCCAATTTGTTCTCCTCTGTTTTATTAGTAGTCAAGTGTTGTTTTTCTCTGAAACATCAGTAGCCTAAGTTAGGAAAGGAAAGGAATAAACCAGTACTTTCATGATGAGCAGAGAATTGCTCTCAGGTATCTAGCTGATGTGAATTGCACACACATTCAGGGCCAAACTTATCATGCTTACTCTAATCTTCACTAGTGACACATATGAGTTTAGTCTGGTGAGGACTGTATTGGATTTTCATGGCAAGATTTGGTAGTACGGGGACTACAGTGGTGGCTTCTGTGAGAAGCTGCCAGAAACTTCCCCCATGTTGGACAGAGCCAGTGCCAGACGGCTCTGAAAGGGACCCACCGGCGGCCGAGCCGGTCAGCAGCAGTGGGAGCTCCACTGGTATAATGTATTTAAGAAAGGGGAAAATGCTGCGCAACAGCAGCTGGGAGAGAGGAGTGAGAATATGTGAGAATAACACCCTGCAGGCAGCAAGGTCAGTGAGGAAGGAGGGGGGAGGAGGCGCTCCAGGCACCAGAGCAGAGGTTCCCCTGCAGTCTGTGGCAAAGACCATGGTGAGGCAGGCTGTGGCCCTGCAGCCTATGGAGATCCATAATAGAGCAGATGTCCACCCCCAGTCCACGGAGAGCCCCACACCGGAGCAGTGGGGTGCCCATAGAAGGCAGTGACCCCGTGGGCAGCCCACACTGGACCTGAGACCCTGTGGAGAGAGGAGCCCAGGCTGGAGCAGGTTTGCTGGCCGGGCTTGTGACCCCACAGGGCACCCAGGCTGGAGCAGGCTGTTCCTGAAAGACTGCACCCCATGGGAGGGACTCAGGCTGGAGAAGTTTGTGGAGAACTGTCTCCCGTGGGAGGGACCCCATGCTGAAGCAGGGATAGAGTGTGAGGAGTCCTTCCCCTGCAGAGGAAGGAGGAGCAGAGACACGGGATGAACCAACTGTAACCCCCATTCCCCATACCATTGCGCCGCTTGAGGGGAGGAGATAGAGAAACTGGGAGTGGAGTTGAGCCTGGGAAGAAGGGAGGGGTGGAGGGAAAGTGTTTTTAAGATTTACTTTTTATTTCTTATTATCCTACTCTGTTAGGATTGGTAATAAATTAAATTAATTTCCCCCAAGTCAAGTCTTTTTTGCCTGTGATGCTAACTGTTGAGTTATCTCCCTGTCCTTATCTCAACCTATGAGCCTTTTGCTATATTTTCCGCTCCCCTGTCCAGCTGAGGAGGTGAGGGATAGGGCAGCTTCATGGGCACCTGGCATCCAGGCAAGGTCAACCCACCACAAGGACAAACACTCTGGCATGATCCAAATAAAGACAGATTCTTGAAATTTGATTGAGACATACCAGGACATGAGTGACCTGGACAATTTGTGTAGAATAGAGAATTATTTTACCTTCTGGGGTTTCAATTTTATGTTTTACATTTTATTTATTTTTACTTTCTCTATAATCATGGCTTCAATTCATATCCATGAAGGCTTCCCAGCTTATGACTTTATTCTAGGAAGTCTCACAGCAAGAAAAATATTGTCATGTCAGACTTTGAAGATTTGCTAAGACTGGCTCTGATCTCATCTAGAAAGAAAGAAAGAAAGATAATTTTGCCCTAACTGCCAGTCATTTTGGTTTCATTTTTTTCAGTGGTCAGTCATTTTTGAGAACATTCCCGTAGCTCTGCCTGCAGCAGATATGGAGAGGCAGGTAGCACTGACTGAAGTTATTATTACCAAACAAAACCTAGTCTATTTCAAGGTAACCATACAAGACCTATAAAATACAAGCTTAAAAAGCCAGACAAATAAACATAAGCAAACAAATGTAATTCTACACTTTCAAACTTTCCAGCATTGCAATAATATTAAGAACATAATTTTTTATCTTAAACTTTTTAAATTGGATTTTGCCAGTGATTTCAGCATATATATTGAAAACATACTTAAAAGTCTGAGACTAAATGCTAATGGATAAATGCAAAAGCTGGAACTAAAATAGAACACCTCAAGGGTTTTGCAGAAATGTTTAGCCAAAATCAATTTTTCTTTGCTCTTCTTTCCCTTAACTTTCCATTCTGTTTCCAACCTCAGTTCACTCTCTACTTATGTCTTCAACTGTAAGATTTTTAAAACAAAGACCCTGTCATTCACCGTCATGATGAAGGATTTAAGTAAATAATTTTATAATTTAAAAGTGGTTTAAAAATTTGTTCATGGAGCAGGACAAAAATTAAATCCCACTTCTTCCATCAGGGCTAGATACCATTATTTTTAAGCCTGCTATTGTCGAACACATATATGTGACCCATTACCAGCACAACGAAAATCCTTAGGGTAAGAAAATAACTTTATTTGCTCTTCTAATGTTTGGAGCACAAATACCAAGAAGGCACAGCAGCTTTTGTAACAAACATGTTAACCCCCACATGCTCTGCTTAATTATGATTTCTGGCTTCCTCTATTTCCCCTGAGGCTACTGGCACCATAACTGGCACAGATTTTATTTATTCTGAATACACTGAGCTGCAATGTGCAAGTAGTTCGGCAGGTGCTTCACAAGCAGCTGAGCCGTTCCAGCAGCGAGGACAGGAGCCATCTGACAGAGGAGTGACACATCTAGAAGGGAACAGAATCACTGTACCCCTCCCTGTCACCATGGCTACCACTCAGCAGGCATTTTTTGGGCAGAAGTGCCAATTCAAGCAACTGCTGATTTCTTATTACTGCCCCTGCATCACCCCCTCTGTTGGTCAGGTATGAGTGTGTAGCAGGCCACAGCATTTACCAGATCAGGAAACTAGTCCTGATCCAGCTGGAAAATATTCTTTTTCTGTTGACTCATTATTTTCCAAACAGTTTTGTGATTCAGTTCATCACATAGCCACACAAATATACTGTGCCTGTGTAATGGAGGAGATGGCAGAAGGGCAGGGACAAGTGGCTTAAGAGATGGGGACTACTGGTGATTTAAGCGGTGTTACCACAGACAGCAAGCAAAGACGGAGCCGGAGCTCTCCTCCAGGCTGTGGTTTGATATTCAGTGTTTAGATCCATTTGGCAGTCCAGGTTCCTCGCCACCCTGTCCTGCCCCTTCCCCACCTCCTCTGCTGGCTTGTTGCAAGTGTTTATGCAGCTGCACAAGGAACCTGACAGGTGAACCCATCTGCCTGAAGAATAATCCAGTAAAAAAATGGGTATTGTTATGACACCACAGCGATAATATGTGAAGTATATCACAATTCATTTTGTTTTGGCAGAGTAGTGTCCTAAAGCCTTCAGGTTTAAGGCTATCATATCTGTCAGAGTGACAGTCAAGTCACATGTGGAAGGAAAGTGTGACTTTCCTTCCCTAAAAAGTTCCATGGCTGGATGTGTCCTTCCAAGGAGGAGTGTTACAAAGCCTTGTTCACAAACCTGCTATTAAACATGTGAAGCTGTTAAAACATCACTGTGGATAAAGGATAAATGGAGCTGAGTGAAGGTAGTAGTAGAATGTAAGGTTGGAAATTAAATAATATTGCAAGGCACATGAAAGTCACACTCAAACAAAAACCTATCTGGAGAAGTCAGAGTGCACTTGAAATAAACTGTTTATAGTTTATTCATATAGTGACAGTTTTCATTTACAGTAAGATTCTTTTAAGACCAGTCATAAAAGCACTAGCAACAGGGATGCTATGAGTTTACACAGATTTATTTATATTGTTATGGAAATATACATAGGGCATATATTTACATATTGTGTGCCATTTATAGTACATATTATATTAAATACAATAAATACATGTAGCTACAACATCTTGATTGTTGCTTAACATCTTGAAAAACACAAGCACGGTTTCCTAGTTTGTCAGGCTCCAGCAGTGACGCTGCAAGCTGTTGTCAGCCTGCCCTGCCAAAGAGCTCCAGCACAGATGTGAAAAATTCCATGAAAACATTATAAAGTCTCACCCAGGCCCAATACCACCAGCAGCACCTCGGGGAGCCCAGCTGCTGCGCCAAGGCAGAAGCACAGGGCACTCCTCAGAAATTACAGTGGAGAAACCCAGTGAGGGATCGTCGCATCCACCGTAAACCGAAGTCAAAGTTAGAAGCGGCTTCTTAAAAATGAACACAGGCTGCCCTGTCCTTGAAAAGCAAGAAGGAGTTTCCCATCGCGGAGAGAGGCACCGACTCCAAGGCTGTCAGCAACCTTCTGTGCTCTGCGCTCCTAATTGCTAGCGCTGCCCGCGGAGTGGCAACCTGGCTTCCCGAAGCCACTTCTGAAAACAGTCTGTTTTGAAAAAATCTGCAATTATGTGACCGGGAAAACCAAGTTTATTCGTAGTAAACTCATACAGGGGACCAGACGCCACTGAAAAACCTTTGACTGCACAGAGTGAAGAAGTTGGGACATAGCGGACCGGGCAGACGGTGGAGGCTGGGACGGGCACCCCAGCAGCGTGCAGGGCCGAGCGGGCGCCCCGCCGGCCGTGCCCCCCCCAGCCAGGCCGAAGCCCCCCTGCCGTCCCCCCAGCCCCCCCGGGACACTGCGCTGCGGCGGGGCCACGGCCCCGCTGCTCTCGGCATCCCCGCGGCGCCGGGCTCCCCCCGGGGCGCGGAGCGGGGCTCCCCGGGGCGATGCGGCAGCCCCGCCGGGAGCCGGTGCCGGTGCCGGTGCCGATGCCGGTGCCGGTGGGTGTCGCAGCCGCCGGCTGCGTGGCGGCGAGCCCCGGCCGCCCATCACGTGCTCGGTGTGTTGCATTGTGTTTGCGGCGGAGGGAGGGCTGGCCGTGTCAGTGATCAATGTCATGACTTCCTCCTCGGGCTGGAGCAGTATCAGAGCACAGCTGAAGGAAGCTGATTACTGCTGGTTTCAAATTGGCTGGGAACAATACACACACACGCGCGCGCGGAGCCGCACCCCCCCGCACCCCCGCACCCGCAGCCCGCACCCTGGCTCCCGCGCCGCCGCTCCGCGCCGGGGGGGAAGATGAGCTCGGGGGACGTCGTTTGCACTGGATGGCTCATTAAATCACCCCCCGAGAAGAAGCTCAAGAGATACGTAAGTGCAGAGGCTCTGCTGATATTTTTTTCCTCGCTAAAGGGATTTTGGCATGTGCTCGGTGTCTCGCTCCTCCTTTGAAATGTCTCGGCTTCGCCTTGGACCAAAACAAAAAGGTTTACAAGTCCATGCGCTTATGGAGTATTTTAGTTTTCACCGATATTCTTGTGCCCTTTGGAATTAACCTTTCCCGGCTCGTAAGATTATAATACTTCTGTTGTTATGCAATATATCTTAGGTTAAAAACCACATTTCGGTTTCAGTTAATGTTGCTGTAACTAACAGAATTGTTGTAACCGGATTTCAGATGTCACTTTTCCAGGGAAGGGCAAGAACCTGAAAAAAACCCTAATACTTTAGATTCTGAGGCTCTGCTTTGTTAAGATGCTCCGTAATTTCTATGACACTTGCTACAGGCAACATCTGCAATAGTTTTATTGACCAATTTAATATGCCAGATGCGGTTGCTAGCAGAAAGCTTTACTTTTTGTCTGTGATAAAAGAGGTGCTGGAAGATGCCGTGCTGTAAAGTTGCTGATAGCTGAAAGGTGAAGGGGGTGGTGAGAAGCAGCGAGCAGTGCATGCATGGAGAGCTGCAACTGCATTATGTGTAAAGGGGCCCCCTTGTTTCGTTCTGTATCTGCCTGTTTTTCTGAAAAGAAAAAAACAAAAAGGGAAAAAAAAAAGGGTGTGTGTTGCAAACATAGGAAACTGTATCATTGCAGGGCTGCGCGGAAGGCTCTCCGGGTAGAAATAAATGACCCTTAAAAAATTGCTTGGGACAGCATTACAAACGTAAGCCCATCGTGGGCCATTTTGCATACTTATTTGTGATGGTTCTTCATCAGGAATGTTGTTACTGTTGTTACACTTTTGGAATCGGTAATACCCGTTTGGGTCATGCGCTTCTAACCTAACTTACCCCAGAGCACTGCACTGTACTAGAAGGATGCCACCATATGTGTCTGTCACACTCCTGAGCCACATACATAGCTTACATCATTTGTCATATTCCCTTCTGTTTATCAGCATTTTTTCTGGGCTGCTGATGTTAGCTTTTTCTAGTAATATGAGGAATAACTGTCTTGTGAAGAATGTGGCAGATAGCATTTGGCAGTGTATTGTTTGTTTGCACTGAAAACTAGGAGAAAGGATAATTTACTGACTATAGAATTTACTTTTAACTTCTTCTAAGCCAGAGTTTCTTCTTTTGGATTGCAGTATTGCATTGAAATGGCTGAGTATTTGCTTTGTTCGGTTAGCATTTTCCAATTCTAAAATAACCACTGTGATGTGTCCCAAGGGAGCTGCAAATAAAATGTGGATATCTAATTTTTGTTATATTTTGTAACGACCGTACTAATAGCACTGTATAGGAGGCACTAGACAGTGTCAGAGCCACTGATTCACCCAGCTGGTATCATTAGTTACTCTGTCAGTGAAGCTATTTTTGATTACTCAATATTCATAAAAGGGCAAAGTAGAGAAAACAGAATGTGATAAAGCTGGGATTTGAAAGCTCCCATTATACAGTCAAGATAATAGTCACAACAGGGGCTCTGATCAGCTCACAAGGCTAGTTGCAGTCTGCTCTGCTCAGATTTTGCACTACAAAACCTAGGGAAATTGGGTCTATGTTATTCTTCAAACATCACCCACCAGATTAGCCAGGTCTCTGCAGATTAGGCTTTGTTTTCTGGTTAGGAGGATAAACTACTCCTTTGTCCATAATAAAGCAGAAAGAAATCTGCTGCAAGTACAGCAAAGATTAATGTCCTTTCTTGTATGACTGGTTACAAAGTGGATGTTACAAACCAAATGGAAATTGTCTCTTACCCACTGTAAACCAATTTTTTTGCATTTTTTATGTAGTTTCCTCAGCATGGTAGCTTGTGCGCCTTGCACTGGGGTGGTAGATAGGCTGAACAACAGTGACTGCTTAAAAACAACACAAGCTTTAAAACAATGACTGTTTAAACTGACTTCAGTAGGTGTCAAGTGTCAACCGCTTACAGGAGAATGGTGTTGGCTCTGGGTCTGAACTGACAACAGACATAAATCCCTAAGCTTTACGCCACTTGTGTTCAGCTGGCAAAACCCATGGTCCGAGCTGCAGCTTCCAGGGAGCTTCACGTGCGGGCTTGGTCTGCTGTTCCTTGGGACCTCTCTGCACACTGGAGTGACTCAGTTGCTCTCACGGGGTTGTCTCCCAGTTTACATTTTCCTGAGTTCAGCATCCGGCCTTTGTAAGGTCTGGCCTGAGGGTCTCTTGTTTTACACACAGCTAAATTCTTAATCCTCAATCTATTACAATCACTGAGAAAATAATTCCAGTGGCATCTGTATTTAAGAGACCAGACAAAGCAATGAATTCAGGTTGTGAGAGTGGGAAATGCAGATAGTCCCACCGAAGCCACTGAGAATATGTATAGTGTTTGTAAAATTAAACAAATACATCTTTGTGAGATTAGATCCTAAAGACCAAAGTATACCTTCATTTATGCTTCTTCTCTGATGAAAGCAACAAGGTTTTCTGTGCGTAAACAAGTCAGAATTTGGCTCTAGGTAAGCAGAACGTTAGTTGTGAAACTTTGAAAAGCAAAAAGCAGGTGTTAAGAGTCTGTATTTTTCCTGTAATATCTTACAAAGCTGATGCTCTTAGTAGCACTATTCTTAGAAGTGTCTTATCATTCCCTAACAAAGGCTGCTCTCTTTACATGTGCAGGAAACGAACATGAGATTAATTACCCAAGTGTAACTTTCTGTAAAAACAGAGAGCTTAATGCTAAATGCAGAGAATTCATTAGAAAGCACAGGGAGCTTCACTTCAGCAGGCAAATACTCTAATAGTGGTTTAATAGCATGTACAATGCTTTTCCCTCTCTCTGATACTTGAACCATGAATCTACCGCGTCAGCTTGTCTAAAGAGGCAGTTGTGCAAGGAGTCTCCTGGGAGAGCATTTGGTGTGTGTTGCAGTTCTTTGTCCCCTAAGTGTGACCTGAAAGCTGTGCTGCTCTCATTTCCCCCCTTGGTTCTAGCTTTTCTCACCAGTCAGGGCTGTGTGGGCCTGAGGGGTGCCAGGAAACCCCCAAAGCTCCAGGGGAGCTGGCTATGGGGCAAGGGCAAGAGAGGAAGAAGCTGCGACCAACACCTAGGAAGTGGTGGTGGTGGAGGTGAAGTCCATCATGCTCTAGACCAAAAATACTAAGTTGTGGGCACAGCTTGACACTCAGTCCCGTGGAAGGAAAGGTTTTCCCAGGAGGAAAACCTGGCCCCACTGGGGATTTTGAGTATTGATATTAGTGGATCGTGAGTACCAGCCTCTGTAGGAAATTAGATGTCATGGGAGAATCTGCTTCAGGTTTGATGGGTTTCGCAGTGCCTTATACTAGTGCTGAATACATCCAACCAGGGAGTTAGATGAGGCATTCGAAAAAAAAAGTTTGTTTGTTAAAAAAAAATGAAAAAAATCAGAAGGCTCAGGGTGGTGTTGTTCTTGTATCCCGATTCTGTAATGTCAGCCTTGAATAGCAGGCTTTTTGAAACTTTTCATATGGAAATATATCTGCTCACTAACTGGTAATATTTTTCTGTTTATTGGAGGGGGGGGGGAGGAGAATGGTTTCATGGCCTAGCAAGCAAAAAAATTACTACAGCCAGTGCAAAATGTCACTGTGAGGGGGGGAAAAGACATGGAAGAAGGCACAGAGGATGTCTAATGAAATAAGAGACTTGTGCCATTGAAAAGACACATTGTTCATGTGCTGCTAAGGAGAGAGAGATGGGGATTTTTAACAGGCAGCTAATTTCAACCTGTCTTCAAATCACTGTTCTGTAGTTTTTCACACCTGTGGGGAGGAGCAGTGGCGGTGCTCTGGTGAATGCCATGCCAGCATTTACTTACTGTTAGTGTTAAATTACGTGGTTTGCAATAGTAAAGGGCTATATACAGATGCTCGCTTGTTGTGAGTCAGTGCAGCTCCATTTAAGTCAATGCTGCACAGCTGTACCCCAGCTGAAGAGCTATTCTTAATCTTCAGTACTATACAAATTGATGAGGAAAGACCACTTGCTCAAAAAAAAAAGCCAAGTTTCCCACTATGAGTGACTGGTTTCTTCAAACATTATTGAAAATCAAAATTCCTTGTCAGCATCTCTATAACAAGAGTCCAAAATGGACCCTGTGTTAGGAAAATTAGGCTTGCACCTCTTAGCACACTTCTTGGAGTTTCTGGTCTGGGAAGACAAATAGAGGTGTAAATTAAGGTACCAGATGCAAAAAGCTAGTAAGGCAGTGTCCGTTCCTGCTGTCTTTGTGTGAGGGGCAGTAAGTGCTGTCAGAAGGGCACAGCAGCAAGTAGCAGCAGATGGACGTCTCTGACTGTTGGGGGGATCTGCCAGAGCTCGCCCACAGCACACCATTGCTAGGGTTTTACAAGATAAGAGAATCTAGACGACTTCTCCATTTTTAGCTGAAGTTCTGGTATTTATCAGGGGAGCAAACGGGAAGTTACTGGCCACTAAGAAGAAAAAGTAAAGAACTATGGAAGAGTTTGCTCAAGTAATAGGAACAAGAGTTCCACAGCCCTGCTAAGGGTGGGTACGACGCAGAGCATCTGCTCTCTGATCTAGCGCTGGCCTAGCGTCAGCAGAGGACACTGCCACCCTCGCCTAAAAGAAATCCCCAACTGTTGTGTGAGGTCAAGTACTACTTCTGCTGGTTTGGGATTTGGGGGAAGTTTCAGAAAAATGACTGTCAAAGAGAAATATGAACCTAATTTTTGCCCATAAGCCTTTTTATTTCCAAATCTTTCCTACAAAGCCTCACCTCTTGAACCCTGTCCCCTCTAAATATAAAGTTACAGCCACCTTTCATTTCCTGCTGTAATTAACATCCCAAACTCTCATTGAAATAACTGAGGTTTTTTTAACCAATTTGTGCAGGTTTTGTAACGCTAGCTTATAGGCTGGGTGGGAATAGGAGTCCCATGTGATGGAGGAAGTTGACAGGGTCTTTTAGCTGGTTATAGTTGTAGGTTTTGTACTTATGTTTTTCCTGCTGTTATTTAATTGTAAAATTCACCATATCTTCTGTCTGGCTTGCATATTAAGGAAGAACCCAATTTTGAGAGAATGAAGGCTCTCATACAGAAGCTCCTGTGCTGCAGACTACGTGTTCCCATCTCTGTGCAATCCTGAACAAATTGATCTCACTGGTAAAATAACAGCAGAATATTTATTTTAGGGAGGAGTTTCCATCATTGGAGTTAAAAATTTGTAATTAGCTAAGTGCAAATCAGACCATTTTCCACCACTTAACCTTGTTTTGGTAGGTTAAGTGTGATGTTTATTGTAGACCATGTTCATCGATTTTAACCATGTTTTGGTAGTTTACATGCAATGTTTAATGAGATAGGCTGACTTCTAAGAAAAAAATAATTCCTAAAAACCACTGCTGTTCTTGGCAATTTGTGTATCAGAATGTTAAGCAGAATAATTTCCCTTGGACTATTTATTTGGGTGGAGCCATAATAGCCCTGAAGCCTCAGCTTAATCTTTGACTACATGTTTTCAGTGCACAAGAATGTCCAGCTATTGGTTTCTATTCAAAACAGACCCGCAAGTTATCAGGTCTTTGCATTCAAAAACAGAGACTTAAAAAAAACCATGCTAGTTTGAAATAGAGAAGGAAATGTTAACTGGAGTGGTAATTAAACTAGTGATGCAACAAAACATGTCTTAGAGGAAAAAGCATTACAAGTAGTGCTTTGGTGAACTCTTTGTTATAGCATGAAAACTGTAAAATGGATAAATACTTTGCTTCTACCAATAATGCATTAAAATGCTATGAATATGTATTAAGGCTAATTCGATAGGTTTTTAGGGAAAGGGACAAGTTTACTCCTATAATGTTACTCAGTAGAAAAACAGTCATTTTATTTCTTGTCCTTTTCATTTGAGTTGGAAATGAACTAGTAATGTGGTAAGACAAAGAAAAAATGGCATCTTTGAAATTAAATTTGCATGTCAAAACTTTATATCCAACCAGATAAAACAGATTTTCTTCTCTCACATTTAGTTGTTGAATAAAATGCAATACTTCAACTTTGGGGGTTTTTTCTGCTTTACAATAATATCCTCAACTCATTTCAGTTTATATTGCATCAGGAAAAAAAAACACAAAACCAAACCAACAAGCATATGCTATGCAAAACTCGGTTTTAAAATCTGCTGCAACTTGGTATTTGTTAAAAATAAACCAAAACTGATGTCTAGTCTTCATGGCAGAATAATACTCCCTTTCTGAGGCTAACTCATTTGTAGCTTTGTATTTGTTAGAATGAGACAACTGTTCTTAGAGATTTTGTTATTCCCTTCCCTTCTGATGCCAGAAACCCCACCTGACCTCTGCAGTCACAACTGCCTTGTAGCTTTCCACACAAGCCTTGAACAGCACATTTCGGTTATTCAATGTCCTTTCCCATACAGAGAGGCAGTAAAATGTCATCATTAGTATGAATTTAAAATTACTTAAATGAAGGTGTTAATTTACATGGAACTTGGATTGTCCTCTGAAAGTTTTTGACTCATTTTTGACAATGCTTTTTAAAAGACATTGGTTTCTGTAAGTTCTGTTAGTGACAAATATTATTGACCCAGGGACTGTGGGTTATATGTATTCATATTTCTGTTGGACAGAATAATAGCCATAGCAAGACCCTTTCTCTATTTGCAACTGTTGTAATCTCAGCAGAGTGCATAGTTTGCAAACAATCTGGTTTTACATGCCAGACTTGCAAACTCTTTGTAGAAGTTCAAGGATTTTACAGTTGTGAAGCCATTTTTTCAAGCTGACATGAACTGGTCGTGCCAAGGAGAAGCTAATAGTTCAGAACAAGCATGTACTATGTTTTACTTGCAGACTTTACAAACTGTGCGGTGAAGCCACTGAGTTTACAGAAGTATTGAGTTTGTAAACACTGGGAAAGCTGAACGTGTATAAAGCTGCACTTCCAAGATCTGTTGCCAGTTCCACAGAAAAGCCACCAGCATTCAAAGGTGACTGTGTGCTGATTAAATCACTATGAGATGAGAAAAAGCATCTGAAGAGATACCAGCTGAGTTTACCGTAGCAATGAAGAAACAGTTTCATGAGAAGTCATACACTGCTTCATGAAGTGCTCACTGCTATTCCAGCTACTACATCTGTATTATTTACTAATATTTGTAGTGGAAGCTTTGCAAGCTTAAGAAGTTTTATTTTTGATAAGTTCACCATCCTAAGAAAATTCTTGAGTTCTCACCGAGGTCTTAGGTTTAAAAATAAGAAACACTTAAGTAGCTCAGGGAATTGCTTTTTTAGGGTTCTTAAGCACTTTGCTCCCACTGAAATAGGATTTGCAAAATGTTTTCACTGGATACTCCTCTGACTCTAGGGCTGTTTTTGCAGGTCTTTACTGGCTAAATTTCCCTGTAAAACAGTGGGATTTAGACCATCAGCTGAAAATGAGGCTGTTACTCCAACTCTCCAACTTCACTTTGTGCTTTTTGAAATGTTCCTTTTCGACAGCTAACTAAGCGTCATATCACCCTTGAGCTATGGCTTATAAAATAATGGTGAAGTGTTTCTGAAAAGTGAGGGGAAAACACCAGATGAATCCCGTCATTATTTCAGGATCTTCCCCAAACTCCAGCTTTTCCTCTGTGCTGAGCCTGAGAAATAACTCAAGCTGAAATATCATTGAAACAAACAAACAAAAAGGTTAGGGCACAGTCTGATTGGCATAGGAAGAACAGGCTTCATGACTGTGACACTGCTTTGGTTCCCCTGCATTGGGTTTGCAGACTGGAAACCTAATAATACTGGCTTGTAAAGGGAAAAATAGAAGCATTTATTGAAGTGTTACTAGACTGCAATGCTTTAACAGTTTTCTTACAAGAAATATGTTCTTTTTTTTTTTCCTTTTCTTTTCTTTTTTTTAATTCACAACTGAAAGTACTGTTGCTATGTTACTGTAATGGTGTGTAGGCTGCTAAATAAATAGAGGGAGTTTAGTCCATGCCAGAAATAGAAAGCCAGGTCAGAGGTGACATTTGGGACATGTTGAGAAAAAAGAGAATATATAATTATTTCTTTCCTTCCTATCATTCTCTTCAGTCTCATTAACCCCAGACTACTCAGGAGGAAATTACAACAGAATTTCTGGACACGTAGAGTACTAAAAATTGAGTAATTTACTCTCACTAAAATGAGAGTACTAAATTCTGGAGTCACACTAAGTCTTTTGGTTTTGTTTTTTGCAAGGTCAAATTTGCAAGGGAAACTGCTACAACTGTGGCACCTCACACACTTGTGCATTATAGCTTCTTTGAGATATCGAAGGACATTAGGAACTGCTGAAAATTCACTTTGCAAAGGTGTGCTTAGGAGGGAAAATCTGTCAGGGAGAACAAGCTTTGAGAAAACGTGCTCCTGTGAAGCCAGAAACAGGAAATTTGAGTCCATTGTCCTTTTTGGGATAGTCTGGCAGGTTACCAAGGATCAGAGAGACAAAAATGTGCTTAGGTTCTTATGCGAGTAGCCCTAGGTACCTGCTTGCAACTTCAGCTGCCTAAACTTCTTTGTAAACCTGGCTTGTGAACGTGCATGAGTGCTGTGTTGGTACAGCACAGTCATTTTTACCCTTCCTCTGCCGCCTGCATATGCACCTCAGGTACGGACCTTAGTACAATGAGCTCTCATTTAAGCTCCAGCAGCTGATTCAGTAAATGGTGGGAACTGCAAGTTGCTAATGTGAAAACTAAAGCCCAGTCGTCCTTCTGTGCCAGTCGGATCAGAAGCAGCCCTTATACCAGAAGTGAGCATTGCAGCCTTGTCACATGCAGACAGCGGCCTCTGACTTTATCTCAAAAATGTTATTGCAGATGCTGGATGCTCTGGGCTGTGTTTGCTAGCCACAAAGCACCCCAGCCCTCTCCCAGCCCCTTGCAGGCATCGCTGCAGGCATGCACAGCACCCCGATGCTCTGGTCCTGCCTTGCCCTTGGCCCCACTGCTCCTGCC
Source organism: Falco rusticolus (assembly GCF_015220075.1). Taxonomy (NCBI): domain Eukaryota; kingdom Metazoa; phylum Chordata; class Aves; order Falconiformes; family Falconidae; genus Falco; species Falco rusticolus. Next base: position 5,238,737 of record NC_051200.1, on the reverse strand, counting down.
TGAGCATCAGCAGCCCTGGGCCCACAGCAGGGCAGCTGTGAGCGGTCAGACCATCCTGCCAGCAGGAGGTGGGACACTGAAAGGCACACCCAGCTTGCTCATGTGTGAGTTAATTTAGCAGATTCGTAATTAATCTGGAATATTTTATATTTAAATATATATGTTTACTTATAAATTAATTATTAAAGTGACACAATATGAGGCATCTGATTTCTTTGTGAGTTAGGGAAGAAGACCACAACCATAACCTAAACCAGTTCAGTGGGTGCAAGCCATTAGAGATTTTTTTGTGTTACTCTTGTAGCGCCACAAATCTGTTACTTTCCTACAAAGAAACAATGTAAATGTGCCCCCTACCCAAGATACCTTTGGATCTGAGGCATTCCAGAAAATCCCACATTTGCCATAAAGATTATAGAGGAGCGTTAAATTACAGGGTACAACAGAGCCAATGGTGCCAAGTACAGTTATTCTTGTTCCTAATTTGCAGGGTTTTTTTTTTTAATTTTTTTTTTTTTATGTGTTAACGCTCCTTGAATGGGGGTTGGACTTTCAATGGCTAGGAGTATTTCCTAGCATGATGGACAGGAATAGCTGGTTTAATATGAAACTTTCGTAATTTTCAGCCCCAAGCCAACTCCCAATGCCTTAGACCATTTGACATATCTGCAGCATGTCTGAGGTTCTGTGTCAGAAAATGAATGTGTAGTTTAGGATCCATCAGAGCTGTTTATTTACTGACATTAGGAGTTTGCTGCTGCTGCTGCTGCTGCTGCAATTAGAGACATTTCTTGTTTTCTAGCACAACCTGTATTCAGCCTCAGACTGAAGGAGAGTGTTAGAGGCTTTGTTGTCCCCTGTGGAGCTCAAACCCTTGTTTGGGCTCTGACAAATCCTTTACCCTTGCCAGAAACTGCATTTATCTCAGACCCTAAAGAGCAATTATTATGATTTATCCGTCTTTGGAGTGCATAAGATTTTACCAGGCATTTTCTACACAGAAATCGCCAGCCAGGAGAAGTCCAACCTACAGCCTGTCCTTTCCAGGGCTCTGTTGCCTGTGCTCAGCAGATTGCCCAGTTTAACCATCTGCAGCAGCATTGCTAAATGGAAAGGGGGATGCATTATACGTTCTGCAGTTCTGTTACGTTATCCTCCTAAAGGACCTATTTGTCCTTCATTATATTTCCAGGTCCTTTGTGCTTGAAATGATCTTTTAAACTTTATAAGTAAACTTCGTTTGCTGGCTGGTAAATTAAAGCTGTTTACCCATTAGGTTATTCCAAGTGGGCTGCAATGACGTTTGCTTGTATTCTTCATTGGGGCAAACAGCTAAATTGTTAAAACTGATTGAAATTACATCAGGGCAGAAGATGGCAGACATGGCCAGGTTTCAGATAGGCTATAGTTAGCTAGGTGAAGATTAAGTTATCTTTACACTGCTCCTTTAAATCCCTAAGGACTCCCCTCACTGTGGCACTTACCTTGTTGAGGGTTCAGAGGTGCTTTAGTCAAACTTGCCATTCCAGAATGGGTGACCCGAGTTTGGGAGGTGAAGAGCCAGAGTGAAGCAGTAGCTGTGCAGTCCTTTCCAGAATATAGTGACAGAGAGAAATAGTCACAGAGATGCACACAGTGATATGTCTCAGGAACATTTCCAAGCAAATGATCTGCCTGTAGTTTAGTAACCTGAGCTATGTGAAGATTTCAGCAGTGGTGGCCCTAATTCTCATATGCTCAGAACCTACTGTGCACCCACAGGCAAGTTTCAGTTTGACTCATTCCTCGGGTTTACTGGATTTGGAAATGGAACTGGGATCTCTATATGAGCATTTTGTTGTAGATTTTAGTTCAGAGATTGCACTTTTTTAAAAAGAAAGCAACTGTTTTGTTGTGCCATCTATGCATAGGAATAAAAGATAAGGAGCAGAGGAAAGCACTCAGATACAAGACCTCGTACAATTAATGGTCATAAGGCCTAGGATGATTTTGTTGCAGGGGAGATGGTCACTTCTGACTTGCACCTAGGCTTGCTGCAGTCCAGGTACCTGCTCTGAGTAGAAACATGGTCATGCAGAATCACTCCAGATCTAGTTCATGGTGCCAGTTTAGGGCAGGATCTTCATGGTTCCTTGCTGGAACTGACAAGAAAAGGCATATGGCCCTATACAGCAACATCAGCAAGTAAGTGTGGTGATGTAGCACAGCTGATTCTATACCATCAAGCAGGAAGCTTTTCCCTTCCAAAATAAAATGCATTCATAATGGACAGAAAGGCCAAGTCAACATCGGGTTTAATAGGCTGCTGGAATTGGGCAGGTGGGCTGTCAAACTCGAAAGTTAGATCTGAAGCTTTCATTTGCATTTATGAGTTTACACAAATCTGCTTGGAAAATACCACTTTGTCATCTCCAAAAAGGTTTCAGATATAAAGTACTCAGACTCATCAGAAAAAAAATGTCCTGAAATAGAAATGGCACCTCATGTTCTTTAGCAATATAGGATCTTAAGGAGAATACAGGAGCCAAAAAAATGCAGCCTCAAATTCTGACCCATTATGACCATATTTATGGGGAACATTTAAATAATCTGAACTGTTTTCCCTACATTACTACTAATGACTGTACCTTATGACTGGTGATATCTCATCTTCATTAAACACTGAACTTGAATATTAGAGTTGGGCTTGAGGCTTTTCTTTTTAGCTTTTGTATCAATTGGCCAGATGCAGATCAAGCACAGAGCCATCGCCCGCAGCAACAAGGGAATGGGGAAAGAAAAGCTGATAGGAGGATTTTGCCTCCCAGTGGAAAGCCACAGATCTGCCATTTTCAGAGCTCCTGGTAACTGGTGTAACTGGGAGAGGTGGCATGTGGTATGGGAACTGCAGCATTTACCAGCTTGTCATTGGAAACTGAAGACGATGAATGGATAAGAATGATAAAATGCACAATTTCACTTTATTTTGTGTAACATCTTTCACACAAAACTTTCCACTCAGAGTGATAACAGCCAGATAGAATTATGGTGAAAAATAAAAGCAGAGTTGCAGAGAAATTATGACTTCTTAAAAAGAGTAAACTGTCACTGAAAAATCTCACTTTCTATTTGAAAGATAAAATCTCTGCATGGTGCAGCCATTTTTGCTTCTTCTGGCATAAGATTTGCGTGACTCACAGGCAGCAGCATGTTGAGGACCTAGAAATACATAATACAAGAGCAGATGCTGGATGCTGGCCGCTGGCTGGGGAATTCCCATACCATCTTTGAAATGATGATCCTGTTTGATGGGGCAACACACAGAGCACGAGGCAATTGCGCATGATGTTGCTCCCCTAGGTGAGGTTATTAATTTGAAGGGTGAGAGACAGTGTGAAGGCTGCTAAACACCTACTATTGTAGCAGTCAATCCCAGCTGGTGAGGATGAGTGATGTAATGGATCAAGCAGGAGGAGAAAGTTTTCAAATGGGAGGGTGTAAAATTTGAAAGGCTGCACGTAGGAATGAAGAGTAGCAGTCCTAATTCGAGTACGCAGGCAGCTCAGCAGATGGCCCAGCAGATGAGTTGCTATGCACCATGGTATGTGTGAGAACAGGGGAGTAATGGTGAGGCTCCACGCAGAAACGTAGCCCTGCCCTTTGCACAGTATGCGGTAAGATCAGATGCCATCTTCTGTACCCCAACTGGGCCTTCCGCCCCCCATCAGGGCACTTTGTTGGCTTGCACACTGAGCTTTCTACAACAGTATTTCATACTGCTGTTCTGCATTACAGCAATTTCCTCCCCGGTGCTTTGCCTTCCACCTCCAAACAGAGCAAGAGCCATGCCCAGAAGTGCAGGTCCTTGCCAGTCGCACTAACAGTGACGTTACATTGCTAACTTCTCCTCCTGCCTTGGGCTGCAGCTCTCAGGCTGAGCTGGCATGTCTCTCAGGGTGGAAAATATCCCACTTTGGGCCATAGAACAGTCTCACTGGGATGTTTTGGGGTTATTTCCTACAACTCCAGTTCCTCCAGCAGTGAAGCACAGTGGCTGGAGAGAATTCATCTGCATCCTATGTGACTTCCACCTTCTCTAATTGCAGCTCTTTGGGAATTTTAGAGGAAAAGTTCAGAAAATCTCTCAAACTCCATTCTTTGTTTAAGAACTGACCAGTTTGCATCCGACTTTCTCCAGCGGATCTGTTTTCGCTGCTTACTGTTTGTGAGACTTTGGGGCTCCGTTTGCAAATCATCTATGCACTTATAGCTAGATCCTGCAAAAAGCATCTTTGCCACGAATAGCAGCCATTGCCACCTCACAGTCACATTGCACTGCCACTCAACATAACAGTGTTAGGAGCTTTGTTTGTTCTAGTGGTTTTCTAACAAACCTCTGCTAATCCAGAGCAATGTATTCATATGGGAAATTCCAATAATCCGTGTTTTGTGATACAGCAAAAATCTGTCTCACTAACCAGTTTACGTGTAACATTGATGAAATGAGTACCACTACGTTGTTTCAAGAAGCTCCATTTCCAACGCAATCTACAGGAAAATGACATAGGTGTATAATGATGCATGAAATAAAATCACTATAATTCTGATAAACATCTCAGATGCTCTTGGGATGTGTGATATCTTTTTCCTTTACCTTGAACTGCTTCTGAAGCAACGTAAGCTAAACTGGGACCAATGTTCTTTTTTCCAGTACCAGTGTGTTCCCGTGGCATCCTTATGCCAGCAGATCCACAGCAGCTCAGCTACGCTAGTAAAACTGTGGACAAGCCCTTAGATTCAAGCAGCAAAGACATGAGCAGTGGTAATCCCTGCTTTCCCACATGCTATCCTGTCAGATTCCATTTACCATCTTGCAGTCTTAAGAGCACAGTTCAGGTTTTGTGTCTCCTTCACCCTTAGTATATTTACTTGAATTGCAAAAAGAGATTCTTTAATCCCTGCTGGTTTTGTTGTGGTCCCCTGGAGCCAGCACCAAGACTACCGAACGCACCGAGCTCATCCAAGGGTAAATTCTCATTTCCGTTGTGGGTTGGCTAGTCTTTGGGATGGCAGTAATTCTGTGAGCCCCCAGTGAAGGTTATTTGGACCACGTGGTGAACTAGGATACATGGTTGAGGATATTTCACTATTGGACTTTTAAAGTGTGTTTAGCAAGGAGAATGTTCTGATCTTCCATAATTAAATTCTGCGTGTCCAGCAGCCAAACAACAACAAAAAATCCAGGTCTATATTCACTGTAAAATAAAACTCTCTGGAGTGTCCCTCAGCATAAGGAATACGAGTCAAAGTGGAAGGTTTTATGTTAGTAAAGGAAAAATTAAACATCATCATCTGTCTTTTTGTAAAGAAGCAGAAGGATGTTAAAAACTGTTATGCTGGCTCACATTTTTTCTACATAAATGAATTTTTGAGGCATCATACATGGTTACAGTAAAGCAGTTAAATAGGAAATAGTGAAATCCACTATGATTTCTACATAACTTTTTATTTCATAACATATTTGTGCAATAGAGTAGTCAGAATGCAATAATCAAACTATGTTTTTTCCATGCTTGAACATTAGTGGCCATCTGGAAAATTACACACTACCTGTATTCAGTGAATTGGCTGAGCAAGGGTGTTACCTGCAAGGAAAATAAAATTAGTTTTATGTGTTTGGGTAAGTTAGCTTTTTCCAGGAAGAAACATAAAGAGAACCAAACAAATTTGTCACCATTCCTCTTTGGAAATGGGGTCAGTTGGCACCAGGGTGCTAGCGCTGCCCACGGACCCAGGCCGCAGCCACCTGACTTGTTGGGGGACTGTCCTCACACAGGAGTCATGACAACAGTCCTGATGTGTTTCTGGTAAAGTCACTGGAGGAGCCTCCAGAGCAACAAAGAAAAATGCCAAAGTGTCAGAAAAAAAGTTAACCTTTTGTAGGAAGATCCTGTAGGAAGCATTGACCACTTCTGGCAAGGACTCTGCCATTGCTAATATCCTTTCTGCCTGCAGCACCTACTATTGTAGCATGGCAATTTATTTGAAAAACTTTGGCTGAAACGGCTAGTTATCACTCTGCTCGTGCAGGGTGTTGCCTCTTCTCTTCCTGGTAAAAACACTGAGCTGCAGACAGGGTCTGTTCTGGGAATGGGCTACAGGCGCTCTCCTTAGTCAGCAAATACCAGAGCCCCGGGGCAGGGAGCCCACAACAGGGAACGGGGGGGGGGGTGGGGGGTGGGGGGGGTGGGGGTGGGGGGGCAGGGACACACACGTCCAGTGCCAGTTGGTAATCCAGTTATTAAAGATAAGTGTTGACTTGATGAACTTCTGACCAAAACCTGTTATGTCAGAGGGGGACTCTTCTAATACTCAGCTCCTAAGGTTGAGGTATAACTGTGATAGGGCTGGGGACATCTCACCTGAGTGGAAAGAAGAGCTGAGTTATCCAGACAGTCATCTAACTACACGAGGTCTTGGCAGCTTTGACCTGTTCTTTTGAAACTCATGTCTGTCTATGCTATATATTTGGCTTACTATTATTCCTGGATTTGCTTAGCTTTTTGGTGAAAATGTCATTAATTACTGATTTATTTCAGTGGAATAAGAAGGAGTCCAACTGTGTATGCATAGTGTATTTAGGGGTTTCAATGCTTAGCTTATAATTGCTCTTCCCTGAATAAGATGCTGTTGGGAAAATTCTTAGTTTCACAGTGTCAAGCCATTAATTAATCAAGGACCAAACCAGAAGCACAGCACTGTGGAGAAGATTCTTAGGTATCGAAAGTCACTGATAGTAAAGCTCTGTGGAAGCAGTGCCTGGCTGCGGTTGGGGAACTTGTCTCCCAGTTACACATTCCCCTGGCTGCGAATCCAATGCTGCTACTTTTTCCCTGTGCAAAGACGAGGCACAGCCACTGGATGAGTCATGGATCTGTGCTCAGCTGTGTCTGACACATGGAACTCTGGAGCAGGACAGAGGTAGCAGCTTTGTAGTGTGGGACTGCAAGGCACACACACATAAAAAAAAAGTCTTACACTCAGTGCAGCCCAAACCTTGAAGGTCTCTTTAGAGACCTTTGGCTGTGCTGCTTTTGACTCTACCCAGCCAGCCCCACCTCTCCCATATTCTTCCTTCTGGTGTTTTTAATGGCTAACCCTCATCATCCATACAGGTGCTTCCCTGACCTCTTTGGGTGGCTGTGACCTGTGCTAGCCCACCTAAAAGCAAAGTAGCCACAGGCACTGGGAGTGGCAAACAAACAGAAGGATCTCTCATTGCTGTTTCTCTTCCTTGAACTGCAGGTTGTTTAATCACATGTTGCAAAACAGATTGTGGAGTGGGGTCGTTTTGCCTTTCAGCAGGGCTGTGGTGCTGGAACTGTAGAGGAGCAGAGCTGCTTGTCTCAGAAGGTGTTTCTAACACAGAGCATGTGACATCTATCACATAACACCATGACAAAACCGTGCTTCTAACACAGAGCTCAAGCAATTTGTGAAGTGAAATTAGTCAGAGGTATATGTAATGCTCTTTGATTTAAATGTGGATTAGAAAGTATGTACAGTAACAGTCCATTTCTAAAGACATTGATTCTTTACAGCAAAAGAATGAAAGTGAAAATATCCTGAAGAACAATAAAACAAAGAGTACTGTAGTTCGGCTCTGAAAAAATACCAAAGTTTTGCATTGGGTGCAAGAAGTGCTATGGGGAAGGTGCATGGGATTATTTTAGTGCTTCATTCATCTTCTGTTGTATGTTATGGGTCTGATTTGCACCTGATTTTGCACTCAAGAAAATCCTGAGTTCCTCTTTTAGCTGTCAAATAGGAATGAACATAGAATCAGCCATGGAGAAGGAGTCTTAGATTAAGCAAATGTGAGGTCCTAATCTAGCTCTCTTTCAAGGCAGTTAGATTATTCTGCTTGATTTTTAGTAAGGATTGAAATAAACTATAATGGAGAGGAGACTCAGGTTACAGGGGCAAAATTAGCATTCAGAGAGATGGAAAAAGATGTCCTATGGCATATTTAAAATACCAGCAGGATAGTCTTCTACTGGATTTATTGAAAGATGAGTACCCAAATATCCCCAAATTCCTAGATAGGCTTAAAACTGTCTTCATTTTTTTCAGTAAATCATTGTGTAAATTATGTATATTGTAACTTCATGACAGTAGCAGTGTAATAATATTAGTAACTACTGTCATTCTCAACTTTTGTTAAGTAATAAGAAAGTCACAGAATAAAATATAAACATATGTGATGGGCTTAAAAAAATAAATTCAAACAATCAGTAAGACCAGAAGCTCTGTAAGTGCCAAATTATTGTTGCAGAAGTATTCTTTTTATCTATGGGTCATGATTTCCAAGAAATGAGTGAAAAATGTAAACACTTCCAAGCATTTGTCCCTTTGGGCACAGAGTGTATTAAACAACAACAACAAAAAATACTTCATGGACAGAAAAGAATTGTTGGCCAGAGCATTTTAGTCAAATGCCAACAACGCCTGACTTGATGAACAAGCAAGAGAAAAACTTGGAAATGTTTTTATCACCTGATTCATGGAAATTCTCCATTCACCTGAGTTTTAAAATGAAGCCTCCTTCAAGTTCAAGGAAACAAACTGGAAATGTTTTTCTGTAGTAGAATTCAAAGCAGGAGGTGGTTGTGGTAATTACTGGCAAGCAAATAGTAAATACTCTCAGAGGTGAAAACCACAGAGCTGGAAATCATGCCTCTGCTAAGCTGGGTCAGATTCCATGCTTGATTACACTGCATGAATAAATTCTTGAAAATTATTATTTCAGAAGTGAAAAAATAATCTGAATTCTTACTTTTGCAAAGCGGGGCAGAAATATGTGGAAGAGCATGGCATCATTAGTTTGCTGCATTATTGGTTTAGAGGTGCCCTTTTGAGTCATACAGGTACAAATATCCCATTGCTCCCAGGCTAATTGTAAGATTTCTAAGATCATACAAGTTATTTAAGCATCTAAATCCATTTTGTTTCCTGTGTCAGCTCTTTGTTGTTGGTTTGATCCCACAATAAAAAGTCAATCAGTATATTAAGTATAGGCTGAGAATCCATGCTGATGGGGTGAATGAAAATTGGCAGCATCCAAGTCTTTTGTTGATCTGAACATTAAATAACGGCATTAGGACTGTTTCATCTAGAACAAGAATCACATTGGTATCCCATAAAAATCACTACGGTTGCTCTTTCTCTTTCAAATCTCTCTAAACCCAGCTGAGCAAATATTGTAACTTTTGGAGCTGCCGGCTGGCAATAGCAATGCTTTGTGTTTCACCTCAAGTCTTCATCAGTCCAACTTCTGCTCTGCACACAGCTATGGCTGTGCCACAGGAAGGATCAAAATCAGAGCAAAATTCTTCGAGTTGTATCTGGTATAGACCAAGACCATCAGAAACCACAAATTTCAGGCAGTGTAAAGTGCAAGACCAGAAAGTGGCCAAGGCATTTCTGTCTGTTGCAATCCTTCAAATTTCCCCAACCAAATACAGTTTGCTGGGCAAGGGGTTGTGTTGTAAAAATCTCCTTTGTCTTCTTTGGAAGCTTTTTCAGTTTTCCTCCACATCTTACAGTCAATCCATCAGCTCTCTGGAAAGACTAGTTTTCAGCCTACTTCCATGGTCTGAGACCTTACATTGTATTGCTTATCTTTATCGTGCACAGTATGCATGGTTTTTGTATGTGTCTGATTATTCTTGTAACCTGCTGAAATCAGAAAAGGAATTTTTCCCCTTGTTTCACTAAGGCCAGGATGCCATTCATCGTCTTCCTGTGTGATACTGTTTTCTCTGTTTATTGTCTTCCCTCTAAAACAAAGTCTTTAGGAACAGAAGAGGCACTTCCCTTGGCATACCCCTGGGAAACAGCTCCCTGGTATTTTGTGATGGCTTCTAACAAAAACATCAAGGTACAGCATCACTGTATGATTCTTCCTTGGCTTTGTAACCTATTAAAAAAAAAAAATCTACTTAGGAAAGGCTTTTCTATCTGCAGAAGGATTAGATCAATCATTATACTTTCTCATGGGTTCATGCGTATGTTCGTCTTTTCCCGTATCTCTCAGCCTGTCTTTTAAAAGCCTCCTAAAAACATCAGCACCACATTCATGTGTCCTTGAACGGCCCACACCTATGCTACAGCCACGCTTACTCTTTGGCTCAAAAACATCCATAAACTTATATTTTAGAATCCACTTACTTCTGGCCTATTTAGCAATGTGTGCTTTTGTAACACAAATCTTTGTCCTGACCAGGGGGTGTTTTACCTCCCAATTGGCTTCATTTGAATCTAGCAGTTAGATTTAACATTTTAGTAACTGCATCAGCAACACAAAACCCGGTTGGGTTACTGACTGTGCCATACATGTTACTTTTTACACTGCATCCTAACGAGTCACATTTACAAACTGCTTCTCTGAAAAACATGGTAAGAAAGAGTCATAAGTGAAGGAGAAGAGTAGGAGTAATTCCGCATTCAGATCTAAATTTGTTTCAAGTGTGGGATGAAGCTTAAAATAAGAAAAGATAATAGTTGGGGTTCTGTTGTTTCTTTCCACCTTTTTGAAAAGTCATTTTTGATCATACTCTTTACCTCTTTAAAAATGTAAACTCAAGTGATGGACCTTTGCTAAAGTGTTTCATGAGTTAAAATTAACCTTGAAAGTTGGCAGGAGGTGTTACTTGCTTGGCATTTATTTCTACTAATGTTTTTCATATCTGACCAGAAATAGGTAGCATGCAAATGTCTCTCTGTGGTTTAAACAAATAAGCCATGAAGTCTAAAAAAGGAAAGCAGTTACTGCTTTCTGTGTACAACTACTGCTTTCAGATGTCTTTTTTGTAGCTGCTAATGCTTGTGACTATGGCCCCATTTTTACTCAAAAAATATTCTGTGTTGTTCGGGTAGGAGGGATCAGAGGAAGGGATTTTACTAGTTTGGTTTTCTCCTGTGAGGGAACGCAGGCAGTATCCCTCCCTGGAATTCAGCTAGGACCTGGGGGGTGGCATGACGATGAACCGTGTCTTTCCCTACAGAATGTGAAAGTTTTGTTAATCAAAATGTTAGTTAATCTACAGTAGAAAGCTGTAAAAGTTCCAGACGCGGTGCCCATCCCCAGATGCCCCTGACAATACCCATGGTTTTACACACATCCTCTCAATGCGCTGTTCTCTGCACTGCTGTGTGTAACACCCAGACACCAAGGGCAACACCTTAAAAGAAAAACTGTCCTCTCATTCAGGGCCACCCTTTTGGGGTATCATTTGCAAGAATTATTTCAGCCTTTGCAGGACAGAATTTCTCTCCTCCTTGCAACTCTGGCTTCAAGTCTGTAGGCAGCATTTTGCATTGGTATGTTTTAATGAAAGCCAGAAGAAAACAATAACTTCATTATGTTTTGCGTTTTCCTCTTTAGTGTATTAGTTTATTTTTGTCAACTTTGAGCTTTTGGATTTAATTTAGCTTAGATCATTTTTAGTTAAGATGAGGCACATGGCTTTAGTGAGCTGTGAGCTCTCACCAAGTTAGCTTTGCTGCTCCTGTTAGACATTTTCTTGGTCCTCGCTCTGCTGGAAGGTTTGATGCTTCCAGACTGGTGTTTTACTCTCATGGTTTATTAGTGAATATTAGTGAATATCTACTGTATTTTGATCTATTTTATTTACTGATACATACTTCATAGACCTCTAGTTTAGCAAAATTGGTTTTATAGAGAATAAGTAAAAGAGAAACACAACTGAAGGATCAATGACCATTGTCTTTGTTTAAAGTATATATTATCCTCTATATTCAGAATTGTTAGGCATTCTTTGCACTTCTACAGGTCGCCAGAGATTGGGCCAGTCATTTGTATAATTAAGAGTTAAGCATTCTAAAGTTCAAAGCACTTTGTTCTTCATTTGTGATTAATCCGGTTTCTCACATTGCACTTCAGCCTTCAGTTTACATACTTGGAAAGTGTTTGGTTGCTGAGCTGCCTTTCTTTATAGTATTGTAAAAAAATCAAAAATCTAAATGTGACTTTTTTTAGAGAGGGAGAAAAGTTGGAGAAACCCATTGTGCTGAAGCAGCAACACAATGCAATCTTGCATATGCAAATGTATTTTGGTTAAAGTTTTTCAGTCACAAGGTAATTAATCCAACTGCATTCTGGCATCTTCTAGAAGAGCCTACCCCTTCCAACTCGAAGTTTCTACTTACTGACACAGCCGATACTGAACTGACTGCTGCTGCTGGCATAGGAAGACTGAAAGTGTAAAGGAGATCTAGAGCTTGAAAAAATCTTTCTCGTAACTTAAGAAAATAATAGTAAGAAACTCTATAAAGAGCCGGCTGAAACATATGGATTGTGAATGAACAGAAGAAGAAAGATCAGTTCACAACATTCATACAGTCCATTAGCCTCAAGTGGATGTACAAAGCCTATCTGAGCTTATCCTGGTTGGGGGCTCCCTAATTTCAAGGGAGCCATGCAGAGCCCACCCCTCAGCTAGCATCTTCTATGAAAGGGGTGAGCACCTAACCGCACCTGTGCTGAGCTTGTTTGCTGGAGCATCTTATAGATAGCTGGGAAATATACTGCCTTGTTGTCCAGACCTAAATTCCGTTTCATCAGTATAGGTAAAAAATGAGTGTGTGATTCAGAGTTTGGCTTCAGCTGACCCATGGGTTGAGTTCTTGCTGTTTGTTGTTGTAATTTCTATAGTTACACTGGAAGCACTCTGGGCATTTAGGTATTTTGGCTGCCGAAACTCAGAAATAACTAGTTGGAATAAAAGTGTTAATAGTCTGATGGCTGTGTGTGAGTCATAGACACAGTGGCCTTTGAGACAAAAGAGAGATTGCTCCGAGTACAGCAGTGGAGAAAGCCCTTCCTCTGTGCAGCCTTACATGCTCAGTGCAGGTCAAACTTAAACTTCCTTACTCAGAGCACAAACAGCTCTTCTATTTATACAGTCCGAGCTCCCGTATCCCAAGATCCCTGTGTCACAGAATCATAGAATCGCAGAACCATTTAGGCTGGAGAGGACCTTTAAGATGATCCAACTGTTAACCTAACGCTGCCAAGTCCACCATTAAATCATGTCCCTAAATACCACATCTACACATCTTTTGAATACCTCCAGGAATGGTGACTCAGCCACTTCCACAGAAATATTTAAGGGATCGTTGCGAGGCTTGCAGAAGCAAAGCCTGCCTGGCTCTCACTGCTGAACCCCAGGGAGACTTCTTCCCGGGCAGCTCCTGGACAGGGAGAGGTTAATTGTGCCTGCTGGTTTTGCATGGCTCACTTGCAAATCAAAATTAATGTACATCCAACGTTCAACACCCAAGAAGATTTACACGTACCTCTCATGCACACGTTTACTTATGGTACTTACTTGTCCCTCCATGGCGCATGGCTTTTGCATTAGAAGAGGAAGTGTCCTCTCAGTTTCATACTATACACAATGTGTATGTTTCAAATTTATACTGTGAAATGGCATTTTTCAGAAAGAAAACCTTCACTGTCTTTGAACTGAGAAGATGTTAGATAGAAGCACATCACTTAGTTGGAGTCAAGACTCTCACTTCATCTTGCCAGGCACTGCTCAGACTTCGGGCAGCGAAAATGGCAGGGAAAACTTGGACCGTAGGCCCCAAAAATGCAGGCTCAATTCCTTTAAGTATTTTACTTTAAATGAGGTTAAGGATTATTCCTGAGCTTGCTGTGAAGCGTGTGCGTGAGTACATTCTTGAACGGGGATCTAAACTTGAAGGGCAAATGATTTGGTTGTAAATTATTTGGCTTTTTTTGGTACCCTCGGGAAACAGCCTGCAACAGCAGAGTTTCTGTCAGGTTGAATTTTGGAGGTTAAATACCGCACTTTATCCTTTTGGACTAGAGAGCCTGGGTCTTTCCTAATTGTGCTAACCATGCTGAAGTCTCAGGATCAAAGTGCTCTAAGGTGTTCCGTTTGCTCTGTGCTCTAACAGCCCTTATCTCACATCACTTTTTGTGGGATTCAGTTAGCAAAACCAGTGACTGTGAACTTCACACTTCTGCTTACAGCTCCTGCCACGATCATTGCTCTGTAGACAGAGCAGATCATGTTGAGTTTCATTGTCAGTGTGAAGACACAATACCAGGGGCTGTGGCATTACAGCGGCACGGCTTCCTGCTCTGCGGGCAAGCCTGGAACTAGGTCAAACAACAAAAGCAAGTTCTAGTTGAAGTATAAGAAGACACATATCTTAAGGAATGGGGCAGGGGGCTCTCAGCCCTGTCACCAACCTGCAGGCCATTTTTTGCAAAGAATTCCAGGAACTTCATGAGAATGCACATAGAAATTCAGGATAATCTAATCTTTTTGCTGACATGAAATTTGTCTGTTACCATGAAAGCATCTTGATGCAGAAGGACTGCACAGTGCCATGGTGTGGGATACCTGTCTAGGTTTGTGTCAGAGGCCCAAGAGCTCTGGACGGAAAAATAAACAAACCCTGGGGTGCTTTGTGATGAGGAGCAAAACCATGCAGAAAAAGGACTGAAGCCTTAAGCGAGTCTCTGTGTTTTTCTGTTATAGCAGAGAAACAGCCTGAGTCTACAGGGAGCTTAGCTGCAGTGTTTTGCATCTTTTTTTGGTGGTGTTTATTTTAGGGATTTGTTGTTGGTTGTGGTACGGTAAGACTGCTTTCACACCTACACACTGAATTATGGTATGCCTAGATAGACACCTTCATCGCTGGCCTGCTTTACACTTGCTCACTGAAGTGTGAACTGTTACATATATACCATGGCCTGGTCTTTTTAATGCTAAAGCGATATCAGGCATATTTGCATATTTGTTCTTAAAAAAAATTTCTAGGTATGTCCGAATTGTAACTGTAGTCACTAGCTTAGAGTCTGCTAACAGTGAGAGCAGGGGGAAAACCCATGTGCATGAGAAGCTCAAAAGAATCTGTTAACATGCTTTATTCTCATGATCTTTGTGGAGTTGTATGGTGGCTTTCTTACTGTACAGCAAGCAAAATCGTTTGGTTGAATTGTTGGAATGAAGGAGCAGTGAGAAAGATTCGGATATCTTTTAAACCGTGGGTGAGCAGATGCTCCATGCTGTGATGGTCCAGTACTGCGTTTTTGATGCATGTGATTGAGGGTAGAAAAAAAGCATTGCATGCAACACCATTGATTGTATGCTACAAGTTTTTTTTCAATCTGGGAGTGCTAGTAGTTTTATTTTTAATTTCAACAGAGTACTAATAGTTTTGTTTTTAATTTCAGTGGCTCCCCTTATGATACTTCTCCAAACTAGTCTGATCACCTTGAGGAAGTTTTCCTATATAGAGCATTAATTCACACAGAGCAGTGATATCACTGATTTTTATAATAATTTAAATGACAAGGTAGAAATCTTTGAATTAAATTATAATTTCTTAATCTCATTTTTTTCCACAGATGCTTTTTCATTTATGTCCTTGAAATACACTTTTACTAGTTGCTATGTAATGAATTACCACTAAATGGCGTTTTTAGAATAAAAGTGACACTTATTTTTGCTAACGGGGATACTGTATATCCATCCATAAATATCTAGGCATTTGTGTAGCTTAATATACAATTACTCATGTTCTTTATGTTAAAATTTTTCAGTTAAAGAGATACCATTCTGGAAAGCTTTCTTTCCCCAGCAGGGATTATTTTATGTGATTTGAAACAAGCTGCATTTGAATGGAACTGGAATTCAGTAAAAATGCACAAAAACATTTTTAAAGTTTTTTAAAAGATTTAGAATTAATAAATTATGTGAAATTACCTACATATAAACTACGTGGGTTTTTCTGTTAAATTTTTGACCCTATTTTGATTGCAGTTCTTTTTTTTTTTTTTTTTTTTTAAAAAAAACATATTCAAACACAAAATTCCAGTTTCTTTGGCAGTACCTGTTTAGAAAGCAGTAAGTGAGATTTAATTAGAAGTCAGAACTTTAATACAAACTGATAAATTGCACAGTCCAGTACCAATTCCTTTGGCTGTTTGAGAACTGCTGTGCACTGAAGCTCAAAGGTGTGATGGTACCCTTCTTACCAAATTATACAATTTTAAAACTGTATATTTTATACATTATTATAATGTATAATGTATAAATCATATATATATATAATTTAAATATATAGACCATATTATAAATCACGTATGCTGATACATATCAATAACACGCCTGGATTCCCTTGAAGCTGAAAACCTGTGAACAGTGTCTGTGCATAGAAGTGTTAAGTATGTTGAACTTGGGTGTTATTTACAGCAGAAATGTGACTTGGCTTTGGGACAGCTTTGCTTTTGCTGGGCAGGAAGAGCTGAATCGTTTATTTCTTAGCCACTATGAAACACACTCACGATCAGAAACAGCACAGACAGAACCACCAGCTGCAGAGGTGGAGAAAGCTGTTGTCCTGGTCCTGTCCGAGCAGGGCAAGCTGATACCAGCAGCAAATACCTGCTGATAGCCAAGCAGGGAGGAGGCAGGGCTTGTAGCTGGGCTGGCCTGGACACCCCCTGAGTATCCCCCAGTGCCAGGGGATCGCCAGCTGGCACTGCTTGAAGTTTGGTGTCCAGAAGAGTACAAAATTACCTTTTTCAGCCAAGGGTCCTGCCCACCAGGTGATACATGTTCAGTTGTTCAAAGCGGTGTTAGTAAAGGCCAAGATCATTCCTACTCCAAATTTTAAGTCAGAAGCAGCCAGTCTGTGGGTGAGTCACACAGGAATACACCAGCACACATGACTTCTATGTAGTGACTTTGCCTACTGGTGAGTAAAATACAAGAAACAATTAAAAGCTTGCTTTGAAAAGTCTTTGTTTGAAGTACGTTTCCTTAATTCTTTGGGAGCTCCCAACAGATCTGCCGAATGGCAAGGGACCATCTAGGTTGGGTCTTAGCTTGCCTTTACCAGCAGTGGCACCGTGTGTCAGAGCTGGTGTGTGGAAGGACAGTAATGACAGCTCAAGTGCCAAACCATCATGTAAAAGCTTTATCTAGGGCTTAAGATGGAGCCTGTCCCGGTTGCGCAGGCTGGCGCTTATTTACCTGGGAGCAACTGGAACCATTGCAAGTGCCATTACAAATTCCAGTGTACTAGCTGTGATTGTAAACTCCTTGGATCAAAACCCATCTTTTTGGGGGTTTAATATTTTTGTCTAGTGCAACAGAGTCATCGATGAAGGCCATCAAGGAGTATTACAACATCGTGTCTGCATCTAACCCTTTTTTGGATTCCCAGGGATGCACAGGTTTGTCAGACTGTAGGTATTATCTTCTTTCATGGTTGGCAAGAGTGCAATCCAGTGCCTTTCTCCAGGTGTCCTCCCACCCCAGCCAGTGCCAGAGCTATCAGCTTAGCAAAGGTGATGCGGCTTCTTCTGTCTTCAGCCACTTGTGCTGAAAACATCTGACCTGGCAATGTCACTTTTAAAGGCTGCTAAAGTCAGCTAAAGATGTAACGAAAAAGATACAGAAGACTGTTAAAGATGCAGGGAAAGCAGAGCAGTCCTCCCTCACCTCAGCCTCAGCGTCTGCCCAGCATCACTGACTGTGGTGGCTGCAGAGGCAGAGGAAAGCTGGAGGAGGAGGAGGAGGGGGAAGCTTACACAACTATTACTTGCTCTCATCATCCCAAAGGACCAATTTTCAGACCATTACCTACTTTCCCACACATGCAGACACACACACTTCACTGATCTGGAGAGGACTTATAAGTTAGCATCTGAGAAATAATTATCAGTATGCAGACACCATTTGCTTTAGGGGTTGCTAGTTGTTCTCCAGGAATGGCTAATGCCGAAACCCAGAAGCAGCCTGGGCCCAGTTGTCCTACTGGAGAAAATGTATGGTGCTATCAGCTTATTTTTCTCTAAGGCACATGTGGTGTCTCTGGGATCTTTTAAATCTGTCTTCGGATTAGTCACAGAGCAGAGGCTTTCTCCGTTCTTAAGCCAGCCCGACAGACACAGCTATCTAGCGAGCCAGACTAGCCCTCTCCAGCACAATCGCAGGAAGTTATTCCAAGCCTCAGACAAATCCCATTTCTATCTCTGGAAGAGTAAAAGGTCAAAAAACACCAGGCTGTAGCTCTGCCAGCAATAGCAGCCCCAGCGGTTGCAGCATCGTGGCGGGGCTGTGCGGAGTGGAGCACAGGCGCAGGGCTGCCTCCCGCCATGGCTCTGCCCTCCTGCAGACATGGTGGCTCCTGCCCACGCGTCTCCAGGAGGAGGTGGAGGTGCATGCGGCTCGGAAAGGCCTTCACAGGCCACGTCATTCCACAGGCAACCCTGGGAGAGGGGCAAAGGAAAGCGTAACTACCAGGTTACCAAAGCAGACTTTCCCTGCGAGTCAGCGGAGCCCTCTGGTCCCGGCTACCGTATTACTGTTGGCATCCAGCCACATCCCCATCCTCTCCCAGCCATAGGCAGCTTAATTAGCACAAGTCTTGATTAGCTCTTGCCCTCTGCTTGCAGTGTACTAGCAAAACAGGAGCCTTCAAGGGCTCTCTGCAGTTCTTTAGCAGCAACCAGGTGCCTCCAAGGGCCAGCTCTCCGAGCTGCCCTGGCCTGGCCATGCCTGCCACGCAGTGCTTTGGACGCTTTGCTGTTGCAGTGGCAGTGCCTGCAATCAAAGCAGGGACATGAGGCATTCCCTTTCATCATTCCTCGCTGTTCTCTTAGGATTTCAGTAATGGCCTCTTCCCTCCTGTTGCTTTGCTGACTTTTCTGTTTGGCTATAGCAAAGAAGATACCTCATAACAACGCATACAATGGCCAGCCCACGGCCTGATGATTCAGAGCGTGATGGGGCTACTCCACCCACAGTAAAAACTTCGGTGTGATTTGGAGAAACCCTTGCCTGAGGTGCTGGGAGGACTGCCATACCGGCCATGCCTCCCTCATCCCAGGGCAGGGGTTTGCTTTCAGCACTCTGCCAGTTGTGGTGACGTGAAACACTGCAGATGGAGCTGCTCCTCACCGAGGCTTTTCCTGCTGAGCTGAAAAGTCCAGTCCTTTGCATGATCTCTGCAGTTCATTTTTTATTTGTCCTTCCTTCAGCTTTCCTGCTCCTCCCATTACTGCCCTTCCAATTTTCTTGCCCATTTGGGGGTCCCCTACTCTCTCTTTGTAGCTCTCACTTTACTTCATGTTGCTCTACTTTTGCTTTGCTCCTAGGACATAAACACCCTTGAAATGACTCCTGTTTAAACACAGCCTTCATCCCTCCTCCCATCACTACCTACAAGCACCAACAGGACTGTGATACCCACATGCTGTCACTCCTAAATTAACCAGGCAGGAATCTAAATGGCAGAACCAGGGGGGGCAAAACATTGCCTGCCAAAACAGAAGTGCATTTGAGACCTTTTAATAAAAGAGACCTAGAGCTCCTGTATGCATGTGCAGGACTACAGAGAACAGCACTTAGAAAGAGCGGTGGCTAAGGGCTGCATTGGTGCCGATACAGGTGTCAGCTGCGCTGTCCCCGCTGCTGGGGCACCTGCTGGCACCCAGGTACCTCGGCTGCCTTGGAAATATGTTTGAGTCACTTGCTGAAAAACCTTGCAGCCCTATTCCCCACCAGTGCCAGACAGCTTACTCTCCTCCAGGAATCTGTATTCTTTGTAAATAGGGCTGAACTGACGCACACGGCTCCCAACCGCCACATTTCAACTGAGGGCAGCAACAGGGAAAGTCCTATTTGTTTTTCTCTAATAGACTGAACACTGTGGGTTCAGCCCAGAGCCAAGGATGTTTCATACAGTTTCTTTGTTGTAAATCTGTCTGCCTCCACACCCTCCCTAAGACAAATGCTCTGAGCAGCAGTTTCTTTGCCAGTGCGAAGGCACTGACTGTCAAGGATCTTCACTCTTTGAAGCAAGCTGAAAGCGAATCGTTGGGCACAAACCTTCAGTTATTTAACCGTTCTGCAGCTAGGGCATCGCTGGTGGGAGGACAAGGACAATTCGGTGTTGACTGCAGTGGGAGTGCAGTGCCCTCGGCACAGGCAGGAGGGCCCTGTGGATTAACTCTGCTCACACATTCAGCTGATCAGGGAATGGTTATAGCTGTGGTTTATAGTGTATATAGTTTTTATGTGCCTGCTTTGTGGTTTGAGTAGATCTCAGTGTATAAGGCTGTCATGGCATTTCTCTTTCTCTGTCTTCACAGATCTATCCCATGGGATTAGAAACAATAAGACCCACTTAAAAACTGAAAATGAGATTACATGATTTCAAAAATCAGCAAAGGAACTCCAAGTCAGCCTGAATTTCACTTCAGCTCCTGTTCTGCAGTTCAGGTTGACAGCGTCATGTTAGCATTAGCATTAGCCACGCTTACATTCACTTCCTTCTGAAGCATATGCAAGCACTGCAGACTACGTAGTGGCCTGTATGCTTCCAGTTTTGAGGATTTATAAAGTTTGCGCTGGGTGAGCTATGGTTTTCAGACCAATTGACAAACTCTTGCTGCCAGAGGAAAGCAGAACACAGACTTTTCATGGTCATTACCAGGGTCAACAAGGGGCCCTTCACCCTGACACAGCACTTGGCCTCACCAGCTGGTTGGAGTTGCATCATCCTGGGGAGCCCTGCAGCCTCACCAGGGCTAGAGCCAGATGTGCTTCAGGTGTTCCAGATGTGCCTCAGATGCTCCCTCCATTTCAGGGTGCAGGGGGAGCAAATGTACAGATATTTACCCCAGGGCAGAAGGTGTGTAGGTGACTGTTGCACAGGGCTGGTGGCACTGCCCTGCTGTGTGCAGGGGGCTGTGACGGCATCGTCACTCACAGGCACTGAGGTGAGGTGGGGTAACAGGGAGGAAAGGGGATGGCCAAGGAGCTAGTGGAGCTCGTCATATTCCCCACTTTCTTACAGCCTTGACATAGGAGAAGGCAGCTGGATGGAGGCATGACAGGCCCCGCCAGCCTCATGCTTGTGGGACACAGCAGCCTGGGTCTGAAGGATCCCTCATTTCTTTAGCTGCAGGCACCAGAAGGGCGCGGGGAGGCACCTTTCCCTGCAGCAGCATCCCGTTTACCTCTGGGGAGCATGATGCCATGGGTTTCTCCAGTGCCAGTTCATTCAGCACCAGCAGCAGGGGGGATGGGACTTCCCCACACAGCAGCAGTCTGGTCTCGATGCCTTCTCCTCCTCCCCAGTCCTTGATGCCTCCAGGGAGCCCTGGTGGTCCCGCCCTGACTGGGGTGTGCAGTGGGGAGGCAGCCAGCAGCCCCACGCAGAAAATGATGCAGTCACAGACTGCATCCATGTCCTTACTGCTCCTTGGTGACCTCATTTTCTGGGTGTAGCTCAGAGTGCAAAAAACACAAAAAAAAAAGGGGATAGGGAAGGGAGGAGAAGAGATAGAGAAGAAGTTGCAGAAAAGCAGAAATAAATGCTGTAGTTTTGAAAATGACTGTGGAAAAACCCAGCTGGCTCATTGTCCTCACTTTTGTAACAGTAACATTGATCCTATTTCACCATCCCACAAGCACATACTCTTCTGATAGTTTTACAGTTTTAGAAAGATTAAGATCCGGATAAGCTGCACAACGCCACTGCCTTCAACTGCGTTTACCAGTTTACATTTACTAAGAATCTGGCTTTTGGTGTTTCATAGATTAGTGTGCTGACAGTTTGAAAAATGATAGAAAGGGAGCTATTACCCTTCTCCCACATTGCTCATATTTAAGATATTGCTGAGCACATTAATTGCACGTTGTTCCCAATAGATCAAGCTGAACTTTCATTTCTGAAATCTGTTTTTACTCCCAAACTGTTTCACTATTTGTGGAGTTTGGCAGAGAGTTTGACTCCTGCTGTACTTGCAAAAAATCTGCATTAGAACATACTGACAACTGGCTGAACATAACCCCAAAGAGAAGGCACCTGCTCAGGAAAGCTGGCCCATCCTTTTGCAAGCTGCAGCTGCACGGAGGAACCGGCACATTTTGGCCGTGCCTGAGGAGCCAGACAGTGTGTGGGGACAGGCTTACCAGTTCCCTCCAGCCTGGGCTGCTCTGGGGCAAGCCCCACCACTTGCATCTGTCATGACGCAGATATCACAGAAGTGTCACCATGCCATCAGTCACCCCACAGCGATGAACCACTCTGGATGTGAAATCCGTGGGGTTCTGCAGAAATGAGCTCTTTCTTCCTCTCTTTCTCTCCATCCCATCTGGTGAGCCCTTGCTGCCCTCCCTGGCACCCAGCAGCCCTCCCACGATTTTACACGCGTGGGACCTGGCCCTTCATGGCACAGGGAGGACCGTCTGGTGAGGAGCGGCCCCGCTCCTGCCCTTGCCATTCCCCGTGGCCGGCGTGGGGAAGTTTAGATATTGCACTGGCACAGGGTCAGGGTGGGCAGCAGGGAGGCCGATGTGGATGCACAGCCAGGCAGGGCAGTGCAGTGCATCACACCTTGTTGTAATGCTGCATCGAACTTGGGCTTTGTACACCACAGAGACAGCAGGACACTACCCAGTACTAGATTAGGCACATTCCTGAGCAACACCCATCTGCTGCCCACAGGCCAGCAAGTAGGAAGCTCGTTTGGGGCATCCTGAACTTGCTGCCTGGGTTGTGCACTGCTATAGCCACCTGAAAACCCAAGCTGTCCAGGCAAAGCTG
This sequence comes from Falco rusticolus, assembly GCF_015220075.1. Lineage (NCBI taxonomy): Eukaryota > Metazoa > Chordata > Aves > Falconiformes > Falconidae > Falco > Falco rusticolus. The sequence continues at coordinate 5,216,072 of NC_051200.1, read as the reverse complement.
GCGTTTGGCAAGTCCAGGGGATTTCCTAGGAAATAAATCATGGTGCACAGTTGTTTTTAGTGCTGCTGTGATCAGAGTGCGAGCCTGTAAATATGAGGACATACCAGAATTTGGAGTGTTAATGATAAAGTGTGCAATGTGCCAAATGTAATTGTTTTCCTTTTGCAGCCTGTTATATTCAGATGTTGAGGAAATGATTTAATATTTCTGAATATGTTGTGATTTCATCGTTTGATTCAGCAAGGGAAGTTTGAGAAGGCATGCAAATTAAGATAAACATTAAATATGCTGTTAGTACTTTATTTGCCATGCTAAGTTTTTTCTTATAGCAGTGCTCTACAGGGTATGACAGCCCAGGGCACATAGATGTCTTCACGTCCAGACAGAAGTTGCAGCAGTAACAGGGGCCTGAAAAAACTTAACCAGTATGTGACTTGCAATTGGAAGGACCAGTCTCAGGAGGTGAGAATAGAAAGGGCTGAGGATGAGTGATACAGCTGAAGACCCAGGCGCAGTCTTGAGGCCACTGGGTTCGTGCCCTGGTGCTCATTCCCAGCTCTGTCAGAGCGCTGAGCTCCACGGGCTGGTGTGAAGTAGGCAGAGAACAAAACAATACACTGAGAAAAAAAGCGCAGGTCTGCAGAATTTCACAGGCAGCATTGCCTTCACACAGCAGAGCGGTGAAATGCACAATTATCTCCTAAGCATGGGAAGTTTACATGATGAATGTTTGGATACATGAGCTGACTTTAACCAGCTGACTTTGTGAAATGCACCTAAAACGTGAAGGAAAGCGGAGCTCGCACGGTGTTATTTCTTCAAACCTTTAGCCCTAAACCCCCTGTTTTCTTGGATGAGACGCGGGGCACAATGGCAACAAAAAACAATTCTGAAAATTCAAGAGAGAATTCTTAAGCAAACAAAAGAAGACCTGGCACAGGGAGCATTGTTTATAGTTTTCGTAACATTTATGTATTTTAAAATAAAAAATGACAGGCAGTGGATGCTGTATATTATGACCCATATGAGTGATGACCACTTTTCCACAAACTAAGGAGAATGAAAAAATAATTCAAAAAATGTTTAAAAAACAGCTCAGCCTCCTGTGAAGTGTAAAGCACAGATTAATTTAGGACAGCTTTTAAAGAAGAAAACCCAGTTTTGGAAACGTAACACTGCCTAGCAGAATACTTAAGGGTAAAGCAACACAATTTAGTTGATGAGAAGACAAGCTGAAAACAGCAGAACTGCAATCAAAATAGATTTTAAAATTCCTTAGTGTAGCTCATTTTCTAATATTGTACTTTGAAATGAGAAAATGGATGCAAAACCAGCTATTGAGCTCTTCCAGCCTCCTTCAGTGTTGTTGAGGTTTAGCTCAACCCCCTCAAGGGGTAGCATGGGGCACCCAATATACACCCCCCCAAAACACATTGGTGCTTGTGTACATGCAATATAGGAACAGACTTCACCCAACACATTTCACCATGTGTTTTGATTTGTGTCTTACCCACACTCTTTAATGCAATTATGATATTTACTAAATAGGTCTTACAAATAAATTCTAGTTTATAATCTGGTTTGTTTTCTGTAAATATTCAGTGGGGGAATCTGGCCAGTGATGTCTGGCTTAGGCTGAGCATCTGAATCACACAGCACTGTTTCCAGTTTGAGAGTAGAGAGACCCAATTTCTTGAATCACAGTTCTGTGACAAATACAGACCTTTCCAAATTCCAGCTTATTTCATAAGCCTGCCTAGCCCCCAGACAGAGTCTTTAACCATGCCTGAAGCCACCAGTAGGTGTTTGCTCTCTGGCTGGAGAAAATGCAGTGTTGAGGGCAGCCTGTGCGTAAGCCACAAAACCCAGGCTAGACCCATGAAGGGAGAGTTAATCTTCTGATGTGGCTGACAGAAAAGCTCCTCGTCAGTCCAGAGGCAGATTTGCTTTATTCAGATAATTTCTTCATACCGTGTTTCCATTTTTGGGAATTGCATTTCTCAGATCTTCCTGTCAAAAGGAGGACCTGGCCCCCTCAGAGCATATGGGAGCTTTGCCATTTGCATCAGTGGAGTTTAAATGTCACCGCAAAGGCCGGGAGGTTCCCATGGGACTGATTTCAAGCCAATCTGTAGATCCCAGTGGAGATCTTCAGAGCCTGTATAGCTAGGAGCATGCAGTGAAATCCATGCCCCCCTCCACATGTCTAAATCCAGAGGTCATCTGGATGCTAGATAGTGGTTGTTACAGTAGTGGACCTATTTCTTTTTTCTTTCTATGTTTGTACGTATGTCCAGAAAGAATGGTTCTTATTTCGAGCAAATGTGACCTGCTTTCTAAGACAAGTTCTCCCACACACATGCGCCTCCTCCCTGTTTTTCTGCTTGCCTCCTGCACACTTCCTTTCTCTGGGCAATTTTAGGAGTGAAATGCAGTGCAGAGGTCAAAGACTTTGCGGCGTGTAGCTGTGAATTCAATAAGAACGTAAAAAAAAACTGTCCAGATTTGGATGTGGAGAATACATCTGATTACTCCTGTGCGCCCGAGCTGGGAGATCAGCTGAGCTGCTGAGCAAAACCCTGAAGGCGGGTTCATTTCCCTACACCGAACCACATTGTTATGATCAGGCAGAAGTGTTACAGCGTAAACATCTGTGGCTTTTATTCTGATCCTGCTGCTACTCTGGTTTGCTTCATTACATCTGACAGCGTGTTGTTGAAGGGTTTAGTTTAAAAAAAAAAAAAAGCCGCGGTGTTGTGGTCCCTTACTAAAAGAGTCCTTTTGCCCCGTTTCCTGTTTATGTCGGAGCCGTCACATCATGTGAGCACAGACAGTTGTAGATAGGCTGCGTGACTGTTGCTGACCTCACACCACATGTTCAGTTAACAAGGTGAAACAGCAAAATTTGTTCTGTTTGTGTAAAGAATACTGAGAAAACTGCCAGTTCCAAGTAAAATAGGAGAGGGACTCCCGATAGCCCGAGGCAGGGGGCAATCTCCAGGCAGTTCTTTCTGGTCTTTAACTGCTTTGCACATCTGTATTTATGTCATGCTTGTGAGTTACAAGAAAGGGGATTAGCCCCAACTCCATTTCTTTCCTTAGTGAAGCAGTTTTGGAGTCCTTCCATTAAAGCTATTAGTTTAGCAAATTTGCTCAAGATTTTTCCAAACTTCAGTCCCTTTGGTATATATGTTTTCCTATACTTGCTTCCAAAAATGACTGAAAATTCCTGTGACTTAGCTAGCTTCAGTTATCCACCAGATGATTATGCCCAGCATTTGCATTTCAGAACTGTTGTTCTTTGAACAGTCTGGGAGCAACCTAATTTTGATTAAGATCCCAAGGATCTGTGCAGAGCCTTCTAAAAAACCTTTACGATTATGCAAGACACTTGGATTAAAGCCATTCTAAGAAACTGAAATTTACCTCTATTCAAGATTATATCTTACTACTATTATGATATTAAATAATTTATTTTGAACAAGTCGGAGAGATCTTAAGGTTTTCCAGGCCATTTTACAAAAGTAGTTTCCATTTAACAGTAGGAATCCCTATTGTGCCGCGTGAGGTTTCAGTGGTACTTTTCCCACTAACAGAAAACAAAGTTATGTTCTTCAATCCAGGAAGGCCTGTATCAGTGTCTTGGTTCCTCCTTTCTCCCTGTTTTCAACTTGTTTCTGTCAAAAGCCCAATCCTGCATCCTGAAAATCAGAATTTTATTTTCTAACTGACCAGGGGAGTGGCACCAAGCCAGACCGGCGGTTTTCTGTTTGTTGACCTCTGCTACCTTGAACAGGTCAATAAGGATTTCAGATGGAAAATTTGCACCATAAACTGGTTGAAGCCAAACACACAGGTGTGAGTGCGTACCTGTGGATGTACAGGTAAGCATCCCTATTATCAGGAACACAGAGGCAGGTGTATCCCTGTGACAGGTGAACAAATCACAGCATATGTGGTATGTAATGACCATGTACCAGTTGGCAAGTGCTTTAGCATTTAAAGGTGAAAAAAAACACTCTAGAAATTTAAGCTGCGTTCAGGATGATAATAATGTCATTTTAGATACTACACATAAACATGCTGTGAGGGAATATGGAACTAAAACTCTTGGCTAGCTGATGAGGCTGTAAACATCCTCATGTAAAGAGTCCTGCCTGTAAGTCTTCACTGTCAGGGATCTTAAATGCCTGCAAAAATGTAGCAGCAGTCAGAAGGTGTCATTTGGGGGGCAGCTTAAAAGAATTAATGTTTCACTGTGCCTGCCCTCAGGAAGGAGAAAATGTGCCAGAGGAGAGGAGGGTGTGGGAGGAGACCCTTGAATGGCTTTAATCACTTAAGCCCTGTCTTCTGCTGCTGGGACCTCTGCTCTGAGCTGTGACCTACTTTACATCTTCATTAAAAGTGAAAAAACAGACAAAATGAAACAGAAAGGAGAGTATAAGGATGCTCATGATGTGAATCATGTCCACCCCTGGCTACCCCAGCAGTTCAGTACCTCCCACCTGGCATCACGGATGCTTGGGCTGCAGCATGCGGGGATCCAGGGGGATGGGGTCCACCTGCCTGCCCAGGGCAGGGGCAAGGCCAGCTGGCCAAAATCAGCTTCCCTCCAGCCAGGACTTTGGCTCACCCATCACAGCATCATTTTGAGGAGGGCTGGTGGCCTGTGGAAGCGCTGGCACGCCAGGCGGTGGGTGGCCAACCCCGTGCTGAGGCTGTACCAAGAGCCTTGTGGCTACCTGGGCTCTGCCGCACCTGGAGGCTTCCCGAGCTTGCGTGGATCTCACACCGCAGCTGGCTTTCTTTTCTTCAGCTTGATTTTTCATCAGTTGTCCAGATCCCTTCGGGTGCTGCTTTATAACGACACTGAGTCACAAAAATTTCAGTTGCTTCCTGAAAACATGTGAGATTGTCTTTACCGTCTTGTTAGTCCCAATGAAACATGGCCAAGCACAGGGCGGGAGTTACTTTATGTTTTTATTAATACCAACTGTGTCTTTTTAGTGGCGCCCTGCAGATGCTGTCGAGATTGCTGGCTGGCTCTGGTCTGTTGGTGCTCCTTGAGAAACCCCACTTGGCCACCAGCCTCTCCCTGGGAGGTACAAGCCTCCAGGACACGGCTGGGTTTCTGCCCTGTGGTGGCAGTTAGCTGTAATTTCATAATGACTGATCCTTAAGCTTTCTATAAATGAGCTCAAAGGGGCCTGCACGTATTGCAGGGCAGCTGTTAACAAGAAAAACTCCAAGCTTTCAGCACCACTGCTGTCAAAATAGGAGGAAGAATAGAGAAGTCATGCCCTGGGCTGATGGGGGGGGAGGGTAGCTTATTTACTTCATGCTTGTCTCAAGATTTCACTGTTAAATGAATCCACTGAAATAGGATTGCCATCCTGCCACCCTTTCTTGGGTGTTTTGTTGCATGGATTTCACAGGTAAGGCTTTATCGGCCCGGAGGCATTTCCATAGGTGGGGGACAGGAGGGAGCAGCGAGCTGGGGGAAGCCTTGGCCGGGATGGTTCGATCCTGCCCCAGGGCAGGGCAGGCAGGCAGCGCTCTGAAGCCATTTGACACATGGCAGTCCCCCCAAGCAACGTGGGAGCCATGGTGTTTTTCTGGTGTGGCAGGGTTTGTTGTAGCTGGGATCAAAGCCGGTGAATTCTTCCCCATAGGAAGATCTTGTGGGATGAGATGCCCTGTCAGCATCTTCCCCTGCAAAGCTCAGGGACCCGTCTGGGTGGCATGACCACAGCGGCAGCATTTCTTTTCTGCTGGAGAGCCCCTCGAGACCCACCTGGCAGGAGGCATGGGGACAGCAAGGACAGAGAGGACAGCAGTGCTGTTCCCCTTCAGCCAGCAGCGTCATGTCAAGCAATTCCTACTTGCATGAGCAGCATGGGGATGCTCTGTCACATTGCCAGTGTCCTCAGACGAAACCTTTAATCATAATGTTTGTGAGCAGCACAGTTCCCGTTTCTTTACTGCTCTTATCAAAGGACAGGGGACATGAGTGAAATGACATTTCTTCATCCAAGCATCTGCCTCCTTCCTCCTGCCCCAAAATGCAGTGGTGTTATTATTAATTTTACTGATAGAACTTGTTTTCTTATCTTCCATAAGGTTTTTAAGAACTTAGAACTCCCAGGTTTTTGGGTCACTATGACTTTGACCCTTCATGCCCAAATGAACCCATTAGCTTCACAAAGAATCTGCATGTTTATTAAAAAGGAGTGACTCATTCTGTTGCAGATGTTTGTATATGTAAAGCACCATAAATATTATGGATTATGATGTAGACCAGGCAACAGGAATGTGTGTAGGTTAGCAGGCAACGTATGACTCTAGGACTTTTTCTCCTTTTCATAGTGCGTGTGATTTTTTCTTCAAAAACCACAGGTTTCTTTTTTTGAGAAACAGAAACAAAGGAAACCTCTCTGCTACAGGACGTCTTCTTAGATGCTTTATTACAAAGCTTTCATCACACTTACAGCGCAGGAAATTTTTTGGTTAGTGTTTTTAGTCAATTAATGTATCTGTATCACCTTGAAAGGAAGACGGTATTTCCCCTTCTACTATGCACCCATTGCATCTCCTCTGAGGAAGACTCACGCTGGCTTTCCTGAAACAAGGTTTATTTAGAGTCATAATGAAGCTACCACAATCAGAAAGACGAGTGACTCAATAAAGGATTCGCGACTTAGCAGATGGAAATAGTGTTGGGCTGTAGTCCGTCCTGAACTCATTGTATGATGGTCCTTTGTACAGGATGAGCCAGACCCTTTGTGCTAGTCTTGTATTGGAAGTTATTTTGTGTGGGAACACTGGTTAGCTCAGAGCTTTTTCCCACCATAGCTGAGCTCTAACCTTGAGAAAACAGAGCTGTAGTGGGCATGAACAGGCAGCAGAGGGGAGAGCTCATGCCCTTCCAGTACCCATGGGAATGCACCTCAGCTTCCGGGCACCCAAGCAAAGGGAGAAAAAAACTCCTGCAGAAAACTTCTCCTTCTGTTCTCTAGGTTAAATAGAAATACACACCTGTGGAGGCAGAGGAAGGTCCTAAGGGAGGAGTATTCCTCTCTGAATTTGAGTATTTATTGTTTTTTCTTTCCCAGCCATAAAGCATGAGTTTCAGCCTCTCTGTGCTGAAGAAGTTTGTGAGATGTGAGTAGAAAATAAGGGAAACCAGACAGCAAGGGAGAAAAAAATCTAACAGAAGCGTTAAACCAGTGGGTGATGGGCAATGAGCTCAGCTGCTCCCAGAGCGCTGCATGGAGACACACTGGAAGGGACAAGCAGGCAGCCTCATTAGGGAGAGATTTATTATGCAGAGCTGATGGGAGCTGCAGACCGACAGCCACAACTGAAATAGCAAAACCATAACTCCAGCTGGGGGACAGACTGGGTGGTTTAAGAGGTCTTTCTCATCTCAGATTTCTGCAAGGGAGTTAATCGAGTGCTATTACTGAGCAACGCAGGCTACCAAGCAGAAGGGGTGAGCCCTTCTGCCGGGGTCTCGTGGGCTGAGAAGTGTGAGCTGTGCAGGGCTGGCTCTTTTCTCTTGAAAGAGTGGCACAAATAGCACCCAACAATGTCCTCAGCTCTTTGAACGCAAGAACGCAAGGGAGCTGGTCCTGACGCCTTCTCTCTTGCAGCAACCTTACTCTGCAGTCCCAACACCTCCTGCTCCGTGCAGGCAGGGGAAACTCTTAACTTACATAGTCATAATGGGCTTAGGCATCAGCTGCTTGAAAACCTGTCTACATATGAATTTTAACTTCCTCTTTTAAGTCATTTATAGGAAATGCTATAAAGTTCCGCCTAATTTTTTTGCCCAAGAATATGTTTTTAAATTGTTCTTTAAAAAAAAATACAAGCTTTTAAAACTTGTGTCTCAAGTGCTGGCACTCCTGTAGGACTATTATCCTGCAGATCTGCTAGTCTTCTTGCCCCGAGGATGCCTTGCGGCTCAGGGTGGCAGAACCGCAGTGAGTAGCAGGAGGAGCACTGTGCACACAGGCACTCCCAGTCCTCGGCCAGACCCTTCTCTGGTGGGACTTGCTGCTTTCTCATTCCAAGGGAGTTTGCAGGGTCAGAGCAATCCCAAATAGTCAAACCTTTCACGGTCCTCCCCATCACTGAGCGCTCAAACTCTTCTTTCAGCGCCAGAGCTCCCCGCAGCAGGCTGGGGCTGAGCACATGTCCTTTGCCCAGGAACCAGTACTCATCCGCTGTTCGTCCTGCTTCCCCATGCCATCCCCTTTGCTGCGTTCTGTAAAATGAAGATTATCCTCATGGGGGAGTCATGAGCATTAATTTAGCTGGTAAAGAATTTCAAGTTTGTTGGCTATTCCGCATTTTGTTATTAAAACCAGAAAAAAACAACCCCCCCCAGACAAATTATATTTTAGGCCAGTTTACCTCATTTAGCTTGTGTGTGCTCTAATTAATGATTTAGATCTCAGATACTGGATAGTTTGTACATACAAAAGAGAATGGTGGTCCTCAGACAGAAGACAAGTGATGAAGGTCCTTGGCTAAACCTTCCCAGCGCAGGCGCTCAGCTCTCATTCTGGCCTTGTTTACCAGCTAGCTGGTTTTCCAGCACATAATAGGTTTGCTTGTGGCCTGTTTTATCTGACATTGCCATGGCGGAGCAAACATTCCCATGTAATAGCAGCCCTTTTTAAACCTCACACCACTTATGCAGCAGAAGCAGAGACATCAGATCGTGGAAGCAGTGATTGCTTTCTTAGAAACCCTGCTGAAATGGAAACACAGCTATTCCTTTTCCCTTGAGAAGCGGCTCTGGAATTCCCAAAGTGAAAAATTCAGGAGTGAGACGAAAACACTGATAGCTTGTGTTGCACAAAGCAACATGCTGGCATCCGACCAACACTGCTGCAAATTCTTTCTTCCTTTTGGCACTGAACTATTCCACTTACGAAGGGCAGATGAAAATTGTTCTAGATTTATGTTGGCTTTTGTTTGATTGTAGTTGTGCTTTTCTGATAAAGCCTTCTCTCTAATGCCAATAAAGCTTTGGAGGACATGTAAACATATCATCATCGTATCATGCCTTCATCAAAAAGGAACACATTTCAAGAGGCCCCCAAATAAATGTAGTATTTCTTCTGGATGCATAGATCCTTTCCATAGTGTGAGTGAGGAGCCTAGGCTGAATCCCAGGAATTGGTTCCTATTTAAGTATATAGGTTACTTCATCTCAACCATGGGAGTGCAATCTTTCACCCTTAAATAGATCCAAATTCTCTCATAAATTTGGCAGTGTGTGCAGCTCCAGACTAAATATTGTCAGATATTATTGGCTCTGATCAGCTGAAATAAATCCCTCCTCACCACAGCTCCACCGCCCTGGCCCTGCTGGCTCCTCAGCTGCCCCCACCAGCCTCAAGCTGCTGCAGGGGCTCGAAGATGCTCTCTAGCCTGACACCGGCACCCTGCAGCAAACGCAGGAACTGGTCCTCTGGGCAAAGGCTCGCAGTGGTAGCGACTGTGCCATACAAACCACGAGGAGGAAGGTATTGCAGCAGTACAAGGGTGCAGGGTGAGCATGCACACAGTGCCACCCGGGACTGGAGGGAGCGGGGAGCAGAGCTCCTTGCTCTACCACAGGGTACTGGCACAGCGCATCCTTCCCCAGCAAGGGGTCTGTGAGCTGTGGGGACCCCCATCCAGCCCCGGGCAGGCGCTCAGCACCTTTCATCGTGGTGCTGGCATAGGTGCAGCTTCTGGGTTGGGTGAGGGATGGGGAAGGGGAGGAAGGCACATGCTGTACCATACAGCGTCCTGGTCTGTGGGCGAAGGTCACACTGCAAAGACAGAAAACCGGGGATGGTGGGAAGAACCAGAAGAGGGGAAGGAAGAGGCAGCCTTGTGACTGGTAAATGGAAAACGAAAACTACCTAGAGCATATCACTATGTAAAACCCCACCATGCCCTGCCATGGGGCTGGGGTGGGCACTGGAGAGGGGCTGCTGTGCGGCGTGCCTGCCTGCCTCGCAGGGCAGGGCTGGGGGGTGCCAGGCACCCTCTGTGCCTCTGGCCCAGGGCTGAGGAGCCCTGGCCCCAGCTCCAGCAGAGTGGACTGCATAGTACTTGAGCTGCCGGGGTCCCTGTGAGCTACAAGCTGCTGCTGACATCTTGTCTGGCCAAGGCCTGCCACAGCTGGGCTCCCAGCGACTCCAGCGTACTGCGTCCCCTTCCTCTGGGGAGAAGAGACACATAGCTCGTTGCAGGCAAATGGCAGGAAAATGAAGAGAGGATATTTGACTCTGGGAGATAAAAGCCTCATGCTGAAAGGTGTGCCAAAACCCCCTGCTTTGCCTACACTGTAGAGCAGGGTGAGTCCTTTTTATTGGTGATGGCAAACCTGCCTTCGTCGGTTTGCAGGCAAGCTGCAAGTGTCTCAGAAGCTTAGCACATCGTACACTCAGCATTGTAGGATAAGCAAAAATGTTTTGGAGCACATTTTGTGAGTAAAGGCACGCATTGATGAAAGTTTCAGAATGGAAATGAGCCACTGGGGGGAGACAGTGATGGGACTGGATGTGTCAGATGGGAGCAGAGGTGCAAAAGATTGTCTTCAACCCCACTCGCCGGTAGCTATGTTGGTAGCCAATGCCACTTTCTTCCCAGAGAGTGGAGGGGAAAAAAAGCCCAGAGAGCTGAGGTGCAACTGCACTCTGTGTGTGTGTGTGTGTCGATGCTGTTTGATGGTACAACAAAGCTGATGTTAAGAGCAAGCACCCAGGGGTGAGCTGGTCCCATTCCCCTCCCACCCTCCTACCCCCTTCCTGGTGCTTGGCCCAGGCAAGGCTGGGTGCTGGGGTGCCTGGCTTGCAGCACTCTCCATTTCCCAGCGTGGGATGAGGTGGTTTCTGCTGGGTTTGCTCCCATGAGAGAGCTCCCTTTGGTGGCAGGCAAGGAGCAGCCCTGGCACAGGGCAGTGGGCAAGCTTGTTGGGTGGTGCTGGCGAACTGCCCATCACCCTCGGCCACTGCCACCCTGCCGTGGCACCTGCACTGATTTCAAGAGGGGTTGAGTGCTTAAGCATCTTTAAAGACCTGCGCCTGCAAGTGCTGATTCACCCACGCTGCTGACTCAGGCTGTGCCTATATAAAGGCTGTCATCCCTCGGCGCCTCTGCCTGCCCTCGGCTCCAGGTCCAACAGCCAGCCGGTGGCACAGGCAGGGTATTTGCTCTGGTTCCTGTAGCTCACAGTGAGATACCACCATCAGTTTCAGAGCACATTAATGTTTGGGGCAATGTACAGCAGCAGCCAAGGGCTGTTAGCTTGTCCAAGCCTATGGTATCACCAAAGGGCAGTTCTTCGGTTCCTCTCCACCTCCCACCTTCTTGTGTGTTTCCTACAGCTCATGTGTTACCCTCACTTGAAAAAAACTACTCACTTTTCAGCCGTACAGGGAGCTGGCTGGCTGCATGGGCCCCGCTGCCAGCCTGGGGAAGGGAAGGCGAGGGTGGCCATGTGGGAGATGGAGAGGGGATGCCCCCTATTCCCCAGGGCAGTGCAGATCTGGGCAGCTATCTGGCATTATTTCCCCTCAGCTCCGTTGTCACGGCTGCCCAGCTATGACAGCCAGTGTTTTCTCACACAGCCTCAGCCCTGCTCTCCTCTCCCATCATAGGGCGCACTGACTGGGCACCTCTCCATCTCTTGCACCACCAGCCAGACAATAAGCCTGATCAAATTGTGTAGCTGCAGGTACAAAACCAAACCCAGTGGAGCCACAGCCACTCACACCATGCCAGAGCCAGCCCTCGCCTCCAAACGGAGGGACCGCGAGCCTTTCCACGAAGCACAGCTGCAGCTTGCTCCTTCCTCTCACCAGCTGCCCGGGTTGCACTGAAACTACAGACCCATTTAGACTCGTGAAAATTAAAATGCTAAGGAAATGAGGGCAGCTACTGGACCATCCTACCTAACAGTGTTGGACTGGCCACTGGCAGGTAGCCCGGAGCTAGCCCCAGCCCTGGGGCTGAGCTCCCACCTCCCCATAGCTAGTGGGTGCCGGCTAGGCAGGGTGTCCCCAGCTGCTCCCCCATCCCCTCCCGTCTCCTCCCATCCCTCCTCAGCTTGCTCATCTGCAGGTGATTTCCATCTGATTTCCATCCAGTTTCCATCAGAAGGAGACAGGTGTATTCAAGCTGCAGGGCTGGCAGTCTTGGGGAAGGAGTAAGAAGTGGTTTTGCAGTTTGGGGGGGGAGATGGGAGATTTAATGCCCAAGCAGCCTGTGTCTCTGGGAGGCAGAGGAACACGTCTTGTTTAGCTTACACTTCCTGAAGCATTTCCTTTTTGTTGTTTAGGGGTGTGAGGGGACCTTTCTGTTCTGATGCATCTGCAGGGTGTGCATTAATCCAGTATGGCACTTGGGTTGCAGGTGGTGGAGATGTGGACTCTTTCCGGGACTATACATGCCAGATACCTGCTGGGCTGTATTCTGCTGCTGGAGCTTGCTAGTTAGGAAGGTGTTTTCTCCATTAAATATTTTTTCTTTGTTCCTGTTTCCTTTGGTGGGGTGGGATGGGGTTTTTTTTCCAGGCTGCCACAAAATTAGACTTGTCTTAAATACCTCAGTAACCTATTATCTCTAGCTATTTTCAACTGAGACCAAATCGCTTTTGAGCCGCAACAAGTCATGAGGGCAAGAGTTAATTTTCTTTGTGCAATACACTTTGCATCTCACCTCTGCTCCCTGTTTATTCCTGATGTGACCACTCCTCCCTGCAAACCTCTCCTTTACATAGGCTGGTGGATGCTTGTTCAGCCTTGCAAGAGCTCCCTCTGTGATAGCTCATTCTCCAGTCCCTGTGTGTTGTTTTTGAAGGATCTTTTGCTTTCAAAATAGATTAAGGTACTGCCAAGCTGAACAGACTTACTTCTAGATAAGTCTTTGGAAGAGTATTGACAGGCTGTGAAAAGCTTGCTGCACTGCAAGGAAGACTTTTTTCAGTAAAAAAAAAGAAAAAGCCTTTTCTTGACAAATGATTGTTGCTATTTTTTGTTGATCATTTTAACTATCACCATGCCAATGGGAGCTCAGTGTCAGCAAAATCTGTAGTACCTGTATTGATCCTAAGCTGTAGCCAGTAAGGACTCTTGCATCTTAGCGAAAACATCCTGAACTCAAGTTATTTTGCCTTAAGGCCGAATGGTTGGCTGTCGTCAAACCAACAGACAGGTCCACTCTTTGCAAAATTACCTGAGTTTTGACTAGAACACAAGCTATCGCCCAGATTGACATCCTTGTGACAAGTAATTTTGCAAAGAGCATTTGAATAAGGCTCAAGTAAGGAGGTTGTGGTTCAGATGTTTCTTTAACGAGATTTTAACTCTTACAAAGGCAACTAAAGCAGCCAGTGGCTGCAGGGTTATTGCAGGCACCTGGGCAGCTCCTGCACCTTGGTGGGCTGCCAGCTGAGCGGGGGCAGCTGCAGCTTTGGCTTCAGCTGCTCCCTGGCAGCCACCTGGACCTTGATGGCTTAGGCATGACTTTATCCAACAGTTTTTGTGGAGTTACATAAAGGGGAAGGTCCTAATGTCTTATTTCTTGTGGAACAGAGCTTGGGGTGGATTTCTTCTAGCCCTCAGAGCAGGCACATTTGTGATAGCTGTAATCAACACAGAGGCACTTGTGTTGTAGGTGAACAAAAACAGCTGCTGGAAAAGAGAAAATACGTTATTTTGCTCCTAGAAACTTGCACATAGCTTTTTAAAGTGTAGTCCTATGAGGACTTCATTTAAGCCTGTATGGGACCCATACCTTCAGTCAAGAGGGTCTAAAGACATCAGTGCTTACCAGGTTTGATTAGGGATGACTTCACTTGAAGCAGTACCTGTCTAAACAGGTGCCCTTCTGTAAGCTTTGTAAGTTTTCTGTTTAATTTTTTAGCACTACAATTCCCTTAAGTCCCCAGAGTAACTCCCCTTTGTTCTGGGCTTGAGGGAAGCTGCACAGGTCATCTGAAGCCCTTGGCTTTGCTGGGCAAAAGATATTTGTTGCCAGATATTAGCTTATGTACTGCAACACAGGGTGCAGTCCTAGATGTTTTCATTTCGCAAGGAAAAATGTGTTATAATCTCCCAGCAGATGAGGCGGTGCAGTATCAGATTGTTTGGGTCACAGCATGCTGGGAGGCTGAGGGGGAGAGGAGGGGAGAGGGCTTGCTCTTCTCAACCTCAAAAGGGACAACCCTCTGCCTTTTTTCCTATCGCAAATGCAAGCTGATAGCAAGCACTTCAAATCAAAGTCATGATTTGGCTGGCTTACCAAAACAACTGTAAAACCGAAAAGAAAATAAGTGTGTGTGGACTGATTGATGTACGATGTGGTTGGTGCTAAAAGGGCCCTGTCTGTGCCATTTGCAGGCATGGCGGAAGCGCTGGTTCGTGCTGCGCAGAGGCCGCATGAGCGGGAACCCAGATGTGCTGGAGTACTACAGGAACAACCACTCCAAAAAACCCATTCGGATCATCGACCTCAACGAGTGCGAAGTGCTGAAGCACTCGGGACCCAACTTCATCAAGAAGGAATTTCAGAACAACTTTGTCTTCATTGTGAGAACCACCTACCGCACCTTCTACCTGGTAGCCAAAACCGAGGAGGAGATGCAGATCTGGGTGCACAACATCAGCCAGATCTGTAACTTTGGACATCTAGAAGATGGTACAGGTAGGATCATGCTCATGCTTGTCTTGGGGGTTGGGAGAATGACCAGTGTCTGGGCTCCTCCACAGCAGCAGCCCGGGTGAGAGGAAGCAGGGACCTTGCTGGCTGCTTGGGCTGAGCGGGTGGTGTGGCACTTTGTTTCCTTTAGCTCCACACAGCACTGGGATGCTGCTAAACCCTGATTTGAAAGTTGTCAGGGATCTCGCTGCTGGGTAGGAATGTTTGCTGGCTGCTTGGTCTCACTTTGATGAAACAATTCCTGTTAGAACAAACAGCATGTCCTTAACAAGACAAGGTACTGTTTATGTGAAAAGCTGACTGAGTGTTATCTTCTGGGGCCATTTTTTTCAGTGCATGTCCCCTATTTATTTAGTTTGGCTTAATGTAAGACACCTGTTCCAGGGAAGTGTCATGCAAAACTCACATTTTCTCAGGCTTTGCTGGATGTGGAATGTGCACAGACTTGGGTGTATATACATCTACATAAATCACTGGCAAAACTGGGCTGTCTTAGTCCATTAATGAGAAGAAAAATAAAAAAAAGGCAGAGGATAGGGAAGTGTTAGAAGCGTGTGTCTAGACTTAAGAGATGGTCCTGCCAGTGAAACATAAGGTCAGCCTGTTTTGCAAGGACCTACACTTGTATATATTCAGTAGGGTGAATTTCTTGGAAAGCTTCCAAGAATTAACCACTCCAAGATGGATGTAGCCAGTAATTAAAGTCGGGACCTGTATCATCATTAACTTACCTTTCAAATGAGACAATCAGGCTCAGATAACAGCAATCTGTCTTTCCCTTGACATTTCCAAGGGGCAGATACAGCAGCAATTTGAGACCTTTGTTGGAAGTGAGTCAGAACAAAGTCCTTCTCTGTGATAAAAGGCAGTGCAAGATCAGAAAAAGGGTGGTGATGGAGGGACCTGATGCCAAGTGCAGTAATGTGTTTGGGGGTATCACAGTATGGCCAGGCAGATTACCCTGCCATGGTTCCTGTGCTGCTGCGCTCAGGCTGCTACTGGTGTCTGCAACCACCACGTAGTCATACTGGTACCTTGTAACTTGAAACAAAAGGCTACAGTGAGATGTTTTATTTTGATCTCTCCTGGTTCCTCGTCTTCTTTAATCTTCCCTTCTGTAGTTTATTTTGAGGGGAAATGGGAGTGGAAAGAGCACTGCAGTGGTCCTGTTACAAATGTGATGTCTGCTTTTTTTCTGCATTTACTTAAGAAACCACCAGGAAAACATGCTGACATATTTTTATGTGCCAGTACAAACTGCCCATGAATGCAACTTGTGAACTAGAACTGGCAGCTTTGGGGGATCGGGGTCAATAACCCTTTGGCACTTGAGTGTGATTAGGGATGTTCAGTAACCCTCTTCCTACCCATCTCCCCTTGTTGACACTGAGATGTTGCTCTAGCGTTGCTCCTGGTGCAGTGTTATTTTAGGTATAATTTTACCAATTACTCTGAAATGAAGGTAACTCTTTCCATGCAAAACAGAAACGAGGAAATTTATTTTTTGTTCTCTCAGGTGTGTATACAGACTTCTCCTAGCACTGTGTTGAGGATGTGCATAGGGAGATGTGATCAGTGGCAGAGGAGCCAAGGCAGCAACTGTCCCAGGATAGGTGCATTGATACTGGGAAATATCTGTTCTGTTACACTGGTAACACAGTGTTGCTTGTGAGACTTACACATGGGCAGCATTCAGAGTGTTACACAGTGGTGTTTCTCTCCCAGCAAAGATTGCTGGTGCAGACACTGACGGATGAGAAGTGACAGCTCTTGCTGCAGCAGTTGGGAAAGCTGACATCCCAGCTTTCCACTCCGTTCAAGGCGGATATTGTCCCTCAAGAAGTTCAGCAGTGCAGAGCATTTGCCTTGGTTCCGATAAAGTCTGGCACCTGAACGTAGCGCCCTCATCACAGATGGCGTGAGCTAAGCTTCCAGACATGCACTTACTGTATCTCTAATGGCTAATAGCTCAGAAGATCTTCTATTTATCCCGCAGTTTGTGGCAGTGAGGTCAGCTCTGGGATGTATTCTTGTCAGGCTGCAGGGCATGTTCAGTTCCTCTGATTTAAATCTGCACAGTTCCACAGGTTGCACATCACGCTTCAAACAGTTGCTAATTGCTTCAGCTTTTTGGAAGCACCTAAATCCCCCAAGAGCCTGTAGGTTTAAACAAATTACCCTTAAAAATTAACATAAGAAGAGGAAAGCTCTGTTAAATGCCACATGCTTTTTTAACTTAAATGTTACAGTGTTAAAAAAATAATAGTCCCTGAAATGAATCATCAAAGGAAAGACACATCAATTGCAGGAAATTTTAATAAGCTGTTCTGTGTATTAAAATTAATCTCAAAGCCAATATTATATTGTGAAATCACTCACTCTTAATCCTTGCATCTCTGAAAATTTGCTGTGACTTTGAGGCCAAAACCAAATCTGCTGCTTTCTCCACTGAATGCCCAGAAAGTGCAGCCACAGGCTTACGCAGTGACTCAGCTTTAAATACCGTCCCATCGTTCCCAGTTAGTCCCTTCCAGTGGCAAAGAAGCTGTGTGAACAGCCAGGTCCTGGTCATCAGAGGCCTCCAGTCTGACACATCAGCAGCCAGGTGCAGAGCGAAGTGAGCAAACCGTGGCTGGCCCTGCGAGGACAGCTTTTAAGTCAACAAGAGAGGGGATGGCTGAGAGACGGAGGCGACATGCAAGCTCCAGGCAGATGTCAGGAAGCACCTGGCAGGGTGGCTGTCGGGAAGGGATGCCAGCAGCAATCAGCATGCTGCAGCGCTCACTGCCACAAGGAACTGTGCCGCCGCCTGCGCTGAAAATGATGGGGGAGCTGGCACCTTCAGGGGAGTCAGCTGGAGGAGAGAGGAAGAGGCCTCCCTCCCTGTTTTCCGACCATTTCTATGTAAAATCTTGTTTCTACCTCTTCCCAATAGAGCGGTCGTTCCCCAACTGCATGGGACCCGTGGCCACACAGGGAATCAAGAGGACGCCTCAGCCAAGTGGCTGGGCAGTGGCAGGATGAAATGAGGTGGCTGTGGGACATCATGGGCACACTTTAGCCCATATGCAAGCTGAAACCATGATTGTCACAATGCAATATAGCAGCTTTTCATTGGAGAAACTGCTGTGAAAGTTGTTTAGCCTTTTTCATTAGGAAACCTTACTTTAAAGATTGTAGCTGTGCATTGAATATTCCCTTGGCAGGGAGCTCCTCAGCCCAAGAGGGACCTTTTGTCTTGGGTGACGTCTTCACTTCTTCCATAGCCTCTGGGTACTGTTCCACATCCTGGTTGAACACCTTGCTCCTCCTGGGTGCAGCCCTTACCTGAAGGTCCCTGCTGATCTCCCTCTCTTCCCTGTTGCTCTACTCTCTCCCACAGCGCTCAGGGCCACAGTGGAGCCTGATGTCCCTGGGAGGCCCCCTCACTGGTGCCTTCCCTGCACAGTGCATGGATCAGGATGTTGGCAGGGGCACCCTAAGTGGCAGTTACCCTTGGGTTCTTCTTGGCTGCTGGCAGTTGGATTAGAGCATTTCTGTTCCTCCACCTCTCCTCACCTCTGGTGTTCACACCCATCCTTGCCCATTGCTGGGACCTTCTTCCTTTCTGCCTGCACCTCTGATAGTTTCTTTGCCTCCTTAAATGTCTCTCTGTTGTTGTGGGCTTTCTTCTTTTGCCAGTGTGCACAGACTGTGCCATGGCATGGGGGTAGTTCGATTCCCCAGCACTTTGCTGCAGCCACACTGGGGAGCATCTCCCCCAGCCAGGGCAGTGTGCTGGGAGCAAAGGGGAGCTGGGATCACCGCACTGAGGGGTTACCTGGAGTGTCTGTGCTCTCCTTGCAGAGGCACTTTCTCCCGAGCATCTTCATTTCATTTCCCCCTCTGTTCCCATACAAAGTGGGGCAGGCAGCATCCCAGCAGCTTGCTCATGGCAGCACCTGGCCCTTGCACAGGAGTTCAGGGGAGGTGTGACAGTTCCTCCCAGCCCATGCTGGAGGCCAGGTGCTGGGGCTACTCCCTCCCCACTCCCCTCTCAGCGGGAGGAAATCCCTTCTCACTGCACAGCCTCAAGGCTGCTCTTTAATGCCAGGCTCTGGCCCCTGGCCAGGAGGGGTGTGTGGCATTTTTGCCTTCTTAGTATGGCCATGCAGCCTGGTCAGGGGTTGCTGTGAGCAGGACCCCCCTATTCTACTGTGTTCCCGCAGTGCTGTTGTACTGTAACAATTTTTGGGGAGTGGGCTGGGGTCTAGCAAGAGGGAGAAGCCTTCTGTTTCTCCAAGCAATGGCCCTGCATTGATGGGGAAAGTCACGGCGGCCACAGTGACTTTCCCCATCAATGCAGGGCAGAGATTTTTTGGGGGGTTAGTACTCGCCAAAGCAGTTACTTTGGCAGCCGAAGCTTCCCTCTGTCTCTCTGGCAAAGGGGGGGGCAGGCACCAAACCTATTCTCTGCCTTCTCACTGTTGAAAGTGGCCATGCATAATTTATTGTACCCAGCTGCTGTCATGGTACAGCTGTAATGCACACTGATTCAGTTACCAGCAGAGCTGGCAGGGACAGGGACAGTCTGCATGTCCCTGAGCCCCTGAAGGTTAGAAAAGGGCAGGTCTGCACTGTCCCTATACCTCCCTCCTGCTAACAACAGTTGCCATGTGGTCTGCAGCTCGCAGCCTTTCCTGATGGGATAATCCATGGCTAAACCCTGTGAGTACCAGATGGAGTTCAGGCCTGTTCGTTCTCTGTGTTAATAATCCAGAATGTCATTAATTTCTTGTCTTATGCACTGTGGCAGTTTGTAGTTGTGTTTTTGTTGTTGTTGTTTTTTTAAAAAAATAATTTGGTCAGATGGTGACATGAACATGCTTTTCTGAGATCCCTATTGAGTTGGCCCAGTACATATTTGATCATCTTCAGCTTCCAAGACAGCTCTCAGGGTCCCTGCTCTGAAAGCAGAGTTACCGTCTGAGCCAGCACAATGAACGAGAGAGAAGTGATTTTTCAGATGGGAAGAAAGCAGCCTTAAAGCTCTGCTTTGCAAATGTGAAACCCTGTAAAAGCCATTCCTTCCAGATGTTCACTGCTGAAATCCTGCTGCTCTAAGTACCTGCTCAAAATGAAACGAATGCTTTGCTTAAGCTTGAATTTAAGTATGTGCTGAAGTGCTTTGCTGACCTGGAGCCCACCACTGCACCAGACCCTCAAAGCTAATGGGAGGAAGCAGTGGTGGGTCAGTACTGGTAGATGGGAAGGAAAGAGGCAGCTCCCTCCCCAGTTATAAAGGGATGAGGTGTGGGGTAGTGCAGGGAGAGAAGATCAGTTCTGCTGACTGAGATCAGAAGCCCACTGCGACTGATGGGGAAGTCTGGATCTCTACGGGATTTTGTTTGTGTTTAGTGACGTTGCTAACCACCCAAGTCTTGGCAGCCCTCACCATCCTTCCTGACCTGCTTGCACATATACCTAGCACCCCCCAGGGCTGAGCAGTGACTACAACAACCCAGCACAGTGCCAAGGCTTGTTGCTGCGTTGAGCTGAGGACTAGGTATGACCTGTCAGAAGATCTCAGGACCTCACCACGCAGTGCAGGATCTGGCCTACAGCATGCGCACAGATGGTCAGGGGCTGGTTCCCAGCATTTCCAGCAAATTCTGGATATCAGCATTCAAGAAATCTGCCTTCTTGCTCCATTTTGAAGGTGTGTTTATGCTTGGTCTGGTTTTACCAGCAGTAGCTGCTTTCTTGTGTTTGTTTTTGCTGTGGGTTTTTTTCTTTTGAAGAAGGGGTTTGCAGTTTTGAATCAGGCTGTGTTTGCACTTTGGCCAGAGAGATGGGTATCCCACTGCTGAGCCTCACAGGTGTCAGGGACAGCTGGGGCACCCAGCGAGCAGCCTGGTCCTTGTACAGCCCCGGTAAGGGAGCTGCCACACAGCAACCTGAAACTTCATTAGAAAAATCATATTCTCTCATTGATGGCATATGCTCCTGGTGCCACTGTTAGAGCTTGCTGCCAGCAGATGCCTTTGGGGAGCTGCTCTGCAAAGACATCCTTCCCACCCCACAGCTGCCCATGGGGATAGGTCTGACTTGGGCTGAGGACTCTATTTTTGAGTTGAAATGCCCCGAAAGCTGAGCCAGAGGCGGTGCTTAGCCTTAAGTGTGGCTAAGCCATCGCTCATCCATCCCTCCTGCCCTGCATCCCCAGCTCTCTAGCAGGGATGGAGCCTGGGAGGGCAACAGAACCAGACTTGCCTCTGCTGCTGGGCACGGGATCAGATGGGCGTGAGTGCCACGCTGGCAGGGAAGGGTGGCCGTGGTGGCTGGAGGTGGACCTGGAGTCAAGCAGGTGGCTAACTCTGTGCAGTCTGGGCCAGCCCTGCTGCCTGCAGCCCAGACCTGCTCCTCACCCCACCACCACCCTTGTCTGCGCTGGGGAGTATTGGGAAGGAGGGAGCAGGGAAGGGGGCACTGAGTACAGGCTCCACTGTGCCTTTTGGCCTCCAGAAAAGTAGTATCCCTTTTCTCAGCAGAGCCAACAAGTCTCCAGCTGGGCGATAACAGCTACACCACAGCTCTCATGGTGCCCAGCCTAGAGAGGCATAAGGAGTTTGCAGATAAATTCAGAGGTGCAACAAATCCAGCTGCTCCATGAGCTGCAAAGCTCTGGTTTGTCCACTGACATCTAGAAAGTGGGGAGAAATCAATCCCTTTCCTTGTTGCCATTAATTTGAAGTGTTAGAGATTAATAATTAATTATTTACGTTAGATCCTAAACAATACTTGATAAAACAGACCGCTCTGCCTCGGTACTTTCCTCAGCAGAGGCTGTCTTCATCACTGTCTGCAGGAGAGATGCTGCAGCCCTGCAGGAGCGGGGAACCCCAAAGCAAGGTGGGTCTGCACCTCCTGCAGCTCCTCGATTTGGCAGCTGGCTTACCCAGCCCAGACAGGGGGATCAGCTGCAAAACCAGCATCCCCTCTCCCCAGAATCAGTGTTTGCCTTGACCCATTGCTGCTCTGGGGTAGAACATCCCTGGTGCAAAGGCAAGCTGGTGGTGGCCAGGAGAGGCAGTGGGCCAGGGTGAGTCAGAGCCATCCCTCAGCCAGGGCCATCCGTTCCAATTGCAGGTTCAGTGGAGAGCCTGTCTCACACGACCTCGTCCCCACAGCCATCACCGGCTGCCTCCACCCATGCCTCCCGCATTGCTGATCCCTCCTTCTCGGTCGACCATGCTGCTGCTGACGCGTCTGCTGCGGAAGAGACCCCCAGCGAGTCAGAGTCGGTCTTCCTCCCTGACTACCTCTTCCTCTCCAACTGCGAGTCGGGCAAGCTCAGCCACAACAGGTAGGTCTGGGATCTGTCAGATGCATCAGGCTGCAGCCACCCTCTGCCTGCCCAGTGATGGCCTAGGAAACTGGAGTAAACTGGTCCTTGAGCCCTGCCACTCAGGGTAGGCTCTCGAGCACAACAGGGACCAGCAGCCTAATCCAATTTACACAGGGTTTTTCATAGCATAGATTAGCAGTCGAGCATGTTGGCCCGGTCTCCTTCCAGGGTGGGTGGCTGGGGACCTCACATACAGCCCCCCTCCAGATGCCCTTTCTGCCTGCTGCTGCCCAAGGTGCTCCACAGAGTGCCTCAGCCCAGCTCAGGGGGACCTTCCACAGCCATAGGGAAGGAACAGATTTTGTGCCGAGCTGTGGGGTGGGTTTGGGTTTTTTTTTGCTGTGTGCTTGCTTGGTTGCAACCAGGAGAAAAGGAAGGCGTAGGTCCTGACCTCTGTCTCTCTGCAGGTGTGACAGCTGGTCGAATTCAGACAGATCTCTGGAGCAAACCTCATCGGATGATGTTTTTGTCGACTCCTTGCAGTCCCAGCCCTCCTTGTACCTTGTACAGCCATCCAGCGCTGGCACTGTGCACCAGGATGGGGCCCCACTGGCAAATCCCAGCACTGTGTCCAGGAACATAGACATTAGTGGGCCACCCAGTGACTTTTCCTCCTCTTCTCCACTGTTGGGGACACCGCTGACACCAACCTTTCAGATTGACAAGAGCCAAAACGCACTGCCCTACGGTGTAACCCAGCTGGACGTCCTGTCCAACACCCCCCCACCACGGCCACCCAAGCCAACCCACTTCTCAGACAGGAGAGGGGACGAGGTGGGTGGTGGAGCCCTCCAGAATGGGCACGCAGGGATCTGCCGGGCTCAGGTTGCTCTGGTGCCCAGGAGGATCTCCTTGTCCAGCTTGGACAACGTGAGGAACTGGAAAGGTGAGTGTATTTCCAAGAGCCAACAAAGCAGTACTGGTGTGAGGGATGGAGCTGCCCATGAGTGCAGAGTAGGCTCCCACCTCCCGTTGTGCCTTCCTGTCCTCCCCCCCTGCAAAATCATACACCACCCAAAGCAACCTGAAGTGCTTGTTTCAAATTAGTTAGCAGGCAGGATTCAGACCTGTCCCTCACATTCAGCTCCTGCTCTGTAAAACCCCCTCAGTGTGTACACACGGGCAGCGATCTGGTTGTGATCTCTTCAGGGTGACGACTTGCTAGTTTTCCATGTCCCCTCCCTCTCCACAAAAGAAAGCAGCAGAGAAATCAAAATGAAAAGCCAACCACTGAATCAGACCATGCCAAACTCTCTATTTATGCAGGTCCAAATGTGGGCTTGCACGTGGGAAATGCCTTTGTAGCTGCGCTGCTTCGCCGCATCCAGTCCTTTCTGTAACAGCAGCCTGACTTTGCAGCTTAGAGTAAAGAACGGGAAGCCAGGGAGACACTGGGGATGGGATGTAATCCAGGTTGAACCAGGGACTCTGTGAGTCCTTGAGCAAATCCCACTCTGTCCTTGCAGGGTAGCCTGAAAACCCACTGCAGAGCCAGGCTGTGCTGCAAAGCAAGCTCTGCTCTGAGCTGAGCTGATTTTTCCACTTGTTCTTGAAACATCGTCATCACAAACAGAAATAACAGTCAAAAACCAGTACATGCAGTATGGGAAAGTTTTATTTTGTGGAGCCACAGAACAGAGGGAGGCAGCTGGAATACCTGGCTGGAAATCATCAAGTATTTTGCAGTGATGTGTCATTTTTGATGGAGACAACGTAGGTTTCTAAGGACAAGTGACCTTTAGACTCTTGTAGTTTGAATGACCAACTGGTGTTTGGGGCTGTTAGATCTTGTTCTTAAAGCTCAGAAGTGAAAGCAAGGAGACCTCTGTCCAGCCTGTTTATCAGTGTACAAACAATTCTTGGAAGGTTTGTGGAGAAACACCCATCAATGGAATTGGTATTCTTAATTATCAGTTCCATTTGGTTGCTCCCTGAAAGGTGCTGCTCTTGCTTCTGCACATGTGCCGCTCTAATGCTGCCAGCCCACTTGAGACAGTTAATGTTCTTCCAACCCAATTTATGCCAAAATGTTTTTAAGAGGATTAAGTGGCCAAATGTCATGTTCTGCTACCGTGCTGCAAGGTTATCTCTGCCTGACAGGGGGCAGCAATGAATTAATTAGTGCTGCTATTTTTTCTTACCCTAAGTGCAGCTGAAACTATTTGAAAGGTTAAACTCTGTATTAAAATGTGTTTAACAAGACCAGAAAAGGAAACACAGAGAAAGCACCTGTCCTTCACCAGCTCCCAGAGTGAGCCCACTCGAGTTATTTACTTTATTATTTGCCCATGGCAACATGTAAAAGCTGAACAGATTTAATTAACCCAGTGCAAAGGCAGCGTACGCTGGTGGCGGCGCCACGAAGGGGAACAAGCTGTACATGTGTAAGGCACCTATATCCTGGCACCTGCCACAGCATTGTGCCTGAATGTCTCTTTACCAAAGTAAAAAATAAACATAGCTGCCCCAGGATAGTGGCTGCACCTATCTGAATGTGTATCCACACTAATAGTATCACTTTGTTCTTGTTTAGCACTTTTCCTTTTATGCTGATACCACTGCAAAGACCCTCAGTTGCAGCACAGTATTGACATCTCCACCGTGAGAGCAGGGGCTGGATTAACATGGTTGCAGGGTTTTAGGGTATTCCCACAGAAAAGCCATTTTCTGCACAGAAAATAATTTTCCAGAAAAGGAGGGTAGCTGTAAACATCATCCCAACTGAATGCTGGATTTCAGGTTTTTTGCCTTTTTCTTCAAAAGTAAAATTGACCTACACCAAGACAAAGGTCAGGCTGCACAAGGGGACGCTGTGACCGGTGACCTTTTCTCTGGCTGTTTGTTCTCCATCAGCTTCAGCCACTTGCACCACAGCAGCATTTCTGGATGACAGAAGAATATTTCTCCTGCCGTTAAGTTCCCCCATGCACCCTCTCGACAATAACATGTACTTCCCTGGCACCTTACATACAGGGCTCCTAATAACTTTCCAAGCAATAATGAATTAAGATTTCCTACAGTCCATTTTCATGTAATTTCCCCAGTTTGACAGATGGGAAAACAGAGTGGGATTAGAGCAGGAGCTGGGTTTAAATTTTTGCTTGGTTGCTTGCTCTCCACACCACACCAGTCTTTCTCAGCAACTGCTTGTGCTACAGGAAGCGTAAGTTACAGCTGGATTGTACATGAACGTGTTTCTTGGTTTCATCAAACTTAAAATAGATGCAATAGCTCTTGAAATGCTGCTGAGTTGGTTCTGGTCTAAAGTGTCATTGGATTTCCTCATTTAGGATAAATACTAGGAGCTACGGAATCTTTATAAAGCTCTAGTTATTTTAGAGCCATATGCTTTACTCCAGAATGATCTCCGTAAGGTTGCACTGCCTTATCACGTTTTTAATCACTTTTTTTATCTTGCAGCAGACATGGAAGGCAGTTCCTTAAGAAGTCGGGATAAGAGGCTTAGCTTGAATTTGGTAAGTACTCTGCTTGCATAAATTTTAAAGACTGGCACATTATGAACTTCAGAAAGTGAATCATTTCACATCCTGATATTCAGTCTTTTCTGTATTCAGCAGAAGAATTAAAAAAATGGACACAGTTGGCATTGGGCAACTTCTGCACTGCTGCTTCACAGCCACCAGAAGCCTTTGAGGGAAGGAGAGGCCACAACACTGAGCACCCTGGTTTTAGAACAGACTAATCCAGGTCTGTTGTGAAAAAGGGTGCTGGTAGCCTCAAGAATTAAACTGTTAACCAAGAGCACCTGAGAAAACTGCTTATCTCTTGAAAGAAAGGGTCTAAAGGAGCCTATCACTTCATGATCCTGAGGGATATCTTCTCTTTAGGATGTAGGAAAGTCCTCTGCTCTCAAAGTTCCTGTGATTCAGGGCTCTGTCACACCAAAGCCTCCTGATTCAGCCTTTGGCAGACGTGGCTGTATGTAGCACCATCACACAGCCGGTCTTCTGCCTGGCACTGGGTATTGTCCTCTGTGTAGGAGCTCCTTTGCTGCTTGTAAGTAAGCTCTGCTGGTGGGCAACTTAGATTTTTCTCCCCTTTGAACGCTTGTAAGGTTTAAGGTTTGTAATCAAGCTCTCTCACCACACAGCCAGCACTAACTTCACAAAATGAACGTCTAGTGTTTATTCCCAGCTATCAGGAGTAACTTGTAGGTCTGCGTGTCTGCTTTCTCAGCTTCCACATTTGCAAAAATCTAGTTCATCAGATGTTCTCCTTTCGTATGCCTTTTTGTACGAAGGAGCCTCCTTCATTTTATAGGTCAGAATTACTGCTGGGAGAGGCAAGTGCAGCCTCACTGAAGTTGGAGGATTTAACCTACTTAAGTCATCAATAAGTTTGGTTCTAGTTTCCGGCAATGACTTGCAAAGCTCAGAAGTGGACATCTCCAAAGCTGGAGTGTGCATCTGAACTCATGTGTTTGTCTCGTGTCTTTCCAGCTTCTGCCTCTCTGAAAGGTCACGTCGGGACTCTCCTGGCCTGGGGCTCAGCTCAGATCTGTTGCCAGCTCACAGCACCTCCTGGCTTGCAGGGGGTTAGCTATTCATTTATCAACCCATTTCTCTGTTTTTTTCCCCTCCTTTGCTTCTGAAGCCCTGTCGGTTCTCCCCGCTCTACTCGACCGCTTCAGACAGCACGGAGGACAGCTATGTGCCCATGCGCCCCAGCACCTCTCCCTCCGCGCCTGGCTCCGACTGTTCACCCGACGGCTACATCCCCATGAGCCCCAGCTCAGCCACGTTTACCTTCCCTGTCGTCAGCACTGAAAAACTCACCAGCCCATTACCTGAGCTTCCCTCGGACCTGGAGCCCCCTCCAGTGAACCGAGACCTCAAGCCTCGTAGGAAATGTAAGCCCAGACCTTAGGTGCAATTGGCAGCCAGGGGGTTCTGATAGTGGGGACATGGGTGACCTCCTTTGACAGTGTCCTCGGCACATTTTAAAGTGCTTCGTGTTCTAGAAGAGGGATTGAATGGCTGTGTAAGTGGCTTATAGTACTGTAACATATGAGGCGTCCGCAGGGTCATTTGTGAGCCGAGGAGGAGCATGCATATGCCCACTTGCACAGGCTGGGTGGCTGCGTTAGCACGGTGCCTGGCTTCAGATCCCCTCTGACTGCAAATGACCAAATGGATGTATCCTTGGAGAGACAGCAGACTAAATCCTGCAGCTCTGAAGTACGTGTACTGCTGTCTCACCAGCTCCCTGACCTTCCAGGAACAGGACATCCAAACATTCAAATACTCAAACTTGATGTGTGGGCTGTTGGTTAAACCTCTGTTGGGTAGGCGCAGCTGTCTTGGTTTAATTAGGAATTTCCTGCAGATGCTTTTACTGATGGTAATTTTCCACTCCTGCTTTTCATGGCATCTCCAAAATCCGGGTTGCACTTCCAGAGGGATATACTGGGGACAAAATTCAGCTTTGCAGTGGAGAAATTGCCTAAACCTAGCCTACATTAAAGCTCTTTGGGCTGCAGAGCCACAAGGCTGCTCAGAAAATGGTTCAAGAAATGCTACTAGAAAGTGGGGACAGAAATTTAGACCATTGCCAGGAAGCAAAGCAAGTTCAGGTCATTTCTTAGAAGGTTTTGAGAATGGAGTGGGAAATGTACATCAGCTGGTGAGAGGAATGATCTTCATGTCCACGTGTAGGAGCTTTTTGTTTAGAGGAGATCCCAAACCCTGTTTTGACCTGTAAGGCTGAACTGGCCTCTCCTCTCGAAAGCAGCGTATGCAGAGCAGATTTAAGGCAAGCACGTGGATCTCGTGGAGCATTTGCTCTCCTTATGTCGATTGTATTTATTCTGTTATTTTAGGGTAAATGGGGAACTTTGCTTTCCAGTGCTGACTGAAATGGTCATTTGTTACTGATTTCTGTCTTGGTTATATCAGTTATGTTCTGTGAAATACTCTGTTAGTTTCTTGCTGTTAATATAGAACTGCATTTCTCTAAACAGTCTGTACTTTTGATTAGCTCTGCTACTGGAAATGTAGTTTCTTTTGTATCTACTTGCAGCGCGGCCACCCCCTCTGGACTTGAGGAACCTCTCCACAATCCGGGAGCATGCTGCCGTGACCAGGATGTGGACTGTGCCTTAGTAAGTCAACAAGAAACCTGCCATTCCAATCTTCTAAGCATTAACATTGTGGAATGGAGTTAAAAATAACTTATCACATCCCACAAGAAACAGTTTCCTGGCAAAGTCCACAAACAAAAATTCCCCAGGGCTCCTTCCAGCATCCCTCAGGCTCTGGCTGTCTCTGAAAAGCCAGGCTCCCTTTCACAACAGGCAGCTCCAGTGTGTTCAGCATCACGCAGTGATGCTCAGTCTGTTTTGAAGATTCCTTTTGAAAAGGTGGGAGCTGGTCTGCACTCTGGTGTGGCTGCTGAGATGGTTAAAAGCTTTGCATGCCTTATTTATTTTTTCCAAGGTGATAGAGCCATTTTTGTTCCCGAAAATTAACATAGCAAAAGAGAACCAGGTAAGATAAAGACCTGCCTGACTTGTAGCCTCAGTGTAGACTTCTGCATACTGCAATTCTGCCACACTGCAATTCAGACTTGATCTGTTGGCGTGACCTTTTGTCACTGGAAATTAGTTGTGGGGTAAACACAAGTGCTTTTCGTCCCAAAGCCCAGGTAGTATGAACAGATGATACTGTGGGGCTCCAAGGGCAGCAAAGGACTTATCTTCAGGGAGCTCCTGAGCAGGGGAGGACTGCAGCCTGCTGGCTGGGGGGATCTTGGCACTGCGGGGAAGAGCTGACAGGAGAGCCAGCTGTGCTGAAGTGTCTGTGCAAACGCCGAGAATTCCCACCAACCTCCTCTGCATGCCCCAAACACTCCGGAAAATGGGGGTTTTTTGCTAGGATTAGTGCCAGACAGGGCGCTTGCACTCCCCTACCTCAGGTAGTCATTTGGAGGGCAAAAGGGACACGAGCCAGGCATTTTCCCAGTTGCAGACCCCTCCCTCAGCCATGCAGTGCAAAGCCGGTTAAGCCCTTTGGCACTGCCTGCCGCATGCTGCCTGTTAGGGAAACCCAGTAGCCTGCCTTCCAAGCATCCCTGCCAGAGTGCTGTGGTTAATTAGTGCTGACACAGTGCAGAGTCCTGAAGGATAACGAGCTCGGAGGGAGTTTGCACGTTTTACATTAACAAAACTAAAAAAGAAGTATGGCCGGAACTAATAAAGCAAAAGGAATTATACTGTTCATGCTGCACAAAGTGGCCATCTAATTTCCTAATAACTAACCCCATTGTGCTAGCCCGCAATAATTTACTCACGATATACCTCTGACAGTTATGTTAGTGGAAGACATTTCCTTGTACAAGGGCTGAGTCACAGCCAGCCCCATAGCTCAGGCAGCACGTGTTTACGCTGCGTTCAAAGCCAGACAAGTTCCTCTGCGTGCACCTCCAGTGGCTGATTAACTCACATCGACCTCCAAAATGTAGATACCCACGCAACTCAGTAGCTGCCCCTTTGGCACATATTACCCAAATGAATGATATCCATCTCTGTGCCCCTTGTTGGAGAATTCCTCCAATGTTTTATGCTTTCTGTCAAACCAGAGATGGCAAACTTTCATAAATCCCAGTTAAAAAAAAAAAAACAACACACAAAAGCCAACAGAACCACTCATAAGCAATATAGCATACTTTTTCTAGAACTAAGGAGTGGGTTTGGACATCCTCTCCATAAAGTCTGCAGCGTTAGTGTGAGTTTATTCACCATATGGACTGTGTCAGGCTTTGGCTTCATTTCAGAGCATCTGTAAGATGCTTCCTTAACCTCTCCTGTGTTTTTCTTCATAGCAATCGAATGAGCTTTATCTCACCAGAAAGAGACGGTATTAATTCAGCAAGAATATTTGCCAATTCAGTTTCCGGAGAAGAGGAAGAAAGTTACATTCATATGGTAATCTTCATTTTCACACAGCCATCCTTTGCTTTATTCTGCTCTGTCACATTGATGGAGAATGCAGAAGTTTGTTTTCTAAGAAAAAATGTTGAGGAGGTTTGTCCTTTGCCTTCTGTTTTTTTTTTAAAAATGATGAAACGTTTTTAAACCAAAGACACTGGGGCCAATTTACGGAGAGATAAGGGAAGCCCTTCTTCTGCTCTGCAGAACTCAGCTGTTCACCCACGAATGTTGCTGAGCAGTTCCAAGAGATCACAGGGATCAGCCATATTTACATGAGAACTCATTAAGGCAAAGGAAAATTAAATCTTTTCACCTTTTAAAAGTGTGCCCCTGCAAAATCTCCTAGGAAATGACAGAAAGCCGTTAGTGCACTTCCTAAAGAAACACACCAAATATTGTGCAGAAACAGAACTCCCATTAAAGTCTCTTATTGCTTCTGCTTTGGCTGGTGGCACTAACCCCACTTCCCATCCCATGAAAGAAGAACATCTGGCTTTGTGGCTTCCTTTTCTTCATTCACTCTTTAGCCATATCTTGCAAGAGACCAGAATCTCAGTTTCCTTTGAATTTTAGGTGGAAATGGATCTCAAATCCCTTAATCTGAGCCAATGTC
The DNA here is from genome assembly GCF_015220075.1 of Falco rusticolus. NCBI lineage: Eukaryota > Metazoa > Chordata > Aves > Falconiformes > Falconidae > Falco > Falco rusticolus. The sequence continues at coordinate 5,185,397 of NC_051200.1, read as the reverse complement.
TGCAGATTTGGCTCCATAGCCAGCGCCCAGTGGCAACGGCTATAGAAATATATTGCAAAACTGACGACAATTCCCATGAACCATAGTCTCAAATTTTAACCCACACCTCTACTAGATCAAAATCTGCTCAGCAGGGCAGTTCCAGCTGCAGCTACTCCCCATTTGATTCTTCTAGTCAAATAAAACCTCCCATACATTTGTGGTTATCCGTGATTTTTCTGAAATTAATTTTCAGTTGCTAGATTTGAACAGAATTATCACCATTTCTTCAAACGCGTAGTATGCTGATGGTTAAGAGGGCACCCCTGTGAATCTGAGCCTTCCGAGGGCTTGGGTTGAGAAGCTGGGCGTAAGTCCTCCTTGATAACATGGAATGAAAATCAGTCTGGTTTGCTTGTTTTGCTATAATTACCAGGAGAAAAAGACGCTCCCCGTTTCTTTATGCCATCCTGCAATTATTCGGTGCTATCCTGTGGTCAGTCAACAGATGTACCCTTGGCATAAAAAATGACATGGGTGCTGACCCTCCTCCCTTGTGTTCTGCCAGCCGAGTCTCCAACCTGCGGTTGTGGTCCTGCTTCCTTTTAGCATCATGTTTTAAGAGCATTAAAAGTTTCTTTTCTTTCCCGACAGGAACACAGACAGGCAACATCTCCATACAGTGGTGCTTTTCCATGGACAAGGAAATCTAACCTTGATTACTTAGCATTGGATTTTAATTCTGCTTCCCCATCCCCTGTACAGAAGGTATGAGTCATCTGAAAACCCCCACAGCCTCCTATCTTTCTGTCCGTTGGGAGGAAAACAGGACCGAGGGTCACACTCTGCTAGGTGCCCGAAGCATCGTAGTGAAGCCAGTCGTGTTGCCAGCTGACTGCATTTGTGGCAGGCCCAAGATTAATATAATAAAAGCACTATTAGGGTGATGGCCAAGTGTCCTTAGCGTGACTCATAGGGATGCCATTAACGCGAGCTCGGCAGAGGGCACGAGACTGCACTGGGATGTGCAGCCACGAGGGCTCGTGGGCAAGTTTGTTGGTGCTTACAGGGTCTCTGCCTGCTCTTCCATTTTCATCAAGTCTCCACAAAACCTTTCCTGCTAGTTTTTCCCCAATTCTCTTTGCAATAACAAGTTTACAGCCCATGATAAATTCACGGGGTAAAACTGTACCGTCTCTTGTAACACAGCAAAATGTGCATCTTTATTCTCACATCACCAAAAGCATTTCAATTTCCTTAGCAATGCTCAGAAAATAGATTCCTTGCTCCAAAGAGTTTATGACCTGCCTAGGTGGTGGGTAGGTACCACTGCAAAGCGACAAACTGTTGGTGGTTTGGGCCATTTTGTCTCCTGTGTGTAGTTTCCCGCATCAGCTAGTACTCCTGCATGCAAAAGACTCAAGACTCCTAAGCTTTCTTATTTAAACCCTCCTTGTAGTTAAAATGCAGTTAGGTCATCCCTGCAGCAGGATCACTCAGATGAGAAGAGAATGATTATCTGGAAATAGCCAGAACAGCACGTTTTCCCCACTCACTGTGCTGGACTGAGTGACAGGGTGACAGATGGATAATTATAGCTAAAGCAGGCTGTAAAGCAATGCTTTTGTCAGCTGATGTCACTGTGAGCTTCAAGGTGAAGCAATCAAGGAACAAGGGAAAGGGAAAACAGAAAGTCAAGCCAAGTTTCACTAGCATCCCTTTTCAACCCTAAAATTAATACATCGTTTTTTTCCTTTCTCTCATGCAGAAACCTTTTCTCTCAGAGGAGCAGAGAGTGGACTATGTCCAGGTGGATGAACAGAAGACTCAAGCTTTACAGAACACTAAGCAGGAATGGACAGATGAGAGACAATCAAAAGTCTAAAGGAAGAAGCTTTGGGATCTGGAGGATATATATATTTTTTTTTTTTGCACTTAAAACCACAATGTTAATGAAGCAGCTATCACAGTAGAGTTCAAAGGCAGAGAGTTGTAAGTGGCTTACAGTCCGTAGAGGAATGGCCTTTTTAATGGAAACCTTTGATTTCAGCTGGAAATAGTATGTTGAATGAGTGAGTGGTTCACTGATGATTAAAGTAATGCATTACCCTTTTTACTGCCCTTACCAGTAAGCTACATGGTACCATTTTTTGGCATGATTCTGCGACGAGTCATACATTTAACGTTAACAAATCCACTACAAGTTGCATTAATCTAGTTAGTCCTGCCTTCTCCTGTGTTGCATAATTCCTAGTTGCTAAAGCTATTTTTTTATATTCCTACAAATACTGCGGGTGCTCAGAGTGCTTTTATGGCAGCGAGCATCTGACAGGTATTGGTGACTAATCAACTAAGGGCTAAAATACTGAAACAATAAAAAGAACTTTTTAAATACTTAGTGCTTAAGCGAAGAGGATTTTGGAAAATATTTTTCCCCTGGGTTTAAAAGTCTGACTCTGAGCTGATGCTGTCAGAAAACTCCAAACAGCACTACGTACTGAGGGGACTGGAATGCTGGTCTTTGACCCTCTGGGCGACGGTCATTGTATTAAGCTTCTTCCCTCCGTTGTGGCTCATACTTGTCGCCTTTCTGTCTGATGTTTTCTCCCCTGTCTTGAGGAGCGTCGTCGCACAGCGCAGCGCAGCACAGCTGCTCCTCTAGCAGGAGGCTGCAGGCACACAGCTCTTGGCTGGCCAAAAAATAGAAAGGGAAGCTGTGAGCCTGTTTCGGCAAGTCTTGGGAGAACTGGCGAAGGATCAAGAATGCTTTCATCTGAACTGCAGAAGAAATGCCATTGGAACTGCTGGTAGCAGTCGTCAAACTGATTGTTTCACTAGACCCACCCCCCCAAAAAAAAAAGAGAATTAGGAAGTGCAGTGTGCTCTGAGAGAGGCGAGCAGGCCTGCCAAAATAAAACAACAATGAGCTTATGCGGCATGAGGACCTCTGTGTTCAGGAAGCTTATCTACCTTGGGACTTGTTGCAGGCACTATCTCAGGATCGCATATGTGTATAGTTTATAACATATTTAACTTGAAAAGCTTGGCCGCAATCTTTATTTTAAGGTGGCACACAGCCACTTGAATGGTGGAAGTATGCAGTACCGCTGAGCGACCCACACTGGATTTGATCCTGGCAGGCTTCGCTCGCGTAGGTAAGTCCTGCTGGCTGTGAGAGGTCCGATCCTCTCGGCGAGGATGGGCAGAAAGCTTTCCTCCTTGACGGTGCCAAGTCACCGGCCTCCCTTCGCGTGCCTGTTGCTACCACACTGTATTACTGTAATCTGACATCCCAAAAATGCTGATTTACCAAACAGAGGTCGTAGAAATGTCACTGCAGAACCCACTGGCATTTCCAGGCTCCTACTTGCTGTCCTCTGTGCACCCACTCTGCTTCAGCCATTTGGGCACTCCGGGAGGCTGAGAGACACGGCCGAGCCACACGTCCTGCTGGAGAGGCGGCGTAGCTGACGGAAACACCATTTTCCTCCTACCTCAAGACAGCTGAAGTGCTTGCAAGCCTCACTGCTGCTTTAGCACACATACAAAGCTGGGGATCCGTGGTGACCAGGCTCTAATTAGCTTACCCTGCAAGACCGACGAGGTTCACCGGCGCCTTTATTGACTCTGGGGCAAACTGGGCACCCAGGCTTGCGGGCGTCAAGTGTCCTGGACCAGAGCTGCTTGGAAAACCGGGGTTTGTACTGCAGATAGCTGACCTGCTGTCTCCTCCTACGCTCTCCCTGCCCACCAAAGCTCTAAACCGAAAGCTGGTGTTGGTAAAAGTTTTGCAAAGAATTCAGACTTTTCCATAGAAATCCTGTCTGTCTGGTGTGAAATTTAGTTTTGTTAAAACCTACTTGTTTTGTCCTAAAACTGCTGTAGGAGAGGCCTGAGCAGCCATGCCCTGGGTGTGGTGCTGCTAAAGGGGAAGTGGGTTTGGGGAGAGGCGGTGGAGATCGGCGCCGCCACGGAGGTGTTTGAGATGTTCGAGAGACGTAAGCAAGGAAGGGCCACAGTTAGAGTCGTGTGCCTTTCTGCTCAAAAGAGCTGCCTTTCTTTCAGGGTGTACAAATAACACTTGTCACGGAAAGCTTTTGGTGTGTGCTGCAGTGCTAAAAGAGCAGCTAAGGCGCGTGTCACAGCAGGGGACAGGGAACATCCCCACGGGCAGGTGAAACTGCTGTGCTGCTGCAGATCCCAAATCGCAGGGTGACGGCACAGCGGCCTCCGAGGCGGCCTGCGATAGCGGACAGATCAGCTCGTGTTTGACCGGAGCAGTTCTTTTCATGCTGTCAGAAAATCTTCTGAAGTTATTGGAGACAACTGAGTCACTTGTTATTCTAGTTTATTGTAAAAATATTTAAACTTTGAGAAACCTGGTTAAGGGAGCATTCAGAAGGTTAGAAAAGAAAGAGCTCTTTTGGTATTTTTTCCCCCCTAAAAGGACATAAACATATAGCTTGGCAGGGACTGTCCTTAGATCAGAACGGCCCCCTTTCAACTTCCATGTGTCCCCTGCTTGCCCCCACCGCTCTCTTACGTTGATCATATGCTGGTCATTGGTTTCTAACTTCCACTTTTTAACTAAAAGCTAAGTTTGGGGGTTTATTCAGATTTTTCATTTAAGGTCTGGCTTTGCTTTCGGCTCCAGGCTCTGTGATACGCATTCTTGCGTAAGCACCACACGTAAACCAGGAACAATTAAAACAAAATTAAAAAAACAGTTTTAAAGGCAGAGAGGTCCTCCCCCAAGGCTTTTATTTTTTTGTTTTAGTCAAATTCAACAATACTCGGAAGAGGGTAAGGAGGAGGGGGATCGGGGGAGGATGGCAAAGGCTGGACCTGCTGTGGCCACCCCATCATTAGGGATGCTGGCGGTCAGGGAGCTGCTGCAGCCCCTGCTGTAGCACCCTACGGGTGCTACATAGCAGAAAGGAGTCCCTGGTTGAAGTCTGTTCTTAACTACTCATCCCTTGGCCAAAGAGGAAAGAAAACCCATGAAAGCACCTGAAAATTGAGTCAGCTTTTGACAGCATCACGTCTGACAGCGTAGCCCAGGCAAGAGCCCATGGCTGGCACTGGCTCTGGGGTCAGCCAGGAACACTGCTGGTAGTGTCTTCCTTTTGCTGGGGGTCGGTTCTGGTGTTATTTGTGTGTATTTCTTTAAAAAGTATCATGAGAGCTGATGCAGAGAGAGGCTGTGCACCTAAATGAGAGTGGGACAGCCAGTGGTTCCTTAGGAAACTCCCATCTCCTGGGAGGACGGGCATTGCCTGGCTCAGCACTTGCTGTGCCTTCTCCAGCACCACCAGTGTTCCTGGTTTAAAAGGGAGAGGAGCGCTCAAGGAGCAGCATGGTTCTCGCTTGATGGGAAAGGTCACGCTGTGGGGTTGCCAGCTGAAGCTGGGTTGCAGGACGATGTAGGACACAAACAAGCGAAATGGTTTCAGACCTGTGGTTGGTGTTGGGGTGATCAGCTGGGATCCCCCTGCGGCTGGCACGGCCGGTGAGCGGGCCAGCGTGCCGGCACCCAGGCACGGGAGGGAGGAGACCAGCGATGAGATGGAGCTCTTGTACTGAAATCTGTGGCCACTGTATAACAAAATAGCCTGCGACAAACACCTGCTTGAAATACTTCCTAAAGAATCGTAATGAAATCAATTCGATCAGTTCCTTCCTGGAGCGATTTCAGTGCTGAACTGGGAGTTACACACATTCCCAACGTCTTTATTCTGCTCGGGTTTAACAGGGCCTTATTCTGCAGTCTTGCCATGATCACGCGTTTAAGCAAGGCGTAGCAGGATGCAAAGTTTGTTTGCTTTTAGGTCTAAGCTGTTTTTTCCGTTTATAATGCCTTTATTACAGGAGGCAGCATTAAATTCTTTACTGGCAGATAGGAACACTTTACCTGAGAAAAGTCAACAGCCATTTAGCTGGAGCCAGGTGCTTTCGGCCAGCTCACTTTTGCCAGCAGTAGCGCCTGCTCTCTTCCATGTCGCTAATTACATCGTAAGTGTAGATTTTGGAGTTGCATTCACTTGAAGTGATTCAGTGGTTTAGTAATTCAAAGACCATCAGATGCTGTGATGAGAATGAAGCACAGGGCAATGCCTTTTCTTTGTTCCCGTTCCGCAAAACTTGCTCAGGTCTTAAAAAAAAAAAATAAATAAAAAAGCCACCAAAATAGCAGACTTTTGCCATGTCAAAGCCAGAATATTTTTTGTTCAAATAAAAATAAACTTTTGTCTTGTGCAAATGAAGCATTATACGTTTTTTGTATTTGTAAATCTGTGGGGAAGCATTAAACAATCATCTCTGTTACGAAGGAGTAAGTCATTGATAGAGGGAAGGGGCTCACCTTCCTGATGTTTCATTGTAATGTTTGTTGTATATATTTGCACATTAAACTGTATATCTTTTTTCTAATAAATTAATATAAAATATAACTGTGATTTTTCATTATTTTGATAAGCAAAGGTGCCTATGGGGAAAACTTCCACATTTTTCATTTAACGCTTTTTCCATTCTCAAGATACTTTTAATTTTTAATTGTAATTAATTTAATTTTAAAATTAGACTGTGACTTGGTCATATAAATTATTTAGAGGAAAATTCAGACAAATTAGCAAACAGATTTCTTACACAGGTATATCAGGAAGATTATTTGCAGGTGACTTGAGAAACAAATAACCAAATTACAACCTGGGCTCATGTCAGGATCCTCCATGGACCTGGGTAAGTTGCAGTGCCCCTGACCCTGACCCTGACCCTGCCCCATCCCCTGCCCCAGCCCCTGCCCCAGCCCCTGGCCCTGACCCTGACCCTGACCCTGACCCTGACCCTGCCCCAGCCCCTGCCCCTGCCCCGCTGCTGCCACTGCCGTGGCCAAGGGGCAGGAAGGGGCCACGCTTGCTGACCGAAGACGAAGGCCACAAGCACAAATTTGTTCTGCATATGCTCTGGGCTTGGATACAAAGAGTGGTTGTTATTTAACCTGATCCTTTAATTGCTCTGTGCTGAGGAGCGTCGTGGCTGTTAATGTAATTTCCACACGCAGCGAGCTGGGGACACGGGATCCTTTCAACATGCGTGTCTCGGGATTTTGCGGATGAAAGGAGGCACTCCTTGGGAGCAGAGCTGAGCAAGCCTAGCTGCTAAGAAGCAAGGTAGTTTGGGAGCCAGTTTATTTATTGCTTCAGGCAAGTGTCACTTTTGGATCTGCGTGCTTTGTGCTGCTGGCTAGATACCGCTGCGGTGAATCGAGGGACTTGTTGCGCTTAGAGAGCAAATTGATGGAAACTTGGCTGCAGGAGCCAGCACAGGCACGGGTAATTCAGATAAGCCTGCGCCCGGGGGCTTGATACAAGGGAACTGCATGACATTTTGTGTTCAGGCTTACAGGGAGGGCAGGTCGGATAAAAGGTCAGATAAAGTCTGACTGCCGGTTTACGTTTATGGGCTGCTTCCACGTCCTCTCTCCAGCGGAGATGGGGACGGCCCTGTCGGCAGGGAGTGCTTCCCAGAAAAGTGACCTCCCTCTCCTGCACCAGCTTCCACACCCTGGGAGGGAAGCAAGCCGTGCCAAAGCCACCCATGGGCTACTTCCCAGAGCAGCAAAGCTGGTTGCCACGGAGGGTCCCAGCACCCGGAGCATCCCTGCAGGCAGGGACACGGGAGCCAACAGCCTCTGAGCTCGCGGTCAGGAGACTGGGCTCTGCCCGTAAACGGTGCTGAAACAAAGCAGCAGGAGGCTGCACAAAACTCAGGAAGCTCTCAGATGTCTCGCGCCTCTCTGCAAAATACTCTGGTGATTAGATAATAAGAGTAAGGAGAGAAAACTGATAGCAAAAAGTATGACTGTGTAAGCACTTGGTAGAGGTTAGCCCCTCTAATCGCATCCGCAGCTTCAGACCGTGTCAAACACTTCCCTGAAGCAACAAGCCTCGGAGCAGCCAGCCGGTTCCCAAACCCAGGTCATCTTCACGGGGCACGAAGCACAAGCCCTTCCAAAAAGGCAGTAATTCCCTGTTGCCCCAGTGCTTTTTGTCTCTTTAACTCCTTGGGTTAACAATTTGCTTTATTTTTTGCCAAGGTGCAATTGCTTTGGTCTTTTTTAGCCTGAGATGCTTACTAGGGCGCCGCCTTAAAAACGGGCATCCCTGCGTAATCGCGCCCACGCTGGGGGCTGTACCAACACAGGGCTGAAGGTCTTGGGCCACAGAGGTGATAGCTCATTTCTCTCCAGTAGATCTTCAAGAGCTTTGGTAAAGGCACTTGCACTTTATTTCTAATTTTTCATGTGCACTTTGAGAGGCAGTGACTGCCTCAGGGCCAGCGGCAGAGACACCTGGGTCTGCGGAGTCCTGCCCTTTTGTCAGCAGCTAATGCAGGCTGCACGCTGTGTTTTCACAGGTCTTAAGATCTGTGCTTCCCCATCAAACAGCATCTAAAGCTCCTCTTCCAGTTGTTTAGGGCAGAAGGGCTTTGCTCTATGCGTTATACATATTAAAGGAGCGCGCTGGGTGCTGGCAGCACCACAGCCAGCCCTTAAACACAAAGATTGCGCCTGGCGGAGGCTCAGCCCCTTCCCACCTGGGGAGCTGATCCCGGGCCCTGTTGTAATGCAGGAGTGAGCAGGGAGAGCCCCAACCTTTCATTCACTGTCTTGTTTTGTTCTACTTTGATAATTGATTTTCCTTTCACATCCGATTTTAGCATAAGCGCATTGTTATACAGCTCCAACACGCCCTGCTCTGACAGCTCGGGGATCGTGGCGCCAGCAAATTCAGCGCTGTGTGACAGCCTGAAAAGCCCGTGCCCTGCTGGGTGGGCTCTCATTGAGGGCTTCAAAGCTTAACGTGGTTTTGGGGTATTCTCCTTGCATGTGTTTGTGGCGACTGTTGCAGTTTGGTTTGCCTCGTCATTCAAAAATGTTCCGCACTTTGTCCGGGAGCTCAGCTACTTGCAAGTGCCTCTGACTATGCCGCTACCTACAGACACTTGGGTTTCTACTGCTACTGTTGTTTCTTAGGCTCCTTCCCCACATGAACAGTACAGGGGAAAGACCTGCTCTGTATTTATCACCAGAAGGAAAGGAAAAAACCACAGAGCCCTGACACGCAGGCAGCAGTTCAGCTGCCCATCCCAGGGGAACATCGCTCTGCAGGCGCCTCAGCTTTCCCCGGGAAGGCACGGAGCATTTTGTAGGGTCACAGGATGATGGAAGAGGCAAAACATCAAATGAAGGCAGTGCTGGCAGGTGTCTGCCAGCGCTGGAGGAGATGCCAGAAGGCAAACACAGCTTTTGCCTTTAGGTTTCCAGATCAAAATGCAGGATGAGCTTTCAGCATGACCTTTTGTACAGCTTGAGAGAGACAGACAGTTCCTCTACAGAAAGAGATGGAGGACTGAGCAATAAAGGGATTCATAAAATCTCTGAGGTCTCGGTAACTCTTTGGTCTCTCTGGTTTGTATCAACATCACTTCTAGGAAGCAGCCAGGCTTGCCAGGCAAAGGGAGCCAAGGTTCCACACAGGGTGCTGCTGGAGCTTGGGTTCCTCCAGCACCAGGGCTGAGGGGTTTGCCCCCAGCCACGGGAGCAGGCAGCCCTCCATCATTCATGGCTTAGGGCGTGTTCTTTCAGACTACGAACTATTTATTTCAAAGCACTGAGCAAGCCTGACATACTGACGCTGGCAAATGGAGCTCCCCAAAAAGGGCCAGGGCTTCCCAGCAGAAGGTGTATCTGGCCTTGGTGTGTATGTTATACACGAAGATGCGGTGCTCAGCAGGGTAGCAGGCAGGCTGTTTACAGTTCAAAAATAAAAGATGTTGTTCTTAAAGTGTTGGGTTTTTTTAAAATAAAAAAATGGAAGATTCATCATTTCTTTGCTCTGACTTCCTCCACAGTTAGTCAGAAATCATCAGGAAATGCCACCGAAGGAAATCCGTCCTGTTCTGCCTGGTCAGCACAAGGAATGTGCGCACGCAGAGGAGGAGGGGGGCTCTGGCTCTTCCCAGGCAGAGCTGAGTGATGCAGCACAGACAGCTCAAGAGCAAACTTGTATGATGTGTAAAGTAAACGTGACAAGGAGACAACATAAAGATGCATTTCCATAATCAACACATCCAGAATCTTTGTTATTTACCTCCAGCCTCTCTGGATGGAGTTGGGAGGAAGGGATGTTTTGGTGTTATTCCATCAGATATGGTAGCTTATAGTCTTATGGATGCAAAAATAGAGACATCTAAGTGAAAGCACCATTTTTTTTCCTATTGGCAGCGTAACGTTAATCCTCCTAACAAGCTCTTGCTAACTCTGCTGACCACAGCTGTTCACTGGAAGTGCAGAGGGGGGAGCGTGCGGAGCAGCTGGTCTGTATTGGGAGGAGGTGTGGGACAGAGATGCGGAGTTTGGAGCAAAGGGAAGAGCAGCTGTATCCAGGTTTGTTACAATCCTCTAGATGAGACACTGCCCAGGAAAGGTTACGTAGACGAACAACCCAAACCTCAGTGTTACAGGCTAGCACAAAGGCTGTATCTTTTCTAGGCACAGATGTTCTTACTCAGAGCAGGTTACCTGTATTGCGTTATTCTACAGCAGTGAGCAAACCCTGCCAGGTATGGCAGTGAAGCACCGTTCGTTCGCTCTTTGCACCCCTCTTTAGCTCTCTGTGTGTCTGGCAGGAGGCAGAGGCAGGCAGGCTTGTCCTCAGGGCCTCTTCAGCATCCCAGAGAGCAGGTCCCCATGCCGCTGCAAGACAGATAAGGGAAACAACCTCTGCAGGCAGAAGAGCAGGTGTGTCCCGGCGCTGCAGGCACTGTATCCAAAGAGTCTACACACAGCAAAAGGAAATGGCTCTGAGTCACAGCTCATGTTTATGGGGGTTATTTTTCCTACGGGCGCCTTTGATCCAGCTTCCCAGGGAAGCAAGCGGCAGGTTCAAGGGGCTCAGTGGCGTAAGGAAACCCCTGAGGTCCTTCTGCTGGGGAAAGGCTCAGCAGGTCCGGCCGTGCGGTGGCATGGAGCTCGTGCCTGGCCGTGGGAACGGCTCTGTGTGCCCACCAGCTTTGGTACAGGGGCACTGGCTTTGTCTGACAAGCAAGCAAGTTGTCACTTCAGTTTGGCAGCCCTGTGCAAGCCTCTTTGGCTGCGTGGATCAGGATGAAAACACACCCAGCTGCTTGCGCCTTCTCCCTTCCAAAGCACCCAAGGGAGAGTCTCAGCCGTGTTCCTGGGGGAGGGGAACCTGCAGCCTCAGGAGGAGGCACACAAAATGGCACTCAGCTCTAAGTCTTGCCTACAAATACCGTACCTGAGCAGCAGCTGGGGTGTGCTTCCTCAATATCCCCCATGCAAATCTGAACAACCAGAAAAGACTTAAAAATCAGGTTTCCCTGATAACTCTGACACTTGCACTGCAGCCACGCCAGGTCCTCTGCCTGGCAAACACTGATGCAAAGGCTTCACAGTGCTGCGGAGCAGCGGTCAGCGTGAGAGGGGATCAGTAACTCCAACCCAAGGTTGAGCAACCTGTTTGTCAAACAGCGATCCGGCCGCTGCCGGGGCGGTGCTCACTTCCCCTCCACGCCAGCCGGCACAGTACGAAGGGCCAAGGGCAGGGCAGGCGGTGAGAAACTCAGTGAGAAAAACTACTAGGCACAAGGCAAGACGGTGCCGGGCGAAAGTGAGCCATACCCTGCTGTGCCCAGCACCGCGCTGCTACTGCCCCAGCGAAATCAGCCCAGGAGCCTCCAGCACGTTCCATCACCTTCGCAGGAGGATGGCAGAAGCTTTAGGATGTGTACAAGGTGTCCGCAGACATCTGTAGCTGAGTGGGTGGGAGCTCAGGGGAATGCAACTTCCACATCCCAAAACATTACCTTTTATTTAGGCTTGGAAAGCATGCAAATAGCTGCCCTTCGGAAGGTCTGCACCTTCTCCCTCTCTGCTGTCAGCATCGTGTGTGGCCCCGTGGCGTCACCCCAAACAGGAAGGGAGGAAAAGAGAAATTTTTGGGGAAAGAAGGTGCTCGGTGTAGTGGATGGTCCCCGTAAAGATTTTCAGTTTTCCTGGAATCTGCTTTGTGCCGTGATTGTTCCTTTTTTTAATAACCATCCTCAGGAAATATCACAAGGCAGAACCAGAGGGGAGAGCCAGTGCCAAGATCTGGGGGCCACAGGTAACCTCGAAATAAATCTGATCAGTGCCTACTGATCTGATCAGAGTGTCAAGAGGATGGGGCCGGGCTCTCCCCAGTGGAGCCCAGCGACAGGACGAGGGGCAGTGGGCACAAACCGCAGCACAGGCGGTTCCAGCTGAACGGGAGGAAGGAGTTCTTCACCCCGAGGGTGGCAGAGCCCTGGGACAGGCTGCCCAGAGGGGGTCTGGGGGCTCCTGCTCTGGAGACGTTCCCAGCCCGCCTGGCCGTGACTGTGCAACCTGCTGTAGGTGACCCTGCTGTAGCAGGGGGCTGCACTGGGTGGTCTCCAGGGGTCCCTCCCAACCCTGACCGTCCTGTGATTCTGTGAATCCCTGCTGCTGCCAAGGCAGAGGAGAGGAACTGCTGCTGCTGCCTCCTTAAAGGTTGATCTTCCATCCTGACTTGTGAAACCTTGCGGGGGGAAGTGGTTGATCTCTAGCTCTTGTTTGGAGTTATTTTCATGGAAGTCTCCAGACAGATGTTATGCCTCAGTGCTGAAGAGGGCATTTTTTAGAAAAGTAAACAAAATGCTGTTGCCACAGATCACGTTGTGTGGAGGATGGTACTGAAAGTGGGTGAAGCTCGGTTGTATTCCTCTCACTCCCTTTCTGCTCACCGCGGTGTGTGCCTGCAGCAGAGGGAAAGGAGCCCGGCAGGGACTCGTGCAGCCTATTGTGGAGCAGAGGGGAAATCCAGCCCTTAGACCCTCAAGTAAAAGCAATTCCCCTGGTTTTCTTTTCGCAAAAGGGCGTTTTTCATCAACTCATTGGTAATGAAATCGGTCCAAGTGCTGTTTTGGCTGGTGCTGAATTGACTGAAGAAGTCGCTGCCGGCGGTTGCATATTCCCGACCCCAGCAGGTCCACGAGGTCCAACCTGCTTCTGCCAACACCAAATCACCCAACTCTTGGATTCACCAAAGCAAGCCAGGATTTCTGATGTGTGCTGTTCACCGAGTTAGACATGTAGGAGAGAGCTCAAGGACAACCAGCAAGCAGGGCTTGCCTCCTCCCCCAGGATGCTGCCCTATGCCTCGTGCTGCCAGCACCTTCCCCACCTCCTTGTTCTTCACTTCCCAACCCATCTGGCATCCCATGGGGATTCCCAACCCCAAGGGGCTGCCGATGAAATAGTATGTACTGGAACAGAACACCAAACACACCTGTATCTGTAGAAAAACTATTTGTATAGTGTGTGTGTGTGTATATATATATAGCTTGAGGACATATATATGCGTATGTATATATTCTTGAGAAGCACAAGACATCTGTCTGTCATGCTGGCGCTCGGAGGCGTGCGGGGGCCGGCAGGCAGCCATGCTGTTCCTGCGGGGAGCCCAGAGTTGCTATTTTGGTTTCTCCCTTGCTGCCCGGTGCCGGTTGTGCCGTGCCGGTGTGCACCAAAGCCGGGGAGACGGTGCAGGCAGCAGCAGCTCTCCATGCTGACAGCACGGGTGGGCTGGGGAAAGGGAGAGCAAAAGGCAGCTGTGACCACCACGGGCAGCGCAGGCTGTGACGGGGATGCTGCAAAACACACCCATCCCTGGTGACCTCTGTTTTCACGGGGGGAGAGAGAAAACAGCTTTCTGTTTTGATATTTTTATGTTACGGCTTTTGGAAACGTGCTTTCTCATGCTCTCAATATCTTGCAGGTCTGAGCCCACGTTATGGCTCCTGATGTTGGGGTTTAATGGTCCATTAAGGTGAAGCTGGCAGCAGCATCCTGCTTCCAGCCGCGTGATACAGCGCTGCCAGAATCCCCAGGGCTACAGGTGGGGCACCAAGGGCAGAATTGGCCCTGCTTTCCACATACCCTCCGTGTAGACCCATATCACTGTCTTCTTTGGAAGGCGAAGGTGAGCTGTGGGTTACACAAGCCAGCAGCCATGCCACCTGTAGTGATATTGCCTCTGGTCCCTAATCAGGTCAGTAGATGATAGTGGCCAGACCTCACCCGTTCACACGTTGCCTCTGGGATTTATTGTGCTACTGGTGATCGGGTTTGGTTTGCCAGAAGTGGGTACCAATGTCCCGGTCGTGGCTGCACTGGGATGGGAGTGGTGGCACCGGCCCTGTAGCTCCTTACCACGAGCAGCGCTCACGCTGCTGTCCCAGTGTTCAGGCATGCAGCAAGACAGAGGTGGGAGCTCTGGATGAGCTGGGAAGGCAAGGGTGGCCTCGGTACAAATATCTGCCCTCCAGTGCCTGGACCTCCTTGTGCTGGGGAGATAACAGCTGAGGCAGCCAGCACTATCTGGCTGTGCCCAGGCGCAGGGCTGGTCTGCCCTTGGGTGCAGGAGCCACGGGGTGGGAACCTGCCAACACCCAGCGGCTTCAAGGTGGGGGGGCTCTGAGCCACGCTGCAGCCGCCCGCGCCGGGGCTGCTTCCCAGCGCTAGCGGTTCTGCATGCAAGAGGCTTTGCGGTGCCTGTTTTGGTTACCGCTTGTTACCTTCTGAAGCAGGCAGACAACGCAGTTAATACCATGTTAATGCAACTCTTCTCACCCCGTGGCACATGGACGTTTGTGGTCGCAGGAGGGCTCCCCAGGCATGCCGCGGAGGGTGGTGTGCCCGGGCACCAGGCACGGCGATACCCATCGCCCCGGGAACACGGCGCCCGTTGCAGCTAATCCTGGGCTGAGCTTGGTCGCTTGCCCCGTGACCTGCCACGTTGTGTGCCAGCCCTCAACTCCCCCCGGTGCAGTGGCAGGCAGCACCGCTGTGAAGGACGGCTCAACTGATAGTGCCCACTTATAAGCACCCACCCGCATCCGTGCGGCAGCCTCTGCAGCCCTCCCACAGCCCCTGGCCTTCTCAGCTGCCATCCCGGAGGAGAAAAGGATGCCAGTTCCTTCTCATGAATCACATGAACTTCAATTCCCACATAACCTTGCTGTGGCCGTGCCCGCACTGGCTGCTCTCAAGTGGGGTTTCACTGCTCCCCTCACTCAGGGACACTGTGGCTCTCCCAGGCATGAAGGAGGGGACTCGGGGACGTGTGACTCTTGTCATTTGGGCCAAATTGGCCAGAGCTTTCCATCACCTTCTCTGGCCCATCTTCTGCTGGCCACAGGGACGCCTGCAGATGAGGACCCCCCTTGCACAGCACTGCAGAGCCCCGCTCAATGCCTGTGAGTGCATCGCCCTCTAATAACAACCATACTGCTGTGTGAGGAACAGAAACTTCGTCCATCAGTAAGGAAGTGTGTGTGCTTGAGGATTAAATCGCACACCCGCATTCAGCAGATAAAAATGCTGCCAGAAGTGAGATGCATTAGGGGTTTTACCAGTACTCACTTTTCATTGCTGCTGATCAATTTTGTAAAGAGAAGGGGAACCCTTGCAAAAGGACTGCAGTTGTGGCATGGCGTTTAGGGTTGTAGGGATGGCGAGACCTATAGTAAGAGGTGATATTGTTGAATAGGCATGATGGTGTAGCTGGAGAAAACAGCAAGTGGCTTTTTGGCACACAAATGTCTCTGTCATTGCCTGCACACTCGTTCAGCCCATGCAACTATAATACTTCAAAATAAAACAGAGCTCAGGTGACTGAATGTAATGCAAAAGCCAATCCATAACTGGCCGTATCTAAGAGGTAAAGTAATAACGTCACAAACAGCTAATGAAAGATTTAGTTTTACCTTATCACAATGAAAGGTAAAATAAAACCACGCTTGCTGAGGGTGAGACATGTACACGGGCCCATGCTGTTACCATGTATGTGTTTCACACTTTGCAAATGTACATAAAAACCAGCCACGGGGCTTCAGCAGCCACAGCAACCTTGTGCTGGCGTCCCTGGGAGCACGGGGTGCTGCCCTGCACCCAGCACTGCCCTAAAAAAGAAAACAGATGTGATGGAAGAAGCGTTGCGCTGTAGCCCCTTACAGAGGAGTAAACAGCTGCTCTTTCCCCTGAGCTGGCCCTGAAGCCTTGCCATCATTAGCTAATTAATTTGTTGTTGCTCTCCTTGGCTTTTCCCCAGGGCAATCAAAAGCAGGACCCGGCTTCCTGAGCCCAGGCCCGCCCGACGCCGCTATGGCCCCGCGGGGTGACACACCGAGGCTGACAGCACATGCTTCCCAGTGACCTCACCTCGTCTCCAGCATGCAGACAAGTGGCAACACCCCTCTGGTCTGCACGGCCACACACCCCAGGCAGCCACCAGCACCCCCACTGCAACAGGCACCCCAAAAAAAAAACAACCCAGGGGGAACGGTGCAGGTTGTTTGCAATTTTTTTTCCTCCCAAGCAATGGAGTGCATAGCAAAACATCACCTGCGCAGCAATGCTAGCTAGTGAAACCAGCTATTTTATTGCTGATACTTCGCACGCCCATCCTGACCTCTAGGATGACGACAGCTTGTGTGAAAAGAAGGCAAGAGCCCAGAAAGGAAGGTGGCACTCCTGCTTGGCCGACTTTCTAAAAATACCATGCACGGCTGTCCACGCAGTGGGCACGGCAGCTTCACCTGTCCCTGCCGGGCTGATGGGATCAGATTTTCAACCTGTTTTCCTGTAAGGTTGCACTTCATCCGTCCCCTCCCCAGCAATTCTTGAACCTGCTGCCCACTTTTACTCTCAAAGGAGTGAAAGTCTGGAAGATATTAGAGTCTTGCAAATGTTGTGAGAACAGGTGATCAGTCTGAGAAAAGAGAGGCAACAGAATAAATTAAACCCTGGGAAAAACCTTAATGGGAGTCTGTGCCTCATTAGACACCAGAAAATCCACTCTTCAGTCAAGGTTTCTCTCTCATGTGGATTCTCTGGTGTTTAATGAAGCGTGAACTCCCATTACAGCTTTTCCTGTGGTTAGGACAGTCACAATCTGTGGCTTCTCTGATGTCTTATAACCAACAGAGTTGTGCTGCAGCCTTGGAGAACTCAGTGCATCGGTCTCCCAGCACAAACCCATATAAAGTTATTTACTAGTTTGTTTATTAGTTCGGTGGCACATGGAGCTGCTTGTTAGCATTATGCCATAAAAGCAGACGAAAGGATAAGAAGGAATGGCAGTCTGTGTACAGCAGGAGCCGCCCCATCCCACCCCACCCCATGCCATGCTATGCCACCCCGCAGCACCTGCTGCAGCAGCTCCTTCCCCCCCTGTGGCCAGCCTCTCATCTGTCTCTAGGTGTTCCCAGCCACCTCCATGAACACCCTGGTTTTGGTTAAATTCTTAGTGTTGCCAGTATCTTGACTGGGTTTATTTTAACTTGTATAAAAAAATTAGTCTTTTATGAAATAATCCATCTCCTGGATGATTTTAAATCCACTGTGTTTCAATGGCATTGACTTAGTGCTTGTGCCATTAGCAATGACAAGTAATTCAAATAAGTATTTTGTTTTCAAAACACTTGCAACTCTTTACTGTTTGCATCTACTTCCATTTCTCCCTTTCAGAATCAGCTTTTCAGAGGTTTGTGAGCACCTAGTAACACAGCGAGATGCCTGAGGGCATTTCACAAGTGCCTCAGCTGGTTGGTCCATGTCTTTTTCTATTCTTTTTTTTTTTTTCTTTGCAAGTCTAGATAAAAGGTATGTGCTGGTTTGCCCTTATTTTCTCTTTCACTGACACACTCAAAGAATTTTATATGCTTTGAGATAGAAGATTTTCCTTTATTGACTTCTGCAGCTTTGTCCTTATTTATCCATGCTTAGCCAAATGTCTCATGTTTATTGCCATTTTTTGTTTCTATGCATTTATTTGTATGAAACTGATGCCCACTGGGCTGTAATTTCCAGGACTGCTTTAAGCTGATTTTAATACAGGATTGTTTTTATTGGCAGTGTTATATGTTTTTGGAGGCTGTGTGGCTGGCTCCTTCCTCCGTTGCCATGGCACAGCCCAGTCAGCGCCCTCACCCCAATCCTTCTTCCCAAAAGCAGGTACGCTCCTCTTCCTTGTCGGGGACAGAAACATGGGGGATCCTCTTCGGTCCATAGTTTGTATAATTCTATGAGGCTGATGATTTTAGCTTTCTTGTTTCTCCAGGGTTATTGAGTCTGTGCTTAAAAAGATCAGTGTTAGAGCAGGGAATAGTTCTCCTGGTCCTGAGCAAGGGTCCTCCAAGCTTCAAATCCTACCTCTAAGCACAGCCAGAAAGCAAACAGGCACCCAAAATGCTGACATCTCTGGCCAAAATAAAAACCCTCCATCTACAGATTGTTTTAAAGCACAAATTGCATTTCTGCCCCTTTCTCTCCTGCTCTGAGGGGCAGCATGGATTGCTCTGTTCTGAAGACTGGACTTTTTCAAACTGGCAGTGCCCAGCTTGCTGCTGGTGGCCAGAAGTGGGTTTTGCATGCCACAACAAACCAGGCTCTGCTCTCCTGCTTGGAAAGGTTTTCGAAACATCACTGGTGATGGCCAGCACAGGCAAATCAGCCCCAGGCATACGGCTGCAGCACCTGCATGGCACCCATGTCCTAGCACCCCAAACAGCCTCTGGCAGAGAGGTGCCCGAAATGAATGCCAAGGTGATGAAAACAGAATGGATTAATACATGGGTCAGGTGCCAACCCAAACCCTCTGAAATGTTTGGAGCAGGGCCAGCCACGCCGTTTTCTCAGATGGTGATTATGTTTAATCAGGTGTCTGCTAAGGCTGGCAGCAACTGTCTGTATCAGAACTGCTCACGTGTACATACACACACACACACGGCTCTGGCAAATAAACAAGGCTTGTCCTGGGACAGTCCCAAAGCCAAAACAGAGTCCTGCCCTCCCCCTCGTCCTTAAACCAAGACTAATCTCCCAAACCTAACCTTTGGATCCTGAATTTGCATGGGATTCCTCACTCAGCTCCTGCTTTTCAAAACCCTTCTCATAAACCTGCCCATAAAGTAACAGACCAAACCAGAACAGGTTACGGGAATTATATTACACCAATTACGTCATATTGTACTATTTATTTTCCTTCCTCTTTCAAAAAAATACTGAATTGTAATGTCAAGCAGAGAAGTCAAAGAAAGGGGACTTTCATGAACTCTGGTTAAATGCTCAGCGGTAAGAATCAGAACAGTTTCACCAAACAGAAACCCTTTTACAGCTAAGTACTTCAGAAATAATACAGAAATCTTCCCAAATATGTCATTATTGACAGCAATACACCTGCAGGGAATATGATTAATCTAAGGGCAGCTGCTCGCAGCAGGAGCCGTGGGACTCCTGCCTTTCTGCCTCCCAGCATTTTTGCAACTGTGCCATAACTCCAGATTGTTTTTTCCTTCCCCTGCTTTCCTTTCCTCTTTCTTTTCTCCTTTCTCTATACAAAGTCAGCAACTTAGAAGTTCAAACTTCCCCAGCAGTCGGAGAGGCAGAAGTGGGAGAGGGCTGAGAGGCAAAGGGCTGGGGACACCCAACCCTGCCCCCGGCACTTGCTCCTCCACAGGAGCGGGATGGAAGGAAGGGGCAGAGGAAGTGTGACTTACCCGCATGTGACAGGAGATCAGAAAACGGACATGTGACTTTTACCAGCCATATACTGTGGAGCACGGATTTCACGTCTGCAGGGCACTTGGAAAAGGGCTTAAAGGCCCCGAGGATCGTGTCTGGTTTTGTGCATCTTGCAGGCTCCAAAACCAGCTCTGAAGCAAACCTGGTCACAGCTCAGGGCCTCTGGGTGGTCCTGGAGGAAAGGGCTCTGTCTGGGATCGATACGAATTACTCTGACAGGGCTTGTGGTGTTCACAGGCTCTTGCACTGCAGCCCCGTGCACAGCTGGTTCTCCCTTGGGTGGGGAAGCAGGCTAGGGCAGCAGTTGCTGTGCTGGAAGAGCTCGAGCCCCTCTCAGCACTGCTTCTCCAGCCATGCAGTGTCTTCTGGTGCCAAGCTTCTCAATGGACACGCATTTAGTTTTCTGAGCATTGGCCTGATTTCTGGAAGCAGAAATCCCCCCTCCTTTATTCCAGAAACCATATCAGATATTAGACTACATAGAGAAAATGTAGAAAGAAAGTGCAGATGAAGTTCATTAAATATTTTTACTGTAGACTTTTTTATTCCTGACTTGTTCCTTATGATGCATAAGATCAGTCATAAAATCTTTTGGAAAAACAAAGAGCCTGTTTTTTGCATTAAGCACAATATATAGGCAGGCAGCTGTGGATACAATTTCTTCTAAGAGCAAATTTCCTCCAACCAACTTCTCTCTTGCCATTTTTCAGACAGATTTGTTTGCCACTCTGTATGTTTCAGAAACTTTACTCGTATCAATGAAACCTAAAGGTGAGTGGATCTGTTCTAGATTCACACAAAAATAAGCAAGCTGCAATACCAAAAAGAAGCCTTTACGGTTTACTGTCCTAGCAGACTTCTCTCTTTCCCCATCTCTTTCATGGCTCCTCTCTGTACATTGCTTCTGTCCTTCTACACAAAACGTGACCCATGAACTCCACTCCTCACACTATCACTGGCTTATCATCTTCCTTTGCATCTTCACTTATTTTCCTTGTTTCATTATTTTTACACTACATTTTTCTCTTAAATTATTCTTCTGAAGAGCTGCTTTTTCAGACCCATCTCCTCCTGGAATCCTCTCTGATCCTACACTAAAAACCCAACTCAGACACAACACCAAGTCTGAGTTTCAGCCAGGCATTCTCCAACGATCAGATCTTTGGGTATTTTGCAGTTATGCAAGGTTTGGATGAACTTAGCTATAGAGAATTCCAGTTCTGGAGCTAAACTTATCAACATCTACAACTCAGAGAGAGGGAAATGGAGATCTTTAAAAGAGACTGGCAGAACATGGTACCTATAAATCCATTTTGGACAACGGTGTGGGTTGATTTTTTTTTTTCTCTCATGACTCTGCTCAGGTAAGAATTAGTCATCTAGCATTGAAAGTCATTCTGGTTTTAGGCTTTTTAGATGCAGTTCATGTCTCATTTCTCTCCTAGAAACCATGGCATCCCATAGTAGCCAATTTCAACCACATCTGACAGCAGTAAAGATGCCCAGGACACTTTGCTTTGGCAAAACTCATGGAGAACAGGTAGCCAGGACTCTCAGTGCCCCTGTAGGGAGACAGGCTGGGGCAGGTCATCACCTCTTATCAGGTCAGGAAATCAGTCTCAAGCCCCTGCTGCAGCACCCAGGAAACCCAGCTCTGCCACCACCACCGCTGCTTGCAGAGTTGCATTTCCTTCCCTTGCAGGCAGCCGTGGATGCAAGGCATTTCTCAGACACTTCAGTGTCCTAAACTGTATGAGAAGCAACTTCACTTACAGCTCACACTTCTGTGGAGACACCTTCCTGCCCACCAGGAAAGAAGCTAATGACAATAGCTTGATTCTCCCAGGTTTAAACTGGGATTGAACAAATCTGATTAAATTTAGAGTTTTCAAATTTTTTAGATCACAATCACAGTATTTAAAAAAAAAATGTAGTAGTGATTTTTGTCTCACTTCTGGCAAAACAACAGCCACTGGTAAGGTAGGTTCTGCAATATTTTGGACTCGGTGCTGTTAAGCAGATGGTATTTATTGACAAACCTGCTGCTAAACTGTTTGCATTCCCAGGGCTATAGGTGCAGTCAGCCCGAAGCACGTTCACTACTCATTACTAAAATACTCATTTCCCTAGAAAACCATCTGTGTCATTCAGTCACGGCAGAAGCCCAGAAACATCCCATTCCCCCCCCACCATCACCTCCCCAGCACTATTTATACACATCCACGCCTGGACTATGTTTCCTGTCTCCTTTCTGAAGCCCTCAACACCTGCTCTACAGTAAACACAGGGCAGCAAGATGAATGAGGCGTAAATTGTACATATCATTTCCATTTTTCATCCTTACAAATACGAACTGAAGTCCATAGGTGCAGGAGAGCGGCTAAGAGCAAGACTTGCTAATTGAGCAACTTAAACTGCATTGTATAATGTACTGCTTTCACATGAAGGGGATGAAGGAGAGAGAGATAGGCAAGGACCATTACAAAGAGTGGTGTGAACACGAGAACTGCCAGCTACCCGGTGTAAATGTG
This sequence comes from Falco rusticolus, assembly GCF_015220075.1. Lineage (NCBI taxonomy): Eukaryota > Metazoa > Chordata > Aves > Falconiformes > Falconidae > Falco > Falco rusticolus. Next base: position 5,163,224 of record NC_051200.1, on the reverse strand, counting down.
CTGTCGTTTTGGCTGTAAAAGAACCACAGAGGCAGTGACCAGTGGACGGGCTTGTACAGCTCCTGCCAGAAACACGCGAAACCTCAGCTCACTCTGCCGTGCTGCAGGGGTAAGGTGAGGGAGAAACCTCAGCCCTAAAAACAAAAACATCGATGCTTCCTTCTCTCCTTGGGACCAGTGATGCGTTTTGCCATTGGGGAGCTGACGGAGAGGTGGGTAAGGTATCGTTCCATCACTCCCTTGGAGCTATTTGCATACCTCTCAATTAAAGTTCTATGCAACAATTTGCGTAGCTAATTGTGCATCCTTCATGGTGTCACGGCACAAGACTCATAAATACATCTTTAATTTAGGGTGAGGAATGCACCTTGCCACTCCACCCTAAGGGGTAGTACCTTCTACATTTTTGTCCTTATCTGATTCAAAAGGTGTAGAATTTCACCCAGACACCCTCTCTTTCAAAAAACCATAAAGCTATGCATGCATGGGAAATGTAGATGTGTCTCTTAAGGTGGATGATGATGGCCCAGACTGGCTTATCACTGATTTCCTCCTCTCTATACTGACAAGAATTCCTTTTCCTTCACTGACAGATTCATAAGGCATCAGATGTCTCAATAGTCTTGTATCTGCTTACATCTTGAAAAATGTGAATACCAGGTTGAGGTTGTATACGGACACAGAGGTTGCCCAGAGTAGTTGGGGAATCCCCTGTCTTGGAGCTCTCCAGTGCTGTTCTGAACAGGGACCTGAGCAGCCTGCTGCACCCTCGAGGCTAGCCCTGCTTTGAGGTCCAGCTGCACTGCATGGCCTCCAGTGGTCCTTCCCATCCTATGCCTCTATGACCATGGGCAATGTGTCCGTGGTACATTCTCTGATTTGGAATAATCCTTTCCCAGCATAATTTGTTGTCTGAAATAGGAATTACACGGATACTCTAGTTAATTAACGCAATCAAAAGAAGGCATATCTATAGAGCGCCCCACTGAGATGGCCTGCACGCCAAAAAAACCCAAACTTGCCTTTCCCACCGGCTGGCTTTCTGGCTTTACAGCCTGTGCTCAGTTTGTTGCGTTGGCCTGGGCAGACATCAGCGCTGAAAGGCACGATCTGCAGCCATCCACTCTGCACACAGGATGGCTTGAACCTGGAGCAAGTCAACGGGCTGGCTGAAGAGGGACATTTGAACTCCTATTTGGGCCTGAATAGCATGTTGGGTAAAACCAGAGCGGTAGCAATGGGAAACAATCAAGTCAGGCGCTTTTATGTGAACTTTAGGCTTTCTGAAACAGAATAAAATAAAAAGAGTCCCTGCTGGGGGTGGAGGTAGCACAGAATTGCTGCTGTGCTTCAGCGCACACCCTCAGTTATTGCAAAATAGCTTCCCTGTTTAGACAAGCCCTAAGAGATGTAGACATTTATAATGCCTATTTAATCTTTCCATCTCTCCTTTTCTTACTGTTTTGATGTTTCCTCAGGCTTTGAAGATCCAAGATCATTTTTTCCCCAGAAACTACAAGTCTCAAGGCAAAAACAAGGCAGCTAGAAATTGCCTGCTGCCAGTCAGACTAAAGAGTTTGAAACTTTTTCCGGCATAGGAAATGTTCAATATTTTAATAGCAGTGACCATGTTTTAATGCATTTATGCCCTTAGGGTTATAGAAATCCTTCATTCACAACATTACCTACCCTGGATCATAGGACTGCTAATATTTGTACAGTGCCATCCTGCTGTTCAACGGTATTGAAAGACAGACAGCTCCACTCGGGAGCCGCCCCTGCTCACCTCTTGTTCTATTTAAACCTGTATCAGGTCTGGCTGGGATGGAGTTAATTTCCCCCCTGGCAGCCCTCACAGCACTGTACTTGGTAGCTAGAAAGGTGTTAATAACACAGCAGTGTTTTGGCTGCTGCTGAGCAGTGCTCCACAGCATCAAGGCATCTCGCCAGCCTTCCCCCCTCACCCCTGGGCTGGGGTGGGCAAGATCTTGGAAGGCAGAGTGATAGAGCGGCTTGGTGGGCATGTGGTGCCCAGCCAAGGTCAACCCATCACAGTCCCTTGGCACCCAACATAAGGCCCAAGACAGCAGCAGTTTTGTGTTAAGTATGTTATAGTTGCAGTAGTTATTAAGTGGCAAGCTTCTGTGTGGATCACGGAGTCTGGTGGCTGCACTGCTTTATCTCTTTTGCTGAGCTTGGGAATGAGCTCAGCTGGGGAACCCAGCTGCCCAGGAACAGATCATGGACTGGCCAGGAGGCGGAGATTTTGGAGAACTGCCTGAGGAGGCAGCTCGTACCCAAGAGGCACAACCATATAACGAGTTATCGGAAGATAAAAGGCATTATGCTTTGTTCACTGATGGATCCTGTCATGTTGTAGGAAACCATCAGAAGTGGAAAGCTGCTGTGTGGAGGCACACACAAGTCATTGAAGCCACTGAAGTAGAAGATGAGTCAAGTCAGTTTGCAGAAGTGAAAGCCATCCAACTAGCCCAACAAAGTCCCCATGCCACTGAGTGCATGTATCACATCCCCCATCACCCACAAGCCTCTGGAAAAATACAATGGACTGTTAAAGACTATTTTTAGAGCATTGGACAATAGGGCATGGAAGCACTGGGATACAAATTCAGCAGAAGCCACTTGGCTGCTTAGCACCAGAGGATCTGCTAAGCAGTTTTCTCTGGTCCTGCTCAGAGAAAACCCCTACATACTGTGGGAGGAAATAAGGTCCCTGTAGTGCACATAGGGAGGTGGCTGGGGAAGGTGGTGTGGGTTGCTCCTCCCATGGGAAAAAGCAAACCCATTTGTGGGACTGTTCTTCCTTAAGGACCTGGGTATACTTGGTGGGTAACGTGGATGGATGGAGAGACCTGGTGTGTGCCTCAAGGAGATTTAACCTTGGGGATAAAATAATCTGTGATGTGAGTTGTTATGTTGTAGGATGTAGCAGGAACAACCTGAACCAATGAAGACTGAGTTTTTTCGAGGAACCGGGCAAGTACAATGATGACCCAAACCAAGCTGGTGTTGGTGCCCAACAATCAAATACGCTGTTTCTCCTGTCCTGAGCACTCATCTTTGACAGATGGGGCTCAAGTCACAGCCTGATCTTATGAACATCTGGAGGAGTGGCAGAAGCCCATGGAATGGAAGAAGAATATCTATCAGTTAAAGGACAGGGGGTAGTAGTTAATGAGAATGTATAAATCTCTATGTTGGGTATAAAGATGGTTTACGTATGCAGTACAAGTTTTAAGTGTTGCTAGGAAGCTGTATCAGTAGCCCTCATTCCCTGTGGTCACCCAGTTGCCGGTAAGGAATATGCTGAGACACTTAATAATGCCCTCTGTGTTGTACAAATATTATGAAAAGACAGGAAATTTTTATGTATTAGTGAAATATACAGTACTGTGGATGCAAATGTTTCCTGCTTTATTGCTTTTATACATGTAATGCAATAACAGACGGTTGGGTGTTTGGCAGTCTAGCACACATATTTATGGAGCATCTCACTTTAGGGATAATGTAAGCAATAAAGCTTTAATCAGCACCCTGAAATATGAATTGACTGTCAGAAGCTGCTAGATTTTTGTTTGTAACACTCGTACGTAACTGCCTCCTTATTACTCTCCTTACTTTTTGTGGTTTTACTTCAGAGTTGTAACCTAAAATAACTATTGCTGCATTCACAGATCTTCTATTTGTGTGAGTGTTGACACTTATATTAATGCACTGTACACGGAGAAGTTTAAAAAAATACTCTTCCATGAAATGGCATGGAAAAACTGAGTGTTCCAATCAAATAGTAGTGATGCTGTGGTTTTTTCCTCACTGTATCGGGTCTGGCTGGGATGGAGTTAATTTTCCCCCTGGCAGCCCTCACAGCCTGTGCATTGGTAGCTACAGAGGTGTTGACAACACAGCAGTGTTTTGGCTGCTGCTGAGCAGTGCTCCACAGCATCAAGGCATCTCTCCAGCCTCCCCCCTCACCCCTGGGCTGGGGTGGGCGAGATCTTGGGAGGGATCAGCCCGGACAGCGCCAGCCCAAACTGACCAAGAGGATATTCCATACCGTATGATGTCTGCTCAGACACAAAAGCTAAGAGAAAGGAGCAGGGGGAGAGCATTCCTCATTATGACATTTGTCTTCCAGAGCAACCAGTATGCCTGCCGAAGTCCTGCTTCCCGGGAAGTGGCCAGACATCACCTGCTGATGGGAAATAGAGGATCAAATCTTTTGGTTTCTTTTGCTTCCACACATGGCCTTTGCTTTTGCTTTATTAAACTGCTTTTATCTTGACCCAGGATTTTTTTCCATCTTACTTTCTCCATCCTGCTGAGGGAGTGAAAAAGCGGCTTGGTGGGCACCTGACGTCCAGCCAAGATCAACCCACTACAAAACACATTTTGTATTTTTAGCTGAGTAAAAAGCTGGTGTGAAGACAGCTGGGCTAGGAGGACTGGGCAAGTTGCAGAGCCCGTCATTTCTAGGCTGTTTAACCCTGCTTGCACGATACCATTAACATGGGATTGATGGTGGTTTGAAACACTTTCCTGGTAACAGTCCAGCTGCGATGGGCCAGTGTCCATATCAGAGGAAGCAGTGTCGCACCTGGCAAAAGCTGTGCCCGCCTCCTGTTTGTTCTCTGATAAATGGCAAACAGGAGAATGCGCGTACAGTGAACCACCACTCCTCCCCGCCATTTTTGGCCGGACCCATGACCCAGTTCCTTGTCCCGTCAGCTCTTTGGTGTAACTTTGAACATAAAAGAGCCATCTCTGCCAAACCAGGTCAATGCCAGGCTGTTGCCGCTATGGTTTAATAGGTTTTCAGCTGCCTGGATGCAGGCTGTTCCCTTTTGGAGGAGCTTCACAGCCTCATGGAGGAGTGGGTACATGTGTGGCGCAGCCCAAGAAGGGTTCCATTTCGTAAGGAGAACAGGCTCAGCGAGGGAGGTTGGGCTCTTTGTGTGGATGTTGCTTCTGCAAATAAAGTGAAAAGTTTTCCAAGGAGCTTTTATTCTTTCTCCACAACCTGCGAGAGCAGGAGGCTGCCTGCAGCGGGGCCCCCCTGCACCCATGCGCCTGCCGGTTGCAGGGGGCTCTGCCCACCACGGCCTGACACGGGCCCTGTTCAGATCGCGTCCTCCACTGCTCCACACAGCTCCTCCGGCCATACTTCTCCTACCACAGGAATTTTATTTTTTTCCACCAGTTTATTTTTACCACAAGTTTTTGCCTTTTTTTTTTTCATGGAAATCTGCCCAAACCACTGCCGGAGGAAGGGGCTGGGGCCGTGTGGCACAGCTCTCTGCGTGGCCGCGGGGGCGTTGGCTCCCACGGGCAGCGGGGGCACCTGACGGCCCGGCGGGAGGGCAGGCGGCCGCCCCCGGCCCCCCGCCGCCTCAGGGATGTCGCCCGTGGCGGAGGGAGCCCCCGGGGCACGCGGGCGGCGCGAGCGCGGCTTTCCCGCCACAGGGCGCGCGCCCCCGGCCGGGGCCGGCAGCACGCGCCGCACGGCGCCGCCTCGACCCTCCGGAGCGGGGCGGGCGCGCGGTCACCTGACGCCGCTGCCGCCGCGGCCGCCGCCATTTTGTCTGGGAGGGTAAATGTGAAAGGGAAAGCCGAAGCGCAGGCTGCGGGAGGCGGCAGAGCGGAGCGGGGCCGGGCGCGGCCGGCAGCAGAGGGGTTCGTGGCCGCCGCCCCGCAGAGCAGCGGGCAGGGCCCCCCGCGTCGCGGCGGCGGTCGAGGGGAGCCGGCGAGGCGGAGCCCGGCGAGGACTCCCCCGGTCGCCCCCGGCGGAGCGGAGAGAGCTGCCGGCGTCCTTCCTCTGGGGAGGCTGCGCTCGGCCCCCGGCCGCGGGGAAGCCGCCGCCCCGGCCTTGCCGCCCGCCGCGGCGGGTCCGCGGGGGAAGCCGCCGCCAGGGCCGCGCCGACGATGTCGGGACAGTCGATCACCGACCGCATCACGGCGGCGCAGCACAGTGTCACCGGCTCGGCCGTCGCCAAGGCTGTCTGCAAGGCGACGACCCACGAGGTGATGGGCCCCAAGAAGAAGCACCTGGACTGTGAGTAGGACCCCGCGGGGGCCGCCTGCGGCCTGCGCCCCGCGGCGGGGGGCCGGGGCGGGCGCGCCGTGCCCCGCCGGGCAGCGGCTCGGGCAGCCGGGGCGGCCGCGCTCCCCTCCGCGGCGGAGAGGCCGGAGCCCTGCGCGGTCGCTCGCCCCGGGGAGCTGGGGCGGGGGGCGGGGGGTGCCCCGTAGAGCTGGGCGAACCGGAGCGGCGTGCTCTGCAAAACTTGTGTTACACGTGGAGGGAGCGAGCCTTGTAGCACCCTGTGCGCCCGGGAAAGGGGAATATCCCAGCCGGTGGACCCTTCCCCGCGAGAGCCGCTTAGCTCCTGCCTCTGGGTACAGCGGCGCTTGTTAATCCGCAGCTGGGGAAAGGGTGGGTTACACGGTGTGGTGGCACGGGTGTGGGTGAGGAGGTAAGTTTTTCAGCACTTTTCCGTCCTTATGTGCATCTGGTGAGCTGCAGACGTCTCAGTGTTTCTAACGCTTCCCGAAACACCGTAGATTTCTATCTTAAGGCTCTTGAAATGAGGTAAAAAGACGTGAAGTGAGGGAAAGGGAAGGGCGAAGGTGGACCAGTGCACCTCTCCAGAATGAGAGTATGTTGCCACTGATATATTTACCCTTAATATGTTACAGCTGCTTTCTGTATACCAAAACATGCAGAAAGCTATCCTTGATAAGCTACAAAAGTATCGGTGGTGTTGCTTTGCTTCCGGTTTTGGTGACTGGATAGCAGTTGAAGTTACTGTTTGAGTGCTCTAAAGTGTGCTGAGTGCTTCAAACCTTGTACGTTGTGCAGCGTACCTGCTCACCATCAGTTAAAACCGAAGTGTGTGTGTGTGTGTGTGTTTCCATTAGGGAGAGGAAAGAAGACACAAAGCTTTATGCTGGTTTCTTCAAAGTCAGTAGAGCAGGCTGGTAGTTCTGCAGGACTTGTTCAAGTTGATGGTGCTAAGGGGACTCTGCTGTTCAAGCTCTCAGAAGCAGCGTACTTGGTTGTATTTGACGGTAGTTTGGCTCTCTGATGCCATGTCACTCATCTGTTAATACAGAGTTGTGTGAGGGCTTCTGATGTGGATGAAATAGTTAAAGCCAACCAAATAGATCTCTCATTTGTTATTGATCTGAATGAGTGGAATCCAGCTACGTAGTGAATATTGCAGCTACTGTGTTGAAAACAAAAGCCTTAAAACTGGGTAATGGAAAATTTCTTTTTTTTAAAGATACCTTTTTAAAGTTACCTTTTTTTATCTTGTCTTGTGTTCTGCCTGTGGTAGAACAACTTGGTGAGGTAACCCTTGAGTCCAGAAATGGCAACATAACAGGAAGCAGAAAGTGGTGACAGTTTGCTCAATAGTTTGAAAGCTTCTGAAGCTTAAAAGACGAAGGATGTTGTTTGACAATATCCTTAAAATAATGTCATCTGCTTTAAGTTACCATCACAAAATAAGAAAATGGAAACCTGGAAAACCTCTTGAGAATAGCATAAACTGAGATTGCCTTTTGACGATCAAATTCCTTTGAATACCTTTTCATACAAACCTGTTCAGAGCTGTCAGTCTCTTGAAGGTCCCCTGCTCTGTCAGATGAGTTCTGTGTTTTGGTGTAATTCACTTTCTCAGACTTTGGGCAAGACAAACAAAAAGCTTGTGCTGACCTGGTATCTGAAATAGAGGAATGCTTTGGTGGGGTAGGGAGAAAAAAAAAGATGTGAAATATGGTGCCACAAATATCTCTGTGAGGGGTTAAAAAAAAATCCTGATGATCATTCTCCATTGAGCATACCCAGGTGCTGCTTTTCAACCATCTGCAAGCCTTCGCGTGGCACTTCTTATTTTTTCACCTGTACGCAACAATTACTTGTATTATATGTAAGTGGGTAAGATACTAGTTTAAATACTGTAATCTCTGGAAAAATTACACAATGTATTTTCAAAGATACAGTGCAAGTACTTTCCAATTTAAGTAAATTATGAAGGAAAACATAGCTTGGATTTAATGATAGTTGTACCTTGGTTGCTACATGTGTGTGTCATTCAAAATGCTACACCATCTGGTATTACTTGTAATCGCTGCTCAAGAAACGGCTTCACCAAGAACATGTTTTTGAGAGTTGCTGTAGTTGTATTGGGGATTGTGGAGGAGTATCAGTGTGCGCATTCTATTCGGATTAATTCTTAAAACCTCCTTATTGCCAAGTTTCCTCAGCGAGAAAAGCTACAATATTGCAGTATGGGTTTTTACAGGAAGATGTTACACATGCAGTGTGTAAGCTAGTAGTTAAAAGAGTCTTGGGTTTTGTCTGGCTACTAACTTGAAGAGTGAAACACACACACCCTCCAACAAAACAAAAGAAAAAAACCAACCCACCAAAAAACCCAAAACCTAAGCAATATCAATGGGAATACTTGGGGTTTTTTTCCTTTTAAAGTAGGTCACAGTGTCCTAAATAAGTCAGCAAATCTATTTCTGTGGTATTTTGTAATATTTCAGAATAACATAAAATGTTATACAGAGGCTGATCTTTCCTTGTAGGGGAGCACCTGAAGGTCTTGTCTTTTCTTCCCCAGTGCGCGTCCTCTCACTTCCCCTCAGCCTTCTGAGTTTGGGTTGCAGTGGAGTGGGGCTAGATTATGCTTTTGGTGACACATCTCTTGGCTAACCTCTGAAAAGCCATAACAAAACCCAATAAATTAAAGCTGTAGCCAAGTTGGTGACTGGCAGAGTAGACTTGTGTGTAGACCAAAATTTAGAAAAATAGAAATGCCTGTATTAATTGCATCTTAAACTTTTTAAATGAACACTGTAATAAAGGAAAGAGCAACTCCTGTTCAACTTGTATACAGCCCCCTTGGGGGTGGTGCTGGGGAAGCAGTAAATGTTACTCATCAAAACTCCTATATGTATACAGTCTTTGGAAATCTTGTAAGAAGTGATAATTCAGGTACTGTAAAACTGTATTATGTACCAGAATTAGGCTCTGAAGTCTTTTGCTTTAGAAGAAAGTTTGGATTTCCACCAAATAATCACAAACTTTAATTTTTGCCAATAATATCACATTGTGACTGTCACAGTTTAGGGTGGTTTTTGTATCAGCCCATTCTTACTTTTGGCAGTTAAAGCTCATGACTGTCAGGTGAATATTGATGTAGTGTCGTTCTTGCAGAGATAGGTAAGTTGCAATACAGTACAAAGAAATACTCTTGAACTTTTCTACAGGCAGTAAGGTGGTTGTCTTTAATTTGAGGCTCTTTCGTAATCTGTGAAGCTTTTCAATACAGTAATTGAGGAAATTTAACTTGGAAAAAAAGTTAATGTTGGAAATTACAAGCGTGGCTTTTGCTTAAAGCTTTTTAAAAAACGTTACGGGCCATCATGTATCCTTGTTTAGTGGGGGAGTGGGACAGAGTAGCTGAATGTTTTGCTTCTGGTAAAGTAACTAAGTTTAGATTTAGCTATGATATAAATGAAACTTGAAGATTGCTATCAAATCTGCACTATAAGAGCAGGTCGACATAAAAACATTTGTATCAGGCAAGTGCTATCTTTTAATTAGGTCTTCCAGCAAGAATTGTTGCATTCCTTAGGCTACATTGAGAAAGTTTGCTGAAGTGGCTCTTCTGTTTTAGGTTTTTGTAATCTCTAGTTTATGATACAACAAGAAAATTTAATTCTTTTTTCAAGACTGTCAGGATTAAGGATAGTGGTCTTAATTCTTATATCTGTCTTAGGGCAGTTTCAGTCCTGTGACAAAATGGAAGAATTATGGGAATATTAAACAATTATGGTTGTCTTTAACTTAGGTATTTACAGTTCTCTTGAGAGAGATATTCCCGAATCAAGAAAATGATGGCTTTCTTCTTACTTGAAAGTTGAAAAGCATGTCAGTTTTTGCTGGTGTCTGGATGAGAATTTTCCAAAACTTTTTTTTTTTCCTAATATCTGTATTTATGTGTGCAGTTCTCTGAAAAGCTGTATGGTTTTATAGATGATGTGCCAGTACTTCAGATGAGCTGTGGAAGAGAAATTCTCAGTATTCTACTAGGCAGTAAGATTTCCTCAGCTTTTCCAGACTGCTTGAAAACCCCTATGATACTCTTCTGGTTTAAAGCTGTTTGTGTTTTGTGTTTGGTTTTTGGTTGTTTTTTTTTTTCTGCTTTTTCTTTCCAGTGTGATGTTAACATGTTTCTAAATTCCATTCTAGAAATAGCACCACAGTTGCACTTGAAATGATTCCTCTGGGTAATTGGCAAAATGCTTTCAGTTGTAAGGTGTTTATAGAAGTAGTACGATAAGAAAATGAACATCACTTGCCTTACACATTTTATTCCAGTTTTTGCTACCAATATCCATATTACAGTTGCCCAGCTGTCAGTCTCTCAGGTGCATATGTTCCTTTATACTTCCAGGTTTGTGGTGTTAATAGCCTTTTCCTCCTTTGCTGCCAGCTGTAACAGATCCATACGGTTGTTTCTATGTAGATATTCCTATTGCAAACTTAGAAGAATCATATTAGAGAAATGACGCTTGCTTTTTTTTTTTTGTATCTCAATTGCTAGAATTGAAGTGATACTAGCTCTTTTATTACTAGCTGTAAAGTAATAATAAAAAAATTGCCTTGAGTAGCCTTATTAAAGGGTCTTTTTAAACTCATGTTTTTGCAATACACTCTTAGGGAAGTCCAGTTTTGGCCTATAAAACGCACTGAAATGGGGTTTTATTTTCTTCCACTATTCATTCTTATTTTGGTATTTTAGCAAAGCTTCGTTTGCCTAAGCATGTGTTCTTCAGTACTGGCAACTGTGGCTTATGTGTTTGTGCATTCAAGGAGATTTTGAAACCGAAGACCACAGTTGTGCTAAGTGTCCTCAATAAAAATTTTCTTCAGGGGAGCCAGTATCTGTTGTCTTCAGCACGTGTCTGAAGTGCGTGGGACTGGCAGTTCACTCCGGTCCTCTAATCTCAAGCACAGCTAGAATTAGACTGAGTAGCCCTACCTATGTGAAATATTTCGTTATGGTTGCTTTTAAAATGGTCAGGCTCACATCTTATAGAAGCAAGTAGCATAATGTGGAAAACCTTACCAGTACTTTTACAGAATTCCTGAACCTGCGCTTCTCAGTCACGCAGAACAACACTTGTGGAATGAAACAGTAATGTAATGAGCTTCTCAAATGTACCAGAGGTCTATCAACTTCCCCGCTGTTACTGTCACTTGACAAAAGACTTTTTAGTCTTGTGTATCAAAGGAGAGGGCAGTTGCTCCCTTCTGAAAGTAGGCATCTGGATAGCTTTTGTGGTAGTGAACCTTTATGATGGCATGATAATCCAAAGTAATGTTGTGTGGTTGGCTGGATTTTTTAATGTGTACGTGGCTTAAGGAGAGGTGATCAGTTACAGCTTTCGATGTAGTTGCTCACAGTAGAATTCCTGTCATGTGCCTGAGCAGCACTATAAGAACACATTTTATATCAGTCTTAGACACAAATATATGGAGGGAATCTCCCAGGTATTCAGCATCAGCTTAGGGATTACTGGAACATCTGCTGGTAGACCTTAGCTTAAGGGAAGGTGACAAGATTGAAATCTCTGTGGAGAGTGCTGGCAAAATATGAATGAATGTAGCTTGGCTGATTTGACTTGAGAGCAGGAAGGGTTTTGTTTTTAACTTGTATCTTCCTTCCCAGTTTCATCTGTTATTTAATAAACGCTCTTAATGTGCTGCTTACAACCTTCAATGAAAAAATGTGACTTGCTCAGTGGTCATGTGAAGAAAAAGGACTTTGTGCAGAAATACTGTTTTCAGTAGGCTGTCTGTGCGGTGTTTGACCTCAGCAGATCAATGGAATTTCTTCAGCTGTTACCTAGTAGTAATGTTGTAGGTATTTCTCTATATAGAGTTTGTGGGGGTTTTGTGTTGTTTTCTTGTTTAGTTGGTTTTTATAAACAGTGAATGGGAGTTGTAACAGTTCTGTAATGTTTCTGTACTGGTTACAGACACATCAGTTACATGAGAAATACTGAGCAAGATGTAACAGCAGCGTCTTTATAATGCATGCTTATGACATTTCTAAGTAATTCTCTCGGAACACATTAAGGCAAATAAGTCTTCCTAATCCAATCAGTTTATAACAAGTTCTCATTCAGGAGGTGAGGCTCGTGGGTTAAAATTCAAGTTTTGTTAGTGTAAAAATTCTGGAATTGGGACTTCTCATTATATGAGGCAATAATTGTCTATGGGCTGTTTGGACTTCCAGAAATTTTAAAGTACTTCTTAATTTGACACAACATCTGATGATATTACGGCCATGAGTGGTGGGCAGTGTCTATCAAATGACTTGGTTTTTTTGAGAATATTTGTAAATATTGAAATATTTTAATACTACTAAACAGTAAGGTTTTGATGCATAGCTTGCTTACAACTTATTTTCAGGGCTCTTCTTTTTGTGAAGTTATTTCAGCGTTTTTGTGTTACCAATAAGGATGAAAATTTTCATCTCAACTTGCATGTTTTGTACGTATTTGGAAATGTTTGACATCAGAATGAAATTAGTAGCTTATTAGAATTGGCATTTTATAGCTTTCTACCTTGGCGAGACACTATCTGAAACTCTACTCTGTTAAAATTACTCTGGTTATTAAATTATTCCAAACAGTGCTCCTTAACCAAAGGACTTTATATTCTTAATAAACAGGTCTATAATTAAATTACATCAGTAATATTTTATGTTCACTGGAACAGAGAGAAATTCAAAATGCAATATTTCTATGAAGCGTTTTGTCCAAAACTATCAATGTATGATCTCTAAGTCCATGTTTAAATGGCGTGCGATGATGCAGTCTGGCCTCTGCGTGCTGCTAATAAGACAAGTAAGTTGGCCGTTTCAGCGGAGCTGACAGCTTGGTGTTGAGTTGTTGCCCAGCCTCCTGAGCACCTACCCTGCTTTGAGTACTTACACAGACAAACCACATAAGCAGCAATGCTGCTCTGCAGCCAACAGGCTGCTCACAGGCTTGGCTTAAATAAGAGGCCACAAAGGAAGCTTTTCAAACTAATGTTTGTTTTACGTGCCTTGCCCAGTCCTTAAGGTGTACTTTGATCACACCCGAATCAAATTTAGCTCAGTGAGAGAATAAATGTCTCATGTGCATGTCTTGAGGGGTTTAGAATAGTCCTGGATTCAGTTCTTTGCTCTCTTCTCAGCAAGTGCCTTCACCAGAATTCCCAGGCAGGCTTTTTTCCTCATGTTATCTGCTGTGACCTATTCTGGTTTTGCACCAATACTGAGACAGAGACTTGAACTCCCAAGTTAATGTTCTACTGCTGAGTTTATAATCAGTCTTGAACACAAAGAGGTTTTTTTATATATATACTAAAGCCTGAGACCAGCTATGATCCACCGCAAAATACTCAGTATGTTGGCAATTAGGTTATTTTAGTTAAGTGCAAAAGTGTGTAGATGCAAATTATTGCTCTTAATTCTTACAGAAAAGAGGCTTGTTACAGGTTTGTAGCATCTCATTTGCTGTCATGTGTGTCTGTACTTGAGCTTAAATCAGAGTTGCAGGATACTTGCTGCCTGTTGATCTCATGAGGTATAGAAGTCTCAGCTTTTCCTTGTTTCTATGGTTTTCATTTTTTGTTGGTCTTTTTTGTTAGACTGAGTGACTTCAGGCACTGGGCATCCAGAAGGTCTACACTGGCTTCCAGACCATAACTTGGGCATAGAGTTTCTAGTGGAGCAGGTTATTTATTGATGAGATATTTGGACTCCAAAGGCATTTCAATAATTCTGTAAAGTTCACAATTGGAGTCTTTCAGTAAAATGCAAGGAATGTAAAATTGCTTAGTTATTTCTTAAAGAACTGAAGGTAATGCTTCCAGTATGAATTCTCAATGTAAAAACACAAAATAACGTGATGATCTTCTCTGAGTGTATAACTCATTGTAATACTTTGATTTTTTTTCTCTTTAATTTAGATCTAATACAGTGCACAAATGAAATGAATGTGAATATTCCACAGCTGGCGGACACACTCTTTGAGAGAACTGCAAACAGTAGCTGGGTTGTAGTGTTCAAAGCTCTAATTACAACACACCACCTCATGATGTATGGAAATGAGGTAAGACATGATTAGTTCTGTTAAAGCCTCCTTGACAGCATTTTAAAAAAGTTATCTCAATCTATGAGGCATTAGTTACGTACTTCAGTTTTTCAAAGGTCTTTGTTTTTCCTCTGCTGATGACTGTAAAGTACTTCTCCAGAGAAGAAAATACTCCTTCATTGTTTCAATACCAAAATATATCAGTGTTTGCAATTTACCTGCAGGTATCTGGGTTGGGCTGTGAGGGAATAATGAGTGACCTTTCTAGAATAAAGGCTTGAAAAACTTCTGATGGGCTTTACTTCATTAGGCTAGTACTTATCAGTAAGAGCACAGCAAAAGTCTTGTTATCACTCCATAAATGTGCAGCCAACTCATTAACAGATAAGAATACTTACTAATGGGGGGAGGAATATGGTGGCTAGAATATTTCATCTTTCAAATAATCATCTAATGGGCTAAATCTTGATATGTTGTTGCCATTAACATTCCTCCAAAACAGGTTTCTATTGCGTTTAGTTCACTTAAATTATTTCATCACTGTTCATGAAAAGCTTCCCAGGCAATAACATTGCATTAGAAATGCAGCTTCTCTTACATGGTCCTTCTCTTAAAAACTAAACTTTGTCTTGGTCAGGTGACAGTTTAGTCCTGAACTTGTGTGTAGTCATTTTCCTAATAAATGACTGTTGGCTACTGGTAACGTTGAGATGATAATTCTTAAAGGTACTGCTTCCAGCCATTAAACTGCTCTGAAAACTTAGTGTTGCCTCCTCTCTCCAAAGCTCTGTGAACTTAATTGAAATTACTTGTAAAACGTAGTGTGCTCTTTGTTAACACTTACCCAAGTTATTTATGTGCTTAAATTGTAGTTTCAACAGATAATAGGCTGAAATTAGAGGATAATATGAAGTAGAATTCACTGCTTGTTCCAAGTATAAAGCTAAACTGGATGGTGTAAGTCAGTTTGTATATTTCATTCTCTCTACCAATACAGTTCATATCTACACACTGAAACTCGCAAGAAAAAAAAAAAGACAACTGAACCATAGAAAGAAAATCAAAACCTAGAGTTGTGGGCTACCAGTCGGTATCTTTGCCCATACAGCGTTTTGTAGTGGTAGAAGAGTTGAGTTTCTATGTCTGTACCTAAACTGCTGCTCAGCTTTGAATGGGTGCATTTGAAACTTGAAAAATTTCAGGTTGCTTTGTATCTGCTGATAGAATGTGTCTGGACTACTAGTTCTGTAATCTCAGGTGCAACATGAGTGTACTTCTCACTCTTCTAATACATTAAAAGAGGCCTTTTTCTTAAACAGAAAAAATTACCAGGTGTTGAACTTCTGTTTTAAGTACAAGTAAATCTAACAAAGTCAAAATGTTGTCTGAGCAATCAGCCATCTTGCAGTTTCTTGTTTAACCTAACTGCCTGTGTCTTGTGATGAACTCCTCTCACCTGTACGTTGTGCAATGCAAGACCCCTGTATCTGGAGAGTGAGAGTTAGCCTTGGCCCTTTTAAAACAAGATTCAGAACAGTAGCTAATTTTGAAATATGTATAGACACCTTTTGAATATCACTGTTCTGTTCCTGATCGTGTTCCAACTGTTTTTCTTCTTCTGTATCTCTTTGAATGCAGTATTAAGATGTACAAAGACCAGATAAATCGACTGGAAAGCAGAATAAGAAGTTAAAACAGTGCCAGAGCTGTTGGTAGGCAAGCTGCGTGTTGTAGACTTGTGTGAACTCCGTAGCTATAGGCTGAGAACACATATGGAGTTACTGATGAGGTGGTACGTGACAAGTTGGGGAATCATTTGGGCCCCTTGAAAGGTGAAAGCACTGCTTTCAGTTTAAATAGCAATTGTGAGAAGAATTTTCTTGTTGCTGTGCTAAGCCTTCATTACAGTTCCCAAAGAGCAGGTGCTATACCGGGCCTGACTGAAAAAAATGCTGTTTTGCAGAGCACGATAGTCCAGACTGGGCAGGCAGGTGGATTTTCCACCATGAGGGGTGCTGTGGCAGCAGAAGGATTCAGACCGAAGTTTTAACAAGTCCCTTAAACCATACTGATCACAATCCTCTTTTATGGACTAAAACACATACAAAGAAACAAAAAGTCAATACATCGCAATCACAGGAGTCTGTGTGGAACAGTGGCAGAGAAACTTTTAGAACTACCTTGCTATCTGGATGTGTTTGTCTCTTACTCTTGTGTTATTTATGGAGCCAGCTATTATTTGTCAAAACTTAAATTTTATTTAGTCAGTTCACTACATTTTATATACGTATATAGTGCTGCTGCTCACCACAGTTCCAGAAGCATTATTGTTACAAATTACTTCTAAACTTTCTAACTAAGCCTGCTTCCCACTTCTACAGCACCAGTAGATCTATGCAAACCTTGGGAGCTTGGATAATGCAAGTGGTATTTTTGTGTTTTCCAGCTTGTCTGTTCTAAACTAACAAAGTTAACCTAAGCAGCTTCCTTTAGGATTGTTAATCTCTTATTCATGGACAGTGATGTCTTTTTTTTCTAGTTTAAATTTATGATTTTGCCAAATAGAATATTGGATTTCAGAGGCTTTGCTAATCAGCAGCTTCAAGTTTTGCTTTAAATTTTTCCCTTTTGACTGATTTCTGTTCTTGATAGAAGTTATTTAGAAACAGTTACACGGTAAGTGTAGTTTTCTTGTAATATGCTTAAATGTTTTGACTGTCACAACAATGATATTCTCAACTTTTTCTTCACCAACAGCGCTTTATCCAGTATCTTGCATCCCGAAACACTTTGTTCAATTTAAATAACTACCTGGACAAAAGTGCCATGCAGGGTAAGGCTCTTTCACCGAAGGAAATAACTGTACTGATTTTTTGCTTTGTGATAATGCCTGTTGTGTGCTCTAGGAGACAAATGACATTTAAGTGAAAGGGTATTGTGACTTAAATTGCACAAGACACCAAAGGGTGTCCAACCAAGAATGTAGACACAAGGAAAGTGAGATTTTGAGTTGCCTAGCTGGGTGCGGGAAATTTCTGTAACGTATGTATAATGCATACGCAGCTGTGAATTTAAAAAAGTGAATTCTTAACACTGACTGATGTTAAGATAATAAGCCTGATGAATATTAGCACAACAATCTATTCTTGCTGTTGCATTTTAGTGCATTTAGTGCATTTTAGTGTCTCAGGAGTACATATTTACTGTGAAGGTGCACGGAATGGTGGCTAGAATATGCTGTATATTGAGAACTCCCTCAAATCTTTGAGAAGTCTTTTAATTGCTTGCCAATGGTAGAGAACATTTTTTGGTCTTTATGTGGTTTTTGAGGCATTGAGATAAGTTACCAAAGCCTCCAGCATTTTATGAGGAATACATTTTTAGTCTAATTTCAAGAACATCTTAATAACAGCTGCTTGGTTCTTGTCTAATATTTTAATATGTTTATTCTAATAATTGCAATGAATGCTTTGCTGATCTCAGGTGGTTAGGAAGAAAGTGTAACATTACATCTCAAGGTGAAAAATAGTGGATCTCGTGACTTTGGAAAGTGCCTATGAAGAGCTTTTTATGCCAGTTGATACAAAATGGGCTAGTAGGAGAATAGTTCTTGAAAACAAAAGAGACTGTACCCCTTCAAAATGTCTAACTTAAGAATGCTTAACTTCTAGGCTATGATATGTCTACCTTCATTAGGCGATATAGCAGATACTTGAATGAAAAAGCACTTTCATATAGACTTGTAGCAGTTGACTTCACCAAAATGAAAAGAGGGTAAGACTGTTACTGCTTCATTTATTTGGTCTTTCATACTCTGGGGGGAGGGAAATGCCAGTTGTTCTTGACCTTATCATGGATTGCTATTCCTTTTGGCCCTGTGAAGCAACATAGTATTGCTGAAACAGAGTAGTATGTTGAGTTTTCTTCGTAACTTGTAAATGTGTCTTCTACTCTGTGTAGGATAGATGGAGTGATGAGAACCATGAATGCTGAAAAGCTGCTGAAAACCCTTCCAATCATACAGAACCAGCTTGATGCACTCCTTGATTTTGATGTAAGTACTGTAAGCTCAGTGTTAGGTAGCGCTCTCGTTTTGAGGTGCGAGTTTCATTATTCTGTTAAATACTAATTTACTTTTTCCTTGCTCTCTACACAGGCAAATCCAAATGAACTAACAAACGGTGTTATAAATGCTGCCTTTATGCTCCTCTTTAAAGATTCCATTAGACTTTTTGCAGCATACAATGAGGGGATTGTTAATCTTTTAGGTATGTGAGAATTTTTTTTGCTTTTGAACTTTTGTGAAAGATATTGAGAGAACTAAAGAATACAGACTACTTCTGACTGCAGTTTCCTAATAAATTCTCTGCTTTGTTATCATTAAATTAAGCCTGTCTTACTTTCAGTTAAGTTCACTTTAAGCCAACTAGCATAGGCTTAAACATACACTTTACCTAGAAAAATACATCTTGAGACAGAAATTGAAACGAGAGGGAGACTGGTGAGAATAAAAAAAAGATACCATAAATGTGCAGTGGATAATCTTTGCAATTGTACTGTACAAGTATTAGTGAGATACCTGGTATTTTGAGTATTTGGTTTAGTCTCTGTATGACTGACTTCTGGTTTCCCATACTTTTTATGGCTTGACTGTTCACCTTTACCTGGTACCTGAATCTACATGAGCCTAGCAGATGACATGTAGGGGTTTTTTGTGCAAGAGTGATAAGCTCTTAGCAAAGCCTTATAATGACTATTCAAGCAAATTTCTGAATGAAAACTGCTGATCAGTTTGCTCTGTTAATCCATTAGTTTTTACTCAGTGAAATATCTATAAATATATAAGGCAAGACCATAAAAAGTGAAGGATGTTGTTGATAATCCTTTTGATAGGTCAGTTCAGTATATGTACCACTTCAGTAGCTGTTCTGGTGTCTTTTGGATATTGAGCCCATTTACAAACATCAAAACGTATTGATACAGTGTCTAAAAATGTAAATATATACCAGGAATATTTTCAAATGATAAAATATGTCTCATTGCCAGCTAATAAGCTGACTTCTTGAAAAAAATCATAATAGCTAATTTAACAATTGGTGATTCATGTCTATGCTTAATAAAGCTTTGCGTTATATTCTAATATACTGAAATAGGAAAAAAAATGCTATTTTTCTTCGTCGACTTACATGAACACTTGACACCTTTTGTAGTAAGTTTAAAAATCTGCATAGCTTTGAGTTACTCTTGTCTGTTCTTTCCCTGAAGCTTGTCTCAAATTAGCTTGTAGAATACCATGTCAGCTTTTTGCTGGGAGGGTGTTAATCTTACAAGAATTTTATTTGCATCCTCAGAAAGATATTTTGATATGAAGAAGAACCAGTGCAAAGAAGGCTTGGATATTTACAAAAAATTTCTAGCCAGAATGACCAAATTGTCAGAATTCCTCAAAGTAGCAGAGGTAAATAAATCTACATTTACAGAAAGGATATAATTTAGCTGTCTATACTGGTACAGTAGTCTGCATTCATAAAAACAGCATCACAAACAGGTGAATGTTTGCTTAACTTTGCTATACAAGGAAGTATTGTACAGGTTAGGTATTTTAATGATTGTATATGTTTATTAACATGAAGTGAGACTTTTGGATATCCTTTTTATTAGCCAGACAATGTAGTAAAGTTTCTGAAGTTTTGTTATAAATTTAATGAATGGTCCAAAATGTATGAACTGAATGTTACAGCCTGTTTACAGTGCTCTCCTTTACTGTAACTGCTAAAAATGGAGAAGTAGTTCCAGTAAGCAATGTGGGTGTGTTTCTAATGCTCCCAGTAAGCTTTTCTACATGAAAGTTAGGCTGAATTAAAAGCTGGGTTTGTTTTGAGATGTAATTCAACGCACTTGGGATTTCTAAGGTGTATTCCTAGTGAAACTTGTACCAGTTCAGAAAGTTATGAATATCCCTTTTTTAATATGTTAGTCTTCATGTAACATGCAGACATCACTGTTTTTTATTTGTGCTGCCACTGCATGTAGCAATTAACTTTTTTTTCTTCTTTTTTTTGTAAACCCAGCAAGTTGGAATTGATCACGGTGACATTCCAGATCTTACTCAGGTCAGTGTAAAATATCATATTGATTAACCCAATTATTTTGTTCTTGACATTTTAAATGGTTTGTGTATCATAGTAATAATTCATCTTGAGAATGTATTCTCTTCTATGTATTTATATACGGGAAATGTGTGGTGACTTTCCCACACTTTAAATGCACTCAGTACTTTGCAGTTCTTCATAAGATTTTTTGATTGTTTAAAGCAATAAAACTCACAGAAAATACTTTTCAAGAACTTCTGTTTTTTATCACAGAGGTAAGCCACGAGCATCTTGCCATGCCCTGAATAAAACTTTCCATTTCAGTGTAACTTGATGTCTTCCAACACACTTAAAGATTACAGTTAGTTCAGTCAAAATTTTTTTCTTTCCCCTGAGATCTGAATAGATTTGATGTTTCTATGTTAGCACTTAACGCTGGCTTTGATATTACTCAGTAATACAAAGGACATGCACAATACAGGATGTGCACTGGAAAATTTTAGTCTAAAAGGTGGAATGCAGGGGAACACCTTCTAGTGAGGATAAACTGAGGGGCAGAAAGGAGGTGAGAAAGAGTTTGGGCTTAAGAACAGGAAACACTGACAGTCCACAGAAGTGCGCAAAGTTGTTATTTGCAAGTTTCTTCAGTCAATAGGGATGTTGTATTTCTAACGTAGAACCAAGCCAACAGGACAGGGGTATTTGTCATTCTTTCTGTAGCACAGAGTAACCTGGTGGGTAGAATAAATGGCAGTCTGTCAGACTCGGGCAGTAAGTGAAGTGCCTTAGCGGTCTACAGTACTCAAGCTGTTTAAGTGAAGTCAGTGTGAAACATTTGAAATCTAATGTGTAAACTCTGAACAGTCACATGAGGTCTTAAATTCCCTTTATGATGTAACTTTCATGGACTAATCATGCAAAAATATATCTACTCTGAAGCCTGAATATCATCAGTGTCTTTTTAATATTTTTAATTTTTTAAAATCTAAACCATAAACTTCCATCATCAGTGTTGTTCGTTACTGCTTACAGTATGATTTCCAATTAAAATCATACATGTTTCAAAGTACAGATGTCTAATATTTGCTCCTAGGAAATTAATATTAACCCCTGTAAGAACTTCTAGGCCTTTGTGGTAGGAAAGAACTGTGACACTAATGAGCAAGGTAAGAGCAGGTAATGAGTAGTTTGAAGTTTTCTGTTGGTGTTTGATCTTAGCATCTTACTCTCTTTTGATTAGTACTGCAGTATTCAGCTGGTCTGTATTATGCTAATCAAATTATACTCAAGTCTAAAGTTATACTTCACTGGGCTTGTGTGCACTTGTCTGGTTAATTGGGTCATTATAAGACTCCTCAAAGCAGGGTTTGTTTTATTTACTGAGAGAGATTATTTAACTTCATCGTTTTGCTGCTTTCTGTATCTGAAACTTTCAGTGAGCAAAACCCTTTATATCTGCTGTTCTCACAACATGTTTTTCTCATAGCTCAGCTATTTTGTTGTAAGTGCACTTGGCTGTGAAAGGCAACTCTCTGAGCTGTGGTGGTAGGTGTCCGCACCCTGTGTATCTTGGCCATTTTGGTGCCACTGTTAAGCGTTTCGCTTCCATAGTAAATTTCATGGTGTTTAGTAAGAGTTGTATAATTGTACATCCATTTAGTGTCACATTAAAAAAATTTGCCAAAATTTCTTAATACTAGGCTTTCACAAAAATTTAATTTTCAGTGTGCTTATGTTTCTGAAATAAGTTCAGACACGGTCATGTCTTTTCTTTCTATTCTGGTTTACCATGATTGGGTGTCCTTCGTCCCCCCACCCCCATACTTTGGTTACGTTTCTGGTATATATTCTCTCTGTGCTATGCACATTTCAGAGTTTCCTTAAACCGTTCCTGACAACAATGATTTTATGTTTTTTAGGGGTTTATTATTACTGCTGCTGTATAACCATTTTTCTTCCTTGATTCTAACATTCACGCTACTGCCCCTTTTGCCAGTTCCTATTAAAAAAATATTTTACTTTGTAGGTGCCCTGTTTCACAGTGGTATTGCTTACAGTTACAGCTATAAACAGAAAGAATTTCATGAATGTAACTGGGTCATTTTCCTCTGTACGGATGTCAGTCTGTCAGATGTCTTTGGGTGGGGGAAGGGAGGCTGAGTCATAAAATAATGGGTTTTTTCAAGTCATAATGTCTATATTAGCTCAGATGTCTTTTCTGACATGAAACTGCTAAGATCTGTTCACTCAGTTTCATTCTGATGTTTTGTTGGATGTCTGCAGCACTGAGGAAGTTCAGAGAAGTCACTGGTTTGGTTTTAGGTTTTATGGTTGAGGGGGTTGTTTAGCAGGTTTTCGAAACAGTAAGTATAGAATATGCTTTTTCCATACAGTTAAGTTTTTAGAGTGGCCTTAAACAAAAAAAACCCAAACCACAAAAAAGGCCAATGAGGAAACACTTTCTGGGATTAGGGTATAGTCCTCTTCTATTAAGGTTATCTATCTAGCTGTGTCATGCAAAGCATTTTGCAAACTACTGTTCCTCCTGGAAGGTAAATGTATGGGGTTATTTTGGTGGTTTGTGGGGTTTGGTTTTTTGGTTTTGTGGGGGTTTCCCCGCCCCCCCCCCCCCCCCCCATAACTTTCCAGAAAGGTATTTCAGGATGTTCCCCCTTGGGTTTTAGCTGTCCAGTTTGAACACTGAATTTACTCATGACCAGTTGTTGAGGTAACTACACTGTCTTAGCTTACCTAGCTCTATTTATAGAAAGAAACATCAACTCAGGCTTAACTTTAAGACAAGCAGTTTTATAGGATTATTCTAATTGCTTTTCTTTGCATCTCTTGTAGCTTGAACTGGCCTCTGCTGAATGTGGGAAGCAAGAATTGTGTTCAATATTTCAGAGGGGAGCTTGCCAAAGCCTTGTGTGATTAGTATTTTTCCTCTTTCAGGAAATACTTTGGTGTAGCTTTTGGTACAGAAGGGCTAGCAAGGGCAAGCTGGTTTCTCTTCTAAACCGTACCCATCAAATCTGTTGTACCCAGTGCAAGTTCACAAGTGGTAAGAGAGGCTTAATGTCTCTGAAAGCCTGCCAGGTGAGGAGGACTGAGCTGGCAAGTAGATTAAAACTTTGGATGTCTATTCCCTTCATCTGCATCTGCAGTAGGATTTGTTTCACTTGTTTTATCGAGTATGGGCTATGTAGTCAAAAGCCACAAGAGCAGTGTGGCTAGAATAGCCAGGCAGTGAACTCTTCCAAAAGTGCCAGCCTAATTATTTTGCTCAATGGTGGTTGTTTTTATAGGGTGACTTGGAGAAATCTTGCTTCTTACTAAGACTGTGTAATCCATATGAGGTTAGAATTTATTCTGAGCTTTGAAGCTGTTCCCTTTGGTATAGAAGAAATATTTCTGTATGGATACAATTACGTGGCAGAAAGAAAACAGGTTATGATTGGCACTTATTTCTTGTTCTCTGTAGGGACCAAAGCAGCTCTGGTGTGCTTTAGTTCTGTATGTTTTACAATTGCTCTTTTCTGTTGACGGCCAGTTAAAATCTTTGTCTTGGGTGCTGAGTAATGTCATGGCTTGGCTCTCAAAAGTCTTGGTAAGCTTATGAGTATTGGTTGCCTAAAAGTCACTGAGGTTGTCAACTTTTAGCTGAGGTGTTTAGTGCCTGACTTCCTGCTAGATTTAGGTGGTGAGAAGCCTGTTTATTGGCATCTTCTTCATTGCTTTAATAACAGCTTAATGTTTCAAAACTTCTCACAGGTAATGCTTTCGGGGGGGGCATGAGATTCACCAAAAGACAACTTCATTTGAAGTGATGTTGCTAGTTTCTAATGAGTCAGGCTACCAAAGGCTTTGGAGTAATTGAGTTGGTTTATTGTGTGGTCATGTGTTGAATAGCTACTCACTCTGCAGTGTGTTGTTGGGATCAGCTGCAATTTGATTGCATTTTTATCAAACCTAACATCCTGTTGTAGTCAAGTGTTCCTAATGCAAGCCTTTGTAAATTTTTGAAGGGAAAGTGATTGGCTTTTCATTGTTACGGGGGAAAGGGGATCACAAATGCAAAGGCTTCATTTTGGTACTTCTGTAAGTTTAAGGGAGTGCTGCTTAATCATCTGTGATGATTGGATTAATCTTAAGATAGCAAATGCTGTTGCCAAAAGCAAGAACACAGTTTGTGTACACAGAAGCAGACCTACTCTGGGGGAATCCTTACTTTATGGCTCTGGTGCCAATCCTTTTAAAGAACCACAACTGCGTAGACAGAATCAAAGTGTGCAGGATGGCAGCAAAACCCAAAAGCACAATTATTGGTGTGTGCAGTTTGGTTTTAGTAGGTGAGGAAACTAATCTGTGTACTGAACTATGACGTGTTGTCTAGAAGCGCTGTTTTATAAATACTTTTAACTTCAGGCACCCAGCAGCTTGCTTGAAGCACTGGAACAGCATTTGGCTTCTGTGGAGGGAAAGAAAACAAAAGAAGTCTCCGCTGCCAGCAGGTGAGCACCCAATGAATTATAATAATACTTATGCTTAGGATTTGTTATCTTCATACTAAGAATTTTCAGGATTCAGTCATTTGGCATTCTCCTTGAATTTTATTTTCTTCCAAACATATCTTCCTAGAAGTATAAATGAAGAGTCTAGTGAGTAATAGCTCAGTCAAATCTAGGTATGTCTGCCTGTGTCTCTGACAGACTTTTCTTATTATGCTTTATTAAACCACTGAGATGAGACTCAGTTCTTTTTAGTTTTTTCTTGGTTGAAGTCCTTTGGCTTATAAGACTTCTGAGGTATTTGGATTTTGAAGCTTTTTCTACACAAGATAGAATGGTATTTATCTTTATTTTTTCATTTAAGATAATGGAATTTATCTTAACCTGCTTATAGAAGTTCTTCAGTCCCTTTTCAGGTGCTTTGTGCTAGCAGGAATTATGTTATTCTTTCTGTCAAGTACAGTATCTATATATGAACAGAACTTCTGACTGAAGAGTGAGGGATCTCTTTTGGTGTAGGCATTCTACCACAAAAACTTGATAAATCTTCTTAAATGTATCAGTGTAAGCTACATTCCTGAGTTGTTACCTTGCTCTTCAGATTTTTACTTTATTTGCAAGTACCTGAGGGTTCACTGCCATAGTATTCTGCAAAAAAGTATACTATGTAGAGAATAACTTCACTGCTTTGTTTACTGTTCTATGTATAATACATACAAACATGCTTTCTGTCCTCATGCTACTTGAACGGAATAGAATTCCAGTCTAGTTTATATGACCTTGAAGAAAAAAGACAATGCGTACGTTCTGCACTTTCCAGTTCATACCTACTGAAGCCTGAAGGAGTAATCCTGTATTGTTACACCGCTTATTCACCAAACTCGTCATTATTGGGGTGTCTGCTTTTCTCTGCCAGAGAGTAAGGGAAGACTGGAGTGAAGAGGGAATGATACACAACTAGATAAGGCCCTTGATGATTGAACTGAGTGATGTATACCTGATGGTTTATCTTAATGAAACTTATTAATTATTACTGTTTTTAGAGCTAGTGCCCTTTCCAGTGCTGTTTCTACACTTGCCAATACAGGAATGTCACTTAGCAGGATGGATGAGAAGGAAAAGCAGCAAGCATTGGAGGAAGAACAAGCTAGACTGCAGGCACTTAAGGTACTATGTTTTACAAGTTTGTATTCAGAGTTGGTTTTTTTTTTTTCTTTAACTAGATATAGGTGATAACCAAGATTTGGCTTAAAATAGTGTATGGTGGGGGAACTCTCATCTTGAGAGGGCAAGGCATGGTTCTGTGAGATGCACGTGTGATGGCTGCCAGTATTGGGTGACCCTTCTACCTGGAGTATGGTCTGAATGGCACGCAGCTGATACAAATAATTTATTTTCTTCCTTACAAGAGACTTTTATTTATCTCAAAGATTCACAGAATGAGTATACAACATTTCTAGGTTATGTCTCAGCAGCTGAACATACAGAATTGCTATTGTAAGACTGATTATTGGTAGGAGGGAATTATTTTTCCCCATCACGTATAGATTATGGCTTTATTGTGATTTTTCAGTCATGTTATTGATAACGAGAATGTATGCTATACTTCTGCCCATGTTTAACTGCTCTTATTTATTAAAATTAATTTGTGATTTAATTTGAAAAACTGTTTGAAATTATATGTATTTAGGTATAACTTATGGACTTTGATTTTCTTTCAAATGTATTATTTAGCGTATTCTCTGGATTCCTTAACTTTCCTTTGCTCATTGGTACTTGTTGAGTAGTCCTTGGTAACATCCCTCTCAAGGCCTGAATCCTGGCCTTTCAGGTCCTTTTAACCCCTTTATAACACTGTTTCCTGAGAACATAGTATAAAATCTTGAACGAGGCAAGGTGCTTCTCTTGCTGAAAGCTGAATCTGTGGTTCTGTCATGTCCCAGGCACATGGAAGTGGGGCAGTTGGAAATTTTTCTTGTGTTGCTTTAACATCTCTAGACCCACCAAACCAACGTAGCAACTCTGCTCATGTCATCTGGAGGCCACACTGAGAACCTTAAAACTATTTGGAGTGTGAAAGTAAAATTTGATGGTAATGCAGAGTTGAGTTTCATCTTTGGGATTATAGAGGTTTATTGAAGATTCTCTACTTTCCTGACTTGGTGTAAGGCATATTTTTTAAATCGGTGTGAAGCAGGTATTTTGCTATTAGACTAGCCTTAGCGTGCCTTGCTGCCTACTGCTGAACTGTTTCGCTTACTTTCAGCAAGCGTTGTGATGTTATTTGTTCGGGGGTTTTTGGGTGGGGTTGGCTTTTTTTTGTTTTCAGGAGTTGGATCAGATGTCTCCCTCTTTGCTGTCCCACTTCTACTGTAGTAGGACTTGTAGCTGCTGTAACTGAATAATTAAATTGGTTGATACAGATTTTCATTTGGGGGGTGGGGAAGCTTACAAGCTCATTCGGTGTTTTACTTGAGGAATGTAAGCAGTGTAAAACATACACCTGTGCTTTGACCTGTGCTGTATAAATGCAGTGGGCATATCTAGAAGTAACAAAGTATGTAAACCTAAAGTTAACAAGGTAAACTAGACTTTTCTTTTGCTAAATAGAAGCACCACCATATGGATATTGTTAGGATGCACGTTCTCAGTCTGATTTCTGAACATCTGAATTGAACTATAAAGAGATCATAACAGCAGAGGGAGATGGGTGTTCCTGAACAAAGGTCCGTTGACCTGTTTCTCTAAGTGACGATGAAAGCAGCCTAGAATATGTAGCTTGACTAGAAGTGTTTTACGTCTAAGCAGTTACAAGTAATTTGAAAAAATAATTACTGAAATCATCAAGTACCACATTGACTTTAAAAGGTTTTGTTAAAATAAATACTCTTAATTTCAATCATCTTTCTGCTTTCAGGACATTACAGAAGACTGTTTTATTTATTAAGACCATAATTAAAATTTCTTCTTGCAAAAGGGGTTTTCAGGACTGAGGGGTTAATAAATTAATTAAACTAAAATGCAAACTGTGTATCTCATCTTTCAGGAGCAGCGATTAAGAGAGATTTCTGTAGTATCAAATTCCACTTCCACATCAGCATCTCCAAGCACCTTATCAGGAAAGAGTGTGAATACCACTGTAGCTGTTGACTTCTTTGCAGTACCAGCACCCACAACAAATAGGTGAGAGAGACTTTGCTTTCTGAAGCAAGCAGAAATTACTGCATTGGCCTGTAGCTCTGCAATCAACTGCAAAGCACTGATCCTAGCTACTTCTCAAGGATTTTTCAATAATAACCTTTTGCTGTTGTGTTCACAGGAATTTTGGTATCAGTCAAGAAGTGCTTAATTACTAGTTTTGTACTACTATTATTGATGGGCTGGTAGTGAACAAGAGGAAGTGAGATTGGTATGAGTGTTCGTATAACACAAGAATACAATGCCTATTATGTATCTTCATGTTTCTCTGTTTTCTTATTCAGCATGCCCAACCTTTCTAGTGATCTTTTTGATCTTCAGCCTGCATTTGTTCCAACTGTGCAGAGTACTCCAGCTATATCAACATCAGCAAGCAGTGCTTGGGGAGGTGAGCTGATACAATGTCTAAATGATGGGTGAATTCTTAGAATACAAGAATAAAATACAGAGTCATACTTCATTGAATCTATATCTTAAACCTTAATTACTTTGCATTCAAACACTTCTATCCTTGACAGAATATACAGTAAGTTCTCTGAAAGCTCTGGCAAACTGTTACAGAGAAGTTACTTTTGTTTAACACATAGCAGTAGTGTCAATATGCAGTAGATGGAATGAAGGAGCTATTCAATAAAGGGGACAGGTAGATGAACTGTAACTAAAAATCAAACTTTAAAAATGCTGGGAAATGTAAACTAAGCAGATGTAACTGAAAATATGCTGGACTAGTGTTTCCATTCCATTAGTAATGTTTAATATCCTTTTCATTTAAAAGGTGTTGGTGACTTCAGAGTTCTTATAACAAAGCTGCTGTTCCCTGGGCACAGCATTCTCTGTACCCTCATCCATCCTTCTAAAGAATAGTCAGGATAGGTGTCAAAGAAATGTCTTAAATGTTGAAATAAGGCCTAAGTGTTGGTATTTTAACAGGTGGAATTGATGCCCTTGTGTGCTATTTAAAAGGTAGATTCTTGAAGCCAAAAATGTAATATTTAACTTTTTTGATTGATAAATGTTCTGTCATTCTCCCCCTCCCATGCAATGGCAATATCAGAATTATTTTCCCTGAATAGAGTGAGCTGTTAGGATTTTTATCGTAACTAAGAATTTGTACCTGTAATGGGCTGCTCGCTAGGTGGAATGTTTACAGTTTGACTTTGTCTAGAGATTCTCATATTCGATCATTTCAGACTGCTTTTCTTTTCCATTATTTGTCCTTTGTATTCTTTCCTTCACTTCTGCATCTGAAAGGTCCTTTCTCGTCCTCAAATGGTTGTGTTGGTTCTCCACCTCATCTGGACATCTTTGACATGAAGCCTGTTGAAGAAGCTGTAAAATCTACCACCCCTTTCATCAATTCTACTTTTTCCTCCAAACAAACGGTGGAACTGTTTAGTGGTAAAGCAAACAAACCCCATGTAATTTCTATGCAGCTGGAGATGATAATGCTAATAAATTGGGCCATGTAATCTTTCTTGTGGTTTGGACCAAACTTCACTTTTTATTAACAAGTGAAGATGGTGCATTAATTCCAGATGTATTAAACTATATGTTTCCTTAAAGTTTTATTCCTACAGTTGAAATAACTCATTGTTTTGTTCAGTTTGTACACCCTAGACATCCTAAGACTTGCAATGCTGCTGGAATTTTTGCTGCTTTCTTTCAAACTGCAGCCTCCTTTCTATTTTGTAATGGGGAATGCAGGAGTTACTTGAGCTTTTCAAATTTGTTAAATAAATTTTAAAAGCTTCCTTTTTTATTACTTAAATTCTTATTTTTTAATGGCAGACTTAATTCTTGGGTCCCTCTTCCTTTTTCTCTTTTTAACTGATCTTATTTTCTTCTCTTTCTTTTTATGAAGATGACTTTAGTGGTCATAAACCTACATACGCTTCTCTGTATCATCCTCTGACTGTTGATGGTAATTTTCTTTTCTTTTAGTAAACATTCTGGTTTCATTGTAATAAGTTATATTGCTCCATGGGTTTAATTGCTCTAAACTTTTTTTCCCTAGGTTTTCCTCTTCATTCAGCTCCTCCAAGTACCACCTCTTCAACAATTAATGTGGACTTTGATGCTGTTTTTGGAGGAAAATCTACAGCACCAGAGTACAGGACTACAAGTGGTAAAAACTACCTTATGACTAATTTACACCCTACAGGCAACAGTTGCTTAACAATTTAGCATAATTGCTATTGCAGTTCAAAATCTAATAATGTAATACATTTGCAAGCTGATTATAGGGCTGATAAGATAACAGGCAATCAACTGAATTGTAGTTATTTACTTTAAAATTAGCTTTGACTAATCTCATATACTGTGTAATAACTGTTTCCTCTCTTTTTGGGGGAATGAACTTTGAATGTGGCCCACTGGATACCTCTTAACGGGTAAGCTTACATTATTCTGTTTTCAGTGGGTATGACTTCAGTGCTTTCTCTTGATACATATAGATACATAGAGTTCCCTCTAACTTCATTGAGTGGAGTTGTACTTAGAAAAATGCGAAACTGGTTGCATGTATTTGTTGCTTGAAGAGTAGCTGAGTTATGATCTTTCTCTTGCTTGGTGCTGTTTTGCTATGTGAATGTATTGCTGTATGTCCTTAGGAACGTATAGCAAAGGAACTCTTGTGTACATTCAGGGTGCTAGCAGTATCATGAAATTACTGCTATATTGTTTCCAAGTGCTCTTGTAACACTATCTTTAACAACCGTTCTTCAGTTTTAGGGGAGATTCATCTTAATTCAAAAATACCATCAGTCACTGCTGAAGTAAAATTAAAGATTGTACTAGATTAATAGCTACAATATAGTATTCCATAAAAAAGAAAGAGGCTAAGCTATGCTTCTGTCTGAGCCTTAAACACTTCCAGCATGTTGAAACTTTGCATATAGATACTCAAACTATTTAGCGTTCTATAAAGAAAATACCTCCCTGGCATATGGATGTGTTTTTCTATTAAATGCAATATAACTGATTTGTCAACAGTTGCTTTTATGTTCTTTGTTTAGTTTTTAACTTTCTAGATGATGTATTGCAACCCACAGTACCACCACAAAATCAAAAAGCCGCTTTAGCCAGCCAGCAAAGTGGAAAAATTTTTGCAAATGACCTTGATTCTTCACTGGCTAATCTAGTGGGAAGTAAGTGTGAAGCTTTAACTATCCCATTTGCTACTGAAAACAAAACAAGCTTCCCCCCCTGCCCCCCCCCCCCCTAAATAAATTAAAAATACTTAGGGATTTTGTCGGTTTCTCCTTCCCCCCAGATCTTGGCTTTGGAGGAACTCCATCCAAAAAGTAAGTGCAAATATGTATTTATAATATTGTCACATGATTATTTGGTAGCCTCTGGCACAGTTTACCAGTACTAACATGGCAAGAGTCTCAACTCTTGAAAGTAATGAAGTACCAAGAACAGCATTGAAACAGTGAGTTTGCGGTCAGTCACCATAACACAGTCAACCTTAACTTTTGAAGTAATTCACTTCAGTTTCTCAATTGCTGTATTTTTATGAAGCACCATAAAAAAACTTGCAGTTACATAAAACTGTAGTTAATCATCATGCTGTACAGTGCTGTAATGATAGTTTACTTTTAACACAAAACAGAACCCCCAGACTTCATATTTACTGGAACAGATATAGAAGTAGTTACTGAAATCCTGAGTGTTTCTTGCAACCATAGATTTCAGCTGTGTATTAAGGCATGTTTTGATTTTCTGTTATGTTGTTGTTACTCTAGCTGTTGACTCTCTGTGAAAACTAACACCACATTTTCATTTCAGATCAGATATGCAGTGGACCCAGCCCACAGAGAAAAAACTTACTGGTGGAACAAACTGGCAAGCAAAAACAAGCACATCAACCACGTGGAACCCTACTCCCTTACCCACTATTCCACATATGGTAATTTCTGTACTACTTGAATCATGTTTCATTTTCATAAATGCTAATTCCTTGCTTGAAGTAACTTAAGCATTAGCAAAGGCTGTTTGGGACAAGACTTGGGGGCAGGGGGGAATGCGTGTAGGATCACCTCTCAAGCTGGATGAGGTAGGGGTTTTAGTGTGTGTTATTTCCCCTAACTGTAAAATTTGTCCATGAAAGACTTAAATAACCAGCCTTTCACTTGAGACATATCTCATCTCATAAGTTCTTTTTGAATTGAAGCAAATGACCCCAAACCTGAAAATTTGATGTGCATGTTTGAGATCCTCTCACATCCATACACGCACCAGAATGTGTTTCAAGGGCAAAACTGCTGTTCCTTCCAGTTTTCACTCCTTTTTCAGTTTTATCACATGAAACACTGCTACAGCTCCTGCAAGGCATCCTAATTATTAGGCCAGGCAGCACTTTGGAATTTTGAAAATGCTCAGCAGCAACTTTGTATTTTTAACACAGTATAAAATACTAAGTGGAAGTTTTATCGTTATTTAAATGAAGAATTTTCATTCCTTGGGCGGATATTTGTAGGCAACTGAGTTTTCCTATGCTTATAGAAGAGATTTTTTTTTTCAAGTATCTTCTATTCATACATATTCATACAAATATGAACCACTTCTGAAATAAAGCTGCCTTAGAGGGAAGTAGAATGTTCATGTTGGTTATACGTACATACAACTAGGGTAATTACCACATTTGCTTTGAATTTTTGGACTGCTGTCTGACTTTATTTTACAATATTTATAGTTTTGCCTGTAATGCCCATTTTCCTCATCTTATGTGAGTATGTTCATTCAGAATTACCAAAGTTGAACAGAATATTAAATTCAGTAGTGGACTCGAAACCAAAACTCAAAAATTCTGTATGAGAGGATCTCTCAGTTGTATAGCACTTTTATGTGAGATTTCTGAGACCATAAAATCTATTTATCCCCTCCTGGTGCTCTAGAACATGCTGTTGGTGCTGATGCATTTTTATTTCGGAAAGATAGAGGGCACCTTGGCACACTGATCGCTGTGGATTTGGGTTTTGTGTTTCTATTTCATGTGTTCATGTTTAATACTTTCTGGTCTAAGCCTTTTATGCCAGGTATCTGCTCACTCATTTACTTGGAATTCTGACAAACTATGATGCAAATGACTAGCTCAGTTATGAGTGTCTTTAAAATCAGTGCTCCAGTATTGAAAAGGTCTAACTGTCCTGGCTTGATCTGTGGCATTCAGGGTACTAACCCTCCAGTTCATGTGTAGTCTGCATAGTCTTTCATAGTGAAGTACTCTAATTAGCACTCCATTTTTAATATCACTAGCATTACTTAACAATGCATGGCCATATGAAGTGCATGCATCACTGTGCCTGTGAACATAACCTGATATAAGTTATTGCTGGCATAGGATGCTCCTTTTTTTTTTTTTTCTTATTGTGATATGTTGCAGACATCAGAAGTTAGTATGTGAGCAACATTTACCTGACTAAACATATTTTGCTATTAGTTTCTTAAGCTGAATGGTCACTGGCTTGGGTTTTTTCTATGCCCTTCTCACGTGTAGTGGGAGGACAAAGGCGTATTGCATGCCATGCCATCTAAAAGCTTCTCACACCATGTTTATGCGAGCAATATACTCAAATCTGTCTAGATTTGGTAAAATTTCGATTTTTGCTTTAAGTAGTATTATTGATAGATTTCTAGGCAGGGAACCTATCTTAAATTAACAGGCATAGTTGCTGATGTTATTGCCGTTGCACTTTTTTCCTCCCGTTCTAATTGTTTTAATAAATCAGTTGAGTATAATTACAGACAGTTATGGTACTGGACTTGAATCCATCCCTTGGTTAGAATTTCCAGTTTGAATACCTCCTTAAATAATTTTCTGTCCTTACTCCTTTTGCTGTGCCAGAATGGAGTACACTATCCTGGATATGTAAGTCCATTTCTTGTAAATACATTGGTTATTTAAAGCAATGAAAAATACATATTTGTCATGGTTTTATATATATATTACTAGTATGTCTGAGCTTATCTAAAATACGTGAAAATTGTCTTCATTGAAGGTACCTGCTCCTATCACATACCCATTGACCACGCCTCAAGTGCCTGTATATGGAATGGTAAGAAATGTGATTGTCTTATATTCCTGAAAAACCTAGTTGTGTCCTCTAGTGAGTTGCATGGCAGGCACTGTTGTGCTCAAATCACCCTGCAACTTACATGTACTGTTTCATAAGGTCAATAGCGTGTGAAATCTGATAACTTTTTTACACTGCATTGGATGAGATTACTTTAAATTTAATACAGTGAGTTTTTTAACTTTACTACATGTGTGTGTCTATAGGCTTTTTTTCTACTAACTTAGAATGCAAAAAGTTGTGTCTTCTAGAAGTAGTTTGAATTTTATATATGTGTTTTGTGGGGGTTTTGTTTTTCTAACAGGTACCTCCTCAGGTTGGAGCTGCTCCTTTGATGGCACCTCAGTCAATGATGTATACGCAGCCGGGTTTAAGGCCAACAAATCCTTTTGCACCTGTTTCTGAAACTCAGGTGAACTGTTTTCTTTAATCTTGAGACCGTACTGAAACTTTAGTCTTGGTAAAAGCAACCAAATGCTTCCTGAAGGGCTTAGAATATATTTCTGCTTTTGAAAGTGAAGGATTCCTCAGTTAAAGGCAACAGCTTTTGCTGGCAAGGAGGCAAATTCAGATGGTGTGAGCATGCATATGTAGGAAGCAAGGAAGAAAGTAAAATTTAAATATTTAGTGGCTAACTTTTTTCTCTGTGTCAATATTAAGAAAATGGGAGTGGTGAAGACACATAGAATTTAAACTTCTTATGACATTAGCTGGATACTTGGTTTAGTCATACTGACTAGAGCAGTGGTGAAAGCTTTCTGAAGGATCAGCTGGTAAGGCAATAAAAAAGGCATGGACAAGAGCTCACTTAAGTTGAAGAAACTGTGTACTCCTGTCATCCAGATATGTTGGTCTTTATGTTCTTCAGGGATGTTTTGAAATGCCAAAGCAATAGTCTTAACTTGCAAGTAACAAGGCAGTTGAGTAAATTCATAATTCTAAAACACTGAGAAATCATGTGTTATGTAAGTGGCATTAATATGTAATCTCTGCTTCACAGATACAGTTTATGTAGAGCCGCCAAAGCAGCAAGATGTGAGAACAACCAAATACTGGTAAAAAAAAGAAAAGACTGCATTTCAATCTTCCCATGATGTATTCCTGAGCAGGGCAACTGTTTCTTGCCTGTGTAATACAATACTATTTTGAATTGCAATGCTTTAGAGATTCTTGTTTATAATAGTCACTGCAGTGTGAAGTAATGTTTGTTCACTGATTTATTTTTTTTTTTTTTACCTTTTTTAACTGCTCAGCAGAAAACTGTATTTTGAGGTTGACTCGGAAGGTGCAAGATGGATTATGTATCATCTTCAATAATGAGAAGAGGGGTTACGTGATTGCTCTACAACCTTACTCATCAGTGGATTACCTTAGGAAGTTAACTGAGGATGTCAAAGCTATTTATTTTTTCCATAAATTTTGTGGCTGTTGTAACCAAGACACAAGACAGATGAAGTTGAGCAATAAAATTTTTATGTGCTCTAATAAATACTCTGATAGAGCAATGCTTGCATTATCATAAGGAAAATATTGTGTGAAATCAGACAGCTTTTTCAAATTAGAATAGCTTATAGTAATTTGCAAACTTTATAATGTGAGTTTGAAATGCTGTGAATCAACAAGATATATACATATTATATATATACATATATATATATTAAAAAAAATAAATTGCTCCATTGGTATGTCAGTGTTACATGGCTAGTTTAAAGAGCCAGGCTCTGATACAGGCTGAAAGTCTGTGGTGGAGTAGGGGAAACAAGTGTGTTACGGAACAGCATGTGCAGCCTCCAACAGGTGTCTGTAGCTGCACTTCCATCGAGTATCTTCTCTGCAGTTAGCATTTTTCATAGCTCAAGGGAGAGTAGCTTTGGTGGCCAGTGAGTGAAGGTATCCTTAAGAACAGCAAATGGAAGCAGTTAGAAAATCATGTTGCTAACTGCGAAAGAGGCAAGAGATCCAATTACATTTTTTTTTTAATCCATGAGGTCAAAAGAAGCAAACTTTGCAATAGTGCTGACACTTGCGAACTGGCAACTATACTGAAATTATCCAGCTGTAGAGAATAGCTTGTGCTGCTTTTCTGAAATACAAACCTAGCTGTAAACCATATAAAAGTAATTATTTTTAAATGTGTAAATATGTGCAGACTTTTAGATAAACTTTTCTTTAATGCTGCAGTAATCTTTTTCATCTGTAGTAATGTCAAGGTAAAAATGCTATGTTAAGAAATCCGGACTCCTTTTGAGAGGAAAATCTTTTACATCAGCTAATTTATGAAGTACGCTATTCATGATGGGTCAGATGTATAGAGACTTCTGGCACATCTTTTGTATTTTACAATCTTCCTCCAAATCTGAAATCGGCTTTGAAAATGCCTTATCTTGTATTTTTCAGTGTCTGGTAAAACCTGATAGCATTAAAAAACAACAACTACAAATAATAAATGGAATTGGGAGCAACCTTTCTTCCAGAAGTTTTGTGGCAGAACACAGCGAAAAGCTCTCCTGTAAAATGACTTTACTAATGATAATATTAAAGCTGAATTTTCAAAAAATGAATAGTTTTCTATTGTTAAAATAAACAGACCTCCAGAGTAGCATGTCTTTTATCTTCTGGAGAGTCTGTAAGTGCAGAAATATCTCTGACTCTCACTGTAAATGCAAATAGGCCTGAGAATCTTGTCAAACTGTCCTGTAGAGAATTTCTAAAATACAGCATCTTCTTCACAGTGGGAACAAGCCTTTTTCTAAACGCTTAATTCTGCCCAAAGAGTGCAAAAGTAGTATTTCTTAACCCTATGGAAATATTTTTGCCAAGTGAAACGGCTCAAAAGAAACAAAATTGAAAATCCACCTCCCAACCTTTGGAATCTGTAACCACTAACTTCCTGGGAAATGTAACCTTGCAGAAATCTAAAACTCTTTGAGTTTCTGAATGTGTATTGATTTTGATTTTGATTTTTTTAAAAAAAGAATTTGGACCATTATATAGCAATGTGATGTTCAAGTCTGAATTACAAAGGGCTTCAAGCTTTAATCCACCTTTATTGGGTTGAACAATTGTACAATTTTAAGCCAATGAGTTATTCAGTGCCTATAGTTACCCTCCACGTGATGAGGGAATAGATGCCATTTAGAATGGGTCATTGTGTTGAGGGGACTGTTTGTTTTGGAAATAGTGAATTCCATTGATTTATTCAGCATTGAAAAGTCTTGAGTTCAAATTAGACCAGTACCTGTAGTAATAAATGTCTGGGCATTAATGACAGAGCTGAGGGCGCTACAAGCAGGCAGTTTCTGGCACTGTAAGCTGTTAGGTCTCTTTCTCATACTGAGTTGTATTAAGTAATAATCCATTATTTTAATAAAATATGCAAATAAATGCCTGGCAAACAGTATATATTTGTTAAACTTTATTGCAGAGCATTCTGAATATCTGGAGTGTACTTCGCTCAGAAATGGATTTAGTACTAGGTATAGTTTGCACTACTTCTGATTTGCTCTGGATTTTTTAATGCTGCTTTGGTATGCTTTCTTGTAGCAAAGCTGTCTGATACCAATTCATTTAGTATTAAAAAAGGAGAAACAGCCACAAAGTACATCCTAAAAACTTTATAAGCTACCTTCTTTTTAGTCTCGTTCAGAATGTTTGGTACATTGAAACACAGCTTTCAGATGGATCCTTATGAAGAAAAAAAAACTGATTTACTTGCTTCTTGCTGCACGAAAGGGCACAGGGCTCCTTCTTGCCAGTCCCTTCCTTGTGCACATGTTGGAACGCATAAAATGGCAGAGTGCTGTCTTTTAAATAATGTAGTTCATACATAAGTTTTAAAAAAACCCCACCAACAACTTGGGCTGCCGTCAGAGCTTTTATTTGCTCAGAAAACAAGTTCTCCAGAAAACCACTTTGAAGACGAAGGTTGTTGCTGAGGCTAACTGTGGTAGCTCACAAGAGCTGCAAATAGTAGTTGTGATGAGTAAAACACTGAAGAGAGATGTATATAAATGTGACTTTCCCTTTTGTTTCCTTCCAACTGGTTTGATCAGAATCCTGTTCTGAATACTTCAGAAAGCAGATAACTAAGATTTCCTCCTTGTTCGGACAAGCATGGAGTGACGACTTTAAAGTATGCTGTGCGCTTGGCATTGTTGTACTCTAGCGGGTCACTCGAGCCTAACTGTTGGGACTTGGTGCTGCTACAGGGAGGCTGTCTTTCATGGGATATACCATAAGATAACTTCTGGGGGGATTTGGAAAGCCTGATTGCGTTAGGCCTGTTGGACTTGAAAGTGTACCTCTTTTTAAATAACTGGGGTTTTCTAATGTTCTCTAGGTATAGTTTGACTTCACCTCCAAGAAGTTACTGATTTATTTTTTATTTTTTTTTTAATTTTGGACACGTACTAGAGAAATCTCAGTTCTGTGCACATAGTGGTGGGATACTTGTAGGTAAACAAATAACAAATGGACTTCTGTTTATAAAACAAAACCAAACCACACACACACACAAAAAAAACCCCAATTAAAAACCCTTCTGACTACAAGACTGAATACAGGGTCTATCCCCATCTGGGTTTTTTGATGTGTGGCAGGGAGGGTGGGGTTACAATTAGAATAGTATGCACTGTGGATCGGTGCTTGTGCTTAATTTGTACATAAAAAGGAAAACTTTGTTTTGAGTAGTTTGTATTGTAAGGACAACATCTAAAGGCACTGTGTATCAGTCATTTATTTCCATTTAAAAGATTATATTTTTGAGCAATGGAAACTACGTTATCATTTATACATTACTGATAGCTAGGAATATAGAAAACCTGTTGCTATTACTCTGAAGATGTATCTGACTTGTCATTAATCTATATAAATCACTGCATCGCTACTTTTATGCAGATTCTCATGATCGTTTATTTAAAGAGATTGTAGTAGCTGGTACAGTTACAGCAGGAATTGTAACATCAGATCTTTCAGTAGATCTCAAACATGTATCCTTGTGATCGAGTTGAATACTTTACCAAATGTTTGGCTGGAATGTCATCTCAGAGCAATGACAAAATAGGTGCTGGAACAGATTTCCCTCACCCCCAGCCCCACTTTACATTATTTATTTAATAGGTCTCGTTTTGTATGTTATGTTTTTCCCCATAACAGGTTTGTGCCTTTTATTGGATATTTATTTAAAAGGAGCTACTATAATTTAGGTTGTTCAGGCATTTTTTCAGATGTATTCTTGTACAGCTCTTCCTTTACGTGAGTTCCTTCATTTTATAAGAATACAGAATGTGCGGAAAATATACTAGCCACAAACTGGAAAAAAAATTTTTGAGGGTTTATGTTCTGTGAATTAATTTTTTTTAAAAAAAAAAAAAGCCTAAGCACAAGACTGGCTGTGTCGGTATTTTAATTGCGGAACTTCACAATTTGTTAATACACAAACTGTTTGTTTTTTAAAAACTGCTCATATCCAATTATTTGATGAAACAAGTTTTGGAAAAAAAAAATAAACTTTGGCACATGCAAGGTGTGTGCGTGTCTGTGCTCGTTCTTTAGGCGGTGCTTGGGCTTAGGGCTCCGTGTGATGCTCACGGCAACGGCTGCGGGGCTGCCGAAGCAATTACTCCGCTCCCTTGGGATTTACGCGGGGGTGCGCCTGGTTTCGGTGATCGGTGGGGCTCGGTCACCGGGCCCCAACGCCGCCGTGTCCGGCTCCCCGGGCCCGGTGGGGGGCGCGGAGGCTGCCGCCGCGCCGCCCGTGGCCGTGTAAGCCCTCCGCATCAAGGAGCGGCGGCGCGGAACGTTCTCCCCGCGGAGCCTTTACTCCCGGTAGCTGCGGCTCCTCCTCCCCGACGGGGCCGCCTCGGCCACCGCCTTTCGAACAGCTGCTTTTGGGTTTCGTGGCGGTGGTAGGTCGGGTGCCAGCGTGGGGGCAGCACCGTGGCCGCCCTTTCTCCCGCGGGCCCTGCGCCCCCCGGGGCGGCGCCGGGGACACGGCGCGTACAGCCCGGGCAGGCGCTGCCGCTCAGCCTCCGCAGCGGCGCACCGCACAGAACGTACGGAGTAACGAGGCGGCGGCGGCGGGCTCGGCTTGTTCTACCCGAGCGGTGCCGGGCGCGGGGACGGCAGGCGCAGGCACACGCGTGCTATGGGGCGCAGCCGCGCCTCGCCGCAGGCAGCGGGCACCGCCTCGTGCCGGCCACCGCCCCGCCTACCGCCCTCATTCCCGCCTGCGCCTCGGCGCGTCACTCAAAGCCCGACAGCCAATGGATGGGGTCGCGCTCGGCGCTGGCGTGATGACGTACCGCTGCGGCGTCCCGGCGAAGGCCGCGCGCGCACCATCGGTTCCCCAAGATGGCGGCGGCCACCAGCGGCGAGACGGGGTGCGGCGAGGCGGCGGCGGGCGAGAAGCGCGGCCCCCTCGGCATCCCCGAGGCGGTCTTCGTGGTGAGCGGCGGCTCCGCGCCCCGGCGGCGGGTTGGCGGGGGGAGGGGGGAGATGGGGGCCGCGTTCCGGCGGCCGGGCCCGGCCCCTGCGAGGCGGTACCTGCGGCGGGGCCGCGGCCTGGCGAGCGGGCGGCGCCTGAGGAAGCGCGACCGGCGGGGCTGCCCCTCACGGCCCGTCCCGCTGCGGGGCCGAGTGGGAGCTGCCAGCCCGGGCCGCCCCGCCGCTCCCCCCGGCTGCCCCGCGGGCCCGGCCCGTTCTGCCGCGCTCCCCTCCGAACCGGGCGAGCGCCTCAGCGCCGGGGGCGGGCGGTGCCTCGGCCCTGAGGGATTCCATGGGGTGGATCCGCTTTGTATAGAGTCTGCCTTGGCGTTATTAAGGATTAAGGCACTTTACAGTGAGCTCAAATCCCCCTTTGAAGCGTTACCGTGCTATTTCCCTGGCCAGCTCGCACACCAGCGAGGAGCGTGTGGCGAGTGAGCCCCCGTCACCCTGCCGAGCCACGGCTCCTCCCGGTGCCTGCCTGGGTCACCTCGGGCCGAGCCACGGCTCCTCCCGGTGCCTGCCTGGGTCACCTCGGGCCGAGCCACGGCTCCTCCCGGTGCCTGCCTGCATCACCTCGGGCAGCGCCGTCCCGCGCTCCTGGCGCCCTTCCCTGCGCCTTCCTCGCGTCGGCTTGTTCTTGACTGCTGAGCGGCATCGCTCTTCGGAAGCCACCGCGGTGTCCAGCCAGGTTTCCTGACTCCTCAAAAACCGACAGATGTGTGTCCTTTGGGAAACAGGCAGAATGTCTTTATCTGACTTTAAAAAGGTCATTTACCAGGCATCTAATAATTCTGTTGACTGGTTGAAAAGAAGAATTCATCGACTTACAGAATGACATGATGTTGAAATTATCTGTTGTTCGCTTTCTGCTATAAGCTAGCTTGCCTTGATTGCTACTTTATGTTGTTTGATCAATATGTATCGATCCAACTGGCTATACCTGCCTGCCTCGGTGTCATCTTGAAACAGCAGATATCTGCCCTGAATGCTCTTTATTGTACTGCTTTATTACTGGGATTTTCTTGGACTTTGAAGATCTGTATTTCTCAGATCTGTCTTGTTATCTTTACCAGAGCTACTTGGACCGATTAGGTGTGGTTGCTTTTATAGAAATAAATGGATTTGACTTGCATTTTGGTATGTCTAGGTGTAGTGCAGTGCTTGTATTACCTGTGTCTTACTAGGGCATAGGCCCTGA
The DNA here is from genome assembly GCF_015220075.1 of Falco rusticolus. NCBI lineage: Eukaryota > Metazoa > Chordata > Aves > Falconiformes > Falconidae > Falco > Falco rusticolus. The sequence continues at coordinate 5,121,484 of NC_051200.1, read as the reverse complement.
ACAAAGGGGTACAGCACACTTGTTTTCAGTGCATCCAGGTCCTGCTTTTCTTTATATTCTCTAACAGTTATTGTGGTCTGGCAAATCTTATTGGGATTAAAGCTGTTGCTACTGGCAGCTACCTTCTTTCCACCTCCTTATGGGAGACTAATGTAGATGCAAGCGAAAGGAAAGGGCCATGACTTCAGCTGCCCTGCAAGACCTCATGATCGTCATGATAGAGGAGAACCTGTGGTACTGTGCTGACTCCACAGTGGAGGTGACCACCCTGGCAGGGAGCAGGAGATACCCTCACAGTGTTTGTTGAGGCTGGTTATTTGTCACATCCCTCATTTTCATGCCAGTAGCTGTCAATGCAGTTCATGTTCAGTTCCACCTTGTTCCCTTCTGACACTTGTGTCTGAAGTATCTCATATGCTGTACCGTGCGACCTGGGCGAGTTCTGTTCTCGTTCTGTGCCTCTGTTCAGTTCTTTGTAATCTGGTGTCTGGATCTAAACCCCATTGCTAAAACCCTAGCTCTCGGTTTTGAGGTGCTCTAATCAAATACACATGTCTCTTCATAAGAGATCCTTGATGATGGATCTTGGAGTACTTGGATGTAGATGTTAAAATAGACCTCTTTTATTCAAAATCAGCATATGCTGATTTTAATGGTATTCTGCTCCATAAAGTGAAATTACTAGTGTCTAGAGAGTTGTTTTCACTACAGGTAGTTTCTTCAGAAAATAGGTCTCTGTTTCAAAAACATTGTGTACTGTCGTGATGATAAAGACTTGCTGATCACTTGCTTGAGACACCACACTCCCCACCTCCTCCCCATGCTACGTGGGGCAGTCTTTCAGTGAATCTTATTTTCAAAGATGTTTTCTTTGAGTGTCTTGATTCAGTAGAGGCTTTTCAAACACTTTATGGCAGATACCTTTTCTTAGGCATTGCTCTGTAGCTTCTTGTACCTCTCCAGATTGTAAGTGACATTAAGCACTAACTCGGGCTTTTACTGGAGTTTAAAACCCACTCCAAATAATACTTCCAACTCTGTTTTCTTTTGAGCCATTGTCCACATGTTTCCAGATAAAATGCCTTCCTTATTCTGCCTTCCTTGGCATGTGTGGGAGTGGGAGAACAGGGAATGCAAATCTGTCCCTTTTGTCTTGTTCTCTGCATGTGCCCATAGGTGATGATAGCTCTCCGCAGAAGCAGAGTGAGTGGCTGCAGCTCTTTTTTTGGATCATCACTCAGAAGATAAACATCAGGCCACATGAAAATGTGCTATTCTGCTGTATTTCAGGGCTTCTACAGAGTGTTCCTCTGGCTTTGCTTGAAGTTTGCAGACTGTGTTACCTTTACGGTATGCAACAATGGTGTTTTGCCAGTGAATTTTCTTCCTGAAAAGATAAAGATGAGTTTGGGCAGGTCCTTGCAGAGCCCATAAGGTCATTCTGCAGGTGAGGTGTGGTGTGACACACCATGAAGCATGGGTCCTAATGGCATTGACACCCAGCTCTGCTTCGGAGCTGTTCGGTTCGAGCTGAGAACAGTGACCGTGTCCCAGCCTTGCAGTTGGGTAAGGCAAGCCAAAAGCCCACCCAGCGGGGCTTGGAAGTTGCAGTTGGAAAACCTGGGTGGTAAATCTGAGCCCGCCTGGGGCACTATGTAGTGGTAGGAGATCACCAGTATACAGAGGGCCTGGGTTCACTTCTCAGCATCTTCGTTTCAGGAGGGGCTTGGGTTCTGTCTTGTCTCTCTGTACAAGCAGACGTTATCTGAGGAAGAGGTGGGGTGCTGGGCAGTGCGTGGGGTGAGTTGTTGCCCACCTGCTTTTTCTTTCTGTCTTGGGTGATTTACGTGAGCAGAACAGCTTCCACAAGAGGGAGTTTCATTTCAGAACATCCTCAGGCCTCACTTCTACAACAATTGCCCGAATCTAATCCTTGGGTTTTTTGCTTAGAGCTTCTCCAGGGGCTTCATCAGGAGGCAGGAATGCTGCTCATTCTGTTGTTGGGAGGTAGCTTAAGGCATTCCTCAGGCTAGTTAGTCTGACGTGTTCTCGAGTTCTGTTGTACCACCTAGGTCTTGCTGCCTGCTGAAGTCTGTTGTCGAGTCCGTATTTCTGCTGCAGACTTCCTTAATGATAAGGAAGGTGGGTGACTTCTTACCAGGTTCAGTAATTTCATGGTAAGTTTCTTTAGCCAAGGGAACTTAGGAGTCGTAATGAGGGGAACCAGCTGTATGTCTGATGTTACTTTAGTAACGTATCAGAGTCTTTTTCTGACGTGAAGCTATGGAACGGAAACGCCTGGTTGAAAAGGAGAGGCTGAAGAGGCCTATAGTAGACTTCCATCAGATTTTACAGAGCTATATAGACAAATAAGGACAGAATTACCGCAGCGGACAAGTGTGGCCCTTTTTGAATTATGCGTAGGTAAATGCTGTCAAGGACAGAACCGTGTGGTTGATCTCTGGCCCCACGTGCCTTTCAGGAGGCTGAGAACATTGCCCCCAGGCAGATGAACTGCTTCCTGGGAGTTTGCCAGAGGCACTTGCGGAGGTCAGCATCCTTGCCTGCTCAGGCCTGTCTTCTCCAGCTACTTTTCCAGTCGATGGTGGGACTGGCTGGAATTGTTTTCTAGAGGTTTCTTTGGCTTCCTGCTGACTCTAGAAGGAGCTTTGGAAGAGAAGCTGTTTACTACCATAAAGCCTGCCTGAGCAGACACTGCCGTTTCCCCCCCTCGCTTTGCCTCTTTCTCTGCTACACCATGCTTGATCAGGCCATGATTCTTTTCCTTCATCGCTCTTATGTGAAATAGTTTGCAACGTGGTTAGCCACAGGGAAGCATTATCCCTGCTTTACAGGTAGGGAAGCAAGGTTTAGCCATGGTCTGAGGAAATCCATCCCCGTTTGGTGTTACTTGACAATGGCCAGGGCTGAAAGTGCCACTAACAAGGTGCTAGCAGATATGGTTATGAAATAATCCTTGCACCTATTCTGTAGTTTCCTACCCCAAAAAAGGGGGGAGGGGGAAGTGAAAAGGTGGCTAAGTAAGAAAGGAAACAAAACGATTTTGTGCTTCACTACAGAAAAAACACAGTTTGTTTCATGTAGAAACCCCTCTAGACTTAGCAGCTGCAGTGGGATGATAGCATGTCTGTATCTAGGATTTGTGTAAAACTCTTCTAACACTGAGGGTTTCTTTCTCCCCTTAAAGGAAGATGTAGATTCTTTTATGAAACAGCCTGGAAATGAGACAGCAGATGTAGTTCTTAAGAAGTTGGATGAGCAGTATCAGAAGTATAAATTTTTGGAACTTAATCTTGCTCAAAAGAAAAGGAGGTAAGTCATAATTTTTGCAGAATTGGGAAATGTTTAGCACAGTTCTATTTTTTTAAAAATGTAAGTCTAGTGGTTTTTTTCATATCCCAAGAAGTAAAAAGTGGACATTAGGAGACCTAGTATTTGCAGTGCTTTCAGGAAAGCCCAGGGTTTTTTTCTTTCCTCTTCCTGAGAATTACATGCAAAAGGATTTACAATATTGCTGAATTGGTCCTTAGCCTTTAAAGGCCAAAACCTACTGCGATAGTCTCTTAATTTTGTTAGCCTATATAAATACTTTTTTTTGTCAAAAGATTACTGTATCAAGCCTGTAACTTCGGGTTTAGTAATCTCATCTGTCTTCAGTGGCTTCAGTCCTGATGTGAAGCTAGGCAAGAAGCAAAATTTTCAAAGCTTCAAGTAATGTTTTATTTAGATTAAACTTCTTTCATGGACAAATAGTCCTCGCAGTTTCTGTCTGGAGGCCGCTTTGGCAGCCGCTGCTGTCTGAGCCTGCTGGCTGCAGGGGAGGGTGGCCTGGAAGGGCCTGGGGACCTCAGCGTCCTCGCTATGGGAGGGCCTGGGGACCCCAGCGTCTGTGCTAGGCTGTCAAGGAGAAGGGGTGCCCTGGACTCTGGAGAGAGCTTGTGTTTTAACAGTGTCAAGTCTCGTAGTGCTAAACTGTTGGTCAGAATAGTTTGTGGACCTCAGAAGAAACACACTTGTTTTGTTTGACCTACAGTGGTTTTTATCTGTATTTCTACTGAGGTTTCCCTCTCCTCCAGGGAGATCAGAAATAGGCAAAAATAGACCGTTTTAGCAAACAGCTGTCTGTTACCGTGAGTATGTGTTTGTTCCAGTTGAAAGCTGTGTGTATTGCTGCGCTTCAGAAACCCAGTGAGCCACAGAATGGGAAGAGGCAGGTGAAGCTGTAGCTGAGGTGCCTTTATATGCCATATCTTTCAAATCTGCATTTGTAAGCCTGGAAAGATGTTAAGCATTTCAAGTTTTAAAATGGAGGTTGGATTGTATAATAAAACTGATCACTTGTTTAGGAAACTTTGTGTCTCTGTAAAATAATAAATTATGACTGTTGTTAATTCACAGGCTAAAAAGTCAGATTCCTGAAATTAAACAGACATTAGAAATTTTAAAACACATGCAGAAGAAAAAAGGTAAACTATTTGAATATCTAATGAGTATAAGAAAAGCTAACTACCTTTCCACCCTAACAGAACACATTGCAAGAAATGTTTTGTGAGAGGCACACTTAATATGCCTTTATAAATAACAGAATTGTTTTTAAAGGTATGTAGTACTTTTTGAAAGCTAGTTCAAAAAACATTAATGTTTGGAATGCAAACTTCACTTTTAATAGCGTGTAGATTGCAGCTAAGCTTTGACCTCACCTGTATTCTTTATGGAGATTTCTGCATTGTGTGTATATATATATACTATCTCTTTTTAAATGCGTTATTCTTGGACGCTCTAACTTTAATGTTGAAGTAAAAATTACATAGAGTTCCACCAAAGTTAATAAGGTATTGATGGCAAAAAGCAGAAAAGTGTGCTCTGTACTGTAAGTTTTGTGTCTTTGACAGAAGTTTCCAGTGAAAATAGCAATTTTAAGTTTTATCATTTGTCTTAAGGATTCCACAAATCCAATGGAAACCAGATTTTTATTGGCAGATAATCTCTACTGCAAAGCTTCAGTTCCTCCTACAGATAAAGTTTGTTTGTGGTTGGGGGTAAGTAAAATGGAACTTTCTCTGAAACTGTTTAACTAACTTTAAAAAGGCTTATAAAAGACAGTGTTCGTTGCTGTCTCATCTGTACTTGTGGCTATGGGCATAACTGTTCATGTGTGCATAGCAGAGCCGTGCCCTGTCAGCAGGGCAAATCTAGCGAGACAATTTCAATGCACTGGTGAAGGCTTCACGTTCAGTTTTATTTGGTGCCTGAACAGTAAGACTTCAGGAAACTGTGATTTTGCTGGATTGTTCTTTCCAAAAAGCATTTTCATGAATGTTTTCTTTATCACTTCTATCACTCTGTCATTCAAATTACCATCCAGCGTTGCCTGGGATAGGAGTGGGCCCAGCAAAATAACTTAGTTTGGCAAGTAGCTTCCCATCTTCTCTGTTATTTGTATTTAGCATCTTGCTTTCCCTTTTCATGCACGTTTTTAGGGAAAGATGGGATTTCTGTTACTCACAGGTACCTGCCAGCATTTAGAGTGGAATTTGTGCTAGACTGGTGGGATCTGAGCTCAAAACACAGATCCCGAAGTCCTTAAGCAGTATTAGGTTGAGATACTTTGTATCAGAAGCTTCCTTATATGTGGAGATCACCTGCTAATGTTTATTGTGAGACTTCTAAATCCGGGATGTTCCCAGATCCCTGGGTTGGCTGCCAAACAAAACTGCTTGGCTAGGACAGAAACATTGTTGACATGTGCAGCATCCGAACTCACTGGGCAGCGACTCCCAACCTCTCCCACTTCTTTCCTATCCTAAAAGGATTTGTCCGATACCTGTGGCTTGTAGGAGACTGTCTTCAGAATTCACAACCGGTGACTTTCATGGAGCATCCCAGGTTTATTTTGTAACACAGGAAGTTCATCCTATTGCTGGTTTATACAGAAAAGCTATAACGAAATGCCATGAGCGGTTTATTATATGTAGGTGTTCTTGGCCTTCTGCCTTTATCCTCCTTGTTGCTTACAGTCTGCATGTGGGGCTGTGCATATTATTATTATTGGGGAAACTATGTCTTCTAGCTATTTTAAAAGAAGAATGGCTTCTCTCTCTTGCAGCTCTGTTTAGTGCTCCTGGGAGCCTGTCTAGTTAGTGGTATGTGGCTGTGGCTCTGCTCACTGCACAGTTCTTGAGTGGCACAGAGCTTCACTGGGGCATCTTCACTCGATACTGCTCTTTTTATCTCTTCATGTGGTAGCTTCTTACTGAAATCAAGAGTTGTAGATTAAAAAACCACCATGATATAGGGTAGGGCTTTTGTACTCGGTGTATCTTTAAATACCTGTAAAACTTCTTGCTAATGACCAATGCCATTAGGCTGTGTGCCAGTGTTCCACACAGAGATCCTAAGGTTAATCTTGAACACAATAAAAATTGTTTCTAGAGTTGTGTGGCACTTGAAAGGTGCTGCTAAGAAAAGTGAAGTTTCTCGCTTTTCCAATATGTTGGAGATACTGATACCTGACAGGCTAAATGCAGTACACGGGGAGAGAAATCCCATATTGCTTAGCTATAGGAAGAGAGCTTAAGTCACTAGGGGGGTTTATTACTCGGTTACTGAGGTGGTGGGGGCCTCAGGTGGATGCTGGTGTTGCTTGTCTTCAGTCTCGTGTCTTGGCCTGTCAGGACAGCCTTTTGTTAATGTGATAAGTTATAAACAACAGCCGAAATGAGCCTGCTACGGCTTATTCCTTACGATGCAAGAGTAAAAGTGTTTATCGATCTTTCTTTTCTTAGGCCAATGTGATGCTTGAATACGATATTGATGAAGCTCAGGCTCTGTTAGAGAAGAATTTGTCAACAGCCACAAGAAACCTTGATCTTCTAGAGGAAGACCTGGATTTTCTTAGAGATCAGTTCACCACTACAGAAGTCAGTATCCTTTTTTTTTTAATCTGTGGGTGAAGGGGTGTGTACCAAAGGTAACGTACAGCTAATAACCCATTTCCGGAGTTGCGTTTATCTGATGGCTAGCTGCCCTTAAAATTCTGTAGCACTCCAGGAACCTGAACCTTTCCCAGCAGCAGAAGGGGATACTGTGTTTCCAGTGCGGAGCTTAGGGTTGGTGTTAGATGTCACAAAGCTTGTGTTTGTCACTGGGTCCCCCAAAACCTGCTGCGGTGGTTGCACACCTGGACTGGGAGCGAGTTGGAAGTGTGGATGGGTGCTGTGGATTGATCGCCAGGGGACCATTTCAAAGCAAAGGGGACTCTTCCTTCCCCTCTAAAGCGTATGAATATTGTTCTTCGGGCTATTGCTGATCACACCCGATTGAGCCACTATTGCGGTGTTCTGCAGGCAACCCAAGGTGCTGCAGCAAGCCTGGCGCTAGCTGAGGCGTTGCTCAACTTGGGGGGGGGGGGGGGGTATTATCACGAACCACCTCCAGGGGTGTGGGATTTTCTTTTACACTTGCTACTTAAAAACTATTTTAATGATGAGCGTAGCCGTCAACTGAGGCATTAAGCTTAGTAAATGAAAGCACAACTACCTGTTTGTTCAGGTTGATGCTTAAGCTGCCATAGTGCTGTGGGAAGTTACGCATGCCCGAAATAGGCAAATACACCTGATAGGGGCAGGTTGACTGAAACCAGAAAAGAATGGCTGTGAGTAAAACTGAGAGTGTCTTTCTCTGTTATATCCTTTTGGAGGTTTTAGAGTAAATGGTATAAATGTTGCAGTTATTAGTGTTCCTGTGTGTTAAGGCTTTACATGAAGTCGGCTCTTTCATTAAATCGTTTCTGTATTGACTGGTAAAGTGATTGAAGTGTGGCCAACTGTATACCCTGCTTTTTCCCTTTTCTTTCTTTTTTTTTTTCCTCCCCTTTGCTGAATGCATGAATTATTTCCTTAATTACACACCCTCAGATATGGCTAGAGTTTATAATTGGGATGTAAAGAGAAGAAACAAGCAAGACCCTTCAAAAAACAAAGCATAGTTTTGCCAATTTTAAATGTGGTTTCAATTTCCAAATACTTTTTATTTAAACACCCCCAAAGTTCATTCTTAAGGGACTGAGTTACTTTAAGCATTTCAGTTGATGGTAAAATATATAAAAACTAATGGTGAGCACCATTTTATTTATTTGTAAACTCAAAATTTAGTTTCGTGCATGCTTCATGAAATGAATTATTTGAAAAGGCACCACACAGTCCAGCAAAGGCCATTAGTATTTTGATCAGGCCAGTCTGTCGTAAGTAGGTTTCTACCTGAGCACTTGTCTGAAAAGTCGAGAGGGGCATGTATGAAATGGAGTGTGACATTTTAGCGGGTTAAGGTAACGCAGGGGTTTCCTTTTGCATCTCTGCGTACAGCAGATGAAGTCAGAAGTCGATTTGGGCTGGGAAGACATGCAGCTGTAATGTTCTAGGAAACAGAAAATACAGTGAAGTCTTGGATTTTGTTTCAGTCAGTTAATTGGCAGCACCAATCTGCAAGCATTCCTGGATATCCACTTCGGATAAACTTGTTTTTAATAATTATTGGTTAGTTAACTGCCTGTTACTGAACTCTCAGCACTTTACATACAAGAGTTTGTGACTTGTCTTCAGAGAAGCGTGGTAAATGGAGTAAACAGCACAAGCCTGGGTCAAGACCGCAGGCGATCTCGCCCTGTTCTTTTTCATACATGTGCACACGTTGCTTATTTTTGCAAATGCATTGATCAAGGACCCCAAAATGCTGATAGCCTGTAATCATGAACCCCCCTATTTATGATCCCTCAGACAAGAAGTCCAGTTCAAAAAATGTCTTAATGCTCTCAGTCTCCCAGGTGGTGAAACCTGTATTAGGTGAGGATGGCTTACTGAAGCATGACTTCTGGTGTTTACAGTTGGAATATTTTTTTGGTTCTTACCAAGCCTTGCAAGATTGTTGCCTTTTACCTCTGCAGTCTCTTTCCAAAATGAAATGCTCAGTGGTGATGTCAGTGGCTAATATTCACATTCTGTGACTGAGAATACAGGTTTCGCTGCGAAATAAATGCAAATGTTAACTGTTCAATCTTCATGTAAGAAAACAATATACCTGTAAATTTTTTTGTACTTTTATTCATGATATAAAATAGTAAAACTAAACAGTTGTGGCAAACAGCTGTTTTTGTGCATCTTTCTTGGTGGGAGAAGGTCATGAATCTGATGTTGATCTCTTGTTTCCCTCCTTTAACTGGGGGCAGGGGGGTGAAAAAATTCAGTTGAAGCAGCAAAGTGACAAGTGTAGCTGCCAAATACGGGCTTGATTGAGATGGGCAGCGTGAGTCAGCACATCCCAGCTTGTGAATACGAGCAACGGCTGTGACAGCACTGTGGCTGTAAAAGAGGGTGAGCTGCAGGAATGGGCGTAAGCCAGGTGAATCCTTAACTGCTGCTCACAGGTAAGTACCTGGGCTCGGCTCGGGCAATGCCGTTTGTTCCAGTGCTTTGGCTGCAGCAGGGAAGCGTTTACATCTCAAGCGTTACGTGACTGAACAGGTACCTGCCCGCTGCCACGCGGGGCTGAGCGTGGGGCTGCTCAGGCTGCAGGCTGCTTCTCTCCCTCTTGTTTTAAGAGCATCAGCAATGATGGGAAAGGCAGCTGCAAACGCGTCCTGATTTCTCTTGCAATTTTCTCTTCAATTTGGATTAATGAGATCCCAACAGGCTAAAGCGTGCTCCCCCTCCCCCTGGCTGGTCCTAGGGCGGCAGGCGCCTGCCTTTGTTGCGCACAATGAAATGACGAGTTAAGCATTTCTGCACCGGCAAAACAAGTGCTGCGTGCAGCTGCCAGCGACGCGACGGGGGTGGCAGCACTAGAGCTGGAAGCGCTCAGCAGGTTTCAAAGGTAGCTGGCTGGGGGGAAGGGGGGTGGGAGGTGGCTGTGGCCATCCTAAAGCTCGTTGTGGGGTGGTGGTACAAAGTAGATTAAAAAACCCAAAGCTCATAGACAAGAAAAACTTTTCTGTGACTGACCCCGCGTTGCTCTGTCCTTTGTTGTGAAGTGGGTTTGCAGAAGCTGCTGTAGCCACTGTGACACCAGTCCTGCCTGCTGCTGCCAAAGTCCACCCAGCAGGACCAAGGCTGGATTTGGCCGCTGCTGCAGGGAGCTGGGGTTTTGTTTTGGGCTTTTTTGTTTCATTTTAGGAGGGCCAGTGCTTCTATAGTTGCACTGAGTAGTTGGCTGGTCCCGAAGACGCAAGCAACGGGCCTTCAGAGAAAAATGTATAGTGGATACTGTTGCCAAGAGTGCCTGTTTATTGTTGAGCCAGTCCACGTTAAGACTTTCAGTTAGGGCTGCGGTATAGAAGTGGTACAGGTAGTCCACAGCTTACTGATAGAGAATGGGGAGGGGGAAAGGAAAAAAAAAAAAAAACCACCAAAGTTTCTTTACAAGTTTTGAATTTCACATTATCACATAGTAACCATTTTGCTAAATACAAGCATATTTTCAGTCACATACAGACAGCTAAATACAGCATTATTTTCACATTTCGTTAACGGTGCATAACAGAAAGCAAGGAAAGTGTATAGTATGCTTTTATTCTGCAGGTTCTGAGCAATTTCAATCTAACATGCAGTTTTTTTTTAACATGTGGTAGCGACCACAGAAAGTTAGCTTTTTCCTTTTTTTTTTTTTTTTTTTTTGAATTTTTGTCCTAGAGTAAAAGAGCTCCTGACCTTTATCCCATGAAAGGTATCACCTTCTGATTTCTCTAAGTCCCTCTTGCACTAGAAGTCAAAGCATTAAAACCAGTTGTTAGAAAAGAATTCTTAGCATATCCTATAAGTTCTTTATCTTAGAAAAAACATTCCAAATTTTGTACAGATGAATCTACATTTCCTATATTTTAATAAGCTGTCTAGAAAATGCAAGGAATTAGAAAAAGATGTAGATAATGATTTCTCTATCATTTAATATAACCATTTATTACCTCTAAGTAGTTAGACTGCATACATTTTCTTCTATACTGTTCCTTTTTAGAACTATGACACTTGTATTTTTAAACTGAAGATTTACTCTGAATGCACTTACTGATTTAGGCTTTCTGGGAGCAGTAAAGGGGAATGTCCAAACCCCATTAAATAAGATAGTGGTTGTCTCATGAAAAGGGATCTTTCCCCTGCTGGCCAGGTTCCTGCACAAAGAATTAGAGAATTTTACTATTGCTAAAAGGCCGTTTGATCCCACTCTTAACTGCTGTGGCTGTAGCACCCTGGTTCTGCCCTCAAGGACAGCTGCTACCCTCAGCTGGGCAGCCCAAGACACACCTCATGATCAGGGGGACCCCAGAGAGCCACAGCAGCTGCCTGAGGGACTTTCCATTCAGAGAACGAAGAAACTGACCCCTCTCTACTGGTTCGTCCTTGCCTTTGGGAACACACAACTAACAGACCTGGTGCGAGCAAACCTTGCGCTCTCCACTGGTGTCAGCCCACGAGAGCCCATGGCAGCCAAGCTCCTGTGGCGCTCTCTGCATCATCTTCGCCAGCTTTGCTTACCTAGAAAGAGATTTTGTAAAGGGATATTTTTTTTTTTTTGTAAATTTTTCTTGATCTTCAGGGCTTTCAACTCAACCACAACTGAACCTGCTGGGAATTCACGGGGCTTAGCACAAGGTTTTTGAGACGGTGATAGCCTACTCAAGAGCAACCAGGGGTTAGCAGTGACAAGCTTACGGAAAGGCGCCAGACCATTGCCACCCCTCCCTTCCTCCAGGTTGCTTCCAGCACCTGCTGCTGCCCTGCAGAGCCCAGGAACCAAAAATGTTCCTAGGACACAGAAAATAAAAACGTTACTCATTTGCAAGGTTTTGGCTGTTGGGTTGGGTTTGTTGTTTGGAGTTTTTTACAGCTTTAATACGTAAACCACAGGGTTTTTTCTTTATACAGACCTGCCCCATGTGCTGCAAACAGTGAGAACAGGTTTAAAGGGAGAAACAGTCTGAACTCATGGCATAGCTTAAAAAGCTGTAACAAATATTTTACTCTTCTCTACTTAGAGGCCTGAAATCAAACACTAGATGCTTCCTGGGGTTTTTCCCTAATCCCTCCCTCCTGCCCATTAGCAGTTTGGTGTATAAAGCTTGCAACTTGAGTACAAAAAAAAATAATTCACTATAGTTCTGTTTGTTTGCTTTTAATAGGCTGAACTTCCCTGGTTTGCTACAGGAGCACAGTTACCCTGCTGCACTTCAAAAGCTTCAGTTAAAACTTAGCGGAAGCAAAGCTTCTAAGTGGTGAACGGCCTTCCCACAAAACGGCCACCTACTTACAGCTTTTGTAACACGGCTACCATCCCATGATGACCAACCTGAGATGGAACCTCTTTTGTCAAATTAAAACGTGGTGGAAAACAAATTTACTCTTGAGCTTGTCTTGTGGCTTTCCTTTCCACCTGCCCAGACACTCCTTTTGTGTGCTCCCTCTCCCCAGCGCTAGTTCTCTCCTTCCACAGATGCCAAGAAAGAAAATGACGCTTTAACAGCAGAAAGTACTGATGGAAGCTGTTGCTTTCCATGCTATGTAACTTACTTAAAAGCAAATCTCACCTTTTAGGATGTCTGATGCACCTGAGTTAAGCTTTTCAAGTTTTTTTTTATTCTGTTGGGGTTTTTCCCCCCGCCCCTCCCTTCCATTCCTCCTCGTGCCCTGGCTGGTAAGACACCCAAAAGGTCAGCACAGTGCTGTCAGCAGGACAGAGGTGGTGGTGTGTCCCACCTGGCTGCAACACCCCAGCCTTTGAGGTGTAAAAGATGAGGACATGGTTCTCTCTACGCTCTTGATCACTGAATTCTGTTGGAAAGCCCTGAACTCAGGGTACTTTCAAGGTACTCACCTAGGCAGTAAATGCGCAAAAATGCACTGAATAATTAGTACTGAGGCAGGAGTTGCCACTTAGAATCCCAGTTCAGCGCAGCAAGGAAAGCACTACTGGGGAGGGGAATAATTTAAGTTTTAATTACCAATCAAAGAACTGCTGTTTTCCTCTTTAAATTCCACAGAATATTCTTTGCTATCGAACTAGGTTCAAGAACATAAGAAAGAAAATTCAGAAGTGTGCATACCATGTCAGTAAACTTTTCCTGTGGAGTTGGCCTCATGAGGAAACGGTATCTGTGCTGCCTTTACACCTTCCTGGAAAAAAACAGCTGACACAAAGAAAGACGTCCTCTTTCTTTCTCTCTGTCTGCCCATTTGTCACACTACTGAAGTATCCATACTGCAGCTTCAATACCCAGCATGGAGCTATGGATTTACTTAAAAGAGAACACGCACAGTGCCCTGGCATGTGCCAGCCTGTTCAGCTCTCTGTATACTCTCTCCTGTCTCCTGCAGCCCCTCATTTCTGATTCCTCTCTCCTTACAACATCTACATGCACCCTCACTCACTCTCCTTTAGGTTTGTAGCCCCCCAGTTCTGAAAGGTTATTTGGAACAGAACATTTCTTTCCAGGGTCTGTTCTGGTGTCCAAAACAACGGGGGAGGCTGTTCACAACGGGAGTATTGCTCTCCCTTCTGTCACACTGAGTTCACTTAGTAAAGTACATTTGGTTAGTAGAGTTCATCACCTGCCTCACTAGAAGAGCTCAGCACAAGCATCGCCTATCTGATTTCACCACTTCCTCTGAAGAGTGCACTACATTTGGGACAAACCCGCTCTTTACCCCTTCCCATCCCTCCTGGATTGAAATTTCCCCTCTTTTAACAAGCTCATATATATCTCGAGTCAGATCAGTGAAGGCCTTCTCCACGTTAATGGCATCCCGAGCTGAGGTCTCAATGTACTTCATACCATATGCAGCAGCCAGTTTCTCAGCCTCGTGCCTGGTGACTTGCCGCTGGGTGTCAAGGTCACACTTGTGACCTACCAAAACAAAGACGATCTGGTATGGCTGGACGTGCACCTTGGTCTCCTCTAGCCACTCATGGACGTTCTGGAAGGACCTGCGGTTTGTAATGTCAAAGAGCAGGAGTCCGCCAACCGAGTTCCTGTAGTAGGCTCTGGTGATGGACCTGGAAACGAACCAGCCACAAGAACAGTATAAGCTACAGTTGTTTGGGAAGAAGGGCAGAGCCAGTTTCATGTGGGTTTTGTTTGGTTTTGTCTTCCGATTTATTTTCTTCTTAAGCCAAACGCAGCCCTTCTGAACAGACCTCTGCTTAAGAAAGCACGTTACCACCACCCAGTCCGCCCTGCAGAACACAGGGCAGAGGAGGCCATTCAGGCAATGCCTTACCACTTTTACCTTGGGCTCTGTAGAGCTTGTAATTCAAAAAAAGACAACTGGCCTTGGCATAAAGATTTCATCCTTGGGTAACTGTCCCACTGACTGATTTAGTACAGCTCTGTTCAAAACCCCCACCACCATTTTTGGTCTCTATTTTCTGTCACGGATTTCTGTATGCCCTTTGCTGTCAATCTAGAGAGTCCTGTCCCCCACCCCACGTAAGTTCTCTGAACACCCCATCTAACCCATCGGTTTAGAAGCACTCGTACAAATTAAGAGATTTCACTTGGAAAGCAAATACCCACTCTTTGACAGACACATAAAAGAAGGAGGCTACAGACTCGGAGGGCAGACCGTGGGGCTGTAGCTCCCCCCATACACCCAGGGCCTGGGCACGGGGACATCCACCAACCCGTACACTCTCTCCCGCTACACCAACTGCTCAAAACGACATTAGAGGTAACAGGACACGGCTAGTGACACTAACCGGACAGCCAGTCTGACCTCCTGAGCAACAGCAAAAGGATACACCAGCTTCCTAGGGGAACGTGCGTTACTGGCGGTCTTGTTCCTGCCAAGTACCAACAACACCCAGCAGTAACCAAAAAGACCCCCGAACCACGGGCTGCGAAATGGAGCGCGTCTTCCACAGCTCTTCCAATGGCGCAGCCAGAAGCAGCACACGAAACTGGCTAACACAGGGCAATGATGGGGTGAAGCTGAGACCACGAGGCTGAGCTGAGCTACAGTTCAAAGACTACTATGTATGGAAAACCCAAGAAGTGATAAAACGGGTGTTTCTGCAGTCATGGATTCGTTTTAAATCCAGAAGCAATGATCAATTTCAGTCCCTGGAGGCATTCACACTTGGGCCTGAACTTCACTTGCTGGGAACACGGAAGCACTGCTGCATTTTTACCTTGGGTTGAGTCCTTTTTTGGACATGCAAGACTGTTGTTAGGTGGTCCTGTAGTGTGTCTAATCTAGTGAAACTGTCCCAAGAAAGGACGAGCTGGAGCTTTCAAGGATTGCTGGATCAACAGACACGCAGTGATGGGTAAAAACCCTCAGCCAAAACTGAAGAAAGCCGGAGCGGAGATAGTTGCCTGTATTTGGATAATTTCTCCTCTCCCAGTTATCTGGCTGAGGGACAACAGTAGCTCTGCACATTTGGCACTGAGGGAATCAGATCTGCCTTTTGCTCCCTAGCCAGCTGCAAACAGATATCAGTGCTCTGAATTTACCCCCGCACTGTCACATGCATTTCTGCTTCTCCTTTGTGTTCCGAGCCATCAGCCCTGGCTCCTGCCAACATCAACAATGCCTCAGGTACTTCTGAAAGACATGACAGGATTGAAGTTGAATACTGCTTTGAGGTAAAACTAGGTGAAGGTCTCAGCATCTTTCCTTAAAGCCTTTTCCACAGACCTTTTCCGTTACTGATCCACAGGAAGCAAGCTACATTGCCGTCACGCTGCATGGCACTCCCCAGCTCCCTTCCAGGGCTCCTACCAACCCTCCTCCCGCCATGCTCATACATGCTCATGCAGAGCAGCATGAGGATTCGCACCTATCCTGACCAAGTTATAACATAAAGGTATTGCCTCTGTCAGGGAACTCACCCCTGCTCTGTACCCACGGTGGGGACTCTCGCGCCCAGGGTCCGTGCCTGTTTGGCTGGGTCTTTCCCTCCCAGCCGAGGGAGAGCCGGCAGCTGGATGGAAACAGCTTCTTCTGTAGGTGGTGGCACACAGTTCCAGGGACTGAGGGCTGCACATGCTTTTGCTAGCATTACACAACACTGGGTTTCAGACAAGGAAATCACAGTATCTGAGCAACCAGAGATGGGCAAAACCTGACAGATTCTGGAAGAACTGGACCCTGCTCTTCTACAGCTCCAAAGCAGCCTCAACACTGCCCCAGGCAGCGTGTTTTGGGGTCTGATCTGGCAAAACAGAACGGCACACGCTTAGCTGTAATTTAAGCCTTGACTGCACGGAAATTGCTTCTGATTTATGAAGAGGGAAGAAGCTCACAACGGGGGTCAGGAAGAACAGAAATGTAGCACAGCTGCAGAGCAGAGAATTTCAACAAGGTGTCTTCAAAATAACTACAGTGGTTTCTTCCTTGTGGGGTGGCTGTCAAAACCAGGCAAAGCAGACTAGAAATGCTCAAATGAGAGAACTCTGTGAGAAAGTGGAGCTCATTCTTATGTATTTCCTTCTTAAGAATTTCCCTATGGATGACAAAGAAGTTTTAAGGGTTCTGAAGAGCACCTGCACCATTGTGCTTCTTTCCTGTGCCCGCAAGTCTGAGAGGCTTCAGCTTACTCCAGTAATAGCTACACCTTGCCTTTTGCCAAGAAAAATAGCTTGCAGGAGAAGCCCAGGAGCTGCTGTCTTTATGGGGCACAATTTGTCACCGGGCTAACAGTGATTTGAAAGGGATAAACACAAAACAGATTTTTTTGCCGGATTTATTTCATACTTCAGAGTGCACCATAAGGGCACCTGGGTTGGCTCACTTCCCTCTAGCTTTTCACACGGGGAATTTAAGTTTGCACTTTGGCAAGGGTATTTCAAAGCTGCACGATGTGGGTTTTTCATGTCACTCACTGTTCCTGCCCTTTACACTCTTCCTGCCTTTGAATGCTGCTGCCCATCGCAGCAGCGCAGCCTGCCCTTGTGCTGAAGGTCGCCTGCTCATCATGCTTACAACCCGAGCGCCGTGCCGGGTCAACCACCAGCGCGAAGGGTAAGCAGCCTCCAGGGCCCCAAACTTCCCAATGTGTAAAAGAAAGGACACTGAAGCCATCCAACAGCTTTTGCTCTTCACAGCATGGCACCCAGGCGTGTTTTCTCCAGACCTCAGCCCTGAGACCCGAAGCTGGAAGCTGATGCAACTGCAAGCTAAAGCACCTCCTCTCTCAGCAGAATAAAGCACCAGCTCCTCACCCCGAGGGGCTGCAAGGTAGTTGGGAAAAAAACACCCTGTCACTGGCTAAGGACCGACTACTGCACATGCTGGGCCAGATGCCAACACCACAGACGCGAAGGAAGGTGGGGAGAGGGGCAGGCAAGTTCTCATGTATTGAATGAAACCAAAACATTCCTCAGGCCAGTCGTTGCAGCACAGAAGTGGCAGCTCCGTGAAGCTGTGCAGAGATGCGGAGCAAGGGAAGTGTGGAAGGATGGAAGAGCAGACAAAAGTTAAAGCCGCGTGAAAAACAGAAGCAAAGAGGAGGCTGGGAGCTGCGCATACGCTCGCACCCCATCCGAATGAGCAGCGCATCCCGGGACACCACCAGCACACTGCTTAGCTGGGGCCCAGCCTGGCCCAGCGGCTTGTACCATACATTCCCGTGGGCCTCCCATGCCGCCCTACGTTTTCCGCACCGAGCCTTGGTTACTATTGCCTGACCTCTCAGACCGTCAGTGGCTGGGCTCGGCCTGCCACCTCCAGAAGGCACCGCGCACAGCCACGGCCGGGGGTCTGTGCCGGCCCCTCCCCGCCCGGGGACCACCCGCAGGGGGTCACCCCGCGCACCACACCGCATGCAGCGAGCCCGAACACGCGTGTCCAGCTGCCCGGCCACTGCCCCTGGGCACCAGCGGCGAGCAGGAGCCCTCCCTGCCGAGCGGCGCCCGGTGATGCTCCCCGCTCCCCGCTGGAAACACGGCCAAGGGCCAGCGCTGCCTGCGGGCCCCGGCCCCGGCACGGCCGCCATCGGGGCTGGGCACGGGCCCCGCGCCGCGCTACGCTCCCCCGGGCGAAAGCAAAAGGAAACATGAAAAGAAGAAAGCGAAAAACGAAAAGGGGGGGGAGCACTAGGGGCAGTTTGTCTCCGCTTTGTCTGGGCCGGCCCCCGGGGGACGCCGGCCCCAGCCCCGCAGCGCCCGGCCCCGCGGGAAGGGCCGCCCCGCCCGCCCCCGCCGCCGTCCTCACCGGAACCGCTCCTGCCCGGCCGTGTCCCAGATCTGCAGCTTGATCCGCTTGCCCGGCTCGATCTCCACCAGCCTGGAGAAGAAATCCACGCCCACCGTGGGGTCGGAGATCTGGGCGAAGCGCCCCTCGGTGAAGCGGCGGATGAGGCAGGACTTGCCCACGGTGGAGTCGCCGATGACGATCAGGCGGAACTGGTAGAGCCAGATGGCCTCCATGCTGCCGCCGCCCGCCTCAGCGCCCGCCCGCCGCCGCGCCGCCCATGCCCGGCCCGCGGGCCCGGGGGCGGCCGCCGCCGCCGCGCCGCTCGCCCGCCCGCAGGGGGCGCGCCGCCCGGGAGGCCCCGCGCTAGGCCGGGACCGCGGCGCCTCGGCGGCCGGCGGCGGCCCGGGCCTGGCCCCCGCAGCCGGGAGGCAGGCGGGCCGGCCCGGCTGTCTGCGCCGCGGCCGCGCCGCTCAGGCGGGCCCCATGGCGGCCGGCGCAGGCCCCTGCCCGTCACCCCCACTGGCCCGTCACCGTCGGCGCATCCCGCCGGGCCCCGGCCCCGCCGCCGGGGTGCTGCGCGGACCGCGGGGCCGGGAGGGCGCCGGCTGCCGCCTCAAGCCCTGCCGGCGCTGGGGCCCGGCCGGGGGTCGCTCCCCCCGCCGGTGCCGCGGAGCCCGCTCTCCCCGCAGCGCAGCGCAGCGCCGCGGCGGCCGTTCGCTGCGGCTGCACCCGCGCCGCCCCCCCGCTGGGGCCGGGGCTGGTGCCGGGACCGGGGCCGGAGCTGGGGCCGGGGCCGGGCTGCGGGATGGAGGCGCGGCCGAGCGCGGGGCGCGCCGTGATGCAATGGCGGCCGCGCTCTACCGCACTGCCGGGAGGAGCCGCCACCCCCAAAACGCGGCCGCTGCGGGAGCCGTGCGGGGGCGGGGCGGGGCGGGACCGTGCGGGGCGGCGGGGGCGGCCGGGGGGGAGCCCGCGGCTGAGGGGGACGCGGGGCTGAGGGAAGCCCGTGGCTGAGGGGGAGCCGGGGCTGAGGGAGGGACATGGCACTGAGGGGAGCCCGGGGCTGAGGGGAGACGCAGGGCTGAGGGGGACGCGGGGCTGAGGGAAGCCCGTGGCTGAGCAGGACGCAGGGCTGAGCGGGAGCTGGGGCTGAGGGGGGACAGTGCTGAGGGGGATGCGGGGCCGAGGGGAGCCGGGGCTGAGGGGAGACGTGGGGCTGAGCGGAGATGCAGGGATGAGCAGGACATGGCGCCAAGGGGAGCCCGGGGCTGAAGTGAGACGCGGGGCTGAGGGGAGACGCAGGGCTGAGGGGAGACGCAGGGCTGAGGGGAGACACGGGGCTGAGGGGAGACGCAGGGCTGAGCGGGACACGGGGCTGAGGGAGGGATATGGCACTGATGGGAGCCCAGGGCTGAGGGGAGACAGGGCCGAGCCCAGGGCCAAGGGGGAGCTGGGGGCCGGGCAGCCCCCAGAGCTACGGGGCACAGGCCAAGGCTGACCTTTCTCAGCACTTCCCCAGAGCGAGGGGTGTCAAGCAGGGTGCACAACACCTTCCCACGTTTTAAATGCGAGTCTTGTTTCTGGAGAGGTTCAGGCTCCTCACTGCTGCATCAGGGCTTCCTTCCCACTGAAACCTAACGGGGGGAGCCTGAGCGCAGCTGGAGAGCCCCTGCACCGCTGCCCTGGGCACTGGGTCACCTGTGCCCTGCGAGCCTGCCCTGGAGGGGGACAGTGGTGACAGCAAGGTATCTTACTGACAGACTCATGAATCCCAGCATAGCCACACACACACACATATGCGTGGGCGTGTATATATAGTATGTGTATATATATATATGTGATGTGTGTACAGCCTCAGAAATGAATAGTTACAGACATTAAATACCCAGCAACTTAAATACCACCAATCTTAACAAATCCATTCTCCCTCGCTCCGCTCGAGTGGGTTCTTGGCTCCACAGGGTGAAGCGCGGTGTTCAGGAACACAAGCAGCAGCAAACGTGGCACAGCTTACACACAGATACCGCGGAATGTAAATCCCGATTTTACCCGGCTGTCCCAAAGGCGGCCTGTCCCAGGCAGGTAGCACTGCGTACCACCACGGCAGTGTGAGCCGCACTCGCGTGGCTCTGTCAGATACGGCTGAGCTCGAGCAGCTGCTTGTTCTGCACTTGCCAGGGCAGAGTTGTGATCTCTGGAAGGGAAAACAAGCATGTACGTTATTAGAAACAGTGACTTAAATGTGTGTATTAAGTCAAACACAAAAAAAGAGGACTACTGATGCTTTTTCTTTTTTTAAATTTATGAAAGCATTGGTGTTTTTTTTCCTTAATAAAGACGGTTTCATTAAGAGCTCCTCCTGCATGACAGCTATTGAAACAAACACATCCACAGTGGCTGTTATTTTCATTAGATCCTCAAAAAAAGGACATTTGTATAGGTATGAGATAGTTAGCCAGCTTGCAAATTGGACTAGGACATTAGACCATTTCAAGTCTTGAGGAATAAATGTCAAGGAATTCTTTCAATATCCTTTAATATATTTATTCAAAAATAACAACCTCAAAAGATCCTATTTTAATGTACCTCAGGACAGGAAAGCAAACTGATGAAGCAGTCTGCACAGTAACAGAAACGGTGCAACAGGAAAATATTAAACCTATAAATCTGAGTTAGCAGTACATTAACCAGTGACTCATTGCCGGCGATGATTTGTGGGGATCTGTCGCACTTTACCGTATGATTTCTGAGTATTCGATGCCCATTAGTTCAAGCCCACAACAAATTGTGGTTTCTCTTCACTGTTTTTCCCTCCTCCCCGTGCACTCGCCCTATTCCTTTTCTTCCACAGGTCTGGCTGTGCTCCAGCAGGCACAGGGCACTCGGCAACACACCCTGCAAGCCAGGCGTTGGTGGCATCTCCAGGAGGTATCTGAAGGCAGAGGTGCCGATGAACCTGGTGCTGGTGCACGCTGATGGCACCTCACGGCAGCAGCGCGAGCTACGGCAGTGAGTAGCTGAAGCTCCCTGATGTGCGGGGCCGTGAGGAGCTGGGGGAGCACCGAGGGGTGGGCTGATGCCCAGCAGATGCTGTCATAGCTAGAGGAGTTCCTGGAGCAGCCGGGACCTGTTTTCCCCAGCAAATAAACCTGCAGGATCCCATGATGCAGATATCATTTTCATCTTCTCTGAACACATGCATATAGATGAACACACGCTGTGTGACTAAGCAGCCACGGTATTAATTAGCAGCAACTGAGAAGGCAGGAGAAAATGAGATCCTGGGAGAGCCTTTGTTCTGGTACTGTTTTAGAAAATGGAAAATCTGGTGTCTGAAAGAAAACAAGAGACAGTAACCTAGATCTGATGCAAAAGCAGGTTTGTTGGCTGGGGATGGGACAGCAGGTGCTGGTGAGAAGCTGTGGGAGCGTGTGTTCTGATGGCAGCGCTCGGAGCAGCTTCCGCGGGCTGGTGGCAGCACCGAACTAGGGGCAACTCTTCAGTGCTCTTCCCCATGGGTCCTTTTCTCCTCACGGCTGCTAGCGCTGGAGGAGAGCTGCTGGAAAATGACCTCAGCAGAGGTGAGGGCACGGCTGAAGCCATGTGGGCACACCGGGGCTGAGCTCTTGCATCGGCTGGCAGCACCCACGGGACTCCACAGGCCGGGTCCGAGCCAGCTGCCCCGGAGGCAAAGGGGAGCTCCCCGTGCAGGCAGCACCGCCGCACAGCCAAACGCGGGTTAAAGCGCTTCCCAAGGGCCGCCTGTGCTCACCTGTGTGCGCAGCTCCTGCGCAAGGGGAAAAACATCCACGCATCAGCCACTGGAGCGGGTATTTATTTAGTACGCTCATTTTAAGGCAGGAAAGCTGGGGCAAAAAGGTGCGAGGGCTGGAGAATGACTCCCTTGCAACCCTGCGCTGCCTGTAGTCTCTATCCCAGAGCAATTCTCTTCCTTTCAGCGTTAGATGATGAAGCCCCAAGCAGATACTCAGGAGGGGCTTTTGCGAGCCCAGTCCCAACCCATTTCAGGCAGGTGGGTGCTGAGCGCCCTGTGTGTGGCTGTGCTGAGCGTGGCGCCAGCCTCAGCAGTGCCTGTGCTGGGGCAGGATGGTTTCCAGGCAGGCAGCTCCACTCGGGCAGGAGCTCTCTGCCGTGAGGCCCAGGGGCACTGTGGCTAGGCCACCAACAGAGGTGGCCAGGAGTCAGCCACTGCCCAACACCGGTACACAGAAGTCCTTCCCTCCAGTTTGCCGCCCAGTTGTAGTTCAGCTTTTCCCCAAAACCAGCCACTGCCCGTTACCCCGGTCACTGGCAGCTGGGGGCTGAAGCCACTTCCAAGCCCACGGCAGCCCTACGAGGAGCAGAGCGCATCAGCGCTGCACGCACCATGCAATTTTAATGCCCTTTCAGTTTCCAAGGATACAAAAAACAATCAATCGGGCACAATCCCTCGCTGTGGGGCTGGCTGCACAGGAGCTGCCCGAGACGGCCCGTGCCTGCGCCCTGGCCTGGGAAAGTGCAGCAACTGCAACACACTGGTGAACCAGAGCACCCAGCCCCACGGGCAGCCCCACAGGCTGAGGGCCACGACCCCGCAGGTTTTGTAGCCCAGCCCCACTGGCAGTGGAGCTGCACATCACTGCAGAGACAACCTGCCTCCATGCGGAGCCCTGCGAGTGTACACTACCCAAGAGGCCAGAGACCAGCTCCAGACTGAAAACAGCTACAGGCCACGCAGCAGGGTGATGGGAGTGCTGAGACTGGGGCTGGTTAACCACATAGCAAACAATTTATTAGCTAGATTCAAAAAACAACCCTGTTAAATTAGGCCTGTCCAGGAGATGTGACACAGAGACAGATTACACTGTGACAGGAACATGATTGCACCCATGATGTGCTAGCTGATGTGTGCCACTGTCAAACCTGGGACAGAAGGAAGGTATTCAGCAAATTAATGTTTATTATTTATACGATGCCCACACTTAGGCGGGGCAGTGCAGACAAGCGTAAAGCCAAGGGCACCACATGGTGCTCAGGAACTGACAGCCCAGCTGACAGCAGGCACTGGGAGCGTAATTTAGGAGTTTGTGGCAAGGTGACAGCCTTAGAGCCTCCAACAGCAGTAGCAGGAGGGAAGCACAGGCAGGGCTGAATGCCAGGAGGCATGTGGTGAAGCTTCTGTCCCGCCTTGGCTTTTGGCTGGGCTAAAGTGCCTTGTGGTGGACTTCTGTGGCAGACTGGCAGCCTCTGTCCCCAGGAAACTTGTCTAACCTCCCTCCCCAAATGCCAGCCTGTCAGCAGAATGCTTCTAGTGAGTAAAGGTGTACCGCACACCAAGGCGGCTCCAAGGATGCTGGCTGGGGTTCCAGGGGTGGTATCCTGCAAAGGTACAACTCGTCCCCCAGTGTCACACTGGGATCAAATCAAAAGCAGCAGAGCAGACGCAGGCTCGATAAATATAGTCATGGCTGAGTGATGCTGGGTGTCCCATTAATGGTCCCCCATTAATATAGGAACACATTACCTAAATGTGCCCTACATTAGGTGTCCAGGCTCCTCCTGTACCCAAAAAAGAGAGGCAGGAGCATCCTGAGAGCTAGTTATCCCACTCAGCTTGATGGGATGAACTGTCCTCCTCCACCACTGCTCTCTCCCTTGGGTGTAGAGGAGCAAAGCACAGAGGGCCCAGCACAGAGCAGCTGCCAGACATCAGACAGCTTGAATTGCCCCATCCCCTGAGCAGGAGGCTCTGCCTCCTCTCAAGGAGCTTAACAACGCCACAGAGATGGGGCTGCAAAGCCAGCCAGGGTCTGTGCCCATGGGAGAATGTGGGAGAGATACAAACGCAGAGAAACTTCAGAAATAACCAGACAAGCCTCTTGAGTCCGTAGCAGTGCTCCAGGGCAGCGTTAGCATTTGCTTTGCAACGTGAACGGACAGGGAAGATGAAACTCTTGTTCAGTGTGATGCACACGGGTGGGTGTGCACAGAGGAGAAGCTTGTCCCTGCAAGTGGCAGAGCCACCCTCTGGTGCCGCACAGCACCCACATGATGCAGCCTCCAGCCCCAACAGCTTGCACGTGCGAGCAAGTCAGCTGGGTTTTTGAAGAGACTTAAACTATTTGCAAAACGTTTCCCTGTGACAATAAATTAAACATCAGCTCATTACTATGGGATGGCTTACTCCAGATGCAGCTCCCGGTGTCTTATTTCAGATTATGATCACATTAAAATGGTCATGTGTTGGCCGATCTAAAAAGGGGGACTCCCATCAAGAGATCATTGTATCTGCCTGAGTGTGCCTGAATCCAAGAGCAGATCCTCCACTGGGAATATCATGTCCTTATAGCTGTTCAAGTCTTCCCAGGAAGGGAACAGGATCTGCTTAGAGCAAAAGAGAAGCCATTACAATCAGGATAAATTAGTAATGGTGAGTGGGAGAGAGAGAAGAGGAAAAGAGGTTATTGTGATTTTTCCTTCTACAGAGTGGGTGTCTGAGCTACTGACATTGCCAAAACAGCCCCCCAGCTTCCCCTCTGAGCACAGAGCTCAGCCTGTTTGATTACAGCTCGAGTGCTGCTTTGGGTTGTTAACAACTAGCAGGATGGCATTACGGGTTTTAGATGCATGAAATCTGATTTCTGTTCCTGCTGGTAGCATCTCAAGTTTAGCGGCAGCACAGGCAGGTGTGCAGAGTGAGAAAAGGCAAAATATACCTGCGTTTGCTCTGCTCCACACCGCTGAACACAGGCCTTTTCATCAGAAGCTGCAACACCTGTTGAGGACTAATTGTGGGGGTCTTTAAGGTGCTGCAGGGGGTAGAACTGTGGCTCTGTGGTGCTGTATATTTTCCCTTTTATAAAATACAGGATGCCAAGGAATACACTAAACCCTGACTGCAGTCCTGGAAAAAAATGGAACAATATCCAGCAGAAATACACATGACTCCTTCTTCTCCTTCTAACACAATCTATTAAAGCAGGGCTGGTTTAGCCAGCTCGGGTCTACAATGGAGGCTGGATTGCCACAGCCCAGAGGCAAGTCCCACCATAATATGATCTTACAGCATTTTAAAAAGCAAGTATCTGCTGCTAAGAGAGCACCTATTTCAGGCTACTCACAGGGAAATGACTGTCCCAGCACGGCCCCTCTCCAGCAGGAACGCTAGCTGGAGCCCTGGGGCGTGAACCTGGTGTGACCAGCAAACCTGGCAAGCTCAGACCTTGCTCCTCATTGTGTTTTTCCACTCTTCCTAGGATGCTGCTTGCCTGCTGACATCTTCACCCAACCTCACTCAGATTTTACCACCTGACATGAGACATTTCAGCTGAGTGAATGGGAAATCAATGCAAAACCAAACGGAGCTTGGTCTAGGGCTGCTAAACTGTAGGGTGGGCCCCTGCGGGAGCCACTTCCAGCCCTCCACCATGCCCACCCCTCTCTCAGGGGAAAGAGAACCCACACAAGCCATTAACAGTAATTTCTCCATGGACCTCCTGCCGGCTGATGCTTAGTCTTTGTGCCGCTGTGAGCTGACTCAGCACCTTCCAACCAATGTGTACAGAAGGGTGGGAGAAGCTGGCAAATGCCCCAAAAGTGGGAATGGCCATCCATCCTGGAGCTTCCCGCTCTTGCTCAAACCTCATTGCTACAAATCAGCCATCTGCTCACACCAGGCCAGGAGCTGGTACTGCAGTACCCAAACATGCCAAGTCTTGTGGCCCCACAAACTTCCCCTTGACCCTCACTGGGAGGGCTGCTCTTCATGGCAAAGCCACCAGTACAAGGAGCCTCCCAAAAAGTGCAGCCCATGGGAAAACGTGGCTGCTCCTGGCCGACCCCATGGGAAGGGACTTCTGTTTCAAGAGCTTTCCACAGGTCAGTAGAATCCTGCGCAGCAGTGATGCCGCGGAGAGCAGCACGGCTCCGGTAACACATACCTTACAGTGTCTGCAAATACGCTTTTGCACGGTGCTTTACAGTGAGCTTCTGACAACCTTTGCGACAGCGCTCAGAGGGACATCTCTTCCCAAGTATCCGTTTTAACAGTAACAGCAGATGACCAGGACACCTGAGGGGTGGAAAGCAAGCCGGTGGAAAAGAAAAAGGATTAAGCCATGAAAGATTTAAAGTCCAGAACAGCCAACTGGAACAAACCATCAAGCCTGGTACTGAATATGCTCACTTTTAGTTATCAGGAACTGAAGTGTATTTATTCAGGTTTTGATACACCAGTCTATTTGAAACATTTTTTTACTTAATTTAACAAGCCTGCAAAAATACAGCATTTCATATTTCAGCAGATCACATTAGTACATGGGTTTATTTAGCCAGCGTAATTTTCTCCTCGAATCTCCACAGTACTTCAATTTTTTTTCCCCTGTCTTGGTGAGGGATAAAGCTGAGCAAATATTTAGTAATGGATAATTAATTCAACCACTTCTTTTCCATCTCCTCTGAGACACTCATTCACTGCATGTTGATCCAGATTCAACAATTCTTTCTTTTTTGGGGTGGTTCAGCCTGGAGAGAAGAAGGCTCTGGGGAGACCTTGTAGTGGCCTTCCAGTACCTACCAGGGGCTTGTAAGGAAGATGGGGACAGGCTTTTTAGTACGGCCTGTAGCAACACAACAAGGGGTAATGGTTTTAAATTGAAAGAGGGTAGATTTAGATTAGATATTAGGAGGAAATTCTTTACCATGAGGGTGGTGAGACACCGGCCCAGGCTGCCCAGAGCAGCTGTGGATGCCCCATCCCTGGCAGTGCCCAAGGCCAGGCTGGACGGGGCTCTGGGCAACCTGGTCTGGTGGAAGGTGTTCCTGCAGGGGGGTGCAACTACATGGGCTTTAAGGTCCCTTCCAACCCAAACCATTCTATGGTTCTATGATTTTTTTAGATAGCTTCTAAACTATTTTCAACAGTTTCTGGTACCTGTAATATGAATAGCTTCAAATGGACAAAGGCCACAGATCCTATTTGCCAGATGGAGCATAAATACCTTCTAGACTCTTGCTTTCTATTCTTTTTTTTTTTTCTTTTCTTTTTTTTTTTCTTGGAAGGTTCCCGAGAAAAAGTTATATAAGTGATAAACTCAATGGAAGCACATTCATTCTCAATGCAGAACACTCATGGGAAGCACTTGCCCAGCTCTACCGTAGATAGTGAGGTTTGCATTTTATATTAAGAGGATAGTGCCTCAGGGTCCCAGCATGGAATCTGGCATTTCACGGGCTCGCTCCGTCCCTGGGGTCACCCTGTACCCGGCAATGACTACAGTCAGCTCCCGCTGCATCACTGGTACCTGCATGCTTGTATTCAGGGAAATGAAGGGCATAAACCACATTTACTATATGCATCATCTTACCTTCTTATGGAACTTTGCTTAACCCATTCCACAATGAACTACTAAAACAGTCAGAAAACTTTCCATCCGTTTTTTCTTTTTTTTTTTTTTTTTTTTACCAGGTCCTACCCAACTCACCTTATCGTCAGCGCACACCTAAGGGCCCGAGTCTGCTACACGCAGCATCGTAAGCCACCACGTACAAAGAGGCTGTTAACCTTATGCTCACAAGCTCCCCCACTCCTCCATATGACACTGACAACAAAAGTGCCTTAACTCTTTTTGTGATCAAGTGCTTTCTGCGCAGTAAGTAAAACAGATACAGCACAGCAAACCTGCCTCCTCAGCTACGGCTGTGTTACAAATACGCATGCGGTTTGGCAGCGTAATCTTTTACTCCGATAAACTATTAAATGCCAAAGAAAGCTTCTTAAGTTAATCAGGGCTTGATTTAAATAAACAAGCCACCAAAAGATTAACAAAAATCCTTAATGGAATCTGAATGCAAACCCAGTCTGTTCACAAGTTCATAACAGCAATTGGAACCGGCCCACTGACCCCCTTTTTCTCCCCTTACTGGCACCACCAGTGAAAAAGAATTTTCTGGAACACCCAACACAACCATTTCCAGCTCCATTGACGCCAGCAGCAGTTTTGGCAACTTCGTCACAAGCACATGTGCTAATACTGCACGTCAGGGGGAGGAGGAAGAGGAGGAGGAGGCAGGATGACTTCATTCTCGTGACAGAGGGGAGTCAGCTGAACCCTCCAGGAAGAAACTTGGAGCTGCTTGCGCCGAAGCCCCGGCGTTACCGACCGCTTTCACAGCCACAGCAGGAATTGCCCCCCTGGGAAGCGCTTGGGCAGAGCGCAGCAGTCCTGAGGGCAGCTTCGCTGCAACAAGCCACCACTCCGATGAGCAGGACTCCTCGGTGTAGGTACGTTATATGTATGCATCAACGCTCACACGTTCAGTACCTAAACATGTAAGGATAGTAATTTAAAACTCCTGTCTTAGGTACAATACTTAATTTTATCCCACAAAGGTAATAAATGACCAAACATTGGTGAACAAAATGTGCCAGGCTGGAGCCCATACAAAGTATCTGTGGGCTGACATGCTATATATATCTCAGGTCCTTCATTAGACAGTTGTTATTTAATTCTGCTGCTCTACAGACTCTTTCTCGGTGCTTTCAGTACTATGACTGGTACATATCCACGTATTATTTTTTTCCCGTTGCAGAACCATCTTCTTTCCTTATTTTTTCCCATAAAACCTGCTGATTATTTCCCAAATGCCTTCATTTCATGAAAAAGTCTTGTTATTTTAAGTGTAGATTTTTCCATTAATTTATTTACAACCATCTTTGCTAAGCTGAAAATTTACGCTGAGCTTGAGTTACATAAAATCAATACATCAAGAAGAATATCAAAATATTCACAGAGCTAAAATCTAGAGTAGCGTAGTTACAAAAAACGTTTTCTCCATGACATTTCACTTGCCCTTGGGCAAAAATGATTCATTTTGACATGACAAAATTTAACACCTCTTTTCCTTGCTTTTGTGTTACTCGAGACCATGATAAAAATAGGTACAAGGAGACTAGTTGATGAGGAAAGAAAAACATTCTATTTAATCACAATATATACATCCAAAATAGAAACTACAAAGCTGCATTTCAAAATACATTCACAATGCCACTCTGCCACGGTTAATGTGCCAGATGCAAAGTTCTTGCAAGCTACTGGCAAAAAGGAAATGCCGGCCACGGACAACTTGCTGAGAGGCCTCTGGTGAGAGGAAGACTAGAAGGGCAGCAGGGTATGCAGAGGCAGGAGACCACCCCAGGCAGCTGGAGCTCTGCAGCTACCCTTCACATTCCTTCACTCCCTACTTACTCTCCCACCGGCTCCCAACATCTCCTGTGCTCCAGTCTGATTTTGACCTTTCTTTCCTGACCCGCGGTGCCAGGCTAACGTGAGACTGTTTCCTATGTCATTATTTCATATTGAAGTGTTTTGCACGCAAGGCATTTCAAAGGTGCGATTCGGCTCGTTAGCAAGGCAACCATATCTTACATTTGGGCAAGCACTTTAGTTTATATTGCACTGAAACTGCCCTTTCACAGAGAAACTTGCCTGAGGTCACTGAGGAAGCCTGTGGGAAAGCTAGGAAAACAGCCCCTGGTTGCAAAATCTCACTAGCTGTAGGACCATCACTTCTCTCTTTCACCTTAAAGCAGAAAGAAATTAATACATTGAATTCCTCATTGTTATCCTCCTCAGGTTGCTTCATTTTCTGCTTCAAATACTCCTGTCTTTCTTTAGACTTGCCTTGGATCTCCATTTTCCTTATGTTAGAGATGTGTTATCACCAGTGTCACCAGAGTAAAGCTCTCATTCTGGGACTGTGCTGCCGGTGACTTGGAGCAATTCTACATCAAGTACAAAGTGTACCACTTGCAGGGGAATATGAATAATACCATGCTGCTGCTTTAGTACAACTACATCTCTGCACAGAAAAAAAAAATGGCACAAGAAACAGTAAAAAAAATAAAAATATCTCCTTTTCCTTCTGTCAGCGTTCCCAGAACTTAATGGAATTCAAGGATACCGAATATAAATGATTAAATAAAAAGGCAAATGAAGTTTCTTCTTAGTCAAAATCAAATATAGCATCAGTTTGGGATCTTCCATGTCCTCTGTTAGGGAATTAGTACTTAACATTTACCACCTCCAAAGTGCTGTCCGTCAGTTGCCTTATTACCCTGACACTTGCCAGCCCTGTGGATGGTCTCCATCACCTTGGTGCAGGAAGTTTCCTAATTCTAATGGACACATTCAGCCTTTCAATGGCACAAACAGTAGGTTATTTCAGTTTTTTCCTCCCTGCCAGTGAGCGCAGCGGCAGCAATCCTTCAATCCATTCATTGGCAGCCGACATCATCTCCTGCCAAAAAGCCACCTCCTCTTGTGTGGAATCCATCCAGTCCACAGAGATCCCATAACTCAAACCTGAAAAGAACAAGAGAACTACAATTTTGGAAGCTACACAAAGAGTTTCTACTCCATGCAAAAATACTCAATGGGATGTAACTGTTGCAGGCAGTGGCTTAACATAAAAGGTGCTGACTTCCCCCCAGCAAGTTGCCCCCTGAACACCTCCCGTTCTTCTGCTCATGCCCTCCATTTTACAGCAGACTTCAGAATGAAGTCAACGTAAAAGCCACAAAATGCAAGAACCCTAAACATAACCTGTCAAGGAAAATAATATCGGGCTCAAGCTCTTTCTGCATCTTTCAGAATGGTAAAGAAGGTCTAAAAGGCTTGGGTTTCCCCTTAAAAAGATTTTCTTGTGGACAAGGTGGGATATTTGTCAAAATTCTCTTACTCTGCAATTCACTTGTACAGGAATCAAACTGATAGTGGACAACGTGTGCATTAATTCCAAGTCGATTATCCAACCAAATTTTCATGTGGCAACTACTTGTCATCGAGATAAAATTTGGATCTAAATTTGGATTGCAGCTTATCTTGGGGTTGGTGTTTTTATATCTTGCTTATAGGCTTGTTCTTGTTGCCCCTTCCAACCGGATAGTTCGCAACCCTCCTGGTGACACGTTACAGATTGAAAACAGAGAACACACAAGCAAATCCAATCAGCGTGGGTGCACCTGCAAGGCAGACCTTCCAGCTGCTACGAGCCTCTTCCCAATACCCTCAAGGAACAGTTATCATTTATCGCAACATTCTGAAGTCCTCCGTTTGCCTTTCATCTCTCAGAGATCTCTCTTGCTTAACAATAAATAGTTTAGAAAACTTTATAGATATCCCACCCACAAAACCACCCAGATGAAGACATTATCTGTCAAAGCCTAGGCATGGGGTACACTGAAAGCCAGGACAGGATGTTTAGAGAGGGACAAACCTCAACTCTGGACAGCTGGACAATGGGAGATGGTCCCATCTGCACTTTACAACTTGGCTGAAAAACACTGGAATTTTCCTGACTTCAAGGATGAGTAACCCCATTGAAGTAAAACACTTCCAGCTAAGCACAGGGCTAAAGTCCTTCTCTGAACAGGAACCTTATGCCATCAGCTCCCAGGGACAGTAGTCTCAGTACCGATAACCTACCAGATCAACGAGCGTAGCTCGCCCTGTTTTTCAAGCATTAATTACTCCCGCTACTGAAGCATTTGAAGGGAGGAGGTGATTGGACAGAATCACTGGGTGGTGCTGTCCCACATGGCATTCAGGTTCAGCTATGAGCACTCTTCCCTGGGAGGAGTAGCAACATATGTTGACTTTTAAGGCAGCCAGTTTTCCTGGAACAGCAGGAAAGCTCCTTGATGGACCCAAGGAGCTTCTTGAATTTTGCCAGACCTCACAACCAATGCTGGCAGAAAATGTGGGAATAGAGGGTTGCTATCATGGTACCAGGGCCCCCTCCACACAAGACACAGTGCAAGTACCCAGACTGCCACCAGTTACTGAGACTCTCCATCCTTGGTTTCTACCTGAGAGGAAAATGCTCTGCAACTTCCCATTGTATCTGGTGGCTCAGCAATACCGTAACTATTCATCCAATGGAAAGGAAATCACGCACCTGTCCCAAGGCCTAGCCTGATTCCTCCAAGGAAATGGTTGGTAAGCTTTTCATGATCCCACACAGTCAGTTCAACACAAGCATCCTTTAGATCCTCGGTATGAAAGCCATCGTACACAATGGTGTGATTGAAAACAGGGTTTGTGTCTCGTTTTATGACTCTGGTCTTCTGGTAACTCTTCTTACTGGTGTCTGGAAGCACATAGCTTTGAGAGGAGAAAAAATACAGCATGTAGTATCGAGTATCACCTGAGATTTGAATTGTTCCACAAAGTTCCTCAGTCTAAACAAGCTTCAGTTCTGAAGGAGGAATTGGATAAGAGATCTCAGTAGATCTAATGGGGAATGTTCATAATTCCTGGATGAAACTTTTTCTGGCCAAGAAAATCCATTTTAATAGCAAACATTTTCAGAAAGGAGGGTACTTGCTTAAAATCTGCTGCTTTTGGCAATGTTTTTGCAAACTGACATTTTACACTGAAAAAAGGACATTATTTTCACATATTTCTGTTTTCATAAATTTTCATTATTTAAACGACTAAGAGGGCATTTCAAAATGGTCAGTTAGGCTTCTGAACAGTGAACCTTTCTGCAGGATAACTCTGTAAGGATTCAGAAATGTACCAAAAACATGGTGAGCACTTCAAAGGGCTGAAAAAAAATCTTAAAATACTCTTAAAAGATTTTTAATGTTCTGAAAAATTTGCAGCACTGTCTCCCATATAACAGGCAAAACCGATGTTGCAGGCTGCAGAAAATGCACATACTAAATTCTGGAGAAGAGCAAAGAGGATCCAACCATCTGTATATCAGTTCTGGCAAGTCCCTAACAAATTCCCAAACTTTGCATGCAAACCCATATCAAGGCAAAATTCACAACTCCGCGTGAACACGCTGGGCTGAGGTATTCATCTCACTCAGATGTTATTGAGGCAAATCACTGAGTGAGTCACAGGCACTGATTGACCAAGAGCTTTATCACAGCAAGGGTTTTCTTAATTTGGCCACAAGTGAGTAACAAGGGCAATTTTCTCCTGCAGAGCCCAGTGCAACATGAAGGCTTTACAGCATGGCGGCACAGCTAGGTGAGTCTGAGAAGAGGGAAGAAAACCTACTGCTTTGTGGCAGCACAGCCCCAGGATCAAAGCCAACACTTACCATTTCACAAATGAGTCAACTCCAGAAGGACGCAACTGCAGCAGGTCCTTGACGTCTTTGACCCAAATGTGAACTTCGCCAGAGGGAGGATTCTTGGGACCTGCCATTTAGGAGAAGAGAAAAACTGTCACGCTAGTCTTTACAACAGCTAGCAAAATGACAGGCTTCTCCTCCAGGGACCTGAGGGAGCAGCGCCATGACTTCTCTGCGTACTCACTCCTGCTGCCCTGCACCCCTCTGCCTGGCTGCCCCAGCACCACCAGCCCCGTCACACTCGCAGCTGCAGAGAGCTCCTGACACAGTGCGCTGGTGTTGCTTTGAAACAGGGAAGGAGAAGGAACTGCCGGGCAAACCCAGCCTTGTGCCGCCCCTCAGTAAGAAGGGCTGCGTGTTGCTGCTGCTACACTGCAGCACCCTACAGTGCCCACAGTGCTCGTACCCGCTGATGAGTTTGAGGCCGCTGAGCCCTTCTTCTTTCCCCAACACTTTCCCAACAAATGCAGATGTGAACATCAGACGTAGGCTGAGGATAGTGCTGCCAAGCACTGCTCATTGTGCCTTTGTGCTGATCTCTACCATCCTGCTCTAATGACTTTACTCTTTACCCAGCCCTTAAACAGATGAGGCATCGCAAGCTGCATGTCTACATATGGGCAATACTTCTTAATGCACGGAACACATTTTACCTAGGCTTCCCGGAGGGACATACTTAATAGACAAACTCATCACTCCTCGATGATCCACACCGTTAACAGCAGAAAGGCTCTGAAACAGAAAGTTATGACTGACTAAACGAGGGATTGTGTAAATATGGCAAGGCAAACAGCTTTTGAGTTCAATGGAGGGGCACAAATGGACAAACTCTGGTTTTGCATG
The DNA here is from genome assembly GCF_015220075.1 of Falco rusticolus. Taxonomy (NCBI): domain Eukaryota; kingdom Metazoa; phylum Chordata; class Aves; order Falconiformes; family Falconidae; genus Falco; species Falco rusticolus. Next base: position 5,087,294 of record NC_051200.1, on the reverse strand, counting down.
GCTGGGGCAGCCCATTCTCAGGGCAGCTCCTTTCTTTGTGGCTTTCTTCTCAAACTCAGTCTGTCGGAACCAAAACTTGAGGATTCAGAGCAAGGCTGCCCTTCCAGACGTGTTCAGCTGGACATAATCAAGCATCTTAGTTTTGAAAGACGAATGTCCTTTCTTTTTTGAAAAGGGATCTCAAATTAGACCTCTGAACCCAGAAGCATGCAGGAAGCTGTACAGGCTTTACAAAAAGTGGCACCCGAATATTCACCTCTCAAGGTATGTTCAACTGCATCACCTAGGACTCTGCTGCCTGTTTTTAAGGGGTGTCTTTATGTGAGCAGAGAAAGAGGCAAAATCACATCAGAGTTTTTACTGATTAGTGTCAGATCACATTTATGAAAGCATCCCTACAGATCAGTCACCAAGTAACGCCCCAGAAGGCCTGTGTTCAGAGCACTGAACAAGCCCAGGGCTTGTGGGTGTTTTATCACTCTACCCTAGGTAAAATGCAGGTTGTTCTGCTCCACTACACCCAAAGACCTCAGAGGAGTCAGGAAGGACTTCTGCCACCCCTGAAGGCTTCAAGGCTGGGCTAGGAAGCAGGATAGCAGCTGAGATACACTTACTCGGGGCTTCAGTGGGTACCAGTTGAGTTTCCTGTTGCTCCAGTCCCAGCTGGCCAAGTCTATTTCGATCTCTCCTAAGAAACTGTTACGTCCCAGCGGATCATTGTGCCAAACAGAGAGATTTAATTTTTGGATCAGCAATACCATTTTCTCTATTTTATACTAGAGGAAGAAAGAGAAGTCAGGTTGTTCACATTGTGTTTCTGTTTCTTTCACAACTGCAAATAAACTACTCAAAAGCTTGAATAAGCTCTGAGACACTCACACCCCCTCGACACACACACTAATGGACTGGCCTCACTCTGAACATCTATTTTTTTGCCCTGCAGCAATAGTACTATGCTGACAAAGCTTTTCCGCTGAGCACAAGGAAACCTAGACTCCATTCATCACAGGGCAAAACCAATATTCTTTCAAGAATTATTAACACAGGCCGAGGCACGGTTAAATAATCCTCTAGGCTTTGATGAGTATGGAGACCCCATGCCTCGTGACTGTGTGCCAGGGAAGGGAAGAACCCCCCTCGCTCTGGCTGAAGGCAGGACATGCTGCAGGTCCCTCTCACCTGAAGATCACTGTGTGGTTTTGACGAAGAAATCTTGGGTGCCACATGGATGGGTGCAGCGAAACCTTTAACACCCCTGCCCTCACAAACCCAAGGGAAGAGCAGTGCAGTGTTGGTGGGAGGCAGGCGAAGAAGCCTGGCCAAGAAGGCAGGATCTTTCCAGACCTGACCTGGTACAGGTGCCTACTACAACATGGGTTTTCAGAGCATGTATTTATTCTTACCCGTAACACCTCATTGTAAATGGGATTCACTGTCCTCTTCTTCACTGAAGTTTTCCTCTTACCCATTCTAGCTTTGTCGGGAAGCAGGTAAGTTTTAACATACCTAGAAAAGAAAACAAACTCCAGCGGGATGTTGTTGCATATCACCAAGCTCTAATAAGCAGGCAACACCTGTGAATGGTGGCGTGGAACTATAGAGATGGAGTTGACTCTTTGAGGACAAAACTAACTAAGAGACCTGCTAGGATATTGACTTGCATGTGAAGTTATAAATCTCACCGGAGATGGGTGGATGCTACCAACACTCAGAACAGGCAGCTGTCTAGGCAGTATGGGAAGCCAGCAAGGCCATAAACCCATTTTCTGAGATGCCCACAACTATAGCATCTCTGTGCATTCAAGATCAAGATGAAATTAGAGAAGAGGAAAGAGGTAGAATGTCTTTAACTCTCTCTCTCAGGGTTCAAATCCAAGCTGCTTTTCATAATTTCTTAAACTAGAGATCACTAACCTCTGCACAACCACCATTGTGCCCCTAAAAGCACTTTGTTAGAGACCTCCTTTTCATACAGGCATGTGTATGCATCACCAGAGTTATTACCAAAGTGTGTCCACCATGGGGAGATCAAGGTTCACACAGATGCAAAGAGAACATATTCCAGTGATAACAGGAATTGTCTTTGTATTGATCAAAGCTTCCTCAGTCTTTTCAAATTTAAGTCTGGCAACATATTTACTGATGCCAGTGGCTCCAGAACCATCAGCTAGGAAAGTCCAGCAGTAAGCATGCACCGGAAGTCTGAAGGAAGGAAGGAACCATGACATTTAAAAACAGAAAATATAAGGAAAAAAAAAAGCAGCCTCCAGGACACAAAATTCAGCAACGTAGAAGTCTGAAGGCACCAAAGTGTCACTCACGGGTCAGATCTGCCTTTCTTCTCATCCACAATAGCCAAGTCCTTGCACTGGGACACATGAACCTGGAACTCCCGGTTCTTCTCATCATAGTCTAGAGCAAACTCCACGGTACCTTGGGCATCCACACTCCCAAAATCGCCACTGTAGACACTGAGCACACTACCACTCACCTGCAAGGGGGAAAAGTAAGGTCAGTGCCACTGAAATAGGCACCCACCCACCTGACTTGGTTTCTGGACAAAGACAACAGTCTGGGAAGCGCATTGCCAGAGAAATAATCTGCCATTTCTGTCCCTGTATTATGTTGTGTCCTTGACACAGAAATGGTCCACATCTGCAGCTCTGCTCAAACAAGCAAGGGTTGGGGAACCTAAACAAGCGTCTCACAAGGACGTGTTATCCTAGACCAGGAGGTAGAAGTGCTCTTCTCCTGCATGCTCCAGAAATGCAGAAGATACTTCACCCCTGAATCCCAAAACTTTGGGAAATAGATACTGGGGGAATCATACAAGTCTCTTCCCTTTCTCTATGCTTACAGCTGCCATCCTGACCCAGTCTCATCACTAAGAAAGAAATACATTAACAGAACGTGAACTATCCATATATGACCTTATTATTTCAGGCAGATATAATCACACAATTGTCAATCAATTTTTAAAACAGGCCAGTAAGAACCATATCAGACTAGAAATATAGGAAAACCTATTACCATCTTGTTCCTTTCTCACACTGTGCATGGAGCTGTACAAAACAGAAATAGATATAACCCCTGTCCTGAGGAGCCACTGTCCCACTGGAGACAGCCTGTGTGCACCTACCTGCACAGGAAAACAAGGGTTCTACAGATATAAATCAGGAGCGAGGCACCCAAGAGTCACTTGCTTTGCCAGAACAAACTGCCTTTGCCCACATGCCTTGGGCTTCTTTTTTCAAGGCTTTGTCTTTCACTGGTAGAAAGTGATGAAGCAGAAACAAAACACAGCTCCAGAAAAGTGAGAATTTTCTATTGCACCAATCACTCATGATTCCTGACAGGATAACATAAAAGCAAATGTTGTTTACAAAGCAAATAATTAACCCTCTTGGTACTTTTCTGTGGTACAGCCATGAACAATTATCAAAAAACCTTCCTAGTAATTAACCTAATTCTTCTCTTTCTGCCCCTACTTCCTTTGGCTCTGATTTTCCCTCTATTACAACCTACAGAAACCTGCTAAACATCTCCTCTTAGTCTCTGGAGCTGCATTTACCATCCATCCCATCAGGATACTCGCCCCAGCAGAGAATCCTGAACAAAATTTTTCAAGAATACCTGTGTGACTTGGGCACAAAAGGCTCATTCATAGCTCCCAGACTCTCCAGATAGAAGGACTCATATGCCCCAAAGTTCAAGGTGTTTTTTTAACATGTTTGTTACATTCATGACCTCTCCCTGTCAGCTTTACCTCACATATATTCTTTAAATCTCACATATACACCTTGGAGATACCTGTAACAGTAACACAGCAAATTCAAGCCTCCTCCCAAAACACTGTCTCTAAGGAATCTTCAAAAAACGCTCAACTACACACAATCAGCTCTTTTCAGCTTTCCTTAGAAGTTGAAGCTCTAAATCACGCTTTTGCTGTCCAGCTCCGAGTTCCCTTGAATTTGCCGATGAAGTGAAGGATGAGCTTGCAGAGGGCACCCGTCTGCAGTCCTGGCTCTTTTGCAGCTGGACCACAAACGTGTCACTTAACAACTGTGTGCATTTCCCCACCTAGAAAAAGTCCCCCCCCGTCTCCTGCATGCTGCCTGGCTTCAGAGCATCCGCACTTTGGAGTGGGGGCTGTCGCTGACTGTGAATTTATCTAACAATGATGCACTGGGTCTTTAATTTGAAACGGTACCTGGAAACACTCCTTTAACCCGAGTAAGTAATTAACTATCGCTGTTCTTTTAATAATGTACCATACAGAAACCAAAAGGATACTCTGGAGGCCACATCATCAGTATCAGCCTAAATGCAGTGTCACTGCATCCGGATGAGAAACCCTGTCTAGCGAGATGTACGCGTTAAATACCTACCGAGGAGACAGATGCCATGTCGGACGAGTGGCTGCCAATGCTAGGCGTCTTTTTGTGCTTGTTAAACTGGAAGCTGATTTCTGAAGCCGTGTCTGATTCAGTCTGCTCAGAAAATAACAAGCATCTTTAAGCTCTGCCTGAGCACTTTGCAACACTACAGAAAAAAACCCAATAGCTCAGCAGAGTCCCATTAAGCGGCGATCAGGTTAGGAGAGTGGAGGAGAGCGCAGGGAGTCTCCCCAGAGGCATTCCCTCCGATCGGCAGTGAACGTCATCATTAACTGCCTCCAAACAGAGCTGCATGCAGCTGCTGGGCTCTTGGAAAGGGCACAGAAGAGTGTGGTTTGAGACAGTGGGAAATACGAAACCTCCTCCAAAACAGAAGGGCTGGGCTGGATTACTGGGAGCTTTTTTCTTAAGGCTTTTCTCATTTATTTACGACAGAACCAAGGCGTGCTCTAAAGCAAGTGCTGTCAGTGTCCAGGAGAAACATTCCTATGAAACCAACTGCCATTCAGGGGATGCTATGAACATTATTCCAGCCATTTCTGGCATCTAGCCTACCTCAGACAACAGGAGAGGAGACGATCTGCTCAGCTCTTTGACTCTTTCAGGTTCAAGAAACTGATGGGGTATCAAATGAGGTTTATTGTACGCTGTAGGCACAAACACAAAAAGGCATCAAGACATCTTGTCAGAGTCAGGAAAATATAAGTCACATTTTTGTTTAAGGGCACAAAACAGCAGGAAAAGCGTGTAGGAGACACTGGACCACCACCTATATGCCCTGTTGCTGTCGTCTTGCCATTGAAGCTGACCCTCCCCAAGACAAAAACTGCTAACTAGTATCTTAAAGCTATTTTCAATGTGGTTTTTGTTCAGTGTGTGGGAGTGTGCACACCCCCTCTAGTGGCTAATGTAATTCATTATTAGCCGAAGGACATGTATCTTTGCACCACTTTCTTTGTGTAGATTTAATTTAGACTAAAGCCATACAGATCTCCCTCCTTGTCAAAGAAACCAAACATGCTCACGTTTTCATCTCATAGCACACTGGCCTGTACAAAACAGCTGTAAAATATTTATACCTACAATTTTCACCATTGCACACACCTCTCCAATACCGTGCTAGACAAAGAGGTGGTCAATAGCAAGATATCTAAAAGAAAAAAGTCAAAAAAAGCTTTTGATCAGCTTAGAAAGATGGTTATTGGACTGCTTAAATGTCTAAATAAAACCTATTTGTTCTATCTTTATCTTTTATAAATAACTCCCTTGAATATGACTACCTCCATCCCAGAAGAACTTGTTTTTACAAGATACATGTGCATAAACATGCATGCACATATACACGTGTTTAGCATGTTATCCATGATGATACATTCTTCAGTGCTCAAAATGTCCAAAAGGTTCTTTAGCATTTTTTATAAGGTTTACCTTTTGTATGATTTACCTTTTATATGATGTACGATTAATTTGATAATTACTATTTTTATTTCCAAACACGAGCAAAGCATCAAGTCTAGCCTGCTCCACAGACTACTTGTTATACTGCCAACAAGTAAGCGTAACCCTGCGGAGGAGGGTTTCCAAGGGTGAAGTTTGTGGCTCTAAACGAGCTTTAATAAGGGGAGGCTAACATCTTGGTTGTCTGTGTGACAACCCCGTCACTGGACAGCAATGCACGTGGGACCTGAAGCTTCGAGCCACCATGCCGTGTGACACGCTGCTGCACCATGCGACGCAGCACGCACGTGGCATGAGGCTACCGGAGGGGTGGGCACAGCCACGGAGTGATGCAGCGTGTCCCAACCCAAGTTGCCCTCCATGTGCCCCGAAGGGGACTCTCCTCCCTCCCGTGACCAGGTGTCAGCTTGATCGTTTCCTCTGAGCGGCTTTACCCCTCCTCGGGCACTGCCTTCCCAGCCTTCTCACCTCGGTGCTGGCAGCCGCGGCCTCACTACTTTGCTTTTAGGCAAGCTCTTAGCTGTCTTCTTGGGCTTGCCAGTTGTCACCTTTTGGGGACTGAACCTGACCTTTTTGGCCGCAGAGGCTGCTTGTTGCCTTCCTTCAGCCTCCATCCTTGGCTGCAGCTTTCCTGGGCTTCTTGGTAGCACAGACAGGTTTCTTGGCCATGGGCTTCTTCAGGTTTGCTGCTGCTTTCTTGGTTGCCTTCTCCTTAGCTTTTGGTTTCCCAGGGAGAAACCGTCACCATAAAGCACGTCCCACCTGGTAGCTGGGGAGATCAGCCCAACGAACAGGGTCTGCGCTGGGCGAGGTGAGAGGCCCAGGCTGGGCACTGCACGCCCCGTGAGCGTGTGACACGAGTCTGCAGCACCGAGGTCTGGCACCTCCGATTAACCCACCGTGCAGGCTGCAGCTCCCACAGTACTCGGTGGGGGAAGAGGAGAGACAAGTACAAGCTTCTTGCCAACCCTTTGAAGCCACTGCTTTTTTTGCTGGAGACACTGAGTAACACGCCATCAATCTAGCTGCAATTTCCTGGCTCTGAATTTAATTTTAGGCACTATAAACTCTCTAATTTGATGATGAAGCAATATGTCATTTTCCTTGCCTGGTACATGCATAGAAGCACCAGGGATGCAGAATCCGGCATAATATATTACCTTCAGGGAACGTAAAAGAAAAAGGAGAAAGAAAAATGTTACTCACTCTCTGTGGTTGTGTAAATGCTCACCATGCTCTTTGCAAGATTAATGCTATTTGCTCGGGCCAATGCCTGAGCGGCGGGAGAATGATCCCCATCTTCCTCTGGAATACATGAAAAGCCAAATCAACACGGTAAATAAATAAACACAAATGGGCAGTGTGTCAACAAGCACGCGTGTGTGTGTGTCTCTCCTGGCTTGTTCGCTCTGTTTAGAGGACACTGCAGTTACATTACACAGGGCTGCTTTCAAATCATTAGTGCACTTTAATGTCTCTCCCTGAGAAAAACTCTTCACACTGTGACGGGAAATGTAAACACTGGATTAATCTGGTCCCTAAAACAGACCAGCACTTGCAAAGAGCTTCCAGTGAAACACAGCCATCTGCTAATATCATCCTGAAATGAATATAATAATAAGTCCAAAAACCTGAGAAATATAGGAATGATCTGGTATATAAAGGGAATATTTGCGTTAACCTGAAGTGCAACTCAGGATTTTCATAGAAATGTTATATGAGGTAGGAAATAAGGCAAAAAATGACACGGTTAAAAATCAGATGAGTCTATGGAAAATCCTCTCAAAGAGGTCTTACCCAGGTGCATGAGCACAGGAAATCTGGAAAAAGGAGAGAAGCAGCTCTCTCTTCCTAGGTCTTGGCATGGCAGAGGGCAGAGCTGTGGGCAGTTGGAGCCCACACGTAAAATGAATGCAACTAACAATAACTTTTGCTCACAGTAACGGTCACTACAAGAGCCCATCAAACCCAGAGGAAAAGGCTGCTAAAGTGGTGAAACTATTGACACCGTCATGGTTGAGAACATGGTATCAGAACCCAGAAAGATCAGACTCCTTGTTCAGTCCACTTTGGTCACAGTTTAATATCCAAATTCACTTGTGCATTCCCAAAAGACCCGAAATGTCATTTAAGCACTGACACCAGCAGCTATATCAAGACAGCCTAACGGCCAATGTATTTATTAAATGCTTTGCTTCACATTTTATTTCTTCTCTTTGTGTCAGACTTATCTCTACCACCACAAAGAATTCCCCCAGCCCCACATCTGAAGAAAGTACAGTCTTCCCAGTGAGTGAAATGAAGTAAGTTCCTATGACCTGCTGTAGGTAGCACTAAAGAAATAGAGGGATGTCCCGAGCTGGGGTGTTTGCAGGCAAGGCCTAGGGGCTGGTGGCAGGGAGGAAGGCAAGGGAACACGGCACTGCCCTCTTTTACACTTCGTACCACGCTACACAAGATTTGTTTCCAGAGCTGTTCACTAAACACATTCCACACATGCTAACTCTGCACAGACTGCACTATAGAATAAATGGACAAATGAAGAAAATATGCAAAATGCAGAAGGGTTAGGGAAGAAAACAGGCTTAGGGATGACACTGTACTGCGATTTCACAGGGTGCAGTTACAGCCCTCAGTACCTGAGTAAACAGCTGAGTCCATTCCCTGAACGACTTCTCTCTCTCTGGCTGGTTCACCGGGTGTTGGCTTGTCTGAAGACTCACACGTTTTTTCCGCAGGTAGCTCTCCATTTATTTCCATGTTGTCATGAGTGCCCAAATCAGATCTTTCCTCTTTCTCATCATCGTTTTCACCATCTGTAAGCACAGGCTCGATCAGTATCTGCACCCTGCTTGCCAGGGAAGTCGCTGTGTACTTGCGCTCTCCTGCCACGATAAACCTGTCTGTAGGCGTCTCTGGCTCAAACGTGCTGCCAGACACTTCTTCGGTAGGCGACTCGATTTTGACGGAAGGCGCTCGCACAGGCAATCTGGATTTCTTGGAGCAGCGCTGTGCCGCCTTCTCTTCCTCAGGCACCGGCAGCTTCCCGTTGCTTTCACTCAGTGAGTTATTTCTTGTAGCCAGGCTGCCTTTGCTCTTAGCATATGTGGATCGAGGAACGACAGAAAGTGAGCCCTTCCTCACAGGGGCTACGTAGCTTGGTTCTTCCTCGCTGGAAGACAAGGTTATTGTCCTTTTGTAAGGGGTTCTTGTTTTGGTGAGGACACCAGGTTTTTCTTCACTGTTCTGGCCTTGTCCAGACTGCACAGAGAGCGAGCGGCACAGCTTGAACTGCCGACCCTCTGCCTCCGCCCAGCTTGGGTCCTCCAGCACATTTCTCACTGTCGCAGAGTCTGCGCCCTTCTCCCAGAAGTTCTTCAAGTTTTTGAAGTGTTCACGATTGAGGCCGATATCCTCCTCTTTGTGGCTCATCGATGAGATGGTATAGTTCACACCTTGCTTCACAGCCTGACTGCTTTCTCCCTCTGCGGTCAGAGGCTTGGGGCTCACCAGCAGCTCCCTCTTTGCAAGGCTGTTCTCTGCCAGCCCCATGTGATTCACAAACTGCTCGGATCTGGGGAAAGTTCTGCTTGGTTTCCTCTTAACTGGTAACTTGCTGGGCGCATAATTATCTTCGGGTGGAGTTTTTGGCCCCACTGTGGTGCCAGTGGCTCCATGAACAGCTTCTCCTCCAGCTGTACTGCTGGGCTGAGGCACAGCATCCTCTGAAAGCTTGGGGGGCAGTGGAGATGCTCCGTGACCTACAACAACAACAGATGCTCACAGCCTGGGCCATCACATCATATCGTATTTCCCTGGAAGACTGGGCTGCAGCTTCTCAAAGAGAAACCAGGGGCAGTTTCCAGAAACCATCCGTGTGTTCCTGATTCTTCCCCATTTCCATCTGAAGCAAGCCCTGAAAACCCCAGCCTGAAAACCTGAAAACGGGAAAAATCCACTGAGCTCTAAACTGCAGCTGTGAGCTGGGGATTTGTTTGCAGCTTTGCTTTCAGTTTGACAGCTTTCCTACTGGCTATTTGCTACGTACCAAAAATACACTATATATTCAAGGCAGGACAGAGGAGGTAACTTGGATCTATGGATTAAGGAGCTGTGAGCCAAGTACTCAGTTCAAGTCATACTAAGAGCCAGGAGACATTTCAAGTCATTGGATTTGTTTTTTCTTGGTCCCTGCTACCTTGGGCGTAATTCATACAAATGTTGGCAGCCCGTTTTCGCATGCCAAGGTAAGAAATACTGTTTGTTATTCATTTGTACACACACAAAATAGCATCTTGTCTCTTGGTGTTTGATGTTGAAAAACAAAACCACCAATGGCTCACTGAACAAAACCCTTACCTTTTCTAGACAAATGCAAGCTGTTTGTTGCAGCCACAAATGGACTTGTTCCAGTGTCACTCTCTGAAGAAGAGACATCATGTATACTGGATCTCTGAATGGAAAACAAACACTATCAGTGTATATAAACTGAAAAGACTGGAAAAATCTATTTTATTCAAGCACAGACACCAGGGCAGGCAGTCTGTGGAGCCCCTGCCAGCAGGTACAGACTATGTGAAGGTCCAAGGAATAAAGGTGCAGAGGCTGTGCCTGTACTACCTTGTGTGACGCAGACAGCGGGGCAGGAAGTCTTGGCTTCAGTTTTGGCAAGATTTTACGCTCCTCTGTGGTATCAAGAGCAGATGTGCTGGATCTGGGGGGGAGGAGAAACAGCTGAGGGAGATCAGTGGTAGTGATGTACCTGGTAGGGTGATCATGCAGTCTTCAGCACCATCTCAGCTCTGCTCATCTACTTTGCCACTTTGATCTACTGACCCAGCCCAATATAAGGCTGCCCAGAGCTGCTGCCTTCATTTATTTTCCCCATTACTGCTTGCAGGGAAGGGAAACATGTTAAATGACCAGAACATGGAGTAAGGATGAGTCTCCCACTGCAGCCAGCACAGAACTTGCTCAGTAAAAATAATAGTGCCAACTTCTAGGTTTAGTCAGACTTTCCCCTTCTGGGAGAAAACCATAAGGGGAAAGCACAGGAACCAGCAGTGCCAGAAGAGCCCAAGAGCCTTGCAGGAGGAAGATGCAGTGCCAGGCTATGGCCCAGGAAGGAACCGGCCACACCTCCCAGTTCAGGCCAAAGGCAAAACCAGATTGATGTAGGATTTAGAAACTACAGGAATGACTATGACAACAATAGTTGAGGCAAAACTATAGTAGAGGATATAAATCTTTATGCTTGGAATAGAAGTTAATTAATAATTGCCTGGTAAATAAATGGAAGAAACACATATCTCAGGTGGTTTACTTGACTGTTTCTACCATCTTTGGGAGTGGAGTGTCTAGTGGTGGCTGCTCTCCAGATGGAGAGCAGCAGTCAAGCTGGTAAGATTTCATATGGGAATGCTTTGTGCTTAGAGCTGAATGAGGAAAACAAAGCAAGGTTTTCAGGATTTAATCAACCCCCAGAAAAACCATTAAGACCATTGCTGTGCCAGTAAAGCAGGAGCATCTCAGGCTTGTTGACTCTGGATCCTTCATTAAGCAACACCCAGTGACCAGCTGTAAGAGATGTGGAAGTGTTGTCAAGGCCCATATTTAATATTTAACTGGAGCAATCACCACCTGTGAAGAATAATTCCTCATTCTGCTGACAAAATAAAATGCAAATGAGATGGGCGCAACAATAAATGAATATGTGAATATTTTAACGGCTTCTCCATAGTCCACGAATATGGAGTGAGGTCACTGATTTGCTCGTTGGAGCGCTTTTAGTGGGTGTTTCTGCTCAGTCAGCACAACGTGAAAACCTACCAAGCCTTGATGGAGAGTGCTGAGCACTGGACATAGAGGTTGGCACCAGCAGGAAATGAGCGGTTTCCTCAAACAGTTCATTTTGTTAACATTGCTCCATGGCAAAAATTAAACAAATACAACCATAATTGCCTTGAAAAACTAACCAGAATATCCTGACATTACAGACAGCTTCCATTTTACTGACCTCTTATCAAATCATGCAGGAAAAGACCTTTCTGGGATAAGCACATTAGCACTTAGCTATTAGGGGAGGATTGATACTCTGACAATTCCTGGAAAAAAGATTTTAAAAATATCCTATACAACCTATTACTTATACAGCCTTGGAAACTCAGTTAAAAACCAGGATTTAATGGGTAGCATTCAATTTTCATTAGAAGTAAGAGCAGCAGCCAGAGCATTGCGCAAGCAGTGGTGGTTACCTCTCCTCTCCCGCGCCAGCAGCGTGCTCAGGGAAGGGAGGACTCGGGGCAGCTCTGCTTCCCAGACCCGTTCGGATGTGCTCGTTGGCCTCATCTGTAATATAGCAAAGACAATTGAGAAATGACATTTCATTAAACTTGTCATGATCGGTGTGTTTTGTTTGGGGAAAGAAAAGGCCCATGGGTCCAAGAGGCCAAAGCGAACTGCCTAATGTCTGGCTCATGCCAGGAGCTGTCACATCACTGGAAACCTTTGCAGGACACTGCCACAGCTGTCAATAAAGTTAATCCGTTCCAGGATTTAAATTCAGCCGTTTCCTGTTTTGACTCAAGTCATTGGATCTTGGCAAACAAAGGAGGAGGCCAATACAGTTAATTAAGAGATCCCTGTTATTTTTACTGGCACAAGGCTCAGCTATGTCTTTTAAGCTCTCAAAGACCCTAAAGAAAAAACAATAGAAGACGGTAACCTTTAGAGCAGCGTGCCAGGGTGTAAAGTTGCATTAGACATTTGCTGGCAAACAGGCTCTCTTGCTTCTGCAAAACCAAAACGATTAAACTCTCCAACAGCAACAAAAAACGAAGCGTAGTCTCGTCTGCAGTTTCTGCACACACTTATGCAATGCAGCTAGGTCTGTTTTAAAGAGTAAATCTACCCGTTCCAAAACCCGCCAAATCTCTTTAGGATATATTTCATTACACAACATAATAGAATCAGAGGTTCAGAGGATTCAGCTGTGACATTAAATAGTATAGCCTCACTTAAAACGGCACTAAACCCCAGAGCACAGCAGTCCTACAGCAGGCCGTGGTATCAGTGTCACACCAACGTTGCCCCTGTGGTACCATCCAGCAGCAGGTGATGGGGATGGAGCTTCATTCCCCCTTGCCTGTGCATCCCCATGGAGACAAATGCTGCAGTCCCAACAATTCCTGCTGGCGAAGCGCCTGGCCCTGTGGTGCAGAGGACCACGGCAGGCGCTGCTTGGGGCTGTCTGCGTCAGGACCATGTGCTTGGCACACACACGGGATGGCAGCTGGGTGGCCCCGTGGTTCCCACAGCAGCGGGAAGCAGCGGACTCGCTCCTGGCGGAAGACAGGACCCTGGCTGTGTAAGAACAAGCCGGTTTTAGAGAGCAAGTTTCTGAGAGAGTGACTGCGTTTTGCCCATGCAAACGTTCATGTGCAAAAAGCATCACTGAACATTGTTTCGGGAGAGACAAGCTGTGACACGTGGGCCACATCACATGCAGGCATGCGAAGGCACGCTGAGGAGCATTTATACAGTGAGCCACGTCCTCCTGCCCCAGACCCCGGGGAGGGAGGTGCCAGCAGGTAGCTGCTCTGGAAGCAGAGGAACCAAACACACAGCTCCCACATGTTCCCTCTGCCTGTCATGGTTGAAAAGACCTTGACAGCCGAAGACCGCACTTCTTTCTCACCTCACTTCCAAAGGCACTGTGTCAGGCTTGCCTTTCACTGACACGTCCCCCTCAGGGACAGCTCCCCGCGCCCGGCTGGCAGAGGCAGCGGGAGCTGTTTGCTTCCTCCCATCCGAATCACTGCCCTTCAAAACGGCTCAGCCCACTGACACAGCTATACCTGGCTTCTATAACCACAAACAAATAGGCTATTAGTATGTTATAATCCATCAAGACAAGAAAAATGCTTTTGCTAACTTCAGGATGAGACAGAATAAGAAGCAAATTCCAACAAAAATTAGTAGTGGCCTGACCAGTTTAACTTGTCCATACATATATTTGTACACATATGTATACGGCCACTCCTGCTCTAACACTTCAGTTGCTTTACTCATTTCCTATCACTCTAAACCAAAGACACCGCACGCTCGGGGAAAGCATGGCCAACCGTGCCATTGGGGCTGACTTGCCTCAGCAGGTAGATAAAATGGTCCCTTTCCCACCCAATTGTTAGCTTTCATCCACTGCACACAAGCTCAAGAAGAAGTTATCACCAAATTTATCCACCTGCACTGCCCTGTGGGCTGTAGTTTCAATATAGGGTATCTATCCATTTTATAGATTTACATTACTGCTGGTTACTAACGTTTTCTACTATAATCAATACCAACTGTGAAGACCCTTAGGGATCCACACAGCTCTCCCTTCTGAAGGTGAAAACCCTCCTCCAGAAAAGGTCACTGGGCATTTTCCTGTGCAGGCACCGATTTCCACCCCTCCTCAGCCCGTTTACCATGCAACGGGAATGCCAGCAATTATCTCAGCAGGGATTTTCCATGCAGGAATTTTCTTATTTCACTCCCCAACGCAGTCATCAAAGACTTAAATCAGGATTACCAGCCCTGGACTCACAAACACATCACACTGATTTGGCTAAAAGAACATGCACCCCTTCACCGCCTTGAATGCCAGGAGAAGGTGAACGACTACGATCTTTTCAGGAGAAGAAAAAAAGGTGTCACGGTGGCAAGTAAAGGCCCTTATCTCACCTACTGCAGACTGAACGTGAGCTGCACGGCCAAACTGTTCATAAAGGGGCCTTATCCTTGTTCCCTGATGGGCCAAGCGCTGCTCTCACCAGTGCAATACTCTTGCTGACAAGTCCATCATGTGAAGGGGGAAATCTATATGGTAACCACTGCAGGAGCTGAGTGTGCAACAGGCAACAGCAAGAAGAAAATGTTAGCTGCAGAATCCTGATCCTCAACCAGTGCTGTAAAATGGCAGTGGGAAAAATAAGAGGAAGGACTAGTCATGTGTTATACTTGTGCTTTATCAAAATGAGTCTGAGAATAGAAAAAGAGAAAGGAAAGAAAAAAGTTGAAAAAGAAACAGAGGGCTAAATCTAAACGTAATTACTATAGTAATTTAATAACATTTGCTTCTTCCTTCTTAAAACAGCATTAGTCAAGTAATGCACATGCAAAGACATAACTTACATATTACTACTATATTAATAAGGAGGTTATTTTAGATGATAATGTGAGACCACATCTCATACATGCACATCAGCAAAGTTAAATCTAAAACCAACAGTACTTCAAATCTTGCTTTCCTGAAATGGGCAGCAAGCTAAGGGTGCTGATGCCTGTGGCAAGGCAAAAGGCAGACGAATCCAATTCACTGCTGGCTGCTAACGGGGCTGCAGACAACAGAGCATTTGTCTGACCTGGGCCCTAGCAGAGGGGCTGCTGAAGCGTCTGTCTCTTCACCCAAAGAGGGTGTAAGCACAAATGCATGTCCTCAAAGAGCAGAATATGCTCTGCAGAAATGGATATACTCTGCAGAAATGGCCATGCAACTCTATCGAGCTGGAAAAGGTTTCATATGTTTTAGCATTCTGGAGGGATGATAAAATAGTAAATTCAATGACATCATGAATCCTTAATACCAAGGATAAAAGCAACTTCATATGAAATATGATGGGTCGGTTCTGCATCAGAGGCTCCAATGAATCTATGCTAAGTTATGAGAGCTGTCAGGGGTAAGTAAAAAGCAAAAAGAAAATGAGGCTCTGGGTTAGCGAAGTCCCTAGCCAGCGTTTAGCTTTGAGAACGTGTCTATGTAATGTGGAGCTAAGAGGGGTACACTAAACCCAGGCAATTAACGTTACAGAGATAGCCTGGCCCGCGAGGCCCACCAAGCACAGGAGTGATCTATAGCGCTGCTACCCCACGGCAGGAATGGGTAGCTGGGCCCAGGAAAGAGCTGAACTGAACTGGTGGAGATGACATTGGAGTTTTGGACAGATGGAAGACAACCCTTTAACGGACAGTAGTCTTTACTCCAAAAGAACACAGCCGTTATAGGGTCCTTATATGAGGGACCATGGTAGAGTGTGCCCAGAGCTGTGGATCAGGGCCATGGCTGCCCCAGAGCAGCAGCAGCAGCCAGTCCCTCACCAGCCATGTCTGGGTATCTGTGATTACCCATCCTGACAAATAATCAAGGAGGAGACTGAGCTGCAGTTCCGCGGTCCTGCTGTGGAGTGGTTGGCCTGTCTTCATGTTGAGGACTGGATATGAATCATCCCCGGTTCTGCTTTGCACAAATGTTCAGCACAAAGTGCCAGCTCCAGGCTGGTTACATTTGGACTCAAAGCACAGCCCTGCTCGTTTCACACGGGGCTGATCACTTCTCTTCGCTGAACTGAGCCGACAGATCTGATTTGATCTGTTTTACATACCACCGTGAGAGTTCATCTGCACTCCAAACAACACACAAAACATCTGCCTTGAACTAGCACACGGTCCCAGAAACACCCTTGCTAAGGCACAGCAGCCTGGGTATCGTTCAGACTTGGCCCCAAAGCCCTTTTTACTTTGAAAACCACATCGGGCCTTGGCATTATACCCATGTAAAAAGCTAGGCATGGACTCTCTCAAGTGAGCAAATATTTGCTCTCCCTTTACAGAGATGTGACAGAGCCTACCACCCCAGAGGCCTGCAAGAGCAGCTGCCCGGCTGGTTCTGTCAGACCACTCTAGGAATCAGGGCAGGGGGGGTGCCTGACCCACACATAGCAGTTTGATGCCAAAGATTGCCGCACATCATCCCCTTCCCTTTTTTGCTTCTATGACAAGAAATGCTGCCAGTGACCTCTGACAAATGGATGTTTCGGAAGAAAGAAGCTGAAGCGGGGAAAAGGCATTTACTGCACACAGCCGGTAAACAGCTTTTGCCTTGGTCCTCTGCCACACTGTAGTATTTTCTTGGGCCCTGATTTTGGTAATTGTGTATTTTCTTCTAGTACTGAAAGATTAGCTAAGAATCCCCTTATCACAACACACTGGCTGGCCCCCAACAGACTCCCAGTACAGGGAGTCCCCATACCTGACCACTTTTTTCTGGTCCATCAACTTGTTTTCTTGAGACGCACACCAACATACTTACTTTCTAGTTTGCCTTTTTTCCTTCTAATCGATGCCCGAAGTAGATCCGGCCCCTCTAAGTCTTCCTGAAATCGCTTTGCCTTCACTTCAGAAAACCATTCACCTGTCACAAACTTCTTCTTCTTTTCATCCTTGATGGAGCCTTGTATCCGCCTGAAAATCAGTGAGAACATTACAGACCAAAAAGATCTCGCAGGTTTTGATATCCCCTGAGCTACCTTCATAACAACTGTCCGTACAGTTCACACGTCTTATATTATGAAGGATCCAGAGATTATTCTCTGCAATCCCAAGGGCCAAAAGGGCATTAAAACAAAAGCTGATTTATTCTTTATCTGAAATGGGAACAGCACCTTGTAAACACGTGCTTTCAACTCTTCCGAATTTTCCAAATCCAAATCAGTCACCTGGCAATGAGATTTGTCTATTTGCTTTGCAGCCCTGAGCGTTCAGGAAGGGATGGGGCTGTTTGCAGGTGTTGCACTTCTCCATTTTATTTGTCTATTAATCTCTTTACGAGCGGCAAAGCCTTTTGGATCAAATCTGATGCAAACCATGGAAATAAATCATGTTATTTAGGTGAGCAACACGACCCTACAGCCTTCTCCTTGGACACTGCTCCTCTCCCTGCTCCTCCTGCCATGCCAATTTTGGCACTCAAACAGTTAGTTCTCCTTCCTGAGCACAGCTTCTCCTACTGTAACTCACTTGGGCACACCCAGGGCTGGTTTCTGGCACCTAAACCTGTCAGCGCTCTGTCTGCCAGCCTGTACTTTTAACCCTCCTCTGGTTATTTTGGTTTTATACCAAGGCTTGCTGCATTAGCTGCCTTTCAGCTGGCACTGCCTCCCACACCTCACCGCAGTTCAGGGTTCCTAAAAGAGCTGAGAGGCCAGAAGAAACTCCCACCACAGTCCAGTTCTCAGCAAGAAGAGGGGGCAAAACCCCAGATAACTACTGGAGCCCATAAGGGTCAAGCTGGGGGGCCCAGCAGGACTGACAGCCAGGGAGCTGGCAGATCCCATCTACATCAGGGCTGCATCTGCCCCTGTGAGGGTCTTGAGGTGCTGGGCCAGAGGAGATGTAGGAACATATTTTAGTCTTTTTGAGACCGTATCAGTGTGCTGCCATTGCCCTCATTTCACCCCGCAGGCAGGTTGTGCTGGAGCCATACATCCACACTTGCACCAAAGGTCTTTCCACATATAGCCATATCGACAGCAAGGGGCAACGGCACCCCCCTAGTCAGGATCTAACTCACTTTGCTCCCAAACGAAAGCCTTCTGTGCAACAGCTTTTGAAGAGAAGTGAAACAAAACTGAAATAATCCAAACCAAAATCTTTTCCCCAAACCTCCGCTGCAGAGCAGAAATTTTACAGCATTTCAGAAACAGAAAAGAAAAAAAAAAAGATAAAACCTTTTCAAAACCTTGTTTCAATTTAGAGGAGATGTAAGAGCATGCAGACACATATGCCCCAGGTCCATGCTGCTTGCATGCCACCGCCAGTTCTGTTTCCCCAGCTCCCACCCCTGAGCAGAGGCCAGGGCACGTAGGCTTCCCAGAGCCTGCTGCAAAGCTGCCCACCCCCCCTTCAAGCCTTGAGTATCCCTTCTACACGGGGCTTACTCTTTTTTGGCTCAACGGCAAGTCAAAGACTCACATCCTTAACAGGGGTAAACTCACACAGTGCCATCCACGCTCACTGAACTACTAATTTCTTGCCATGGAGAGCTCAGTGCCAGCTTCCTGAGCCTGGTGCATACTGTCAGCCCAGATGGTCTAATGGCTGGCATTTAAAAAGTGACAGCAGCAACAAGCAATCCCGATCAACCAGAGCTGAGCTCCAGGATGGCCAGTGGCAAGTCAGCTGAACTGAGAGTGGTTTCCTGGCTCTGAAACGGCTTCCCGCAAACCTTTGGCACATCACATAGCATCTCACTGCCCCTCTCTGCCTGCACGACGGATGCTGCACACACACCCCACCTCAAAGAGCACCGGAGGGATACAAAACAGAGACAGGGATGAAAGTCTCATTTTAAAACACTCTATGGGATTTTTGAGCTACTGCGTGAGGAAAACAAGGTAGAAGCTACTCCCTTGCTTGAACCTCTGACACTGAGAAATCGGCATCTTCCTCCATAGAGCAGGAAAGGGATGATTTCCCTTGGCGTCTCTGAGGGCTGCTGATTAAGAGTCCAGCCCTGCAACCCTGCAGAGGGGACAGCAGCGACAACAGGATGGCTGAGAAAGCAGGAGGTGAAATGAAAAGATCTGTCAGGATCTGAGCAAGAAGGGACAACACTGCTACAGCCTGCATCTCTCCTTGCTGCACACACACACACACACTCTCCTCTCTAAAAGAAGCAAAAAAAAAATCTCCCCCAGGGGAAGCTCCTGCTGTCATTGCACACTCCCTCACCTGATGCGATCCCCATCTTTCTTCTTCAGCTCTGCATCTCTCTGCAGAACCTTCATCAGCTTTTCATACTCCTCCTCAGTCAGGAAGCTCAAGTCCAACATCTTCCCTGCAACCTTCTTCAGTTCTTCAGACAGCTGAAGCAGTGACACACCAGGAACTAATCCAGCCCAGGCTGCGGCAATGCCATGGGCAGCCCCTGTGCAGCCCGCTCTGGTGCGCTGAGCAAGACGCGACTGGAGAAAAAGGACTTCACAACAGCATGGCTTGGGTGGAAGTTGCGCTAGCACCTGGACTTGCACTTCCAGGCTCTTCGCTGGCACGTTTCTCTGCACTGCACGCCTTCCCCTGCCAGAAAAATTCTCTCAGCAAAATTATGCTCCTTTGCTTTTCTTCAGGCACAGCCGCAGCAATTTAGAAGCCAATGTCAATCAAACAGGCAAGCACGGGAAGGAGCAAGCTCGCCGTCCGCCTTAGCTGCCTCAACAGGCACGAAAGCTCTTCTCACCACCAGCAACCCCAGCACCTCTGGCATGCGCTTTCTTCAACAGGGAAGTCTGCCTCCGTGGAGTTCAAGCATCCCTGCAAAGAAATAACACCAAGATGCCTTTTATGATAAGCACGACATATGGTAACCGAATGTGTACATTGGGGGTTTTTATTTGTTCTTCAGCACAAGTTCCAAAACAAGCTGCCCTACTTTCCTCCCCGTCCTACAGCTCCTCATGTGGTATTAACCTAACCGAGACAGTATTTTATTTTAGCCGCTTTCCTACTAACAGGTAAACAGTTGACTCAGCATGCTACAAGCAAAGTATGCATATAAATCACCAAATCGCTTGCTTGCTCTTTACCTCCATTCTTCTTTTCCTCACTTCTTTCTGCCCTAAATGAGATGGAGAATAAGCAGCCAACCTTCATAAAGCAATTGGAAAGTGACAGAACAACCACCTGCAAGTGTTATTGCTGCACGTTATGCTATAGAATGCCAGAGGCTGCTCATTTTCTAGTATGGGTGCACTTTGCTTTATGCTGCACTGATATTTGCTATTCAAACAATACAGGTGCAGATCACTTAGTGTTCCAGAAGACAATGAAAAAAGCCAGAGGCTGCAGGGTATGGAAGAAGAGTAAACCACGTGTTGCTTTGCTACTTTATTCCTTCTTCTCCGTCCTGGTCAACGTGAGGGCAGTCAGGCACATGTCTGAGGGAGCAGAAGTTCTGCTCATGTCCATGAAGGCAGTTTCTAGCTCACCAGATGGGATTTTTCCATTGTTTCCAAGCCTGACAGGTGACCATGGGTTTCATCATACTTGGCATTTTCTCCCAGAACCACAGCCTTGGGAGTCAGGTCATTAAAAATTAATAAATCCCAGCTTTCAGGGCAAATGTGATCTGAAGGCCTTCCTTAACCTCACGGCCTGTATCGTGCCTACTCTGTCTAACCTGTCCCTTTAAGGACAGCTACCACAGCCCTCCCAGGCAACCTATTTCTGTGCTTAGCTGACTGGTAGCAAGCAACTTGTTCCTATTGCCTAGCCCAGATCTCCCTGATCGATGCCGGCCTGTCCCAGCCACCACGGAGGTGCTCCCTTTGCAGCCATCCTCACAGGGTTTTACACTTCAGCCTCCACCAACCCCAACTCCATCAGATTCCTCAGAGCTGGGGTTTTCATCATTTTTGTCATTTCTTTGGACTGTGTCCACATGGTGCACCTCCTCCATCAACGAGCATATCCAAAGTCAAGCACAAGTATTTCAGTTGAACTTTGCTCATTTTACATGATTTCACTGATTTCTGTTATTTTATGCATGATACATTCCCAAACGTTTGCCTTTTTCAAAATGGTGCAACAACATGTCAGAAGAAAGAACAGACATCTGCCCTTAATGCTTACAAAGAAATACCAAAGGACACCACATAAAAAGGCTTGTAAAAGGAATGGGCATTGTCATAAAAACTCTCTAATTATTGAAGAAAAATTTTGGAGGAAACATTTCATATTTCTTTGAGGCAAGCAAGGCTGTGCTTGTCACACTACAATTATAGTCTTTATCATCTGAGAAACTGTCAATACCACTCTAAACAGCTAAACCAGAAACAGTAATAAAAAGCCCTGATGAATCTCCATTGTTTAAACCTACATTTCATCCAGCTTGGCATGGCTCTTTCACACCCTGTTCTAACCATCTCTGGCTCTCAGGCACAATTCTACTTCTACAAAGACATTTACAGAATTTTCTGGGACAGATTTTATTTTTAAAGAAGTATCTAGGGACACAGTTTTCACAATATTTGCTTCTCTAGAACTTCTATTTATTTTTAACAAACCCATGACATGTGGGCTGAAAGTACTTCAGAAAACATTTTCAGCAAAGACTTATTCATCAGTATGGTTAGTCAATTAGAAAAAGAATAAAGGTCACCTCTTTGTAAACAGCCTTCCCCCCCCACCCCCCACCCCGAGAATGTTTTATCTTACTGGAGTGGTTACATTAGAAAGAAAAGGTTAAGGGAAACCGAACATCCAACTCCTTTAATTTTAAATAGTTAAAAATCAAACCACTTCATGCACTCACTGTGGGAAAGTGAGCCGGTCCAGAAGACCGCTCCACCTGGAAGTCTTGCTGGCCATCTCAGGAGCTGCAAAGCTGTCGACCAAGGCCAGCAAGAATAAACGAGGCTGGGAAATGACCTCCATATGTGGCAGGGCCACGGGGCTGGCCCCGTGGAGACCTGAGCTTTTGCAGCCTCGGATGGGTGCACTGTGCTGCCCTGCCTTGGACCCTGCAGATACAGGAGAACCCCACCGCTAACCACTCCGGTACACCGTGACAAGGGAGAGCGTGTTGTTCGTTTACTTGGGTCTGCAAGCACAATAGATGAAAGGCAAAAATCAACTGACATGTACGGTACGTTATCAGGCAGGCACACCGCACTGTGGCTAGCCATCGCCTGCTCCCCCAGATCGCTTAATCCCAGACTTCACACGCTGCTTAAGCAGCACCACACAGCTTTGAATTGCTTTGTTAGATTGCACATAATCCTCTCCTGCCTCAAAGCCTTGTTAATAAACAGTTTGGAGACCACAGGGATGATGCAGTACGAACACCTAAATCAACAGAGCTATAAGAAAGCCAAGACCCCGTGGGTCTCACATGGATGGGGCCACTTTCTGTGCGTCCTGCCCAGCCCTCGCCTCGCCACCTCTGCAAACAGCGGGGAAGGGAAACACAAAAGCCTTGCAAATTTGTACGGCAGTGATGGGAGTCATCGGGCAGCACTGGGGCATGCTTTACCCTAGACTGGGGCCTCTTAAGTGCAAGCACCTTTGTTAGCCTGCTGATGTAAACTGGTTTTGGACAAACCATGACAAGCAAAATGAAAATTGCACTCTCCTTCCTTCCTGCTGGTGGGAGACCCCTCCTAGGTCAGGACTGCTCTCTGGCAACAAAAGCAAAACGGAGAGTCATGAAAGAGCGAATTGTGTCCGGATTAGCAGTGTCTGCTTAAAGACTGATGCACACTGTGCAGAGCAAACTCAGGCTGCTCTCAGGCGCTGCACCACCACCATGCCCCAGTGCAGGGGGAGCAGCCCTGCTGCGTCCTGCCACTGGGCACGACAAAGCAGATGGGCAATATGGATTATCATGGCTACAGGGAAGACTGTAAATCTGAGAGGAGGAGCACGCTGGATGCCCAAAGGACTTTCTTCCCTCTAACTGCTTTTCTGGGGAAGAGAACATGAGATTGACTCGCACACCCACCCGTGTTGACAAACGCTGGGTGTGGAGGGGGTGTGGAGACAGGCAGAAGCATGACCTATCATGTGGCATAACTGGCTGCATCTTCTACTGTGATAGCTTTCGATTTCTTGCAGCTGCCTCCCCAAGCAGCAGCCAATGCTCCAGTCACCAGAGCAGATCCGCGATGGCACGTCATGCCGCTGAGCAGCTTGTCAAACCCGGAGCCCGAGAAACATGGGTGGAGAAACAAGGCCTGTTCCGTTAAAACATCATACCGGGATGTATACATCTTATCTCCCAACAGATTTTCAGTGTCCAGTTTAGAACTACAGGAAAGGCTACGGCTAGGCTGAAGGTCCCTGTAATGCACCAGTTTATCTTCACCAAGGGCTAACGGCATATGGCTAGGGAGGGTACAGCGAGCCATCCTGCGCGCCAGCTCCCGCAAGGTACAGGGCAGGGACTCTCCGAAACAGGAGCAACATCTCTGCATTTCACAGAATTTTCTAGTTACTTTCTGAACTCACATGCATTTTAAGCATTTGCAATATCCTCAAAGCCCCGCAGCCCCACAGGCTCACACCGCTTGAAGTGCACAAGTATCTGCCGATGTTTTGTTTTGACCCACCGCTTCCTTGCTTCATTCGATATCCCCAAGCATTTTATTAGAAAACCCAGTAAGGATTATTCTGCATTCACCTGCTCCATGCTGCTCACTTCACAGACCTGTGTCACAGCCAGGATTTCTCTTCCAGAGAAAGGAAGTTTGGTGTTTGCTCATTCCGGGCATTACTCAGGGAGTTTTGATCATTCCTCACACCCTCCTCTGCCCCCCATCTAACCTACTACAGAACTGTTTAGCAGTGTTTAGGTGCAAAAAAGGCTTTTTCCAACAGCTGCAGCCCCTGGTATCTTCACCTGCGAGACTGGTTTTACAGTGCCCAGAGAGGTGGTGTAAGCCATGCCCGCCTGCAGCTCTGCAGCCAGGAGGAATCCAGACAATGCCAGCCTTCGCATGGGGCACCGCTGACAGCTCTGCCAGCAGAAAAGCTAAGAAGGATACTAATAAAAGGAATAAATCTTCCCTTTGTCAGCTGCTTGGAATGTGCAAAGAGTGCAAAGAGCACTGTGACTCGGGAAGAACAGCAGTCCCACACGCTTTGGAGCTGACAGCCCAGGAAAGGCCAGGTGCTAAGCACAGATGCGGGGAGACTCCCGTTTATGCCAGCTGAGACATAGAAATCTGTGACCTGTCCCAAACCGCCCCTTTCTCCCTTCAGCAAAGCATCAAGTGGCGGTGTGACATGCATTCCCCTAGCACCAACCCAATACCCAACCCCTAAAAGTGAAGGGGTAAACAAACACCAACCTTTCTTCAGCAGAGCGCATCATCCTCTTGCAGGGAGCATCCCCGCACTGAGGCACAGCGAGCGACCGCCTGCAGCCTGGACCATGCTCATTTCCTTGTTCCTTGGCGCTTTGCTGTGCGTCCTCACACATGTGACCAAACCCAACCGAATTACCTGTGCTGTTGGTCCTGCCTCCTCTCAGAGCCTGCTGGCCGCAGAGGTCACGGGCATGCAGCTGCGCCCTCAAGGAAAAGCTCGAGAAGGTGTAGTTCTCGAGCACTTTCCAAAATAAATAGACTAATCCCATGTAGAGTTTCTGCAGCTGTAAGAGCTATTTATGAAATAAGGTACGTTACAGACCTCTCGTCTGAATTAATATAGCCTCTCTCTTCAAGGTTTTCCTTTTTATTACAGTGCAGAAGGGTGCTGTTCAAGGAGTAGCTTGGTTTTTTTAAGTAACTCTCTTTCAAATAGTTTTATCAGGTGACATTTAAATGCTTGCTTAGCCTAGTAGGCATGAAACATAGCCCCTTTTGGAAAGGCAGATGGCTGAAGGTGCTGTCACCGCCTTTAATCTGCATTTTCATTTTAGTTCTGGGAGGTTTAACTGAGCTCCAGCTCAAAACAGAACTATCTTAATGCTCTTCGTAACTAACCTGAGCGCAAACTGCTCAGATGTGCAGCACCAGCTCAGTGCTCTTGCTGTCACCTGCCCACAGACACAAATTACCTATAGACCATCAGCAGGACACTCCAGTCTCAGTTCTGATTTCTCAGTGCACACCGTTCCTTCCCAATGCTGCACATCTTCCTCAGCACTGGGATGTGCACAAATTAATAATATACACCACGGGCCAAGCAGATTTCATTGAGCAGAAGCTGCATTGCGTGCAAAGGAAGAGGATGAATTTAGGAACTGTAACCTGCCAATTTGGTAGTCAGGACCCAAAAATGGTGACAGTATTTAACACCCCAATTTCATCACCTAGGTCACCACAGAACCATCCAAACCCACCTCACCCTTTGAGACCTGGAGCTGCACACAGGTCCATGTAATAAAGATGTAAGAACATTCCCACCCAAAACATAACAGAACCCAGAATAGATAATACTGACCTCACAAGACTATTCATAGCCAGATGAAAATAGCAGCAAGCTGGAGAGGCTGCTTGCCTCTGTCCATACCTCTTTATCACATATTCCATCACAATGTAAGGAAATAACCTCCTTTTGCTTTACAATGTGTGGACACTTCCCAATACCCTTCATAGTTGAGACAGCTCTTGTAGGGCAGGTCAAAACCAAGAGTAACATTGTATTAAGAATGATGGATGTGGTCCTGGCACCCACAGTCACACTGCAGTCCTCAATACACGCTGTAGCTAACAATACCAGAAAGACTCAGCGCCAAAACTGCCATATCTGTACAGAGTCCACGGTCAGCTTTGTGCTGTGTCTCATGCTGGAGGATCCAGCCCCACTCATCCTCCCAACTGATCTCTTCTGCTGTCAGTACCATGACCTATGCAGAGGTATTGCCATCACTATTTTTACAGGCAAAACACTGACAGCCGTTATAATGCTCACAGGCTAGTACTATGACATTTGATTGATGACCTTCACCAGCAGAGAAGACATAAAAAGCAAACTATAGGATGGTCTCTCTGAAAACCAGCATAAAACTTCCTGTGCCTGGGGGCTGGACTGTGCCTCTCTGCCCTGAGTCTGGTGCTGCGGCTGCAGCCAGAAGGGGAGTGGAGCAGCCCCAGTGCCTCCCAGTGCTACCCAGCACAGGAGCCTGCAGCTGGCTGCAGCCTGCACCAGCCACGGCCGCCGCCAGCAATGGCAGTCCTGGGCTGGGAAGCGGCGAGCCCGTGGGGCTGCAGCAGCAGAAGGGAGCCAGATGTGTGAGTCTCACTTAGACCTGTGGCAGCCTGACTGGTTTAAGTGCTCCCTTTTAGACACAGACAAGCCCTCAAGGTGCAATAATACGGATGGGAACGGTATCGCACCATTTCCTCATAATTTGCAATATGCCACTTGTGGCTATGAACTGTCTAGTCCTTCACAGACCAAGAGCAGCTGCGAGCTATGAGAACAGAGAATATATTTAATGTAATTGGTTTCTGAAAAGCTATTCCACTAAAAATGCTGTGGCTGCACTGTCTGCAATGACATTTTGTCTGACTTGTCCCAGTAAAGAGGTCTACTGTTCCTACCCAAAAAACTCCCAAGTCATGCAGAAATGGCCTTCGGATGAGAGACAGCTGATAAGATAAAGAGTAATTTCAAACGAAGCAGGTAGTTGCGGTCTCCCAGAGCAGTCCATGTACAAATGCATCTGTTACCATCACACAGGGAATGTCAAGGCCAAATTCTGGCAGTGCCAGGCTGGTTTGGTCTCACCTACCTCCAAATGTCAACATTACTCAAACTCAATTAATCCCAGATGTTATACAGATTTTTTTCTATTTGGTGGGGGCTGTACGTGACACAATGTGCCATTCCCTCCTCAGACACGATGAAGAGCAGCTGGTGCTGAGGGCAGCTTCAGCAGGCCCCAAGAAGCAGGCTGGAAGACACCAGCTCTGACCCTAGCCATGGCTCTTCACTCCCATGTGCATGCCAGAACAAAAACCACTGCTCAGCTCACTGTCAGCACAGCCTTGGGTGGTTTCTCTCCATTTCAGTCATTGTCTCACATTACACTTTCCAATAACGTCCCCACAATCTCAGCTGTTTTATTAAAATCTTTTTCCTCCTCCTCCCCCTGGGCAGCTTTAGTGAAGGACATCCATTGATCAAGAATAGCCCTGAGATGTTCTTACAAGCATAAGAGTTGCTGGAGTTTATCAGAGCAGGAAGGTCTCTAGCCCAGCCCCTTGAGAGCAGCTGGCAGCAGGTATTTTAGAACAACAATACAATGCTAAGCCAAAAAACCAAGTAAACTCCCCTATTCAGTGCATGTGGGGAATGCACAATTGAAGAAATGCTCCACTGGCCACATTAGAAGCTGGTGAACTCTGCTTATTTGCACTCAGTCTCAGAAATATCACTGCTTCCGAAGAAGGTATGAGACCCACAGTTTTACAGAAGGTTTTGTTAAGGCTTCAGTTTCCATTTCTACCTAATACAATGCAACCGTCACACGAGTAATTATCTACACTGAACTCTACGCATCTCCTTCTAGCAAGGAACTGCATGGGTGGAATTTGCATTACATACAATTTACTTCCTTTTATCCATTTTTAATTAAATAAGCCATCCTACAGTTACCACCTAGGGTAAACAAAAGACTGAGCTTCTCAGTCCTAACCATTATTTTCTAGAGCCAGCACTGCAAAAAAAAAAATAAAGCCCATCAGAGGAGAAGTGTGACTCAGACTCCTCAAGGTCGATAAGGCCTTTTACTGGTAATAAACTGATAATCTAATGCTTTAGCTTAAATATTTGAGACTTCTGTTTATTTCATAGGTGGGGAACTATTTGCAGATCTTGCAGGATGTAGTTCATTGTAATTCTGCAGATTGCCAGAACACAAATAAACAAGCACAGCTGCCTGGGACACGGAGAAATCTTCTAATATCCCACTGAACAAGGATGGCCGTGTCCCAGCTGCAAGAGAATGCCAGTATTTCAGAGGCCTGGCTATGCCGTCACCCTGCCAGCCCCACTCTGCCTCCGGCCAGCCCAGCACAGGCAGGGGGTTTGGCGGCAGCGCGAGGGAAGCGCTCCCACACCACCACTAAATGCATTTGGTTTTGGGGTGGGGGGCAGAGGCCTGTGCTGAGGTTTGTGCTAAATCTGCACTTCCACCCTTAAGATAATGGAGTTTTAAAAGAATCTGCAATTCCCCATTTATTAGTTTGTAACAAATCTTCATTCCCGCCCCCCCCCCCCCCCCAGCTTAGCTGTGAGCCAGTTTAGAGCTCCTCATGCAAGTTGTGCTGCATTTCTGCTGCACTGACATTTCCACCCCAAAAATATCCTGGTGTCTAGGCTTCCCTCTCAGCCAACGGAGAAAAGAG
Organism: Falco rusticolus; assembly: GCF_015220075.1. NCBI lineage: Eukaryota > Metazoa > Chordata > Aves > Falconiformes > Falconidae > Falco > Falco rusticolus. Next base: position 5,058,769 of record NC_051200.1, on the reverse strand, counting down.
ATGTATCAGCTTTAAAGAGCCCAGCTGCGCTGCTAGCAGTGTTTTTAGATGTCACATGGTATGAAGGTTACTCCTAAAAGCATCTTCTCAGCTGTTATACTCGAAAAGGTAACAACTAACAAATGTATGGTAGCTAAAAGTGAGATAAATCAGCAGCTTAAAGCTAGACCACTGCAGGTGAAGGTTATATATTTAGAATAATCATCTCCCTGTCCCCATTTGTAACTCATTCAATCCTCAGAACCCAGATATCTTCAATATGAAAAAGGGAGACAGAAGGTAAGTTTTGCTGAGTTCAACCAAAGAAACTGCAGGACTGGAAGGTGAAGAAAAAAGCAACCACCTATGAGAATTTCTAGCTTTTATTTTTGACCCTGAAAAAATCTTTACTGACCTCAACCTTGCTTCCTTCCAACCATAATTTCTCCATGTTTGCCTCCAGTGGTGACATGTCATAAATTGCTTTCCTGACCCTGCTTGTTATGCCCCAGTAATACTGAACTTGCAACACCTGCTGAGCCATCTGGAGCTGGCTAGGAGCCCTCAGAATCAGAGGCCATTTTGTTGGAAAAAAAACCCCAACAACCGCTGGTTTTGTAACACAGTGGGAGCTCAGAAGTCCAAAATACAGGGGGCCCAATTCCTTTGTACTCCTCTGCCTGCTGAGCTTGATGGCACAAGGCAGAGTACGGCGCTAAAACCCACGGGAAACCAGTGCTGTTTGTTGAGGAAACAAACCAAGGAATCTTTTGCATACTGAGGGATCCTTCCTTCTGGTCAACTATTATTTTTAAGCCTCAGCCCCACCTGGATGATTCTGAAACAGCTCAAAAATGGAATGAAGGTAACTGCAAAACAGCAGGGTGCATCTCGTAATTGCTTAAAATGAGGTATATTTGGAAGGTATAATTCCCTCCAGCATCTGGGAAAAGGAAAGTCTTGGAAACAACATTCTAAGACGTATCCTGATCTGCAGTTTCTAGCTTGTGACGCCAAAACACAGAGGGGCTACATCCACAGTCTGGGGTCAGCCCTGACATTATGAACGGGGAGAACAATGAAGCTCAAGTCCATACCTGATTTGGGATCCCTACCTTCTCTTCTAATTTCCAAACATGTGCTGAGGCCTGGATTGGTCTGTGCTGCGCCTGGTTTGAGTACAGAAATGCATTATGCTACAATTTTAAATAAAACTGTTTTGTCACTCCAAGATACAGTACAAGTAAACTCCAGGGACAGTAATCCCATTACTGAAGCTGTGACTTCACCTTCTGTCACAGATCTTGTTCCATGAGAAAACAAATTCATACATGGAAATATTTTTTAATAAACCAGGCCACTTTCCTTCCAAGAGTAATGCAACTCTCCAATGCAAACACAGGCTCAGTCATTAATTCGCTTACTGGAACCATGTATGTGCTGTAGGAGCTGGATGACTTGAGTAGGACAGGAGGTATCTCTGGCAGCACTTGTTACCTACAATAAGAAAAAAAAAAAGCACCTGCTTCCACTATCTGTCCCTGGCAGTGCTCAGAGTTCAGTGAAAGATCTTGCATTTAAGTCTTCCCAGCTAAGGGTGATGTACAACACCCACAGATGTGAGGAGGCTAATACTACCAGAGACTGGGAATCCAGATTCACAAGGAAATTAATTACTTGACTAAATAAATCAGATGCCATACTAATTTCACCACAAAGGCACAGTTCTCATGTTAGGTTTTCTCTATAGGACAAAGTTACAGTAGGTTAATTAACTACAGGCATGGCTATAAAAAACAGATGTGCTTAACTGGCACAAATCTGCACATGGACAGACTGTCATTTAGTTTAGCTCAAGATATAGTTTAGGTAAACTCAAGTGCAAAATCCAAACACAGACTGCACCAATTTAATTAAATGCCTAAAAATAAAATCACTTTCAGATGATCATCTGGTATCATTTTCTTGCACAGACAAGGTGTTTCTTCCATCTGTGCAGCTCTATGAATACTTAGCAAATCTTGCAGGGAGGGAGGGAAGACAGAGTTTTTGGATAAGACAATCACCCGTACTGCCGAACAATGTAGTTTTATTTCTAGGTGCTCAAACTGATTAAGATTTGGAGCTTTTATATAAACAGTGACAACTATAATTCTGCCCAGACATGACTATATGACGATACTGTTGTGTAAAACAGACATATACTGCAGAGGGCAAGCTGTCTGCCGGGCAGCGCTGCACGTCACTGACTGCTGTGCTTTGCAGCGCTACGTTCAGCCCAGCGACCTGTACGGCTGCAAGAAGGCAACAGCTTGGGCTGAACCTGCTGAAGCAATGCGAGCTTATTCAAAACAGTTGCGGGCAGCACCCAACATCCTCCATGGCTGAGCTCCCCTGAACTGCTGTCCCCTCCAAGATGAACTACACCATTAGGTTTAACTTGCAAAAAAGTAACTGTATTTGATTCAAGAGTCACTAAATAGGCACTTAGTTGTCTCAGGCTCTGCTGCCTGTTGATACCTCAAGCACAGGTGCCTACTCCTTTCATCTTTGTTGCAAATATTTAGGATTGTTCTTTCTTCCTCCCTACATCTCTGAAGCGTAGATAACAATATTGATTTACATGCAGTCTAAGTGAGCCTGCTATACAATGAATGCTTTGTCCACTTTGTGCCATCCTGTGGCAAGGGCTGCCTTTTTCCCAGTGATGGAGGCCCATTAGAAGGGACACGATTTATGAGTTCAGAAGGAAAACCCCCAAGTTTGCGCTTCAATTACAGAACCGTGCAGGAGAGCAGAAACTTCGGTCCCCATGTGGAGCTTCTCAGATACTCTGCCAAAGGTGGAACAGGAAGGGAGAGAGAGGAGAGGAGGGCGAGAGAGATGGGTTCAGCTCTCATAACAACTGATCCTTGCCTGCTGACACCCTCACAGAAGTTTCACAGCGGCAGGGCTGTAGATCTCCACTGTCCTGGCCATACCCTGAGGTCTGTCCTGGAGGCAGAGATGCAGGGGGCACAGAAGGGTCCGTAACATTGCTGGGGAGGACAACCTCCATTGCAAAATACTTCATTTAAAAATTATTCGCTGCCAAAGAAACCCAAGAAAGACATAACAAACCAAGTACCAGTGGCCACAGGTTACCATCGCTTATGTAACAGCATCAATCACACCTGAGAGCTGGCTGCAAAGGGAGCAGAAATTAATAAATGCCACTCTTGTTGCCACATCAACTATTTACAACAATGAAGCATAAATAAGGAAGTAAATAAAACGGGGGGGCAGCTATGGAAATATGGACAAAACAGCAGAAGTCACAGGGAAGTGACACTTCAGGCTCCAGGTTTCTAAAAGTAGCTTAGAATATGAAGTGTGGAAGGAAGAACACAAAGTAAGCTATAAAGCATCAGAAGCGCCCTTTATTTTGTAGGAGTTTCTCCATTTCTCAAAAGTTTTTCCTGTCAGATTTTCTCAACAACACAGCTGCACCTTGGCTCTGACACCTCTCCTCCGAAAACCAGCAGCCACCTCGCAAACCCATTGTAAACAGAGGCCACAAAACCTTCCCACGACTAACTGCAGTGCGCCCTGATAACACAACTCACCAGCGCAAGACAAAACACCTTTATTTCGGTAATGCCACACAGGGGCCCTGGAGCACGACGCCCCCGCTGAGGCAGTGCTGGAGCCCGGCGGGGCACAGGCCCTGGGGCCAGGCCGAGCCCCCGGCTGGGGCAGCACAGGCCGGGCACCCCCTGCTCCCCGCGGGCCGAGGCCGGGGGTGCTGTGCGAGGTGCCTGCCCCACACGGAGGGCCGGGCACGCTGCGGCCATAGCCATGCTCCCCGCCCGCACCGAGCGTCGAGGCAGCGAGGCCGGCCCGTGCCACCTGGCGCTGCCCCCGCTGCCGCGGCCTCAGACCCCACCGGAGGGGCAGCCCAGCAGCAGCCCCGGCAACCGGGGGCACTCGGGGCACAGCGGCCGCTCCCTGGGGGCACAGCCCCGCGGCTCCCCCCGCCGGCCGCCGCGGCGGGAGGTAGCGGTACCTCAGCCGCGCTCGGAGCGCTGCCGCTCCCCCCGCCCTGCGCAGCCGGAGAGGTCCGGCCGGTGCCGCCGGCGGGCACCGGTACGCCCCGTCCCGCCGCCGACCCCGGGGCACGCCGAGCTCCCGCGCACAGCCCCGAGGCGCCCGCTCCCGCCGCCGCCCGTGCCTGTGCCGGGCCCGCACGGGGCTGCACCCCGGCCCCCAGCACACGCCGCGCCCCGCGCAGCCCCGGCGCCCCTTACCTGCCCTCGGCGGCGCGGGGCGGGGGGCCATGCCCGGGGGCGGGGCCAGCTCCGCGGGGGCGGGGCCGCGGCAGGGCGGGGCGGGGCGGGGCCGTGCCCACCCCGGGCGGCGGCAGCACGGAAAACCCGGTCCGGAGTCAGGAGCGGCGAGCGCGGGAGTCGGGGCGGGCGGGGCAGGCCGGTTAGCGGGGACTGGGGGCAGGTGCGACGGGGCCAGCTTGGGTGAGGGGGCAGGCCGGGGGCCCTTTCCATTTCCCTGATGTTATATTTCGGTTTGTAAAGTCGAGGGAACTAGTGCCACCCTCGGCGCAGCCAGGACAGGACCAGCCCCAGAAAGGGGAGGTGTAAGGCGTTACAGCAGGTGTAAGCTGTCAGGAGAGCAGGTGTAGGCAGCAGCGCTGCCCGCCCTGGCCCCAGCTGTGGGGCAGCCCCATGGCAGCCCCACAGCTGCAGCACGCAGAGCAGTGCGGTGGCACCGCCGGTGGCTCCCGCTGGCTCCCCTTGGGATGGCAGGGTCACCGGCTGCTGGAACAAAACCTGTCCCTCTGCCCCCGGTCCGCGCCTGCGGGGTAACGGGGAGGGGTGCTGGGGCTGTCCAGTCTCCACCTGGGGTAGTTAACAACGAGCGAACCCCCCCCCCAAGCCCCCGTTCAAATCTGAGCCAGCAAAAATTAAGCTGTGAGTTAGGATTTGAAGGTACATTCCCACCAATTCCAGTTTGCTGGGATTCCGACATCCCTGCTGTATTCCTTTTCAAGGCAGTCTAGAGCCGCGATGCCCCTCAGGCAGATACCAGGGCTCAAGGCACAGCCACCAAGGAGGGAGGCAGAAGGTACAGACACAGATCTTCGGCAGGGAGGAGAAATCGGGAGGCTCCAGGAGACCTGGGCAATGCCTTTACCTTGCTTGTTGGGGTTGGGATGGTCTACAATGCGCCGGTGCCACGTTAGGAGAACAAGCAGTGTAGCCACAAGAGAATTTAGCACCCAGGTGAGACAATGGCACCAAGAGCAGGGTGCAGCTACTCGCAGGACGCGCTGTCCTGACCGGCTGCAGACATGCAACTCCCACAGTTTTCATCTTCTACAACAGATAAGGCTAAAGCAAGACTAGTCACGCTCTCCCACAGGCACTCAGTTCCTAAGAGTTTGCCTGCTACACACAAACTCTTTTCCATGTCTGTCCCTGCTTTAAAACCAGGGAGATGCAGGATGCCAGGTGACACACCTCGCCCCCAGTCCAGGTTGTCCCCAGCAGCACAACAGCCCTGTTCACAGGTCCTGGCCCTGAGACAAAACCTGCTGGTCTGCCCAACGACATGCTGCTCCTGGGTGATCCTCAAGTGCCTCTGCAATGGGATTATGGTACTTTTTTGAAAAGAAGGACGTTAAAAGTTCAGGACATGGGAATATTTGCACTGGAGTATTTGCTTTGCTGCTGTAAGTGCTGGTTTCCAGCTGCAGCAAACCAGAATCACTCTGATGATCTCAGCTGAGATAAGTTTAGTGCCAGCTGTGCATTTCCTCCAGCTCTGGTACGCTGAGAACGGAGGGAACGGAGACAGCGCTGCCAATCGCCTTCAGCTCCTCCGCTGACTCTTTTCAATGGTGCCTCTGAGCTATAAAACGGAGCACTGGCTTTGAAGGCAAATAACCCGTCTTACTCCTGACCCTACCATCAACTTTACGTTGTGCCATAGAAATTACTTAACTTTTCTATATCTCAGCTCCAGTCAATGGCAATAACACTAAAGCCTTCCGAGATCAGTAAGAGCACCGTGTTATTACTGTAACTTGGCTCGGATGCTCAGAATCCATCTTGGGGTTTCAGCATCAAATTAATCAGTGCACACTGGATTCTGCAACTGCAGCAAGAATTCTGATATAATGATTCAATAGGTACAATATTGCTTGGATTTACAGCCTGTGCTTTCACATCTTAATCTCGGTACCTTAAACCCAGGCCATTATAGCCTATGCCTAATAACGAGTGTAAAATAACCACCCTACAGCATGCAGCAAACTTCAGAAGTGACAGACATACAAAGTGTCCAAACATCACTATGAGTCTGAATTTCTGGGTGCTGAAGAATCACTGCTTCTGCATCAGGTGCAGGAAGGAACAACAGCTTAATTAAGGTTTTATTTCTGGCCAGTCCTGTTCAGTGATAGAGAAAAATGTGACTTGGAAGTAAATACAGTCATATGGGGACAATTTTACAAAAGCCTTTAAAATCAGCAAAGAAATGCATTTCATTACTGCAGCCAGCTACTCCTATGCTTTTCTCAACTTTCAGTCTTTTAATGTCTTCATGAGAACAACTGGCAGAAGCCACGTAAAACACTGAAATAGTAGGCAGAGGTGGGAAAAAAATTGGATATACTTGCTGATCTCTATTTAAGCTTTTATGGTCTGTATCCTAAAATGAACTGCTGATTCAAGTCTAAGGTTTGGGCTATTAAGCTTAAAATACTGGGAAGTGTTTTGAGTCTGGCAGATGCTGATCGCTGCCTGCCCTTACAAGTCACTGAGCATCTCTTGCCATCAGCTGGCACTTTGCTAATGGCCCACATGCAGGCCTGATGATGTGCATTAAGGATGCTACTGCCCAAGTACATAAACCTCTGTGCCTGGGAAAGGAGACCAGACATCCTTGAGCTGGACCAGTGTTTCTGGCTCTGTGAGTAAGGTCAAGGATTCCACATTGCCCTGGAGTGGCCAGCCCAGACAGGAAAGCAGGGAGGAGTGACTTGGAGCCGCTTAAGCCCTCAGTAGATTTTAAAACAGCCTTGGGCTTGCCCCAAGACACCAGTGCTTCTGCAATAACCCTTAGGCTTTACTGCTCTGCCAGGGACCTGTCTCTGGGGGCATTTCCTCCCCTTGCACCATGGTTGAAGTGACAAAGTGTATTGGGTCTGGCTGGGATGGAGTTAATTTTCCCCCTGGCAGCCCTCACAGCCTGTGCATTGGTAGCTACAGAGGTGTTGACAACACAGCAGTGTTTTGGCTGCTGCTGAGCAGTGCTCCACAGCATCAAGGCATCTCTCCAGCCTCCCCCCCTCACCCCTGGGCTGGGGTGGGCGAGATCTCAGGAGGGGACACAGCCAGGACAGTTGACCCAAGGTGACCAAAGGGATATTCCATACCATATGATGTCTGCTTAGCAGTAAAAGCTAAGAGAAAGGAGGAGGCAGGGAAGGCGGGGAGCATTCATTATTACATTTGTTTTCCAGAGCCACCAGTACACGTACTGAAGCCCCGCTTCCTGGGAAGTGGCCAAACATCACCTGCTGATGGGAAGTAGCGAATTAAATCTTTTGTTTTCCTTTGCTTCCACACGTGGCCCTTGCTTTTGCTTTGTTAGACTGCCTCTGTCTTGGCTCATGAGTTTTTTTCCACCTTATATTCTCTCTCCCCCCACCCCACCCCACTGCATCCTGCTGAGGAAGAGGAGTGAAAGAGCGGCTTGGTGGGCACCTGGTCTCCAGCCAAGCTCAACCCACCACATTTTTTTCATTCATATTTGTTTGTTCATTCATATTCCAGTAATGCAGAAAATTCCCTCAAAACCTACACACCTTTTCAGAGTGCCATCAGTGACTCCTCCTTAGATCAGGTGCGCCTTTAGCTTGGATGAACAGCCCTTTTGTTATCTTGCCTACGTTGGGACCTCAATAAGTACAGCCGTAACACAACTCGTTGTTCTCAGCCTTTTTCCTTCCCTGATATCCTTTTTTCTCTTAACTCAAATCCCATTAAGGCTACAGTGTTTTCAGTATTTTTAGCTGTGACTTTCAAAAGGCTGCCAAAAGATAGCTGAAACGTATATAGCAGTGTGATTAATGCTCTTGGCGTTTCTTCACGATTCGGCGCAGTGTTAAAGGAACCTAAATGTGGAAGAATGACAAAATCACCAGCAACTGTTTCACTGGGGGTTTCATTCAAATTTTTGCTGCCCCAGTGGGTCTCCCTCTCTAACTTTCCTCCCCACCTACATAACTGAGTGCTAAAACTACTGGGAGCACCAAGGGAAGAACATGGTGCTTGTAGACGACATTTACTTCCCACTGTCTTGTCACAAAAATATACTGAGAACAAACTGCCTCAGTTTTGTTTGCTGGGCGTTAAGATTTTAGTTTACAGCATGCCAGAATAAAGAAACAGATAAAAATCCCCTGTCCATTACTGCAAATGCTCCACTAGCAAGCCATAAACGCAGACTCCAAATGACAAAAAATCCCAATAAATCTGCATATGAGCAGGATCCTACTCACATCTGCAGAAACTGTGAATCTAGGACTGAACAGATGCAGAATAGCAATCTGTCTTTAGACACGTCCCTTGCAAGCCTGCTCTATGTCTTGCTTGGTTAGAGAAGGAAAGTCATCTAACAGCCAAAATCCAGTAAGTAAAATTCAGTGCAGGTCAACTGAAGCTACATGGAGCTCATGCAGTTTAAACCAGCTAAGGACCTGGCCTTGTTTTGTTTGGCACTGTGGACCTCAGTTTTTACTGGTAAAAAGCTGAGCTGTTTTAATCAAAAACCGAGGCTGTGTGTCTTTTCCACTGTAAGGTATAAATCTGTATTGGTTGGCAGTGAGAACTATGAAAGATTTTTGATACTAGCTTGCTCAGCACTGCTAGCATTGTAAGATTTTTTTTTTTTCAATGTAATAACAGTTTTAAAAGAGAAATTGGCTCCTGTTTCAGAGAACTTTCTGAGGCTTACAAATCATGTGGCCCAAGTCATGGGAAAGATGTTACTAACTGCTTACAGCAAAGCCAACAGCTTTCACAGGGCTACATTCATCCTGGCTACCAGTGACAGAGTGGGATGGCAAAGCACACGCAGCCACCCATGGCTCGAGCATCAGCAGGGGCTTGAGTCTGCACCCAGTTACGGGGCCATGGTCCAGACTCCTATCTGTAGTGGGAAGAGCTGGTTCCTAGAGGTGAGGTTTCCCTGGAGAACTGGGGGAACACAGGTACCTGTAGAGATGAATCACTCCATCCTACAGCAGGTGAGGAAGAGTGTGGACCTCCTTCCTGAGATGTCTCATCTTCTTTCACCAACTACAAAAGGAACTGAGACAACATGGCCAGGAGTCCTGCTTCGAAATGAGGAGAGTGGAGTCTGATCCCAAACCAGAATCCTCTGAGACCACCGGTGGGTTTTAAGGCTTACTTCATGCTAGTGGCCAGAAAGCCAAGTACCCATGCAAAACCTGTCTGGCACAGGGAAAATCCTTCTGGAAAACTGACCTACAAGCGTGAAATTTCCAAACATGTGTCAAGACTTGCATTGATCAGTGTTAGTATAGGAAACAAGTGAGAGTTTACACGTGCATGAGATAAAACAGCATTGATTGTATACTGATACATACTGCTCTGGTTGCAATACATATATTTGTGGCCATATGTGTTTAGGTTGAGGGCAGCGCTACAACAGAGTGAAACCATCACAGAGAAGGAAATGCTATGCAGCTTCTCTGCCCACCACTGTCGTTCCAGGTTTGCTGTGCTGAACTGAAGGTTCAGGCTAGACATATGGTGCCTATGGCAAAAAGCATCCTGAGCGCGCTGTTCTCTGGCTTCCAAGAGATGCAGTAACCTAGCTTACAGCAGCTGACAACACGCAGCAGAAGGTGACTTCTCAAAGAGAGACAATTCGCAAAGGTTTACCATTTTCAGACAGAAAAGTGCTGTTGATGGTTAAATGACCTGATACCCTTCCCGCACACTGTCCAACCCCTGCCCTCTGCATGCTCCCTTCACATCAGCAGGAAACCCTCAGAAATACATGTTCACTGCTAACTGGTTTTACAAATGCACTATGTTGTAAAAGGAAATAATACACTCTCTCCTGTTGGAAACACATCCTGGCATGCTTTTAAAAGCAAGCAAACAATAATTCTTCTTTCATATTATTGAGTTTACTGCCCTCTTGCAGTCCATAACACATTTTAAAACTGGATTTCTCTTTGGTTCTGACAGGGTGTAAGTAAAGGCTACCCTGTGGTGAGGTACCACACAACGGAAGATAACACAGAGGTGAAGCTGTACGCCAGACACAAAAACAGGAGCAAATGTTTCTCCACTTAATGAGAATGTCTGCAGCTACATTAGCCTGCAAGCAAACAAACTCCAGTGAACAAAAGGACAGAATCACCTACAGTGGCACAACCTTCCCCACAGATGCTGCTTTACCAGCAGCACTGCACAGCCTGTCGCCATGCCTCTGGGGGAAAGCTCAGCCAGGGCAGCATCCCAGAGAGGCAGGCCGCTCCGACCCACGCTCCGACCTGCCAGAGAAGCAGAGGCCGGGTTTGTTCATGGATCTGTCATGTAAAATAGGAAATCTACGCAGAAGTGCTGCTTAGCAGTATGGAACTGTGCTCTGCTCCAGCGCAAGACTCGGCACACAAACATTTCAGGTGCACAAAACTCCTTGTCCCGATCAGCACTGCACATGGTCAGCTCTGGAATTTCTTTTTTTTGACCCCTATAACATGCATATGTAACATAGCCTATTCAGAATAAATATACCGCAGGCAAAACTCAAAATTTCAGCTATGCCTGTGCATCATCTCCAGTTTGATCTTACACACCACATCCTAAGGACTAACTGTCCCCAAAATGGGCACAGACTTGGGATGTTGTGAAAGCTGGTATGTTCAAGATGGGTTCTTTACCAGTATCCATGCTTTCAGCTAGTCTCTCACTTAGGGCCATTTCTATGGATTGTACAGGGCTTTGCATCAGACCCTTACTGACATACTCCTTTTGAACTAAAAGTCCATATTTTCTCAGTAGATTTTAAGTACTGTAAGTAAACGCCTGCCTTGAAAGAAGTCCCACTGAACCGCCAGACGTCAGCACAAGAACTCCTACTCAAAGCAACTGGGTTTCAAAACTGCTTATAGCTAGAATTTTAAAGGGCAAAACACATTTGGTATTTAGTGCCTTGATAAGCAGTCAGAACAAAAGGGAGAATTGTTAAGTATCATTTTAAAAAGGAAAAAGGAACATTAGCTTGAAGATGATTTCTCATTACCAGAAATCACGAGAACTTTTTTCATGTCCCCTTAGGACAGAACACGTATCGCTTCCTCTCCTCCCTTGCTCCCTCCACCAGTTCAAGCAAGGCTGAAACGCTCACCTGCCTGCATTCCCATCTCAAAAGGGCACAACGAGGTTTTAAGTCACTAATGTACACAAAGCTTTTGAATTGAAAAAAAAAAAAGATATCAAAAGAGGCAGTTTATTTAATGTGCATGGAATAAACCAGGACTCTGCCAGAATTTTGCATTATTAACATATAAGAAAAAGTTTAAATGCATTGTGCTGGTATTTGCTTAAAGGAAGTATTGCTTTTGCTATATTTGCCTTGAGGGACTACTGCACAAAATGAGTTTGCTTACAGGAATGAGATCGCAAAAATAGCATTTTCTAAGGAAACAGGAAAGATTTGCTGATGTTTTTTGGAAGAGCAAATTAAGCTGCTACAACAAGGGATAACACAGTTAAGGCATATAAAACATGTCACGTGGATTTGTGCTCAATCACAATTAAACAAGTCTTTTTAATCGTCAAGATTCAGCCCTTGTGATGAACTCCTACACTATTTATGCTTATCCCTTTGTTCAGTTTGAGTTCTACAAAAGGAAACATTTGCAAAAATGCAAGTAGCCTGTGAATGGCGTTTGAACTGCAGGAGAGATTATATTATTCAAATAAATGTCTTTCTAGAAATTATCAGCTATATTACTACTACTATTATTATTGTTAATACAATGTCAAAGTAGAAAAATCAGGAAGAGCCATTGTCTTTAAAGCCTGGCTTTAAAGTCTAAACTGCAAGAAGCTGCTAATAGTTTTTAATCCCTTCTAAAGTCATACAATGACATATTCACTGTAACTGTGTGCTTCGGTAGGGCCATACTTTTTTAAAAATATAAAGATTATGTATGTAATTGATCTGCTTTATGGTTTTTGCTCTTTTAGGGTATATTTAGAACAATTTAAAGATTTTTCCATGCAACCAAAAGGATAGAAACAGCCTTTCCTTAAACAAAGAGCAAATATAAACTGACCTTTCATGTCATTGTTCACCACCACCACACCCAGAGGTAGGGATTTAGGGGAAAACACTCATTATTACATGGTTTGTGATAAATTTGACAATCCTGGTGCACCTTAGGTCAACATCTCCCCTATGCGACTTATTATCATGATGAAACACAGAGGATAAACAGCAGCTTGCTACAGCACGTGTGCTCAGCGCCGTCCTCCTCTCTCCCAGTCCTCAGCCCCGCTTCCACAGCCACGTGCATGTGGCTGACTTCAACGCCCCAGCAGTCTCACTGACGCCACCGGACAAAAATCAAGGCTGCAAATGATCATTTGCAAGGTCAGGGTCTTGCTGTCCCAGGAAGGCACTTTAATTACATGTAATTACTAGTAGCAATATACAACCACTCTAATCCATCTGCTACAGGTCAGTTGTCAACCAAAATCACAGTGAACTGAAAGCAACTTTTTCTACAGATGCAAAGATAGTGACCGTGACGGATGCTGAATGGAACAGTCCCAGATGGACACATGACATTAACCTGCAGAATGAAAAAGGGCAGAATGAAAAGCTAACACTAATTCAATACCAGTGACATCAGTGGTGCCGATAGAGAAGTCCCTTAACTGGGTTTTAAGCCATTATTTCTTTCTGGGGGCTGCCTGCTTATAGAATTGGAAGAGTTTCAGCACTTCGTACAGGCTCCAAGAACGTATCACTTTACTTACTGAACATGATAGGAAAGGCCACCCAGTTGGAGTTTTACATCATCTCTGGCACAGAAGCAATACTCAGCGTTTGGGGAGGAAAAGAGCAAAGAGCCCCACTTCTGGTAATTTTACAAAGCAGTTTGATTCTTTGGGGATGTCCATACAAGCCTGCGGCTTTTTCCTTTTTCCCTGTGAGAACCTGGGAATTACAGAGTAGTTTATAAATCAAGATCGTTGCAGCAAGCCGAGCGCTCTGAAGCTGCACAGGTGAGGAGGAGCCTAGGCAGCGAGCGGAGATGCCTGCTGGAGTGGGGCTGGTATACAGCACCCTGGGTGCCCACGGGCACAGGACCTCACGTGTTGGCACCACACGGTGCCCAGGGCTCTGCAGCACCCATCAGCCCGGCTCAGGGGAAGCCAGCCGCGACGTGGGAGCAAGGACATGGCCACGCACAGCAAATGTGCAGGATGCAGCCTAGTTGTAGGCGGCATGAACCAAGCATGCTCCTCCCCAAGGGAGCCGGACTGTGGGGAAGGGCTGGTGTGCAGCGTGCCACTGCTACTGGCCACAGATCAGCGGTTTCTCCACCAACGGGACATGTTTGTACAGCTGCGAAACCCTGCTGCTGCGAGTGAAGGCATGACAGGGATGTAACCGTGCCAGGCCAGGCTGCCCCACTGCTTTTATCAGCTCATTTGAATCAAATTGCTGTGTACAACTGGATTAGACAGTTGTTCTTCAAAGGTTACACCCTACACACTATTAAGATTCATGTGTTTTTCAGATGAAGTCATCTGAGTGATTGCTTTCCCAGCTGCTCCCATGATGTACGGTCTGCTGACAGTTTTCATTTCCATTACTTTCCTCCAGCTTGCAAGCTCAGTGCCTACTTGATCACCGAAGGATAACAAGCGCTTCCAAAGAATTCGAACTGCTAATACACGGTGTGCAACAAAACTGCTGGGCTTGAGGATCTGAGTCCCGCTAAGCTGACAAATAACCCTGGTTGCCTGCCACAAGCAAATCGAAGGCATGACAAAAAAACGTGTGGGGGTTTGTCTCAGCTGGTCTTCTGCACTGTTTTTTATTCAGGATAGCTGATCCTTTGCTCAACAACTTCATCACATCCCACCATTACACTGCCAGACTCAGTGAAATTAAAATAATTAAGATAACTCTAATGATATTATTAACAAAGGAGGATAGGAAGCGCCATATCACTCTTCCTAAAAATTAAAAGTCACTAAACAAGTAAACTTCTCTCAGTACTAAACTCCTGGGAATCAGTAGGAAAAGTCTCATCAAAACCAGGCACTAAGCAAGCAGTCACTCAGTTCACTTTGCATTCGCTTGCTCACCTTAATGTACCGCAGGATTTCCCAAGCATTTCCCAGCTTCGTGGAATCCAGAGTCTCCCAAGGAAAACACCCCACCGCACCCCACCGCGAGGACCGGTGCCGGAGCAGCAGTGGGAAGCTGGATGCTGGCGGGCACAGCCAGGCTGCAGCCACCACCAGGGACCCCGCAGCACACACACCAGGAGAAGGGCAGCTGAGGGAAAGCGAGCTATATAACCATTAATTAACAGCATATACAATTATTATTCCACCTCCACAAGAAAAAGGGCATGCAGTCTCACGGAATTTAGGCTACTTCAGAGGGAGCCAAGTTGCAGAGCCTGGACGTGGGAACAGCTTTTCCCAGAGACTTCAATTCCCTCTGGGGACCAGTTATGTCAAGTAAAACGAAAAAGATTAGGACCCAGGTGAAAGTCAGGCAGGCAAAGCAATGCTCAGACACCACAGGCTGCTTTAGTCTCTCTCCTAAACTGGAGCATGTCAAAAGCAAAGAGAATTTTAGCAATTCCTCCCTACTTGGAGGAGACAGATGCTGAGGTCTCTATGTCCAAGCTTTCCTTGAAACAGCGCGAATTAAAAACTAGCTGTTTTTTAAAATGAAGAATGAGATTGCCTTGTATTCATTTGACAGCATGAATTGGGTGTGTCTGAAAAGCACCAAACACTAACATTGTTTTAACATCTATTCAGCTAAACCCTCCATTTCAGAGATGTAGAAGCAGGTGGAAAGCACAGAGTTCAGTGCAATTGCATGAATGCTATGCCAGGTTTTAATTTGGCACAGTAATCCTAAAATTACATTATCATACCTGTTAAGGCAAGAACACACCATATAAATTATACTTATATACATATATATATAAATGCACCCTTAAGCTGAAAGCATTTTTCATTTTAGACAAGTACAAAAAAGGCCGCCAAACTCAAGGCACAATATCACTTAACAGTTTCAGAAATTGTTAAACTATGAAAATGATGATCAGAAAAAGGACCTTTCCCTCCAATAAGGTTGACAGTTTAATTCCCAGATCCTCACTGTGAATTTTCCTCCCCCCTGCCTCGCTTTCGATTCTGAAACTGCATGAAAAAGAACAATGGGGAAAAAGAGACATAACAACAAGAGTTAATCATAAGCCATGAAAAGGTTACGCAGCCAATGCAAATTCAGGGGAACAGCAACTGTACACAGATAGAACCATTTTACTGTGATTTATCATGCAGCAAAGAGCTTGCTTTGGTTTTGACACCTGAGCCAGAGTGCATAAATGGATTCTTTGATGGTTGCACTTTTTGTTAGAAAGTCTTTCTTCAGCCTGTATCAGCCAGGACACTCGTGGTGCACAGCTCATCTGCTAAACGAGGAGAGGGGGGGAAACCATTTATACTACCACCACAACTGTTGCTAAAGCATCACTCTGCTTCTGCAAAAAAACTCTCTCCAGCACTCACATCATCCTAGGCCAGTACAATCCAAGGCTGCCCAGTCCCAGGGTTATACAGATGCTACACCAGCATCCCCAGGAGGTCTGAGGCAGCATCATGAGCAGCTGCTTCTCTGCTTTTTATGCTTTCCTCAGGAGAGAAAGCAGGGAGGACAGGGGGAGTGTCACCATCAACCCAAAAGGCCACAGATTTATCCAGGTGCTTACACTTGCACTGATTTCACATGGGACTTGGATGACTAAACACCGCTGTGGGTACAGGTGTTGGAGTTCCATTGCAATGTGTTGCACACAAACCAATGCCTTCAGCTGCAACAGGCATCAGCTTCCTACAGGTGATACAGGATAAGAAAACTCCCTACAGCTGTGTCTGCAAACAGGCCAGATCAGATGGCAGAGGTCTAGCGTTTTGCATGCCTTTAACAAAATCCCACTGAACTTGTGGCATTGCCACGTTTTTGAGCAACCTAAAACGTCCAAGCTACCCCAACTGTAGTAGTCCAGAAATATGGGAAATATTAAAATAACAGCTCAGACATTGCCAGCCCCACAGGCGGGCATTTCAAACGTGCACTGACTGCTGGCCCGAAGCCACCCTCTGCACCAGATTTGCCATCCCTCTTCGGCGAGCAGCATCGCTGGGATCAGTGCGTAGGGGGAAAAGTTCTTTGCTCTCCCACATCCTGCTCCCGTCAGGTGTGATTTTCCTCGCACCAGCGGAAATATTGTGGGCAGACTGGCACAGTGAGTCACCCACCTGGAACAATGTTGGGCGATAAAGATCATTTAGGTGCCTACTAGGGTGTCTGGCAGGGGGCTGCGCTTTTGTGGCTGGGTAGTATTTATCCTCTGTAGCTTTTACAGGGAGAGAAAATTCTCTTAGATTCCACAGTTATCACCTGGGATGGGGACATTTCCTTAGCGTTCCTGAGGCAGCCTTTCTCTCTGCATCATTAAGCCCCCAGCCTACTGGAAGCCTGTTTGTTTATTTCCATTTCCAAGCTTTTCTTATGACTGTTTTTCAGTTACAGCTCCTTTTCTTGTGCTCCCTTTTGAAGAGGAACAGTTGTATGCACAGGGGAAGTTCTGTGTCTGCCAACACCGCTATTTTCCTTCGATGAAAAGACAGGTTTGATTTGGGTTTGTGTCTCGCTCAGCTACCTGCTTGTTCACAGTGGACTCCAAAACATGCTCAAAGTTTGCAGCCTGCTGCCTCTCCTTGGTTGGGAAGAGGAGAAATGTGGAAGGGTACCTTGCATCTGATATTTCCTGAATACTTCCAGACTCTATCTGCACAAAGGCTCTTTACAAACGCTCCTCCACAGACAGCTGAGGCCAGGAGGTGATGGTGTGAAGGCGCCCTTCTCTGGAGAGCTGTGTAATTTTACAGTAACCCCTGCCATAAGCCAAATGAGCCATTATGCGCAGTATCAGTGAAGCAAGAACAGTGATGAAGGCAGCCCGGGTGTTAGGGGGTGAGTTACATGACACGGATGGGTCCGGTCCCCAGGACATTGTGCTGGGGGAGGAGTTCAGTCCCCTTCCTCTCCACTGAAGTCCTCCAGCCTCCAGCTGACTTGCACAGCCCACTGCTTCTCTGAGGAGTGAGACAGAAATCGTGGGGTTGAGCTGGAAATGCCAGTGGGGTAGTACCGAAACAGGGAAACAGGGAGCACAAGGCTGTGGTGGGAAGAATGTGGGAAGGGAGTCAGGGTACCTTCAAATTACAGAGCAGCCTAGGGTCATGTCACAGCCACCAACTGGGAGATAGCAGTGCTGATCAACCTGGGCTTACTAGTGGTCATGTATAAAATAAAAATTCATACACAGTCGAAGTGCTCCCCAGGTGTTACTCCTGAGCATGCCGGTGAGGATGCAGAGTGCAGCGAGCTTTGGAGTGATGCCTGTCTGCACCCAACAACATAGCTGTCCCTGACAGGCAGTGAAAAGTGCTTACGTCCTCCCAAAACTGCCACGGGCTTGTCAAGGACAGACTGACTCTCCCCAGCCAGGACAGGCCCCCCAGAACACTGCAATCCACACTTACTCTGACAACGATGCTGCTGCATGCTTGAATGGCTTTCTCTATACATTGCCGCTGGGTTTCACTCAGTTGAAGGGAAAAACTACAAACCCCAGCACTGATGAGCATCCCTAGCTGCACCCTGGGTGACCGACTTCGGCACAGACTCACCTATTGAATTGCCAACGCTTGCCTTGACAGATCACTTGTCAAAACAGGAGCTATTCCAAACCACGTGGAGAATGGGAGACCTAGCTGGAATTCAAGCATAATGTGATATGACTACTTAACAGTAAGGGCAAGTTTATCTCTGGGGATAAAGCTGCTAACTGGTTAGCAGGACAGAAAGGAAGTGTGTATAGGGCTGCCAAACCCACTGAAGATACAGCCACAACACCGACCCAACAGTTTTTGTGCCATTCTCAGGACGCAGACTTGTGGAGGCAGTACAGCCAGATGTGACACGTGAGTCCGCGCTGCTCTGCCAAGCCCAGGAAGCCCACTCCAAGCCACTGGCTAGCAGAGAGCCCAGGTACAAGCCCACCAAACCCAGCCCAAGGCGCTGGTGCCTAGCCAGGCAGCCCCCTGATCTCCTGGCAAACACTGAGCTGGTGTATCCCATTTCAGTACTCCCCCTCACCCCCAACAGCGGAAAATGATAAAGTTTGCTCTAGGGGACCCTGGTTTTTGAATGGTTAAAATGAAAAACATACTTCTTCCTGGAGTGAGACAAGGGACAATATAAAGCAGACCCATCCAGCACCTTTACAAGGAAATGGTATTGTGATTTTTAATAATAAGCTGTATTTGTTCTAGGAATTGGACACAGAGGATTAGCTGTATTTCTGAGCAAGTTATTTTGAGGTGACAAGCCACGGTGTTCTCCTCAGAAGATTTTATATTATTGGTACCTTTACAGACTTTCACTCTTTGTGAGCTTGAAAGTAACAGTGAGTTCATGAATTAACTTTTAGGCAGCAAACGCTCCAGCAAAAGCTTATAAATATTTTTCAGACAACAAATGAGGCTAGGCAATAAGCAAGCAAACCGTAAAGTGCATTTGAAAGTCAACCTAATGATGGATTTAGAGCCTTAAAGCAGTTCTTTTACTGTACTTGTTTGAATCTTTAATTACACTTCTTTTTATCCCTAGCAATCAGATGTGATACCGAACTAGAGCGTTTTATAAATCACATTACACTGGGTTTGGTGTCTTTGAACAATCACATATTTAGCATATTTCAGGAACACAAAGCAGTTGATGTGTTGCTGAGCTTTGTCAAGTTAAACAGGGAATTCTACAGGAAGTTTTTTAATTAGGTTTCAGGCCAACAGAAGCAACCCCTAAACATCACGGCAGTGCGTGGCTGGGCAATGCTGCCTTGCTCTGGGTGTGCCTCTGGGCTTCGTTCTGTTAATGACTGACACTTCTATTTATAGACTGAATACAAGGGAGTTGCTTGGAAGGGAACATTTCTGAATATGTTTCAGTGTACACAGATTTGAGTCACAAAGTCTGTGAACATACAGTTCCTGGTACTGGCTCCTTCCATTTTATCTCGAGATAAGAGTCTTTGCTCCACCTATGGCAAAGTAAGTGCTGCCGTTGCAGCGCTCTGGGCTGTTCTTGCCTCTTAGCCAAAGGCCAGTGGTGCAAGAAGCAAGAGCTTCCTTGTCATCCCACTGTAAGTTAAGCTTGGCCATCATCGGACCGAACCGGATTTTGTTTTCTGTGTTCCGTTCTTTTCCTAAGGTGACATTTGAACAGGCAGTGCTGCTCTCTAGTAGCAGCGAGCTAGAAGCAAACCCAGCAGCGGACAGGTACCATCTCTTACCTTCACAGGAGAATAACCCAGCACAGCTTGGAAGATTAGCGTTAGGGTCACGCTTCTGGTTTGACCGTGTGAAATGAGCCCCAGGCTGGTAATAGTCCAAAGTGAACGTTACTGGTGTTCAGCATCCTTTCCGAAACAGGACTGATGGTTGTAGTCATTTGCTATGAGACATACCCGCTCTGTAATTGGGAATCTCAGCCCTGTGTCCCAAGCTTAAATGGGCACAATATTAGTGCCGAAGCTGTGGTATTGGCTCCTGTTCTCTGGTCAGACTGAGCATTTCACCCTCCAGAATGTAGTTCTGTCATCTTTCAGGGGCTTAATTGACAAAAAGTAAATATAACAGGGAGAAAATATATCTTAGCTGAGGGTGCCTCAAGTGCCAGAGAAAGGACTTTCCTGTTAATAAATGAGAGGGAATTAGAAGACACGCTGATATTGCGGTAGAGACACAGGATCACGCGGTTGCATGCTGACTTGCAGTGCAGGGCAGCAACATTTTTTGCATATTCCTGAAAATTGTTGTCGTTTGCAAAGGACTGGTCAGACTCCTCCTGCGTATTATGGAGCTGCCACAGGCGATCACTGAAATAGGTCTGTAGATTGTGCTCATGTTCAGAACGGGCTCATCCACAGCTAAATGACTGGAAAACAGAAGCAGCTCCCATTTTAGGCTGACCTGGGGAAGGACAGTGAGAACTTCCCATGTGCATCTGAGATCCCTCCATGCTTCTTTAGTGAAGCTGAATCTAAATTCTTTTTGCATGTTTGAAGAAACCTGAATTTGAATTTCAGCCTTTCGATGTACATATTCCTTTTTGGACTCTGGGCCACCCATGCATCCTTGGATGAGCCATTTAACAGTTCAAAGCCTTGTTCTCCCCATCACTAAAAGACAAGCATTGCCTACCCTGTGGGAATGCTGTAGGAAGCACTGAAGTCAGAACTAAGGAAAAGACATCCTTTATAAAACTTTTGAAGATGGCTTATATAAGAATATAATCAAACCCCAACATCTGCCCGGAGATTATTTAGGCATCTGCCATGCACAGACATATCTGGCAGAATAAAATCCACTGAAGTCCATAAACCTGATCCCAACAGTAACAGACGCAACCAGTAACTCACCACTTCTACACTCAAGAATCTACCACCACATCACACCAGAGAAGAGGGAAGCCTGGACACACTCTCCCCTCCAGCCACACACTGCCAGATGCTGAGCCACACCTGCCAGAAGGGCTTCCCCAGTGGCGGCACAGCCCCTGCCATGGAAAGGCTGGCCACCCTTGCCGGCCACGAGAAAGACGGGTTCGTCAGGATGAACTAGACCCATGTTTTCCACAAACAGGGGAAAAAAAAAAGTCATCGGCCATTTTGATTGTCTTGGTCCCAGGTACAGGCAACGTCTAAGAAGCAATGCTGCCCTCTGTTACGTCTTCAGCTACTCACTCGTGCATGGCTGGGGACGTAGGTCCAGCTACTCCATCGCAGCTCGGGGCTTTGGATTAGCCTCAGTCAAATGACACAGAACAACGCAAGCAAAGCCGGCTCCTGCAAGAAGCTGAGCACCTTTAGTTCCTAACGAGCTTCAGAGACTTAGAGAAGGTGTTTTGCATCCAGTAAGGACAAAGAAATCTACTGTAAGTTATTGTAATTAGTTCTTCAAGTCCTAACCTTCATCCACTGCTTTTTCACTATATAAATCAGGTATTAAAATTTTAATACAAATCAATATATTCACCTCATCATTTTGTATTAGTAGCATCCAATTTCATGGTCAAAAACTAGATGAAACAGATTTTATTATCAGTTTAGAAGATAACCTTTATCTTTATTTCAGTGTGTTACCTTATTGATGAGTTCAATACAGAAATTTCAAGGCAATCATGAGTGCAATGTAATCATTCTGTATAAAACTGTATGAGAAATAGGTTTTAAAATGAAAACGTACTAACAACACACTATCTCTACATGCCCATTTTGAAAAAGAAATTATATCATTAACAGGAAATAAAGATTATTACTTATTCATATTAGGCCTGACTCCAACACGGGTAATCGGATTGACTGCGAAATAGCTCTACAAACACTTTTCTCGTACTCAGAGGAAGTATTTACGTAGGCAAATACTGCTGGGCTCTGGCAAAAGTGGGAGAATTTGGGCTTCTCTGATTCAAAGATTTATTATTGACAAAACCGTCAGTTGCTCAAACCCCACAAAATGGTTTCAACTGAACAGTCACACCACTAGCTGGAGAAAGGCACGCATGTGATAAGGAAGGAGAATGAAAAAGCTTATTGACGTGCTGACACACAGCTGATAAGGAAAACAAAAACCCACTTAAAAAAAAAAAAACCAACAGTTGAGTATTAGTCGAAGTCAAGAGCAGCATCTGGTTTCCTTTCTCTCCCAATGTCAAGAAGATGTTGGCAATGATGCTGAAGCTATTTCCAGTTCTAGCCATCCTTACAGGTAAGAATAAAAAGCTGATCAAAATAGCACTGGGATAAAGGAACTTGTTGAAATAAGAGAGCAGGTGAACCTGACTGGCAAACTAGGAGAATATTCAAGATTTATTTCAGGATGGAGTGAAAATCGTGGCTATAATGCTATGTCATTTGGTGGAATTGGCAAGCTGACTGCTGACTGGTAAGAGTTCTTTGCTCAAGGCCAGAATTTTAGCTTTGGTAGATTAATGCTTTGTTCTAAAGCCAGGAAGAGGCAAGGAGCTCTCGCATGGAGCGTTACAGTCTTTCGAGCATTTCAGGGTTGGGTTTTCTCATGTTTGGCTTTTGTCTCCCCTTGATAATGGCTCTGGGAAATGCTGCCTCCATCCCACCCCAGCCAAAAGATTTTTGGGGATGCTTAACTTTAAGCATGCAAATAATCCTTTGGATTTCCCCTCAAGTTAAGTGAGGATGTAATACTTTGTGGAATCTAGGAATTATATGGTATTAATATGGTATATTAAAGATTATGTATTATTCATGTTTCAAGGACATTTCATTGTGCTAAGCTTTATTTTTAATATATACAGAAGCAGACATTTTAAGTCTAATGCTCCACATTGATGAACAGCCTCTGTATCCACTAAAGAAAGTGGAAGTTAGTTTCCACATTTGCTTTTCAAGATGGAATTATCTCATTTGGATGCCAGAGAAATATTTTAAATAGTTGCTCCTGGCATTTCAATGTTATCTCTCTCACACACACATAAACCCCACAGATTTTTGCCTTAGAAATGAAGAGTAATTCAGAGTTAGTGCCAATACTTTTCAAAACAATGTCCTCTAATTTTAAAGTTCTGGCTTTAAGACTAGCAGTGTGTCCATACTGATGGGTGCCATGGACTGCAGGTTTCTGTAGTGGCTAGGAAAAGGTCAGCAAACTTGGATTTACTTTGTGAGCATTACAAACTGCATGGGACTTAGTGCAGGTGGGTGAGTCCCAATTAACTGCAATGACTTTCTCTACAGCGAGGCAATGGTCTTATGCAATATCAATGAGTAAAAGACATGGATCAACTATTTTAAACAAGTTACGGTCCTGTTCACACTAGCTTTTTTCAATGAGATACTCTGTACTCATACGCTTTTTTTTAATTTAAACCAAAAGGCTACATTTAAGCCAATGTATGAAATGGAATTATGAGTTTGAAATGTAAACAGTGAACTAAATGCAAAGCAAAACTTCCATGAACTTCCGTGATGAGGAAACAGGCTCTGTGAGTCCAGTTCACTTTCAGTCAAAAGCTCCATCTTGCAATTAGTGATGGCTTTTAATAGCCTTGCTAGACAATGGAAGTTTGATAGGGTTTGGCTTTATATTTTTACTAGCCTGAAGCCTATTTAAACTAAATGTATTTCTTCAAAATATACAGCTTGATGGAAACTAGAATGCTTTGTGGAGTAATTTCTGCTAAAATTAACTTATTCTGGAAAACCTTATAACAATCAGGATCTGTGGCACTCCTGACTCCAAAACCAGAGAATAATAAAGGAAGTATGTGGCGCAGATGACTGGAAAATGGGTGTTTTCAGTAGAATGACATTGTGTTGAAAGACGGTAGATTTAACCCTTCTGTGAGCAGAAAATAAATACATGTAAACCTGGAAAAATTATTGTGGCAAGAAACTGTCATCCTCTGGTTAACTCTAACTCTTACAGCTGAGAACAGTGACCTGAGATATCTAAAATAACATTACATGACTTTCATATTAGATCTCAGTAAGGATTAAGCTACTGTGCACTCACGGGACAAGCAGGACCTGGGATCCCCTCTTGCCCCAAGGCAGGTTTGACATATTTAGGTCAGTCTCCAGCCATTCCTGTGAGACTGTCTTCACATGTAATGTAAATTTGCTGTAGTTTAAATCCGCTAGTTCTCATCTTAGCCACCAGCAACACAGAAAGTAGATGACTCCCTTCTTCCTCGCAGTGACCTTTTACTATTGAAGCCATCAGTCAAGGAAAACAGACCCCGAAGACTTCAGACTCTAGGTTCAGATAGGTTTGCATATTGTGGCAACTGACAAATCTACAATATTTACATGGTTAAAAATGTCAAAATAAATTAAATTTCTTTTTTAAACAATGTTTTCTCTCATAGAGCTAATAATGTGAGTAAAATGCTCTTTGGTATTACTAGAGGTTCTGCTTAAATTCTCAAAAGCAGCACCTGAACATAAGATGCATGATATTTCATTAAGAAGAATATTTTTTATGTTTTGCCTCTATCATTCGTATATGCCCAAATGAAAATTACTATTATTATAACATGAAGTTCTCACCTTGCTTGTTTTGCATAGAAAGCTCTGAAAGACTTGTATTTTCCATCGCATTCAAAAGAAATATATTCTCCCTCAGAATCTTTAGTTTTAAAACTGGACTCAGTGATCTAGCAAAACCCTGGAAAGCCCCTTTTTTTTCTGGCAGCTGTAGCTTTCTTTGTTGCTGTATGTCACCACTGCTAGTAGCTTATATATGGAGGACAGAATCATAAATACTGTAAGATGGTGCTTGATGCCTTTCATTAATATGACTGCGTAGCCAAGTCTGATCAGAACATCACGGGAAAGGGCTCACAAGTTATGTTTGCTCCCTTTCAGCTTTGAGAACAGAAAGGGTTGATCACAGGATTTCTCACAACCCACATAATAAAAGCAGTCCCAAAAAGCTTTGTTTGATGTTTCCAATATAAAAGCACTGGGAAAGAACAGCTTCTGCATGTGAGCCCTAAGAAACCTAAACAAAAGCAAAGTAATTAGCAAAAGCAGAGAAAGGCTGCTGGGCTCCAGCCTGGGGGAACCTGGCAGTGCCACCAAGTCCGAATCAGAACATGAGAATGTCAGGAGAGGTGACAGTGCAGGAGATGGTGAGCCAAGGTAAAGGAGAGCAGACATCTAAACAAAAAACTGGGGGAAAAAAAGGGCTAGAAGGGTGTAAAAGGGGGCTAGACCCAGCGGTGCAGGGGAGCGCTGCAAGGGCAGAAGGGCTCAGCTTGGCCACAGGCTCTTTGCAAGAAGACAAGTCTCGGCAAGTGAGAACAAGTATGTTTTTAGAAACCCTGCTTTCTCAGAGTATTATTTGTTGTAAGGTCACAGGTATTCTGTGGGATTTAATTCACTCGTTAGCTTTTACCCACTCCCAGGTTGTTATCACTAAAATTTTCCACACAAAGTCCAAGGGAAACTGTACTGAAAAGGAGAACGACTAGACACGTCCTGTGGGTTTCTTCGATACCGCTGGGAGCAAAGCACCATCACACAGCTCCCGGGGCCGGCCCCGTCTGACCTCTCCTCCCCACACTTACTGCCCGCAGGCCCCGTCAGCGGCGTTGTGGTGACTGTCCCTGAGAAGGCAGTGAATGTCACTACAGGTGGAAACGTAACCCTCCTCTGTACCTACAAGGATTCTGGACCGCTGGGAAATTTCTTTATTCAGTGGAGCTTTTATAGTGCCAAAGAGAGCCAACTCCATACCGTAAGATATTTATTTATTTATTATTACTATAAAGTTATATTCAAGATATCCTTAAGTCCTCAAAGAATCTCGTTACATTTGATAGTGTTATCACGTTATCCTCAGTACAGGCAAAGGAGGCAGGTTGGTGTTGGTGTTCTCACCCTGAAGACATGAGATGGAGATGCAATGAAATTTAGGGCCAGATGCACAAAGTTATCTAGGCTCCTAGTTCCTACTGGCATGCCTGAACTCCTTTAGAAACTTCTGAGAAGGAACAAAAGCGATTCAGATGCTCAAAGGACTTGCTCTAAGTCACACAGGAAGCGTGAAGCAAGGACCAGGTGTCCAAAAATCACACAAGCGCTCCAGCCCCTGGACCAGCTCCCTTTTCTCTTCTCTGGCAGATATTTCCTGCCATTGTGAAGGCAGCTTTCCTGGCGAGACACCCTTGCCTACAACAATGTATCCCCCACTTAAGGGTCAAATGAATGCTCCTTGTCTCAACTGCTATCATTTCTACAAGGCGGCTCAACAATAAGCTGTCAGTGCAAAGTGAGCTGCGAGTATTTTGGCAGGACTCCGTAGAAAGTTGTCACAGCAGGAAATCTGCCACAGCAAACTCGCATCGGTATTTTGTGGCATCCCACGGGTGTCATTGTGCTAGCAGAACAATTACAGATCAAAGGCAAATGCTCCTTGCCCTTCCTGAGACCCTGAGAGGCACCAGAGCCAAACAGCATCTCTCCCCAGGGGTATAATGGGACCGCAGGGTAGGCTGGAGCATCAGCACAGGGACAGCATTGGGACTGTGCAGGACACCAAGTATTGAACAGCTACGTGCTGTAAGCACTGCCCGAGGCTCTCACGGGGCTGTGAAGACCTTGCAGAGCAGCCTGGCCTGCCTGGAAGGAGTCGGGATGGGATGTGTAACTCCCTGTATGTCCTCACACTACTGCCCAGGCTTCAAGAGCTATCCATTAATCTTGTTTTTGGGGGAAAATGAATCCATAAACCTCACCCCCAGCATAACACACAGGGTATGAGTTGCCACCAGCTCAGTCCTGACAGGTGCTGAGCAACCAGCAACACCTTCCTTTAGAAGATGAAAAGCTGATTAGAAGTGTTACTGCATCCTTGAGGATGACTGTGATTTTTTTTTCCATGCCCCGGTGTCAGGCTTATGCCTGTTAGGCAGTCAGTCCCTTTTCTTTCACACTGGTTTTATCCCATTGCCAACATTCTCTTTCGAAAAGTTCATTCCTCCTGCCTGGTGTTACACCTGAGAGTTGGAGTAAAGAGATTTGACTTTGAAAAGAGTCACGGTCCACTCGGATGATATTCTTGTAATGTTCGCCGGCTTCCTAACAACGTTACGTTGGGAGGTTTGCCCCTGCCGACAGAGTTACAGCTTCTGTTTGGTTTATCGATGAGAGCAGCATTAGGCTGTCTGTAGTTTGCAGAGTGTACAGAATGTGCCATCTGGCATCGAACAGCAATAGTCAGTAGGTAAGAAATAGCAATTTAACGTTAAGACACCACCGCTCACCCTCCTGCAGTGTATCACTGCCACTGTGCCAGTGCCAAGTACAAACACTGGGCCCATCCCAAACCCCGGCTCTAGCTGAACGCCACACCAACGTGTACACACCTTGCCTGACTAATTGTATGAATAATTGTTACTCACTATTTGCTTTTTTTCAAGTTGAAACTATTCTATTAAATGAAGAATTATTCATGAAAGGGTGGTAGCTGCAGGCTTCCAAAGTAAGCTGTTTATAGTACAATATACTATAGTTTTGATCCAGTATGTTACATCATAAATTTTAATCACTCATTCAGGTGGGAAGTACAGCACTGAGCCAGGATCAAGCCCATCCTCTCCAGATTTGGTTAGAGTCTCTCTGTTTTACTTGTGTCAAATATTCCATATTGCAGGACAATAAATGCAATGCATTTTCTGCTCACAACCAAAAGCAATAAGCAGACTGTAGTTGCAAGTATTTTAGAGGGAGAATCAGACAGTTTCAAGAGATCCAGGAGGGGAAAACCATTTGTAAACTGTGACCAATGATGAGAAAACACCCTCTGAGGATTGTAATCTTAAAATACTGTCAGTGGTTCAGAATATGCTCAACAAGAACTAACCGATGTGAGGCTACCAAATGTCAGGGGGACCTTCTAGATCAATCCCTTCAGCACTCCCTCCCGGCTTTGCAGCTCTAATCCCGTTCCCCTCGAACACGGAGGTAAGATTTCCTCTCGCGGCAGCGCCCGTCACCCTTGGCTCACACACCCACGACGCTGGGAGGGTACCCTGCGTCCTCCGAGTCTGCCGGGGGACTGTGGCACTACTCTTCTTAAAACGCTTTTAGCATCCCATTCAGTCCTGTATTCCTTGACCCTGTGTCCTTTTACCACAACACGGCAATTCCTTACCATTTTGAACCTACTCACAATAAAATGAATCACGTTAATGCAAACACTAGGAAGAAAGGGCTGTGCCTGCTGGTGAAAAGTACGGTTTAAGAAGTTACACAGCACAGCTGAACACGAAATTGGATTTTCAGCCTCTCTCTGAACTCACAGCAAGACGTTCCTGGTGACTTTTCTGAGTTTCATGAAGGACTGAGTGCCTGAAAGCATGAAAGTTTTTCTCCTACAAGTTTAAACAAAAAATAATCTCTTTTGACAAACCTGGCTTTGCCCTTGTTGCTTGGCACGTAGCTGATGTTAAGTTTCACATTTTGTTCCAAGTAGGAAATATATGCATGGCAATGGGGGAGATTGCCAGCTTTGGATTTCATTGTTTAGATTGAAGAACACTAAAATGCAAGTCAAAAATGTGTTTAATATGCTGATACGATGACAAAACCAACTGAATTGAAGAAACTGGCACCATACCTTACTGAATACCAGAACAGTGGCTTGCATTTTAAGTGGGATATAATTACTGAATTCTATGAGATACTTAGATTCTTCTAAAACGTTAGTAATAAGCAAACACATGCTTCCTTATAATTAGCATATATTTTCCCTGAAAAAGATTGTGGAAAATTCTGGCACCAGTCAAAATTTGCTGTTTTATCAGCAACTAAATGGGTAACATTTTCAAATTCCATTTTTTAAAGTTGAAAACTTCTGCCAAATATTTCGAAGACAGGAGACTCAAAATTTCTCCAAAAACCCAGAGAAAATACATCTTCTTATCCCACCTGCTACAATTTTAAATAATTCTGACATTTTACTAAATGCTAGATGTCTTGATGACCATGTTATTCACATGGGTCATATAATCACAACAGTAAGATTAAGCAGATAGGATGTTCTCCATAACAAATGGGGTGTGTGTGTGATATTGATTTTAATGAATAATGTTTATTTACATATTTGAGAATATGGCCCTTTCTGTCTATAGTGGCAGCAAATAATAGCACAAACTGTGGAATGTTAGAATTAATTAAGGCAAATTTATGTCATTAAGATGCTATTGGCTTGAAGCATGAATGTGAGCTTTAAACGACTAGATTTTAGGACATAATACATAATAAGCATAGAGGCCGTCAGTACCCTGTTTAATAAGAATGTCAATATTTTACACTGCTATTTATGTTACAGATTTTGCAGTTTTTTGAGATACGTAACCTTGGGTACAGTCCTGTCTGGAGCAAAATCAGTAAGATCAGCATCAGAACTAGTGCCAGTGTTCATGTAATGCCCCAGAGCATTCAGCAACAGATTTTACCTTGCCTCAAGGTGAGGCAGAGCGGTTCATTACTTGCAGACCTGGTGCCGATCCGCCCCCCAGCACCGCCTTTGTGAAGCTGGCTGGTGCCTTTTGCTGTTTGCTCGGGTGTTTTCATACCCTGTGCCACGCTGCCCACCTTCCACACTGCTGGCGCAGGTGCTCGACAGTTGTCACGGCAGTTACAGCGCAGAGGACGACAAACCACAAACAGGCTGTTCAGAGAGAGAGATGATGGTGCTGAAAAGGGGGGCAGCAAACAGCGGAACGGCAGGTGTGCGCAATGCTGTTTTGGAGACAGTGTGGCTATATATAGAGTGTGAATATAGAACTTTTTAATTGGAGCCTAACTCTGCTGTTCTCCTGAGAAGTTTCCCCAGTGGAAATAATTCCCCTCATTTGAACTAAATAATGTAAATATCAGTTCATGGAAAACAGGATGCCATGTGTATTTTTAACTTTTCCTTCTTGCCATTCACCCCTTAGCAACATGTCTTTTTAATGATAAACTTAATTTTTAAATAATAACTCCCAGCCAAGGATCTTGAGAATTTTCCAATACTGAACTATCTCTATTTTACGTATAGACAAACTGAGGCAAAACCACTACTTTTTCAGCTCACCCAGGCTAACACAGTACATCACAGCCTGGCCTGGGTCATAAGGTAAAGTCTCGACTCCTGCTCAGATCTGCATCTGTGCTTCATTTCATGCTCTGAGTCACTCGGCTGGCCTCGGTGTAAAGCACCCAAGTAAATGTTCGAAAGGTTGAAGGCTGCTGGTGACTCCACACAGGCGAGGCTGCAGCCTTGCAAAGCTAAATACAACTCCTGAACCTGACCAGGGACACACCTTGAGCCTCTGGCCCAGCCCACCCGCAGCGAAAGTAAGTGAAATTACCAGAGATGCTGCATGCTTACCCAAGATATGCCCAGGGCAGAATTCTTCATTGAAATTTTGAATTCACTAGATGAGTAAAGGTCATGCATGACTATTGTAAGAGAAACTGAATTGTTGATAGACTTCTTATGAATATGTTTTTCTCCCAGAAAAAGTGAGCCTGAAATATTTGCAGACGGTGACATAGACGCTGCTTTGGTAAAGCTACTGACGGGCACTTGAGAGGGAAAGAGCTTTAGCGGCCTGTAACAGCAAGAATATCTTCCATTTATTTTATATATTGGCTTTCACCCTCCCAGAACCTGCATTTCTCTTGTACCTGTACTACCAAGAAAGTATTATCTAGTGGATAGGGGCAAGGAGGGTCTCACTGCGAGTCACAGAGAAGAGGAAGATGGCACCATGCCCCTACGAGAAGTCTAGTCATGTCCTTATGTGATTCACTCGGCAAAACTTTCACAGGTTGTGTCACGTTGTTCAGGAACAGGGGACAGGGTGGCAGAGCCCAAGGCAGGAAAGAGACGCAAGAAGAGCAATCCAAGCGCAGCTGTCTCTGCTCCTTTCATCCCAAGACCCCAAATGCAGATTACCAGCAGTTCCAATGCCGGGACAGTGCTGCTGCCCAGCGCAGAGCAAGGCACAGGCACTGGGCTGCCATGTGAGAGCCAGGGGCCAGCCACCCCTCTAAGTGTGGGGCTCCCATAAAAACTTTTGAAAGAACAAATTCCTCCCCATGTAGTACGAGTAGTTCTTGAGACCCCATCGCATGCTTTCAGCCACAGGCAACCGAGATCGTGTGTTGCAGAGGCTGTCAGTGCTGCAAGGGCCACTGGACTGGCAGCAGAGCAGTTCCAGCCCATGAACAAAGATGAGCTGGTGCCAAGCACCTCCTGAAGCAGTATAGGAAAGCTTCCTGGAAAGGGCCTCTCTTACACACGAACATATTTTTTTTACTTAGAGGCGAGTGTTTTAAACCAGAGTTTTATCTAGCACTTAGATGACTGAGTAGATGTTTAAAAGGAACAGCTTCATGGAAAGCAGAGGCAACACCTCCAATGCGAAGGCACAGAGATGCTGTTGTCATGCCATTGCAGAGCGACTCCCTGGATGTCAGTGGGATTATACTGTGGTCTGTCTGTGGTTCTCTCTGGCACTAGGGTAACAGTCTGCAGAGAGATGAAATAAACTGACACACTGAAGCAGACAACAGTGAGAACACAAAGGAAAGTGGAGATAAGTAGATAACGATCAGGTTACAACTGGTGCATTTGGAACAAAGATTAGACTTCAAACTTAGTGTGCCTAATTTTAGGTAAAACTCAGAAATAAGATTCTCTTGCACCTCACTGCTGACAAGGCTTGAGAAATCTGCAAAATCTGCTGAACACAAGGCACCCTGCCCTTGTGAGCAGCACTGATGGTACTGATGGGGTGCTGTGCAGGGAAGAGGCTCTTTGATTTTGGGGGAACATTTAAAGTCTCATTTAACTCTCAGATCAGCACATTTTTACTCAAATACAGCATTCCCCGTGTCATGGTATTCTGAGTATGGATGAAAAGTCAGTCAGTCATTGTCAAAAGATGGTGTATGTGACAGATGCACGGGGAAGATGTAGCTGGAGACACAAGGTAAGAAAAAAATCACCCCAATCTTAACAGCAAAAAAGACCTAAACAGCTTCTACTATGTTTATGCTACTGCTAGACCTGTAATTATGTTCTGGATTAAAATCTTAAAACCAGCACAACTAAGATAAACTGAATCAGATGCATCATTCCAAATTTTTAACTAACCTTATTTGTTATTGCATTTTTCTCCATCAAAATTACTTTGGATGTAGCTGTTGTTTTTTCCCACAGCTATTCTAGGTGGCTGAACTAACACCTTCAGGAATATTCTACTCAAAGGGTATCTGAAGGGCAAATCCACATACCAAAAGCCTCTGGGCTGCATGTGAGCAAGTCTGGATAGCCCAAATTTGGGGCTACATGCTTACATTGAAAAAATAAGATAGTCATCCTGGGTCTTCTTTCTAGAATATAACAACATTGTGAGATGTGGTGGATACAGAAGGACACTAAGCTGCCTGCTGAACTGGCTCCCTCTCAGCTGTCAGCAAAATGTCCCAGCCATAATCCACTCCAAACTCTTCTTGACTGCAGCGGGCTTCCTGCCTTACCCTGAAGTCCAGGGTACAACCCAACGTACATTGAGATCTAATAATAACTGCTGAAGAGCAGTTACACCAAATGCACTATGAAAACATGTTTCTGCTTGATGCACCAATGGTTCAGCCACAGGAATGATACTGTGAGAACATGAAAGAGCTGCTCCTCAAAAGCGTTTTGCACCCGTTAAAGCTGCTGAATGATTAATCCTCTAAAGGCTTTTGACTTCATCCCTTTCTTCTTCTACCAATGCACAATTGTGACAAGATGCTTCTAGTCATTATTAACATCCTCAATTACCCATGCAAAAATCCCAGTAATGCAGGACATGATATCCCTACTACAGACTGGCAGATGAGGGTTTTGACAAAAATGTGTGAAATGAAGCTGTGGTTGAAAAAGGCATTTAGGGCCAGACTCAGTCACGTGACACATGTCAAAGAAACCAATGCACACGCTGAGCATTTGCTTTTTTATCTAGACGAGTTCAGAATCTGAGCCTCAGGCTTTAATTAACACTTTTGAGCGTGCTACATTTGTTCCCGAATTAGATGGTAAGATGCTTAAGGGAGTGATGAACATTTTTCCCCCTTGTTGTTATTTTATAAATTCTGTCTGTACTCATAATTCAAAAAGAGATCATGATCTCAAACCAGTAAAGTTAATACCCTCCTTTGCATTTATCAGTGAGAAAGAGGCTTTAACAGTTCTTTTTCTAGTAGCTTGAGAAAATATCAAACAGAAAATGATAAAACAAGCCAATGATGGGGCCCTCTGAATGCCTGAGCTTTACAGCTCTCCAGGCAAAGACTGTGAATCAGATGCTGAATACATCAGCCTAGAGAAATGTCATCGAACAAGATGCTAGAGCTTTGCCTCTGCTGGGGGGGAAAAGTGAGAAGGGGCTGGTGGAGGGAAGACACAGGTACTGGGAAGGAAGCCATGCCCTGAAACCGCCCCCAGTCAGGAAATCAAGACTTCTGTGGAGATTAAGTGGGACATTTTGTAACACATCTTCAAGTACATCTCATCTTAACAATTTTGATATCCAGATGTACTAGACATGTACAGCAATGTGATGCAATGACACCAGGAGATGGGGGGTGGGAGGAATATTGACCTGGAAATTGTGAATGAGTCCATCCAAAGACATTTGAAAGACACACTTATGCAAGTTCTAGTATGTATTTATCCTGCCCCAAGAAGAAAGGAAGCAGATGGAGGCATATTTCTTCTAATTTACTGCCTGCTTTTTCCTGCACCCCTGCCACACCCTAAGGAGGAAGATCTTTCTGTAGAAGTTCTATAAAGAAAACCTGTAGGTGGGTTCCTCACTCTCTGCCAAACATCTGGCAGCCTTTGAAAATCCTCAACTCAGCATCAGCTTTGCCAACTGCTTCCTCTGCAGGCAAATACTTTCCTCACGATCACACTAGAAGAGGAGCAGCCTTCCCACAAGTCAGGCTAAAGGAGAAGAAAAGGACATGTGATTTCATGTACCAGATCCTTCAGAACTGGGGATACAAATAATCTTGTCTCCATCATCTCGAGTGTCTTGAGATTAACGAGATTTTCTTCCAAACGAGTACGATCATTCCCAGTTTCTCTGTTCTGTTTGTAACCCAGCTCCCCCAGAGAAGAACACCAATTATTGACTCAACTGCCATGGAGCTCTGTGAGCCCAAATCCTTTTCTTGGTTGCAGCAGAAACTGTGCCTGGCAATGCAGAGTAGCGATACCACTGCCTTAGAAAGTCAGGAAGGATGGCTGCTGACGTGAGCGGCTTTAGGCACTGCCTGGCCCACGCGCTGAATAACCAGCGAAGCTGCAATCCTTTCTAAGGTCAGGGAGACGTCTTCTAGGCAGCTTAGCTGTTTTGCAGAAACTGGTGTTTCAGATTGTGGAGTTATTAGGGACAACATTTTCAGGAGTGATAATCTCCGCTCTTTTTTCTGTCAGTTGTTTGATTAGTCATCGCAGGCAGCTGCTCCCATGAAATGTGAAAAGGCACCATTATATAAAAACTTGTGTGAGCAAACTAGCTGGTAAGGAGAAGCAGCAGCCATTACTGGATTGTTTTTCCACTGGTAAATCATCGACTTCACCAGAGCTGCTCATGATTTGCCTGAGGATATAAAAAGCTTATTTTTTTTCATGAGAAGCACAGCAGATTTCTTTCGTATTTTTTTACATTCAAGACGTTGCACTTTAAATATATTTATCACATCAAATTAAAAAGGCTTCCAGGAAAAGTTTACCATTGACTAAATTTACATTTTTCCCATACAGACATTTTAGGGACATTTTAGGTAAAATGGAAAGAAATGTCAATGAGATGTGTGTCTGTAGGAGGGAACATTAGCTGTCAGTTGCCCCAAAATAAAAAGACTCCTGTATCTTCAACAGAAAACAAGTTGTTTTACTTTTGAAACAGAAAAAAAGATTTTTGCAAAGATTTTCATTTCAGCTTTTTGAAAGCTACAAACGTGAGCTTTTCAAGGACAGCATAAACCCACTTTGAACAAGGGTTTAAAATACCCATTTTGAGTGTATTGCTTAAAGTGGGCTACGAATTCACAGCCAGTTAACTGAAACATGTTCCTCTTAAATGAAATTTCCTTCAATCCACCCATACCTCTGGGACAAGATACACACTCAGTAATTACTCACAACATTACTCAGCCTTTTTGGTGTTTACCACCTTCCTTCAGGGAACAGACTCCAGAGCTAGTGAGATAAGCATCATACAGCAGTAGAAGAACAGAGGACAGGCAGGACCCTGCAGAGGAACCGAATGCGTTTCCTTAAGATCTTCCACTACCTTTATGTTCATAGCTGAAAAAAACAACCCAGAAAGCTTCTGTTTAAATCCGTGAGAAGAACAAATATTCCCTGTTGAGTTGACACCTGTCTCAGATTTAACAGTGTATACAAAATATTTTCTCTGCATGCATTCAGACAGGAAGAGAGAACACAGGGGATTAATTTTTCAGTGTATTGTATGAGGGCTTAGACAAGTAATGCACTCTAACTTCACATCAAATACACCGAGGGGCACTCGCTCCTCTATAATGTTTACTGGTATGCCCTGGCTGCATTTAAGGCTTGTAGTGCCAGTCCTATTGCCCATAACACGTGCTATAGCTAAGCTGGCACTCAGCGGGCAGCTTGTGCCAGCCCAGATCACTCTGAGGGAGACTGAGTAGAATTTAGCCCCGTTTTTTCCGTAACCAGGCCTTTTAGCAGGATATAATGGGCCCGCCTCTCCTCTCATGCTGCTGCAAGTCACGCATTACTTCATTTAAGTCATTGTACAGCTTAATTTCACATTAGTGTGAAAAGCTGATGGAAGCTCTTTCCCTGCCCTACTCGGACAGTTGCAACTGATTGACGGAAGATGCAAATCCAGCCCAACACTGCCAAGATCTATGTAGGAACATAGCTCAACGAGGAGCCTGAAGTCACAAGTCACAGTTCTTGTAACCTTGGAGTCTTGCAAGGACCAGTGTGTAACACTCTTGTTGCTC
Organism: Falco rusticolus; assembly: GCF_015220075.1. NCBI lineage: Eukaryota > Metazoa > Chordata > Aves > Falconiformes > Falconidae > Falco > Falco rusticolus. The sequence goes on along the minus strand of NC_051200.1, from coordinate 5,022,759 downwards.
ATACCCAGACAAATGTAGAATGAGGCAAGTGTGACCAATGTTTTTGTAACGACAGGTAGAGCTGGTTTTTGACGAGTGAGTTGCTTAAACCGAACTCCCTATTGTGGACGCTCTCCTTCCTTGGGGAATACAAGGGTGCGCGCCCAGACTCTAGTTACGCCACAGAGCTCCATCCCTAGACATCCGCAAAGCATAAAATCAGTTTTAAAACTGATAGTATTGCACGCCAACAATGAAAACTGGAAAACTGGAGAGCCTGTCCGGCTGTTCAGCAGACTGTCTAACCTAGTCCACCACTGTGCTAACGACTGAGCCTCTGATGCTTCCTCCCTGCAACACCAGTTTTCCACACGCTGGCAATGCAGTAGTGTAGGTTTGGTATTCAGAGCCCTGCATCAGTTGTACCTGGTGTTTGCAACCCTGGGGCAGGGAAAGATAGTCTGGCTGGCAAGTAGGCAGAATTGCACCTGAGGTGGGGCCAAGCTGCAGTACCAGAGCTGCTGGTGCTGTGCAGGCTGCGTTCTGACCTTCATTTCAAAGCCTTATCATTGCATAAACCAGCTGCGCTCTGGCAGTTTTGGGGTGTAGCTTGCCTTAAGCTAACACAGGTTTTCAGATAACATTGCTTAAAGACTTCAGTCAACACTGTACCAGGGTGGATAAATGGAATTAAGAATAAATATTCTTAATTCAAAATGCAATCAGTTGATCTGCAAAGTAAAGCAAATTATACTTCTTGCCTGGGGACCTGCAGCGTCCCTGAAGGCAGGGAACTTTGACCAAAAGGAAATTTTGATACTAGTCAAGTGCGAATGGCATTTCACAGGAGTCTGTGAAGCTTTCTTCTACAAGCATTTTCCAGCTATTCCCATTAAAAACCATGCTGTTAGTCCAACTTCAATAAATACATTTACACTGCTGATTCTGGAATACTGTCAGTAGGAACGATGTTAGATCTATTTGGGTCCCAACCTGTAATTCTATATGGTTACCTCTCACCAGTTTAAAAAAATGACTGAGTATGCTGGAACTGTTCACTTTGCCTAATTAATGGAGTTTGCATGTAGACACTGGGGCATGTACTGCCTATCCCGACTACTATCACTTTTACACAACTGAGAAAAATAATTAATGTTTCACAGTTTTCCACATTAGCTTTGCTCTTTCAGATCTTGGTTTCACAGCACAGCTAGACTGGACAGTGCATTGTACTCCTTGAAAACTATCACATTTACCCCAGAGCTGATGAGACGCTGCAGTTCCTAAACAGATTCGAGGTCCAAGCCCCAGACTACCAAGCAAGCTCCACAATGAACACAATTGTAGCTCTCCTTTCACTCAACAAACAACAGGTTTGGTCTTATAAGCTTATGAGGTCAAATTTACTCCTGCAGTGCTGTTAAGTACAATCAATGCTACTGAAATCAGTGAAATAGGTCAATGTTAAACAGCAAATTTTTATCTGGGAGGAAATGTTGCATTCCTTAGGGACATTTATCCTTAGTAGGTCTATAATTCTGCAAAACTTTTTTTCCCTGTTTAGTAAAAGGGTAACTTCTTGGTCCCAAATAGGTGCCCGTCCAAGCACCGAGGCCAACAGATATTCTTGATTCCACCTATGGTATGAAAACAAAGTCCATGATACTGTCTCTGACCCTGATTACACAAACAAGGAGAACAACACAGTTGCTCTAACTGCATGTGTGATGATTCTGCTGGTGTTCTTGTACTGCATTTTTATTGCTTCCAAATTTACTGCCAACAGATCAGGTGCCTTGTTTGCTTAGACCTATGCCTTGTGGATTCATTTCAGTTCTCTGTTCACGAGCTTCTGTATTTGGAAAGCTCTGCAGCCATCTACCTTTTGCAATGACAGGTCCATTCTTGTCACAATCTTCTTCTACTGAACTGCTTATTAATATCACAAATTATCAGTGCTTCAATTAGTACCACTATTCACTGCGCATGACTTGGCATTTTTTCTCACAGAATTGTCATATAATGGTTTATGGTTTCACCTTTGTTTTCGCAAATGCATCAGTCTGTGACTGGAGTGTCCATAAAGAACTAGCTACTGTCCCTTTATACAATTGAAAAATCCCATTTCTGAAAAGCTTGTCTTTTGAGAACCACTAGAAATATATATTCAAATGTACCATGTTTTTACCTATGCTTTCTCAGAGGAAGGGACAAGAAAGGGGGTGACATTGCTTGGCTTAATCAGAAATTGACTATATTCCAAATATGAGTACCAAACAAAGCGACAGGAAGATCTCTTGTTATTAAACTAACAATCGATTCTTTATCACAGATCTATTATTGTTCAGAAGGCCAGTCTTACTCCTATGGACAGTTTAAGAACAGGATAACAGCCGCAACAGGTCCAGGGAACGCATCGATCACCATCTCCAACATGCAGCCCTCTGACACTGGTGCCTACACCTGTGAAGTTTTCAGCCCACTGGGTGACACCGGCCAGAGTCAGAAAACCGTGATTGTCAGTGTGCTGGGTAAGCGCCTTTCCTCTCTATTGCCGTATTGTAGTTTTCCCCTCTTATTATGAAACACTGAATTCACAGCTCAAACTACGTAGGACCAGGGGGTATAATAGGACTGTGATAAACAAGGCCCATGACGCAGAGAAAGGGCTCACTGATGCGCTGACCCACGGGATTTTTCCACGGGCAGAGCCGGGGTGCCCTCTGCCTTCCACACAAAGCAGACCTGGTGCCACTCCACAGCTGCCCCTGCCCCACCTGCAGTAAAACCCATGAGTGGCCTTTAGAGTCACTTTGTGCTCTCAAAAAGCGACCTCACGTTAGCAGGTAAGCGAGCAGCTGCAATTACCCAACCTCATTACACTTTTCATGCTAGAAAACCAAGCGGTATCATCTTTGATTAAAAATAAATCCAGCCCCAAAGACCAACATTTTTCTAATTTTACCTAATGTTGGCCAAGGTGACCTGTGTGAATCTAGGGACAGGCAGCAGTACAGCCCAAGGGGTCTGGCTCACTCCAGTTCCCAGAAACTCTAGAACCTTAGCATGTGTTGAATGGAAGCGGTACAAAGCCTTACTTTGGATAGAAGAAAGCCATCGTTTAACAACGAACAGGCAGGACAGAAAGGATGAAAAGTGGTGGAATGAGATGGTTTACTTCCTAATAAGACAAAAGCTTGTGCTAACCCATCTAATTGCTTTTATACTGAGAGTTCATACCTCCTCAGAGTGACAAATCAAAAGTCACATGCGAACATGATAACCAACATCATTTGCCTGTCTCCCAGGGATAAGAGAAAGACCTATGTAAACTCAGTCCCTGAAAAATCAAAGTACTGCTGTCATTACTCATCTAAAACTCCCCCCCAAAATAGTAATGCTGGAGCACTAGAGTAAGAGAATTTACTTTTCACACAAAGACCAAGAAACATTTTTTCATTTATGCACACAAAACTGGGCTATGTTCATTGCTGGTCTAGTCGGTACTCTACAGAATCACAACCTATCCATAGGTAGGAAATGAAAAATAATAGGTGTAAGTGAAGACAGAACCTTCTCCTGTGTGCAAAGTGAGGAAATGCTATCAAAACGGATATATTTTTTAACAGAACTGTAGTTAATTTATTTCCTCCACCACTGCAATATACTGAAAAAATCCCTCTCCCTTTATGTGGAAAAGCTCCTGCTGCGTCCCTAAAGAAAACGATGCTGCTAGGTGGCAGAATGGCGTATGAGGAATAGTGACTGGCCCATTATAATTGAAGTAGTAGGTAGTCTTCATCTCAACACCTCCATAGTAATATTTAGTATGCAAATGGAAGGCAAGATAATAAAAATGTATCCTAGGCCATGTACATATATTTAATATTACTCTGCACTCCGATGGAAATGTGTAGATGGGGGTCAGTTCTTTACGTACAGCAGCACAGTACCAGAACTCGAGGTGGATGCTTGCAGCCCTGGCTATGTACTCACGATGTCTGTTCTCATTGTTATTTTACAGTCAAACCATCAAAGCCTTTCTGCAAAATAGAAGGGACGCCTGAAAAAGGCCACCTAACCTACCTCTCATGCAAATGTGAAGAAGGATTGCCTCACCCTACCTACCACTGGTACAAAGTAGACGAGAATACCCTCACGCCTGTGACCGAAAAATTTAGTACGTAACTACAAGACCACCATATTGTGTTCAAGATCCGCAGTTCCTTAGTACCAGCCATTTCACACACTGTGTATCACCACATAGGGTAGTTAAAACTTATCCTCCTCTTCTGACAGTCAATGTCACAAAATCGTATTTTTCACTTATTCAAATTGACTGATCGCTGTCACAAAACAGGACTTTTTTTTCTGTTCGTTTTAATAAAAATTCTGTGGCATGTTGAAGTCTTGTCTATGCCATTACTTTAGGTTGTTAAAATGGGAGATAGATTTATGCCTTTGCATCTCCCTTCCCTCTGAATTTTGAGTGAACTTAGAATAAATTAAATCAATTTGTCATTCAGATGCTAAGACCTCCATCCCCAAAATCTTCAGTACCTGTTATATTTTAATTTCTGAAGTTACACTGACAACACTGGTATCAATGCGGGTAAAACATCAGACAGGCAGGCTGATTTGTAGAGTAGTCACCTACTTCTCATGTTCTACTACACTCCTGCCAGATCCATTGTAGTAACTTCCTAGGAAGGTAAACGTTTTTTATTTAAAGAATATAAAAAAACCCAAATGAGTGAATAATCAAGAGAACCCCATTTCTAATCTCTTAATAGCTCTCAGTATTACCAACTAAAGGAAACCGTTTGCCTTCACAGTACACGAACAGTAACCTGTACCTGCTCTCTGTTTGTCACAGATCCAAACACTGGCATTCTTTACATCGGCAATCTCACCACCTTTGAAACTGGGCACTACCGGTGCGTAGCCAGCAACATCCTGGGCAACAGTACCTGTGAGCTTGACCTAACCACACACTGTAAGTTTAATGCATGAAAGTAATCACGTACTTGATGTATGACATGCACAGTTTGCAGGAAAATGCTGTAGCAACTTTAAAGCATAGAATTTTTTTGAGTAAGAACGGAACAGCCTTTGAAGAGCTCCAGAGTTTTCCTCCAGGCATGCCCAGAATTTACATTGACCAAGACAGCTGATTTAACATCTCCAGCTTCATTTCCCGCTGGGATCTGGAGCTGAATCCGGCTCTGAGTGCTGAGTCTTTACTGAGAACTGACAGATGTGGAGTTTAGAGCAATTTTTTTCAGCCCACAGTCTCACTGAGGTCCCCCCGCCCCAGAATTTACAATCATCACTGAAATGTGGTAGTATAAGGACTGGGGGATTGTAGATGTCACCCCTAGCTAAAAATACTGTCATCATGGAAAAATACCTTACCCTGACTGCTCTCAAGCAGTGGTCAACCACATCTGCATGCAGATTTTTCAGCTAACCAGTACCATTTAACAAGAACCAAGCATGTGTTGTACAACCAGCCACCACAGATGTTCCTGCAATGGTCACTCAACTACTCAGCGGTCTAGAAAATGAAAAGCGCAGGTCAGAGCCAGAAGCTGCAATGCAGTGGAAATGGAAGGTTTTGGGGGCTCACAAACGATGAGAGCATACATTTTACATCTCAGCTGAAAGACAGAGATAAAGGCAACCTGAACTTCAGCATTTGTTTGCAAGGACTGAAGAGCAAAGGCTTTCAACTACTGCCAGTGTTAACAGCCTCATGTTTCCCTTAGCCAGGCATAAACACAGGGTTTGTTGGGGTCGGGAGCTAACCAACAAAAAGGGAGGCAGCAAAGGTCATAAAGCACAGTCCTCTGGTTCCTACAGAATCTTTGGCCTCCCTCCTGGAAATACAGCTGTCAGTCATTTTTTTAGTTCTTTGAACCCAATGCTTTCTTTCTGCTAAAGGCTCCTCCACTAAATTTACATGGGATTTTGCTGTAATAATACTTTTTAGAAAGTCAAGTAATCTCTTTTTCTTTCCAGATTCAGACAGTGCTATTGTTGCTGGAGCACTAATTGGAGCAATCCTGGCAGCTGTTATCATTTGTGTTATCGTCTGGATTTTAACCAAGAAAGCAAAGACTAAGAAGTTGTCAACTAATGAGATGCGGTAAGAGTTTGCTTCATTTTAAGATGATTATTTCTGCGAAACACTGCTGATAATCCAGCACTAAAGTAAAATGTAATTACTCTAAACATTTTTTTAGGGTAAATAATACAGGTTTTGAGAAAACTTCCAGAGTGACAATATTTGCTTTTGTACAACTTTAAAGCTGCTGTTCTTGTAACAGAACTTGCCATTACTCTCTTGCCTTTGTTTACAGGCAGCTACCACTTGGCAGTACCCAAAATAGTAGAGTAAATGTTTTTTTAAACAACACAAAATAAAAGTGGCAAGTTGGAAAAACAGATTTTAGTATTTAAAAGTTAATGGTGACTGTTTAAGGCAGGTGGAAGAAGTAAAAGAAAAAGAATAGCAGCTAAGGGTTGCCTCAGCAAATTTATTGGGATTGGATGTTACTGGATTTAAACAGAGGGCTCGGTTCAGTGCTATTTGAAATTACAGGACACATGCTTGGGATACTTTAAGGCATCTCAACTGACAGGAGACACAAGGTTCAGGCAACAGAATAGAGCCCAGAATGTTCATTTTGATCCTGCTCTGGAAATGTCTTTTCCTCTGTGCTTCGGTTGCTCATTTTTCCCTTAAATTGCCAAATCTTCAAAATAGGGACAGCCTCATAAGCTATACAGACTGTGTTCAGCCCCATGATGTTAAATGCTAAATGAATACATGCAGCTGAGGCCACAAAAAATATTATGTCATCTGGATACTTCCCATCGCACAGGTCTAAGACTTCCTGATAAAGAATTCTACTAATCCAGACCAGTGGTTGGTCACTCACGCACTGGACTTTTGCTTTCAATGCATGTAGCACTAACATCTACATTTGTGCTCAGATCCTAATAAATCTTAGTACATTGAATTAATTCACCAGAGTCTGATATTTTTCACATGTGAAAGTACTTAAATGTTGGGAGTTGGTTTATTATTTTGATAAGATAAATGGAATTCATACCTGTTACTAAAAATATTTTCCTGAATGTCAGCCTTTTCTAAAATACTAAATATATTTTAAAATATTTTTCTAGATTTCAGCCTTTTCATAGCTCTTTTCTGGCTGCACTCTGTTTTTGATGCACTTGAATGGGACACCAGGTCTGCATGGAATTTCCCAGAAAGCTCACACCAAGCAGCGTGTTCTGCTACCCCTCCTCAGACGCTGTTTGCCAGCACTCAGTTTCCCATTCTGCTTTCCTGGTGTAGCATTTAAACACAGCAAAATCCATTTTATTCTAATGGGATCAATTAAACCAGTGATGCAGACCTGTCTTAATAGCTTACACTGTCACTCTTTCTGTCTGAGCCGCAGAGACGTAGCTTTTTCATGTGCTCTTGGAAAAGTCTTAATAATATGGGGGGTTACTGCTTAGACAACAGAACTACAAAGACTCATTCTTTTGAAAAGCTCTAGTGTAGATGGGTTTTTAACATGTGAAATCACAATCCTCATCCTGTCTTCCTGCAGTGAAACGGCTCAGAAACAACCCAATGCAGAGTACACTGAGGTACCTAATGAAGAAAATGTTCCCATGACCACTGTTCCACCAAGCAATGCAACAAATGAATACCCTAGTGTTGATGAAACAGCAGCCTCTGTAATCCCTGAAAATGATGAGAAGCAAGAAGCGGGAAAAGAAGAAATAGCCTAGAGTTTTCCTTGTCAGCTTTGGACCCCTTTATACAAAAATTGTCACTGAATTAACATAGAAGCATGACTAAAGCTTAAAGGGGCATGTGTACGGTGAACCACTGGGCTGGAGATTGAAAAGGGTCTATACACATGCACTTTGTGAATAGCAGAAGATTTGGCCTTTAAAGTTAACCCAATTTCATTTATTATCTAGTTGTAATTGTATATAAGGATAAAAAGACTATCATCCACACTTATCCAACCTATTTTGCAAAACGAATTAGGAAATGGGCTGAAGCATTTGACAAAGTAAGAGCTTTCCGGTCACCGATCAGTAATGCTGTATGTAGCCATACAGTTCTGAACCACCGCAGTCTTCTCCAGAAACAGCGTCGGCCAACCTCATGCTTCCCGTGCCCCACGGACAATCATCACGGCCAATACATTGCAGTGATTAAAGGATCTGATTTTGCACGTCAGAAGTAAAAAGAAGTTTCATCAATGTCATCAGAGTGCAGAAACAGATATTAAGACCTGGACCAGTGAAATCTTGTGTGTCTGAATTCCACCTAAAGCTAAAAAAAAAAAATATCCCAGAAACTGTTACGCTGCTGCTGCCTGATGTGGAATACATTTTGTTAACAGTGACCTCGGCTTTAAAGTTCCCAAGGCACCAGCATTCCAGAGTTGTACATTTCAGCAGCTCTGGTTTTCAATCTAATGTAACTAAAACTCAAGTTCAGACATTGATTGACTGGTTTCCAGACAACAGGAGCTGGAAATCTAACCCCCTCACAAGGCTGGTTATAATAGGCACACACAGGATCAGATTCCTCATGACACGCAGATACAGCTGCTTTCAAAACTTAGAAGTGAATAATGCCTACTACGCGACACGCTAGTTTTGATTGATTCCTCTGCCTGAGACGATTTAAATCTATTTCCAGGCAACTGCCCTACCCACTAAGCAACAAACTCGTGCTACTTTCCTTCTGGTGTCTTTAGCCCAGCGTAACTGTGACTATTGTCTGTAGGTGAAAGCATCAAGCAGAAAGGTAAGTAGTGCACATACACCAATAGCCAACAGCTGAGAAACGAGCACTCTCTTGGAAGGAGAAAAGGGAATTGAACCACATACGCTCTGATCACTAGACACCTCTTCTCTGTGGGCCTCGTTTCTAAGGTTAAAACACAGCACTTCTAAAGGGCAAAGACCTACTTTCAGAAGAGCTCAAGGACCACGAGGCTCAAATGAATACAGACACACAGCCTCAGCATCTCCCATCTGAACTACATGAGGTAGATATTCACTGACACAAGGAGACATTGGTTTCAGTCTCATGCACTGCAGAAAAATGTACATGGCTCAGGGATCTGGAAATTTTTGGCATGTAAGTCCTTCATAGGATCTCATGTTCATAAATCCTAATATCATGAAACAGTTAAATGCAACAGTCATCTTTAAAATAGATAAAATGATACATCTGTGCTAACATTTTCAGTTCCCACACCTGTAAGTATTTCTATCAAGAAAGTGACCACACACAAAAAAAAGGGGGGGGGGGAGGGGGGAAAAAAAAAAAAAAAAAATATGTAAGGCATGAGGTCCTAAGTAAGATTCAATTTGGATCACTATGCATAACTATTCATTACCCTTTCTATGCAGTTTTCTGGCTTTCAGATACTTGCCCTTGATACGTGTGTCCATTGTTTAGCCTTATTTCAGAGTAAAAGAACATTTACAGTCTTCTTATAATATTGTTTTAGCTAAAAACTGCTCGTACCAGATTGTGAGGGTCAAACCCTTACTAATACCAACACTGCCATATTCTATGAGTGGATCCTCACACCCCTTGCTCCTCAAAATATCCAGGGAAAAACTTAAGTCATGACCTGTACGGAAGTCTCTTCTTGACCAGGCATCTCTCTTACTGACCCTTGTGGCAGTAGCACTAAGCCAAATCTGCAAACTCACAGCCTTCAATCTAGGTTTAGCAGCTTCCTGAAAACTTCTGATATTCACACCCAAAATTTTGTTAAGCATGCAAAACGACAAAGTTAAGCATGTTCAGTAACAGCAGAAGTATCAGTACTACCTGCTCCTGTTTGGGTGCCATTTTTTACCAAAGGTGTCTCCTAATAAGATAATTCAAATCAATTACTGGTCCAAGGGAGCCCACGACTTGGATGACAGTGGCATTAACTTTAAATAATTTCTTCCCTGACATTTCTAGGCATTCTTTTACTCTTGCCCTTTGCAGAAAAATATAAACAACTTTCTTCACGACGCTGCTGCAGCTGTACTAGTTCTTCTAAAGTCATCTCCTGTATGTATGTCTTAGTTACATTTTCCTTACTGCAATAGCTTTCTAACTTTCACATCTCTGCAACAGCACTACTGTGATTGAAGAAGGGAACATATCATGAGGTCATTATGTGATTTTTTAATCTTTCCTTACTCTCACCTCCACAAATTTCTCTGCTTGTATTCCTTATATAACTTGCTACAGTAAAATAGGAGCTTATGCTGGTGACATTATAATTACCTTCTATAGCTAATACAATCTTACAGGTCTTACCTTTGCTAAAAAAAGTAGAAATTGCTCATTTTGTTAATGTTTTTAGATAAAAAGTAAGAAAACTTGAACACAAGTTCTAGACTAATAATTCCTCTCATACTTGTAACCACTGGTGTGCAATGGACAGAATTAAAAAAAAACCCAAAAGGAAAAACAAGAAGCAAAGTGATTGCTGGGGGTGAGGAGGAAGGCAAGAAAAAGAACATTTCTTTGGAGTTTCTTAACAATACTGAGATATTTTTGTAAGCCTTCTGGCAGATGTTTTTTCTCATTATGAAGCTTCTCTCATGTAAAATAGTTTATTAAAAAGGATGGGGCACTGTTCCTAGTTTTCCGCTGATGCTCTTGGCAAAGCACAAGCCAAATTAGGTATTGATCCATGGTCTGTAGCTCAAAAGCCCTGCAGAGCTATGCAGGATGGAGAAACATTTTTCAGAATTTGCCTCAGATGTTCCAACAGTCTTTGCTGCATGGCCCATTTATCTTCTCCTGAGGGAGTAGGGATCATTAATATGGAAACCAGATATTAAGCCAACATTCAAGCCACCATCTCCTAGGGAAGTGGATTTACAAAGCTACAGAACTGTGGCAGAGTTTTTTGCTATACAAAGATCAAGGATGAACACTGAATTCTAACTTTTTCTCCGTTCAAGTTTTCAACAGTGCCTGCACAGTACAGAAGAAACATTTACTCAGTCAGGTTCCGCCTTCAAGCAAGGTATGCATGGCCAGAGCTTACTGTCCAGGCAAGTTACACCTCCTGCTCTCAACAGGTGCTCTCAGTGAAATTCAACCTGCATTTTGCATTCCAGGATAGACTTAAGGTACTTGGTGAAGATATTGGTTTGGTTGGAAGCTTCTGTCTTGCTTATTGAAATAAATGGTGTTACCTTAATCCCTACAAGTCAAGCTGTAGAAACTGTCATCTTCTATTTCAACCTCTCCTTGCAGCTGAAGAACAAACACGCTCTACTTCCATACTGTGTAACCGATGGCAGGGTTTCATCCGACTTGTCCACATCCCAAGCATACAAGCTATGTAGAAAATATTGGGTTTGTTACGTGAAAGTTTAATAAAGTTTTATAACACCAAAGACCGCTTTTTAGGAAAGTTCTTTATTTCACAGAATTTCATCAGCATCAATTGTTCAGAAAGGGGAAATCTATCCTACTAGTGTGAGAAGTGATCTTACCAACAGCAGAACAGAAGGTCACTTTTCAGACTCTGTCTCATTAGCTCTGCCTTCTAATAACTCGATAGCAGGATTTGCTATGAGTCAATAGATTAAACCAGTCTTCTGTTATAAAATAAGATGGTAAACTGCAAGTGTCAGTGCTACATAATGGAAGCCAAACAGAACAGAGAAAGAAGTCTACAGAAGGAGCAAGAGGAAATAAAATTAGATACAAAGTACATCTCAGAGAAGTATGCAGAACCATCCATTATATAAGGTGTATTTGCTGAGGTAACCCTGACACTGCACCTGCGTTCTGCAAGCAGTCCAGTGCACTTCGTCAAATACGGATATTTAAAGATTCAAAGAAACAAGGTAACAATAGATAACAACAGAAAAGCTTTAAACACTCAAGAGCTCACTTGGAACAGACTAAGAAGAACAGAAGTGGGTACCATCATCTACGTAACTGAGCAAACTGCATTCCACAAAGGGAGAGGTGTAGCTTAGAATCACCTGAAGGACAAGAATCAGTACCCACAAAAAGACCAAACAAAAATCCACACACAAATCACAAAGGCTAAAGGAAAAAACAAAGACTCTAGAATAAGCTTCTGAAAGAAAAATGACTTTAAATGGTTAAAGCATTTTTTGGTCCTGTTGCTTGAAAGAAATAATCCTAAACTAGGTTCTGAAATCGAGGGAACGACCACATTTATACAGCTCACAGTGTAAACTGAAAGAACTGCAAGATATTGAAAAATACTTTAAAGTCAGTGAACTGTTTAATTAACAAGAAGTACAAACAGTTGTTTTGGCACTGTACTTGAAGGAAAACTAGATACACACATTTTATTACCATGCTGATGTCCACATATGACATCCTAGTTGAACTATCAAAATATGAAGTTTGCAGTCTTAAATACAAGTGCAACAGGAAAGAGACTCAAATCAGAAGTCCCCACTAGCCTTCCACCATTCTTTTAAGCATGGCTCCCAGGCCCCCCTTTGCCACTTTCAGTGGGGTCAGTTCTTCTTTATTCTCAATGTGAATACTTGCACCGTGAGACACCAGCAGCTTTGCCTCCTCCACTCTCTCTTCATCGCAGGCTAAGTGACTGTAATAAGAACAAGAAACCCACAGCCACCATTGAACAGTCCAAGCCTATAAAGAGCAGTACTTATGCCTTGCCAAAATGACAGCATGAATGCTGGGGAGGGGGGGGGGGGGGGAAGATGCATCCTAGAACAACAAAACCACACGCAAGCAACTACCTACACAGATTCCAAAGCTTGTTGTCCAGTCACTCTGTTGTTGTTAAGCACCTCAAGAACGTTCTTCCTGCTATTATCCTCGCAACATTTAGATGCTTCTTTAGATTAGGATTTGGCTCTGCAGTCAGCAAAGCTAAGAAGCACATAATCCACAGTGAAATGGGAAAATGGTCATCTCTATTTGAATTGGAAGCGATAAACTAAATCGTACAATGCTTAAAAATAATCTGATGTAAAGAGTTACTGCAAATGCAGCAAGTGCTTTTCTCCATTTGGCACTGTATCTTAGAAAATAAACATATCTGTTCCAGGGCAATGTACAGCTAAAACATACTGCCTGATCTTATTCACAGCACAATCTTGATTCCACAGTAGACAAGGCAGAGTTTTGTCACCAACTTCAAAGCAGTTAAGGTTTTACCCTTACAGATTCAAACTGATCTCTAAGGTAATACCAAACACTGGACGGACTGGACTTAAACTGCAACTTATTTTCCTTAGAGAGGTGAAGAGAAACTTCCAAAATTAGCTTTTGCTTGGCATCACAGAGTAGGCCAGCCTGCAAGACCAGTTTCCTCCGACTTTGAAGTCATTAGCTCACTTTCTACCCTCTAGTGGCAATGGAACATATTCCAAATTATTACAAAAGGTGTTCTACACTTTTTAAGTAGATGTAGTAACACAAATTAGAGTATGTACATACAGACACAGGCAAAATATTGAGACTGATTTTCTCAAATCCTTTTAAATTACATAGGGGTGTGAAGCAAGGGAGTATTTTGAGGCAATGAGAAATAAAAAAAAAGAAACTGAAGTAATGGAGTTTCATTTCACAGAGATTATGCTATATTAAGCAAAGTAAAAATGAAAAATTACTTACAGAGGAGTATTCCCTTCAGAGTCCCGTATATTAACAGACGCATTGTGCTGCAGAAGGATCTGTACCATTTTGAGGTTTCCTTTGGCAGCTGCTCTGTGTAATGGGGTGGATTCAAAATGATCTCTTGCATCCGGATCAGCTCCGTTTTCTAAAAGCATGATCGCAATCTGAATATGTAGAAAGCAAAAGGAGCGGGGAAGGAGGAGGTAAAGTTAATATAACTACATACTTCTTCCAAGAGCAACACCACCTTCAGTAGCTTAGGCAAACATACCTCTTGCTTGTTTTTGGAGGCTGCATAATGCAGGGGCGTACAGCCGTTCTGATTGACAGCATTTACATGAGCACCCTTGGCAATGAGGGCTTTCACAATTTCATCACGGCCTGCCGAAGCAGCAATATGTAAGGGAGTCCAACCAGCCTACAGAGGCAAGAAAAAACCCCACACATCATTCGAACCAGGAGCTTCAGGCAAAAAACATGACAAAACAACCCAACACAGACTTGGCTACTCATACTGCACATGTTTTTGTAACTGTAAAGCTAAACATTATTGATTATCACCAGAGAGCCAAGTCTTACATCCTCTGACATGCCTGCATTCAGTACTTTATGAAAGCTGCCAGTTAAATGCCAGAAATCACTTCTGTTATGCACAGTATCTTGCAGGGCACTTTGACCCTGTTAATTGCAGAATTAACAGTAGTGCCTTTTTAAGAACAAGTAAGACTGGAGGAAAAAAAGGGTCTCCAAAAGTTTGCACCATCTTTTCTATATCCTAATGTCCAATTAAACTGATGGTAATTAAACTGATGGGACAACATTTCCTTCTTTAAGGATGCTTTATAATGGATATAATTATTTCAGCCCTTCCTCCAGAACCGTAACAGACCATCTCTTTTCCAACTGTGAATGCACCGAACCTGTCACCTACTCAGTAATGCCTTCCCCAATAATGAGAAATCCTCAGAGCACCCCATGATTTGGCACAACGTATTTAACAGGATCACACCGAGATAACAGGAACGTGAAGCCCCCCCAACCACCACCCGCACACCCCCCGTTTTGCAACTTTGTTCAGAACAGTTCTCCTACAATTCCTTGACAATAAGCGAGGCTCACCAAGGCTCACTACCCCCTCGGTCCACACGGCCAGTGGGATAACTTCAGCTCCTTTCCTTGCGCACACACAGCCCTGTGGGCTTCCCACAGCCTCCCAGGCACGGCCCGGGACACACGGAGCGCCGGGCGGAGGAGGAGGAAAAGGCAGGCTGCGACCAGCGCCCGCCGCCGGGGCACTGCAGCGGCTCCAGCCGTGACGGCCAAAGGGTCCGCAGAGAAACTGCGCGGCGCAGCTCCCCGCGCACAGGGGCGCACAGTCCGGCCCCGGCCCCCCAGCACCCCGGGCCGGCCCGCGGCGGGACGCCGGCGGGGCTGCCACACTCACATCGTCCTTGTCGTTCACGGGCACGCCGAAGCCCAGGAGGAGGTCAGCGACGTCCGTGTGTCCCGCTGAGCAGGCCCAGTGCAGCGCAGTCCGGTTGTCCTGAGGGAAGGAGGGAGGGGGGCGGTGAGCGGCCGGCGGGAAGGCGGCTGACAGGAGCCGCCCCGCGGGGCCCGGCCCCGCAGGCCGCCCGCCCTCGCCCCGGCGGGCAGGGAGGGCCGCGCCCGGCTGACCTGGTCGGCCTTGGTGGCCAGGGCCCTGTCGCGCAGCAGCTGGGCCCGCAGCTCCTCCAGGCGCCCGGCGTAGGCCAGGTTGCAGACCCCCACGTCGGACACCGCGGCCTCCATGCTACCCGCGGGCTCGCCACCTCCCCTGCCGGCGGGGGCGGGGCACGGCCAAGCGCCGGCCAATCAGAGGGGCGCCGGCGCCACCCCAGCCAATGGCTCCTAGCGGGCCGCCCCTCCCGCCCCTGGCGCCGCGGGGGCTGCTGGGGTTTGTAGTCCGACGGGCGGCAGGCGGCGCGCCTTGGCGGGCCGGCGGGACTACAGCTCCCGGGGCGCCCCGCGGCGCGGCCGTGTTGTGTCTCCGTGTCGGGGCGAGGAGGAGGATGGTGACAGCGGGAGGATGGAGTCAGGTGAGGGGCGGCGGCGTGAGGCCGCGACCGGGGAGAGGGGCGAGCGGGGGCTGCGGGCCCGGCCGTTGCGGCGGTCGGCGAGGGGGGGGCGGCCGGCGCGCCTCAGGGGCCGCCAGCGGGGCCGCGGCGCCGCGGGAGGCGGCCGCTGGCTGAGGGGCGAGCGGGGGCCGGTGCCTTCCGCCGTGAGGGGTTCGCCTGGCGGGAGGGACGGGGCCCCGCGGGCTCCCCCGGCGCAGAGAGGGGACTTCTGGCGGGGGGCGGCGGGGTGGGGGCGGCCGGGGGGCGCCGCCAGCCCCGGGGCGGCGGGTGGGGGCTGCGTGGCGCTGTGAGGGGGCTGGGGCCGGGGCTCCGCCGGCGGGGGGAGGGGGCCCTTTCCCGGGGGCTGCCATGGCGCACAGCAGCGGGGGCGGGCGGGGGGAGCCCGGGGACCCCCGGTTCCCTCCCCTGGGCTCTGCGGGATGGGGGTCTGCAGCCCCTGGGCTCAGCCGGGCAGCCTGCCCCCAGTGCGGCGAGTCTCCCGGCGGAGGGGGCACAGCACCCTGCAGGCAGCTCTTTCGCTTCTTTGTTTTTTCTACTTTTTTTTCTGCAGGCAGGTAGGCTGAGAGAAGTTTATGGTGTTTTTTAGCTGGTGCCCGCGCTGACATGCGGGGGTTTATCCTCAGAGCTTGGTAGCACCGGCCCTGGGTGCTCGAATCAGGGGGGTGTAGCTCAGCTCCACTTCTGGTTGCTGTAATGTCGATTTTTACATGAAATGGTGGTTTTGTATATTTACCTGCTGATTACTCATTCTTTATGCTGTATATATACATGTGCAGTTACTCGAAGAGTAAAAGATAATTGTGTTTACTTTCACTTTAAATTTCTGCTTTTTTTTAGCTTATTCCTAAAGGTTCTTAACTAAAAGGCATTATTTTACATTAGGTTTTACAATTGAAGGCCCGTTTCTCTCATCCCAAAACCCCTGCTTTAATCATCTAAAAAAATGAATGAACTGTCATCTTTTAGTAGCATTAATTATCATTTGTTATTTGACACTGAACAGATGTAGCATTGGATAATAACATTAACACACCACTTTTTCCCCAAAGTGTTTACAATCTCCACGTAGGAAAGTAAAACCCAGCCTTGCTAACACTTTTCACATGCTCCCCATTAAGCACGAGGCCGTAATCGCTCTGAGTGGCGGTATTTGCACATTTAAGATCAAGCAAGTGCACGTATGCTGTGATGTCTGAATTGGTTTTTTTCCTTTCCTCATTTCCTTGAATCAAATCTTACTCTCGCTGCAGTCATCCTGAACTTCAGTCAGGCTGAGTGGCTTCAGTCAGGCTGCCTGTAATCAGCGTGTCAGCCATGTTATTTTCTCTTGGCAGTCACTGAGGATCAAAATAAGAACCAGCCAAGACATTGGGTATTTCACTGTCGGAACATCTTGTTAAAAGGAAAACAGTAAATGCAGCTGGCAGCGCTGTTCAGAAGACCCAAAGACTAACCGCAGCTAGTTCAGTCTAAGAACTCAAGAGTTGAGCATAAAAGAGCAAAGGGCTAAAATGGAGTTTGAATTTTTTGTATTCCTGTTCAGTTTTATCTAGGTATGAAAACCAGATCACTATTTTGTCAGACTACTTAGAAGAATTTCCAGAAACGCACGAGCCAGTGTGGATTCTAGGAAGGCAACACCACCTAAACACAGGTATCTTTAGAATAAAAATGATCTATAAATTCTGTAGAGCGTTCATATATTCGCATGCAGCAGCAGCTTCCGATTTCCTTAGGTTCTCTAAACGTCTCACGAGAGAGGTTTATATTTCTCCATCAGCAAGAAACCAACTACAGGCAGTAGTATTCTCATCCTACAATGAAACGAGAAGTTCACCTATGTACTTTGTACCGTAATTCATGCAACAGCTTGTAGTTGTAGCAAAGGCTGGTCAAGTATGAGGCTTCTCAACATCAAATGACTCAGAAATAGATAAATAAATAGTGTGGGGGGGAATTTTTTGGTTCAGTAATACCAATGTTATTTTCCCTTATGGGATGCTGTCTGCAGCCTGTTATTCACAACTAAAATGGTATTTCCAGAGAAGAAGAAGAAGAAATTCCATCTACAGCACATACTATATTTTGATGAAAATAAATATATGACCTAGAAGTCATAGCAGTGATGTATTCATATATCATATAAAAATGAGATTTCAAAAATTAGTTTTGTTCCGTGGGGAGAAGACAAGGGCATCTTCCTGTGTTACATGTCAAAAGCAGCAGCCACCAGTGCAGGCATGGTGTTCAGGACAGCCGAGGGTACTGCACGCAGCCTTGATCACTCAAGGATCCCTTGAAAAGCCCAGCCAGTCTGATGGCTCAGAGAAAATGCAGCAAATAAGATTCCTAGGACTTCTTCAGAGCCTTTGGGAGAATTCTGTACATACATGAATTTCAAAAAACAAAAAAAGATATATTAGTATTAGTAACCTTTTCTTAAAATGACTTTGTGTTGGGTTTGGAGGTAATGTATAGTTCCATCTTGGTTTGCATGCAGAAATTCTTTACCTTTCTTAACTTGCTTTACCAGTTCTTTCCTGAGGACATAGTTCTCCCTAGTTGTTTCATTCAAGCTGGGCATAGCCATTCCAAACATCTTGTAAAACTTCGTTGGCTAATAATTATTTCATCCTTAATAAGTTAACTTAATTAGCAGTCTACAAAACCTCTCTGTGTTTAAACAGCTAAAAATGTTGTAAGTATTAAGGGTCTTACATGTAAAAGCTAATAAGAGTCTTCCATGCACTCTATATGTTGACTGTACAGGGAAAACCAGGATTTTTCACTTGTAAAAGTCCGTTTTAATAATTTCTTTCCTTCTAAAAATATTCCAGACAAATCCAAGTTATTGTTGGATATAAGTGCTCGTCTCTGGTTTACATATAGAAGAAAGTTTTCACCAATTGGTGAGTATGCAGCAGACCAGCTGCCTTGTTGTAAATTAAATAGCAGGATTAGTGATGTTATCATGGACTGGAAAATGATCTTTCCAGTATTAGAACATTTTGAGCATCATTTTAACTGTTTATGCAAACAAAATATTAAAGCTAATAAAAACTGTGTTGAATTATACCTGCACATAATCAGGTCTTCATATTTGTAGAGCAAAGTTAGTAAGTGAATTTAGGTTGGCAGTATGGAAAGAAAAGGTCTTGGTCAGTGTGCTTTATCCCTAAGGCAGTTGTTAGAGATTTTAACTTTGACATTTTCTCTGTGGTGCTCCACTGTTTTAAAGCCCATATTCATTGTAATGAACTTTTTTAACAGGAGGCACTGGTCCTTCGTCTGACGCTGGCTGGGGCTGTATGCTGCGATGTGGGCAGATGATGCTGGCCCAAGCACTGATCTGCAGACATTTAGGAAGAGGTGAGTATTGTTGCTGAGTGAACTTTTGTGTGGTTTGGAGACAGTTCAATTTTTGTTGTAGTTTTCCATAAAAGCGCAAAGCCTAAATTTATTAATGAACCTTTTTTATGCCCTGATAGAAGGTACTAGTGAATTACTGTTGTGGGACAGGGTGAAATCATGCCAGCCTTAAGCAGAGAAACAGAAATAGAGGGAGGACAAGTAGGGAATCCTACTGTCGTTATTCTATAAATCTTTTTGAGGAATACCCATGTTGACATCAAGGGAAAACCTGGGTCTGAGTTCTTACCGTTCTCTTCATTGCTTACGTAGCCACCAAATGTTTGCACACAGTGACTGTGCGAGTAGTGACATGGTATAGACATCATACAAAGTGCTTCACAGACCACTCACCGGCCACCAGCCTGAGGTCCAAACCCCACAGCAGAACCCATTAGTGCAAGCTCTTAAGCCTCACACCCCAGGACGACAGGTAAGTATCAGAGGTCTGGTCGGTGTGGAGCTGCAGTATCAATTAAAGTCTTACGGTCAGGTCTGTAATCCTTGTGCTGTTGTGCTGTGGTTTCTATGGCAGCACGCTTTGTGGTTTCGTCTACTCGGATAACAGAATCCACAGAACAGAGCTGCAAAGATTTAACTGGAGGAGTAGGCAAACAAATTACCTGAGAAGAACTAGACTATGAACTTGTAGTATGTAGCTGCTTTATAATATCAGCCCTGTATGTATGTGCTTCTCTGTCAGCGGATGCAGGGTAACTACCTTACATTAGAAGCAAGAGCATACATGGCAACGCTGCATTTTGGATTGTGCTGGGGGAGAGGGCCAGCCTTGTGTTTGGACTTTGCTTTATGGATCTTCCGTCATTATCTTACAAATGCCTACCGATCTAGACAATCTAAGCAGAGCATATAGATTTAAACAATCTTGGAAGCTCACACAGAGCAGTAGCTATCAGTTCTCAGCAGTGATCATTCAGCATGTATTTGCACTTGACTCTTTTATTTCATTTTCTCAGTTTTCACAGTCTAGCCTGCAGTGATAAAGGACAGCTTGACAATGACAAGCTGTGACTTAGAGGAACTCTAAACGAAATGTAAATATTAGAGATTAATTGTACATTAGTCTTTTAGCATCTCATTGTATTGCTTTCACCTGTCTAGAATGGAAACCTTTTTTTTAATCTTTGTAACTCTTTCTTTTTTTGTTTGTTTGTTTGTTTTGTTTTGTAAGATTGGCAATGGGAAAAACACAAAAAACAACCAGAAGAATATCATAGAATCTTACGGTGCTTTCTAGATAGAAAAGATTGCTGTTATTCCATCCACCAAATGGGTAAGAACAGACATCAACTTTTTTTTTCTACTGAAACACCTACAGCGTTAAAACTTTCTAATGTAAAATTTTGAATTAATGTATTTCATATTCAATATGAAGACAATGTATACATTTACATGTAATTAAAAATGCATGCAAATGGGTACAAAGTATAATAGTTCAGAAATGTTGTTCACTGAGACCTAAATAAATCTGTATACTAGAATCTGGTTCTTGATGAAGTATGTGAGCTGTGGGTACCAGAGCTGATAGCATAGACAGTTGTGAAGCTTATTGCTGTAATTTGTCATAAAGAACACCAATATTTGTAATCCTTGTAAGAGTTTAGAAACTTTTTGTAAAGGAGCTAGTGGTTGTTAAGATTTGAAGAGCATAGATGGAGAAAATAATTGTTGTTGCTAAATACAGTTTGCAATTGCTCTAGAACGTATGCCAAAATACTAGTAGGTCGTGCTATTTAACATATATTATGACCAGACTCTCTGTGGTCTCTTTTTTCTGTGTGTTTTCTCATAAAAACAGCGCAGATGGGGGTTGGAGAGGGGAAATCGATTGGAGAATGGTTTGGACCAAATACGGTTGCTCAAGTACTGAAGTAAGTCACATCCCACTGGCTCATTCAGAATGTGCTCCTCTGGGGCAGCCAAGCTCAGAGACCAAGATAATAAGGCCCAAGATAAGAGTTTTAAAGGTCCGTCTCCCTCTCAGCATCAGGAGCATGTGTGCTGTCTGTCTGCAGTTGCAGTGCGGACCATGACGCTGTGGCCTGGTGGGCAGGTACTGGGTCAGGATTAGGCGAGTTCTGCATTTTAATGTGCCAAGAGCCTGGGGAAGACCTGCAAAAAGGTCTCTCCAGCCACGTGTATTCCTTTCCACTAAGTGGCTCGGCTTTGATGGGTCAAGAGTGCCACCACGCAGGTGGTGAACAAGGTGGCCTGAAACATCGAGTGCAGGCGTCCAGGCCAAGGAGGGAACCGAACTGCAAATCCCCACTGTCGGAGCTGCAGCTTTGCCTGAAGGCTGCTGTATAAAATGTGGGCAGCTCGTCGTAGTCTAGAAGCCACGCTTAAAAGAGTTGGCTTTGCTCTGTTTCTGAGGGACGGGGCCAAAATCTCAAGTGGAGGCTAAATTCTTTGCAGTCCCGGGACAGACATGTGTTCTGGAGAGAGAGAGAGAGAGAGAGAGAGAGGGAGAGGAGCTGAAGCATGCCCTGGCCTCCAGCTCTTTTCACTTACAAATTCTCCATGGCTTAGTGCTCTCACACAGGTTTTTCTGGCTTATTTGAGACAGCTGACTCTGCCTGTGCAGTGTAAGGGTGTAGCTCCTTTCCCCAGAGATTTGGATTTCACAGCAGTGGGCAGAAACTTGTGTGCTGTAATGCCTTTCTCCTCACTTTTGGGTGCCAAAAACCTTTAGCTTTTAAATTTAAATTAAAAATTTAGCTTTTAACGCCTTGAGTCTGCTGGCTGCATGTGCACAGAAATCGTTCCGCTGAATTTAGTGGAACTTCTTAAGCCAAAAGCAACGTGCAAAACCGGCGCAGGAGTTTCTTCCTTCTGTGGCTAATGCCAGACACAGTGGTCGGGATCCCATTGTGGAGGCTGCTAAATGCAATACAAAGTAATAAACCTAATGACGTGGTTGAGCTGTTGCTATCACTGCATTTGGCAAAAGGACAAAACTGTTTTCACATGGTACAGTGTGTGTGCTTTTCCTGGTACCACTCAGTATTTATTCTTCTAAAAGTATTAAATATTAAATATTCAAAGAGTTATCTTTTTATTACATGGAGACTTAAAAAAAAAAAAAAAAGATGTTTTTCTAAAGAAAAAATTTAATTTTTTAATTCTGGAACCATCTAATTGTCCTGAATGAAAAGCCACGCTCATGGTCCTAATTAGTTTATATTAATTTTTATTACCTTAATGTTTTCTAGGAAGCTTGCTTTATTTGATGAATGGAATTCATTAGCAGTTTATGTATCTATGGACAATACGGTGGTCATTGAAGACATCAGTAAGTGAAACAAAAGTCTTTCCAGGAATTCTTTACCATTTTAGTGAATGTTCAAGGAGAGGAATAGCTCAAACTGACAGCAGATTTGATCGTTTTGGGAAATTTTCCATTTTGGCAGTGTTAGGTTTACGGTTGGACTCAGTGATTTTAAAGGTCTTTTCCAACTTAAACAATTCTACGATTAGTTCTTTGGTTACAGTTTTTGATTTGACTCCACTTTCCTGAATGTATCCAAACACGAACACAATACTTCTGGGCCGTCCCTGCTTGTTCCCAGGGTAAGAAAAGGAATAAAGGAAATGGAGACTCAGCTTTTGGGTGTCTAAAACTTTAGGTAACCCAGAACGACGTAGGTGACCCTTTCTGGTGACCCACTTGCATACCGTGCCAGTCGGGAGAAGATGGGAGTTTGTTCTGTGCTATCTAAAGTCCTGCCCCAGAAATGGAATGAAGCTGCAGTACACAGAAATACAGGGAATTGTTTTTAATACAGTTTGCCATAGAGATGTGCTTTTGTCAGGCAAAAGAGAAAGCAGGGGCAGATCCTAGAGAAACACATGGCCAGGCTTCATTTTTAGCTGTGAGAAAGGTGGGTTTACAAGTGGTATTTAGCCACAGCCTGTTTCGACTTTAGTCCCTACTTCTGCTTGTTTTAAGTTTACATCACGAGAAGTGAAGAGTTCACTGAACAGTTTCTAATGCTGTCATCTCTGCCATTTAATTTCCCAGGGAAAGCCTGACAGAATTAATAATGCTAGTAGGAAATGTAACTTCAGTCTTAAATTTTCATCCCCCACTTGTTTATCTCACGTCTCGCTAATGCGCCAGCACATGCTCTGTCTGCTGGAATTACTTCTACTAAATAGTTACGATTTCCACGCCCTGCTCCTCTTGTCTTAAAACAGGAGCTCCATGAAGACGTCTGGCAAAGTAGTGTGATTCGTGATGGAGAGGAAGGTCTGCTCCGTGTCCCTTTGTGCATTCACTGATCCCTGTTTTTATTCCCGCAGAGAAGATGTGTTGGTCCCCTCCCCAGAGCAGCAGCGCGGCCCACAGCAGCGCGCATTTGCACAGAAGCGCTCTTGGCCGAAATAAAAATGCAGCAGGATTCTGCACAGGCTGGAAGCCCCTCTTGCTTATTATACCTCTAAGGCTAGGGATAAATCACATAAATCCAGTATATATTGATGCATTTAAAGTAAGTGGTTTTTTCAGCGAATTGTTTGTTATTGTGCACTAAGTTCAGGTATCTGTGACATCAATAAACAAATCAACTTCCATTTTGTTTTTCTCCCTGTGAACTCCTAGGAATGCTTTAAGATGCCACAGTCTTTGGGAGCATTAGGAGGGAAACCAAATAATGCCTACTATTTCATAGGATTTCTAGGTAAGGAAAAAAGAAACATTCTAAAAATGCCTATGATTTAAAGAGAAAGGAGGGTGGTTTTTTGGAAGGGGAAATGGTAAGCAGTTTAAGAATGAGAATAGAATAGAAGAAGAAACACACATCATGTATTTCGGCAACAGTATGGGATCATCCTTACAGGAATGGAAAAATAGCAAAGCTTGACATAAAGATAAGTAATGATACAAGCAAGAACAGCGCACTAAGGAAAGTCGGTAGCATTTGACAAGTTGCAAATGTCGCTAGTGCTAAAATACCGGATTTTTCCCAATCATTAATACTTCCTAATGAAGGGTGTCTTGTTTGATTCATCAAAAGTGCTTCATCATTTTCTTAAATTATTTTCTCATACTTCAAACTTCTGATAGCAGTTTTTCACCTTCTTCCATGTCTTCCTTTATTAATTAAAGGAATAGTTAGCACTAGATTCAGTCTTTCAGATTTCACCTGTTTGCTCCATACTTATTTTGTTCTTCCTTTTGTAAAACCTGAGCTGTTTTAGTCAGTTGACTTCATTCCAATTTCTGAATGAATGCCTAGTGGGATTACAGATTGCATTTCTGGTCATCCTGTACTTTTTGATCTGTGGAATGTTAGGGATTACAACAGCTGAGATTTTTAAAAAATATATTGGACCTTACATAGAAAAAAAAATCTACAGTAATAGGTCACAATATAAAATGACACTAAATACCCTAGTATAGTGGGGAACTATTGTGTCTAAATAACTGTTTTTCTTAAAGACTCTCTAGCTAGAAAGTCTAGCTGGGGACTGTGATGATACTTTAATTTCTGTTTTACAAGTCTAGATGGAACAAGTTCTTATTAAAGTCTCTTGCTTATTAACAAGATATGGATTTTACCTGTACAGGCAACGAGCTGATCTATTTGGATCCTCACACCACTCAAAGCTTTGTAGATTCAGAAGAAAACGGCACAGTCGATGACCAGAGCTTCCACTGCCAGCAAGCCCCACACAGAATGAAGATCATGAATTTGGACCCTTCAGTAGCTTTAGTAGGTGTTGGGAAATCATAGATGCATGTACTTTATTTCGGGGTAATACCTCTGTATATCGGTAAGGCCAGTAATGCTTTTCCTTGAGCAGAATCGAGATCACAGGGCAGTCTTCAGTGATCTAAAATGCAACACGTGGTAGTTTGTACATTAACTGCGTAGGGCAGATTAATCTTGGGTCAAGCTAATTGTTTGCTTTAGCGAGCAGCATTTACCTTTTGCAGGAAGTATTTTGAGAGTCAAAGCAAGGCACTGAATCAGGTTTCCTTATTTTATTCCATCACTGCCATATAAGCACGGCTGCTCTGGACCAGCTACTTACCTGAGCTTAACTTACTTTATATAACTTACAATTCTTTAAATGGCATTACTTGTAAAGTCATCCAGTGTAAGTCACAGGAATACCATGGCAGCTGAAGAAATAAATGTGATTCCATGCCAGTACCCTTTGGTTGGGTGACGGGTGAGCTGGAGACATGTTTCTAAAGCTTTAAACTATGCATAAAGATACCGCAGCATCCTTCGCTCATTGACCTGTTGTGATTAATACTACTACTGTCTTGTGTTTCTTCTTTAGGGCTTCTTTTGCAAAGAAGAATGTGATTTTGATAACTGGTGTAGTCTTGTGCAAAAGGTAATGATACTACCTTTATTTGCTCTGTATGAAATAATGCTTTTTTTTTTTTTATTAAAAAAAAGAAACTCCTATCACATCTTTCTCTGCATGCAAATTAAATGAGCCATAGAGAAGAATGCACTAATGCAGCAGGGTAAGCCAGTACTACTGAATTGCTAATTGGAGCTTGTTCAGCATTTTGACAGCCATCAACCCCGCTGCTTGGAAAGTGAGTCTAAATATACACCCTCCAGAATTTTTTCTTTTTTTAGCACTGCTATGTCAGTGGCTGAAACTTACCCTCATTTACTGAGAAATAAATGTTAAAAGTAAGTTTTAACTGCCGTATTGTAGCAATTTATTTATTTATTTGCTTCCTGATCCATTTTTATTGTTTTATACATTATTACGTGTTCTAATTATGACTGTTAGTCTGTGGTACCACAAAAGGCCTGATTCTGTAAGTGCTGAATCCCTCCGGCTCCTGCTGAACTGCCTTTTGACACACAAAGGCGCTTGCTGCCACAGAAAAAGGACTTTAGGCAGTTTCTCCATGTAGTTGGTGTACTAAGCAGCAGCAGTATGGACGTGGAGTAACACCAGTCTCTAAAAGCAGTTATTAAAGAAAAAAAAAAAAAAGGCTAAGGAAAGCAGTTTGTAAATAACTGAAATGCAGGTTATGATGCAGCATACCTGATGGAAGAGGAGTGGAATTTGGCTTCAATAATAACTTATCTTTCCTGATCAAAACATTAGGTTTTTTAGAGCTGACAGATCTTTTGTTCCCGTTGATCAACAGGAAGCGTGAACACAGAGAGGTCCATGCAAGAAATTTTCATTTAAAAGGCGGAAAATACTGTATGTTCTTGGTGTCAAAATTACAGATGAGTGTAGGTCAAAGTTAATTATAACGCAGTGATAACTTGTAGGACAGCTCGAGATCTGTCTTCCTGGTGTGTTTTCAGCTAGGACAGCGTTACAGAGATCGGTGAAGCAGTGATTCTTAATGGCAGGTACTGGAAACAACAGGTTTCACTGTATGTCTGCATAAAGTCTTTGGTTTTTGATAAACATACGTAAATAAAAATGATTTTAATTAAGCAGGCATTTTTTGTGTTTGAAGGTTGTCTTGAAGCCTCTTTTAAAATGCAAGTCTTCTGTCCTCAGGAGATTCTAAAGCAGCAAAGCCTACGGATGTTTGAGCTGGTCCAGAAGCATCCGCCACACTGGCCTCCTTTCATACCTCCAACGAAGCCAGAAGTGACAACTACAGGAGCAGGTGTGGTACCCGCTGAACGCTCTGTCGTGCAGGGGGATGGTCCTCGGTAACAAATAGAAGAACGATCACAGGTGGAACAAGCGAGTGTCAACCAGTCGCCACGTGATTAAATGCCTTATTCTTACAGAGTAGCAGACAGTTACCCAGACAGGCCACGTACAGTTGCTAACACACACACACACATATATATATATATATGTGTGTGTGTGTGTATATATATATTAAAAAAATTATTAATATTTTTACATCTTAAAAATATACTTTGAAGGACACATTCCAGAAGAGTGGGTATTTTCGGTTTGTTTTCTGAAGTAAACAAAGTCATGCATGGCTTCAGATTCTAAATTGTTTAATTTTTTTTTTTCAGAACTCATCGAATCTACCGACAAGCTATTTGAATTGGAAGAAGAATTTGAAATCCTGAGTGTATGAAGGCAACTGTGGTGACCCTTCTGAGCACTGAACATCCTGCTAATATTATTGCATTGACTTAAACAGCCATCTTAGCCCCAAAGTGCCTGAAATTACCGATAACAGAGCACAAAAACCTAGTAGCATCCAAAACTCCAACCGTGACAGTTCCTTCTGTCCAAGAGCTTCCCCACATGGAAAGGCAGTCAGAGACCGTACAAGCAAAGGCCTGTAAAGGGCGCCTCTCTTTAACGTGCGTCTTTCCCGAAGACAAATGGACCTTTGAGATTAAGGCAAAACTAAGTCTTACCAGTGGGCTGTATGTTTGGAGAAAGGGATAATGCAAAATGGCTATTTCTTGCTCTCACGTAATGCAATAGTTTAGTTCTTAAAGCAACAGTCTTCAGTTAAGGAGGATGTTTACTTCTGTTCCCTCCTGTGGGCTGCATCGTAGAAAAAAAATACATTGTCTTGTTTAAAAGATCGACTGGATCAGAAGAAAATTGTTTCCTTGTTAAATATTTTAACATGTATTTGAGCAACCACACTTTATTACAAAAATGTTTCTGTAAAAGGAACTATGTCTAATGTATACGTTTTGCAATAGCCTTCCTGTTTCTGGGAAACCTCGAGAGGAACAGGAGACTCAAATAGTCGATATAGATCACAACCACTGTTACGATATATTTCACCTTGACCTTAAAATTCAAATCATTAAAATTTAGCTCCACAAAAAACATCAGCCTAAATGAGTCAAAGGTGGTTTAACTGTACCTTATTTATTTTTTAAAAAGATTTACACAAGTGTCTCTGTTACAGCACTTTATCTGTGCATCTAATAAATTTCTTAAGCTTTTCATAGGTTGTATGCTGCTATATTTTGTTAATTTGTTTGTGTGAACTAAATATAAACCAGGTTATCTTAAAACTTAATATATAGGCATATGCAAATTGCTTAATTGTTGGGTTTTGACTTGTTGCCTTTTGAAATCTGTTTTGGTAAAAGTGCCTTAATTCTACAGGTTTATCAGAACAGCCTGTGAGGTTTTGTTTCTAAGGCGGAGTATCTCTTTAGCAGCCATAAGAAAACCAGCTCAGAATAATTAAAGGCAAAGATCTTTGAATCCATTATAAAGTTCCTTTTTACTATCAGACAGTCCCCGTTATGGTTTTTTTTTGTCATGATAGTGTAATGCACATGAATCGCAGTTTCATCTTCACCAATAAATGAGAACGTAGAGAAATTGTGAATGCTGTCTCCTCTCACTTGCACATCCCCATCAGGCCAGGGTGCTTCCCAAGAAAATAGTTAACCAGATCGTATTTCATCTTGTTTGCTTTCAATGTTTATTACAGTTTGGAACCTATACACGTCGAAAAAAATACAATTTTCTTCCCCTTTCCATGGATTAGCGGCGTGGTTGGTTGGTTTTAAATTGAAGTGTTACTTCTTCACTGTCCATGTAACAGCAATTATAGCCCTTTCCTCCCCATAGACAACAATGAAGTCCTGGCTCTGAAATGATCCATCTTGAGCAGTAACTGCCAAAAAACCCCCCCCCAAAAACCACCACCCTAAAAACCCACATCCCCAAAAGGAAGCACCTAGATTATTGTATTATTTTTATTTTTTTAAATATATCAGTGGGGTACAGTATACTTGTTCCCCATGTAGCTGTCAGGTAAATGCTCTCCAGCGAGGATGCCCTGGCCCTGCAGCCCTCGTGAGGAAGCACTCTGGGCGCAGGCAGACGGATTTCTGAGACCAGGGCCCCGGAAGGGTGGCGGGGGGGTGCCACCCCTGCCCCACGCACCGGGGGCTGCTGTGGGGGGCGGCTGGGCGGGGGGAGCTTGGCTGTGGAGCCAGGCTACCACAGCAGAAGCGGTTCCCTTAAAATGCGTAAGGCGCTGATCCTGGAAAACTAATTGTATTTGGATGTGCCCGTGTTCCAAAATCAAACTGAGTCCCTGTAGCTACAACCTGATCGACCCCCTTTTTATAGCACCGTGGGAGCCCGACAGCTGAAAAACTCGTTTGCCAGCTGTTTGCACAAATCTTCACAAAGTACGGGCTTCACTGTGGGCACGCAGCGCTCTAAGGGGTGCTGGCGTAACCCAAGATGTAGCTACAACAGGTTCCTCTGTGCTGGGACAGCTAAGAAGTAGGCTGGCTACTCTGCGCAGCGGGATTGCCACCCAGCAGCGTTACAGTGCCCTAAGGATACTGGCAAAATAAACCCCAAGCAGTTGCTGATCTTTCACAATTAGGAGTAAGTTAAATGAAACACTTAAATTGTTCTTCACAAATTCCCTGCTCATCTCCAGTGTGGTTCAACTCAGAACATCCACAGCGGTCTGACCCCGGTCTAGGAAGGCAATATTACATTACGCATGTAAATAATCATACAGATAAAAATATTATCTGCTTAGAAGTAAGCATGTTCTTAAAAGAACTATTTTGCTGGACAGAGCTAGAGCCTAGAACCTAGTAAAGAAATAACACTAAAACAATGTCTCAGTCTTGCATTAATAATAATTTTCTGAACAATTCTGTCTTTAAGATTTTTAAGCCAAGGGGTATTTGCAAGGCACTTCTTCCAAACACCTAAGGATTTCATATGCTTCACTCTAGGGAGGTCGATGATAATAACTTTAGCCCAACTAAATGACTTCCTTTTATATATATATATATATATATATATTAGCATACCTTTTTTCATGGCTTTCCCTCAAAATATACAAGGATAATACAATTAGTGGCACTTTAATTATGCCCTAAAGGAAAGCATGACTGGTTAACAGTGCATACACTGGAAATACCGTTCCTTAAACTCGTGGGAGTAATGCCCAGGGGAAGAAGTGTACTACACATCGTGACTGGAGTGAAAAATGCACATCCCATAACTGCTGGCTTCTGTGTTTGCACAAGCTTGCGTGCTGCCTAGTGAAGCCTCTGCTTTTCAACTATGCACAGCTCGGAGAATTACAAGTGTGCCAAGGCTACCTCAGAAAGGAAACGTACGTTCTGAGTAACGAAACGCTCCTGGTGGCTGCTCATCACCTGCCTGCCAGAAGATAAGCACAGGCCTTCAAGTCGACATTTTACCTGCAATATATTTCAGTAGAAAGCTATGAAAAACGCTAGAGGTGGTTTGAACTCATCTTCACATCAAAAATTGAATTTTTCTCCGGGGTAGCTCTTTAAAGCTAACCGTGGATGAAAGTTTGGATTAGAATTGATTACCTGTCACTGGAGGAAAGAACGTCCCATCTGTTTAATAAGCAAAGCGAACCAAATTAATCTTTGAGTCTTCCTAAGGAAGGCAGTTATCAACCATTAATACTTAAGTGTTTCTACGTCACCTACACTACACTGATAAACTTTAGCTAGCTCTGTATTTCATGTGAGAACGAGTCTTCATTCCCTTATGCTAGACCAAATACTGTTTGCAAAGACACTGGTAAAGCTTAACTTGTGAAAAGTCTCTCCTGTTGTGTGTGCCATGGCCAGAGGAGCGGCGTAATGTCAGACACCCGTTACTCTTCGGTCTGAATAAGGAACTTGCAGAGACTTTCTGAGGTAGCCATAAATGAGGGGAAAAAGCCCCCACTGAAGTAAAAGCATAGCACCGTGTTCCATAAAAAAAAGGGGTCTCAGAGCACCGGTGTCTCCCTCCTCTGTGCGCAGTCAAACTCCCGGACTTGACACTCAATTTTTGTCGAATTTTGGCTGCCTCAATTCACCCACACACCAAGCAGGTTTATGAACTCATCCTTCTTCACAACAGCGACGTCTAGCCTTAGGTAACAAAGACTGTTACTGTGACTGCGTTTTTGTTCCTACAGGTTCTTCATGCACACTTGGCAGCGGCTGACCCTCGTTCGAAGCTGTCCTGCTTTCAGAGTTTCTGAGGGAGGAGCACTGACAAACTGCTGCGACTGCTCAACCGTCGTCAGCCAGAAGCTGTATTTGTTTGCGAAGTAATGGCAGGTGCCCCGAGCGCCGTTGCATTCAATGAACGGAGTAGCGCGGAAATCCTCCAGGCAGGACCCAGGCGAGACCAGGGACTGCCCGCCACCTTCCGCACCGGCCGCGGTATGCTGAAATAAAGATGGCAGGTTCAATGAGTCCAGAGGAACAGAACGGGAGGTGAACAGGGGACTCCTCCAGTTCCGTTGTTAAAAGGAGTAAAACGGGCCACCAAAATTATGTGCTGGCTACTTCTTATC
Source organism: Falco rusticolus (assembly GCF_015220075.1). Taxonomy (NCBI): domain Eukaryota; kingdom Metazoa; phylum Chordata; class Aves; order Falconiformes; family Falconidae; genus Falco; species Falco rusticolus. The sequence continues at coordinate 4,991,282 of NC_051200.1, read as the reverse complement.
TTATTATTTTTATTACATGTTACATTTTATTTATTTTATATATATATATAAATATTTATTATATATATAATATAAATTTATTCTATTATATAAGTATCTGTCTTCTGAGCCAGAGCTACAGGCGAAGCAGCACAGGAACATCCTCAGGCTGAATACGCAGGTCTGGTATAACAGAAAACCAGCTCCTCACTTGCAAGCTGGGAAAACTTGGTAACTTCATATGCTGGCTTCAGATTTTTCTAACAATCTTATACTAATGAGCTTCTAGGAGAGTGCAACAGAAAATGCTTTTTCCACTGGGAGAGGAGATTAAGACAACCCAGTCGTTTAATTAGTGTTTTCCACATTTAAAGGTTTGAAGAACAAAGTATCTGTTTTATATATTGTATGTAGCAATACAGAACTACTGCGTCAGTGCTACCGCTGAGCGCCAGCAGCAGGGGCGAGGTGGCCAGCTAAATGGGAACGGACTCGGGAAGCCCACAGCGGGCCAGCTGATAAAGCACCAGTGCGCTGGGGTGAAAAGCGACAGGGCTCCAGTTCCCTGTAAGCAACTCACAGAACACAGTCCCAGGCATCTAATCAGAGAGGAGATCCAGAAGCGTTTAAAGCTGCATTTGCATTAGCAATAGCATCCTTACCATAAGGAAGGAGTATCCTATCCATAGGCTGCGCCAGCCGAGGGGACACTGTGGGATGGTGATGTCCTGGCTGTGCACAGCCACCGCCTGGGAAGGTGCTTCACACACTGAGCAACGACTGATGTACTGCGGGATCTGAGCGCTGTCCACGGGCATCATGGGGATAGGGGCAGTGGTGGAGAGCCAGTAGGACTTGTCGTTTCGGCTGGCGTAGTAGCACACTTCATTGATGTTGCAGTAAATAAAAGGCATGGTACTGAAGCGAGGCAAACATGAGCCAGCAAAACCTGTAAAAATCGGAGAAGTGGTTACATCAAGCATCTGCCAGTCGCTCCAGCTCATACACACCAGGCACGAGTGGTGGAGGATGGCACAAGTGACCCTGCTCCCAGCACAGATTCTGGCCAAGCAGCCTTCTGTCACCTCTACTACAACACCAGCGGTACCAACGAAGAATGCTCATTTGAAATGGGATTTGGGCCTACATCGTTCATGCCCGAGGGAATTCGTCAACTCACCGAGATCCTGGTTGTGTGACTTTTCCTGCCCCTCCACATACAATAAGCTGTAGCCATCCCAGAGCTTATTCATTCCTATGGGACAAGGCGGGATTTGGTCCGACTGACTGTGCTTCACTAAAGTGTATCCAACACCCACGCTCCGACCAGGCATTCCCGGCAAACCAAGCGAGCCCGGCTTTCCAGCAACACCTAGAAGACAGAAAAGGAGTCACTATTACCAACACTCGGCGTGGACACCAGCTGGCTCTATACCCAGTTCTGGCATTGCTGTCATTGTCTTTGCATCGGCCTTGTACAATGATGTCCTGGTTTCAGCGGGGACAGGGTTAATTTTCTTCTTAGTAGCCGGTGCAGGGCTGTGTTTTGGATTTGGCGTGAGAACAGTGTTGACAGCACAGTGATGGTTTTAGTTGTTGCTGGGTTTGTTTACACTAGATCAAGGACCCTTTGGTTCCTTGTGCCCTGCCAGCCATGGCGTCACGCTGAGTATATAAACCGGGGGAAGAAGGAGGAAGGGGGGACACTTGGCATGATGGCGTTTGTCTTCCCGAGTAGCCGTTACGCGTGATGGAGCCCGGCTGCCCTGGGGATGGCTGAGCCCCCGCCTGCCCGTGGGAAGTGGGGAATGAACACCTTGCTTTGCTTTGCTTGTGTGCGTGGCTTCTGCTTTACCTGTTAAATTGCTTTTATCTCAACCCTTGAGTTTTACATTCCTTTCCGATCCTCCTCCCCATCCCTCTGGGTGGCAGGGAGTGAGCAAAACTTTTTTAAAATTGGAAAAAGATTGTTGTTACACTGCTTAAATTCTGTAAACTTTTGTTCCAAAATTTGGGGTCTTACGTCAGCACTCAATATTTTCAGCTTCTATGCCACAAAAGGGATCAATCTCTACAACTTCTTTAAGCAGATAAATCCCACAGGGATATTCACGCAAGCGGCTGCGTGGGGCTGGGTTGCCGGCCGGGGTTAAACCACGACAAACAAGGCGCCCAAGCTCTGACCGTGGTTATAGAAATGACCACTTGCCAGTTCCAGAGGCAGTCATTTCACAGTGCCACACCCCCATTTCCTAACTCACGCAATTTTCTTTCTTTGCCCAACAACTCTGGTGCCAACCTGTTAGAACATATCTCACAGTACAGTAATTCTGAGGATCTCAAAGCGCCAACCAAAGGCTAGTAAATTATTTCTTGCTATAGCTCTCTACATGGTGATATTCCTTTGACACGAAAGGCCAAAAGTTCTACAACAAATCTGTGGCAGAATCCAGACCTTCTCTCTCTCACTCTGCATTTCCTCTGCTATCCAGCCCTCACAGCTGTGTTCACTGTGAACACTGTGTTGCTCTTTTAGATCTTCAAGACAGGTCCCACATCCACAAAACATGAAAACCAAAAGATGTTCAGAACTGTACCCAGGGAAACCCAGCAGTGATACACAACAATGACATGTGACATAACCTTCCTCGCTGAAGGTTCAATTTACTTCCTTGCAGATACAAGACACAAGACCATGTCCATCCCCTGGTCTTCCTAAGGTGGCTGGGTGTTGGGGAGGGTCTCTGCAGGACCTGTAGGTAAATGGAATTCTACCGATTGCTTCTTACTGATCTGTGCTCCCCAAATCATAACATTACCTTCAAATCCCTGTGGTCCTGGGGCACCCAAAGGCCCTGGATCCCCAACTATGCCAGGTGATCCAGGCAAACCATCACGTCCTTTCAAACCAGATCTTCCTGGCAGACCTTTTGCACCTGAAATGAAATACAATTATTATTATTATTTTAATCATCATTATTTCCTCATACTAAAGCCTTCACTCCTGCAATCATATTCCAGAAGAGAAATACGTTGTCAGCAGCCACGCTGAGAACTCACTCTTCAACAGCTGTGGCTGCAACCAACTAACTCCGCCCAAGGACTCCACACGACCTGACTGTCTGTTAAAGGATCAAGAGGTGGAGCTGAACGTTATACAAGGCTTAAAATGCAGCACTGAGATCTGGGATAAGCTACAGATTTAAGTCTGAAGCCACATCCCATACTAAGACTCAGGTTCCCATTTGATGTGGAAGTCTGCGAGCTCTTCTCATGTCTGTCTGAGATTCCTGCACTGTGAAAACAAGAATCCTCTGGTATAACGGCCCAGCTGTTGTAAGCTGAAGAAAGTTGAGCTACCTTGCTGAAATTTTGCTTAAGACTTGAAGTCACATCTTTTGCTTGATTTCACCCTTTTTTCAAACCAGAAAATTGGCCTTGATGTTCAGCCTAAATATGTAAAATTTGAGCCACTGACTTGAACTAAACTCACTTTTCCCCTCCTCCCTCCGATATCTGATGGTGAGCATCTGACGGACAAATTTTTAAAAAGTCCCAGGGCAGCGAAGGGGGCTCAAAATACAAAGGCTTAGAATTCAGTGGGATATAAGAGGAGGTGCCTGGTCTTGGGGACCTTTAGAATCCATTCAGGACTGTCCTGACCCCAAACCAGAAAGGTCTGGCATGGATTGGATAAATCAACAATAAAATAAGTGTTCAGGATGTTACGAGTTAAAGTATTACAAAACAGTGTAAAGAGACAGAAGGTGTTATGCAACTGCACAGGACCAGATACCGAGCAGCTGAGCAGTAATGTGGAAGGTAAACATTAGTGTAAAGAAACATGTGACTGGGAAACAGACGGGTGTATATTTGCACAACTTTTGTAAAGGTCAGGTATTAGAAAGAGTATAAACAGGGGTAATCTCCCAATGAACTTCCCAGTGCTCTGCAGCGCCTGTTACCCCAGTGCCTGACCAGTATTAATCAAGGCTCGCTCAGCTTTTATTCCCTGCACATTTACTCACGTTAGGAACTGTCAATGGGGAGCCAGGAACTAACGCAGCTCTGCTCCCATCAGCTCCTATTATTAATGGGATTCAGGATAGCATCCAGGGGGAAGGACCGGTGCTAAGTGATGCTCCTGCTCTAGGAGTTTTCGTGAATAAAAGGGAATACTAACACCTAAAAATCACCTAACGGCAGCGCTGGGAAAGGAATCACGGGGACGTGCTGGGCCTAGGAGAGCCAGCTGGTACAGGACCCACTGAAGCTGCTTTCCCAAACAATATGAACCGCAGTGGTGCTGGCTGAAGTTCCCAGCGCTTCTCCAGCTACAGTATCTCATCGACAATTCCAGTCTCAGTGGTGAATCATTTTCATGACCATTCCACCTGCTATACCAAAGCTGGTACCATATCAGCTACATCACAGGCTGCTGCACCTAATTCTGGAAATCTAATTTAAAAACACTGCAAAAGTGCATGAAGAGAATTCATCAAATACATTCTAGTAATAATAAAACACGATATTGGTATCCATTTTGCTGGAATTATTTCCTTTATTAGAAAAAACATGTAAACCTTCCTAATGCATTTGAGAAAGCAGTGTTGTTCTTCCAGAAGGCCACTCAGTGATCCGAGCGTGCTTTTTACCTGGTTTTCCAGCTGGGCCCTGGAATCCAGGCTCTCCATCAAAGCCGGGGACACCATCAATTCCTGGCAGACCAGGCAGGCCTGCAGGGGCTGTGACTTCTTCTGGCTGTGGGGTTATACCGGGAGCCCCTTGTCGGCCAGGGAGACCTGCACATGGTGCAAATGGAAGGGTAAGTTACCCACAAAAAGTTTACGGTTTTGATGATAATACTGACACAAAGGAGAGGTACACTAAATTAAGACTGCCTTAGTACATCAGCACTGGCTGTCTTTGTAAGAAGTGGTACATCAAGCTCTTTCTAAGTTATTTCAATCTCTAAGAAACTAAAGAGTCCCTCAAATAAGCCCAGGAAGGGAGCTCTGAAATTTCCCCCCTGCCCAAACCACGTGCAATAAAGTATTACAGCTTTTCAATTCCTCCAGCACTCACCTCGACGGCCCATTTCACCTTTCAGCCCAGGGTAACCAGGATCCCCCACTGGCCCATCTTTACCTGGCATCCCCATAAGGCCAGGCTCACCTCTTATACCTGCAAAGACACACAGCTGAAGACCTCAGGGGCTAAGCATAGGGTCCTGATGGTGACCCACACCTGGGACACTGAGAAACACACCGATGGCAGCAATGGCAACAGCATTTCAGCTCTGAGATGGAGGGGACCGCAACCCTTAAGGAACTCTGTGCCATTCTGACATTCAGACTGGCTGCAGAACCTCAAGACAAGAACTCCCACGGCTACATAATTACATTTTATTGAAAGTTTTCTTCCCCTTCCCTGGGTAACCCAGGGAAGGTGTTTGAGGAGTACACATTTTTCTGTGTGGAATCCACCTCTATGCACAGCATAGAGAGATGGGGATATGCCAGCCTACAAAGACAGCAAACAGCTCTTCAACTGGCAGCACTTCTCCATCCTTTCCTGGCTTCTGAGCTGTGTGGTTTGTTTGAAACCTTGCTACTGGAGTTCTTGTTTGCAGCTGCCCTCTAGTCTCCTTTGGCACAGACCAAAGAGAGAGCAACCTTCTCCCTGCCTTAGCCCAGAACAAGATCTCTTCATTCCTACAGTCCTCTTAGCCTCTTGTGGAGGCCTAAATCCACCACACTATGCCTCTGAGCATACACCATAGGTGGGATGAAACAGTGTCTGCAGCCTTCGCCTTTACAGCATATGCAAGTGGGCAACCGTAGTCAACCAGCAGAGCACCACTGCATGTGGACATCACCCACTCAGAAAAAAAAAACAGAAAGAGAAAAAAGTCATTAGGGACACACTGAAGAGCACCTGGAGCTGGCCTCACTTTGCTGCTTTTGGAGTCAGTAGATAAAACCTGCGTGGGCCAAGGGGGAAGATGTAGGCAACAAACTCAGCTGTGCTTACACCTGAGTGAGGTCACACTAACCACACATAGCTGTTCATACTGTCCGGGTGACAGTGGCCAAACCACACCTAGATCCTTTCAAGGCAAGATTACCTTTGAATCCAGATGCTCCAGGGAGTCCGATTGGACCAGTGGGTCCCACATCACCCTTAATGCCTCGCAAGCCAAGAACACCAGGGAAACCTGGATTGCCTGTGTCACCTTGGTCAGAAGCTGGGCCAGGGGGCCCTCGTGGGCCTGGAGGACCTGGAAGACCTAGAGACAACAGCGGTAATTAGCACAGTCTGCTCCTGGGGCAAAGTAGATGCTGGGGCTATCCCCAGTGTGTCTTTCTAGAGGCCAGTCATCATTTGGGTGTCTGTATTTCCAGGGGTGTCCTCCTCCTGAAGGAAAAGAATCAGACCCCACCTGCTTATATCCACTTAGGTCTCATAAGCTTTTAAATCCTTTTAACCACGGTAATTTAGCTTCAAACTGTGGGCCTGAGCACAGCCCTTGCCCCACTTGCTGGCTAGCCTGGTGACCCGGGCATTCCCTAGGGGAATGAGAGCACTGGCTTCAGATCCTTGGCCAGGGAATTGCCTAGACTCTCAGCCTCTCCGACAAGGCTGTGAGACACTGAACGGGTACCAACGCTGTTGCGACAAATCTTTCACACTACACTTACTGTCGACCCTATGGCAAGTGCCTGTAGGTAGCAGTGGAGCTTTGCTGTCTCCCAACTCACACAGCATACTTCTAAACTTCACACAGAGCCTATCATTACAGCTGTGGAAGCCACATACCAAAACGGAGCTGGTGTCCCAATTAAGACACGCTACACTCGATTTAAGTACCCACCTCAGTGCCCAAGTCTGTCTTCAGTACTATAACAGGTGAATGGGACTAGAGAGCTTTAATAACAGGCTGAATCAAATCAGGATTCATTAGTAGGAATTGAAAACAGATCTCCTCGTTCTCGATCCCTGATCTAAACCCCAGGTTGTTAAATGTCAGTACTCATCCAAGTCATTTCCCTTCTGAGCTCTTCAAAGGGACCACATAAAGAAACAGAAATCCCCTTAGCTAGGCCACTCTCCTTAAGAGGCCTCGCTTCATACCTGAGCTCCCATCAGCTCCTGGATGGCCAGCATCCCCAGGTCTCCCACGTATATCAGAAGGAAGAGAAGCTCCAGGTGTTCCTGGCAAGCCAGGCAGTCCCACAGGACCAGGGGGACCTAGAATAAGAGATACAAAATGAGAGAGTGTACCCAAAGCTCTTCAGTGATCTTCACAGAAATGTCTGTGAAAGACCAGGACAGAAGCAGTGGCTGAATAGCGTTTATATTGAGAAGAACAGAAAGACATCGCACTACATGAGGGGAAAAAATACATATTCTGCTGCTTAGGAGATGTATAGACACTGTAACAACTGTGTAGCCAACTGTTTTTCAAATATATAGCCACATCACAGATTTAACATTTACCTGTCAAACTACTAACCACCTTTGTGGCTTCAGTTCTCTTTGGTAACTGCTGACCATGCGGCCCACTAACCTGAGCTGCAATACATCCTGCTGGGCTTCCAGAACATCAATATTTACCCATGTCTCCAGCTGAGCCTTTTGGTCCAGGGAATCCTAGAGCTCCTCTACCCAAGCCTGGAGACCCTTCTTCACCCTTTGGACCTGGGAGGCCTGCAGGGCCTTTAAGTCCAGCTTCACTTAGACCTAATCAAATGTGATTAACAAAGATTAAGAGAGCCTATTCACACAAATAGCAGTTAAATTATTACACAAACAGTTGTAATAAAAACCCAGCCATTTACTACTCTCTGCTGTTTTCAGTAGAGCAACAGAAAGAGATCTGGTGCCTCATGTGCTACGCTGCTTGTGCAGAGTGAATTTAAACCATCTGCAAGGTGCTGAGAGAGGAACATATGACTGTTTTAGTCTTTCCACAAGCTCTTGCACAAGGGTATGAACATAGCGCTCCTGTAACAGGATTTGCCTGCCAGCCCGTATGCTGTGTCTCTCAAGAAGACACAACACAGACTCAACTTTCTGGTCTTTAAATAATCTAGTGGGCTTCACACTCCGACACGGAGAGGTCAGTTCGCACAGACTACTGCAGAAGACACACTGAGGCACAAGTGGTGCAGGGCAGAGGCTCCAGGAAAAGCTGCCGGGAGATGTTCAGCATGTCACTCTGGTAAAAGTAAATACTAAGCAGCTTGCTCAGATGAAAAACTGTGGAGGATCTATATGCTGTAAATCATTACCTTCTAACAGAGAACGTTTCAAACAAGTATTGTTTGAATTGTACACATGAAGACTTGTGTTGTCCTATTTCATGCATAAAATGTCTGCCACAGATTTTAAGCGCTCCTTTACCTGATGACTGTAACTAAACAAGTCTCTCTGGTAAAGTCTTTCTCCACCGCTCTGCATTTAGTAAAACAGTTTGCAGAACAGAACCACATTCCGTTTCATATGGTTAAAAACATGAAAAAATCCAGAACAAGCTTCCCAAAAGCAGAATCCAGAACCTAATCAAATAAATCAGCTTCTGATTTAATGATTCTAATGCCTTTCTTGAGCTCCATATAATGGAGGGATATGAGCAGTAAGGAAACATGTCATCGCTAAGCCTAACTCAAAGCAAGCCTTTGGTGTTGCCCTGCTGAAATCAAACATCCATTAGAAATGGAAGAGTTTTGATTTTATTCCATCAGTTTTCCAGCAGTGACACAGTCCTTCAGGAATTCAAGGAGAACCATCACCAGAAAAGCCTCTTCAGCTCCACAGGCTGCATCCTATTCTTACTAGCATTTAAGAAGAATTTATTCATACACATTCAGTATCCTGTGGTTTTTATGTGGGTTATAATTGAATCCAGAACTGGGTGAAACAGTGGGATTTTGTGGGAAACACTGCTCTCATGATAGACCAGTGTATGCATTTCCCCAGCTGTGATACTTCTACTACACGTTTCCTTTACCTGGTGTTCCAGGAGATCCTTTTGTGCCTGGCAAGCCATTCAGACCATTTAAACCCGGAAATCCATGAAATCCTGGAGACATTGGAAACACGTATGTGAGCAAATAAGCAAATAATCCAGTTAGGTGGAAATGCACAAGATGTTTCATGGAGACTACAACGTGCCCCAGAAACCTGACACACAGGGGGACACAGTATGAAAAATCTTCCTTCACACAGGCCCCCCTTCATGGAAATTCTTCCCACTGCTCTCACCACTTTTACCCTCAGTGAACACCCATCAGTGAACCAAATCAAGTGAGAGCCTCTCCCTTTCCAACCACTCCTCTGCTCATTTCTAGCAGCTGGTGCCTGCGCTAACATTGCCAAGAAATGAGCTGATTTCCCACGCACAGCTGGCCCACACATAAGAGTGCTGCCTGCCTGCTGTGATGTACTTGGCTGAAACACTGGTTTTCTGACCCAATTTCTCCTCCCATGTGCAGGCTCCACATATACCTTTAGGTCCTGCTGTTCCACGAGCTCCAGGGAATCCAACAGATCCTGGCTGCCCTGGAGGTCCTGGTGGTCCAGGGGTTCCTCTCAGCCCAGCATTTCCAGGGATTCCTAAAAACAAGCAGAAAAATGTTCCTGTACTACACTGGGCTGGAACAGCTCATGGCTCCACCTTACAGCTTCTCCTCCTGCACTTAACTTGTAAGAATAAACTACTATTTAGATAAAGCAAAACCAGATCCAAATCTCTCCTCACTACCACTACTAGCATAGCATTTATCAAACTACTTATTTGGTAGCTTTTTTTTTTTTTTTAAATCATAGCAATGACATTCTTCATCATCCATCAAGGGACACACTAGAACCGTTCACATACTGAATAACTAATTAAATTGTTTTCCAAATAAAATATTCCAATAACAACTTTCACTGTTTTCCCACCTTTAATCTTGATAACAGCTTGAGAATCTACCTGCTAGTTGCAACACGACCCAAAGACACTAGTAGCCATCCTTCTGGGTAGGTTTGGCTCTACAGAAGGAAAGGACAGAAATGTTGCAATGGAAGATTGTAGAGCAGTCTTGGCCACAAGCAGCTGCAAAGAAGCTGCTACTGCTTGTATCTAACTGAGGTCTTCCCTGTTTGTTAAAGGAATTCCTTTAGATTGTGCAGGATTCACCACAGGGTTGGTCCACAGGGTCAGTCACAAGAGGACAAGGTAACACCTTACACTAGTGTCAAAGAAAATTCCCATCTTCTTGTCAACCCTCTTGTTTAAGCCTCAGCTGAGACGGGCCATCGAGGGCTAAGGGAACAACAAGGTGAGGCTGTTCCACAGTCACACCATGAACTGCAGAACTTGGATGCCTAGTCCAGTACCTGCTGGTCCTTCTTGGCCAAGATCTCCTGGGCCTCCTTTGAGTCCATTTACTCCAGTGTTTCCTGCGTAGCCTGGTTCACCCTTGAATCCATCTCGCCCCCTCTCTCCTGAAAGGATGAAAACATACCACGTGCTAGAGTGCAAGTCAAACTGGAGGAAGGCATGAAGGGAATAAGAAACATGTTATGTTGAGGCTGTAGCACTTGTGTCTGCTTAGACATGTTCTGGGTCCTGGCCTGGACTCCCTGGATGCCAAATACCAGTGCAAGTTCACAAGCTCCTCCGCAAGAAGTGAAGTGGGACCCAGCGTTAGAATCGGTCTGTTCTCAAACATGTTCATTATCATCCGGATTTGTGTCCTGCCTGGATTAAAGACTCCTCAAACCTCACTTCCAGGACAGGGCTAAAGTATTCAACTTTATAGGTTACAAAAATACCCAAACTGGGCAAAGCCATCCTGCTTAATCTCTAGAATTTTGTGTTCTTGAAGTCAGCAGTCAAGGGCTGCTTCACCTGGGAATCCCGGGTCCCCTCGCTCTCCTTTTGGTCCAGCAATGCCAGGAATGCCAACAGACTCTCCCTGGTCACCTGGAAAAGAAAGGCAAAGTGGGAAGGCCATTCTGTAAGTGACTGTGGAGAGCAGTTTTCAGGGCTGCTTAATAGCCTTGTTCATTAAATAAACCTTGTCTATACTTCAAATCCATGGAGCAAACAAACACAGTAAGCGATGTACCCAAGTCTGAAAATGCTTATAAACAGCAATGGATGCAAATCCACTCATGCAAATGCATGATAAGACAAACATTTAAGGGTAATTCCATAACATCCTGCCCTTTATACTTTTGACACAAGGAGATGAGAGAAAAGGGTGCCTCTTGTACAGTCCAACACACTTCACACAGTGCTGTGGCCAAACTTTCAAAGGATCATAAAGTATTTAAGCTTTAGACAAGACTGGTCTTGTCTGAATTAAGTCCCTTACAAGGGGATGTGTACTTCGGCACCAGTCACTGGAGAGCAACAGACATTTCTAGAACACAGCTCATTCATTTTGGTCACGAATATTAGGACTGTGTATACTGAAAGACTATGGACACTATGAAAGATTCCTTACCCTTTGGACCAGGGAGGCCAATAGGTCCTGGGAATCCGAGTGTTCCTGTGACACCATCTGAACCCTGAAAAAACAACCCCAAAGATAGCCTTTGCTTTTATTCTTGCTGTTCCAAGCTTGGGTCATGTGGGATAACAGACCACAGAGACGTAGGAAGAAACATTATCCAAAGTGCAATTCAACAGTATGAGCCAAACAAAAACAATCTGGAAGTTTTGTAAGGAAAAATCCTGCCAGCTTCTCCTGCTTTGCTACAGAAGTAACAATTAGAACACAGGATTTTCCTAAGAGCACTTGGAGAAGATGAAGATATTTTAAGAAGGTATTTACCCTCTCTCCTGGCATTCCTGGAAATCCTATGATACCATGTGCACCCTTCTGTCCTGGCAGCCCAGGCCGTCCAGGTGGGCCAGGGAAGCCTGGGTCACCATGAAGACCCCTCTCTTTGCTTGCTGACCCAACTGGCCCAGGGAGACCAGGCTGTCCACGGCTTCCTGGGATTCCTTTATCACCTGGATTATACGAAAGAATGTAATTTAATTTCATAATACAAGCAGTCAGCTCATTTGGGCCAATTGACCTGTTACCCAAAGCTTCCTTTCGAGAGTTAGAATGGATGGCATTAGCTCTGCAGAACAGATCTTAAAAGGAAAACTTTTCTCAAAATACAGAACTGCCATATGCATATCCTGCTCAAATGTGAATGGCAGAACAGAAAACGGTAATACTGCAGGCGCTGTCAAAAGGACAGACCATGCTCCACTGTTACTGAACATCTGTCACAAGGCTGTGAAATACCTCTAGGTCCAGGGAATCCCCCAAGTCCAGCTAATCCAGGATCTCCTTTGTCTCCTTTGAATTGCAGTGCCTGTTCTGGAGGCCCAAGAACGGGAAGGCCAGGTGGACCTACATCACCTCTGTCACCTGAAGAAATAAGAAGGAAATCATCTTGCAAAATAATCTAACAGAGAAAGTGTGTAACATTAGAAGCTAGCAGACAAAACCAGAACTTCCATGTCTCCTGATGTGAATTCATCAGTAAGTGCTCAGCACCTTTCACAACCGGGCCAAAGTATTTCACAAGGAAGAAAAGAACACGGTATTTAGCAGAAAACATTAAATATGCAGACAGCTCAGAAGGGCCTCCCAAGTCCCTCTGCTGCACAGCCAGCAAAAGCCTTTCAGCTGTTTCTCACCTTTTTGACCTTGGAGTCCCACAGCTCCAGGGCTCCCTTTTCCTCCAGCTGTGCCAGGAGCTCCTTTAAACCCATTGACCCCAGGGACACCGGGCAGCCCTGGCATGCCAGGGAAACCAAGCAGGCCAGAAGACCCTTTCTCACCTGTATAGAAAAGTTGAGAAATAAAAAGGAAAAATTAGTCTCTTCTGGTACACTGCATATCCACCTAACCAGCAGGCAAAGGCAGCGTGGGTCTGGTCGATCACCCAAATCTACGTAGTAAAACTTTACAGCACAAGCATAGCATGGGCACTTCTCTCATGGGTCTCGACTCAGGATACTTTCAACCAGCACTTTTCAGTTCACCTTTCAGAGCCTGGTCCTGCTTTCACTGGAGAGCAAAACCCCATCAAATTCCAAGACTGCATCATGCAGTTACATGGCTCTATCGGTCTCCACATAAAGTAACACACAACTCTCCAAGTAACCAGCTATTGTATTGGTGCTTAATGACCACACAAATGGTAAATTTTTACTTCCCATTTGGTTTGTGCTTCATTCTCTCCCTTCTATAAATCTCATTCGCTGTTCGTCATTTCTTCAGTTTTCTTGTCTTTCTATCTTGATTTACACAACCTTTTGTCCCTAAAGGCCCAAGTCCTTTAAGATGGATCTCTTTATAACCATGATTTGATAATTAAATCCACCATTCATAACTCAGCAGCAAAACAAATGCATTCCAACACTAGTTGGCAATTCATTCTCTTCTGACAAGTTGGGCCTAAAATCAGTATTGAGAAGTTAATTTTTTTGTGGGCACAGTAATCTCAGGCTATTCCCTTAGTGGAACACGTACCTTTTGGCCCAGAGAAACCTGGACGTCCATCTTGACCAAAAGGCCCTGGTGGCCCTAGGAATCCTCTTTCCCCAGGAGATCCTGGAGCACCATCAGGACCTGGGAAGCCTTTCATGCCAGCAGGGCCTTGTGGACCTACGTCCCCAGTCAAGCCTTTGGCTCCAGGAAGACCTGAATCGATACAAGAAAGAACTGAGTAGATTATATCACACAAACCCTAGGACAATTTGTGGACAGCTTTGCAAAGTCTTTAAACACAGCATTGTTTTTAATGACAAATGGACCTTATGGCACATGCAGCCTACTAGAAGGCATAAAGCTTAGAACTGCAAAAGCATTAGTTGTCTAATAATAAAATACCTATGAAGAGGGTTACTGCCTACGTCACTACACAACTGGCAAGAGTGAAACCCCTTATGATGTATCCATTTTTGTCTCCTTTACCAGCCACTAAACTGTAGTGCACCAGTCTTACCTTTATCATCAAGGCAACCAAACCAGAATGGGGAGCATCATTAATGCCGGCTTCTGCATCCCACCCCATCCTCTGGGTGAACCAGAGATCATTTGGAGAGGCTTGTTTTAACAAGTTCCGTTTCCACCTCGGTAGTTAAAGTGTACTTCTCAAAAGCAAATCGCTCACTAAAGGAACAAGCCTCTGATTGTGCTGTCACAAAACGTACTGTTTTGCCTCTAAATGTTTCGGAATGTTTCTAGCTGAAGCTTTGTAACGGTTTACAATTTTAAATAAAGGCTCAAACCATTGAAAACCGAATGCTCAGATGCAAAAGGAGGAAGAGAAGCAAAAATCTGGTGGCTTCTGAAAAATGGCATTTGCAGCAGTAGCACCCAATAAATGAGCTTTGTTATACTTGGGGCTTAAACATTTTAAGCTACAGCTTGGTATTTTTTAAAGCAGAAGATGAAATGGTTGCTTTAATTAAGATGACAAAGAAAACACACACACTTAAAATCTGTACATATTCAGGATTTCCTGATAGGCTTCAGGCTTTGTTACTGTCTGAGCATTCTCACTGCAATGGTTCTTTGCCTTCTGATTTGATTAGCAATAATAAGGGGTATCACCTATAGTCAATGCAATTCTTGTAGCATTAAAAGCTAGGTTGTTAGTCCATGAGCTTTTATGCTACACTGCATTTTCTCACCTTGACAGCCTATGTGAAGAACCCATAACCAAACAGTGTGACATCAGAAATGGAGAGTTGATGATAAATGGAATAGAAACATGGTGAAGGAAAAAACAGACAAAATATGTAAACAGAAAGAACAAGGGTACAAAAGAAATTAATGATTTAGAGAGACAATAGCTGCAAAAAAAAAAATCATTTGGAGCTTATCAACCTAGCAATGGGAGGTTTTTAAAAACAGTCGAAGGAAAGTCATATATGGCATACAGTCCAAAAATATAAAACAATAGAGAGGCAACGGGAATGTTAACATTAAAATGAAAAAACCTAAATCTCTGTGATTTTCATTTCAAATGGCATTACTGCTTTCATTCACTTGTTGTCACTGTGCTCCAGCACTGTCATTCTGTGTGTCAGAACAGAGAGGTTATGTCACAGGCCATGACCCACTAATTCTGAGGTCCCTCTTTGCTTGGTTCTCAAGTCTTGCACATACCGCCATCATGAAACACTGTAGTCAGTGCAGCTTGAGAGAAACTACTCTACTCAAGTGGTGGGGTTTTTTCCCCTTGAACAGGAGGGAAATAAATTTCTTTTCTGCCCCAGGGAAGAGAAAGCCAGGGAAAACAAGCACTTGTTCTGAGAAAGCCAACAATTTTTCGATCTATCAAAATCACATTTCAAGCAACCTCATACATTAGAAATTAATCATCATGAAAATGGGAAATGAAGATTAGTCAATGATACAGCCAGCATGTAAGAGCAGAGATGTTAAAAATATCAAGACATTTAAGATGCTTTCTCCTATCTTTCTGCTGCACCTCTTACAGCCTTGGGGCAACATTTCTAGGCAGGAGTCGTCCAGCAGTCAGAGGCAAAAGGCTCAAATTCCACACTCTATTACCCCTAACCAGAGGTAGGATCTCACTCCTACTCACACCTCCTCAGCACTGCAGCCTCCAGCTTAGCTACTTGTCTTCACCTGAAGACATTACGTACCTGGTGCTCCTGCAAGGCCAACTGACCCCAAGGGTCCCGGTTTTCCCTTAATGCCAAAAGGACCTCCGGGACCAGGAGGTCCCCGCAGTCCAGGGATGCCTGAATATCCTGGGTTACCCTGTTCGCCTTTAATACCTAGGAGGCCTGGTCTTCCATCTAACCCTGGGAACAGAGAGGTGGGTGGTTACAGGACAAATAAAATTCACACTTCTAATTAAAATGTGAGTTTTAATAAAAGTCTTTGAGTTGCATTAGATACTGAAAGAAAACCAGCAGATCACTACCTGTGAGAAGCTTAGAGGACTGCTAACACAGTACCTTAAAGGGATTGGAAAGAGGAAAGATTTTTGAAAGAGAAACAGTTTGATATTCCCAGATACGAGCAGTATCAGTCCTTACCTTTTGGTCCTGGAAATCCAAGATCACCTGTAAGCCCTTTATCACCTGGGAGTCCAGGTCTGCCACGCTCTCCCAGGGCTCCGCTCTCAGCACCAAACACATCTCCAGGAGCTCCTTTTGCTCCAGCTAAGCCTGAAGCACCCATTTTCCCAGGCAAACCATCTGTTCCATCCAGTCCTGGAAGTCCTGGTGACCCTTGCTCTCCTCGAGGCCCAGGGAAGCCTTAAACGGAAAAACAGTAAATGTCATGCAGCAGAAGAACAGATTGGCAGTGCTGTGTTAATGGTTGGACTTGATGATCTTAAAGGTCTTTTCCAACCTAAACGATTCTATGATTCTGTGATACTACAATATTTGCTTCCAATAGCATCTTTAACAAAATAAATATTTAAAAAATTTCCATGCTAGAAAAAGTTGTTTGGAAAGTTCAAAACCATTCAAATATCCTTTCACTTTTTTTTTTTTTTTTAAAAGAATACTTTAGGAGTATCTGGGAGCTGCAGCTAGTTGCAGCTTTACAAGCTTGGTTTCACTAGATGGCAGATTAGGCAAAAAGGACAAAAAAAAAAAAAAAGGAGTAAAATGGCCATTTCGGGCTACAGACAGGTAATTATCTCACTACCACTACCACCCCCCCAAGCTGCAAAGATGTTATACTCATCACACCTTTCTTACTCTGCCTCTATGACAGCCAACTTCTGGCACGGTGCAGTAGAAGACACTGGCAGCCTTGGTACAAGGACTGGAAAGTACTCTCCCTGTATCAAGCAGACACTAAACTGCACTGCTATGTGGATGTGTCACACTGCTCTGGGGTTATGTCATGAAACCAGCGACTCCATAAAGGTGACATGCCCCCTTAACGTAGCGAAAGGATAACAGATTTCGTCAGTCATATCCAGAGAAACCTGATGGATACACAGCAACCTAACTTTAGGCATCTTCTCTCACGACCTCTGTTTCATGTTCTTTATTTATACAACCATCAGAAATTCCCACAGCTAAAATGCCTTTACCAGAGTACCACATGGCTTAAAACAAGTTTTACACTAAACTTGTAGTTAACCCAAACTGTAACAGAGCACATGGTGACAGTCTCTGGAGAAACAAATTGCGTTGGTTGTCCTCTTTTCTTCCAGCAGTGCCATAATATTATAGGCAGCTAACACATATCTTGAGCATTTTTTTTTGTTTTCTTCCAAGCTGCAACCACTTGCTTGCAGAGATTGCATTTGGAAGGAGCCCAGTGGAGCAAACAATGGAGCATTATGAATGTACCAGACAGATAAGTGGCTAGAAGGTCAGACAACTCTTTTGATAAAATACTGTACACATTAATCAGACAATAAAAAGAACTCCAGTAACTTGCTTCTTACCAGGTTCCCCTTGCAAGCCTATTATTCCTGGAAATCCTGGCTGTCCTTTTGACCCATGTAGTCCAGGTTGGCCTGGAATGCCAGGAAAGCCCTTGCTGCCTTTGGGACCTAAGGGTAAAAATGTATTAATGATTGAATAGTGGAAGACAAAAACACAGCACAAAAATACAGCATCAGATCTTTCCTGCAAAGCTTGTGCTACGAACACTCACTGGATATGCAATTTAAGCTACATAAAGTCTCAAAGCTATGCAAGTTTCATCAGCTGCATAAACTTAGAAGGAGAGGGCTTGTGTTCAGAGGCTACATGAAAGCAAAAAAATGGTGCAGTTATTAAGATCCTACATGGGATTTAAGCTTAGACTCTTTGAAAAAGAAAAAAGAACATTGCTCTGACAGTTAACTCTCTGCAACAACTATCACTCGGAGATTAATTAGCAGGTATTATCTTCCTTGAGGAATAACTGCTTCTTGGTAGTCAGCCAGTGCATTACAATAAATTTGTCTCCCTACCTGGCAATCCTGGAAAGCCGGGAGTCCCTGGGGGCCCATACGCTCCAGGAACTATGCAGGGCAAGGTGATACCTAAAACAAAGAGACACTGAGGTTGCACACAGCCCTTTTCAGAAAGACAGGTCAGAAGAGGAACATTTAGCATTCAGATGCTTTTTACAGGATATATCGTAAAGTGGCTGTGAGTGAACTTACACACATCAGACACTGCTGACATCTCAAATATGGGATGTTAAAGAAAAGAGAAAGCATTCAGAGCCTGGTGGTTGTTTAATCTCATCCCTACTACTGGCTTACTGCATGACCAGTAAAAGGCAGCAGCTATTGCTGCGGACTACTTGTACCATGATATCCACAGCTTACACTCAGCAACTGGTCCTCCCTATCGCAGGGGCTATGCAACAGGCACTGAAAAGGCAGTCTCTGACTCAGAGAGCTTAAGGTTGAGGCTAAAAGCTTTTAAAAGTCAGTGGGAGCCAACAGGTGCTCCTGACTTTTAAAAATTGAGCATGTTTCTAAGCTGTATACAAACAGTACACTACAGTGCAGATGTAAGATAAAATGCATTACCTAGGAAATACTGACAGGTGTTTAAAAAAACCCCTATATCCCAAGAGTCTAGGCCAGAGAGATGCATGCATGGAGGGTGAAACAGCAAGGATTTTTTTTATTTCAGCCTTAATCTCCAACTCTTTCTTCTACAGTCTGTCAGACTAAGAAATAACCACATGGCTTGAAAGTTTATTAGCAGCAAACAAGACTCAGCAATTGCAAAGCTCTTTGAAAGACTTTTACTTCTCAAAAATAGGGTCTGTTTGTAATAGCAATCCCTCTTCAGTGGAAAATAAAATGCATGTGGCACTATCAGTTGCCAGCACATCAGATTTACCTGAAAGATCTCAAACACTTCCAACATGCCTCCTTGTAGGTCACTGGCGATCTGAAGTCACATTCACACTGTCACAGAAATGACCATCACAAAAACTAATTCTAGACTTTCCAACTCCAGAAACACTTCCAGTTATTTTAAGAGGAGTCTGTGCTAGAACTATAGCATTAGCTCCTACACTGTGATAGCTGGCTTAGCCTTAAACTATCATAGATATACTTTCTATAAATTAAAGTCTAAAGGATTTTAAAAGCTATTTAGTCAGAGAGATTACATACAAAAAATGACTAAATGCAACTGGGGGAAGAGAGCTGGGTTTTTTTCATTACTCTGAAAACTTCTACATGCACAGAGGAACAGCTGCCTACCTGCACTGGAGCCCAATACTTATTAATTCAAATCTGTCATCAACTACAAGGCCAATTAAGGATGAGGTAATTGGGTATCACATTGTTTCTCATTTCCTTACAAGTTTCTATACAGGATGCTTCTATTGGAGTTCCATTCCCAGACTGACAAGCCATTCAAGAGCACTACAAATTGTAACTGCTCTTAGTTCCAAGGAGGTAAGCTGGTCTAAATCAGGCATCTCTTCCAGCACAGCAATGTAAATTAAACACTTTCTTTCCGGAAAATATTATCATTTTCAGATGACTAACAAGTTTGATTGACAAAAGACACAGAGTCATACTATTTCCTGGATAAATCAGATCAAATCAGTGGATTCATATGGATAATAAATATGGGTCTTTGCTTCCAACACTGACACTGAGAGCAGGGATCTCAAAATGACCTAACCCAGCACCCAGTATGTCTCTTCTGGTGCAGAAACTCTAAAGATCCCTAAGAATGTTTTGGTTGAAACAGTGCTAAGAACTGGTTCAGCCACATTCTTTTTGGGTTCTTCTCAATAGATTTCAACTCTGTTCACAAAAGACTACGTGAAAATATTTTGATGCCTACCTCCAACCAGTGACAGAAAGTTAAGCTTTCGGTTTAGGGTCCAACCCGAAATCCAGTCAGGGCAAGCAGATTTGAGCATCCCTCTCTCCTGTTGCCAAATGTCAGAGAGTGATTCTGGTTTGACCTCCCATTTCTACCCTCTTTCATTCCACCCTCAACCCTAATTTTCATTACATCGTTATTCTGATCTGAGTGATTGATTTCATTATTCAGACTTGTGAGAAGAAAGAACAATCCTAATCCCAAATTCTAGCTAGTCAGGGCTGCTAACAGGTGTAAGTTCTAGTATAAAGAAAGAAGCAAAGCTCATGTGAAAAGCAGGATGTAGTAGGGAATGAGACGGAACATCCAGGGTGTCTAATGTACTGACATACTGGGATACTATGCAAATTCTGAAGGGAAATCAGTACATTTTCTAATTTGATGTGAGAGAACATAAGGTCAGTTCTCAATTAATTACTTTTATCTTGATGTAATGCATTCACTGATACCAAAATTTGTTTAAACATTATTATATTCATGACAACATATCTACAGGGAGTTGCAATAACACTTCCATTCCTACACAAAGCCAAAGAGTGCTCTGTTTTCATCTGTGACAGCAATTCATAGAATCACAGACTGTTTTGGGTTGGAAGGGACCTTAAAGACCATTTGGTTCCAGCCCGTGCCACAGGCAGGGACACCTTCCACCAGACCAGGTTGCCCAGAGCCCCGTCCAGCCTGGCCTTGGGCACTGCCAGGGATGGGGCACCCACAGCTGCTCTGGGCAGCCTGGGCCGGTGTCTCACCACCCTCACGGTGAGGAATTTCTTCCTAATAGCTCATCTAAATCTCCCCTCTTTCAGTTTAAAGCCATTGCCCCTTGTCCTATCACTACATGCCCTTGTGAAAGCTCCCTCCAGCTTTCCTGCAGCCCCCGTCAGGCACTGGCAGGCTGTGCAGGGTCTCCCTGGAGCCTTCTCCTCTCCAGGCTGAACCACCCCAACTCTCCCAGCCTGTCTGCACAGCAGAGCTGCTCCAGCCTCTGAGCATCTTCATGGCCCCTCCGGCCTCCCTCCGACAGGTCCGTGTCCTTCCTGTGCTGGGCCCCAGAGCTGCACGCAGCGCTGCAGGGGGCTCAGGAGAGCAGAGAGGCACAATCACCTGCCTCGACCTGCTGGCCACGCTGCTTTTGGTGCAGCCCAGGATACCGTTGGCTGGCTGGGCTGACAGCGCACATCGACAGCTCATAGTCAGTTTTTCACCCACTAATACCCCCAAGTCCTTCTCCTCAGGACAGCTCTCAATCCACTCGATCCATTGCCCAGCCTGTACCTGTGCTTGGGATTGCCCCAACCCACGTGCAGGACCTTGCACTTGGCCTTGCTGAACTTCATGAGGTTCACACAGGCCCACTGCTCAGGCCTGTCACAGTCCCTCTGGGTGGCAGCCCTGCCCTCCAGCGTGTTGTCCACCCCACACAGCTTGGTGTCACAGCAAACTTGCTGAAGGTGCACTCAGTCCCACTGTCCATGTCACCAACAACAATGTTAAACATCACTGGTCCCAGTTCCAACCCCTGAGGAACGCCACTCGTCACTGATCTCCACTTGGACATTGGGCCACTGACTGCAACTCTTAGAGTGTGGCCACCCAGCCAATTCCTTATCCACCAAGTGGTTCATCTGTCATATCCACGTCTCTCCAACCTAGAGACAAGGATGTCATGTGAGACAGTGTCAAATGCTTTGCATAAGCCCCCTTTATAGTCAGCATTAGCTTTGAGAACAGAGGTTCAAAACTAAGATACCCATGATCCATTTTATGCTTTGAATGAATATGGGCACCCGGTACCACGACTGCAACACACACACTGCCACCTGCACTTGGGTACACTTTGACAGAGCATTCTTTTGATAAAGTAAAAGTGAAATGGTAGGGACACAACATAAAAATTCCATTTCTGGTCTTCTGCAATCTTATGTGAGCCTGATGCTGAATGCTTTATAAAATAAAAAGTTGAGGTCCATCTCTAAGACATTTCCTCTACAGATACAAAACAACAAAAAATGACATTTTTCAAAAAGCAAGCATTCGGGACAGCAACTGGCATGGAAAATGACATTTAATTAATACTGTTGCATTCACATCACATGGCTTGAAGGACTGTCTTATGTGAATTTTCCAAAAACAACTCTGTACAATAGCATATGCTGTATTTTACAGTATTAGCTGGCAACAGAATACTTGAACAATGGATTTTTCATGTGAGGATAGGTGAAATGCAAATAAGACTGTTCCCTTGTGTGCTTTGCGAAATGATATAAGCAAGGCTTAGTGTAAA
This sequence comes from Falco rusticolus, assembly GCF_015220075.1. Classification (NCBI taxonomy): domain Eukaryota; kingdom Metazoa; phylum Chordata; class Aves; order Falconiformes; family Falconidae; genus Falco; species Falco rusticolus. The sequence continues at coordinate 4,969,155 of NC_051200.1, read as the reverse complement.
AATTATATAAGTGAAACTTAATGTTCCCCAGCTACTTAATACCCTACATTATCATGGTTTACACAGTAAGTTCCCAGTATCAAGGAAAATAATTATGAAACCATCATGTCAGGCATAAAAGCGAAATATGGGCAATTCCAACATTTTAGAGTAATCTCATAATACCACATAAAATCAGCCTAGCTTTTTATAAAATACCGAGTCAGACTTTTCCAAAGCAAGACCGTTTCACCCTGTTTTACTGCATGAACTTGAGCAATACTCCTCAGTGGTGTCTTTGACATGGTAACTTCAGTAGGTCACAGACTCTTTTTAAATGTCTTTCCTCATTTTCACCATAAGGTCTTTCAGTCTGGGCAGTATACGAAGTGATTATTTCTTCCACCCACCCACATTTCTTTAATATTAGATGAAACGTACTATATCAAAGGGTCTTTTAATGTATGCAAATTATTTCCTAGTTATGGAGGGAATGATGCATTCACAAGTTTTCTTACACATCTCTATGGAGGTGCAAACTAAATTAGCTAATGACTTATTCACACTTTCCCACATATTTTGACTATAGATACTCTTCTACAAAGGACCGTTCATTGTTAGCAAAGCTTTGATGTAGCATTCATAATAAACTGGCTTCTGATGTGCTCCACAGAATATCTAGTGTTCACATCATGCACAGAGCATTTTACTTTTACTTATCTTACAATGCAAATTTAATTTAGTGGATTTTGTGAGAGACAATCTACCAAACAAAGATGTAAGCATTCATAGCTATGAATTAGTAAAGCTTTTAGCATTTAGCATGTGACTTGAATTGGAAAAAAAGCTTAGGCAGACTGTTCCAGGGGGACATTAATGCTAGCTGTCTCCTCACCCCATAACAACAACCCAGCATGAACTGATGTGAGGTAACATGCCATCCGGCATGTCTGTGCAACCTTCCCAGCGCTATTCTGGCCTAGCTCTCACCGCCCGCTGGGTTTAAGATTCCTCCACCAACACCTCATACTGCAGTGGTCTTACCACCAGGGTTTCTGAACTCAGAACATCAGTTTAGCAGTGCAGAAACCTAGGCAACAATGCACCTTTTCAAAATAAGAGCAGACTCAGCAACACCTACCTGGAGGGCCTGGAAGACCTGCTTGTCCTGGAAACCCATCCATTCCTGGGTCACCTGGTGGTCCACGAACTCCACTAGGACCTGGATATCCAACGCCAGGAGAACCAGTTTCTCCACGATGGCCCTTGGAGCCAGGCAATCCTGGCAGTCCTTTTTCACCTGGGAAACCTAGCCCACCATCACCCTGCGCACAGCAAAGACAATCACAGCTGAAAATAAGAGAGATGTAGAAAGAATATACACCACTAATATTTTAACAAGTGTGTAAGAGTTTGGTCAGTTCTGTGCAAGGTTCAGACGAGCGTGGGAAGGTACACGGAAACCACTATAAGTTTTCCTGCATTTTGAAATAATGATGGATAAGTCAGTGACTATTACAAATAATATTTCATGCTATATTTGCCAAAATGTAAACATTATATAGGCTGAAAGTCATTCACTTTCTTTTTAATTCAAAAAGCCTGGTGTGATTTTGCTATTCCAAGATCTGACTCATAATTATGCCTACAATGTCTTTTATCTTTTAGGACACAACATAAAACAGCATTAGGGTCTACCCAGCTACTGGAAGTTTATCTTTTGACTGGGTAGCCAGAGGCATGATGAGTGCCAATTATTAATCCTGACCAAGACAAATTTGTGCTCAGGGACTATGAGCTTTTTATATATTTGGAGGCTTACTACAGGGCGAATGAGGAGTAGTAAGCCAGTCCTTTCTATTAGCTCTGCTCCTTATTCCAGTTCTGAAGCACTGCTGCTCAGTTCATCTGAACTTACTGGAGGGCCTGGTGGGCCAGGCAAGCCTGGAAGTCCATCCCTGCCAGGGGTTCCTGGGATGCCTGAAGGTCCTCTGGGTGCTGTCGCACCACGGTCCCCACGAGCACCTCTGCCTGTTGCAAAGGACGAATCCCCTTTTTCTCCCTTAGGGCCTGGAAAACCTTGCTGACCAGCCAAAGCCTACAGACCAAAAGATAAAAACCCAGGAATATGAACATGCAGAGAAAAGGCTTTGCTTCTTAAAAATGTCATATGAGGAATGGACACAACGTCTGGAGCTAGAAAGAATCTCCAAAAGGTTTCCTATAGTATACATTACACTAGGAAAAAAAAAAAAAAAAGAAAAAAAAGAAGAGGAGGTTTGATTATTTCCAAATGTTTCTATCAAGTCACTACAGCTTTACAGTGGCAAGCCAAGCCCTGGTATATAAAATTATGGTGACAGCAATCTTAGATGGCAGCTGGGAACATGACATCACTCATGGTATAACAGTGCCCAGGTATTGAATCTTCTTCCCTATTACCTGGTGTGCTGCATTTACTGACACTGATAAAGATACTCGGAAGACAAAAGACCTGCATCTCTACGGACTACAATTTTCAAAAGTAAATACTGCCAATGAGCAATGCTCAGCACTTTGGAAAATCCTGTTTGTTATAGTTGCTGTTTCATAAAAAAAACAGCTCAACTCTCACTAATGTATTTAGCATGCAGCAGTTGAGAAGGAGACTGTACCTAAGGCATACAGGTTTTATAGCTATGAGCGATGATGTGGAAAGATGTCACCATTCAATTTTTCAGATTTTCTCTCCATGCAGATGTCTATCTGCTCCCCCAGCCACCCCTCACTTTAGAAGAGCCTTGGGTTTAATCCATGTACGCCTATGGCCAAGAAGCCCTGGCATGAATATTTTTTAACTGTTTTTCACTTCACTGCTAAATGTGCAGTTCTCAGAACTTAAGAACCATTTATTTTCCCATTTTTTATAGGTGATAATTTCTCTACTTTCAGCTTCTTTCCACAGATCAGTTTCTGGATTGGTTTTTTTTTGGTTTTGGTTTTTTTTTTTAATCCAAAAGGTAGAAGAAAATATGCAAAAAATGTATTCTGCTTTCACTACAATCAACATCAGCAATTGCACACGGGCACTTTTTCTCCTTTAATTAATGACAACCAATATAAACTCTTCCTGCCTTACCGGAGGGCCTCGCAGTCCTGGTGCACCCACAGTGCCTGGGTCTCCACCAACGCCCTTAATCCCAGGCACACCAGGGCTTCCCGACGGACCTGGTGGACCTGAGATGCCTTTTAGACCAGCTCTTGTAACTCCTCCATCACAAGCACAATCACCTGCCTCTCCTGGAAAACACAGTCAACACTCAAAACCAGATGGCTTTAGGAGAGTTTTAGGACAGAAGTCCTGTGATTTTTTAAAGAGATAGTTATACGTCAGAGCAAGCAAATCCATACTCCCACTCACAGTAGGTTACAATGACCCTCAGCTGGATATCTTTGTATCTCCCTGAATCATAACTGGCCATGGATCCAAACAACCACAAAGCACAGTGATGTCTGCATCATCATGGCTTTTGCTGCTGGTTCTGTCACACACTAAGACCCAAATTCTCACCATTTTTATCAGAGAGAAGAATAAAATTAAGTTCCTCTGTCATTTCCAGCCTATACTGCAAGAAGCAGTGAACAAGATTTTATGTCTAAGTCTCATTATTATGGCTTTAAAGTATAACTTACTTAGCCAACTTTCTGCCTATGAGATGTTTATCTGCCTATTTGCCTGAGCAGAGTAGGAAGTAGGAAATAGGATTTTGCTGGCAGTGCTGTGCACAACTCTCTCTAAATTGTAAAGGCTGTTGGCTCCTTTAATCCATCTCAGCCTCCCATGATCTGGCATAAAGACACTTCGACCTCATCTCTGAGGATATTAACCACATGTAAGTATCTTTCTGAGGCCCAATGACTGCTAAAATGCTCTCCTAAAACAGAAGTTAGTTACCTTTGTACCCCTTTGGACCCAAAGCTCCTGGCAGCCCTCTTTGACCAGGCTCCCCTGGGGCCCCAGTCCTTCCATTCAGGATTGTGTCCGGGGGGAACGAAGGGCCTATATGTGAAAAGACAGCAAGCAAAAGCCATGAGAAGGCTAGATTTCCAGCTCATCAATTATTCACTACTTCAGTTATGCAACAGACAGAAACGGCACCAGATTAAACTGCAGCTGTGGAAGCTCCACAAGGAGATGGAACTCAGTTGGTATCACAGGCTGCAGTCCTCTGCCAGATGTTTGGTTCTAGCTTATTTCATACAGAAACATGTGTTCATACAGGACAGCAAAAGCTCTCACATGTGGATGCAGCAGAGTTTCTTTCCTCTCCTGCTCTACCTCTGCACTTTTTCGAAGACTTAGGAGTTGGCCGAAGAACCAGCCAAGCTGTGAACAGGTTGTATAAAGAAGGGCAAATGACTTGGGTCATGGCAGATACGTCTTTACAGCTCCAGGAGAAGCTGAGATAGAAGCTGAAGGGGCAAATCAATGTATTGGTGACTGTGATGACTGGCTATTGCTCTCTTCGTTGACACAGAAGCTATCATTCACGAGCAGTGTCACTGCTGCTGCTGGCATGGTAGAGTCATGCCCAGAGTTACCTGCCTCCTGTGTAGCTTCTTCTCATTAAGTTGCTGCAGCTTGACTAAATGGCAAAAAAGGTTAAGGGGACCTTCCCTGTCCCTCACTTTATAAATGCAGGATTATTTTCTGCATCTCTATATGCTGAAGAGAATGAAACATGAGCTGACAGAAACAGCAGTGGAAAGTGATCTAACATAACCTAAAACGAGTGTGTCCAAAAAACCCTTCCCCTCAGTGACAACAGTAAGTCTGACGTTACATGGAAACAAACTGCAACCATCAGCTGAAAACAGTTACAAGAGCTTTACAGACTCTGCAGAAAAATGAGCTGGATTTGACTAGCAAACAGTTATTGATAAGAGAGCACTTATTTCTTCCTCACAGAAAATCATTGCATCAGACCACGCTCATTGGCTCCATCACTGGAGTATGTCCTGTTTTAAAAGCTTGGCTCTCAAAAATAAAACAGGTTGTTTGAACTCGGCTTATGGCAGAACAGCAAAATACAAGGTTTGTGTACAATCAACTCTCTTAATGTAATACTCAATTTCTGAGGAAAACAATGCATAATTAATCCAATCAGGGCACCCATACAAATAAACATGTAGAAATAAAATCACATTTCCTTAGGTCTGAAAACTGTCTCTTCAGGCATGCTATCTGGCTCCTGGTACCTCAAAATACTGACAAGACTAGACATTTACTCCAGGTGCTCATAAAATCGTGGTCTATTCTTCATCTAAGCCAGCAGAAAACTAGCCTAGAACCTCAAAGTCCTCAAAGTGTTGTAAATGGTGTCTACACAACCTTGTGCTTCAGTCTCTCAGGCTACCACTCCAACAACAATTAGCTGTATTTTCTTACTTCAGAGGCATGTCTGCTGATAAATACATATAAGATTGTGAGTTACAGACACAATGAAGTGTCAATCAAACATTTAAGATTTACAGATGAATAATCCTCACTGGCACAGAAATAAATATATACATGCTTATTGGTCTTTTTTCATTCTGAATCCAATATAAAAATAGATGTTAAAAATATACATACGTGGTGAACCAGGCAATCCTGGTGCTCCTGCCAGACCTGGTAAACCAGCTCTGCCAGGAGTGCCTGGGAATCCAATTGTTGCTCTTCCTGGTTCTCCCACTTCACCCTTCACACCTGGAACACCTGGAGACCCTCCAAGGCCCATTCCATCTAGACAACAGTGACACAATGAGCAGCTCTGCAGCAGCAAACACATTCTAGTATTTTTAATGTTATGAAAATTACTGCTGTGCCCTGAACTGCAACCAGGTTAGCAGTTTGTATTTGCACACAAAGGAAAACTTACTAATGGGAGGCACCAACTGGCTCCCATTTACACACGCCTTTGGTCATCCAAAAAACTTCAAAGGGCTGCATTTCAGTCCCACTGATCAGTTAGACAATTAACTATATAAGTCTGTGGTTTATTTATTTCCTTTGAGTGAGATAATTTCCTTAGTACCTAGTCTCTAGATCATGGCAGTCCAGGACTTCACAGATGACGTTCAAGTGAAACAGAAACTTTCAAGTGAGAACTTTGATGGGATGAATGGGTTCCACCTACAGTGGGTTTATCTAGTCAATCCGTTAGCTCTCTATTGCAAATATGAAAAGTCATTAAAAAAATAATTTGCTATGATTTAAAAAGTAGGAAAGGTTCTGCCAATCAACCAATTCAAAATGGAAATCATCCAACCAACCTCCTGTGTACACGGCTACACCAAATATTCACACCTGAAGACTTGGCTGGGCAGTAATAATTGTGGGATTAATTCTGCTCCCACCCAGGTCAACCTGTTTGGTTTCCCTGTGTGTCATCCCTGACCCTGCATCTCATACAGCGGTCTGCAAATCAGCCAGCTGGAGATCAGGTCCGGGAGAGGCTTGCTCCAATACCTTCACCATCTCCAGGCCACTACCCAGAGCAACAAACACAGAAAACAGCCTGCTAAGTGCAGTGCGAGCAGCTGCTTTACCTCTCTCCAGGCCTGGAAACCCTGGAGCTCCTGGAAGGCCTGGTAAACCCCCGATCCCTTCATCTCCTGGAGGACCAGGTATTCCTGGGTTTCCAGGGTCACCTGGGGCACCTATTAGACAAATACAGGAAAACAAGGGGGGAAATCTATGTGAATTTCTGCTGAAAGATTCTGTTCAGTCAACTACCCTGGTGGCCAGTTATCTCATTGACAACAAAGGTTGCAAAGCCGTTAAGAGTAAACCTGTTAGTCAACATTAAAAATAATGGGAAAAATTCCTCCTGACCTGTCAAGAGGTTGTTTCAAACTTGACTGCACGTGAAGGAGGAAAAATAGGCAAAATCACACAATTTGTCCCCTTACCTTCACAGCTTCAGAGACTGTTCCCATCCAGGTCCCATTCAGCTGTGGTGTTAACGGAGTTCATTTTCTCAACAATATTCTTACCACATTGAATGACAAACAATAGCAGAACAACATTCAGAGTACCCATTTCCAAGAAACCCAAAGAAGCCATTTTTCCTCAGTACACTGAAGACAGACACACAGGTAGACACCAGCACTTCCCCGTGCTCACACAGTCAGCCTCCCAGGCACTAAATTCCACTCTGCTTTGAAACATATCATTCTGCAATGAGGGTATGAAAGGTTTATTGCAAACTCTAAAGTTATAAAGTTATATGGGATGACCAAAAGTATCTGTATGCTATCAATACAGAAATTAAAGGAAAAATAACAAGGGATGGGTTAGACCTAATACACAATGTGGAAAAGTGGTAAAATATAGTAAGAAGGGAAGCTGGATCAGAAAAAGTGCTTTAGACGAGTTCCAAAACAAAATGGAAATGTGTACCTGAAATGACTACACCTTCCCTGTCAATAACAATAGGAGGGCCTGGGGGACCGACGTCACCTAATTCACCCTGTAGAAGAAAACAGATTCACGCCACATTCAGATGGGTGATGGAGGGCAAGACTGCTTGTCAGGAAACAGACTGTATTATGGTAGCAATGCCTGCGGTCATTCACTGACTAACCATCATTCTTTCTCTTGGTGAAGAATTCACTTTGCTCTTCTGCTACTGCCTGATGAAACTGATGGCTGCTTCAGATAAAGTGTTTGCTGCTATCCAACTGTCCTCTGAAGGCATCCCGTTACCTCAGCGGGAAGCACAGACACATATATACCATGTCTGCTGCAGATGTTATCATGTCAGCATATTGACCAATATCAAGTAAATATTCTTTGTTCACCTTGTGGTAAAAGTGAAAGGGCTGCTATGAACATACCCACCTTTAAAAGCGTTCATCGCTGCAGCTATCTGTTGCCTTGGAATTCTGAACTTCCAGTAATAGGAACTTCCAGGAAAATGGATTCCTCCATAAAATCACCCAAGTAGAACAAGCAAGTTGTGACAAACTGCAGAATCACTCCTTCCTCTCACTCTAACACAGGATCAAATTCCCTTTGAAATAGGAAGTGCAATACCTGACCGTTGTCCAAACTGCCATCACACTCAAAGTATAAACACCATGCAGAGAGCCAAGGCAGCGCACGCTTTGTTGCTTTTTCCAGTAATACTCCTCTGTGCATAAACCTGTACTACTACTTCTCCCATGTGCTCTGCACAAAAATGCCCTGCATTACTCGCATTTCACACCTGCCAACCATATAACAATCTTGGTGGTGGATAAGCGTTTTTCACAGCAAACTATTACCCAACCATTTCCCACTCAGTTTCCTGATGCCTGGCTGCCCAAGTTGTGATATACCCAGAAAACGTCTGCTGCGCATTGCCCATTTCCAGTATGAGAAATCGAACACATTCTTTTCAGGCTTGTCAATATTTGTAGATCTGTCACCTAAGACTTCTGATAGCCTTGGTAACCATCTTAACATCCACTTCCATCTAATCTTGTCCCAGTTGTCCAGTAACTATGGCATTGGTGCAAGGATAAAAGAGACCAGAGAGACTACACCTACAGTTCTAAGTTAGATGAATGAACATTGTAAAGGTATTAAAATAGGTGACTGTTCATAGTTCAGCGACCATTCATTTTTACCCCTAACAATAAAGTAAATGACGAACTGAAACACTGAATTATAGTGATGCAGAGGTAAATAAGGGACCTGATTGGGGAAATGCTAAGTATTTACGCAAATATCTTTAAAAAACCAATGCTTAAGTATTTTGATGTGAGAAGTTACCTTCATGCCTTCGACTCCATCCAGTCCTGGATAGCCTGGAATACCCGGATGACCCTGCAAAGTCACACAAGGGCACATTGTTACACAGTGAGACAATAAGACAGTGGCGTTATTTGTTAGCTGAGACATCTGCAGTGCCTGGACCTGAATCACAAACCAAATTCATTTTCCTACCAAACATTTGCAGAAGAAATAGAGAAAACTGATAGCATCAATTTCTCAGCGCTCACAAAATACCAGAGATCCTTCAGGCCTCCTTGTGCTGTAAAGATGGTGAGAACTTGTGAGCAGGCATGAGGGTAACCAAATCAGGAGGACACCTTGAAGTTCTCACTGAACTGTAGAAATGCTTGTGGAGTGAGGAGTCTAGAACATTATCTTCCTTGTCCTCCACACGTTCCCCTCCAACAAATTACTGGCACCAAAGCATGTAAAGTGACACTGGGAGATCCAGCTGTGCAGCTATCCATTTCCTGGCAGCATTCACAGGGACACCAAAATTCCCTGTCTGGGTGTGTGACTGGAAATCTACACAGAAGTGATCTTCTGTTCTCTATTGGGTAACATATTCCACCTGGCCCAGTATGGATTGCAAACCCACTGCCACTGCAGACAAAATGGGATATTCCAAGAGCTCTGGAGCAGGGAGCCTTAACTTTAAACCTTGCCCATGATTCTGAAGTCTTGGACAGTTGTAGACCCTAATATAGCCCATACACAGTATTGCTGAGAAACTTGCCCTTTAGGGCTTGTTTTTAATCGTATAATGTTAACAAACCAATAAGAATTAGATTATATTGGATATACCATCACCTTCAGTATATCTTGAAAAGGACACACATAAAACAAAATACACAAGAAAGTGACTGAATTCTAGGCTGAAAAATGAAAATTGTATTTCTGAAAGTTGCTTTCTCAAACAATTTCCACTGCTGAATCTGCAAGTGGAAGTGCTTTAACACATTTTCAGTCCCTTGATCATCTGGTCATTTCCACCCCAAAAGGAGAAAAGTAGGAGAGTTGATCGTTCTAGGAGGGAATGTGCAATTTCCAATCTGTGGAGGTGGTCCTCTGAGCAGGTAGGGGTAACCAGAGAGACAACTAAAGGGATCTAGAATTTTACATGGACTTTCCAGTTAGCTCTCACTAGTTCAATAAGGCAGGTGCATTCATCTATCAGTGAACTTGGAGCCACTAGATAAGGAAGTCAGTAGATCCTAAGAAGTTCAATGGCTTCTGTAATTGTAAGTTCAGTAGAAAATGAAATAAACTTCACCTTTCTCCCTGGGATCCCATCAGATCCATCCAGCCCCAGAAGACCCTAGGAACAGCAAAAAAACATTAACTTTCAGACGCTCCATCTCAGTCTGTTTGTCTTCTATCAGGCTCCAAATATCTCAGCAGGAGAGTGAAAAGATAAAACTTTCAAAAGGAGAAGCTACCACTGATTTTCCACATCTCCCAAATAATAACTATCATCATTGAAAGAATTCAGCCAAATAACAGATAAAAGAAGTCTCATCTTCTTTAGCCTTTGTCTTTCTCATCAGTGGTTCAAGTTAAATAAGTCATAGTGTCTCAGCTTACTAGGAAGTTAGGTAGGTACTTTGTAATTATAAAGACATGAAACAATGCAATCAAGACTTTTTGCCTTGACAATGTATTCTGCACATGCAGAACAGAATGTCTTGGTCTTCCTGCTGTGTATAACCACACCTACAAGATCATCATGGTTTGAAGAATCTATGGCTGGCACGTGATGGAGCATGCTGTTAACTCCCACATCCACTGACCAATTAGACCAACGTCTATTGCCTGCTTGCCCATTGCTTCCCCAAATATTTATCTGTGTTCTCTCATGGCTGGTTCTGGCACTGGTTAAGGGCTCCTTAAAGCCCCTGTAAGGCCTCTTTATTATCTTCATTATGACCTCCTGCAAGCTTCCTTTTCTGTGAAGTTTTCAAAATATGGAAAAACACAGGCCCAGCATTATCAAGACCTCCACTAAATACTTCCGTATTATTTTCTTGGACTGCCTTGTCTGCATACACCTTTCATCTCACCTTTAAGCTGAGACTTTACTGAGATAAGAACCATCTGTCCATTCTGTTGGTGTATGGTGCTGGCTACTGTGGGATCCAGTCCCATGTCTGAGACTCCTACATGCTTTGGGAATGCTTCTGTTGATGAAAGGTCCACTTCATGTGTTTGGGAACAGGCATTTAAGGACTTTGTAAAGTTACGTACCCTGCCACCTGGTAAGCCAGGCACACCTTTTTCTCCTTTTTCTCCAGCACCTCCAAAGCCCTGAGGAAAAATGTCAGCATTAAATCTGTGATCTGTTTGGAATTGAATAGCACAGCCCTAAGACAAAATAAGCACAAACCCATCTATTAATATAAACGGTACAACCGAGAGACAAGGGGAACTGACTGTTTCTGCTGAGACCCTTTTCCCCAAGAAAGCAAACCTGTATCAACTAGACCTGGCAGCACATGCCGTACATCACCTTCTCCATTCCCCATGACTACCATCCATTTAAACCGTGGCACAACTCCCAGTAACAAATGCAAGTAACCCTATGCTATAAACAGCAAAGTCCTGCCACTGCTACTCTGTATGTTATTCTACATTTCAAAATTATTTCAAATCTCATTTCTTAACAGCAGCAGCTCAAGGGAGAGTACACTTTTTTTATTTCTAAAGCCTAAGAATGACACAAAACTAGAATTTTCACGCTCAACATTTGGAAATATTTGGTGGTTTTCCCAGTCAGCAAGAAGTATCAAATCCAGAGACAGAACACCAGGATTTAATTCCAGCGAGAGTTACAGTAGTTAAGCAATTTTCAGGCTTCAGTCTTGAAATATCTTATGGTTGTGGTTAAGTTCACACATATGTTCAATCCCACCAGCTTCAATGGGCCTCTTGTGATGCATAAAGCTAAACATGCACATAATGGAACATGTCCAGAAAGGCTAATAACAAACCGTGCTTCATGTACAGGTTTTTCTTGCACGTCTTTCTACTAAGAACATCTGTACATTGAAGAAGCTGGCAAACAATTTATCTTATTAGTCAGAAGTTCCACAAAATATTTATTCCCTAAAATTATAAAAATAACATGTGTTTACAAAGGGTTATAAGCTGGGAAATAGTTCTCTGGAATCCAGGAATAAATTGTTGTCCTTGATTCATACAGAGAAGATGCTACACATTCCTGAGTTTATGAGCACTAATGTTAAACAGCCCATTTTAAAACTGGCTATATAGAGACAGACAGAAAGATCTGCATGTGCTTTACAACTTTAAAGCAAAATAACAAAAAAAAAAAAAATGATTAAACATAGTTAAAAGGAAAAAAAAAAACCCAAGGGATTTTTTAAAAATATGTCTAGCTGTCTGTGGGACATCAAGAAACATTGCCATCAAGTGGCCATGCAAGGGGTACGTCTGCTTGAAGGCATCCTGGGCAAACCGCAGTTCCAGGCACTGAAATGATGGCTGCTTTGTAAACCTCTGTAGTAGGACAGCGTTCTCTTCTCTACAAAATCCATTCAGATTACAGTTACACTCTTCAAAAAGTCTTGTGGATGTTTTTATCAGATTTTCAAAGTGTTTTCTAGAAATTCCTGTAGAGACCTTGTGAGCTATTCCGAGTGTGTTGAACCATCTAACTCATTAGGCCCACATTAAAAACTCTCCTCTGCCCTTACCGGTATGCCAGGCAATCCTTTGGCTCCAGGGAATCCTTGGGGGCCTGGCTCACCCTGACAAGGGGAAGAGATAAACACAATAAATCATTGTGCCTGTGAAAGCAAGACTTTTCCCAATCTACCCATCATGCTTCTGACTCCTAAAATAAGGCCTTGTAATTTGTCAGCAAGTATACTTGATTTGTGTCATCACGTGCCAGATATAGTGTCTCTCAGCACAGTGCCAGTGCATGCAACAGATTGTGACCACTTCCCATGGCTTCAAATCCCACCACCTGGGAACTGCTGTTCTACTGCCCTCCATTGCTAGAAGTCAAACTAGAAGCATTTCATATCTTCAGGGAATTGGAGCATGCACAGTACTTCATGGAAAGCAGCAAACACATGATGAGATATCATAATGTCTTCACAATCCCGCTTACAAATTCAAGAGTGAGCCAAAAGGAATGGTGTTTGTTTGAATCTCACCTCCCACTAATACAACTCCACCAAGTAAGACTGTATGTCTCATGACTTATGCAGGGGCTTAGGCAAGCTCAGACTGGGCTCCCAAACCAGCCTGTATAGGTCCCGGATTAATTCAGTATGCCTAAATTTCAGATGTGTAGGGAATCTTTAACTCAAGATCCATACAGCTTTCATAAAAACACTGATGAGTATGTGTCTCAGTAAATGCCAGGATAACAAAGTAAAGGAGACAAATCCAATTATTTCAGAGTAGTGTGCATCGTAGCCAAAGGAAAAGAACTGGAGCTTTTTATTTATTTTTCTAAATGGATTTGGGTTTTTTGCTTCAGTTGACACAATTTCATAGGTCCAACAGAAATGAACTACAGTTCATTTATTTTTAGGATTAATGATGAAAACCTTTAAAAAGCTTTCAGATTTCTCCTTCTGAGAGTATGCATTCTCCAGTGGTCCACAATGCTTGGAACCAAGAATATTTTCATTCAATAGCCATCTGGCAGATTAAACCAGTTCAGAAAATCATTTTGATTTGGAAATACAACAGCTCTCACTGTCCAGTGATTTCATTCAGCCCTGAATGAAGGAGCATGGGGAGGGGGTGGGTTTGTAGACTGAATTTACAGACCTTTTCTCCTTGCTTCCCTTTTGGAAATCCCATGAATTCCAGTATTCCAGTGGATGGTGGGGGACCTGGAGGGCCTGGCAGCCCAACATCACCCTATTGGCAGAAGAGGAAGCCATTAACATAGGCAGAACATGTATGATATCCTAAGAAAATGGCTTGTGAATCAGAAAAGAGCCACTCTAATTATATCCCACATACATAATATCTGTGTGCCTGAATGCTGGCGCAGGACTTCAGTTATGGAAGTCCAAAGATCAGACTGAAAATTAAGATTAATAAAATGCATTAAATCTGTTTCAGAAGAGTTGTGGATATAAAACATGGCAAGGGGGAAAAAATAAAGGTACAGCTTTTGAATCAACAGGAAAACACTCCAGAAAAACTTTGGGAAGAAATATGAAAGAAGACAATAAACAATTAGAAATGTAGAATGCTGAGAACCAATTTTAACAGCAGCAGGATCAAGTCCCACACTGAGAACTTTGAGAAGAAGCTCCATTATGCCAATGTAAATTCTCACAAAGACTGCAGGACACCCATTTAGGATAGTGAGACTATAAATTACACATCAGTTGTCCCAAAGAATATTATGAAAGCCAAAAAAGAATGAAGTCGGCAGAACAATTCAATACATGAGCTGAGGGTCCAAAGAAACTGAAAGACAGAGATTTAAAGATGTCTAATAACCTCATGTCTCAATAACCATGAAAATGCTGTGCTAATTGAGATTTTCCCTTTTCCTCATCTGGAGAAAGCTCCCATCCTTTTCTTGTGTACCAGCAGATAAGAAACCAGCAAGACTCTTCAGTATTTGGACTGTCAATCAGTCCAAGAGAAGAAAAGAAAAAGGAAAAGAAGAAAATGCTAGAATCTAGTAACTTTCTAGAGGATCAAGCTATGATGGAACACTAGAGTATTATCTCATGCTCTTTCCATAACAGAATAAGTTTCACTTACCTTTTCTCCCTTCTCTCCTTGAAAGCCTAGTCCCATGTTACCCTAGGAGAGAAAAAAAAACCAATGATGAATGAATAATAAACCAACCACAACAGCAGCATCACTATCATCTAGGCCCACAGCACTGTTAAAAAAGCCAACGAGCAGGTGTAGAAGGAAGACAGGAGAGGTAGGTACTTACTTTTGGACCTGGTGGCCCAGGGGGACCCATTGGACCCTAAAAGTGAACAAGAGCAAGATTTTATTTCTTTTGACTTAATTAGGATACACACAATTGGAGCAATGATGGGATCTGCAGTGGTACCTGAATTTTCATCTCTTGCCTCCAAAGCAAAATTAACTGATACACATGATCTTCAAGTCTTCACATCTATAACAGTGTATTCCCTCTGAGGAAGTGCTCAGAATAGTATGATGTAGGGTCTGTAGACAGCACTTTAGGGCTTTGCTGGAACCCTCGTTGATGACTGCTGCTCCGCACACTGCTCCAGAGAGGAGCCTTCCCTTTTGGGATTAGATTAAACTACCAAAGTTCAAGTACCCTACGCCTGAAGTCAGCTGTGCTACTCCTTTTAGATGCACACACGCTTTTGCTCATTGTCATGATGCAAATACAAACAAGGAAGGAAAACTGCCAACATTTGAACTTTTCTGTCAACAAGTGCAACAGTTGAGGTCTCTTACCTGAAAACCTGGTAATCCTATAGGGCCTGCAGAACCTACAGGACCTGGAAAACCTTTTGGGCCCTATAAGAACAACACAGGAAAAATACAGAATGTGTAGCACTTACCCCATCAAACCCCAACCAAAGACAAAGTGAGTCTCAGGAAACATTAAGTAATATCCCCTGATTAAGTATGTTGATTTAAATACTGTAACAATCCATTTCATATTATCAAATGCATCTTGAAAATTAAAGTTACAGAGTTCAAAGGTAGAAGACAGTTTGATTTGAAAAATGAAAAATGGAGCAGATAACAGCAAAAAATCTGACTTCCCCTGCCAATAAGTGGATCCACTCCTACCATTACAAAGCTGGAATTGCTCATGCTACTGGGGTCACACATATAAATACATGGCCCACTAATTTGAAAAGCATCCCTGAGAACCAATACAAGAAAAAATAACTAGTTAATATTCTTTAAAATCATAATTCTCCAAACTAAATGACTTACAGAAATTCCATCCAATCCAGGAAGACCATTTTCTCCCTAAAAATTATAAATGCATAAGTAAAAATTACACTATTTTATTGCAACAAACTATAAGGAACATTAAGTTTTGTAAAAATAGCAATATTTGCTGTTAGTTAATATTAGCTCAAGCGTAAATGGGAAAATATTTTGACACCTGTGCTTCCATGTTTCAATTGGGTAATGGAAAGATTCCAAACCTCCAGGGAAATTACAACCAGTTTATTTATGGGTAACGAGAGAAACTAAAGTGGCATGAAAAAAAATTGTATTAATTGTAAAAAACTGGAAAGTACACTATAAAAACTTCCAGTACAAAACCACTATAAAAATACATAAAAGTATATCATTAGTATATCAAATTATCTGTACTTCCCATAAATACTGAAGAAATAAAGATCTATTGAACTTTTACCACTTTATGAGTGTTTATGATGTGGGTAGAATTTTAGAAAAGTTCTTCATTTCAACCAATAAAGTCAGTGTGAGGCAGCTTACGTGACAGAATAAAATATTTTCAGTATTTAATGAAGCATGAGGCTGCTAAACATTGCTGAATTCAGTACCACAAGAGGTACTGAATCCTTTGTAAATTTATTCCAAACCTAGTACTCCTGGCAAAAATCAAAACCATGGTAAGGCGGTGAGTGTTTGTTTCAAGGCAACAAAGAACCAAATCTTTTATATAAGCATATTCAAGAACGCATTCGCTGTTCTGAACAATAAACTGAAATCGTCTCTCCGTCGTTTGTATTTTCTGTATAGGAAAGAAAATTACAGACTTGATACAGACATTTCAGGGTGAGGTTCTTATTAGAGAGAGAGTAAAATCCTGACTTCACAGCAGCAAAGGATGCAATACTCTAAGTGGGATATGATATTCATGTATTTAAACCGAGAATGTGACTGATTGCTTACTGGTACCTCCCAGTACAAAAAAAGCTAGGAGGCAGCTGGGATCTCACAGCAGAAATATTAACAAGCACATGTGAGTTTCCTGAGATGTTATCTCAACAAACTTGGCACATGGAAATACATCAGTTACGTGAAAGTTCAAGGCGTAGGTCAAGGGCCCTTTGCTACATCTGCATCTAGAAACACACATGCTACCTCACATAAGTCAAGACAAGCTTACAAGAAATTCCTCACATCCATGGTTCGACACCACAAACGAATGGTGCTGGCTCTCCAGAGACAAGTGATGGACCAGCAACTACACTGAACAGTAACAGGATGAGCAATGTCCCAGCATCCCAGTATGGGATGAACAAGAACTCTGCAAAGACCAAGCAATTCCAAGTTCTGAGACTATTCTGTGTGGTCATTACTGAAGTTCTCATAAGGCCTTTTTCACAGCTCTGCGTTCATATATACCCAGCATACCCACGTCTAGCATCATGAGCAATCTAACCTGCAGCATCAGTGCTGCAGTCTGTAGGACATAAGTGTTTCTTGTACTGCATTTTTGCCTATGGGATGACAAGTCTTACCTTCATTCCTTTAAGGCTGCCTTGAGCAAAAACAGGTTCTCCTTTAAGGCCTTTTGGGCCAGGACGACCCTGATTTTTTAAAAAAAAAAAAAAAAGAAGTGTCAGAAATAAATTTCTTGAAAAAATATTTAGTTTTGAAAGAATTTACATTCAGCATAATGAACAAGGCAAATACCTGGCTCCACTAAACTGCAAAAGTATCACTGCAGCTTTGTCAAGGGAGCTGTGGTATTATAAGAACTTAAGACTTCCTGCGGCTTTAGAAAAACAAGGTTCTGCAAACATTTTCTCTGGTATTTTCCTGTTTATATTAGATTTCCCTTTTATCTTAGGCCTTCAACAACTTTTAAGATCCTATTTGAATCTGTTTGACATGGTGTAACTCTCCTGGTCATATACACATCAATGCCACCCAGAGGGACTGTGACAGGCCTGAGCAGTGGGCCTGTGCGAACCTCATGAAGTTCAGCAAGGCCAAGTGCAAGGTCCTGCACGTGGGTTGGGGCAATCCCAAGCACAGGTACAGGCTGGGCAATGGATCGAGTGGATTGAGAGCTGTCCTGAGGAGAAGGACTTGGGGGTATTAGTGGGTGAAAAACTGACTATGAGCTGTCGATGTGCGCTGTCAGCCCAGCCAGCCAACGGTATCCTGGGCTGCACCAAAAGCAGCGTGGCCAGCAGGTCGAGGCAGGTGATTGTGCCTCTCTGCTCTCCTGAGCCCCCTGCAGCGCTGCGTGCAGCTCTGGGGCCCAGCACAGGAAGGACACGGACCTGTCGGAGGGAGGCCGGAGGGGCCATGAAGATGCTCAGAGGCTGGAGCAGCTCTGCTGTGCAGACAGGCTGGGAGAGTTGGGGTGGTTCAGCTTGGAGAGGAGAAGGCTCCAGGGAGACCCTGCACAGCCTGCCAGTGCCTGACGGGGGCTGCAGGAAAGCTGGAGGGAGCTTTCACAAGGGCATGTAGTGATAGGACAAGGGGCAACGGCTTTAAACTGAAAGAGGGGAGATTTAGATGAGCTATTAGGAAGAAATTCCTCACCGTGAGGGTGGTGAGACACCGGCCCAGGCTGCCCAGAGCAGCTGTGGGTGCCCCATCCCTGGCAGTGCCCAAGGCCAGGCTGGACGGGGCTCTGGGCAACCTGGTCCAGGGGAAGGTGTCCCTGCCTGTGGCAGGGGGTTGGAACTAGATGGGCTTTCAGGTCCCTTCCAACCCAAACCAGTCTGTGATTCTATCTCTTGTTAACACATTAAATCACCAAATTTTGTTTAGAATTAATGAGAGAAAAAACTGATAGACTGCATGAATCTGAAAGAGCTGCCCTTATAATTCTAGATTTACCCAATTCATTCTAATCTGATCATCTCATCCAACTTATCTGACATGATTTCACTTAATTGCCAAATTAATTTGAGAGGGGTTGGCTGATCCAAGCAGCTTTCTTGATAAAATGTGATCCTAGAAGCATTACAAAATAGAAATGTGAGCAGCAGTTACAAGTAAATCAGTTACTTTAGAAAACAGTACTTTAATTTGACCTTACTGTTTCTGTATTTTTCAGCATCATATTAATTTCAGGTCTGGAGAACTTGTAAAGATGTCTTAGCACAGTTTAGAAATGTTGAAATAAATGGCATCATTTACACCCGCCAGCTGTGCTTTCTTCTTCTTCTTCATGTATACGTGCAAAGGAATTCCATTACATGTACAATTAGTCACATGACCTGTGTTTGTAAGATCAGGCTTTGAATGTGAACAAATATTCAAAAATTTGTCAAATGATTTAACACCAAGTCAAATACTTTTTGCTTACACTTCAAAAATAACCACACACTCCTATAAAAGACTATAAGTCCCAAAAGCATCTAAGCGTAGAGTTCTTTAAACTAATCCTATCCATTCTTAAACTCAACCCTATCCACTTAAAACATGACCCAGCTACCTCCCCTTCCTCTGCAGTCAATGCAGAAAAATGGGTATCTCCAAAGACATTTCACCCTGAGAGGTAGATGGGGAGAAGCGCTCTTACAAGTACCATTCTCTGTAAGAGGGGAGATGAATAGATAAGATACTTAACTTCAAGATGTCTAATGCAGCCTAGATAAAACTCCAATCTGATAGAAAAGTGTTTTCAAAAGTAAAACATGTACCCTGGAAAAGTAAATCCTATTGTCACTCAGTGAGAGTGAAGCTTTTGACTATCTTCAGACCTGAAAGAAGGCATCCAATATTTGATACATAGACTTGAACATGTGGTAAGATCCTTTCCTGAAGCAGCATCCACTAACTTGAAACATGCCAGGTGGAAGATGTTTGACACTGTGTTTCTTAAAACTTCATCATGGTTTCTTCCGTGTTAGCTTAAATACTGCCACTGACAATGGTATAACTTGGTGTGGGAGCATACTGAATTCACAGGATCATCCCCAGAGTGGAATTTCAGTAAGAAAATGATACTGAGCTCTAACAGTGCTTATGGTTATTAGGGTTCTTCCCAAGTACTTGGGAGTTACTATTCCAACAATGGCAGGAAAAGCAAATCCTAGCTTAGTGACTACAGAACACCACATTCAAGTTGGGACGTACAGGCAACCCAGGCAGGCCAGGAAACCCATCTGATCCAGAAACGCCGGGACTCCCAGTGGTACCATTGCAGCCATCGAGGCCAGGCAGACCTCTAGGTCCAGATTGCCCAGGGTGACCCTGTGTAAACGGGAAAAAGAGAGAATGACTGACAGGATACATTATCTCATTAGTAATACTGTCCCCAGAAAATTGATATCTTCCAAATGGCAACACAAAACAAAACACACAACTCCCACTCAAGGTCAGCGAATGGCAGACTGCAACAGAACTACCTTCTTCGGCCAGCATTGTTTATCCTCCCCAAAGCTTCAATCCTAGAACATTGGCTGCATTCATTTAATTACCTTTTTCTCCAAGGGATAATTTCCTGAAGTACATAACTTGTGCATGAGTAGGTCCCAAAAGGGCAATACTCATCCCACCGCAGTCTGAAACATATGGCACGTAACACAGTGTAGAACAGCACGCGAGGGTGCACCTGACACCAGGATGGGAGTTGCTCATGTAAAAACAAGGGCAGAGGCAGACTTGACAATACTCAGCATTTATAACTGCACTCTGCTTAAAGTTTCAGTGACTTCTCTTCCTCTCCAGCGTGGATTCTTTGCTTTAATAGTTCAACAGATGTTACAGCTCCAACATCGGGCATTCAGGCAAAACAGCTTTTCTTGTTATATTAAACTTAAAATCTTAGGCAAAGCAACTGGGAGAAAGACTCAATTAAACTAACAGCATTTAAAAGACTGAATTTGTAATGGTCCATTATTAATCAAGCAGAGTAGAATGTAAGTGTACCTAATTCTGATTTCACACATATTTAGCCCTAGTATAGCTCTGTTAATTTGACTGGAGTTATTCAGCATGGTACCGGTGCAAAGGAGATCAAAGTTTGAGACTATAGTTACTTATTCTTCAGTGTCATACAGCTATGTGTAGGCAAAACACGGAAAGGCAGAACTGTCAGCCACACTGCCCAGGTTTCAAGCAGCTCCTTATTCTACCCTTCTCATAGAAATGAGTTCTGTGGCACTCAAAGGTGGCATTTTGTGGCAGGAATTAAAATGAAACTTATGGAGATAGTATCAGTAACTGACAGTTCTCCCCCTCCCCTCTGTACACCCTGATCTTGACTCATCCCAACAGTACGTTTGTTTGATCCCAAAGATTCATCCTTAAGATATGGCATTAAACAAGTTATGACTCACACTAGGAAAGTAAAAAAAATAAACATGGATAAAACGGAGATAAAGCAGAACATTAACAATTCTTCATGCCTGACACTTAAAACAAAACACATGTGTGATGCAAAAGGTCTTCCCAGTCCAAGCCAAGAGCATATGCTCTGACCAAACCCAATAAGAACTTTGCAGTAACGTAAAGCCTTTTATCTAAGGATCTTAAAATGCCTTGCAAAAATGTGGGAATGCTATAATTTTCATTTTACGGATATGAAGCTGGAGCACACAGTAGCAGTGACTTTCCCAAGGATGCAGAGCAACTTAGGCCGTAATTACGTAAATACTCAAGCTGATCACCGGTCTCAGCTGTTGCCAGGAGGGCCATTGCACACTCCTGCTTACTCACACCTACCTTTTCCCTGTGTTGGCACAGACACAGGCAGAATAGGCGAGTTGGAGCAGGAAACCAATACAGCAGAGAAATAACTGTGCTGTTTCTTAATGAGGTTAATTTTCAGCCAGATGAGTTCCTTGGTCCAGCTCATTTGGCAACTGCTTTGCAATTTGTGCCAACAAAATGGAGAGAAGGGGAGAAAGCCCAGATCTGCTCTCTGTCAGTCAGTAAGGTGCAAAGTGAATGAATGTGAAGTGTGTCTCCACTACAGGATCACGGCAGCTCACCCAGACAAGTATAAATTTGAGATTAAACAAGGCCTCAGGACATGGAATGAAGTCATCTTAAACCATTAGCATCAGGCATCACTGCATACATAGCACCAGTTGCCCTGACGATTTGTCAAAACACTCACATGGTGTTCAAGCAGGGACTTGCCAGGCCCTAGTAAAGTGACAGGAGAAGGCTGAAGCACCAATTAAGTGCCACTTAGGTTTGTCTCTTAGAAACTATTTCATTTGGTTCCCGAAGCTGGAACAAATCAGTGGCAGCCCACCTCCTCCGTTCATGTGGAACGTCATAGCCAAGAGCAGCAAGTTTCTGACAGGACAGGCTGTAACAGCAGAGGGAGGCCAGAGTGGCCAGTGTCTACCAGGTCTTTCACTTTGTTCACAGCACCAACGAAACCAGAAGCTACGTGGGACAAGTGCACATGTATCTGGTTACAACATAAGGTGACCAGCTGCAAGATTTAGTGAAGCTGAATGGCCAACATCTGCCCCTCAGAGCCGGACAACAGGGAGCCAAGCGCTAAGCCTTTAGTGCTGGCCAACAGCCAGCCCATGGCAGGCAGCTGACTGGTGGCCTCATGTCTTGGGAAACACTTTGGGTGAGATCTCCTAACTCTTGGACCAACACAGCCTGCAAGTGGCCCAAAGGATTTTGGTATCTTCTTAATATGTGAGAAGGGCTCACAAGGAGAGGACATAAAGTTTGCTGACCACAGTGATTTCTTATGTGTATGAAATAAATCTGTGTTCCCGTCACTTAGTCCCACGGCATCCATGTCTGTGTTTCTGAGCCAAAGCATGACACAGACACACACCCCTCCGCTGTCTCTTTTGCTTTAGGGAAAAACATCCACAGGATTTCCTACTTTCTAGCTATCCTGCTATCACAGTTTGCAATGTTTTGTTTTAAGAACCTTACTTGAGGAGATACTGAGCACCCACAACTGACTTCCTTGAGAGCTGTAACGTTCTGGCTTAAATGAACCTTTCCCCCAGGGATTTAAAATACTGATTTAAAGAGCAGTTTTGACCTGAAACCTGGTGGTTAATAGTTTCACTGCTCTCACCTCCTCCCATTCCTGTTTGGCGGATGTGCCAATTCAGCACGAGCACCTCAGTTGACTAAGGCAGAAGGCTTTTACAGGGTTTACTTATACATGGCAGGGTGAGTTGTTCACAGACCTGAGCTAAAACACAGGCTGGAGAGATTGCTTGTGCTCTCTGCTCTCACAAAAGGAGACATTCCCTCTGAGACAGATAAAGAAACTTGAACTGTTCATCCAGGCACTTGCTTTATCTGACTCTTGCTCATATACTAACACTGTGATTCCAGGGGGCCTCTTTTCTAAATCAAACAGCACAAAGGTGATCCCAACAGGAGAGCTCAACAAATACTTAAAAACAGGGAAACAAATGCAATTAAAAGTGAACACAAAACTAATTGATTACGCAGTTTCATGGATTGCTATGGCAAAGCGGTCTTTTTACAGCCATCACCAAGTGCTTATGTTTTGTCTAGAAGGGTCACAGAATAGAGAACTCTGTCTCTCCATGTAGCTCTAGCTTTCATGGTACAGACAAGGGCTCACTTTTCATAGAAGTATTTCCTTGGATAGTTCACGAAAGGCTATATACATCTCCCATCTCCAGTTCCAGCCTTTGCCAGGTGTCCTTGAATCTTGTCCTACAGGAAAAAATAAACTTCCCGAGCAGGGCTAAGGATTTGAGAGTTTCTTCTACAGTGTGACGTGAAAGGCTAGCAATAAACACATGTAGCTGCTGTATTTACTAGGTTAAAGGGATTAGGCAGGCCAGCTGCAACAACATGATTCACTTGCCACCAGCATTGGCCCAGGGAAGGAACTCTGTGGAACACCACTTCCCTTAAGGTCAATAGTGGGATTCCCCTCTGAATCACAGCCTTACAGTCCTTTGGTCATGACTAAAATACCTGCCCATGTTAGCATGAAGAATCCCTCTTCGTATTTACATGTTAATTCTTGTGCAGAGATAGCAATACATTTTTACTTCTCTTTTACACGCATCAGCACACACGTGCTCTCTCTCCTTTGCTCTGCATTTCATCCATCCATATGATGTACATATGTTCATAAAAATTTCACAACAAACCTAAGCTACTCCCTTATCCTGAAATGCAACTGGCAAAAGCATAAATATTTTCTCAAGCAGTGAGGGATGCTATTTTCACCCTAGAATAGAAGTATTTATCACAATGGCTAGAACATAAACAGTACAAACTAGCTGCCCTTCCCCCTTATTCTGTCCTGCAACGGTCACACAGAAGACTCACAGTAGTGAGCACTTTGCTGTTTATGACCAGCAAAACCTGCCTCTTTCCCATGAGCCCACCTGCAGAACACTGTAAAGCAGAGAGAGGTCTGCATATGCTGGAGGCTTTGAATCCTCTCATTTACCTCCCCTACTCCTTGGAATGCCTGTTGCTGCCAACTACCTGGCAATGGCTGTTGCTGTATCTCTGCCTCCCCTCACTGTTGGGAATCCCCTTTCTCCAGAGCCTCATCTGAAAAAGTATCCCGAGAACAGCATGTTCCCACAGTGTGTTCAATTAAATTAAGTATTATGGGAACAGCTTGTTCTCTTCAGAGCTAGAGAGTTGGCTGGTGGGAAAAGAAAAAAACAGCAGCAAGGGAGTAGAGCAGGAGAGAAAACAGGCAAGGATGAGCAGAGGGGGAGAGAAGGACAAGGGCCAGGAAGGAACTGGAATCAAACAGGCTCATTTACAGGGCCAAATGTGCATTTTCAGCCAATACCTCAAAACAATTCAGTTTTTGATAGGAAGTAAGAAAACATGGCTCAACTGTTGAAGCTCTTGGCCAGCTGAGGAAATAGAGAAGATGAGAAAGAGCATGAGTATAGTCTGAAGACACAAGGATACAGAAGATGGAAAAATGTCATCAAGAAAAGAAAAAGAATTCTAATACCAGAAGGAGAAAGCAGGATGAGCTGAATAGTTTAGAGTGAGCAAGGAAGTCTGCAGCAACTTCTAAAGCTGGCCCAGCTAAAACTCCCCTGAGGTAAATTGTACAACATCTTCGGGGAACACCAAAGCAGAAGAAAGCTGGTCAAAACACTCTAGGCACATCATTTGTTGAAAGGAAACAACTGTCACTAGAATGTTAAAGATCCAAAGAATGAAACAAACAAACAAAAAAAATCCTGATGGCCAGGGAAAATGGCCACCTACACCTACCACCTGGAAAATGCAGCAATTTCTCTTTCCTGTCTTACGTTTCTGAAAGGCTTAGACCTAAACCAGAACTAGCACCTAGTGGAGAAAGAAGCAAGGATTCTCTGGAGGGCCTCAGCTCTAATCACTGTTTTCATTCACATCATAGCAAAAGAAGATTAAGGGAGACCTAATAACAGTTATCACATGCAAGAAGGCTACTACAAAGTAAAAGGGAACAATCTGCTCTCTGTGTCCATGACGAGTAAGATGTGAACTAAGAGGTTTAAGAGAAAGCAGAAAGAAAGACTGAAGCTAGACATTAGCAAAGCTTTTCTAACAAAGAAGTCAGTCTCCATCATCAGCAGGTTTTAAGAATTGGCTAGGAAACACCTAATGGCCTGAAGCACAGCTGACCATGCCCATTTGACTGTCTGAGGTCCCTTTCAAGTCCTCAAATCTATGATTTTATGATACAGTGTTTTCTAGACATGGTGCTGACAGAACACTGTGCTGAAAGAAAAGCTTACCAATGATGCAGTGGATCCCTGTGTAACTCAGGCTCCCTTCTTGAGATTTATCAACCTCCTATCTTTCCATAACAGGATCCAAACCTCTTACAAAACAGAACGGAATCACCATGTGGACTAACAAACATGGCCATTTCTCTCCAGGGAGAAGTGAGCACTTGTGAGATACACCATTCATGTGCTAGGACAGTCTCACTGTGCTTACGTGCTTCTGATTGTGACTAACATTCTGGTGATTTATATTTACATACGCAAACTTACCGGGATCCCATTGATGCCTTGAAATCCTGGAACTCCCATTGGGCCCTGAAGAAAAAGAGTATAT
Source organism: Falco rusticolus (assembly GCF_015220075.1). Classification (NCBI taxonomy): domain Eukaryota; kingdom Metazoa; phylum Chordata; class Aves; order Falconiformes; family Falconidae; genus Falco; species Falco rusticolus. The sequence goes on along the minus strand of NC_051200.1, from coordinate 4,943,441 downwards.
GTTATATTTCACTTCATCAATCTGTGTATTTCAGTTACCTGTGAGATGCTTCTTGCTCCGACACTTCTGGTGATGGACTTTAGCTTTCAAAACCAAAAGGAGCAAACTATTTAATGCAGATCCTCTCTGATCGCAGGGGTCAGTGAAGACAGGAACTTGAGCATCTGAGCTTGACTAGATGCCAAATGAGTGTTTCAGGAACGTTTTAATCAGGCAATTTAAAGTTAAAATATAGTCTCCTACTGCACATCTGGGGAAAACAAGATGCCAGGAAAATAAACAATCCAGTATATGCTTAATTCTCAGTATCACACCTGACCTTCCAAGAGTTTCAACAGGACTTAGGAGTTTTTCTGTCTACACTTGGATAGCACCACCCAGGGATGTGCAGACCACGGTATTAACATCAGACCACCCCTGGCTAAGTTGCAAGTAATTACCACTCTCTTGGTTCTGCTGCTCTGCTCTGGATAGTAGCAAAACAGACTGTGTAAGCAGAATATCCAGATTAAACTGCTCTTCCTTTGGAAAGGTAAAGTATATTGCTTCCATGAAGGATAAAGAGATAGAATGCACGTTGGTATTGCATATGTATCCATTTAAATGGATAGAAACAGCAGTGCAAGGAAATTGGTTCCAATCATTAAAGGGCAGTTCCTATCCTGGGTTTCTGTGCCTTCCAAAATCTGGGTTTAAGGATTTCAGTGTTATCTGCTACAATTATGAAAATGCCATCACTCATATTGGCACTCAGTCCTTGTTTTGAATCTTCCATTGCCTTTTAGGTGAATGCGACACCAAAGCAATGACTTTCGTTGCCATCATGTTCAGTTTACTTGGTTCTTTGTCTTATGAGAAGGGGGTGTAACTACAGCATATGAAAGTGCAATTGAGCTAGTTTTCATTTAACTAGCTCACCTATCAGTAGCTGGGAAAACATGGAAGAAACTCTGCTCTGCATGTCCTGGTACCCAAACTATCTGTCTTTTTCTTAATTGTGCACATTACTTTTGCTTTTCTAGATACCAACTCAGGATCTTCTACACAGGAACCAGTTCCAGGTCTCTCTGAACACAGAGAGCCATGGTGTTCCCCAGGGCTCAGTACTGGGGCCAGTTCTGTCTAGTATCATTATCGATGACCTGGATGAGGGCACTGAGCGCACCCCCAGCCGGTCTGCGGAGGACACCAGGCTGGGGCAGTGCTGCCCTGCGGGGGGGCAGGAGGCCCTGCAGGGGGTCTGGGCAGGCCGGGCGAGGGGCCCAGGCCGGTTGTGTGAGGTTCAACCCGGCTCCGTGCCGGGCCCTGCCCGTGGGGCACAGCAGCCCCAGGCAGCGCTGCAGGCTGGGGCAGGGGGCTGGGAAGGTGCCCGGCGGGAAAGGGGCTGGGGGGGCTGGCTGGGCCGGCTGGGCAGGAGCCAGCCCTGTGCCCAGGTGGCCACGGGGGCCAGCAGCAGCCTGGCTGGTGTCAGGAACAGTGTGGCCAGCAGGACATGGAAAGTGCTTGTCCCCATGCACTTGGCACTGGTGAGACCGCACCTCCAACACCATGTTCAGTCTTGGGCTCCTCGCTTCAACAGGGACACAGAGGTGCTGGAGCAGGAAGGCAATGAAGCTGGTGAAGGGTCTAGAGCACAAGTCTTGTGAGCTGCAGCTGAGGGAACTGGGAGTGTTCCCACACAGATGCAGTGCTTAAGGACATGTTTTAGTGATGGACTTGGCACTGTTAGGTTAACGGTTGGACTTGATGATCTCAAAGGTCTTCTCCAACTTAAATGATTCTATGATTCTGTAGTGCGAGTAAACCCCATTTATCCCATGGCACGCGAACTGAAAGACTGCTTGCAACAGCAATACTCATTTGACTATGGTTCATGCACCAGGATGGCTACAATGTTCAGCAGCTTTAGGAACTGTATTCTCAATCAAAAATAAAAGTAGGGGATTCTCTAAAGACACTGATGAAATGCTGTTGTGTTCTTACCCCTGGGCAGATAGTCCAAGATTATCTTTATTCATTCAAAAATATAGGCAAGGCCACAGATCTATTGGAGGGACAGAAAAGTCACCATTGAGCCTACCTTGTCGCCCTTCTGTCCAGCTGGTCCAGGGGGGCCCACTGCTCCTCTCTCACCTTTTGCTCCTGGCAGACCTTCTGGGCCAGTGAATCCAGGTGCACCTATTGGTCCTTGAAGCCCAATAGGTCCTGGTCGACCCTAAAATACAATAAAAAATAAGTAGATGCATCATGTTCACAAACTCCTTTGTAATTACTCTATCCAACTCAATCTTTAATGCAATTTGATATCTCTCAGGGTAGCTAGGACATCCTAAAGTTTTCCCTGTACATTCTCAGATTAAGAATCTTCAGAGGTTATTTCAGCTAAGTCGTGAGTAATACCAAGAAATCTCCTCTTTTTCCTGAAAGATTTATTACTACCTATATTGCTGTAGGAAGGAACAGGGGAAAGCAAGTGTTTTGAGATCAAACTGGCTGCTGCTTCTTGAGTTTGCACCTCTATTTCCAAGCTGCAAAGTGCAAAAAGGTTTTGTTTATGCATTAAATGAAGCACAACAAAAAGATAAGGCAAAATGCAAGAAGTGCATGGGTCACATGCAGTCAGAAGGCACAGTTTATCGAGTATTTGAGACTAGTACAATGGTTGGCTCAACGTTGGGATCGACTGCACTGTGCTTTCCTGGTTAGCTTATAGTCAGGGCTGTGGATTTTGATTTCTGGAGCACAGAAAGAAGGGTGCAATGAGTGAGCAGTGCCCGAAGATGGCAGCGTTTTCTACAACTGCAGAGATTCACGTCGGACTGATGAACTTCATTGTTCTAGCGCTGCGTGGATGTGCAGAGTAGCCTGGTACTGCCTTCTGAAACAAGCCAATGTTTAAAAAAATTTGCTGTAGGTGCTTTGATTTTTTTATTAACCTCAGAAGCTGCCTCTTGGCAGCTGAACGCTTAACGCAGAGTTTTGTGTTAACATTTTTCAACTTTTCATTTGGATTGTTTAGAAAGAATTGGAGAGAGATCAACAGTCTCAGGTCCCAAAGTATCAGTAGAAAATGGCAGGTTTAGGGCTATGCTTTCTACTAGCAAGACAGGCTGGATTCCATGAAGTTATCCACGCAAAGAATCAAGCCTTACATTAAAAGATATAGAATGCAGGAGGAAGTTAAAAAAACCCAAACAAACCCACCCTCCTTTCAGTTCTCCTCTACACTCATGTCCATGGCAGTGTGTTTCCCTTCTATTCCCTAACTCCTTAAAACAGAAGGAATGCAGCTCCCTGCTGCAAGTGTTTTAGTAATCTCAGCTGGAGACATACAAAGTCCTGACTCCATGGCTTGGCAGGTAAAAGACTTTAGAGTTAATTTAAAAATGCATTTTTACACGTTAATCATCAAAGTGAAACAACCTGTAACTGATTTTGAAACTTCTTTTTCCAGGATCAGTTTTAGTACCCGTTTAGGCTAAAACATCTCCTCCCATAGTCTATGTTTCTTCTGTGCTGGAGCAGTTTTCTTTTAAAGCACAGCAATGCCCCTGTGTCGCTCTTTCTGTTGTGATTGTTTCAACCTGGCCTTTCAACTGAGGTCAAGTGCATGTTTTCTATTTCATACCTTTTCTGTCTAGACACTGTCCATACCGTGCACTTCCAGAGGTACAGACTCCCATCTGAAAAGGCTTTTCTGTTTATTATTTTTAGCTTTCTTCACTCTGGGCTAATTATCAATGGAATCCTTTATATTGGGAAACCATATGATCATAACATTAATCCCCAAATCTTCAGTGGTCCTTGGCAACCGTACAAAACAAGTAATGTTACGAAAATCACATGCTTTGCTCTCACTTGCAGCCCCAGCTTTACTTTTTTAACTTCCCTTAGTCACAAGCTATTCAGAGTCTTTCAGACAACATCTCAAAAGACATGGGTTGTGGACTGTTTACCTCAAGGCAACACAGCAGTGGAGACAAACCCTCAAAACTGGCACGTTACTGTTAGAGCCAGCCACCACCCACAAAGCCACGGCATCCAAGAGTCCACCAAGGTTTCTAGAGAAAACCCACTGTGAATTCTTCACTTGTTCGAATTGCTAACACTTCTGTATTCAATTACTTTGATTGTCTGGTTAATGACAGTGTTTCACAATGACTGGAACTGATAGGAATTACAATTTTAGGAGGCTTTTGTTTTGCTTTGCTGCAGGTCACTTGGAGAGAAATACATCTAGATGAGACAGTAAAGACCAGTAACTACACATTCTGCTTGTGTTCAGTTTTGCAGCTCTCTGACAGAAGAATCAAACATGTTCTTTCCCTTTTGCATTAGTGCCTTACAAGAAAGATTTTAACAGCACTTAAAGATTTTTTCAGTGCCTTAGAGTGTCACTAAACCATAAAGACACAGTAAAGTGCTTCTAATCTCTCTGATAATGTGATTATGCCATGATAATCAGGCTCTCAAGAATCCCTACTGTTTCTTTTGAAGTCTATGTGGATGGAAATCATGTTTTCTATGCTGAAACAAAGGACTTGCCTCCACTGCTAAAAAAGCAGCATTTTTCGTCACTCAGTAGCACTCCCATGAACTGTCCCAAGACAAAAGCATTATAAAGAGCAGTGCTGTGGTTTGCAGGAGCAATTCCCGGATAAAAGCACAATGAAGGCTCAGGTTTTACCACAAGGTAAACTTCCAGGGTTCAGCCCCAGGTGGAACTACTGTTTGACCTCAATGAGTTTACCTTGCGGTAAAAAGTTAAGTGCCTTGTCTTTACCATGCTTTGGCATCAGGTTGCTCTTACTTATCCAAAAGATAAAAAGAATAAAGCATCTCTCAGCAGGGAGGACAAACTTACACATAAAATGTGGATTACATCAAACTGAAACCACAGTGAATCAACAGAGCTCCCTATTTTTAATCTTTATTCTTTAATATATGTAGTCCAGTAGTCTGTAGAAAAGCCATGAGTAATTAACACAAATGGTATCATTTTGTTTTCCTGGCCGCATTACAACCGTTTTTAAAAAGGGGGAAAGTAAAGAACGCTCATAACACCAAGCAAGGGTAAAGTCTATGAAATTACTGTGACTGGTGAATGTTTTCTCAAAGGCCCGTTAGAATTTCATATATTTCAAAACCATGACCTGCATTCTCAAACTTAGTCGTGCACCAGGCCTTTACTACACAAGCAGCACTAAATGAGATGCCCATGTCTCTGTAACGAATACAACGCTGGTAAAAAAATGGCATTATTTCTTGATACACCATGGCATTTCCATAGATAATTTCAGGATTCTGACCAAGTTTATGCCACAAATTCAGGATGAGTCATATGCACCTCTGTTAGGTGCTCAGCCATTGTAATCTGCTAAAATTACAGAGATGTCCCAGACATTCAGGTTTCCATTCTCAGTGTGTGGTAACCAAGAGGAAAAAATGGCTGGGATAGGAACCTCCCATTCCTTCTGAATCGCCCCACTGTAGAAGGCAGTAAACCAAAATGGCCTGAAAATGCAATTTGATGGCAGTGTGTTTCAAGATGGAAAAGGTTCAGCAACATGTGCCTTCTTCCCTTCACCCTTTTCAATGCATCTGCATCCCAGGGTGTCACGAGGAAAGGCCGGTATGGTGGGTAACGATGGGGCCTCTCTACTGCTACACAATCAAATACATTACAGTTTCTCTATTGTCCATACCCCTTTTGCCAACTAATACCCCACATAAATTTTCGCCCACTGAAGCAGAGCTGCTACACGTAGCACTGCAAATTCCAAACATTCTTTTTTTTTTTTTTTCCCCCATTGCCTCTGTGAGCTTGGAGAATAAAGTGTAAATCTATTTGATTTGTCGCTGTGCAAAGGAACACACGTAGCAGTGGTATGGAACCACCGAACATGCCCCTTATTTCAGGGACAAAAAGGAAAAAAAAAAAGCGTGCTTGCTTACTTGGGGGACTGTTCTACTAGTCCCACTCACTACTAAATACTAGCTCAGTGATTCATCACCAAAAAAGGATACTGGAACTCACAAATGTGAGGTAAGTTTAGCAGGGCTAGTAACTAAGCAGAATACTACTAATCAGGTAGGGCAGAATTGATCCCTACTTCAGTTAGTAAATTCATAGACTGCCATATTTCAAGCAGCAAAGCATTATTATTTTTCTAAGCAAAATTAAGGTCCGGTGTATGAAAAGACCAATTGAATTTAAGGATATTCATGTTTTCTCAAACTAACACATAGTTCCCTCTTTATGAGAATTCAGCAACCACATTTTATAAAAAGGGTCTTATGTTTTCTACTTCTTCATCCGTTATTTCCCCCATAAAAAATGCTCTCTTGACACAAAATATTGCTAGTGACAAAGATTTACTTCATAAGCAAATGATTTGTAGTCTGAAGCATCTTATAACTGGTTGATTACATTAAGGCAAATCAAAAAGCCAATCATTAAATCGTTATAGCCCTAAAAATGTATCTCCTCATTTACTGCACACACTGAGCAGAACGTAGCCTGAAACTTTCAAGGAAGACCTGTGTACCTGGATCCCAGGTTGTACAGGATAGCTTGTACAATGGACTGATCCTTTGAGATGCTCTTTCACACAGGCAAACGGCATTACTCATGTCAATCAGGGCCATGGGATGCCACATTATAAAAAGCGATACACGACTCAACTCACGCTGAATGAAGGAAGCATCTACAGGAGATTTATCGGTGCAAGGCAGCATTGTCCCGTAGTGAGCACCATGACCTTGGCTAACCACTTCTACTTTCTACCTCCTTTTCCTCCCTTCTCCTCTTCGGTCTGCTCTGCCTTTGCTGCAAGATTCCTGCGGCAGTGGTTATCTCTGGCTAGATACACAGTGCCTAGCACAAGAGAGTCCTGGTCTCAACTGGGGCCCCACAGTTCTACTGTAATAATAATAATTACTGATGAAAAACCCTTCACTATTTTCCTAAATTACAGGTCAGGTATCCAGTGCCCTGCTCACATTCCAGAGTAAGTAATTATTTTCCCTACTGAAAAATGCTTTGTACTTTAAAATTATTCTTCAGGTTTTCTTCTAAAAACTTAAGAGAAATTCTTGTTCAAAATGGCTTCTTTATTTCTGTCATATGATTTACTGTTCCTCTACACAGCTTTTTACCCACACAGCATGAGATGAATACACCAAACTGTATATACACACAGAAATAAAGGACCAGAAAAAAATATTCTTGCAACAATCCTATTTCATTCATTGCCTTCCCAAAATTCTTGTAGGTTGTTTTTTTGTTGTTGTCTGGTTTTTTAGGAAGGGTATCAGGGTATTAATTTTTTAAAATTCTTAAGAAAAGAGACAAATTATTCCTGTACCATGTTAAATTTTCAGTATCATAATTCATTTTAGAAGTTTTCTGTTTATGGAAAGCAGCACTTCGCATGCCCACACTGCAGACTGTCAAGGCTGCTCTGGTCATCTCAGGAGCAATCTTTTAATGTAATAATGAGCAACTGCAGGCTGTTTCTCATAATAACTAGTTCATGTGATAAACTCCATTGTCAAAAAATACTTCTGTTATTTCCACTATGTCTGACTAGACATCATCACAAGTACAAAACGTAGGCGATTAAAAAAATGTGTGTGTGCATTTTTATATATGTATATACATACATATATATATATGTGGGTTTACACCCTATTTTTAAAGTGCTTTAATAAAATTGATGACATTTGACTCCATAAATCATTTGCTTCCTGAATCCTCTGCTTCAGTAACTTAATTAAAGTAGCAATGGAAGCTTTACCACATTATAAATATAAAAAGGCATACAAACCCTAGACTTTTTTTAAAAAAATCTTTATTTTTAAATTGGATATTTAAATCTCTGAAACCTTTCTTTTCTAGAATGCTCAATTTCCGGTTAAAAACTTTCTTGGAACATCCTGATTCAATCAATTCCCCATATTTGCTACTTCTATTTGTAGCATACAAAGAGACCATATACTTTTTCCCCACCACGGACAATGCCAGAAGGGATTTAGTGTTAAATTTAAGTAACTATTCCATTTTATACGTCATAACTACTTTAAAAGAAAGTGTGAGAGAGTTAAAGGATGACCTTAACTCAGATTGCTTTTTTGCTTTGATGTACTGAAATGTCCAAGTTAGAGATAAGAAAGTAAGAGCATGTGGGAAGGCTCCAGGCCACAGAGAACACAGATAACATGAAAGTAAGCGAAAGTCACTTGTGGGTTGTAACATCTGTGTGAGAGATGCACTGGCTAGGAGACAGCTTTCCTGCACTGCACCCTAGAGAGAAGGGGATCCACATCTAACACTGAGCATCATACAGCAAGACTGGCACTACAGAAATAAAAAGATATTAATCACAGGGATTTTTTAAAATAAAGAACAAGCAGCAGGATTTACAAACCATAGTGATGTCCTACCTTGCATTTCAATTAAATGAATAACTGTTGTATGAAAATGAGTTAAAGCTTATTTTTAAGGAGCTATGGTGTATATTTGAATGACATTTTCTTGCCCGTTTCATGACCCTCACTCAGAATTATGCCTTTATTTCAGCAAAAAACTGCATGAAACCGTTATCACAGTTTTCAGAGACTAGATACTGATGAATTGCATCCCAGAGCATCATCTCAGTAGAGGCGATCACCCTGAATCCCCATTTACCCACTGTTTGTTTAAGCTAATTGGCCATGAGGCTCAGGTGCTACATCCTCATCAGAGATGAGTTTTTCACCACTTGCCACAGGCAAAGGATTTTCTTCTAGCTTGACTGACATCTTTAGGGCCTTTTTGTGTTTTAAACTGGAAGGGAAACGCTCAGTTCCTACACAAATGGACAGGAATTCATGTAGACAGCATATGAGACTGACAACTGGCTCTACTCTGAAATCATGCACGTGTTTAAACCTGACTTAGAGGCAACTGAGGAAATGAGGCACGAATGAGGAGGTGAGTTACAGTAGGCAGGAACCGCTCCCACACCTCACGGAGCTCTGGCATTACATTACACTCATCACCATTCCAAAAAAATAGGGTTTATATTGAAAGGATGGATTGCACGATTGTGAAATCTTAGCAAAAATGCTGCAGCAAGTGAGGTCTAACTGACTTCAATTTACTTATGAACTAAGCATTTTTTTTATTTAACAAAAGAGCATAGCACAGCCAAAGATTTGAGTGGTTTATGAGATTTTATGGTCTTTTGCAACCTCAGTTCATCTTCTCTCCTTCAAGTCTTTGGTGCCTAATCTCTAAAAAATGTTTTAGAAAGCCTTTACAGTTCCCCGACCTGTTCACATAGGACAGCAGCTGTCATAACATTTTCTTGCCCTCAACTGAGGGAAGGGCACTTCTGAATACTGTGTACATCTCTTGATAGCAGCACGAGTCCTAAGCTGAATTTTAATATGAAAGAATTAGTTATTTCAGAAGAAAACACAGGGTTTCTCTAGGACTTCTTTCTATTTTCCTGATGGTTGCACAGGGAAGTAGACAAGGTAACATATGTAAAGCAATTTTTTTTGCCCCAGAATGCACACATCACCTCTGGTGACAGCGCGGCAGTAGAAAATGACCAAATGACAGCTCCTCAGCAGTCAGTCCCCAAAACAGAAGATGGGTAAAGCCTTGATACAGACCAGCAGGTATCTAAATCACTACTGCTCTAGCAAAATATCAGCTAACCGGTTCTAATTAGTTTTCATGTTTACTGAAAACTGCGTGAATGAAAAGAATAATTAAAATTGCTTCCTTCTGGAGTAACCCATAACGTTACACTACAGACAAGTGATGTGCAAAGAAGGGCAGCCCACAATTACTGCTGGCTTTGCTTCTTCAGCCTTACTGTCCTTACTTCTGGCAGTACTTTCATTGTCCTCAGAAATACTTTGCAGTCTGCTTTTACCTTTTGTGTTTACAGTTGTCTCTTACTCAATAACTTACTTGTTTCAATCAGATAACCAAACGGGATCACTTAGTTTCATCTCATATTTTAATTGTTTCTCTCTGTTGCTTTTCACAGGACAAACGATATGGATGAACTTTCTTGGACTTTCTAAAGGGCCTCATGCTAGAGACAAAAAACATGGGTGCACTTCAGACACACACTGGTGTTTATTAAATGAGATTATTCCATTTCCAACACCTGGCTACAGGCCTTCCAGTATGTGCTATGTGTGTGTATATATCTGTATATACAATATATATGTGTGTGTGTATATAGTCTCTCCAACAAATTTGGTAAGATCAAGCATTCTATTTTTCACAAACCATTTGAAGGAGTCATACCTAGCCCATACTGAGGAAGATACCACACTAATAACAGATATTAGTCAAGTCCCTTGGGGAAAACTGATACTGAATCATAGTGACTTCACGAGCAGTCACATCAGGTGTGCTGCCCACAAAGCCACAGCTTCTGACTCTCCTTAAGATACACCCTACAACACGCAAGTTTTTCAGGGATCTGCTACGGGTTTATGAGGAGAGAAGAACATGCAGCAGTGTGTTGTTTTCCCTTCCACTTAGCCCCAGAACCCTACAGAACAAACCAAAAAAGCCTGATGTGTTTCTAAAGAACTGTTTAACTGCACAGCTACAGTGAACTTTTTTGCGACCTCCCCCCTCTGGCTGGCATTTCCAAGCTGCCTTCTTCATGGACTCAAGTGACAGAAGATTCATTGTTGCAAAAAAATGTTGTCAGTAGAAAATTAGCTGTATTAAGTAGTGTACTGAACAAGTGAAATCTTGCCAGTGTCAGGCCTGTTAAGACCATTAAAGGGACATTGTATCTAGAAAGGCAGGGACGGTTCAGCCACATGCTGAAGCCGAACAGACTCCAAACTTCCTCAGGGTCCGCTGTGTCCAGATCTGTTAATTTGCTTCGGGCTCCTCTCCAGTCCTTTTTTTTTTTTTTTTTAAAACAACAAACCCAATTTTTAAACATCTAATTCCCCTTGCAAGCAAAGGCTGTGAAAAGTTAGTGTTTTCTTGAGACAGAGCAGGGATGTGGGCAAGGAGTAGATCTGGCAGGAGGAGACTGCCCCTACCAGCATTTTCCCAGTGGAACTATTCCTGAGCAGATGGGATGGTTTGGTCTTCCCTGTTGCACTGAGGGGTAGAGACGCTGACTTTCCTGCATCCCAAGAAAGCACTGGCTATGAGAGCCCAGGCTATGCACTCAGAAAGCAGCAGCCAAGCTCTCCAAGAAGCAAACAAGCAGGATGAACTGCACATCTCGGGACAACTCACCCTTCCACACACAGAATTCTCTGTCTGTAAGCCTCTACAGTACCCATCCAGAGCTGAGGGATGTTGAAAATGGAAGACTGAACCAGGAAGGAAGGAAACAGGGACCTGGTAACGAAAAGGTCAACAGTACCTCTCCGCTAGTTCACAGTTTCTAATACTACGTTATACCTACATTTGACCACTTTTGTCTTGCTGCCTGGGAACTGGAAATCAAGACACGTCCTGCTCCCCCAGTAACAGAGATAAGGAGATATCTCAGAGATAAGAAATAGACCCAGAAGGGTGAGGCAAAGAGAGGGAAAAGGAGTTAAGGAAGCCCCTTCTGCTCGGTGGATGATACAGACAATTTTCCATTTCCCTCATGCTGTGGGAACAGAGGGTGTCCTCTAGCACCAGAACTTCCCCAAACATGACATTCAACCAGTCACGAAAGGAACGAGGATGAAGAAACCAGTAATGAACAAAAAGAAAACCCTTGAGGTTTGCATGCATGGAAAACAGTTACAGAGCTCTAGCGATCACTTACATGACACCTTCTTGGCCTTTCTAAAGGGCCTCATGCTGGAGACAAAAAATACTTTACAAAACTTTTAGAGAAGCTTCACTCACTGGAGCTCTTTATTGCAGTTTCAGCTACAGATAAGCTACTTCCAGCTTTTTTCTGATAGTTTCTACCAGCAGCTAAACCAAGTTCCCAGATGGCTGCAATGCCAAATTAAACCCATTTTTAAATTACAGTAAAAGGCTGGAGGGGTTTGGTTATTCAAAGAAAATTCACTCGAAGTACTTGTTTACTTTGCATAGATTCAAAAACCTCCAAAATGTTTCCCGCCAGGCAAAGACTTTCACTCTGAATGGGATATCTGGATAGCTCAGGAACACTCCATCCATCACAGCCACAGAAAAGTCTTGTCTTTGACTCCAAAGACTTTATTAGTTTCCATCAGATTTACTACTTCTACTTTGAAGGTGGTGATCAATGAATTGTAGGAGTGAGCCGATAACAGGAAATGTCATTGGACTGCAGTTTATCTGAACAGATGACAATAAAAAAATGGCTAGATGTAATCTGAGAAAAAGTGATAGTGTATGACACACCTGAAGGGAGACTGATCATTTATTTTCCATGGTAATTACTCTAGAGCAGCAACTTCTCTCAAAAGGACCACAACTGAGGACCATTTTAATGAAGATACTGTAACTTAGTACCATATTAATTTGTTAATTAGCAGCTGTAGCTCTACTGAGGCTATTACTCCCCTAGTTTTCACACTTCTTATGGAAGTTTCCTGTGTGGATGTCAACCTTTTCACTGCATTCCAGCTAAAGCAGAAAAACTTACCTTGGCTTGGATGCTGTAAAACTAAGAACAACCTTCATATTTCAAAGCTTGCCTTTGAATCTTCATAAAAAGTGCTCAATCTTTTCTTGTTACTCTCTCAGCAGGTATTCTAGCTACTAATGTAGCTGTTTGTATTAAGAGTGGTATTAGTTTCTTACTGCATTTTGTCGTAATTTATATATTGAAGTGAGCTAATTGCAGAAACCACTTAATACTAACTAAAATAGCTCAGATTTATTTAATATTTGGAATAAAATATAGCTGTGGTTTTTCAGGTGGTAATTAACATGATAAACAAAATAAAAGGTTACTTTTTAATGTTTGTCATTGTGTCGTCTGTTTCGGCAGAATGTAAAGTGAACCACTAGAATATGAATGACAGAGATTCGGATCACAAGCGTAACATTGGTATTTTAACAGCAGACTTACATGCCTGTATCCATTCTTGCCTTTAGGAGTTTCTCTCAATTTGTCTCACGTTCCTGAGAGAACAAGCTTGTGAGATGCCGAGATAGCTCAATTAAAAATCTGAACTTTTCCTCTATCTTAACTTGCAATACAAGTCACAGCCTAACCTATTCTGGACCACGATCTTAAGACTGCTTTTTTGGCTCACTTTTATCATACTGGATTGTTCTATTATTTTTCTAATCTAATTATTCTACTAAACTTCAGTTACACAGAAAATGTGTATCTATGAATTGCTACAAGTAAAGCAATGTTCCAGAAAAACAATCTTGTATTTTTTTCCTTTGTTCTTACTGATGGATTACTTATGTCCCTTTCTCCTGCCAATATCCAGTCTTCGTGCTATTACAACCAAATTTTAGCACTTAGTAGAATGTAATTCTGAAACCAAGTCTGAAACTGACATCTGATCTATGCAGCATGGAGCAATCTCTAAACCCTACTACTGTATCATGTATTAACATTATTAATCTGGTGAATAAAGTAACCTTTTTTGGAAAAAGAAAAAAAAAAACCAACCGAAACACAACAAAAACCCACACAACCACTTAAAAAAATATCCATTTTAGTCACCAGACCATGTTCCACATGCTAAACATTCTGTTTACAAGAGAGAAACACAGCAAAAGTTCTCATTATCCACTAAGGTCATTCAGCCCCAAAGGATGCTTCTAGTTAGAAAGGCAGGCGGTGAAAGTAGGCCATTCACAGATCTGTCCAGTAAGGGGTCAGTGTCGAACAATAGATTCTCTGCAAGCAGTTTCCCCTACATTTTGCCTCCCATAGCCTTCCCAGCATGTTCCTGGCACTTCAGAAAGGTCTGAGCGGCTTTCCCTGCACAGGGCTCTGCTAAAAACAAAATTATCTGTTGGAACAGATAATATTAGTCAAGATTTAAAACTCAGATGGGAACCATTTGCTTATTCAAGATAGCAGATTTAGAATAAAAACTCTTCCCAGAAACCTGTTACAGAGCAGAGCCGAGGGGAGTTTTGCAAACACGTAAACAATTAACTTTAAAGGGAATAAATGGAGCCTGCAGACTCCCATCTATACGCTGCTTGGAAATAAACAGACCGAAGCAGGAGTGGTGGGTAGTAGAGACCTGCAAATCTACAAACATAACATTTGGCAAGATTCCAGTTATCTCTAGAGGCTTAAGCAGAGCAGGTCCAGGCAAAATTTTACTGCAGTGCCTGATAACAAGAAGCGCCAGTCAGTCAGTGGCTGGTTTACCAGGCAGTGTCAGAGAATAAATTGCAATTAGTAAGAATAACTTCAAACCAAAGTAGGGGAGAGAAGAAAATAGAGGATTTTTCATTTCTCCTAACAAGTGTTGCACATTGAATCAAGATAAGAATGGAAATGAACTCTTCACCTACTTGAATTCCCACTGGCTAAGGTATATAGAATAAATGATTAATTCCAATGTTGCTTGTCATCACATAAATTGTATGTTTAAGTCCTTGGACATTTACTACGTGGCTGTATTAACACTCCAAAAAGCTTCATTCATTTGTTGGTATAAACCACACTTCCAGTCTGCTTAATCTTTGACAGACAGGTCTCATTGTCCCCAAAATCCCTTGCCACACAATACAACAAAGGCTTGAATGACTCTGTGGGCCTGCTCCGCTACCCACACTGCTCCACGCTTCCTGCCCATATATCCCTGGAATTCATGACCATGCAGATTACTAAATTACACACTAGGCCAGGGATTAAGCGTGGCTCTTTGTATGGGAGCATCTGAGGTCTGGAAGAAGATTTTACCTGTCACGGTCTGTGCTCATTGGGCCTTGATGAGAGACAGAAGGAAGCAGTGCTGCAGAAGATCACAAACGCTGGTGCGTGATAATCAGCGATCTGTATATGATGACAGGATAACCTGACTGGTGCTGTCCTGCACACAGGTCTAGGGAGCTTTAGACAGACAAAAACCAGCCCACTACTTCCAAAGCCGCTCAGCAGCTTCTTCCCTCTTAAAATAAAAGGACCAAACGTGCCCTGTTCTGACAGACCGCAACCCAGATAACGGCCCTCACTGTACCCAACCAGAACTGAAATGTCTAAGGGCAAGGAATGTATCCTGCAGTTAAGCAAACATACCAACAAGCCAAAGGGAGGGGTATGGTAGCTCCTCAGTTGTTTTACATTAGTTGCTAATCAAAGCTGGAATAGCTTCTGATTACTTTCAGGACGCTTAAAGTTACATATCCAAAAAAAACCCCAAGAAAAAAAGCTTGAAATAATGGCATAAATTTAAACACCTCAAGGATATCAAATGCCGTTTATCCATATGTACATACAAAATTCACATTGCTCGTCACTCAAAAAATCAGAAGTCTTTAGTGGGCTTTAATCTTGCTGTCCAGATAGGACAGAAGAGAGTGGTCTTTACCCAGTTACAGTTAGCTAACCATCTGTAAATTAGCTGCTTAAAGATGGCTGGCAACTCCAAGCTTTGGCTAAATCTGTTTAGAAGTTCCATAGTTGAAGATTTACTGTAGCCACGACACTATAATGATGAAAATAAGCATATTTTACAGAAAAAAGTTGTCCTTTTTTTTTCTTTTTTAAAAGATAGTAGGTGTTACCACCTTGTTTGGTTTCCTTCTTTTTGTATGCATATTCTTAATTTCAAACACCAAATACTGACATCTTCCATTTTTTATTAGTTACGTTGATGTGGCCATACTGGTCTGAAAGATGATACTGCATTTCTCATTGTATTTTGAACTCACTTGGGAGCTCAGTGAATGACAGGAATTATCTAAAGCCTGTGAGATACAAAGTTCACAGCATAGTCACTTTTATGGGTTTGTTTCAGACCGCAAACTCTGCTAACAAAATACACCGAATGGGGACCAGTACAGCACAATGTAGTGATGCTTTGGTTCAGCATCATCCTATTACATCAAAGAGTAGTGTTACTACATGCCAACATGATGACATGTCATTTTAGAGGAACCAAAAATTGCCTCAGATCTGGAAATAGCCTCCTAGCAGCTCACAAAAAGTTGCCAACCCCCAGAAACCCTGGGACGACAAGCACTGGAAGCGGATCTGGTCTGCACAGACTCAGCAGGACTCTTTGGAAGTTGCTGCCAGCGCTCCTTTTGCAGCCAGAACAGCCACTGTTGAGCTACACAAACTACTCTAAGCCCTTTCCCTAGAGCCATCAGCTAGGGAACAATCATTAGACTGCTGTTTGAGAAAAATAAGCAAAGCATAATTTAAATGAATAGAGAAAACTGGCTTTGTATGTCCCTTGTTCATGAAGTGACTCCAATTTCAGTTAAACCACAGCTATCTGCAGCAATGTGTTTCCATAGGGTATTTTTGTTAAAACTTCACACCATGCTGTGCTTGCATAGTGTGTAATAAACTGTGCTATCAGCCACACATACATGCTGGCCCCCTTCAGACACCAGATTAAGCTGTTCATAAACCCTATAGGTATTTATAATGGCCTAATTTCTACCAGCAAGAGCAGCAAACCAGTGAAAATTAATTAATGCATTTGTATCTGGATGTCTGAATAAGTGTTCACTTCTATGGAGTTGCAGATCATACGAGGACCCCAGTGTCTTCTCACTGGCATCAATATAGGCAAATAATGACTTCAGTGAAGTACAGCCCTAATGTCAGAGACAGAAGAAACAGGCCCAGTATGCATCACCCCTCCACTGCCATCGCTCTTGCCAACACAGCTGATCTTTGCTTGGCTGAATCAGCATCAGCACAGCTATGCAAGCGTCTGCTGACCAAAGCCTGAGGAAGGCTAAAGGGCCAAGGCTTAAAAGCAGAATAAAGGAAAAAGAATCTGAGAAATAAAAGAAAGGAGAAAATGGTAAGAAATACAGAGGAGGCACCATTATACTGTCCACCTTCAGTCTGCAGCCCAAACCGTACACACAAGGGAAGCCCATAAAAGTCAACACACACTTCTACGTGTAGGTTAAGGTGAAGTGTCTCAACTTGTGGTAAGGAAACAGACTCTGTCCTTGTTCCCATCGTGAACCTAAGCACGGAGGATGCACATGGAAGACTCTAGCTAGCTGGCTTTTATGTGAATCTGGCAGCCACCTCCCTGCTTTTACTATTGCTCCGAACAATAAAGCCAAGAAACAAAGAGGCACACAAATACCGAATGGCAGTTTCATAGGTGGTAATCGTAGAGGCAGGCTGTGAGCCTGGGTTTCACCTTCCTAGCTCTCACAGAGGATGTGCCCAAGCACAAGACGTATGTCCTGAACACTGGGGTTTTACCTGTGTCTCAAAAGCTGCATCATCTTCTCTTTCTTTTCCAGAAACAAAATTTTTCTATCGACACACATACGGCTGCAGTGTGACAGCTCTTATCTGTCAGCTGGGATAACAGCCATTTTATCCTGGGGAAGTGAAATTTAACAGTCTAGAAACTTGGTCTTTGCTGAATAAATAAAAGAAAAATAAGTTTTCCTTGTCTTCAAGTTACAAGCAAGTGGGGAAGAAATCTGGGACCTCTATTCTTCAGATTGTGATTTATCAGTAGTAAATCGGTATTACATAGTTTGATAGCAGTGTTTTTTCTATCACTACACAACTCTGGTGTTAACAGCTCATACTGTATTTGTTAAAGAAACAGCAAACTATTAACATTGACTATTTTCTTTTCCTCTCCACTGAAGCAATATGTGAAGTGCATATCCCTTTCAAAATATCAACAGTTTCAAAGACTTTTTTTGTAAGAATCTCCAAGTCCAGCAGCCTTCCATGAAAACAAGAGAGATCAGATACCCACCTGTATTTAGCACTTAGAAGGCCTGCACTCCAAAGGACAATATGAAGATCTCTCGCACCACTGACTGTAAGTGTATACAAATTATGTGATCTACATACATTCAGCCATCCAATAAGGGTCAAATTAGTGATCTACCTTGACATTAAACAAAAGAATGCTAAAACTTGACCCACGCTCTAATGATTAGAAATACGAGATGCCACAGCTTCTTGTGGTGTTTTTATGGCTCCTTAATTCTGTTGAGAGCCTGCATACCCTGAGAGCACCTTCACCTGGTCACGTATGGACACTGCTCACTCCACTCCAAGTCTGGAGTCAGCTCCAGGGCAGAGGTCACTTAAACTTACACGCTTGCCTGAATCAGACTGCACCAACACACTCTCAGGCTCTTTCTCCGGCTCATTGTCCTCGAGTGTCTTATCCTTCAACATTGCTTGTGTGTATACTGGGGATCATTTTATTTTAATTATATTGTGGATCCGTTAAATGGATCTTTAAACATCCCTATTATGTCTGCAGTGAATACTAAGTCCAAATGCTCCGCAGCTGAAAACAGATGGAACAAAATTCAGATCTGCCCTTGTGTCCAGCTACAGTTTGGGAAAGTTCCATGGTTTTGTCCCAGCTGTGTGCTTTTCTTCAAAAATCAGTAAATTTAGTGCTTAGAAGAAAAGTTCTTTAGTGCAGGGCTTTTTCTGTTGTTTATACAAAGCACAACTGATCCTGATGTGAAACTGAGGCCTCAGGCCCTGCTGTACTATAAATATTGAAAACAATCATCAGACCACAGAAACTACAGTCCTTGCACACATGCTCCTTTTAAAATATGAACTGTTTGGATGGTGTCTTCCAATTCTTCTGGAAACAGTGTTTTATCTCCCACATTAATAGAGCTGTTACAGGACAGATATACTTCTAATTTACTGGAATAATGTGATTCTTCTACAGAGATCATGTAAGAAATCTCTAGTACTTGTAGTAATATGAAAGTTCAATGTGAGGAAAAAGGACTCAAGTGATAAATAAGTAGAAAGTAATTGATTAAAACAAAATCTCTTCCACCATTAAAATTTCTGGTTAGGTGTCAACACAAAAGTATTGGGAAATTCTGGTATTTTTACACTGATATATCAAGAGGATAGTACCTCAAATAGTGTGTTGTGTGGCAAGGACCATAATAATTAAACTAAGCAGACAATTTGTAAATATACTTTTTGTTTAGACTGGAATGCAAATTTTATACAGCACATGCAACTCTTAAATCCTATCCAAACAAATCCAGGGACAAAGCAGATTTTAAGAGCACATACCTAGAACTGTAGGTTTTGTTTACTTCCAAAACTTGTGCAAAATATTTGGAAATTAATTTAAACATAGGAAGCATTAGCTCAGAACGACTGACCAGAAAAAAGCAAAGCACACTATTAGTCATAACTACATTTCATTCTTCACCTTGCAAGAACAAGGCTCTTTCGCTCTTGGAATACAGTGGTTAAAACGTTAACTCTGTAAAGCTAAAATCAGAACAAATGGTATACGTTTAGCAAAAAAACATAAACCGTACTAGTTATGACAAGCAAGTGGTGCTTGCTACAGTTTCGGAAACCCTCCAAAGTTTGTAACTTGAATAGCTAGTTGTGCTTAGAAAAAATTAGGATAGGGAGTTTCTGATAGGCAGTGGTATTTAGGAGCAAGCAAAAGACACTAGATCTTAGGAACCTGGGTAAATTTGTTCAGAGGCCATTCACATTCAAAGCTGCCAAAGACCTTAGGCCACTGTACTCCAGAGAAACAGTTAGTGTTCTTTTATGTTCATATCTCATGGTGAAGTGAGCAGATACTTGCTGGAGGTGAGTGCTAATCACAGAAGCTCTTAGATTTGAAAAATGACTGGACAGCAGCAACTCTTCCAGTGTAGTACAGACTGAGCAAGATTAGAGAGCACACTAAAAAACCACTGGCCATGGCTTAAAGCTAGGGCTCTCCAGGCTCCCTAATGCACAGCCGAGCATGACTACACGTAAATAACTAGCTTTCACTTTGAATAGCTATAGCTTTTGTTCTACAGATCAGAGAAGCTTTTCACTCAGGCTTCCGTAGTTTAAAGAACATTAAGGTTTTTGCATGTTTCTTCAAGTGGTACAACTGTTTAACATACAGGCAATCTATTTTTCAACACCAAGAAACCAGATTATTCCCTGTAATACAAATTCAGGCTTTTTTCTGTTTTCTGCCTAGTCAGTGAAACTGTTCTCACACTAGTCTCTACTTCTGGACATCAGATTACATATGTATAGTTAGCCAAAAGATGGAAAGGAAGACTTCTCTTAAAAAAAGAAAATAATGCTTTACATAGCCAGCACACCTGTCACACTGTGGTCCAGGAACACATTCATTAACTTTTTTTACATAAATCTAGAGTAGCATCACTGAAGTCAACATGTGACTTCTTCATGCTAGCAACTGGTTTTCACTAGTGTAAAGAAGAGACCTCCAACAAAGCTAAACCAGGGCAAACTGGTATTTCTCTGACATTTCTGATACTTCTCTGAGAAGTGTAGGAATGCAGCAGAACCAGAGTGAAATCAAGATCTGATTTTGTTAATCACAATTTTAGAAATTTTCTTCTAGAACTGATACTTCTCCATTTAAAACTCTTCTGTCATACACTCAGTGAGCTCTTAATCTTTAATTTGGAAAGCTGAAGCAAACTTTCCTTAAGACCTCACTAAATCCCAGGTGTTCTGGATCTTCCCAATACAACTATACTATGAGGTGCAAAGTAAACAGTCTAGTCCACGTATAAATATTTAGTAAGACACTCGCCTCTGCAGCAAAATGGAGCTAACTTAGTGTTCCCTATTTATAATGTAAACAGATTAGTTGCATGACACACTGTTAGTACAAACTTTCCTTGACTATAAACATTTGCTGATGTATTTCACCAATAACGTAATGTATAGGAACAGAGGAAGGATATGCTCTGAAGAGCTCATGTGGATAGGGTCCAATTCTGCAACCTCCTCTCACCTGACAGTGCCTTTTCCCGAAGGCTCTTGAGACAAGTTTCCTGTGCAACATGTTTCTTTCTATTGGCAAAAAAGAAAATGACCCCAGCTAAAAATCACTGGCAGACACCAAGAGAAGATGCTGCTGTGCTTCACATATCCCCACACAAAACAGATGCTACCACACTCACGATGTTCTGCTTGCTGAAGGACTGGCTCACCAGCCACTTCTAAGAGGAACCTGCAAACTAAACAACTTCAAACATGTTCACTAGCTGCTTGAGGAAAAGTTTGTTCTGAAGCCCTAATCCTGCAATGTCCTGACTGCCCTCAGCTGTTGTTCATGCTTCTGTGTCTTCAGCCAGGCTGTCCATGGTATTACTGGATCTGGGTCTGACAATGACAACTAGTGCTGACGATGACAGAAGCCACGGCAGGAAAAGCAGGCCAGTTTAGCTTCCTTCTCTCAGTCTCCCTCTCTTTGTATTAACATTGCAAGCGTCAGTGCCTCCCTACAGCTGTTGTTATTGTTTACAAGAACTCACATTCTCAGAGACTCTCATTCCAGTACCTGAGTCAGAGTGCAAGGTAACTTGGTACCAACAGTGCTGGAAAGCTTCCCCTGGGCAACCTGGCTGTGCCCAGCCATCAGTGTGGACTCAATGCCATCCAGCTGAACCAGGTCCCCTCTTTGCACAAGGGGTGACCACAGACTCCCTTGTCCTCAGTGCTGTAGGGAATAGAAAGAAAAGGCTCCATAGTAACAGGGAGAGTGACAGCAGAGGCACACACTGAATTGGCAGGTACATTCAACTGGGAGATCATGTCAGAATGCAAGGAGTGACGAGTCCTTCCCACTCCCTGGAGGTGACCAGCACAACAGGCACTGCCTGGTCACTGATCCAGCAGAAGAAATAAAAGAGCTATGCCTACCACAACAGGTCAGCAGGAGACCGATGATACCGAGATCCAAATCCCATTAGTATTGGAAACAAGGAACTCTATTCAATTTCAGAACCCTTCTTAGAGGGTTCTGAAAAACCTCAGCCTAAAGCCACAAGAAGGATTTGCTAAGGACAATTCACACAGGACCAAGAGCAGCCAAAAATTTTGAGGTATTAAAAAATGTACTATTTCCTTCCAGAAGGTACTTCTCATTCCTGTGTCACTCTCCTTCAGGCAGAGATCACTGAAAGGTGGGCGGCAATACATTTCCTCTCCCATCTCTTGTATTAATTCTATTAATCTTCAACAAAATCAGACCATTTTTGTGTGGCCTTGTGATCTGAGATGGGATGAAAAGACAGCAGGTCTGTCAGAGCTTTTTCACATGCAAATTTTCAAATGCTGGAAACCGTAACACAGTAGAACCACACTGGCCGCAGTGCTCCTTAACTGATCAAACACGGAAGAGAGGCAGCTTCTTCACAGGGGATATGTCCATTGCTGATCTGCTGAGGGGATGGAAAAGCAGCTACGAATCCTGAAGCATAAGTCTCATAATCCCCCTGTTTGCAGTTTACTTTACATCTATTCTTAGACAAACATTTCCACACGTAAAATAAGTACATGCAAAAATATTTAAATATTTTGTTGAAGTGAATCAACTTACATTTAATATCCCAGAGGATTATTTTAAGAAATAACAAGCAGGACAGGCAGAACCTAAATTATTTACACTGCCATGTATCTTGAACAGGCCTAGTCAGCCTCCTGGGGATGGTCATTTGCCATTCAAAAAGCCAATTTTTCATTGTGTGTGCCCATGATTCAATTTAGTTTCTGAAGTCAGGCCAGAAACAGAAATTATACACTTATCAGGAACCGCAGCTCCCTTTTTATTAACAGAATTTCCATCCTCAAAAAAGGACTTGGCTCTTCTCTGAACTAACCTCTTTATTTCAAGTGCCAAACACATAAGATAGATCAACACCATATTTTGAGTGTAGACCTGACTCCAAGCTGAAGCCCGCACTTAGCCAGCATCCAAGCAGGCAGATGCATGTGTCTGCCTAGTTGTAGGCTTTGGTTAAGTTTGGGTATGCATCAAAGGAAAATACCATGCTCACTCCCATGCAACTTGGAAAAGACAGGTCCAAACTCCTAGCCTGAACCATAAAACTCAGCATTCCTTGCTGTTACATAGCATAACTGGCGTGGAAATTAGAAGCAGTTGCAGGTCCTCTCTAAAAGACACCACTTGCATGAAATGAGCACTGATGGGACTTGTGAGCTACCTGTACTCTTGGCAACCTTATCGTAGGTGTGCCAAGCCACACAATGCTGCCTTATGCAGCTTCTGACCTATGCTCCTGAAGGCAGTCCACTCAGCCCTAGGATGAACAGCCGAGACCAGCAATAAATGGAAATAGGGTCAGAGAAACATGAAACAACATTTCCAAGGTAACTTTGCCAGGTCCTCTAAGAATTTTATGGCTACAGTCTGAAGCACTGTAAGCAATCCCTATTAACACAGCTGGCTACCAAGGTAACAACTGCAGCTGTACTATTAACAATGTGGAAACTGGTCATTGTTTTCTTTTCAGTACCTTCACAATTACCAAATACGGAAGGAACTGTGATACTTGTTTGTGCTCATGTACTTACTAGGCAGAAGCCAGTTGTACCATATGCTTTCTAATATATAACAAAAAAAGTGATTAAAAAAAAATTCCCACAAACTGGGATTCAGGCTTCAAGTCAAATATTTTTAATCTAGTAGGCTTTACTTATAAGTACAAAGTACAAAGAGGAAATATGAACCAAATGCTGAGTTTGTTAGTAAAGCATAAGTGAACAAAAAGTAATTATGTATACTCCAGACAATTCTTATCAGAGGTAAGTCAGTATTCCTCAAGAATCTTTATTTTTGTTTGTCAGAGTTATTTGTTTCTATGTCCAGCTAAAACAGAGGAAATTTAATTAAGTGCAGGATTATTTGAGGAGGATGTTATTTTTTTAAATGAAACACACTCCTGCTTCAATTTCCCATGTGCCAAGAGATGCATTTACTGAAAAAGTGTAAGACAGAAGAAAAGAAAAAAAATTAAAGACTCTGTAAACTGCATTTTCCTCGGCAGGTCTTTAAACACTGAAACATCATTGAAACAGATACAAGCACCACCACAATTGCTCAGAAGTCATTAAGACATTTTATGAAATAACAATAAAAATCCCAAACCCATTTTGCAAGGGCAAGGAAACCACTTTTAAACACTTCTCCTGATGTGGCACGGCAAGTCACAGCCTGGGAACACAGCAGGACTGTGCTGCTCGAAGAGGAGGTCTGGAAAAGATCACATATCTGGAGGTTTCAAAGAAGCCTATTGCACAAGATGGAAGGACCACTCCAGCTTCACCACCCTTGAGGGACACATAGCTTGTTTTTTTCCTCCAGGGCAAACTACACCATGATACAGTAAGATAGGAAAAAAATCCAATGCTCCTTCTTTCTCCCTGCCCGTTCCTATTTTTTTCATCTGCTGAAGAGAAAACCTTTAGCTCTCTGAAGTCACTGAACTAATCAAAAGTTCATCAGGAACTTGTGCGTGTTTCTAGTAGCCAGCTCACAGAGCTGCTCCTGAAACCTCCTCCGAGAGTAATGCCCTGCACTGGAGCTCAGTGAAGTATGATGGACACTGTTCTGAAACGCCACATCTACCCAGCATGGTCACAAATAATTATCATTTGCAACAGAAATTAAGTCTTCATTTTGCAAAGGAGATTGGGTTTACAGAAATGCACTTCCTTCAGCTATAACATGCTGCCAACACTACATGTAGCATTCACACAGCTTCTTTTAAACAAGTGTGAAGAAAAATACAATGGGAGATATTTCTCTTGAAACCACGTCCCTTATGCAGAATTCACATAAAATGGCCCACATAAATGGTTGTTTGAGGAGCCATTCTTAGAAGTCTTAAAGCAATTTGTTTTAAAGGTTTGAAAATTGAAATCTTGGCTTCCTTACAGCTGATGGGAAATCCCTCACTAACACCCGTGGAACCCAGCTTTCCCCTTCAGCACAGACTGAAGAGTTCATAATTCTGGTAACAACAAAGCATGTGACAAAGACAAGGCACTGCTTACAGCAGACACTGTCTTATCAAAATAAATAAATCTAAAGACATCTAAATGTGGTACACCTGATGTGCTCGTGCAAGAAAAAATAACGCACAATATGCAGCTCCATTAACACTGTGAAGGAAATCCTGACTGCTTTCTGTCACCCAGTGCACAAAATAAAGCTGCCGTAAGCAGAACTGTTATTCACCCAAACGTTCTCAGGAGTTAACGCACATTCCGGCTGATAAAAAAGAAGGGAATGGTTAGAATAGATTAGTTCAGGTTTTAGTCCTGATGTTAGAAAAACAAGCGAAGTTTAATTACTTCACTGCTCTGGAAAAAGTCTGGAGATAACACTTATGTCATTTATTGTTTCAAGAGAAAACACTAAATCTTAGGAAAATTTCATTTAATGTCCCAGCAATACACATCCAAGCCTACAAGGAACCACTGGGTATCCCACTGCTAGTTTTGTAATGCTTTTGGATTTACAGCTCAAGTGCAGCTGGAGTGATACAGGGAATGACCACCTGCTGCTTTGATTTTGCATGCAGACTTTATTTATTTATTTTGAATTACTGTGAGACAGGCTGGGCTATATTTCCACTGCTAAGGATATTCCAAATGTTGATATCCTCCAAAAACATTTTGTACTCTTAGGAAGACATGCCCTAATTAAAATGAGACAAGAATAAGTTCTTCTGCTATCTTTTCTTTGACATGTCCAAGTTTGGAGAGAAAATATACTCCAGAAGAACTAATTAACTATTTTCAGAAGTCTCTTATTAAGGAGTACAGAGTGCTAAGTTTTCAGTGTTTATTTCAAAAGATTTTCTATTAAGCCACCTACTTTCCTGAAAATACAGTTGAGTAAGTAACAGATTTCTTAACTAGAACTTGAGAAAACGTATAACTAAAGTAATTCTCGTGGAGTGAAAGCCCTTTGCAGCACCAGCTGTCGCCTACTGTATGCCTGTAACTGCCCTGCGCTGCAGGACTTCCCCCGTCTCAGCTGGGATCCTCAGTCATTAGTCATCATAATAAAAGAAATGCCACAACAACGTCATGTAGGTATTCAGAACGGCCAACACAGTCAGTATCAAGGGAAATCAAGCTTCACAAAGAAGAAACAAAACCTGTTTAAAAAAATTGCTGAAAAGTACCCATTACCTATATTTCTCACATAAGAATATCCCGATTTACATTCCAGCTGTTCACAAAGAGTGATTCACAACGACAGGGTAAGCAGTCCTCAATTTATTTGTAGAAGTACATTAAACAGTGTTCCCAGTGAAAAGATTACTGATAAGTGTGCACTGATTCACAGGAAGGGCTGAGGGTAAGCATTACTGCACCACTCCAAAAAATCGGGAGCTAGTATGCTGTACGTCTCCCGGGAAGTATCTGCCAAAGTATACAAGCTATAACTTCTCCACTCTAGAGTGACATCACTGCTCATCAATCCAAACCAGTCATCACTACAGTTAAGGGTTCAAGTTACAAATAATAAATCCATTATAAACATAAACCCCCAACTTTTACTGAAAAGGATTATTTATGAATCTTGCAACTGCAGAAGGACAGGATGCCCAGATCCAAGACACCGCTTTGGTTCTATGACCTACGTTCATTATGTCTAACACACAGGTACACTCTGAAAATAGGCTACATACAGTGACTTTGCCTTGCACAGCATGGGCTCTGCATGTATCCTGCAAGAGCTTACAGGTCTTTTACACCAGAATCTATTCCCTAAGTCTAGCAGTTCCCAGAAAATGTTGCTATCCAAGAATATCCTGGCTGATGCTTTTCTTATTTTTTTCCACGTTTAGAAATGTTGATTGTATTTTCGGAACCTGACAGGAAATGGAAATACCCAGACACAGAAGCAGGCAGATGTTGCTGGTCTGGCAATAGAGATGTGAGCAGAACAAATCCCGTGCTGAAGTGGATTTGCTGCTGGGCTAATACACAGGCCAGCTTCAGAGCAGGTGGACAGAACACAGCTCAACTAAACAGCAGAACAAGTTCTGCTATACTGTTCCCGCAGAATATTGTGGATGTGAACACAAATCTAACAGGTCTATCTTCAAAGGTAACAGCTTTATACAACTTTGAAAGACAAAATTAAGCGCAGCATTGCATCACCCTTAGGGCTAACACTAGGTACTAAAAAATTCTTCAGTTACTGTACACTGAGAATTTAGCACATGCCGAGTCATTTTATTACAGAGCTTTCTTTGATCTTTTTTTAAAAAGTACAAGAAGCTTTAAGAGACAACCAGAGATTTCTTTTTTTATAGTCCTTCAAAAGTTGTGCATTGTTTGTACTGTATTTATTATGGATTAAAACCATACACCTTTAAATTAGCGTGACTTTCTGTTTATTAGTTTCGGCAATGCCGCTGTTTTGAGAAAAAGAACAAAAAAAACCTTTCAAAAATTATCCATTATTAAGGACATTTGTTCTAAGCTACTTTTCAGACTACTAAAACATTCCTTTTTCCAAATCAAGTAACTAGACAAGATACGAGATACAACTCAGGTTTCTCTTTCTTGTTGCAGTTCACACCTTTCCTCCAAGTTTTCTATGTTGGTAATCCAGAAGTTCAATGAAATATGTCACCCATAAAATCAGCTTAACATCAGATAGCTGTGAAAATATGCTTGTTCTGTCTAATGGATTTATGACTTATTGGAGAGCAGCAGCGAAAACACCCCCAGTCAACAGCTTAAAAGGAGACTGGCAAACACCTGAGTTTTCCTCCTATTTTTGCAGAGTTAGGTCGAGGGAAAGGTTAATACTCTTCTTTATCTTGTTTTACCAGCACCTCTCTTTTTCCACGCTTAAGAAACCTGGGAGTCCTTCATACAGGATCTTTTAGAAACTGCTATTTTCCCCTCAGCCATGCTGCACTCTCATTCCTACACACAAGGTCAGAATGTACCATTCCTGCCCACTGTTCCCTCATCTTTCTTAAGGGCTATGTGCCCCATCATGTTAAAGCTATTTTTAGTACGATTTATACTTACACCAGATTCTCAGCCAGACTGTTCTGTATCATGAATGCTATTTGTTCATCCCTTATTCCTACTATGTTCTGTTATTTGGATGTTCCTTTATTTGTCCAAATTAAAGCTATCATTCCTTTTTCTTCCTAGTCAGATCTCTTACATGAGACGCCTATTGCAATAACAATCCCTGGGTTTCGTTCCTTTAATTTTCTTCATCATCAGATGTTCAGAAAGTCAGTCCTGATGTTCTCCTGGACACCAGCAAGCACACACGTTCCGCATTCACAAGGAGATGGCTTCTTCCCGTTTTCCTAGCCTATCATTCACGAACAAGCTATAGCCTATTTGTACCAATCTTGCGTTTATTCTGATAACCTTTGTAATGCTGATGAAGCTTGGTCATAGACTAAGCTTTTCAGTTCTTTTTCATTTCCTAAAATCACTGACTTTTTTTTACTTCTTGGATGATCAAACTGTTCCCTCTCATTATTTCATGCCCCTAGAGTAATTCCCACCTACTCACAAAATAGCCCATTGACAAGTCATCTTTTGTTTTAAACTTGCCAGACACTGCCATACAGAGGGATCAGGTAACACACTCCAGAATCCTCCAGATGATTCTAAGGAATAAAAACTAATTTTGAAATAAACTGTATCGCACCAATAATGCATACATGGCATTGTAATTCAGACTCCCTTTCTTATTTTTCTTCTTGTATTACCTTTGCCAAATTCAAATAATGACTAGTTATTTCCATTACAGGTACAAGAGGTGTTATATACCAGAGTCAAAAAGAAGCATTAACCTACAGTTACTTCATAGGTCTTACTCTTTTGCTGTAGGTATACAGGTCCTTTTCTCTTCTGAAGCAGAGAAACTGTCTCCAAACAGCTTTTCAACCTCACTTACCATGGAAAGCTGAGAAATTTCAGGATGTTCTCCTGTCTTCTGAAATGTATGATCTTCTATCAAGAAAAGCTGTGATTCGCACTGAAAATACTGCACATTTTTCCCAGAAAACAGGGATTGACAGCTAGCCTGGGGGACCCATGCACTTGGCTTTGCTTCCAACTAATTGGCACTACAGCCTCTTTTACCACTACAAACACACTTTTGCCTGGTTAACCATCTTCATTGTGTGCTCTATCTGGCTGCAGGCTCCATGACTGGCGTACTTCCTGCCTATCTGTTGCCTAATTAAGTTTGCTTTGTAGTAATCCCTGCTGTCGGCTGTTTTCATGGCTCCTAACCTGTCGGCCAAATCTCTTAGAACTGGGCCTTACTCATAGATCGGTTCTCTGATCCTTCTGCTTCCAAGAGGCTGACCTACTCAAGAGATCACACTGAAAATCTGTCACACCTTTCAGCCACTGCCAATGGAAACTCTTTAAAAAAAACTCGTTTCCACAAAAGGTATCTCTACTCATTTTAAGAAGCTTTAAAAAAAAAAAAATATTACCAGGAACACTCTGAAACAATCACACTGAATTAGAAGATGGCCAGGTTTTGGGATGGGGTGAGAGGAGACAGGTATGAAGAAAATGAAGTATTAAAGAGAACTTAACCTGGAGAAAAAGGCTACTAAGACACGGTCTAGGTGGCAAATCCCATACACGAATTATGTAGAACGTGATGGAAGAAAATGCCGATCGGGTAATTTCAAGGCATGATATAAGTTACCTCTTCTTGTCTGTTAACTGCTTGGGGAGGAAAGGGCAAAGTCCTGTGCCACTTTTCACATGTAAGAGGGCTTTAACCACTTCCTTTTAACCGAGACATCATTGCAGGACTCATCAGAAAAAATCCTACAGCTGTGTTTCATGTGTTTCAAAGACTCATGTTAACATTTGCTTTTCCTGTCCTGGGCAGGACACCACAGAGAGTTTTCTTTCCACAGGAATTCTTAGTTGTCTTTCTGACTGCACGGTGAAGTGGCTGACAGAAAACAACTTTAAGGACATTTACAACTCTTCACCTATTCTGAATAAACGAATGAACATGAGAAACTTAAGGGCAGATGTTAGTCCTGGTCTAAGGAGTCACATGGCAAGTAAACATCACAGATTTGTCAAGCACTCCATTCTAAAGCCAAGAAAGGCTTAACAACTTAAGAAAAGATTTAAAAAAAAAAAAATGGATATGGGGATGTTTTTACTCTCCAGTATTTAGGAAGCAGGGGGGTTACTACGAAACTGCTGTTGAACTCTTTGGTTTGTCCATATGGATCAAATCTGCAACACAACTCGTCGTTTTGGGTCTTTGAGAAAGTGCCACAGATACAAAGCTGGAACAGAAGGCCAGTCATGGCAGTGCTGCAAAGAAGGAGGGAGAAGGCTGGTCTGGTTTTGTCCTCCCATCTGTCTACACACATAAAATGAAATCAGTGGGAGTGATGGCATTGGCTTCAAAGGGAACAGTACTTTACTCACCCGTATTACTAATGGTAGCTGTGGCAGCTTGTATAAGCAGGAAATTAGAAAGTCTCTATTCCAGGGCAACATGCCTGCACACTCAGCTCACAATGCCACCATCAGAACAGAGAGAAGCCTGGTTTACTGCGTCTTCAGATGAGGAGGGCATATCACAGTACACGGGCAGGGCAATCTGACTCTACCACCAGCTGACCACGTGGCTTTCAGTAGCCATCTCAGCTTAAGTCCATACCAATAAACACCTCACATTTGAGAAGCACAATTTGAGAAAATCAGAGACTTTTTTTTTCAGGCTAGAAAGGAGAAACGGAAAAGACATTCACTGTATAGCAAGACTACAGAACTTCTTCTCAAGCTAAGACAATTCACAGCATTGCAGGATGCAGCAAGGAGCTTTTTAAATGCTCCATTTGCTCCCAAAACACTGGAAAGACTTTAAAATCCTGATTTACAACTCACATGAAGCACAATCACTTGAACAGTGAAGGATACTCCTTTGCTGGGCTTTTCCAAGCCATCTGGAAGTGCTCTATGGAACACAGTCTGAGGACCCACGTTCTGGTTGATTTCAAAAGTAAACACAGGTCCCCACTGCAATTACAAAATATGCTGCCCTTGCAGGCAGATTTAGAAACAGTTTCAGGTCACAGAGTCACCTCAGGCACCCTGGGGATACAGCAATGCTACGGTTTCTGGTTCGTTTTCAAAGCTGTGGAAATCTTCTTAATGGGATACGTTTCCTAGAATATATTTAGCCTCATTTAGTGCACACGTCCTTTTGGCCAAAGTGCAAAATAAATCATGGAAACATGATCTGCTACCAGAGACTCCTTGGTTAGCCTGCTTGAACACAGTTGATCACCATTACTGAATGCTACGACGTCTGTAAGATAAGATGGGTGCCTGTCCCCTTGAGAAGTCTTCACAAATGTACTCAAGATTATGAAGGATGATTTAAGACTGTACATATGAACAGGTTTAGTCTTGATACCCATTGCATAAGGGACACTTTCAAATGCAACAAGATCGGTTTTGTTTATGTTGTTTTAGTTAGTACATGATGTGGTTCTCATTAGAGGGCCAGACTCAAATGTATTTAGGTTGGGTCAGGAGGACACGTACAATAATTGCTTAACGCCACATTGGCAAAGTTAGTAATAATCTTGGCAGTTGTTAAAAAAGCAGCTGGCACATAAGTTGTTTGAATTAACTATTACCTCATTTTCTCTCCAAATATTGCCAAAACTTTTTAATGACAGTGAACAGATTGTCAAAATTTTTCAACATTATAGATAATCCTCTTCCCAAATCAAATGATGGCATTTTATTTGTTTAACCAGAAGGGGATTTGAACACAAATTAGACATAATTTACATATGTTCCATGACCATTATTGACTAAGGGTGAAAGTACTGCAATATTGTCAAAATTGCAACACATCAAAATAATTTAAAACAAGCTCTTACATTGACATTTGGAGGGGAAGGGTCTAGTTGCTGGCTGATTGCTAGTGTGCAGAAGCCTCGGTACACAGCAGCCTGCCTGCCTTCCTAAGCTGCTGTGCACGCTCAGTTACGCTGCAGTCAGTCCACTTTAGAGTTCAACCCAAGATATCAGACAATCAGCTGGTATAGAAAGAATGATGAGGAAAGGAGAGAAATCCGACAGGCTGATCAAGTCTCTTACATGAGGTAGACATCACACAAAAGTCCAAGACTTTCATCTTCAGATACAACTAAAAACAACTAAAAGATACAGAGAGATAAACCACAGAAAAGCAGGTCAGGACAATAGTTTATGAGCAGTGTTTCCAGACACCAGTCAGAGAGGAGACTGTAGCTTCTTCTGCTCTAGACAGAAGAAATGTGAATTGTTGATGTGTAGACAGGAAAGAAACTGAATTAGACATATTTTAGAGACTGTCAGAAATTGATCATAACATGTCATGAAGAGACAAGTCAAGGATGGCATCTAAGACAGCTCATTGACTGAAAAGATGCTGGTGTTGACACAGCAAAGAGAAGAGGAGGAAAAGCAGGACTTCATTAGAAACAGGACATTGGCTTCCAGCACAGTGAGACATTTGTAAGGACACTCGTGCAGGTCTGATGGGACATATAGCTGATGGCAGAGGGAGACAAAAGAAAAACAGCTCACTATACTGAGACAATGAATGAATAAATAGAAAAACAGAAGAGAGGAATTGTGAAAGCTACCAGATCCAAGCCCTTGAGGTTTGGATACAAAATTTTAACGAAGTATTTTCAGGGACTGCGGCACAGCAATTGGACTGGAGGTTGCCTATAAAGCAAGGGGAAAGAAGAACCTACAATAAATCAGAAATTATGACAAAACATACATGTAGCCTCATCCAAAGTTTTGGGTTCTTTGGCAACAGCAAAAAATAATCTGCTATACCTATTTCTAAGAGGAAGGATCCTATACACAAATCTTTGGGTGAAGGTAACAAGGAAAGAAAGCCAGAAAGCATGGCTTCACAGATCGTTTTAAACTGGATGATGAACTCACTGCAGAATTAAGCAAAATTTTGTCCCTACCTGAATTATCTAACCTCCTTTTCTAAGCTCACACTAACTAGAGAACTTGATTCCATGTTCCTGTACATGAAATTCAGTGGCATTTGCTACCGCATGCTGTCTTGCTTGACCAAGCTGAAAGATACTACAGGAACCAGCAATTACGACCACTGTTAAATGGCCAACATTTCTCAAGAACTGCGATAATGCAATAATCCTTCATTCTCTTGGATGTGAAAAGATCTTTATAAAAATACCTACATAGTTTTCTCAGTATTACCTCTACCAGACTGATTATTTGTGGTTAGGTGAACTAAGACAACATTTAGAACTGGTCATATCTTGGCACTGTCCGTTTGAAGGAAATGTCAACATCTCATAGTCTGGCTTGATTTTAATTGATATGGCAGGCCAGCCTGCAGGCCACAGACATTGAAATGGCATCACTATGTCCTGCAGTGCTTGTCAAGCCAGGTGGTAGGAAGTCACATAGAAACAGAGAGAAGTTTGAACCAACAGCTTAACAGAATTTTGTCTCCAGCAAATATGTTTGTGTAAAACACTTCTGCAAAAAAAATTCATTTTGTTGAGTCAAGACCTCCAAAGAAATTGTGTTTCATCAGGAAATCCCTAAACTGTTCCAATTAGTGTTTAACCAGCCAAAGCAGAATTCAGCAAACATTAAAAAATACACGTTGTAATTATTACAATTTCACAGCAAAGAAATGTCAACCAATCTTCAACTAATTATCACAAGAGAGGCACTTTGTACACCCAGTATTAAGTTGAGGGGATTAGTTCCAGACAAAAGTTAAACTAAGATCTCTTGCCAATGCGACATCAGTTTATGCTAGATAACAATTAGATTAAATCATCCAAAATTCTGACCTCACGTTACACTGTTCAGTGCATGGATATTGGGGATCCGTCTATCTTTTCTAGCTTGTTTGATTTGCAGTAATTCTATCAAAAACTCTTTTGATTGCCCACAGATAATTCACACTACATTTACTGTTATCATTTCAAGCTCAGAGAAAACCTGTTGAATATCATATATCACTGGGTACACTAGCCTTTATTTCAGATAGTGACTGCATTTTTGAGCAAAATCTCCCAATCTTACTCAATCCCTCCTACTTACTGTGCTCTCCTTCACAATGCAGTGTAGCCTTGAAGTACATAGGATTTCTTTTGAGTAAGGCTAGGTCAGGAGATGGGGTCCACAGCATACCTGATGCACCCCAGTGGTCCTTCACTTCATGGGACCAGACTCTGTTTAGTGTAAAGTGTCCCACCATGTCCTCAGAACCCTGACTCATTCTACAGACACACTCCTGTCCAAAACCAACAGTTGGCCGAAATAGCCTGTGTGGATTTTTTCTGAGACAGGAAAGAGGTTCTATAATGCCATCAATAGTTTTCTAACTGATCATACCATCATATTTTAATGAGCTTTAAAGAATACATGATGCATAAGATATATACACATTATTTGACATGATCACATATCATAGGAAAAAATAAAATATAATTGGTAACATCTAGCTCTCCCAATTTACAGCAATTCTAAGCTGTAAAAGCTGCCTGGGACAAGGCAAGCTTGTCTCTGCCAAGTACTTTGTGGAGCCTTTGAAACAATTTCTGAATTTTTTCCCTTGAAAATCTTTTGGTGGGGGAGGTAAGGACAAGACTTAAACAGAATGGAAAAATGAAAGATTAGTATCAGCTGAAGAGCTCCAGCACATGTTGAGCAAAGTTTAAAACAAACGCTAATGTTGTTATAAATTCCAAGATAAGTGAACAGGCATCAGGAGAAGATATACATGCAACAAGGACTGTGTCTGCTAGTTTATCTTTGTAAGTGTTTGAAAGCAGATGACAGTATATAAAAACAAAAAAGCTAACACTATCATAAACAAATGTAAATGAGCTGCAAAGATGAAATGGTGCAGTATGGCTACTATATAGTGCTTCTTGAAACACTGCAAATAAGAGAAAATGCTGGCCCGGTCACTGCTGACTTATCTGCAGTGCATTTCCTAGCAAGACAGCCAGCAACACAGCATGAAAGTTTCAAAGGGCATCATGCCTGCCTATAAAATGTGGATCAAACGGGAGAAAGGGGAGTGAAAAACTATTGTTTTTTTTTAAACACAATAACTTCTTCTGACAGTCCCAAAAATATTCTAGCTGCAGATCACTCACCTACACAGGAACTATACACCTTAGAAATCCAATCTTTCACTAGATAGAAACTAGCATCAGAATTTGCATTCACTTCCTCATTTACATCATAATTTAATATGGTTGCTTTTTCCACCTTCCCTCTTGTGCTTCAGTTTAATACAAAGCACTTTTTCTACCTATCAGTTCTTGTTCTGGAAGAGGACTGTGTATAAGACTTGTATGCAGAAGTGGGTTCAATAAGTTTAAGTTTGTGCTCGTGCTGTCTCCCCCAGAAGATTGCATGCACCAGGGTACTATTTGGGTAGCTCAGCTACAACACAGCAGACTTCCCTTTGAAATTGCCTTGTTGTACTAGTTTGATAGTTGGTATCTCAGCTGGTCAGAAGAACTGGAGCATGGACACAGAGATTTAGAAGTCCAAAACATTTACCTAGAAACGTCAGCTGTAGGTAGGGGCTCTCACATTCTCCGTGATGCTACCTGGCATTTTCTTTGCACAGCATTATATTAGATTTCATATTAAAGTCAGTATAAGCTCTTAACAATGCAGTTTAGGGAAACTGAACAACCATATCCAAATTTCCTAGATTTAGAACTGGCCAAAATCAGTTTGGTGGGCTTATCTTGCCATTACATTTACTCTAAAACTGTCATATGACATGTAAACTTAACTAGATATCTTCCTAAGCACTTTAGTAAGAGCCATAAACTCAGTTTAATCTTCTATTTGACCTCTAAGAAAACCTCCAGAAAAGGTCCCAGCTGGGATCTTCAGTGATGGTAACACTCCACTAAGAACTGGCCTTCTGTACAAATCCCTGGACTGTTGTTACCCATGAGTTTTTATAAGGTAAGAACTGATAAAGCGGGGAGAATGGCTGAAATGTGGCCCAGGAGTTTTGCCATTGAATTACAGAGAACCAAGCTTTTCATTAATTTATCATTAGGTACAAGGACCAATTCTGAATCACTGGCTAAGATGAAGGATGTTTCCATAAGAGATTTCTCTTTGTGCAGACTTCACAGTAAACTGGACCATGTTAAACTTCACTGAACACCCTAAAATGGGTATCAGCTAGCATTACAGCTTTTAGAAGTTAATGCAAGCCATTGGGACAACCAACAGAAATGAAATTTTGCTCTTGTAGGAGATATGCCTTACCACAACCCTAGAAAAGCTCTCTAAGTGGCCACTAGACACTGCACCACCCTTCCTTCTAAAAATCTATCTCACAAAACACTGACTCATTTTATAGAGATAAGTTTTCTACCAAGCTCCATCTTAAAGATAAGGAGGTTATACTTTGTGATGGTTTGATGGGGTTAGGGAAGTTTTTTTGTTTGGTTTTTTTGGGGTTTTGTTTTTTTAATACCTTGCATATGCACTAAAAAGTGCAAAAAAAGAACACGGGACATAGGCGTTCTACATGCCTACTTCCTATTTCTAGAAATATCTTTCACTAATCAGACAGTGAGTCTTTGGCACTTCTGACATTTTTATTGCCTAAATATATTAAGTATCTGGTCAGAAACAAGTGCATCATAGCTGGATCTGATCAGAAGTGCACCCAGGGAGGAGGACATTTAAGGACATTGTCTATATTATTTTCATTGAGCTGTCAGTTTATTGTCACTTTTATTGTGTTTTTTAGCTATTTCTTTTAAAAAGAAAGCTTAGCTTTATTCTGATGTGGTTAATTGTGCAAAATTGACAGCTGCAACTTTTTTTAAAAAAAATAAATATGGATACAGGGCATTGGCAAAGTCCTGTCTCCTATTTGCCTGTTCTGAACTTAAAAGTTTTTGCAGCAATGGAGGAGAAGCTAGGCAGGAAGCCAAGGAATTAGCCTCAGGCTGTACAGTCTCCTCCAAGAAACAAGCTGTGCTGTAGGACACATAATCACACCATTCCCTTTCCCAGTTCAGCCAGTCACCTCCTTATCCTCTGGCAGGACTCAAGTAGCTGCCTGCAGATGTCCAAGAAGGTGTCAGCAGTGCTCAGCATGGCTTGATGGAAGTAGTGTTGTAAAAGGAGAAGATTACCACTTCTAGCAGACAGTTTACTCCATGGACAGGTCTCGGTAAGATGGAACACGTGTTTGAAGGACTGAAAATGCCTACCGACACAGGTCATGTAAGAAAGAAGCTAAAAGCCAAATGAGTTCTCAGGTCAGCAATGAAAACAGCCTAAAATCTTTGTGACATCTTAACAAAAGAGATGCCAAGAGCTCAAACTGCAAGGTCAACAGTGTTGTGGCCAGTTCAAACAATCAAGTTGGACCCCGGGAATGTAAAGAGACAGAAGAATGATGCTCATTGCCATCTAAAGGTCAAAGTATTTACAGGATATTGTGTTCCAGAACCAAACTAGGTCTGTCCCTTACTGTAACTAATCACAAAAGGTATTAAGCAATTAGCTTTAGCTCATATTCTAGGTCATGATGAGAACTTCCTTGCAAAGTTCTTCCGCTTATCTGTTTAGACATGTTTTCACTCTGCCACACGATGACTTGAAAGAAGTTTTGTACTTTCAGAGCAAACATATCATCAGTTATCAATTAAGAATTCATGCTCAAGTCTGTCTGCAATTAGGGAAACATTTAAGCCCATGCTGACACTGATTTCTAAATAGCAACATTTTCCTAAGTTCAGTCCTAGAAAGTGATGCCTTGAATTTACCCATACTGTGTCACTGAAACACACAGGGGAAAAAATTAGGATTGCCAGTGTTTAAATATAACTTAATTTCTTTTGTTTTGCCTTAGAGAATGACTTTTCAATATGATTGCAGCAAGAATAACTGCTTTATTAAACAAGAAAACTCGTATTATCTCCATTCTCCTTAAGCCCTTCCAAGTTAATTCAAGCACCTACAATGCACCTCTTTCCTCCTTTCATCTCTGTAAGCAAAATCTGTAAGATTCGTTTTGATATATGCTAAAATACCTCAGAGACCTTAAGAGAAAATATTAAGTAGATTGTGCCTGGACAAAAATTAACATTATGATTGAAAGCACAGTGAAGTTGATAGCTCTGCATTATCTTGATGCAGCTGGTTGTTTCCTGTCTTAAGGTAAGAGTTATAACCTTTTCATACAATAAAAACAAATTAAATTTTTTTTACAGAAAACCTGCTTAAATGTTTGGTTGCTTCAGATGCAGACTTCCAAGAGAGAGGCTTCAGTTAAACAGAAGACTTTCTCCAAGGGAAATGCATAAATTCATTCAGAGTTATTGTTCCTTCATAAGCAAACACCAAGTCAAAACCATTGCCACAAACAAACAGAAGCTATTACAGTAAGGACTGGGCAAAATCTGTACTGGAAGCCCACACTACTTTGATTTTCCTTTGTAACTGTTCTAATCTACTTAAAAAACATCTGACTTTTTAAACTAAGGCTTAGATCACATAAAGAAATGAGATTACATTCAAGACTCATTGCAAAGCTAGCAATTTGTAAACCTTTAGAACAGCTTTTGAAATCTTGGCCATGGACATTTGAAATGCAGCTGGTCTTCATTATTTCTCTTGTTTCATGAAGTCATTAGATTGAGAAATACACATGTTAACCTGGGGTTTGTTTGTTTATTTATTTATTAAAAGACTGATAAGAGATACAAGGACAAGATGTCTTAGTGAAAACAAACTTACCCGCGCACCCTTCTCTGGAAAACATTTGCATCCAGCGGTGCAATCACGACCTCCACATGGCCCACTGTAAGACTTCTTTCCACCCTATTAAGAAAAAAAAGAAAGTAGAAAATTTAATTTTGTAACTATTTGTCGGCTGAAGAACTTCTTCAATTAAAACGCTTAACTAAAATGCATTTGTCATCTGAGTTTGCTGGGAAATAAGTCACAAAATATAGTTACATTTTAATTTCTCCACAATCGGGTCATCTTCAGAATCACCAAATAGACAGGAAAAGTTGGCTTAGAGATCCTTTGAGTACAGTTGGTGCTATTCTGCAAGGTGAAGAGTGCTTTCTAGAGCTACGAAACCCCACAAAACTAGCCGATGTTTTGAGATGCTCAGTATACTATTGGACTAGGATCACAATCAATAATTACAACTTGTGCCTCAGCCATCCTGCATACCCAAATATCTCTACACCAATGAGAACTACCAAGAGAAATTTAACTTCGTGATCCTTGCACATTTCTAAGACCAAGTAGCTGCACCCCCTGAGCCACAAGAACAGAGAAACTCTTGGATAAAAGAAGGTGGTATTTTTAACTAAGAATAAATATATAAGGAAGGCAGTAGGAAACCACCATGGATTTGGAATTAATCTGAAAATACATATTCTGAATTTGCTGCACTACCATTAGTTATTTCAAGGATAATTACAATATTTATGTAAATCTGAAGTCCCTATATGAGGAACTGATTTCCCAGCTAATACAGATTGTGACAGTACGTGCAAGTCAATTACATGAGTTTAGTTCAGAGTTTGACCCACTCCCTCCCATGCTCAACAGGCTTGAAATACTCGACTGCCAAAAGCCTGCAACACTACTGACAACAGCGTAACAGTCATAGAAAAAAGTTAAGAAACTTCACCATTCAATTTAGCACATTTAGCCACCGATTAAGAACACCCCTCTCTAAGGAAATTTTCACAGTCAAGTGTGCTCAGGTACAGTCCTTATGTTTTAGAACTATGAAAGGAATAAACATTTAAGGTCTCCGTATCAAGATGACCAAACTAAGTGCTGAAACAAGTTCAGACTAGCACTGAACATTTCCTTAGTAAAAGCATTCACAGAAAATATTTTTAAAGCCTTTAAAATTTCCTGACATCTGTCAGCAAGGAACGTGAAAAATGAAAGGCGATTCATGCAAGTTTCTCATGTACTTTTGAACTTCTTCACATCAGCTTTCTCAAAGAAAGTAACTACTTTGACATCACTTGGTAAGTTTTCTGCTAAAGATAAATCACAACCCCTCTATACACACTGATATTCACACAATTTTGCAAAATTAAACACCTCTGGTTTTAAGGCAGCATCAAATGAACAGATACTAACAAAAAACCTTAAATCCAGCCTCCCATACTTCCCTAGCCTGAAGGGAGCATTATCTCTTGCAGCAAAATAGTCATAAAAAACTTCAAGCAATTCTAAGAGGCATCACATATTTAAAAAAAAACAAACCAAAACTATTTTTGCAGAGTTTTTGACAGTTTTGTTCAGATGAGATCCCATTAAATATGGGGCTTTTGGACTACTGATTAACATCCTAAGGTAGGACCTAACACAATACTTGAGCAGAACAGAGAAAGCACAATACATTGCAAGAGAGGCATCGTAACAGGAAACACAATGTAAGCAATGCTGACTCTTGGCAGCAGGAAATAAAAGGAAGCTTAATGCAGTGAAGGTAAAACCAAAAAAAACCCAAAAAAACCACAAAACCTCCAAAACCCCAAAGATGAGCAGAAAAACAGTATCTAGAGGTTATATAATAGACTGTAAGAGTATCTCCAAACTATCTGCTCAGAACAGGAATGATCAGCACAAACTTGAGTCTGCAATCATAGAATCATTTAGTTTGGAAAAGACCTTTGAGATCATCAAGTCCAACCATTAACCCAGCACTGCCAAGGCCACTACTAAACCACATCCCTAAGCACCACATCTACGGGTCTTCTGAACACTTCCACGGATGGTGATTCCACCACCTCCCTGGGCAGCCTGTTCCAATACTTGACCACCCTTTCAGTGAAGACATTTTTCCTAACATCTAATCTAAACCTCCCCTGACATAACTTGAGGCTGTTTCCTCTGGTCCTCTTGCTCGTTATCTAGGAGAAGAGACCAACCCCACCTGCAATAAGGTCCCCCTAAGCCTCCTCTTCTCCTGACTAAACAACCCCAGTTCCCTCAGCTGATCCTCACGGGACTTGCTCTCTAGACCCTTCCCCAGCTCCGCTGCCCATCTCCGGACAGGCTCCAGCACCTCCACACCCCTGTTATAGCAAGGGGCCCAAACCTGCCCCCAGCGCTCGAGGGGCGGCCGCACCAGGGCCCAGCACAGGGGGACAGGCACCGCCCTGGCCCTGCTGGCCACACTGTTCCTGACACCAGCCAGGCTGCTGCTGGCCCCCGTGGCCACCTGGGCACAGGGCTGGCTCCTGCCCAGCCGGCCCAGCCAGCCCCCACAGGGGCTGAAGTCAGGCTGACAGGCCTGGAGTCCCCGGATCCTCCTTTCTGCACTTCTTGTAGACAGGCATCACACTGGCTAACCTCCAGTCTGTTGGGACCTCACCAGTTAGCCAGG
This sequence comes from Falco rusticolus, assembly GCF_015220075.1. Lineage (NCBI taxonomy): Eukaryota > Metazoa > Chordata > Aves > Falconiformes > Falconidae > Falco > Falco rusticolus. Next base: position 4,902,041 of record NC_051200.1, on the reverse strand, counting down.
GATGTTGGCAAATGATGGAGAGCAGCTTGGTGAGCTCCTCCGCCAGCTCCCTCAGTACCCTTGGGTGGATCCCATCTGGCCTCATAGACTTGTGCATGTCTCAGTGGAGCAGCAGGTAACTGACCATTTCCTCCTGGACTGTGGGGACTTCATTCTGCTCCTCCTCGTCCCTGGCTTCCAGCTCAGGGGCTGAGTACCCAGAGAGAAGCTGGTCTGGCTATAGAAGGCTGAGGCAAAGAAAGCATTAAGCACCTCAGCCTTTTCCTCATCCTTTGTGGCAATGTTCCCTGCCGCATCAAATGAGGATGCAGATCATCCTCTGTCCTCCTTTTGTTTCTGGTTTATTTGTAAAAACATTTTTTGTTATCGTTCACGGCAGTGGCTAGCCCAAGTTCTAGCTGGGCTTTTGCCTCTCTGATCTTCACCCAGCATAACCTTGTGACATCCTTATAACCCTCCAGAGCTGCCTGCCCCTTCTTCCAAAGGTGGCAAACTCTCCTTTTTTTTCCTGAACTCCCGCCAAAGCTCTCTGTTCAGCCAGGCTAGTCTTCTCTCCTGCCAGTTCATCTTTTAGCACATGGGGACAGCCCACTCCTGTGCCATTAAGACCACCTTCTTGAGGAATGTCCAGCCTTCCTGGAGCCCTTGGCCTTTCAGAACTATCTCCCAAGGGACTCTGTCAACTAAGCTCTTAAACAGGCCAAAGTCAGACCTCTGGAAGTCCAAGGCAGCGGTTCTGCTGACCCCACTCCTTACTTTTCCAAAAATCAAGAACTCCAACATCTCATGATCGCTATGCCCAAGTCATCCTCCAACCACATCATCACCCACCACTCCTTCCCTGTTTGTAAATAGCAGGTCCAGCAGTCCATCTCCCCTGGTTGGCTCCAGCTGTGTCAAGGAAGGTCTCTTCCACACAATCCAGGAACCTCCTAGACTGTTTTCTCTCCGCTGCATTATATTTCCAGTAGACACCCGGTAGGTTGAAGTCCCCCACAAGAACAAGGGCTAGCAATTCTAAGTTGGCAAGGGCTCAGCACATAAAAACTGGTCCCATCTTAACAAACACACTGCTGAGAGGTCATTTCTGGCCATAAGTATTATTAAGACTTTAGGATCTGGTTCAAAGAAATTACAAGTGAAGTGCACCAAGACACCTTTTGCCATGATTACATGCATATTTTGCAGCATAAATCTGGATTCATTTCTGGCCAACATATACCTCTATTTCTGACAATTAAGCTTACATTTACATTCTCAGCAGATAGCTTTATGCCTCCAGGGAATGACACCATGCCTTTCCCAGACATTTATTCAACCTTAAATTCTTCAAAGATTTCAACTTTCAATAAATTTTTCCCCCAGATTATACTTTGTTACAACAGTCGTTTGCATGAGCCTTTGGGTCCTACCGTTCTGCCAGTTCCAGTTGCCTCCTAAGAGTGAGTACTGGTAACAAAACTGTGTTTCATCACAGGTCTGGATTCCTCTAAGGTCACTGCCTTGCAACAGTTGCTGTCTCACAGCACTGAGGCGCACCTCATCAGAAATCCCCCATCTCTGGTGGTAATCAGGTCCTTCCCAGTGGCAGAGGACTGGGCAAAATGAAGTGATTCTTTCCATCCCCACCGCTAGTGCTGCTCCCCCACAGTGCTGTTGTTTGCCAATATGGTTCTAGTCAAAATCCCACTGAAGTCAAAAGAAATCTTTCCACTGAATATATTGGGAGCTGGATGAAACTCTCACTGAGGTTTACAAAACACTGAAAATATGTCCCTATTTTGTGTAAAATTGCATTCGCAATGTATTTCTACATCCCTTTTCACAGCACGAGGAGTCATTTTGCTCACTTGTGAATGAGAGTGTTTGGAAGGGAAGCAAACCAAAGCCAGTTGGCTCAAATCAGGTGTTACATGTCCTAAGCATTTTATTTAGGGGAAGTAGCTGACATCAGACACTCCCAAAGCTACTTAAATAGCAAACAGCCATGTGAATAATATTTATGAATACAAATCTAAAGGCTGCATATAAGATACTAGGCCACCATTTTCTCTTCTGAAAAGGTTTAATACATTTTTCCATTCAAATGAATGCATGCATAGGTCATTCGAACATTTATAGATGGTAATTGAACGGGTAAACATGGGCCGTTCAATGTATTCAGGGAAGAGATTTTTTCAACTGCTCTGATATATATTTCAGATCAATGAATATGGCTCCTCAGAAACAAAAGGAATTAAAGAAATAAGGGTACTAGTTATAGCAGTAAGCCACCATTATAACTGAAATGAATTAAGCTGTTTTAATTTCATTGGCTAGAAACAGACCAAGGTTTTCAAAACAGAAAACAAACATAAAAGAGCAGCAGTGTTAAAAAAATACATTCTCTGAGCTTTAAATACCTGTAAAATAAACCGAGTAACATACATACTGATTTTAATTGAGTTATTTTGGGCTTACATAAGAATCACTAGTATTTCAATGTAGGAAAATCCATTTTATTGAAGAAGTATTGATTTGAGCAAGAAACTATTTTAAAAAGACATTCAAAAACAAGAGTCAGTGCAAGAATGAGTTTCTTCTCCTGCTTCTGGTGCACCTCCATCAAGCATTTATACACAGTTGATTCATACAGATGGAGTGTCATTCAAATCTTTCCACTGACATCAGCTTGTTCTGGAGTGGAGCCAAAGACAGTAAAGAAACCTAACAGCTGTGATGCCCTAAGAGGTGTCCCAGACACGTTCATTCCAGCTTCTCTAGAGCAACACACAAGACCACAGGATAGCTGCAAATGATCTTAAAGGCCTTGCCTGCAAATCCACAGAAAATGGTACCTGCAGCACAGACAGGAGTAAACCAGCACAGGACTTCAGTGGGAGATTTCCAGGAGGCACAGCTCAAATGCATGAACTGGGACTTAACTCTGCACCAAAAATTCTGCATCTTAATTCTGTATCAAAGGATCAACTGCAGAAGACTTGAAATCTATTGGCTGAAGACAATGATTTCAGTCAGCTAGAAGTCTGAACCCACAGGCAGCAGAGGAATGAGATGAGGGCACATTTTGTGAAAGGACAGCTGAGAGGTTAAAACCATCACCTTTAACATGAGCAAGTTAAAGTAGAAGTGGCAGCAGTGGGAAAATAAATTGGAAACTGTTAGAAAATTATAGATTCTAAGAAATGCCAGCATGCAAAATTGGAGGATGCAAAAGTACACTGAAAAAAGAGCATGCCCATGATAAAAGAGGAAAAAATATGATTGGGGGAAAAAAAAAAAAAAGGTTGAAGATGACAAAACAGAAAGCAGAAGGTTTTCAGACTTGCATAAAGAGATATGGCAGGGATGAAAATTTTTCCCCTAAGACTTATTTCTAGTAACTTCCCAACTCCAGTTAAGGACTGCTCCAGTCCAGAGCAAAATCCTAGCAAGAAACTTCATAATCAAAAGCTGGAAATGGAGCGTAATGAAAACTTCTGGAGTCTTCAAATAAACACCTTTCAAACAGTTCAGGATCCTACTATCTGCTGATGACTAATAAGGAAATTATATTTACAGTACCAGACATTCAGACACCCTTGTAAAATTTCACAGTGAAAAAACTAGTGAAACATAATATCTCTGTTTACTTCATGAGCTACATAATGCTGCTGTGTTAACTGTACTCTTTTTAGCCTTCATGGCTTTTAGTAATTAAATTCATTGTAATATTTCCTTTGTCTATTATTCTCTTAGTTGCTGTATTACAGAAATTTAGAGCCCAATTCTGAAAACACTTATGCACATGTTCAACTCCTCCCTCTGAAAACAGCAGATTCTACTTTGCTATGCATGTGTTAATATGTAGTTGCCTTACTGACATGAAAGAACTTCCTCAAGGCTAAAAATCCTTGAAAAAAAAATCATAAACCCGCAACCACAGCAATCTCTGCACTCAGAAATAGCAGTGTGACCCATCAAAGATAGCATAACATGATACAGCAAATGGATTCAGTAATTCTTCCTAACACGAGGTGTCACAGAGCAGAAATAAACTGACAGTCTTGCCAGTTAGACTGTATGAAAACAGTTGCTGGGATTTGTTTGACAGTGAAATATTGAACAGGTGAGAATAAAATTAATGTCAGCCAAACATCAGATAAAATTAAAATACACATTTTTCCCATGAAGAATATCAAGTGCCCCAACTTTTTTCTGAGTGAAGCTCCCCAAACCTTGACTTACGCTGTCTGCTGAGGGTTTTTTAAAAGTATTAAGAGCTGAGGCAAGTCTAGAAATTAACAATAGGAATCTTTTTTTATCAACTGGGGGGTGGGTAATCAATGGGAACCAGCAGATGAAAATAAAGTCCCAAGTAACTACCGAACAGAAAGATGATACAAGCCTCTGAGCAAACTGCCTCCCCTATTACGTCCCAGAAACTTATATTTTTCAGGCCATGACATCATACTACCTCATAGCTGTACATCAATTCAAGAGAAAAAGTTACTACAGAGATATTAATGACATACAAGCATGAGTAGAATTTTAGCTGGAATACAGTGCACAGTTTTTGTCACTTTCAAGAAAGATGAACTCTGCAGAGGCACAGAGCTTGAAAATCCCTCTGGTTATAAATGTGCATTTTAAAAGCCTTCCTGCTACAGAGCATGATTTATTTGGACCAGTAAAATGAAGACTTGGAGGTGATACAATGGCCATCTATACATTCATCAGAAAGGTAAATACCAGAGAAGTGAACAAACTTTATTTAAGCAACGTTCTATATACCAGTCTGCTGATTAGGAGCATTTTACACCTCTGTCAGTAACTGAGAAAGTACATCAACAGGAAGATCTCTTTGTGTTAAGAGTATATAAACCAGCGCTATGGGTGACCATCAGGGATAGAACATTGGGTTGTCTGACACTAACTATTTAGAGGAAAGGACAATGCTGCACAAGAGCAAGCATGTATACGCTTCCATAAATATATGCAGGAGAAATTATGGTTTTAAGCAGATGGCAACATCCTCCCAAGTTATAAAGGCAAGAGACTTAATTTTGATGAACTGGTAATCCCTTTCAATGGAGATTGATATGACACAGTGGCCAGGCACAGTATGAGACGGGACTCGTGACTGCCACTTTTCCTTTGTTGCTGGAGCATTTCGTGCTGAAGTATCACCTTCCCATCCAGTCCAGTTCCAGCCATTAGCACCAAAATTGGGTAGAAGGCAAAGCACTGGGGAAAAAAAAATAATAACTGACCTCAGGACATAAAAATTGCTGAAAACTGTCCTTAAGGTCTCCACTTTCTACACCTACAAATTTCTCCTGTGATTTGCTACATTGAAATCCACTGTACAATTGTGACAAGCCTGGAAAAGCATTTTTCATTGACTCTAGTAGGATTAGAGTGTAAAAAACACACATTCGAAAGTAAGAATCTGGAGAGTTTCAATACTAACTCATAAACCACATGTAAAGCCAGACTTTAGGTCCTGCTCTTGTCCCAAGTACCACCTTATTCTTCTTACAGTCACATGGAAATGACTGGCGTCCAAATACTACAGCAGTAGGAAGGCCACATACTGGTTATTCGATGTTAAGAGATTTGAACCTGGCTCTGAACAGCTCTGTCTTCTGATATTTTTGAGTTTTGTTGATAGGATTACACAAACTCGTAGATAATTTTTTCTGAATAGCCTATCAGTCAATGAACATGTAGTTAAAACCAGACAGTTTAGTTACAGCTTACATGAGCAAGCACACAACACAAAACCACAAGCTTATCTTCTACTACACAAAAGGTCTTTCAAATGGAGCTATTAAATGTGAATTTGTAGCTAAGATACTAATTCATTTTAGGGTTCACCGACTTCTTCGGTTAACCAGTGTCCTCAAATATTTTCATTCATTTCATGGAACTGGCAAACATCTTAACTGGCAGCTGAGACTGAATGATAGTTACTAACAGAAACCAACTCTCCTCGAATTCAAATGACACATGAGGTTACAAAACTTGAAGGAAATCCTGGCCTAGAGAAACTAGTGGCAAATTCCAACTGAAGCAGATTCCATCCCATACCCACTCCTTGGTTGCATTCTTGCTAGTGAGACAGAAACGCTGTTGCTTTGAAAAATAGATTTTAAACAAAACAAAATAAATGTTAAAGGTCAATTCTTCCACTTAATAAACACAGCAAAAATGAACTGATGTCTTTCAAACTATGGAAGGATTATCTGACTTATCTTTTTTGAGGAAACATGCATTTCTTCTGCATTGGGTGGAATCTGGAGATAAAGTTTGCAGATGTTTTTTTCACTGAAGTATTTTTCACTCATACTAATAACATCATCAATTTCTGTGAAGAGAAACACGCTCCCAGTCAAGGACTTCCAGAGTACAAATTTGCCTGTAACAGCTACCAAGTAAACCATCTATTATATTTGGAGCACAGAAATGGCTACAGACCTCATTACACGTGTTAGTAGGTTTAAAAATTCGTGAGCAGAGAACGTTTGATTACCTGGTCTAAAAACATGAGCAATCAAACTCCAAATAGCTCCTCATTGTTTAGAAAATCAAAAGCTGTATCTTTGCAGCCTGCAGCCTCACAGAAGGAACGCTCCTTTCGCCATGTCTGCCAGTGTCTATCACTAGTAGCTGGAAAGTCATCAGCATCAGCCTCACCTATGCTTCAAACTGGTCTCCAGCAACCACCTGAGTGGCCAGTGCACTGCACCAGCCATTTTATATTTGAGTAATAAGCAATCAATTTTAAAATACCCAGTATTACGACAAGCATTATAAAACACTACACTACCTTAATTTAAGGACTTTATCTACTCCGAGAAAGATTCCTGATCTTTATGATCCTGTCAGAGATCCCTGTTCTTCTAAAGTAGCAACTCCATAGCCAGATCCTATTAGAGCATTTATAACCTTTAATACATAACAATATCAATTTGTGTAAGAGCTTTTGTTATTTTTGTTCCTTCTGCTTGTCGAAATTCACAAGGTATTTCTTAACAGATTAAATTTAGCCAGGCGTGAAGTAGGTGTACATGGCTGTAGGCACTACCCACATGCAGCCATGAAACTGAGCTCTTGGTAGGTGTGAGCTCCTCTGTTAGAGACCGTACTCTGGATGGGAGTGCTGAAGTGCCCTGGGAATGAGGTTTTCATTCCCTGCACCCCAGTCGAGTGGGAGGAAGTTCTCTACATCAACTTCACAGTATGCCAGTGCATAGGCAGCAGAGAGATAGCCATGAGATCCATTATCATGCAAATATGGCAACGCTAACAACAGGGAACAGCAGAATTGCTGCACACATTTGTAGGGAAAAATACTTGCAGAGAACACAGCGTCATCTCAGGGAATAAGAAATGCACGGTCAGTTTGTTTAAATTTAAGAAGAAACTGCCATTGGTGGCATTTATTCATCCCCAAATAGGTCAATTTGTATGGAAAGCAACAACATGGAACAAACATAAAAGTGAATTTTAAGACCACATTCACATATTGTTGCAGCACACAACACTGAGAAACACTAAGGATACTGACAAAGAATCTTCTTTCTTTACATTATTTTATCACAGCTGGGTATATGCCAAAGGAAGAACAAAAACCATCATCCCAGTTCTGCAGCCACATGGAGCTATAAGCTACAGAACCTAAAGTAGTGATTCCAAAATCAGAGATAACTATGTTATTTATACCACTAAGCACAACTATTTACCAAGTTTGTACCTGCCCAACAGCTTTACAAGCCTCACACAACTCTCTACCTCAACCCTTTGGCTAAATCCAACACGCATTGCCAACTAGTGCAGATATTTACTGTACCAAAGTTGCTGAACAGATTAATATTTAGGATATCAAAACCTATGCTACCAGGTAGTTAGATATGATAAAAAGTATCAATGATGTAGTTGTAGGAGGCAGGCCTTACGATCAATACACATGGAGCAGTGCATGTCTATGATATATAAATACCATGAACCAACCCAAGCCTTTATAAACACCACAAATAAATAAGCTAAAAGTCAGTCTTAAAAAACTAAAATAACTCAGAACAGATGACATGCACTCTTTTCATCAAACAACATGCTTTTAGACAGCTTCTCACTTTGTTCTTGAATGTCCCTGTGATATATATAAGATTTCACACAACCATAAAGGTACTACATAGCTTGGAAACAAATTTTCATGAACAGCTCCAATCATTCACTGACTGAAAGAACAACACGATTCCAGCTACCCTTCTTCTGACAGTACCTTACAAAAAGCTGTGTAATAGATGAACCATGACTTAGGGTTTTTTTCCCCAAAACGTCTCATTAGGTTTTCTTCTCCAAACAGCTGAAATCTGCAGTACTGTAGTAGGCAACTTTCAAGTCCAATTATACATATTACCCTCTCATATTAGCATGGATCTTTTAGAGCCGTCTTTAAAACCACCTCATTTTTTCTAACTGGTTGCCAAAATGGGAGCACAAACGTAAAGAACCGTAAAGCATTTGCAAGCAATATGATGTTTCACTTTCAAAAAGAAACCCCAGACAAATAGAGTCCTGTAGAAGGCTCTTTTGCAAATTCACTATGAAAGTAACCATTTCCCTGTCAAACATAATCCAGAGATTTTCATATAAGGGGGAAAGCTCTTGCATTCAGCATTTTTTATAAGGGCATTGCTTTCCAACTACAACTGAGATTTTCAAGCCTGCTTTTCTATACTTAACATCTATAGAGTTCTGTTGCGTGAGCAGTCACTCATTAGAAGACATTTATTCTAAATGGTATAAAGTAAGGTTCTGATTTCAAATACATAAGCTTTTCATTCAACTGCAACAGAAATCAAAAAAATAGTTAACTTGAGTAACTTCATCCATTTCAACTAAAATGTTTGTCCAGAGGCTTATATAACTGAGGTGAATCCCACAGCTCCTTTATATATAATTTTATCTACAGTTTTGCATCCATTCCAGATACAACTGGGCCAGTGGGCAAGCATCGGCCCTGAATGTGATTCAGCCCTTTCATCTTGTAAACAGTTCTAACAATTAAAAATACTAGAGAAGGAAAATCTTCACCAAAAGTCAAGGGAATGCTCATAGTACTTATCAGCAACACATGTCCCAGAAGGTAAACTGGAATGCGTCCACAGTGATTCATCCCCCAATTTCATAGACAACACAGACCACCAACTTTGAAAATAGGGCAGCAATTTATTTGCATCTTACTTTCAAATGCATCATTCTCTAAAGCCATCTGTTAAAAAACATTTTTTGAAATGAAAGTTCCAGAGCTGACAATCAAATGGTAAAATCCAAGGTAAACATTGGTAGAAATCAGCTGTGCTTTTAGTGATTCCCTTGGCAAAATGCTGACGGACTAAGTAGTGAGGGAAAGAGCTGCATCTGACCTTCCACTCCAAAGCTAACTACTAATCTCGCTCTCTGCATCTTTTGGATTTGAGTCGGGGAGGGGGAAAAAATCTGATGTAACTGCTTACTCTAATGGAGTTACACTAGGGGTCAACATAGCCTTACGTGTGGGAGACAGCTGGTGCAGGGATGCTCCATCTGTCTTCTGGGGAGACAGTGAAGAGCAGGAAGCACACAAGGAAATGCATAGCTATGAACATCAGCAGAGCCTCTTAACAGAAGTCGCTTTTGAGCCATTTTTGTACTCAGACAATTTGGTCTGCAGGCTCAGCTGACTCAGCCAGCACCAAACACTGTCTGAAACTGAGCTGGAAGTTGTAAACTAGGAGCTACAGCCAGTTAACCATGGTTGAACTTGAATAAACAACACTTGCACTCATTCTAGTCAGGTTCCTTTTCCTTTGCTATTCTGTTTGCAACCTTCAAGGTACTGTCAAAGAAGTAAAACTTGTGTAACCATCCCTTCCTGAAGACTTCACCAACCCTGTGCAAAAGATAACTGTTGGTTTCAATTATTTCCATGCCAGTTATTCCATTAAATCCTCCCTTGAACAAAGTAAATCAACTAGTGGCAAAAGTAGCCAAAATTCCCCTAGTTCTGGTTTGTCTCAATTATGTGCACATACAGTACATGTATCACCAGTATTCTGAATCTCTTTATTAACTATTATTTTATTTCCCTAACAAAAACATGACCTTTCCAACAGCAAGGCTCCACATTGCTACACACCGTTAAACATATATTTAGTGAAAAGACATTGAAAGACTCAATTCCACAATGCATATAGATCCATGCTTACTTCTGATGACTTCAGTGAGACCAAAGAGCACAGCTGAACATCTTGCTGAACAGAAATTAAGTTAGGTACATGCTGCCTTTGGTCAATGAAGGTCTCAGAAACAGCCCTCAGGATATCTACCTGACCGTAGAGCAATCCTGCAAAAAAATATGAGTACACATTACCCCTCTTCTTACACAAATGTTGAGAGCCTCCTTGATTTGCCTCGGTTTCCACAAAGGCTGCCCTCTGACCAAAGCAGTACAATTGCCTGCCTTCCCTGTTCGCCTCTTCTATCCCTCCCCATGAGATGGTACATGACAAAAATGCCTAGGACTACTTCGACAACCACATGATTTTGACAAATAATTCTTATACAAAAATCCGTATCTTGTGGAGGGAATGCAAGCAGTTCTGTTAATAACTGCAGTAGGGATTCTGAATTTGCACTAAATAGCCTCACACAATGCCTTGCACTCAAATTCCTTGTCACATTATCAGTAGACACTGATTAATAAACTCTGATGTCCCACCCTTAATTACCAGGGGACTACAGTTTTGAAAACTAGAGTGAGTGATTAAGAACTGGGTTTACTTTAAAAAGATGTTCCTGTAGCAAGAAATCATGGCTGCTGGGAGTCTGTCATAAATAATGGAAATTATACACAGATGGGTTGGGCATTTCCATTTTTCACATAAACAATTAGCTCTGCCTGTGTCCGAGATTAATGGTTACAGCTGTGGCATTAGTCTGTTCAGGTTACTAATGTACCCACCCCAGATTAAATTTCTAAAATAGGATGGCAAACGTCAGCTGCAGACAGGGTGGAACCAACTAAGAACCACTCCCATGCGCAGAAATGGTTTACTTTAGCGAAGTATTATGGCCCACAGGCATAAAGTTTACCCAGCATTTTCAGTTTACCTACAGTTACCTAAATCAAGGTCACTCCTTTTTGGGATGGGACACAGAAACAACATGGCCAAATCATTTTCTCTCACTTAACCTTTCATCCTATTTTTTAAAAAGATCTACATCACAAGTTACAAAAGCATCAAAATGCCCTAACAGCTGAAAGTCTATATAATTATAGTTTATCTAAATAAAAACATATGCAGCCATCTCCTGGTACTGTCAGGACTACCTGTTATAGTACCAGCATGATTAACTCTTTAACTTCTATCTCTATAGCTTCACTGGTTTGCTTTCTTTCCCCATTTAGTCATTTAATCTCTATTCACCTTGTAATCCGTGATCTTGCAAGTATGAGCTAGCTTGTACCTGGATAACTCATCACTAATATCCCTGGTTTTGTCATTGACTGAAGCAAGAACAGACTAAACCCATTGCAAGCAGCACAGTGAGGCATCCCACTCTGTCATGTTCATCAAATCTTCTACATCAAGTCTGGAAAGTATCAAGCACACTGTGTATTCTGGATGACAAAAAACACACAAAAAAAAAAAGAACACTCTGCATTCCACCCACAAAATACTTCAAAGAGTAGATTCATTAAGAAACTGCTTTCCTTGGGGTAGGGGGTGGGGGGAAGATGTCTGCTACTCTTATGTTTGTTTTGGACACTGTACAATGGGTCCTTCTCGTTAACCAACATTTGGGCATCATAGTATTAATTAAGAAAAATGTGTTTTTTCAAACTTCTTTGGAGCTGTTCCTCTAACCTCTCTGCTATTTCTAGTATACTATTTCAACGTAGAGCTGTTCCTCTAACCTCTATGCTATCTCTAGTATACTATTTCAATTTTCAGGGAGTGGACTTACCAAGTCAGAACATGTTTTTCTCCCAGGAATGTACAACTGTTGACTCTTGGCTGGTAACTACTTTGTAATATTGATTAGTGATTCACCCTTTATCAGAAATGTCAGCTGTACCATCTACAAAATGTATTGCACAAGTGTAAACTTCAGGAAAAATCAGTCCCTTTATGTTAAAATGAAAAATAACGAATGATGTATGTAGTACACCCTTAAAATTGTATATACTTCGGCGCGCACCTTAAACTGAGCAAACAAATTAATAAGAGTAAAATCAGACATGTTGTTCTTCTGTAGCCCTACAACTCTGCAAAAGAAAAATTTCCTAAGAGACCCACCCAACCAGCAAATGCAGTCTAAACGCCTTTGAAATCCAAAGACTTCCCATTTAGCCCCTAACAGGGGATATATCAGTTGACAATTAAAAATTCTCCAATACTATAAAATATCAGAATTACAAAGAGTACGCAAAGGCAGAAAATAAAGAAAAGTAAATTATGTTAAAAAAATAAACAGTATGCATTTGAGGTATTATACTACCGTGCAAGCAAGCTTACATAACTAAACATGGATTTATTAAAGGAATCCCCTTTTCTAGCCACACCTGTAGACAAGGTGACTTTGATGAGTCCTTCTATCATACTGATGATAATAATCATATGTTTCTAAACACAGCTTATCTATAAGCACATTTATCTCAAAAGTCCTCTACAAACACAGTGTGGTCCTGCAAAGCATTTTTCAAACAAGCCATCTCTGGGAGGAGACAGGGTGGGCAAAAATCCTATGTACTGGAAATACTACATTTCAGACATTTTTTTCATTCCATATGGAAGAAAGGTTAGAGGAAAAAAATCCTGAAGAAATAGTATTTTCAGGATAAAATAAAATGGGTGTTTGTAACATTGGATAATTAATTCTGGGCACACTTTTCATACTCTGTAGCAAGCCTCAGAAGCTTGGGTTGCAGATGCATGTGAAACTAAAAGCCGGGAAGCCTAGGCTGCTGGGCAGACAGAGACCAAACAGGTTTTCTATAGAGAAAACTTTCTTCCCGGCATCCATCTACATCAACAGATTCCTTGTGGTCTTTTAAGTTTTACCTAAGCAGCATTCCCAGTGAAAAGGAGCTTTTTCTAACTCATGGGGGCAAATAAAACAACTGTCCATCACTTGGAAGCAAGCAAAAGCAAGTAACATCCCAAAATGCAGATACAAACGGCAAGGCTGAAAGGGTGCGAGAAAGACAGAACAGCTCCAGAACAGGCAGTGAAGAATAACAAGGGGTTGGAGGACACATGGCTGGGAATTCAAGATATTAAATAACAGAAACAAAACCCTTTACAAATCCTACCCACCCCACAGAAACAGAGCTACGGCCAAGTTTACTTCCTCCCTGTCCCACAGTCGAGTACTTCTGGGTTGCTTTGAGACAGTCAGAGCCTGCCTTCTTCTCAGTTACCCTATTCTTGCTTTGTTTTCACCCAACAGCCCTGTGAGGACCTGATCCTGGGCCGCAGAAATTCATAGAAGTGGGCGAGCCACACTGGCAGAGGAACTTGTAAATGAAAGTGTATTTTTCTGCACTTTTCTGCTCTGCCCCTGGAAAAGGTTCCGGGACCCTGTCATTCAGCCTGATTGGATGCATGTGCAAAATGAACATAGCACCACAATCCACAATTTAAGATGATCACTTAAAACTTTGAGGACTGTGATGTATCTAATGAAACCCAGACCAGCAATTAAAGCAACCAGCAATTTTATTACTACAGAATAACTCAATTTTCACCATACTTACATATAGCATGTAATGTGCACAACAGGATGTTGAGTTCAGCATTACAGCTGTTAGTTCAGACTGCTTTTCTGGGCTGCCCTTCTCATTTCTCTGAGGCTTTGTCTTTGCAAGAGAAGGCAAGCAAACTGTCCTTTCAAGGGAAAACAACCCTTCAGGGTAATTCAGCCAGTCAAGCCCTTTCCTGCAGGGCAGAAGTGATTTGCTTTAGGACTTCTCTCCTGTCTGCCCAGCAAGTACATTACTACACGATTAAGCCAGATGTAAATTAGACAGCAACCTGAGAAACCAAAAAAGGATGTGTCTGTCCCCATGTTAGAGAAGACACCATGGCTATCATGCTAACTTCCTCTTCCTAGTGACACTGATAAAAGTGAGAAAGGAAGAAAAATATAAACGGAGGTAAAGAACTATAAAATGTGAAAGGAAATTTAAGTAGTTCCATTATGTACCTATAATATTTAATTTACTGTTTGGCCTACTTAATTACAAGTAACACTTCTAAGCAGAGTGGATGTCTGTTCATCAACTGTGGATGTTGCAAACTTCTGCCAAGACAAAATGTACAATCTCCGTTACGGATAATCTTACCTGTTTGGAACAGGAAAAGACAAAATGCCTTTATAACATTTATCTAGATTAAACAGATCAGAAGAGGTATAGCTTGACGCAGTATTTTGACAGGATGAGAGTATGTTTGGTGAGGAATAGGTACTGATTAAATCTGAGACAACGTGTGGCACTAAGGAAACCAAAAAAGGACAAAACAGAACGACAGAATAAATGTATCATTTTATTTACAAATATCCTATTTCTTAGCGTGTATCTAGGTTACTAAGCAGACCAAACCAAATGTCATGGTTAGTTAGTGCTGGATAAAGGAAGGAAAAACTGAAACAAAAGGAAACTATTTTTAGCAACAGCTAAGAAAAACATGAAGATGTGTCTTTAGATACATCATTATCAAAAATCCACAAATTGAAAACAATGTAAAGGATTAATCTTTTTTCTTTTTTTGCCTATATATGTAACACATGGGGTTTAGAATTTTTTGTTTCCTGTATTATTTTGGATAGATGCATTCCTGTATTAGTTGCAGATAGAAAACAGGGGTTTTGTCTTCATCTTGACTTACAGACAAGAAAAGAGATATAGGAAGCATATGCAACTTTCAGGTGTCTAGCTCATCACAGAACCCGTTAAGAAATTTGAAGAAGTATTTTTTTTCCAGTCTTTACTAAACCATGCAAAGGAAAATCTGTCATCAGAAAGACTAAAACTATCTACCAAAATTAGATTGTGGAGTCTGATGCAATTTAGAATCTAAATGCCTACTTAATATAATCTCCAGAACTCTTCTTTTGCCAAAGGCATAGATCCTTATCAATAGGTGTGTGCCCTTGCAAGCAACTGTTTGAAATGGTGACTTGTTAAAATGCTTAACCCTCTAATCCCCATATACCTACTGGATACAGTGCTGTCTAACTAAAGGCGTACTGCCTGGACTTCTCACATGGGTGGGTGACAAAAAGCAGCTCAGGAAGTAAAAGCAGCTATACTGAAGTCTCAACCAATTAACATAAAGAAATGGACAAGGTTAAACAATTATTTGATTCTGAAAGTTCAAGCAAATAAGTATGTTTACAGAAGCTGGTTTGTAAAATGACAAAGTTATCCTGTAAGAACACATTCGTTCTGTTTAAGGTATTACCTTCCCTGAAACCCACTAAAGCTAATAATGGACAGATGTCACCTAAACAGGGAAAAACAACATGGTGGTGATAAAAATCACAAAAATTTACTAAAATCAACATCTTATGACCCGCTTTTATAAATCCTTTCTCTCAAGCAGTCCCTCAGGAGTGACTGCATTATTGTGAAGAGTTAGAATTGCTCCGACATGGAGGACTGTGAGGGTAAGGCTTTTCATTTAAGAAGCAGTTGCCACCATGGTCAAAGTAAGTTCTGCCACAAAATAAGTTAATGCTCAGAATAGACGCTGTCATAGTGCACTATCTTAAGGAATCAGTATCACCAAAAAACTCACCTAAAGCTTTCAAAACATCCTGAACTGTTCTTAATTTGAGTGCACTTACTTGTTCTTAGCTGCCAGGCATAACATGATAATGGATGATTTACATTACACATGCAGCACCTCCCATGAGACTGAGGTGCTGTATATGCAATGTAGAAAGCAATGCTAGAATATTCTTGGTAATTTAATATCCAACCTGAACATTATTGGCCAGAACAGCAAACCCGACAATTCATGAAAAAACACAGGGGGGATGAAGATCAGTGCTATGAGCAAAAAATTTACTGCCTAGTTGTGCAACATGCTAGCTAAGCACAGATGTGTCTCCGGAGAAATTAACACCCACACTATTCCAAACAACTTTTGTCAAGGACTTTGCCAACTTAAGAAGCATTTTTTTAAATTTTTTTTTGGCTACAAGCATCATTATAACACAATAAACATAAGTAGAAAGTCTAATGGAAGAACAAACAATTTTTCTCTATATTGGTTACTAATCTCTCCTATGTGGTTTTGTACAGCCTGCCTCATTGTCTCATGTTCTATTACTGTGAAAATTTTGGACATAAAAATGGAATAGACTACAGAATTTGAACTGTAAAGTGAGTAAAAAACCCCATGACCACAGACATGAAAGGACCAAACTTTCATGTGCACACTACTTCAAGTTGTACTGTTTTAGGAAGAGACTACTTCATTTTTTTCCTTAATTGGTAAACTGGATTCTAACTTTTACACTGGCTCCCGTTGAAAAATGCCATGGTTTATGACATGAAACAACAGATATTCTTAAAATAACAGACTCAGATATTTCCAACTGATATCACTCACAGAGAAATGCCAGGCAGAGAAAGGAACTGTTCTTATTGACGCTGGGCCCACCAGGGACTAGTCCTACAAAGTGCTGAGCAACCTGCAGAGTTTCAATGAGATGACAGCACACTCAGCAATTCAAGGGCTATCTCAGAAGCAACAGAAAATGTGTTTACCACAATATTGTTGAAAAAACACCATGTTTTACCAAGTACCAAATTGATACACAGCTGTATCACTCACCCTGACAGCCCAAGCCTGTCATTCCCAGCACTGCCCTGGACATGGGCAGCACTGCTGGACTTAAGCAGATTCATTCATGGTGATGCTACATGTCTTTCCCCAGCAGGACAGTTTACTGACGTGGTGCTGGCACCCAGTCTTCAAATCACACCACCCCATCTCTAAATTCTCTCCTAGGAACTGTCAGGGAACGTGGCACGAAGACTCGTGAGCAGCATCACAGGAGCCAGTCTGGGCTCAAGCAAAGTTCGTTTGAGCCCTGGCTCAAAGTTGGCCATACCAGACCAACATGCCCCTTCAATCCAGAATGAACCTCCCAGCTCAAAAGTCAGACAGACATTTTTCAAGTGCTACACAATCAGAAGGTCTTCTGCAATCATTTTGTAGCATCTCCCAATTTAATTCCTGTCGAATGACAACGTATCTTTTAGGAAATCATCCAATCTTCATTTGAATAGCTAAACATGAAAATTCTGTGACAGGACTAGTTGCAAAGTGTTTTGATTTTATCGAAATGTTTATAATTTCCTGTACAAAAGGTCAACAAAAATTGGTCCATTGCCTCAAATTCCTCGAGTTCATTGAATAAGCATTTTTTGGCAGAAAAACTACTCCACCTAAACTTTTTAACACAGTTGTATTAGACAGTATGCTGATATGTATTAACAAAAATATGTAGATGCATGCATAGCTTTTATTAAACAAGTTAGCATCATCTTGCTTTTAAATGTGTGGGCCATTAATTGCTATCAAAAGTACCTCTTCCTTTTTCATCTAGGTAAATCCATAGTATTGCTGTGGATTTTACATTCTAAGTTGTAACAGAGCTTTACTGGCTTTACTTGTATTTAAGCCTACCAGCATGTAAATCCAACATCTGTCTTTCTGTGTTACATAGAATAGAAACTGGGAGTTAACAGCATTTCTGGTTATCTGCTGTACCGCTTTAAACCAAGGCTTATCCCAGGACTTTATTTTTACTCCTTACATTTCTTCATCTGGTTCATCAAACAGGTCCTTCAGCGGCCTTTAGTCCAACCAAGGCCACTTGCAAATTACCTGCGTTGATTTGTTGAAAAAGCTTCTGAGATTACAAGCAAGTATCACTCAGGAAGGAAAACACGCTGGTTCCATGGCAACATGTAAGTCAATGAGCCCACCTTGAAAGCTGGAAACAATGGTCCCTTTCAGAACACAGAGCGGAGGGGAGGCACCATGCTTTATTGAGATGTTGGGTTCTTTCAGATTACTTGCCAGTAAGCCTTTTTTTTTTTTTTTTTTTTTTTTTAAGGAGAAAAGGCACGCTAAATTTCCCTTGCACAAGTTCATTTGATTTTGGAGCCTATTACCAAGATACTAAGACACCGTTGACTTCCCCACCACCAACCCTGCCCCAAAAAGCAGCATCACACAGCACAATGAAAGCCACCCTTCTCGCAGCCCTGACACTTGGATTCAAGGAATTCACATTTGTAACATGACACACTTAAAAATTCTGATCCTACAAGCGTGAAGAAAAAAGGATAGCATATTATCCTGGAAGCCATCCCGAAGAAGAAAATCTGGAGAATTTTTTTGAAAAATCAGGAAATTTTAGCATGAAAGAAGAAACCCTACCCATCTGAACCCTGCGCTGAAATTTCCCAAAGCTATCTCTGCCCTAGCCATCAGAACAGGCTTAGCAATATTTACATGCATTGCAATTTAGGAGAATATTTCCAGACTATGGCTGGTCATGGCAGCCTGCCTTTTGATTTTGATTTTAGGTTCATATCACTGTTTTTCCAAAGAGATTTTTTGTATTATCTTTATTTTTCTTGGGAAATCCAGTCTAGGAATAACCCAAGCATTTCTATCAGCATGCTGTTTAACGAGCTCAAAAACAGTCACATAATAACGGGTTTAGAATCACTGATAAGTAGAACACTGCGCTCCACACTGAATCATTCATGGTTACTTTTTAGCTCCTGTTTCTCCTGCTTATACAGGGAAGACATAGTGGAGGGGGCTGCTGCCCTCAGCCAATTTGAGCAGAAGGGACCTCAGTCTCACCACTTGGGATGGGAAGTCTTGGCACTGGCACCTAGTACAGGCAGAAGAATAAACGTTTGTGCAAGATCCCACAACTACCTTGCCAGTCCCCACTGTAGCCTCATGTAAGTAGTTTACTGACTGTGGGCCCCAGGAAGCATCCATGGCGCTAAGGTCCATGAGGCCAGATCTTCCACAATGTGGTAGCACTGCTCCTTCACCTCCTGTTTTGCCTCCTTATAGGGCTGCTCCAGCAATTCTTTCCTTTCTGGTTGTTCTTAGGTTTCTCAGGTACCCTGGTGACAGTGGAGCTGAGCTGCTGGGTGACAGCCAGAGCACCATGTTAGGAAGAGATGGCTAATGTTACTTGTCGCACAGCCCTTAGCAGAGATAAGGACCATAGCTTTTGTTTGCTTGTTCTGTCAGCACCAGCCACTGGGAGCCCCCAGGCCATGTGTAAAGATTCCTCCCCCCACCCAGGTGAAGGGCTGCCCCACTAGCATGGCACAGCCTTTCGGAAGGGTTACACTAGGGAGCAACACTGCGAGAGTTCAGATCTGGACAAGAGATACACTGAAATTTAAGTTTCTTATTCCCTGGAACTTCTGAAATGCAGGAGTTGAAAGAATTTATACTTTGTACTGTCCAGTAAGAATGATTCTTCTTGCCACAGTTGTTAAACACATTTGCTTTTTAGAAGATGATTTTACTCATCAGCTCTCAACAGGTGTGCCTCCCAGTGCTGCAAGTTTACAGCAGTCATGTACCCACAGAAGGACCTGGCCATTACCTTGGAGGTTATAATTACAGACCACAGCTACCTCACCCACATTTTAAAGAGACCAGGTGTGTTCCGCCAACGAACACATTTTAGTTAAACTCCCCAGCCTCCTTTCTTCTCTAGCTCCTTTATTTCAGGTATGGATGGATAGGGAGACAGTAAACACATACAAGGCAGACACCACCTTCCTGGGCTTGCAGTACACAAAGGTCCAAGAAACTTACAAGAGCTCTAGGAAATATTCTCTACTATAATGGTAATAATTAAAATCCCCAAAACCAGTCACAAATTCTGGTTCAGATTCTTGAAGATGTCAAAGCCATATCAAATCAAATTTCAGAAAAAAAGCTATGTCCTGAAAGCCCTGTTTGTAACTCTTACTACAATTGTTGTCTGCATAGAGAAAAAACAGCAGAAAAAGCTGAAAAGCTTTAATCTAGTGAGGAAAATTAAAACAGCGTTAGAATTACAGACCAACAAATCAAATAAAAGCCATTCTAGTGGAGAAAGTCAGTATGTAAAAGTGAGAATGCCTCACACTGCACGCCATGATAACTGCACTTTGTGTACCATTATTGACGCATGCAGAAATCGAGAGTACGGATCAGTACATCAGCCAGACTACTTCAGCAGGACAGCCGATTAAAATATGCACAGGATAATTCTAGGTAAAAATCAAGAATATTCAACTCTATTCAAGTTAATGGTAGTGAATAACTGGAATATATAAAAGGAAGAGCAGATAATTTTCTTTGAAAGAACTGACCATCAGAACCTACAACACAATGAAGCTGAGAAAAAATTTCAGAACAACTAATTGAATAAAAAATTACTAATATATCTACACAATTTTTTTCTTTAAAAGCCCCATATAAGAAAAAATTAAAAAGCCCTTCATAACAGATTATATGCACTATCACACGCCCTTAATTACTTGTACACACAAATATATTTCTCTCTCAGCATGCTTACCACGCACCTGCAGTGGCAGACGAGCGTAACTGTCTAGGCCAGCAACCTTCCAGTTATTCCCTAGAGTCAACGGCTTAGAAGTGGACTGTGAGTGCAACACCTATCTATAGAGATCTTTCCCTTTTAAAAGATCCAAAAAAAGTTTATAAAGTTCAGAGGCATCCTCCAGAAATAAAACAGACCTAAGTCTGGAGCAGAACACAATAATTATGAAGAATTTCTTTGAGCAGTTACTATGGAGAAAAAAAAGTGAACAAAACTTCCATCTGAAACAATTTTAAATACAATAAAATATAACTTAGAAAACTATGTTTTTTTCCAGCATACACAATCAAGCATCCTTGCTTCAGTGAGCAGTCACGTCTTTTACTACCATTGACAAATGACATGAGTAAGAACCTTCACAGCAGCCTTGCTTCTTAAGGTATCCAGTGCTCCTCCACCTTCTTGCCAACATTGCATCTCAACAGTCAGCCTGAGTCCCCAGGACCTAGTCTGAAAACATCTACAATGCAATATAGGCACTGCATTATGCTCCAGAGGTGGCATATCAAGTAACAGTGACAAAGAGCTGTACATTCTTCAGTCCCTGAAAGCATCCTGCTAGTAGCAATCTCCACGACACGTATTTCTGCCGCAGCATCACCTATGACACAAAGACACACAGCACTATCCAGTTTCAGTGGCACTAGACAGAAAAAGCATGTTTGAGACAACTTTATTTGTACAGTACTCTGAGGTTAAAGTTTCTGCATCTTACTCACTTGCTTTAGGAAAATGATTAATATAGCCTCCATTGAAATCATCATGTATTTGTCCTGACATGAAGGGACTGGAAAATCAGTATCATTCAAAAAAAAAAGAAAAAAAAAAAAAAAAAAGAAAATAGAATGTACCTTGAACTATTCTTTCCATCTTTCCCACCCAAACTACATCAATATGTATTGCTATAATTCTTCTTTTCTCTATCTGAAATTTAAGCAATGAGGTCAATGAAAAGATTCTGAAAGGGTGGAATGTTTTTTAGTAGATAATTTAGAGCAGTGTTTAAACAGCTATGACACCTTCCTTGAAGAAGGAAACACATGCTTAGGCTTGTCTCAGCCTGACGCAACTAGAAACTGGTCCTGTGTTAGCCCTTAAACATAAGGGACAAAACATGTCTGCTGCAATAACATTAAGAGTATCTTCACTGCCACAATTCCAGCAGACTTGGTCCCTTCACTCTGCTCAGTCAATAAAAATCTGAGTAAGTTTTTGGTACCTGAACAGGCCAGACCGAGGGTTTGATTTGGTAACTTTTACTCACACAATTATCCTTAGTTTCACATTAACCCCACAGGACTGCAGGCTGCTGCCCCAAGTCTCATTTCCACTCACATAGATTCCTCTCTCCCTCTTTTGTCACTCCCCATTCCCACCTCTTCAGAGCTAGCAATCATGTGAGTCTGCTGGTAACAGCAGGTCAGATGATCAGCAGGGACTAGTTTTCTGTCAAAACAATAAACTGATCCAACTTCACCCTGTAATCAATTGATCCAACACCAGGGAGGCAGGAAACCATAATCAGGACTGGGTAGCCCACCCTTAGAGCGGATTAAATGCAATATAGGACTGCACTTCATAGAAGATGGGATACAAGGTTTGAATTTAAGTATTCAATTGTATTTAGTTCCCTCACTTTGATGGGCTCAGCTCTTTGCAGGATTAGTCTTTTTCTTTGCTGGGTGCACTGGCATGAGGGGCAAAGAATCTGACCTCACTAAAGATTTGCAAGTACTTGTGAATCCTGCATTCAGTGAAGTCAATGGAAACTTCTAGCTGACTCCAACAGAGGCAAGATTGAGCTTGTTATCAAAATGTCCTTCTCAGGCAAGTCCAAATGCCATTTTATTTGGTGACTGAGTATAGGCTGTGTCTTGGGGGAGTATTTTGTACTTTGTGCCCAATCCTATGTTGATATTTAGACAAAGCACCTTTTGCATGCACCAGAAATTGTGTTTTTATATGTATACAAATATATATATACACACATACAAATATTATATATAAAACTATTAAAAGAATTTCCATACAGCCCACATTTTAAAGCTATGTATAGGGAATGGCCATGAACAATATTTAAATGTCTTTTTGTGGGTATCTTCATGTTTACCAGCAGGTAAGGACTATGGATCTTAAATGCTAGACCTATTAAAAGAGGACCTATGGATCTTAATGCTAGACCTCTGCAAACATACTCCATTATAGGAAAGAAGAAGTTTCTTTACTCAGCTCCTTGTGATTAGTGATCACAAAACAAAAATAATTTTCCATCTCTTACACTTGTTACACTGCTGCTTCCTGGCATTTGGGATTTCCTCCCAGTCATCTCCTGCCTAAGCACTGGAAAAGTCCACAGCTATTCAGCTCTCAAGATCAGGTATTTTTAACCATATTCAGGGTCACTTTCTTCCCATGCCATGAAAGATTTTACATTTCATTTCAATCCATACCAAAAGCTATGTAAAGAAGGGAGCAGCGGGTGAAGCTGACACAAAAGACGACTGGACAAACATGCCAAGGAAAGAGTTGCTGTGCTAACCCTGCGGCATGCTGGCAAGGGCTCAATGACATGTTACGCAGGGCAGCAGTCACTGTGTGTATGTACTCCAATCCAGTGGTTTCACAAGACTGAACTGTGGTGTGGAGGAACTACCAATGCTGTTCCTGACTGGAACCACTAGACGGCTTATGCTGTTCTTTCCTACACAGAATTTTAATATAAAGATTACATATGGTGGAAGAGCATTTTTCCCAGCAATGTATTAGCTACTATATCATCAAATTCATCATCATGAGACAGTAAATAATTACACTGAGATTGATAAACTTCCTTGCCTCAGCTGTTGGAAGTTAAGCCAAGACTAAACACTTTTGTACAGCACTAGTAAACTTTTACCATTTGAATAGCTTTCCTGTTATTGTCAAATCTATAAGCAAATAATCCCTCTGACCAAGCACATGGCAGGAGTACAGCAGCCCAGAGAAGCAGCAGCATGGGAGAGGAATGTAACGTGTCAGTACAGTTTTGTAGAGGAGGCCTCTCTCAAAGCAAGGAACAGACAGTCCTTGTAATGAAAGTTCCAAAAATGTCATTTTAAGAACAAAGTGCTCTGGCCTATAGTCCTGCCTAACACCCTTTCTTTATAAGCAGATGTTTTAAAGGTCACATCAGGTCCTTTCACAAACTAAATTACAATAGCAATGTTCATTCATTTCGCAACCACATTTGCAAAGCCAACATTTTAGCCCCTTACTGAATCTTAACCTGTTTGCTGATCCAGTATCTTTTAGATACTGGTGGCAGTCTGTTCAGACTTATCCTTGCTGGGAACATTTAAACAAACTGGACAAGCACAAGTTCTTGGACCTGTCAAATGGACCCATGACCTCTGAAAAGTCACAGCAATCAGGAGAGGTTCCCAAGGTCTGGAAGAAAGCAAATGTCACTCCTATCTTCAAGAAAGGCCAGAAGGACAACCCAGTGAACTACAAGCCACTCAGCCACACCTCAGTCCCTGGGCAGCTAGTGGAGAAAATCCTTCTGGAAACAAATTCCAAACACATGAAGGACAACAAGAACAGTCAGTACAGATTTGTGAAGGGGAAATCATGCTTATTATGCTGATAGCCTTCTACGATGAGATGACAGGCTTGATGGATGAGGGGAGAAGAGTGGATGTTGTTTATCTTGACTTTAGTGAGGCATTCAACACTGACTGTCCTAACATCCTCACAGAGAAACTGGTGGAGTGCAGGCCAGACAAGCGGACAGCAAGATGCATTGAAATCTGGCCCTATTGCCGTTCAAATGGCACTTCCAAAATAGAGTGAAATTTTACTATTTATCTACATGAGAACATGTGAATGAAGTCATCATGATCAAAGAAGCCAAATATCATAAAAGATGGGGCCTTCTGCTTCAGTCTGGGATGAAGGTACCAAATACGCTTGGCATCCAGGTCTCAGATGTCTTTCCTTATGAGCTAGCCTAGACATTTCAGTTCCTTGTCATCTGAAGGCTAGTAAATAATTAGTTTTACTAAACAGAGAAGCAATGGACTAACAAAAGCCAACAAAAGTGACTGGCTTAAAAGTGGACAGCAGGGTGAAAGAAACACTGGTCCTAATTCTGATTTCGTATCACTTCAAAAGTGACAATTTACCACTATGTCAGAAAGTAAAGGTAGTTCAGCAGAGAATCTACCATCCCAGATTTCTTGGCAGCTTCCACTAGTTTACGACAAAGCATAATTTATCCTGAACATAATTTTAGAGTACTAAGTAATCTCAAAGACATGATACTTAAATGCTTCTGACAAACATTATCTAAATTACACTTCTGTAAAAAAACTCCCGACCAAAAGCGAGTACACTCTCCAAACACACTGCTGGAGCATCATCAGAAATACATCTCTCTCTTCATGGTTTTTGCAATTATGCTGTACTGCTTTATGTTGTAGAAGATAAGCTTTGACACCCTGTCCAAGTCCTTGGGCTACATTAAAAGCTCTTCTCTACCTGCTGCACAAAAATATTTTAGGCAAGTAATTTACCTAGCTAGAATCCTTCCTCTCCTCTGCAAATGCCTTTTCTAATGGGTGATTTTTAAAATGCCAGCAGAAATAGTATTGCAGAAATCAGAGACTGCCACTGTAAAATCAGTGTGCAGACGCAACGTAAGACTTGACGACAAACTATGTCAGTGTCAGCACAGTTAGATGCTGTAAACTTGTTTTCCTGGCAAAATGTTTCTCCATACATAACATCTGCTGATATTTAGAGCTTAAAAGTATGTTGGAAATACTATATACTTCAGCAATGATGGCCAACAGCTTTTTATCATCTGTATCACTATTCCCATGACAGCTGCAGAACGAAATGCAGAGGAGAGTTAGAAAAACAACTCATGGTCACACAGCACTTCCACAATCAAAACTTTGACTTTTTAGATTCCAGCTTGGCACTTTCATTATGACTCAAGGCTGTGTCTCTTACAGCAGACTATCTTCAAAGACCTCTTTTATGTCAGCAATAAGAAGCAAACAATTGTTTTTAGAAAACAGGAACTAATAAGATGCAAACAATGATGAGAACACATCTAGGAGGCTATCATCTAAAGAGAGCATACTACAGTAATTTACATCCAGTCACAGAATAAGGTTATTCACTTTCCACCCACCCACATTTTGATTAGGCCAATTCAGTCTTCATTTGTGCATATATCTTTTCCGTCTTAAAACAAATATATGGTGTCACTATTAAAGCAAAGTAAACAGAGTTCTGTCAGGGGTATCTTTTAGGATTGCTTTTTGTTTCTCCAGTGAGGAATTTGAACAGCATGTTTAAATAAGACAGCTCAAGGACAGTTTTACAAACACAAACATTTTAAACAGTGAAGATGCTCCAGGGCCTCTTAAATCATAAAATCTCCCCATTCAGCTCAATAGCTGGACTACAGGAAGAACTGGATGTTCTGCGAGTTCGACCCAGCTTGAATGCAGCAGAAGAATCCAAGTAGCTAAAACCAGAAGCATAAGAATACAGGTAAATGCTCAGGCTTTATTATCTTTAAGGTATTCCTGACCACAGATTGAACGACTGCATACCAGCAGATTAAATGTGATTATTTTAGATCTTTTTAACACAAAACCCCCACAAACCCTGGGGTCTTTTAAATACAGTTCCTTTGAATTGAAAACAGCATCTCTTCTAAGAATAACCAAACTCAAACATTTCTGATAGTCTCGGTAATACACACAGGTTCCCACCTCCCTGCCACTCTTCAAGAACTCATGCTCCTCCCTTTTACATTCTTTCTTTCTTTGCTCAGCATATGAAATAAAATATAGGGAGCAAAATCTGTCAATAACAACACTAAGTATCAATGCCTATCATAAGTACCAATGCATTTAGAGCTACTTGCCACATACACATTTAACTCTGATCTGACTAGGACAGCTGAAAAGTCTTCCTGGCTAATAATTTCCACGCTTTCTTATACGAATATTATACATTCCCCCCCAATATTCAGGTCATTCTCAGATTTTTTTTCAAAAACTTTCAGAAACACAAGAGTCAGGGAAGGCAAGGGAGAGAGAAAGTACACACACTTCACCTGGCCTCCTTATTTTGTCTCTAAGAAAGATACGTATTTGCATGAAGTCTTGGATCCAAATTCACAACTGATACAAGCAGAGACTTTGCAGTCAACGCAACCAAGAATAATTTGGCTCATTTTTGCTACTTCTGCCTCGTGTTTGTTTTGACTTGTTTGACACTGACATGCTCAGAATAGAATACATAAAATTAAGAGTATCCTTGCATACCTTGACAT
This sequence comes from Falco rusticolus, assembly GCF_015220075.1. Classification (NCBI taxonomy): domain Eukaryota; kingdom Metazoa; phylum Chordata; class Aves; order Falconiformes; family Falconidae; genus Falco; species Falco rusticolus. Next base: position 4,875,001 of record NC_051200.1, on the reverse strand, counting down.
TGTAAATTATAGTACCAATATTGTCCAGTATATAGCAGAAAGGAACGGTCTCCATATTTTTTTATATAGGACCACTGTTCTTACTGCTCCTTACAAAACACATTACCATGATGTAATGGGTCACCTAAAGCCATTCAAAGCCAAATGATATCTCAGTACCTCAAAGACTGACCTCTTTTTTCATCGGAGCAACTTCCCAGAGCTATACCTAGACCCTTTAAATTCACTAACTACAAACAGACACAAATGTGTCTCTTAACACATCCAACTAACATAGCAAATGTATGAGCCTGGCATTAGTATAGGTCAGCAAAACCTCAAAACAGACAAAGAGGTAGCCACCTCACAGCTTAGACACTGTAAACCATCCCTCCCTGCTTTTGTGCTTCATAAAAACCTATTAGAATAGTACATACAGAAAGAGTAAGAGCCAGAATACAAAGAATGTTCAGCTTTTCACATACCTTTGCTAACTTATATTTCTGAGCAAACCCCATGATCTATTAACTGTGCATTAGATACATGCATTAATTTGTAACAAAGGAAAAATTCTGCTTGAATACTCCCATCATATAAATTTAACCCTGAAGTATTCTGAGCATTCAGCAGTAACAAAACATCTTTTGGAGTAAGTGCCTCCTACATCAGAACTTTCCAGCTTTGCTGGGGATCAGAATATTTTTCACCTTCGAAACACCTACTTTTCAGGCTCAAACGGCTTTACAAACAGTGCATGCAATTCCAGTATCAACATCTCACAACTACAAACATTTCTGTGAGGCAAACAGATTTCAGATTTTGAAGATTTCAGTTACGACTGACTAAAGACCTCTGCTGGATATAAAGCAATTATAAGGAGGAACCAATCTTAAGATTCTTCATACTCCCAACTCTCCCAAATCTCAAGCCTTCAGAGTTCCAGTTCCCATATAAAAAAAGGAGCCATATTCAAGCCTTTGAAGCTTTTATGGTACAAGTTAGATTTTTCCTGTTCCTATACCTAAGATTTTCACATCTAACAAGGGCCTACAGGCCACGTCTTCAGTGTGCTGTGAGGAAAGTAGTATTGTGAATGTGTTGGGCAGGAGGGATCAACAAACCTCAAGACTTTCCATTAATATCTAAAATGTTTAAACAAATACCCATTTCTCATGTTGTTTAAACCAGAACTTTGAATAGAGGAAATACATTTCTTCAGTCATTCTGTACTACCTTGACCAGCAACCTATGGCTCACGTATGCTGAACTGGATTCATAAGACCTAATTGAATATATAACTATCAGTTTCACTTGTTTCAGCTTCAGAAGTCTTTTTAAAAAGCTGCAGTTCCCTATCTTCACTCCCTCTTTAAGGGTCAGAATGGAAAGGAAGAAGAGATCATTAATTTTGAAATGAAAAAATAAATTACATACTGTTTGGAAGAAGGAACATGTAGGTCTTGATCTTGGCAGATTCCCTCGAGTACGAATGTAGCCTACACCGTCTAAAGCATTTTCGTGTCAGATTAGAGGAGCTGCGTGAGCAATTATATTTTGACATCAGCAGTCCTGTCTTCTGGATGGAACTATCAAAAATGGAACTGTTTAAATCACTCTCTGCTTTTAGTACTTTGGTTCCAAAAATGTAAGCAGAAGTACCCACCTATACCTGGATTTTAAGGAAAAAAAAAATGTACAGAAATAACAAGAGCTCAATATTGGCAGTAATATTTTGATGCTAATGTTTTTATAATATCCAAGTATCAAGGCTTTAAGACATGATAGACTGGCTTGAATGTACATCCTGAATTCTCACTGGATTTTGCTCTTGTTCAGGAAGAACTCTTGCTGCAGGGAGGAGACTGACAAGACTTCTGACCCCTGCCCTGGCCCTCTCTCTCTAGCACTTGCTTAAAGGGAGGGCAAAGGTCACATAGAAGGAAAAAAGCTTTTAAGCTTTCAGTGGAAGGGCAGATGCAGGCTGGAATTTAGCTGGAGGGAGGGAAAGGAGAGGGGAATGAAAAAGAAAACAGAAGAAAAATTCAATCTGGTCACAGTTCTTCCACAAATGCTGAGGTATATCAAACTCATTTGCAAGGCTTTAAGGATTAAAGAAGTTCTTGTTAAAGTACAGTACCGGCACTTGCAGGAAAAACAGATAAAGTAACATTTCCATCCCCATAAACAGATATTGCACCTCCCCATACATCCACTGTAAGGTCAGCCTTGCTCTCATGTTCATCCACTGTAAATTCAACCTTACCCTCAACTGCCACGAGTGCTGTGCGGTTTCCACTGCATTCCCCAGGACACAGACTTTTCTTGTGTGCTTCAGACCTGCACAGTCAAGCTCATCTTTTATCATTCTTCCTCTCCAGGATCAGTAGATGGATATCCCTAAGCAATTTGACTCTTCCCCCACCCCCCATTTCCCCCTGTAAATGGGACCACTAGAAACCTTGCTGCTCTAGTTTGCAGCTATCGCTGAACTCTGGTACTTTTAAAAAGGAGTAACAGAAGATGTCCAGTAGTCATACATGCAGGACCAGAAAACTTTCCCTAGGGTTTGTTTGAAAAAGGACCACCATGACTGAAAGGTTCCTCTTTCTATTCTGGTCTGAGTTTATGTGAATCATTCACTGCTTACAGTGTGCAGGAGCTGGGTGCAAAACCCTGTAGTGCAGCAGGTGGTAAGATGACTCTTCACAGACTCATTACTGTCGCACAATACCAGTAGCTTTTTCTGCATATCTAGTCCCACTCACCACTAAAGAGAAGGGAGATAACAGACACTGCTTTTGGCATGACTCTCCAAGCCTGATTAGCAAAGATGCATGGCACAGCATATGGAATTTAAGGTGGTACTTCAAAATAGTAGTCGAAGAGAAAGTTTCTACTTACTCACCTGGAAGATAGGTGGTCAGTTCCTGTATTTATAGGTAATTGTGATGGCTGAAAACATGAACCAGCTGTTTGAGGGCTCAGTAAGGGAACTACAGTTGCTGTCCATCCTCCTTTTGAACACTAGCTAGCATCCAAACTTTCAGGGTCTGCAAGACTTACATTTCTGGCTACACAATATACAAGGAAAGTTCAGAAGATTTGTTTTCTTTATAATCAAAGGCAGTTTGATTATAAAGTCAAAGCCAGCACAACATTTCTTAACAAATATAACACGACAGAAGTTATTTAATGTGTCTGAAGTGTGTCTGGTTATGTATTTTACATGTCTCTAGATAGCTAAAGAAATACAGAAAGCAAAAACAATGCACTGTGGTTCTCTTTCTGACAAATGACTGTATTGACCGTATTAAAGAAATGTTACATGTTCTCTAATTCACTAACAATATTGTTTGCATCCTCTTGCTTGCCACGTAACGCAATATAATCACTATTGAACCCAAGAGGCAAGGGAAATTAACATATTTAGTAATATTAAAGCATTAAAATATCTTTACTGACTGTAAGTCTGGAAAAGTATTTTACAGCCTATTGATCCTCAAGTTCCTGGGTGAAGGTGTCACACAACAATGTGACAGCATCATTCAGACTGAAGAAGGAACATCATTGTTTGTATATTTTCCCTACAAGGCCAACAAATACACAGAGATTTGCAAAATATCCCAGAAGGAAGCCTTCTGAAGAAAACTTCCTGAAACACTTACTTTCTTGCACATGGTCAAGTATTTGATTGCTTTCTTCATGGTTAAAACAAACAAAACAAAACAAACAAACAAAAAAAAGCACAAAAGAGAAGGCTCAGGGAAACAAGACAACTAGTAGTGAAAGGTCACCCACTAAATCCCTCCTTGAAATTATAAGCAGTAAGCTGGTTTCTAATTTGGCTCGAAATCTACTCCTGAATTCATCACTGAGCACAAATCCTCATTTTAAAGACTGACCGTTAAGTTATTCCTCAGGGAAAGATGAAATATTTAAAAAGTATTTTAGGGAAGTGTGTTTAGATGTATTTTGTCTTTGTTATGACAATAATCACCATAACCCTTGCCTTGACATGAAGGAATGTGTATATCTCACAGGAAAGCGGCAACCTTTTGCACCTAACCCCATCAAAAACTCCCAATCTCAGCACAACCATGTTGTCATAAGAAGCTTCACCAGAAACATGAGTGATAGAACAGGCAGGGCTGGGAATTAGCAGGAAGCATTTATATCTCAGTATATCCTGAGCTATCAGGGGTTCTTGATGACTTAGCCTTTCTTTCAGATGAGATAAAAACCAGAGGTCCCAGCATCTGGTGGCCATTAGGAAACCAGAGATATTGGAGTTATTAGACATTGCATCCTGGTCATATTCCAAGACAAACAATTATATTCTGCCTTCTTAAAATTCCTTACCATTTCATAGAAAAATCATATAGTCTTCTCCCCATTCAAAGGTGATGCACAATGTTTATTGGTATGCTGCAAAACAAAACACTAACACAGCAGCAATCTAATACACCGCACTCCACATTGACATAACACTTGCTTCATGTCTTTTGTTTATTATCTGAAAATGACTATAGTAGGTTTTGCTATCTGCATAATTATCCTGACTCTTTATTCCCCACAGTGACAGAATGTGGACAGGCTGCGCACCCTGCAATGAGACTTACAGAAATAGCTTACAAGGATGAAATCCTTTAGAGTTTCCTGAGCATCACTGCAAGGAAAGAGTAAGTGAACAGCTGTACTGTGTACCATCCTTGCTCCCTTTTCTGTTGATCTCTTGTGTACTGCCCATCCACATGCCAGTTTACAAGAGTTTTTCATAGCACGTGGGATCTTTGTATCAGAGGTAATAATTTACATTCCCTATGCCAGAGAGTCATCTGACGTTGGTGCACCAAATTACTCTCCCACCACCATCCTTCTTTGGCCACAGAAGGGCTCAGGTTGTTGATGATCATTCTCTGAGTCACACCTCAGTTAAATGGATAAATTAGTTCAAAACTAGATTGGCTAAATATCCTCTCCTCCTTTAACCTTCTTCTAGAAATCAAAAAAGTTAGTGAGATACTGAACAACTAATCCGGACATGACACCAAATTTACCCTGAAAAACCTTTCCACCTGCTGTTACTGCCCTTTGAGATTTCAAAGGGGTCAAAACTAAGCAATAGCTGTATATAAACATACACCCACACACATTTTTACTTGAATCAAGTATAACAGCTTTGGATACTCTAATATTAATCTTATTCAAGGACTACAGCCCTGATTAATTTCTCTATTTGTAAGAGTCATGTGTATTGTTCCTAGAGTGAACACTGAGATATATTTTCTGGCTCGATCAGGTTTCCTGTATTTTTTTGGCTTTAGAGTGACAGATTTTTCCTGAGTATATGAAAAAATTTGATATTTTCTGGAAGTATAACACTTCTGTTGTTACAAGGAAGAGAATGATCCCTTTGGATCACTAATCATTGACTCAAAGATTTATGATCTGAGCTATCACATCAACAATCAGCTTAACAATAACACACTGTTGCAGAAAGGTCCCTTCTTTATGGTCCCTATTTACACGCCAGCAGCAGCACAGCTGTGCACTGAGCTCACCATCCTGCCACTACTTTGTTGGAAGACTGAGGAGAAATTACAATTGTTTCCAATTACCAACACCTTCTTACTGCAGTAAGTGATTTTAAATTAAAGTCAGGCTTGGAGCTCCACATCTATACACAGGACAAACATTTTAGGTCAGGCATTTTCTGTGTTTTAAGAGGCAGAGGAGCTGCCGTCATTAAACAGAAGGAATACCAGAGAAAGCTCCGTGTGCACAGTTTCTTCAACAGCAGCAGTACAATTCTGTGGTTGGTGTGATGAGACTGCCCCTTGCCGAGCAGTATTTTCCCATGATTTCTTTAGATTTTTCATGTATTTGGCAGGTTCCAAATCTTTTTGAGTAGGGATTGTATTTCAATTCTGACTTTTCATGCCCAAGACTACAGTAGGGTCAGAGACAGTGACCTGAGTTCACAGGTGCGAGCATTACAAAAGCAATAATAAAAATGTGAGAAAGATCACAACTTGACAAAGTGACATTTCAGAAAAAAATATTCCTTTCTGTGTACGTGGGGATCCTTAAACCTCAAGGGTTTTTAACAAAGTTGATGTAAGTACTATCTGAAGAGTATTTTCAAAATGCAAAATCCGAAAACAATTGCATGTTCTGGACTTCTGAAAATTGCTACGTTTCCGTCCTTTAACCACAAGAAAAAAATTCACAGCTATCTATACTCCCACATTCATCACACAGGCTAACTTCTGCCGTGAGGGTACAAGACCTAGAACTGCAGTGGGAGAAATAAAACCAGAGCTAAAAGTTTGACCTATGAGCTGATCCAAACATTAACTTCCTAACTCCCCCCCAGAGGCAAACAGCAACTTCAAACTGAAGAGCAGGGTTTGTACACTGTACACCCTGACACCTTGCAGATTCCTTTGTGGTACAGAATACATTAATAAGGGCAAAAGGTTATTTTCCAGCAAAGTTTGTAGATTAAATTCTACAGAAAACCAAACAAAAGGTTACATGAGTGTTCACTTATCTATGAGCAGTGAACTCAAAAGAAAATATCTCATTTCAGATTTTGCAAAGGTGCCCTAATAATGGCAGCTTATACACCATGGGTACTTGACAAACAAGGCTACATTAATTAACATCAAATTTCAGTCAAATGTACTGACCTGAGAAAGGTTTCAAATTACATTTTTTTGCCAACTGAATGTAGGTTTTAAGACCTTTGCCAACAAATAGTACAGAAAGAGTAACTGAAATAACACCACTTTTTATTTGATTAATTTTAAAGCACATAGACTTGCAGAGTGCTACAAATGGGAAATAAAGGATGGACCAGGAAGTTACCTAATGTATTTAGTTAGATAAGTTATCTTACCTCAAGGTATAAGTTGTCTAGCTTCTTTGAATTTAAACAAACTACAGAAATATTCCTTGCCTCACATTGATCAAAACACCTTGCATTTGCTGTGCTGGAGGTATAAAAGTCTGCACTTAATTATACATTAAACTGCAAAAACGGACATAACTGAGGCTTGCTGCAGAACAGTCATTAAAAACTGCCCTCCTTCCACCCCTGCATACACACGCACCCATACACAGGGCACAGGCACAGCCTCCTGCCAGATAATGGCAACGACAAACAGGATTCCTGGCACCTGCACTGCAGGCTTCTCTGTTGGAGTTTCTCGCTCCATTTAACTGCCTTTCTCCTCCCACAAACTCCAGCTCATCCAAAGACACCGAAATTTCAAAAAATATTTAGAGAGTGCACAATGAATTAATGTCTTTTAAAAGCTAAACTTTGTTCTGAACACTTAACTGTGTCCAGTGTGCATCAAACATGACATAACCAACACAGCAGATCCTGCAGGCCAGAAAAGTATGATTTTTAATTTTTTTTTTTTAATGCTCTTCAATCCAGCCGTATCTAAACGGACCTCCAGCCAGCTTGTCGGAGGTCCTAGCTCCAACAGCACTGGGTGCCAATTGTTTCATACAAAGATGCAAGAAACCCCACAGCTGACAGGACTGAGAAAATTCAGTCCCCGGGAAACCTTCTCCTATTTTCCTCAACCCTGCTGAAGTCAAACATCCAGATGTCACAAAACAGGCCCCTACGGCCAAGCACTTGTCTTAAAACCTATGGAAGAAAACCTGATACTTTCAGGATCATTTTATTTTCTCCTGTTTTCCTCAATTTTTGGCTAAGATTTAGGGATAGAAACCGAGATTTTATTGTAAAAAGAATGGATGTTCTCATCTTCACATGATTCCAACATCTGTAAGATTTAAAAAAAAAAAAAAAATTCCTTGCAATAAAAATCAAATCTAGAAATCTTGTGGGACTGTTAATGATTGGGATGATTTTTTTAAATAAAAAATAAAGCAGGTACTACTGTTAAAACAACAGCATTCTAAGGCTAGTATAATTAAAACTTGTGAAATCCTTAGTGCTCTTAAAAAAAATCTGGCATCACCTGTACCCCTAGACAATATACTATATTACTTATGGGTTTATTTACATTATGCCTTTATAACTTGAATAACACAAAATACCACCAACATTGTTCAGTTGCTTTACACAGATGCTATTTTTTTGGTCCATTCTAGGCTTTTACGTAAACCTAATTTCTAACCAGCCTCATGGGACCTCAGTGGAATATACGTAAAGAAAAGTATAAGATTTAGGTAAATTCTTTAGTTTTGTGCAATTATAACTCAAAGTCAAAGCTCAATTCAGATCATTTTTTATAAAATACATATTTTGTATGTTATTACTATGATTCTTTATTCATACATATTAGAAGAGCTGATAGATTACTTATGAAAATGAAGAAAGCTAAATACTTGTATCACCTTAGGAAATTTAAGCAAAACACAAATAAGCACACATATAACTCCCTGCCTCCAAATTTCTTTCAGTGTTACCAATAGTTACCTGTCTTAACACATACCTTCCTCTCTGAGAGCAGCCCTCCCTACTACTATGACTTGAAAGAAAAATTAAACTTACTTCTTTCCATGATAAACAGACATACAGACCACCACAATCAGCATATGCCTGATAATTTTACAGATAGCTACAAACATGATAAGGAGCATTTAAGAAAGTTACATGAAGTCATTCATCAAGCTATGTTGAGAATACAATCTAGGTTTCCTTATTCCTTATGCCACAAACAACTCCTCAGGTTTTATCTGCCAAATACTATCTTCTTGCCCTAACCATAAAGTATCTGGTAGAAGTCAATATCCTGCTACAGTTTCTTGATACCATCAGGCAGGAATTAGTGATTTCAGGCTTATCAATAGCAGAGGCTGCAGTGGATATAAACTGAGCAAGTACAGGGAATTTCACAACTCTGCCAAGTAACTGAATGAACTGTAGTGGTTTCAACTTACAGAGAAAACCTGGTTTCAAATAGAATTTGAATTACTTTTCCATAGTAGTTTTATGATAGGCTTATTTAATGGAAGCATTTTAGTTCTCTTCTGCAACTTGTTCAAGATACATGTTGATACTAGGGTTACTTTGATACAGTCTGAGGTAACATCTAAATAATCAGGCATAGGATGCCAGTGACATTCAATACCTAAGGAAAAATAAGGTTTACTGATGCCAGACACTAAATAAAGTTTCAAAAGAAATTGAGTGTAATTGGCTCAATGAGGCCCCAGATGACATACAATGTTAGGTGCAGGCTAAATTCTCACTGACCTCAGTTAAACAGAATAGCATAGACTACATCTGACAGCGGAGCAAGTGTTTTTTAATTGTCTCTACCTTTCTTCACGACTATCACATCCACAACTTTAAAGGTTCTTACAATATAATTTTACTGCCTACCTAATAAAAGGGGAATGAAGAAAGAAACAATATTCATTATTTGAAAATTAAAGAAAACTCAGAACATTCTTCATAAAGATTAATCCCAGTGTCTCTTCTGTTTTTGAAACAAAAACATGCAGATAAAGAACTGTTGTAAATCTGAGATCTGTAAGCTGCTGGGTTGCAAAGGGCCCCTCTAAACAAGTATGTCGTGGAGCTAGCCTGTACCTGTGTCTCACTGCACATTCCTCTGGCAAAGGAATTTAGGCTCAAAACCTGGTACCCCTCTGCCCTCCTCCGAGTGAGCTCATAATACCAGAATGAAGAGGAGGGAAATAACTTTCTCACTGGAATTTCTTTAATGGAACTTATAAGCATACATCTTGATGAAATGGTTGCTGGAAGTATTTTGCCTTGCTATTCTTATACGTACAGAACACCTGCTATTATATATAGAAAACCTTAGCAAAATTCATTTATGGTAAATTCAATGGTATCATATAATCCAAACAAAATCTGTAACCAGTATCACTGCACAAAGATGACTGGTCTGACAGTCTTCCATTCAGGGAAACTTGTAAATGAGATCATTCCAGATCTGGACAGTAGCTTATTTAAAAAAAAAACAAACGGGGGGGGGGGGGGGGGGGGGGGGGGGGGGGGAGGGGATGGGACAAGACAGGGGGACAACAGGAACAAAAAAAAAAAAAAAAAGACACAAAACCCCAAAAAACACACCAACCAAAAACAGCCCCAAAGCTTCTTTTTCCTTTGAGAGAGCTGACAGATAAGAAGGAAGTAAGAAATGAATCTGGAGAGCTACATCCAGCTGCAGAACACTTCTATTAATTGTATCTCCAAACAAAAATTATTAAATTCCTATTACTGAGTTTTGAAATGAAAAAATCCAAACCACCCGTTTCGTGAAATTTGCTCAATAGCTATTGTTTCATGAATCAGATTTGTTTGAAAAAAAAAAAACACCCACAAATTATTCAAAATCACAACTCACACACAGCATTTTTGTTTGGTTGGTTTTAGTGCAGCATTAGTTTACTTCTGTCCAAAATGCTTGGTAAACATTTTGGTTCACTGTTTATAAAGTATCCTTGAATAGAGATGAAAAGTTATAGTAGCACTGGAGATCCGATATAAACATTAGTTAGTTCTACTCTACCACTGTCGGACTGCAGTTGAGACTAGCAGGTTTTTAAACCTTGCCACTCCTCTCTGAAACGTGCAGAACTTGGCTGGATAGCGTGAAGCTGAAACATAAAAAACAATCAGATTCTTTGGAAACTTCACAGTATCATACTGGCACAATTGAATGGAGAGTCTTTAAATAGCCATAATCAACTTTTTACAGTTCAGTGCCTTATTGGTCAGAGGTTCAACCCTTCCAGATCTCCAAAAGTAGATTGTACAGGTGATCTCATTTATAGAAGAGCCTTAGGACATACAAAGCACTACCAATTATGGTGCCACAGTTCAAAGAAGTAAAGCTACATAATAGACCTAAGATCATTATGCAAAGTGATATTTTGCATCTCTCCTGGCTGTAATGTCTGTTTTCATCCAGCGGCTAGAGCAGAGAACTAGGAGTCACAATACAACCCTACTGTTAGCTTGCCAGAAGACTTGGAGCAAAGCTTGCTTCATGCTAGCTGGACGGTAATACTAGTATTTGGCCCACCACAACGTGACATGGCCAGGCACGGCTGAAGGACATCTGCAAATCACTCAGACCCTGGGCTGAAAGACAATACAGTAATGCAACCAGTGATCATGTACTTTAAAGTTAAAATTGAAACACATTACTTTGCCTTTATGTAAGGAAACAGTGTGAAATGCATGATAAATGAACCCTAGAAAAGGAACAAACCAGACCAAATATTGTTGCTGTAACTTTAACAGGCATGTTCATTTCAGGATTCAACCTGTCCTACAGCTCTTAGCACTCTGGAGGGTCTGCAAACACACATTTCACCTGCAACAGAAAACATGCTCTGTGACATTAAAAGATGTTCTGACCCAGACCTCAGTTTGTATGGTTTCAGAAGAGCAATCTTTGCTAGGCCTCCGAGGCAATTTTCTGCAGATTACTTGAGGTACAGGAGGCCCTCAAGTTCCTGAGACTCTGCTGAGGGCTCTCAACACTCCACATGCTCCAGGATTCACATGGAAATTGTACCACTAAGAGATATTAGGTCAAACCACAGTCTGGAGCATCACTCTAATTATCTACTCAGATTTCACTTTAATCCTAACAAGATTATAGATTCACAGAGATTAAGGTTGTTAAAAGTACCACAGAGCAAACTATATGATCACTACCTTGAAGACACCATCTAAAGTGTTCTGTTTATGGTCACCACCTCACTCAATTTTAAAACCTCTGTGAAGTTTAGGGTATTTCCTACATCTATTTCTGGTAAAAATACACTAAGGATCTGACATTTACTGTGGTGACTAGAATACTTAACCTTTGTTACAGGAGTTGTTTGAAATCTTCTTCCCTTCACCACCATATAAACATCTTTTCCTCTATATTTTGCTTAAGCTTATCCCTTACACCTTTCCAAGTTACAGCAAAAAGCCAAGTACCATCTGTAGAAGATTTCATGGGCAGTTCCCAATTTAAGCCAAAACTGCCTTATTAAGTTAAAAATGCTCTACTCCTTTCTAAAAATAATCATACAAAGCCTACAAGAGAGCACTGTTAAAAACTGTTTCAGATGAAAACAAATAAAACCCCCTTTTGCTAAAAAGCAAGCAGCGCATTTGTATTACACCTATTCCCCTGGGGGGGTGGGGGTGGAAAGCTGCATATGTATGTCGAAAGTACAGTGAAATAAAGCACCTTACTTTTGGCACCCAGGGCTAATTGCAGACCACCTCAGTCATGCCCACAAGACCACAACTCACCACTCTTCAACCCCTTCTGGTAATGAAGAGTCAGCATGTTCTACGCAAAACGCTACACACTGAGCAACGCAACACAGGAGCTGCCAACCTCACCTTCCAGCCAAATCCACACTCCGCATTTGCTGCAGTTCATGTAGAAGGTATTTAAACAGATATGTTAATTTTATAGATAATGCTCCAACTTTTCAACCCCTTCACACACACTTTGATGATAGTCTAATATCTCACAAGGAGGGCTGAAGCTGAAAGCCTACAGGCTCCTTTTATGGAAAACTCTGAAGACTACTATAAATTCTTAATCTTCCAAGCTTGCTTTTTGCCAAATGTTTTTGCTCCTGCAGGCTATGTTCTTCCAGTTCAGTTACACCCTGCTTTGTGGATAGGTTTAATCATCAAAGTACAATACAGTGATTCACCTTCCTATTGTTTTGATGTGTTTCCACTATAGCAGTAGTAATAATTCCAAACTGCTTTAAAAAAAAATACAATATATACATATATATTCTACAGAGCAAGTGACATCTGCACACTCCACAGCAAAAGTTTGACTGATATGAAGAGAACTATTCCAGCTTCAAAAAGATCCCGCTCCTCTTCGGAAAAGTCAAGCAATTATTCATTGTGTCAATTAATCTATTTAACTTTGTTACAGTAAGAGATGTGTTTACATATGCATTTCTGGAAAACTGACTTGCCACCTTACGAATTCTAAGCAGACTTTAACTTAAAAGGCAAGTATTCAGAGTAACAGATTCATCACTCCTTTTCTAATTGTATAATTTTCTAAGGAAACCCTTCTTGGTTTAAGACTCCTTTTTACAGCTAGATGTTATTTCATGTCTAGAGAGAGACAGCCTTACTACTTGTGAGGGCATGGTCTCCATTAATAGAAAATAGTATCTTCAATGATTCAAACAAGAAGATAAAGAACATAAAGAGCTGATTTGAAAACTCTCTCATGCAATGTAAACAGGTAAAGTACATGCAGTAATTTTAAAAGTTGGGAAAAGACAAAGCACTAACTAGTTGCTATTCAGAGCTTTAAAACGATACTACTACCAAAAAAAAAGTAGGAAGATTATTTTCAATTTCAATTTTAAGAAGCACAGGAGCATTTGTAAGTCCATTCCTTGTTTAACTGCACTTTCATTTTCCTCTCCTCTGCTTCTTAGATCAAAACCAACCCCTCCTAACAGTGCTATAAATTCATTTATACAGTTGGCTTGCAGCTTACTCTGTACAAACATTTTATTCCTATCTCAGGGAAGTTGCAGGTCTTTACCTCTGCCAGCCAAACAAATTGCTGAAGACACAATTAATGTTGATGTGGCTACCTTGCTTCCAACCTCTTTCCCCTTCAATGGAAATGTAAAAATGAAAAATATGTAAAACCAAGGGAAAAGGAAATATTACTCCCATTTCTTACAGAAACCTTGAATTACTGCCTTTTTAGCTAACTCCCAATTAGTCCAGATACAACACCTAGATGATGTTTAGCTTCTACCTGTGTCATACATCACACTGACATCCTGCCAAATGCTTGTGTCAAGGATGGAATCGTTTGTTCCTATTAGTAATGGGAAAAGCAACGAACACTAGGTGCAACCCTCTCAAACAGATTTGTGCAACAGAGATTCCTAGGTAACAGGCATTGACACGTCCTCACTGCTGCTGAGAGCGAGGCATCAGAAAAAGCACTACAGGATTAACCGCCAGGAGTCATACTGGCAAGCCTCCCTGACTCCTAAACAAAAAGGAGAGCTAGAAAGGCAGATGAGCTTAAGAGCACGTTGAGGCAAGGGCTGGAGGCTGTACAAAGTACAGTAGGTTCCAGCCAAATAGGAGAAAAGAGACCAGGGAGTGAATAAGGCAAACTCAGAATACAGTAGCTATTGACATCTCAGCGGACTGAAGTAAATCGGTCCAATTTTGTTCACGGTGTCGATTCTCTCAATATTAAGGTAACCAAGTGAGCAGAGACTATGCAAACTGGTGATGCTGATTTAGTGGCCCAATGAGGCTGACACAACCAAAGCTAATAAAAATCCTGCAGAAACAACAAGAAGGAAAGCTAGCACAGACCATAGGGATCTCTACAGCTTTGTATCCTTTTGGGTAAAAGTACAATCAGAGGGACAGCAAAGTCACTTCCAAGTTGCAAGTGTGGCAAAAAAGCCAGAGAAGAAGCAGATCCATGGAACAAGTTCCTTTGACTTCGTATTAATTCCACCTCTTTGTATTTCCTCAGACCTGAGAGAAGAGGAAGCCATTCTGAAAAGAAAAGATTACTTTGAACACAATTAGTAAGATTAACGTCAACACGTTTTGAAAAGTGGAAAGTTAAATACAGCTACTGGAGACTACAGCAACAAGACTTCCACATATATCCCATCATCAGAGAAGGGGAAGTTGTATGGAAAAACCCAAGGCAGGCTAAACTGCAGGAAAGCTGTACAAAAAGCACAGGAATAAATCACTTGCTTTCTCCAACTATTTTTAGATTTATTGCCTACACTTCCAAATTCCCTTTTTGCAAGGGACAGGTAGCAAGAACTGCATGATTCCACTCTAACTGCTCTTTCTTCTCAGACACATAAAGTGAAAGGAGTGTATCAAGCTCAGTTAGGTTTTATAGCCTTCTCAGGAGAGTGAGAGCCTTCTTGGGTTTATAACAGTATTTTGAAAGCAAAAACAACTAAGGAAACTAAGTTCATAATGACTGGTCTCCCTTCCCACTGATCCTTCTCCTCCAATAATACTTAACATTGCAGTCACTATCAAGACTGCATTTCGCAGATACCCTCTAACAAGTAACTCTGCCTCCTACCAATCCCTTTCAAAACACAGACTGACCTTGCTAGAACAACCCCTTCCACAGGTAACAGCAGAAGTGCTTTCATTTTACTTCATTTCATGTTACTGCCCAGAGGAACAAAGAAAGCAGTCCTTTATTTTGAGACTGGATTTTCACAGAGCTTGAAAAATTATCTACCAATCAAAGCTTAAAAATCTTGGTTTTTTTCTTCGTCATCACTATAACATTTAAGCTAAGACACAGGTGTTACCGAAGTCCCTTCTTTTTTGACCTGCCAATACAATTTGATACTGGTATCTAGGCTGTAATTTAATTTTAAATTGTCATCCATAGAGGGGCACACAAGCCCACTTTGGAAGGAAGAGAGGGGGTCAAGTACATCTAGAATTCGGGCAGCAAAGATTTTTCCATCTGTATCCACCATGACTTCACCACTCTACAGTATGAGAATAGCCGCCCCCAACCCCGAGAAATACCTTAAGCTCATTATTTTGAAGTACCTAAAGGATTGCTCTAAAAGAATTGGTAATCCCATAAAAGGAACTGACAAAAGGTTAAAATTGGCCACCATATCTGAAACACGTATCTGTTTCCTCAGCAGTGTTTAATACAGAATCATTAGCTTTGCACTGTTTTGTAGCGCTGCCTTCCAAGTTAACCTTAAAAGAAGTTCAAAAACCAGGTGGGTCATATTTTCTGATACATAACCAAAACTGTCTGACAAGAGGCTAGTTGGATATCTAATCTTAATGCTCCAGTCAGTACTCAGTTGTTAGCAGCAAAAGTACTTGCAGAAATAACGCAGAGTATCTGCATAGACAGGAATTAGCTTCTGGATCAATTACACTCTTTTCAAAAAAGATCACAGCTTCCTATGGATCAAAAAAATTGTCTGATTAAACACCAACAGCTGGCAATAGTTTGACAACTTTGCCTGAACAGATGCTCCGTCTCTGGGGATATGGGAGAATGAGAAATTCTTTTCTTGAACATGGAGAATTCTTTTCTCCCTGTACAAGTCAGGGAGTACCAGCTCTCCTCCTGGAGCAGTTCTATGCCTACACATGGAGCATGACTATTATACAAAAACTAAACAAGAAAGAAGCAGACTTAAGACTTCGTGGAGTTGGGGATTTGCAAGCCAGAGCCATTTTACTATCACAACTTTTGGCAGTCTGTAGCATTCTCACAATATCTCTAAGCATCAGCATGTTACTGCAGTTACCTCAGGAGGAAGAGTAAGGAGTAAAGTACCAGAACACTACTCATGTACAGAGCATCTCTACTACAACAATGGACAAAGAAGAGAGAAGTGCCACCATGAAATGCCCCCTTTATGGACACCAGCATGACTTACTAAATAGCAGTTCTTAAGTTAGGGGAACATGGTGGCTGGCAATAAAGCTGCCTTGTCCAGAAAGTGAAATGAAATGTTTCTTGTTTCTTCAGGTCACCCAAAACCTCTCACACATATGCAAAAGGCAGCCACAACCAGAAATGGGTAATGATATTTAAAAAGCTCTTCGGGACACAACCACTGCGTTATTTCATTCCATAGCTGCTGTGACCTAACATCATATCCAAATGCCAAATAAAATGCCACATTTTATGTTCAATTACCTTTAGCACCCAGAAAATATTTAGCAATTATTTGTTCAGATGGGAGAGAAAGGGATATTCAGCTTAAATTGCAAGTCTTCCATAAAATTCAACATGTCTTTGCAAGGGCTAGATAATTAGCACTGTTATGAACTGTCTGCATCTTACAATTTTTATTAAAAGTAATTCTCATTATTTTGCTACAGAACTAGGTAGTAATTCTCATTACTTTGCAACAGACATTACTATCCAAACTTGATCTCTGCAGAATGACCATTCTCAATGTAGTATGTGAATCTTTACTAAACAAGTGTCTCTACACCCATGCATTCTTAGAGATTAGAAGCTGCCTTATCCAGTAAACAAAACCTGAGATTTACAAGACCAGGTCTGCTGCATTTTACATTATCTCTTAAATTCTATAGGCTCCTTCCTTAGACAATTAACTTTACTACAGATACTACTTCTTTCCCAACAAAGCTCACTGCTATGTAGATATAGCTGTAAAAGTCAAACTACAGAAGGACTGCATACTTGTAAATACTGATTAAAATGGCAAATAAACAGCAAAAAAACATTTAAATAGCTCTTAATGGATAAGATGGTATTTGCAGAAACAAAACTGGAATGATGAGAGTTACAACCTTAATTTTAAATATTAGTAAGTAAACAGCTATTTTTTCCCTCTGACAGAGCTGTGGAACAAAATTTATTTTTGACATAAGGCCACCAAAAACAATGAGCTTGGTTCAATTAAAAAAGACATTGTGAAATATTTTATGGTAGATATATATAGAAAAAAAAAAAATCACACCAAATACCTTGGGATATGTTAAGAGAAGAGAAAAGATCACTTGGGCTAGCTTGTCATAAACTACTAAAGCTTCAGTTACAATACAGCAGACTGCCCAGAACTGCTTTTGGCATGTAGTTTTTATTTGCCTTACTTGGATACTGTAGAAGTTCTGTTGACCAAGATACTAAGCACTAGAAAAAGAAAGTATCTCTAATTAATCTGCCCATTTATTAGCAAAAAAAAGAAAAAAAAACAACAAACACCAGAAGATTTGGAAGAGTTGCAATAGTATATGAAGTCCAGAATCATAAAATAAAAGCTAACAGAACTCTTATCTGAAATCTCAGCTGTTCCAAGAGAACATGTCTAACAGTAAGTCCTTACAGTAGTTCCTTAGGATATAACATCAAGAACTAGCACGTATTCCAGGTGTGCTCAACTAGCTCAACAACAGCAGCAGAAAGAACACAGATGAGAAGTTATCATCTCACCTGTATGTCAGATATGCTCTCAAGTGGGCACAAAATGACTGATAGGACTACAATGCAGCTCAGCTGAGAGCTTTGTAAAGAGATGACAATCTCAAATTCCATTGCAAGAGGCTGTCTCTAGACTTTGTGACCATTTTCATTGCATGCTTCACCTCATATTTATGAGAGCACATCCCAGAAACATCACCAAAACTCTTGAGTATCCTTTTAAAAGTCCCTCTTCTAAAACCCGTATTTTGCCCTGTAGACAAGAAAAGCCTCAGGGGTGAGCACTGATTAGCCAAGGCAAACATCTGCCTCTCTAGCACTTTTCCAGTATTTTATCTTATTCCCCCAGCTCCAGACCAACTTTTGTCATTTGTCTTACAGTGTAATGAATGTCTTGAAGATAGTACTACGTTGTTGTTTTATGCTTGCACAGCATCTTGTACTAACATTCCTGGTCCATTATTAATGCAAATTACTGATAATAAAAGATCGAAAACATGAATGAAGCAGAGCTTCTGGAGTGACTTCAGATGAAAGCTGTTAGAAGAAACTCTTAGGTCACTCCCAGCAATTGGTCTACAAACGAGGTAACAATCTCTCTGCAAAGTAACCCCATGTGTAACAGCAAGTCATCCATGTTTTCAACATTTGGCTCAAAACACAGACTACATTACAAGACTAATTTTGTACTGCCATTCAAAATAGATCATTATTTTTATCCAGGAAAAATAAATACATGCTGAGAAATTAAATCTGATGCACTTTAAAATCCTATTCTTACAGAGGGAGGGATGACTACACCTTTTAATTGAGACCTCTGAGTCAAAGCCATCTCTGATACAACTTTATTCAAGATGCTGGCCTGACGTGCCAGCCACTGCCTACCAGTCATATCCACAGTAACATGACTGTGGAACGCTCAACAACTTGGTACAATATTTTATGATGTTTCTCTTACAATACATAATTTATTGAAAGCGGAATATCTGAAAGAAAGAGATGAACCATGTTATAAATAACATCATCTTCAGGAACAGGTGCTTTAATAGTTGACTGTCCCTGTGGATAGTCTTCTAGATGTTATTATTCCTTATTAAACGTAAGTTTTTATTTCATTTTATTAACATTGTACTTCACTATGCTCAGTCACTTCAAACTATATAGCACAAGACTATTAAGAAATGCTTCAGAGATCCTGCTTTTCCTAAAAAAGTTCTGCTTACTGCAAAACCAATTTCAATCACTAGCAATTTCTCTTAACAACTGACTTCATGATGGAAGGTGCTAGTGTGTGTTCTTAATTCAGTGATACCAGAATGTCATTTACCTACTACTGTATCTGAAGTTGACAAAAACACAGTTGTACATCTTTCCTGTTGGGTGTGTTTGATGGCATTTTTAGTAAGAATAATTAAATGCATTAACTCCTTAGACATATAAAGCACTAAAACTAAATATTTTAAGGACCCGTTTCTGATTCTTTTTCATACTTTTAGACTGATAACACAACAAAGGTGTTGCTTGTTTTCCAACCCTGAAGAAAACTGGCAGGAAGACTTAGAAGTGGCATGCAGATACTAAGCTTACTGAACTCATTGCAATAGACATAAATTGACAAAGTGCCTTTACGGGTAATGAAACATGTCAAGGAACTAACGAAAATCTGACTGCTTGAGAAATGCACTTTCCAACAGGTATGAAGAGTTGGAGCAAACAATTTAAAAAACCTGCTGTCATTTACACCTGCATCAACCAGGAATAATTTCATTGACCTGTTGCATGAATTTATAATAAAAACAACTGCAAAATGTGGTAAATTTGTTTCAAAAGGCTTTGAAAATATTTGCTTTATGAAAGTCATTTCCACACAGAGATTCCACTGCAGCAAGAACACTTGGAAGAACAGTTCTTGGTTTTGTTGAAGAAAACTGTCTAATCTTTTAATCTTTGAGAAGATTAGAGCTTGTAACTACCACCTGATCAGGATGATGAAATTCTACTAGTGCAATTGATTATAAAGAGTACAAAGCAGAATCAAGCCTTTCATACATATGAGAAGCATAAACCCCTCTGCTGTTAAAGCCATTTCAAAAGATTTCTTCTAAATTGCACAAAAAGGTTCTAAATTGTTAAAATTTTAATCGAAAGAGTAGCATAAGCAGCAGAAAAACATTGGCTGACAAATCAAGAACCCATGTTTTAGCTGTTTTTGTTAGAAGTCTGTTAGAAGTTAAATTAAGATAAACATGCTTAAAACATGTTATACTAACTACTTCCATTAATTCATTACTGCATGCGCTATAAAACCCGGACCACAAAGATTGGAGTATTGTACTATCTTAATTTACATCATAATATAACAAAGAGATTTTTTTTGAACTGCCGGCTGTACACCAGTTGGACACTTAATTTAGGATACAGACTTTCCAAAGGACTCCTTTATTCACTGCAGTTGAGTGGGCCAACAATTACAGCATCCCAGTTGCAGAAAATCTATTACAACGCCAAAAAAAATGAAAAATTACGAACATTTAAAGAGCCTGTGATCCCTTACTAATCTGTTCAAATGTTAATTAGGAACAGCAAGAGAAAATCTGTGTTTATGTCATAAAATTGTCAGACTGACAGATCATAGTCATTGCTTCTGTACGTCGACTAGGAATTTAAAACATGTTTACTAATTCATACTCGTGAACCTTGATAGAACACTTAACAGCTTAATCCTTTAATTTCTCACATCGCTCTTCCTTAGTTATGAGGTGTTCTGGGTCGGATCCCTTGCGAGCAAGGATCTAAAGGGTCAGCTTTTAACAGAAAGGTTTGAAAGAGGCTAAAAAAGAATGAAGGCGGTCAGTTGCAGAGAGAATTGGTCATCCCTTCAGGCGCAGAAAGCTGCTACACCGAACGCAGGTGGGCTGTCACCCCAGCGCACTGGGCAGAAACTAATGAAGGTTGAGTGGAGGAAAGGCACAATAGAACTTCGATGCAGAGGTGTATGGTAATTAAAAATAATAATAATAAAAAAACAACAAACAAAGCAAAACATCTTTCTGAAGGGGGTGGGGAGACGCCTGCTTCCCGCCGGAGGATGCCCAGAGCCCGACGGGTCGGAGCGGCACGTCCCCCCCCAGCGAAGCGGGGCACAGGCGCGGCCGGGACCCGCACACTTACCCCGCTCGCCAGCTCGGCGCCCAGCGAGAGCAGCAGCAGCAGCAGCAGCCTGCAGGGAGCAAAGGGACAGGTCACTCGCGGGGCCGGCGGGCGGCCGGGAGGGAAGGGGCCCGGCGCCTCGGCACTCACCCTGCGCGCCCCGCGGCCGGCGGGGCGGGCGCGCAGCCGCGGCCCATGCCTCAGGCAGCCCGCGGGGGAGGCGGCGGGGACGCAGCCCGGTTACGCGCCACTGCGCCCGCCGGCTCCGCGCCGCCGGAGGAAGAGGAGGGCCCGCCGCCGTCACTCAGGGCGGGCGGGCACGGCGGGGGCCGCCGCCGCCGCCGCTCACCTTCCCGCGGCACCGAGGGTGCCTCGCCCCAGGGGAAGCGGCCGGGCCCGCCTCGGCGGCGCTGCCCCTTCGGGGTCGGTCCCCGCCGGCTGCCCACCGCTGCTCCGCGGCCCCCTCAGGGCGTCCGCCGCCTTCCGCTCCCCGCGCCGTGCCACAGCGTGCCCGGGCAGAAAGTTTGCGCGGTCTCCGCTGAGGCGTCGCACCTGGGCGGAGCTGGGCGGGACGGGAGCGAGCGGAGCGGAGCAGAGCCGAGCCGCAGCCGGGCGCCCCCGGCAGCCCCGCACCCCGCCGCCCGCCCCTCCTGAGGTGCGACCGGCACTGCCAACAGCTCCCCCTGCCCTCGCACACTGGGATGCTTCCGCTAGAGAAAATAGTCCGGGATCTAGCGGCTGGCTTTCTGCCCGGTGGAGGTGCGGGGCGAGGCGAGGCAGGTGCCCGCCCTTCGAGCCCATAAAGCCCCGGCGCCCGCGAGAAGAGCGGCGGTGGGGATTCGCGGTTCCGTCACGGTGGGGTATGCCGCCCGCGCGTACCCTCCGCCGCCGGCCGCCCTCCCGCCCACGGTGCGGATGAATACTATGGGGCAAGTAGTCCCGGGAGGACTTGAGCCGGGAGAAGCGGGCGAGTGCGGCAGAGGGGCGGGCGCTGGCGTCGGGGCGGCCGGTAGGAGCCGCCTGCAGGGAGCCGCGCTGCCCCGCCGGGCTATGCCCGCTCCGCAGGGCCAGCCCCGGAGCTGTTGAGCGGGCAGGATGGAGTCGCGGTGGCGGAGCCGTAGCTTGGCTGCCGGCTGCCTGGTGCTGCTGCTGGGGTGCTGGGGGCCGGAGGAGGCGGTGGCGGCGGTGAGTGCGGGGCGCTCTCCTTGTTCTCAGGCGCTATCCCCGCCGGGCGCGGCGGCAGCGCGGAGCCTTGGGGAGGGGGGCGCTTTTGGAGCACTCTTCAGAAATGGGGGGGCTGAGAGGGGGCTTCCCGGGGGGGGCGCCGGCCGCGCTGGGGCAGAGGGGGCTGCAGCGGGCCGCGGCCCCTGACAGGAGCCCGGCGACGCGAGGCCGGGCCGCGCGCGGGAGGGTCCCTCGCCGCTCTCAGGTGTCGGGGCTCCGGCCCCGGCCCTGCCTGTCCCCGGACAAAGGCTACCGGCGTCGGAGCGGCTCGGCGCGGTCCCCCCGTGCCCTTGGCACGTCTGGGATCGACGGCGACTGCGGGAAGGCAGGAGGGAGCGTGAGTGCGAGGCGGGGGAAGCCCGGGCGAGCTTTGTGTGTGCTCTGAACCCGCTGCTCCTCCGGGACAAAGGCGGACAGAGCTTCCCCCCCCCCCCCCCGCCTTTCCCCCGCGAAGGACCTTCGTGGAGAGGTGCTGAGCTCCGCCAGCGAGCCTTCACCTGCAGCTGTTCAGGAGCGCCCGGCGGTGGTGGGGAGCTGGAGGCTCCTGGGCACGGTTTGCCGGAGGACTGTGGCTTGGTTTTCCTCAGGGTTGTGGTTCTGCTTTCTTACACCCCGGCTGGGATGCTAGCGGAGAGGGTGCATGGGTGCAGTGTTGCAGAGGGTGCGCGGTAGGTGGCCCGGAGAAGAATTTTGTTTTCTCTCTTTGGGAGAGGGATGCTATCCCAGCTTCCCTGGAGCGGCTGGGCCTTGAAACTGAGAGGGGGCAGAGGTGATTGCTAGCTTCCCCTTTCAAGGCACTTGACGAAGAACTTCAGCTGTTAACAAGTGGTGAAATTAACTGAAAGGCCCATGCTTTGACATTGCTTAATTTCAGACTTCTACAATCCCTTCCTCTGGCTGTTAACTTTTTCTAAGCTTACTTGGAAGGTAATGCAAACCCAGATTTCTGTTGTTTAGGATTAATCTCGAGTTGATAAATCAGTATGTGTTACAGTAATAGGTATAGAATACCTTTCTGCTACAATCCCCCCCTGCCCGATTTTGTAGTTAGAGCTGACAAGATCTTATTTGTCTTGAACTCTCCTTTGAAGTGCATTCCTTTACAGTGAAACTTTGTAGACCTTTCATCTGCCCTTCCAAAAAGCAAAGCAGCAGCCATAATATAATCCCTTCTTCTTTTACTCTTCCTTCTTACGGTGCCCAGGTGTGTATCCGAGTGTAAGTGATACTAGTGTGCCACCAGTGCTTACTGGTTCGGAGAACTACAGTCTCCAGCTGTCTGTAATACCAGTTCTGTTGCTCTGTTAAGTACCGCCTCACCCCAGGCTACTTCCCATCACTTTCACCCCTAAAGAAGGATCTGGTGGGTCCCACCTACAGGACTTACCTGTTCTAGCAGATGGGGGTTGAAGGTGGGGAGGTCTGCATACATAACTGTGGCCCCTTTCTTCAGGAAAGTGCCCAAGCAGAGTTTTGTTATGTGTGATTGGTGAGAATCTGTGGGGTCTGGGAAGGGGACTGTGCTGAGCCTGTTGCCAGTCCACTGCCTTGGAAGAAATGAAGAAAGGAGAAAAGACAATGGTGGAGTTCCTGGTTCTTAACACCACCTTGTGCTACAGCCTCTCTGTAGGGTGGGTCCCTTGGGGGATTTACTACCCCACATCGAGATAAGATTAACTGAAGACCCAAGGGCTGGGGCCTGGGGGGAGGGGAAGGGGAGAGACCTCTGTTCCAACCTGTGTAAGTCCCACTGACACTTCGCTTTAGTGTTCTGATGTCCTTGAATCTTCAATGATGGTAACACTAAATGATGCTGATCCTTATTAATGAGGACCAGCGTTTTATTTTTCTCATTGTCGGAAAGGGTTGAGTTAACACTCTTAACAGTATGCTTAACACACGCTGTCTCATCTATTAATTTTGTCTTGTCAGAATCTTCTCTTCCCCCCAACAAGATAAATCTGGTGGGTTGAGTTCAGGTCATTCTGGTATACTTATTAAAATAATATCTGAAATTGTTATTCAGCTTTGCAATACACATTTCAAATGCAGAATTCATACCTTGTTCGCTCCAGATTCTTCAAATATTGTATATGGCTATGTGGTTAGTTATAGGGTGGCAGAATGTAGTTGAGAGCCCTCTGCGAATTGGACATAATAGGAAAATCCCAATGACTTTTTAAAAAACCAAACCTGCTGAAACATCGCACTCAAAATCTGAACAGTGAAATCCATCTTTACTGCTGGGTTTTCATAGCCCATCGTCTAAACTTGGCGAGTAGAATATGAATCTTGCTATGCGCTCCTGTGCAGGCTCACTGTTGGTGTAGAATGAAGGGTGTAACTGCTGGTGAACAGTGGGGAGAGGAAAAAGAAAAAAAAAAAAAAAACACCACTACCAGCAGGGACTCTGAGAACAGTCTTAATTTAGACAAGGAGAATGAATGAGGTGGGAGATGGTGTCATCAGTGCATGAAGTGATTTCAAGTTACACTATTTAAAAAGTGCTTATTTGTTGTATGGTTTCATCAGAGGCTACAAGTGCTTATAATGAATGTTAAGGGGCAATATTATTAAGTGCTCTGCTGGTTTTAATATAAATCTACATACATGTGTACAAGCCAATTAGCTCTTCCTATAAGGAGATTTTTCTCCTCTCCTAGCAAGTTTACACTTGCATTGTGTTGTAGAAAAGTGATTATAAGTTGTGACTGGGAAATCTGTTTAGTTAAAGAACATAGATGGGCTAGATTCTTGAATTGTGGTAATCTGTGAAACTCACTTGAAGTTAGTGATGGTCCATTGGTTTATATTTTAAAAACTTTCCCTCATAGTTAAGGCCCATGTTTTTAGAGTGTAAATGGACTTTGTCAGCCCAAAAGTTATTAAGAATGAAGTAATTTCTGCAATGTCTTTTTTTTTTTTCTTTGCCTTCTATTATAACTCCAGTTTGACTGGAAGTGTGGGGATGAAAACAGCTGTTCAAATATGGTAAGGCAAGATAGGTATTATCTGTGTTAAAGTAATGTAGTATTCAAGTAAGTTTAGTTGATTATATATGGTTACCTCTGAAAGGAAAAAATATAAATACATGCTACCATGTAATTAATTACTATGTACTTGATTAATATGGTTAACCTGTAAATGATGGTCATCTGTGCTTCTCTTTTTTTGTCATAACTATTTTATCATGGTAATAGTGGTTGTTATTATTTCCCATTTCATAACTGACTGGCTCTTTCTAGTTATGAAAGCTAGGTTAGTAAAAGCAGAAAGAAATGGATGCTGGCTTTTAGGATTCAAAAAATATTTCATCCTGAAATTCCGTGGATATGTCTTGATTAGTCATGCACAAGACTTTCTCAGTTTCATAACATCGAGGCTCAAGCCCTCCTGCTTGTGACTTGTCATTTGTCATGTGTATTACTTTTGACCTTTCATGGCTCTTAAAGATGTAGTAAAAGTTGTATCTCAAGGTGTGTTCTGGCACATATTAAAATACAAACAAATTGAAAGAATCCTGAATGAAACTTAATGCAGAAACCATTTGAACCATAATATGATCTTTTGCAGCTATGCACACAAAATTTTTATGCATCTTATTCAGTTTTTCCACATGATGGAAATAGACTGATAGTTCAGTGGAAACTCCTAGGCTTTAATTTTCCTGATCATGAATGAAATAATTGCTTTCAGCAAGTAGATTATCTTATTTTAAAGTAGAAAAAGAAATTTTCCTGGGACAAAAATATTAAGTTATTTAACAGCAAATGTAAATTTACATAGTGATCTTTTTCTACTATGAATAAGCAATAATACTTATCATAATGCAATCAGTTGCTGTTGGTTTTACTAGAACATGTAGAAACTTTTCTTACTGATTTCAGTTGTTTTGTAATATATAACATCCCAACAAATCTAATATGCATATTTCCTATCTGGGCTAAAGTGCAGTAAGGCATCTGTTCCACACATACAGCAAAGATGTATTGTGCGTTTTTACCTTTCATTCACTTAGATTAAAATGCTTCCTTCTCTGACTGTATGGATTGTGTAAACTCTCCACTGATATCACCACATAACAAGATATCTAGATAACACTCACTTATACGTTCTAGGAATAGTATTACGCAAGCATACTGAATGGAAAGCAGCCTCTGCCAGTAATGATAATACCAGACAAACTGCTTTTTAAGATGCTTTTTGCTTATCTGTTTCATAAGGCTGTATGGACTTAGTAATGTTTAAAACCACTGGGGTGCTTTTAGGTTCTTGCTGTATGCAGTGTTTGGCTGTCAGGCATTG
Source organism: Falco rusticolus (assembly GCF_015220075.1). Taxonomy (NCBI): domain Eukaryota; kingdom Metazoa; phylum Chordata; class Aves; order Falconiformes; family Falconidae; genus Falco; species Falco rusticolus. Next base: position 4,848,374 of record NC_051200.1, on the reverse strand, counting down.
GCTGCAGACCTTTCTGTGCTGTAAATAATCTCTTCTCAAGAGTATCTAAAATAAAACCTGTTCAAAAGATACAGTGGTGGTACAGATTTTAAGGATCCTTAAGCAGCATCCTTTACCCTCTTGTGAAAGGTTAGCAATGCAATTAAACCTTATCACTGGTACAGTGCAGCTTCTGAAAAGGGAAGCGTGCTAAGCATCCTGGTTATGTAATTGCTAAGTGTGTGGTATGTGGAGGAAAAGCTTCAATGTAATGTGAGTTTGTCAACAGAATAAACATAGCTGAGCTGAAGAGGAGAGGGTCCCGTTAAAAAAAGAATCCTAATGCTTATTTGAAGAAAATTGCTTTGCAATTGTCTCAAGTCTTTCTTGGAGAACTGTTGTGAGGAGATGCAAGGAGTGAAGAGGATGTGATCTTAATTTTAGGAGATGGATATTGGGCAACTATATAATTGCAAAGCTGTATTGCAAATGAAACATTTTAGCTTAAACTTGTTAATGCTTTAGTCTCTCTCCCTCTAAAAATGATAATTAAACTATAAGGTATTGATGGACAATATCAAAGTCTTTTTTCCAGGCAGCCTAAAGATATATGTGCCTTTCACTTGCAAAACTGCTTCTCTGTTGCTGTGATTTGAGAGTGAGTCTGGACTCAACTTCCTGAGGCCCCTTCCAGCCTGAATTATCCTATAAGTTTAAAATTATGCAAGCGTACAGTTGTGCACCTAGATGTACTTTAAGATAACTTGCATATCCTGTAGTCAAAAGTTAATCCTAATTAGAATCATAGAATCATTTCAGTTGGAAAAGACCTCAAGATAATAGAGTCCAGCTGTTAATTGTGTAGTTAAATTGTGGGCTGGAATATTCATGTTTACTTAAATGCTTTTTTAAAGTTGCATCTAATCAAGAAGCCAACTCCTAAGCTGTCAGCACAGCATCATTCAGAACTTAAATTTTGTATTCTCCTTTTGTGGCAGATATCTTATGCAGTGTGTGTTTATGTATTATTCTGTTATAATGTAACAAAATAAAAATTGTCATGGCAGTATTGACAATGCGTGTGTTTTGTCCACCTGAAGTGTGTGTGTTAGGAATCAGAAAAAGGAACTTTAAAGCTATGGATTTCAGCTGACTTTGACAGTGGTAGCCTTCAAGGCTCTTGGTTGGACTTGTCCCCTCCAGATTGGAGGGGAACAAAAATAGTTTGGTCTCATCTGTATTTTGTTTCTTTTACCTAATATCTACAGAGAATTAAAATGTCAGAATCTAATTTCAATCTGTTCTCTCTCCTGGCACTGTAAAAAGCATCTGTGTGCAATGCACTTAAACTACAACCAGAAGTAAAATAGCTATTCTCTACAAAATGATTCTTTTTATTGAGGCATATAGCTAGACCTGCAAAACTGTCCTACTGTAGTCTAATATGACCCCACCGTATGCTAGGTAAGCTTTGCTACTGCAGCTCTGCTGAAACCCCTGCTTTCCCTCCTTTTAACTTTCCCTGAGATGAGCAAAGCTGTATTCACTTTCCAGGCTGAACACTGGCTAGTAAGTCTTTTTGCCAGTGTCTGTGTATCATCCAGGACTTTCTGCTGAAATATATTAAATGTGTTGGAAGGCATGTTTATTCTAGGACTGACTTTAGTTGTTGTCAAGGTGAATCTTGGTTTTAAACCACACCATTAATTTAAGGCAATATTTATGCTGTACTGATTCCTAGGGAATTTGGATGCCCTTAGAAATCAGAACTAAATAACCCTTGGTTGTAGCTGAGGTGTAAGTATGTGGTAGATACCCCTTCTCTAGAAACAGTGAGCATGCAGGAAATCTTTGATTTGTATGGAAATGTTTCACTGGTATGAAACTAAGACTCTTAACTTCTTTCTCCACTGTAATAGTTGTGTGTCTCACCTCCTTGTGTTATATTTGGACGTGTAGTTATGGTACGTAACATCACCTTATTGGCTTGGTAGAAGAACTTGAAGGCTGACTGGTCTGTTTGAGCCTCTTGTGCGAGGCTGAGGTAAGATGCTGCCAATTGCATCACAAACTCACTTGAGAGCCATGGCAAATAACCAGCAGAGCTGTGTTGGTATGGCTTCGTCCAAGAGCCTGAGACTGCAGAGCAGTTCATGAGAAAGGTAAAGCTTGATATAGGGGCCTTTCAGCTCAGAGTGTTTTAGGAACCACTGCTGTAAGTGACATAAGCTATAATAACTTTTTAGTACTTTTGTATAGAAAATTAAGCAGAACTACACTTTTTCTTTCTAGATTAATTTTCTGTTTGACTAACTGCCTTTTTGTGGTGTTACTGGACTAGACAAAAATACAAAACCTTAATGCGCTAAACAAAATCTGGCTTTATTTGGCAACCATAGTGGTAAAGTGAAGCAAGTTGCCAGCATCTGTACTGAGAGACAGGCTGTAAGCTTTGAATATCAACACTGTGTGTGGGTGTGTTGTTTTCTTTTTGACAGACTCCTTTTTCTACCTAAAGTCTTTCAGGAACTTCAGGTACCTTAGAGGGTTGGCAGCATTGAGTGGAAGAAGGGCAGAAGCTTGTAGGTGGTGTCAGATGTTGCACTTTACATTTTGTAACTTGAGTTACCCATATACCATCCATAACTGGTATTTGTATGGCTGAGAAGTCAAAGCCTTCTGTTCATCTTGTAGCACCTTCTCAAATACAAATTAGGTCTCACATACATAAACACGTGCACTAAGAGGCATTGGTATGTTGTATTTAATGTAGTAGAGTGCAATTTGGATTCTTCTGTGAACAAGAGGAAATAAGGTAACTGAGTTTCTCTTGCAACTCAAAAAATAAGAAAAATCCCAGAGCACTTGATAACAACGATGGGGTTTGAATGATGTTTCAAGTCTGTAGTGAGGTGCTTGGAATTAATCGGTTGCCTGAGTTTTGTTCCGAACTTCTGATATAGGAAGGCCATGCCTTTCTACCCTATTACTTTGTGTGCTTTTGCCTCTGAAACCCTTGCAAGAAGGGTGCTGGGGCTTTTTTTTGCTTGTCTATGATGCTATAGGCTGGCAATCTTTTTTTTCCCCTTTCATCAACTCCTTCATGCTGTTCTTACAGTAGGAGTTTTCTACTTTTCTGTCTTAATATAGAAAGATGTCACTTAACTTGTATACTAGTATAAACAGCGTGATATGAAAAGGGTGACTTGGAATCCAGGACTACTTAAAAGATCAATGCCAGATCAGGTTATTTTTCATTAAACTGGACTTATGGGTCCTTCTATTTTAATAACTACCTGTTGCTAAACAAATTATATTAAATGCTTTCTGGCAGTATTTTTCATCTCCATGTGCAGAAAAAAGTTCTGTGTCCATGTATTTAACTTCTATCCTGACCACTCCTTTCTCTGCCAGTTTCCTGGTAGTCATACTCTCATCCTTTCCCTTTTTTTTTTTTTTTTAATCAAGCTAGGAAAATTGATTTTGATTATATATACTGGACTTCTGGGTATTTCTTCAGTACTCTGAAAAATGTCGAGAGTTTACAGTGTATTCAGAATAGTTAATTTTATTACTGTCCCCTCTGGTTCCCAGCCTTTAATTCCTGCATTCTGGGTGAAAATATAACAAGCATTAATTCTTAACTACGTAAAGCTGTTGAGCTTAAGCAAGCATTAATTCAACACTTGCATTTGATTATTTTTTGGCTTCACCTTGTTAGTAATGAAGACTAATGTTCCTTCATTAAGAGATATGTTGATAAATCATGAAAAAGACTATCTGGAGTCAATGTATCTACTAAACAGTGTTGATTCTTCAGAGGCAAACCTTTCTCTTTATGCACGTAAATCCTGCAGGTGTCTGATAGAGAGGAAGAAAATGACCACCTTGGGCCATGAACTGCACTCTTTCTGCACCTTGAATTAAAGTAGCAGTTATTAAAACCACAATTAAATGGCTTTACTTAAAGCAATGAAAACTAACATGACCTGCAGGCAAGGCTAGACAGGCCTTCAGCTCCCAGAAAACTTGATTTCCTGACAAGAAATGTCACTGCAAAACAATGTTTGGGTGAAGGAGCTTATGAACTCAGTTTAAAAACATTTTTAAAATAATCCTTTTTATGGGGCAGTGATTTTTTTTCTTCGGTCAACTTACTTTGAACCAACCTGTCATACAGAATGACAGCAGAAGCCATAGTCTCTGAAAGGCAAAAGTAACTTCTAGCTGTCATTCAGACAATGTGAACTTACTTAATCAGCAAAAATACTTATTCTGAATTAAAGAACATGTCTCTTGTATATTTAACCTTAAAAGGCAAAGGTATTCAGAAGGAAAAGTAGGCTGCTTCACTGGACTGAAAAATTGAGGATTTGTTTGACTTCTCCTATCTCTTTTCATCTGGTCGCTGTGTAGTCAGACATGAGGACAAAACCTTGAGGCTTCTGCAAAACCATTACTTTTTCTTAAGTCATTTAAATATTTAAAACAACAAGGAGAAAATACAGAGAGGATGACAAAACTTGTAAGGCTTGAGTGTCTTCTGTTTTGGCAGTCAGCTTAACTTCAAATATTCATTCAGCCCTTTCTTAATGAGGAAAGTAGTGCCATGAAAATCACTGGAAGCCTGTGCCCAGAGCCTGCCCAGGCAAACAGTAAACACATCGATACAGAAGCTGGTATCTGTGTTGGTGAGATTTTTTTGTATTTTTGACTGAGGGGAAAGTGTATATGTAATGTCGTTTACTTTCTTATCCAGAATGATTATGGAAACTTCTTGGCAATAGAATTGGTGACACTCCTCCACACATGCTTGCACACACACAAAAGTCTTGAAAGTATCTTTTTCTGTTCTAAGAAGCTTTCAGACTCTTAAAGTAATAGTAGTAACAAAGTGTTAAGACATTTGTCTAAAGTATGAATTTTTGTATCCTAAGTGAACCTAGAAAATTCCTTAACTTTAGACTTGAATGAGAAAATGCTTGTTGACAGGTCTAGTCATGCTCAGAAAATGTGTATTTTTAGAACATCAGCATACTGTACCTAAGTGAGACTAATCAAACAGGTCTCTTTAAAGAACCTTAACTTGCTTGTATACTACAGAAGTAGCTGTGGAGGAACAGCACAGCCAGTCATGGCAGTAATGGAAATAGGACTTTATGGTTTTTTCTTCTTTTTGAACAGCCAGGCGAAGTATATGTGTTTAACATCAAGAAGATGGTGGATCACTGTGAATGTATTGCCCTAAACTTCACTGTAAGCTTTCCATTGTCTTTCTTGGTCTTAATGGCAGAAAGGATTATGTTGATAATTTTGGTAGAAGACTATTTAGAATAATAAGGAAGCCCTTAAGCTTTTTGGTAGTGTTTGGGAGTGTACCAGAGACCAACTTTCATCAAACACTGATCCTGAAAAAAATACTGTATTATCATCAGTAGCTAAAAGGATTCAGAGGACAAATACAGAAGGTGGATTTTTAAAGTATAAAGATGAATTTCTGAATGCTAATCATTATGAATTAGTAATGAAGTCTGGAAAAATTCAGTCATGAAAGATTTTGCTGCACTTGAACAGCAATTTTATTGATCATCTTAAATATGCTGCCTAAGAAGCTTTGGTTACTTGCTTCAAAACACTGTCATGTCTCCTGGAAGAAAACTCCTGTTCAGATCAGTGTGTGTATTCATAATGCAGTAATCTTTGGACAAACTTCTCTGGCTTTTTTGGCCTTTGCTTCAGACAGAGCACTTAATTTCATGTTTTGTACTGTGATAGAAGACACTGATAAAATGTTTGACATACCTGAGATCTGAAATGTGAGCTACAGTTGTACCTTGGTAGTTGTTTCAGTACTGATTCTGTATTCCATTCAGCTTTGAAGAGCTGGAGAATTTTAATAAGTTTACAGTCTTGCCCTATGCTTGATGGGAGAGCATAAGCGTAGAAAACTGTATTGGGTTTGTGTTGCAAGGCTTTGGTAGCAGGGGGGCTGCAGCGGTGGCCTCTGTGAGAAGCTGCCAGAAGCTTCCCCCATGTTCAATGCCAGCGGGCTCCAAGGACACATCACTGGCTGAGGCTGAGCCCATCAGTGATGGTGGTAGCACCTCTGGCATAACTTATTTAAGAAGGTGGGGAGGAAAACAGCTGTGCAACAGCAGTTGAGAAAGATGCATGAGAAACAACTCTGCAGACACCAAGGTCAGTGAAGGAGGGAGAGGAGGTGTTCCAGTCACTGAAGCAGAGTTTCCCCTGCAGCCTGTGATGAGGCAGGATGTGTCCCTCAGCCCATGAAGGCCCACGGTGGAGCAGATACCCACCTGCAGTAATGGAGGACACCACGCTGGAGCAAGCGGATGCCTGAAGGATGCTGTGACCCCATGGGAACCCTGTGCTGGAGCAGGCTCCTGGCAGGACCTGAGACCCTGTGGAGAGAGGACCAGGCTGGAGCAGGTTTGCTGGCCGGGCTTGTGACCCTGCTGGAGCAGGCTGTTCCTGAAGGACTGCACCCCGTGGGAGGGACCCACGCTGGAGCAGTTCGTGGCAGACTGTCTCCCATGGAAGGGACCCCACACTGGAGGAGGGGAAGAGAGTGAGGAGGAAGGAGCAGCAGAGGACGTGTGATGAACTGACTACAGCCCCCATTCCCCATCCCCCTCCACCGCTTGGGGGGAGGAAGCAGAGAAGTTGGGGGTGAAGTTGAGCCTGTAAAGAAGGGAGGGGTGGGAAGAAGGTGTATTTAAGATATGGGCTTTATTTCTCATTACCCTATTTTGACTTTTGGCAATAAATTAAGTTAATTTCTTTGAGTCTGTTTTGCTTGTGATGGTAATTGCTGAGTGGTCTCCCTGTCCTTGTCTCAACCCACAAGCCTTTTGCTGTATTTCTCTTCCCTGTCCAGCTGAGGGGGGGAGTAGTAGAGTGGCTTGGTGGGCACCTGGCATCCAGCCAAAGTCAACCCACACCACAAAAGCATTGTTGGACTTAACACTGAATACTTCACGGAAATGTAGATAACAATTAAAAAGTGCTAAAATTCCAAGCTTGTCGTTCATTGTAGAATCACAGGAAAACTTTGGCTGGAAGTTTAATCCTCCTGCTCCCAAGGCTGGATCAGGTAACCTTTTGCTCAAAGCAGAGAGCTACTGTCTTCAAAGTTCTCTATTTGTTCTTCTTATAGTTGCAGACTAAAAGGACATTGCAAGAGTATCCTCTATTCCAAACTTTGCTTGCTGTAGGAATACAGTGAAAACTTTGTGGAAATGCTCCTCATACTGAGTGCTTGTAATTAACCTACCGGTTACTGCAGGATGCAGAACATATATCACAAACTTGCAGGAGGTTATTTTCTTGGCATGTGTTCCGCTCCAAATAGCACTTGTGGGAGTTGGTATATTCCCTGAAATGGGGTGCCTCGGGGAATACTTTCCCTTAGAGAAAGTGACTTTGTTTTGGAATGTGTACAAATGCCAGGGGCTGTGTCTCGCTTCTGCCAAGCTTAAAACTGAACTGCATCTCAAGCTTTCATAGTACTTGAAGGCAATTTCCTATGAATGGATCTCCTCACTTTAATAATTATGGAACCATGTGTGCTCTCCTTGCCTACTCCTACTTTTATAAACTGACAGTATCTTTGTGTGATGTTGCAAGGAAGACAGCTTACTGACATCCTCAGACTTGGTCAGAGATTCTTGGGCTAGATGTTGTTAACTTGCTGCTGAGTAGCCTGCAGAGAGTGATTGTGAGTAAAATAAATTGCTGGAGAAAACCATTACTATATATGTGTCAAAGGAAGGAGAAGGTTAAGGCTATTGCTGAAGATTTCTTCCCTTCCCAAAACAATTAGTACTCTACTATTTACGCAGCATCTGATGAAAGTGACACTGTGCTCACAAGTTTTACGTGGATGGTATCCCTCTAAATATTTTGAAAAAGGAATATTTGGGTTACACATTTTAATTGGTGCTTTAATAAAGAGACAATCTTGTGCATGTATTTTTTTATGTATTCATATTCTACTGAAATATTTTTTATTATTGAACTTGGGACAAATACTGCATTGTGACTGTCTTAAATGCCTTTTTGTGGTATGGAGGGCAATAGAAACAAAATACAGAAAAAATTGTAGAGGCTTAGACATCAGCTTTTGTTTAAAACAAATATAAAGTGCATTTCCTTTCCCTCTGCTGCCTTTTCTCTAGCACTGATCAGATTTATTTTGCTTTTCCTACTACCGATACAATGTTAATACTTTAAAAAACAGTTTTTCAGTGCTTTTTGTAAAGATCTTATCTATGGTTCTTTTAGCTAGTTCTTTGGCATGGGTTCAAATTTTTTTGAAATGTAGCATGTCTCTGTCAAGTGTGACTTAATTCCTAGGGCATGCTTTCTGTTAAGTGATGATCAGTGCAAACCAAATGTAGTGATTCTCAGGATAGTGTAATGTATAGCCTCTAGATGTAATCTCTGTAGTGTAAGGGCATGAAATCTGTTTCTTCTAATCGAGGTTGAGTGTCTAATTCCAAGATCTGTGTGTGCTAGATAGAATGATCTATTGGTGCTAGCCTGCAGCTGTCTTTTCCAGCATTTTAAAGGCAATAAAATACATTCAGGCCCCCTTTTTCTTTGCCCCAGTGAAATAGTCTGTGGGAAATTAACTGTTGTGATCCTCCATGTCACACTAAGGTTATTTTTCATAGTAAGGTGCACCTTGCTATGAAGCACCTCGCTTGGTGACAGGTGCTCTAAGGAGGCCCTGAGCTATCGCTGGTATATAGCCAGTGTGTTAGTAAATGAACTCAGGAGGCTAACACTGAGGGCTGCTCTATCTGCTGAAGTTAAGCATGTGAGCTCCTCAAAAGGCATCTGAGAGCTCCCACTAAATATCCAACTTCTATCAGCTTTAGGAACTTTTGAGCCCATGTAGATAAAAGAAGAAAAGGGCCTCCCAACTCATCAAGCCCTGATGTTCCGTTCTTTTGGAAGTGCCTCTAGCTTGTGGGGTTAGGACAATTGCTTTGTCTTCCTTCCTTGTTTAGCCTGGCCCTCTTCAGTGCCACTTACTTTTTCAGCTTTGATTACCTGAGGCTGGAGAGTAGCTTTTCTGTTAGTATTGAGCAATACAGAGCGCTGCCCACAGTGCTATCTTCAGGTATTAAAATGATCACACAGAGTATGCTGATGCTACAGGCATAAACAAATGATAAAACAGCTTTCACTAGGAGAACCTTGGAGCTATGATACTTGGTCCAAGAACTGAGGGAGAATGGAGTTGATAATCACCTCCACCACAAAAAAAAATCCCCCAGATACCCACCCAGCCCTAAGTGAGTTAGGTCTTGTTCTAACAGTTAAGAGGGTGTGTACGACTTCAGATAACATCTCAATGCAATATCACTGTGCACAGCCTCTATTCTTTTTAGCGTGTATACTCGCTTAATCTTTGGTATTACTTTAGTGCTTTCAGTAGTTTCAAAATAGACCACAGCAGGGTTGGATTAATCTGCAATGCTATTCTATTTTGCCTCTCCTTTCTCAGAGGAAGAAGCGGATTTCTGTTCTTGTGTGGTCTGCTTCATGCACTTGACCCATGAAGGTGCACTTGTCAGTGACAAATGATTGACGTCCATTAACAGCACTCGGGAACTGAAGCTTCCTCTGTTGCATGTTATATGGCTGAAGGTGAAAAACAGGACATTTCCTAAGGAGTTAGTTTGGAGCCTGTATCTTTATTCCATTTCTTTAACCAGGAAAGGATTAAAACCAGAAAGACTGGTGTTATGACTATAATATTTGACTTGCAAGCATATCTGAGGCTTACAAGCCTAGCTGACAGGTCTAAGTTTCTGTTACATTTGGACATGGTTATAGCAAGTGGCAACATCTAACACCTGTCATTTGGGAAAGGTCCTAAATGACTAGTAAATCTTAACCTGTAATGAGTACCATATGGCACTTCTTATTTGCAGCTGGAAAAAATCAGGAAGCCTCAAGAGGCTAGTGATTAGAGTTGTGTGTAAAATTCAAGTAAAACTGAGACTTCCTGAAAAGCAGAGTGGCATGGTGTAAACTGCTACTGACTCAGTGTCAGGTACTTAATGCTTGTGTCTCAGTGCTGGTGTTGGTTGCAGAAATATGTAACTGGATAGGTAAAAATGGAAGCATGCTTAAAACAAACCATTACTCTAATTTGCTATATACTTAAGAGTTTGCTTATGGTCTGTGTAAAAGCTAGAGGATGGCTTGCGTTCTGAGTTCAGCATTTAGAACTGAAATGGGGAGTTGTGAAGTGTAGACTGCCTACAGAGGTGATACGAAACTTGTCGATCCCCAAAGCCTCCCATTCCAAAAGAGAAAAGCCAACCAGAGTTACTTTGTTTAGGGTGTTTCTCTATTAACACTGTCTAGAGGTTCCTGCAGGTGCTGCATTGCCTGCTGAGGAGGGAAATGTGGTGTTTAGCATCTGTCAGTTCATGAAGATTTACTTGGAGATAAAGTGGGATGAGAAGACCACCTGGTAGTTTACATTCTGGTTTTAGTGCTCTTTGCTTTCACTGTTTACCAGGAGGTGTACTTGCTGTAAATCTAAATATACGTGCTTTTTAAGGTGCTGCCTTTGGATGGCAGCATAAAGGTAGTACTTAACCTGAGTTGCTATTAAAGGAAATCATTGCAAATTTATAGAGCATGATGTGGAGCTGTTTGGAAATGTGTATTCGTTAGGACAGGAGTGCAAGTGCTTGGCTTCTTAGGTCTGTTCAGTTTTAGCTGTGAAAGGTTTATGACAAGGGCAGTGGATCTTGATATGACTATTTGCTTTCTGTGTGTCTCATCCAGTAAAATATACTACACTGAAGCCCATTCTTTGTCTTGTAATACTTAACAGACCACAGAAATGTATGAGTTTTCAGAAGTGGTGAGAACTGTCCATGTTCTTTTCCTTGCTTACAGTTAAGTGCAAGGCTGGCAGCACTCATTAAAGCAGAGTGGCAACCATCGTTTCTGAAGATGGAAGCTTTGTAGAAATACTGTGAGTTGCAAGGACTAACTCTGTTCCTTGTGCTGCATGCTTAAATTTTCTTCATGTCCTGAAGAGTTTTCAGTCTTCCCCCTCTTAAAGCCAAGTATGGAAAAAGGGAGCAAGGTCTGGGACTGCAGGGAAGTTGACTGGATGCCCAGCTGGGCTCATGCACTTTCTGTCCTCTTGTCTGGTTCAGGGATCAGATACAGAAAGATCCTGTCAGGCTGCAACACCTGCTGTTCCAGGGGAATAACTTCTGTGCATGTTTGCTTGTTGCTTTTACCTTAACTGTTAAAAAAGGGAGTTCGGAATTCCTAACTCCTGGGAGGTTAAAAACTCTTTCTGTTTAAGCTTCTTCCAGCTGACTTGCAGCCTCTCTGGAGCTTGTTAGGGATGAGTCCTTCCCATTTTTTTCTGTTTCTAGAAAGTCTGATCAGCAGTTTAGGCATTTGAATAGCCTGCCCTTCTACTCCCCTTGTTTGCCAGCTGAGTCTTTTGTGCAGCAGTAGCAGCTGCTTCATGGCAGGTCACTCGACCTGTCAAAATCTGTAGGTGAATGCTTCTGTAGATCTTGTCTCTGAACCTTTCTTAGGAGCTTCCAGGAAAAAAGAGAGAAACTGTTCCCTGTGTTGCTCTCAGATTTATAGGGAGAAAGCTTTATGGGCTGATCAGTGCAGTTTGGGGATGAATAAACAAGCTTTTGGGTGTTAATTCAGTAAAGAGACTGAGTCCGAAAGTTTTCTGTGGTCAGTCTATGCCAGCTGGTCAAGGAAAAGTATATTGCTACAGATATTGCCTTTATTTTAACTAGAAACTGCTGTGGAAGATAACCTTTACAGAGAACTGTGTGTTAAAAACCTGTAATTAGTTTGGTTTAAAGCAGTAAAATTCTGTATCGTTTTAGTACAAAGTACAGGCAGAAAAATTCAATCTTCTTTAGGAAAGAGCTCACCTCTATTTCTTGTGGTTTAGTGTTTTTAATATACACGTACTTGCTTAAAATTTTTGATAGTCTAAAGGTAGTTATGCCAAGGTTTCTCTTGCTAATGTTTTTGGTTTTTTGAATGTTTGAAGAAGTAGCCATTTAATTCCAACCAAATCATAGTAGCTGTATTCCAAGATAAAATTAATGGATCTGTAAACTTTCTGTGTAATCAGAACATTTGTGGTCTGGTAGATTTACAGCGTCTCTTCCAGTTATATTTCATGTTATTACTATAATATAAGCTATTCAGTTGTCTAGATAGCAAACAACCTAGTGCTGCTGCTTAAGAGGAAAAAGAAGGGTTGGTTAGCCATCAGGTGTCTCAGAATCTGTTTTTAATCTGTCTCTGTTGTGTTCACAGTGGTCAGAACTGTGGCTACTACAGCTAAGAGCTTACTCTGCAAGTCTGAACAGATCTTGTATTGTGCAGACTTCAAAGAAAGATAGTGCCTCAAGGTGTAACAGGTTAAATTACATGTCAGAAGTTTCCTTACTTAGGAGAGAAAAAAAAGAAAAGGAAAAAAAAAAAAGGAGGCTGGTCAACTGGTCAAGAACTTATGAAACATGTTTTGACTCAAATTTTAGAGCATGAAACTTATTCTCATACTATCTTTAGCTAGGTAAATTGAGGGAAGCGATTACTTAACAGGGTATGTAATAATATTTTAATTCAGATTCTGCTTTAGAAATGTTACTGCTCATAAATACAATACTTCAGTGAGATAAGAATTATATGGATTATCAAGCTATGATGACTTTGGTGCCATAGTTGACTTCACACAGTTATTTGAGTGATAAACTGCAGACTTGTACTCTTGCTAAGCCTAATGATTTCACATACATGCTAAGCCTAAAGAGCATGTATGTGAAATCATAATTAGAACTCACAATAGCAGCTTTAACTCGCTTGTCAAATCCTCACAAAACCTTTTCTTTCTTGGTTATATTTGTGTCCAGGCAAGTGAAAGGAAACTCAACTTGCTGAAGATAGATGGTGAAATCTTTGACCTGGATGAGTAGTAAATCCTTAGCTAGATAACTGTGCAGGTGTTTTGTTACACAGATCTTGGCAAGCTAATAAATGTGTGTTCTTTAGGACCACCATCAAAATAAAGCTTAATCTTTGTCTGTTTGGGACTGAAGGCTGAATTTCTTTTCTGTTGTGGCTGAATTTCTTTTCTGTTGTGAATAGAAGGATGAATAACTGAGTTTAAGACTTTTGCATGGTTACAGTAGAAAGAGTACTATAGTCTTCTTCCTAGGGCAAAGGCGTTTGTAACTGATACTTTTTTGTATTTGAACTCACTGATTTTAATAAAAATGAATTTATAACAACACAACCAGTCTTTATATTGATAGAATTATCCAATATTTATGCTCCCTTTTTCTCCAATGTTAGAATATTCTTATGTTTCCTGACTGGGAAGCTGTCATATTTGAGGGTCATATGCAGAGGGTGATGTTAGTAGCATTTAGGCAACTCCTGTAGCAGCTAGAATAACTATGTGAGGTGCAGGATTTGTCCACTCTGTATAAGCTTCATTCTAGAAATAGGTCTTCGACCATTGTCCAACAAATAGCTGCAGTATCTACTGTGAAAATTCGGTTCTACCAACCTTAAATCGTGAACAAGAGCAAATGATGAGATGTTGCAATTCTGCTTGGGACTGCAGCTTCTACAGTTTCGTGAACTACGAAACACTGTTTTACTGATTCTCAGCATCAAAGTTGCATGTATTTGAGTTAATCTAGATATTATAGGAGTTCTAGCAAATAAGTTTATGTTACCAAATATGTGGTCTAGAGACAGACTTGGTGATTTGTGAAGTCCTATTTCATTGTTTTCTGGACTAGAAGACTTCAAAAGCATGGATTTTGGCTTAATTAACACTTCCATTGTTTCTAACCCCTCTCCCCCTTCATCTTTGGCAATCAAACCCCAGTGGGGGTGATGCTTGCAGTGTAAGAATTTGAAGGGTTTGATATACTAGTAGTTCTTTTGATACTGGGCTTTGTGGTTTGGTGTGATTCTATCAGAATGTAAGACTCAGTATGTCATTCAGCTTTTTTCTTTGCTTTCCAAAGAAAGTATTACTGTGTAAATTTCATTACCTGCTTAGCTTGCTAACAAGAAAACTGGTCCTGTGATGCTGGTAAATACTGAAGGGAGAGACCTGAGATGCTTGATAATGTGTCTAAAACTTACAAATAGCACTTGCTCCTAATAGTATTAGCTTTTATAACATTTGGAAGGAAAGGGGGAAAAAAAAAAAAAAAAGCCTGAGGTATTTAGTCTCTGTGTCCATCCTGAAGTTGAGATTATACCTTTGAATACCAGTAATTCATTACCTGAGTAGCTGCAGTTAAACCTGCTGCAGATAGTAGCATGAGTCATGAGCACATCAGCTTTGCAGAAGCACTTTTCTTACTCTTATCTGCAAAAAAGTATACCGGATTGAATTGCAAGTTTCAGGTTCAAGAACTCTTAGGGGACACAGACTATGTACTATATGGAAGCCCTCAAAGATGAATTGCTTTTGAATGAGTTTCATTACCGGTTCTTCCTTTGACCATTCTAGTAAATGGGAGTCTTAATAAAACCAAACTATCAAAAGGCTTGATTATATGTGTTCAAATAAATCCTAGTGAAGTCATTAGAAAAAAGTATGGGAACATACAAATGCAGGACACAAACAGTAATTGCTGCAGCGTGACTTGTGTGCTTATTAACATTTTTTTCTAGCCTTTGCTGCTTACTGTCTGCTCTTCCCTCACAAGCTGTGGAGTATTGTTCCACAGTTCAGTTGCTTCTGCGATCAGAGCATGTTGCAGAGTTTAAAATTTGCTTTAAAATTCTGGCCAACTTCTCCTAGGCAGGATTTATTTTAGCAATTTCTGTGCATCTTTTCCCTCCTGGAGGGAACTTTTCTCACCTGAGGAGGTAGCGTACAATATTGTGGTGTCAAATAACTGTCTGATTCCTTTCAGGACAACATCTGTTTATGAAGCTGGTGTGTGCATGTTAATCCCAACAGATGTTGCATGCTGAAGCTTGGTGGTCATTTAAATCTCTGCGGGAGTCTTAATACATTACAGGCCACACCAGCATTTAAAACCAGTGACTGTACACAATCAGGTTTTGATTCTTACTTGACCTCTTGATGCCACCCAAACAGAACTGTCAAGAAAAGCGTGTAGTCTGTCAGTACAAACTGCATTGCTGGGTAGGTTCAGTAATGTCACTATGCTCTCTAGAAATGAGAGGGGTTTATCAAACAGGAAATTCAGGATTCATGATAAAATAATACGTAAGGAGGATGTTGGAATAAATTGCTCGGTCTGTAAATGTTCAGACTCTTTCTTGTTTCTTTCTTTATCAAACAGTTGGATGTCTGCATTGAGTGTTCATTTGTGAGCAACTTGGGTCATGTCAGAACTCTCCTGATAGCTTACAAAGGCACCTTATTGATTCATCTACTGTGCTTCTGTAAGAAGTTGCACCCCTTTCTCTTGATTATAAGTTTCTAATTGGTAAATTTCAAACCCTGTAAATGACTGGCTTCCCTCCCCATACCTGTAATCTTTCCCATGGAAAGAGTATTAAAATATTGTTAAACTCCTGTATGTTCAAGTACCTATACATTATTTAAGTACTAGTGCATACTTTAGTTCGGGGTTTTAGATATTCCCTACACCTCTCCTTACATGCACACAACTGTTTAGTTTCCCTGTAGTTGTGTGTATGTAATGGTAAATCACTTCTGAAGCAGGACTAAACTCCCTATCTAAATCTTTTAGTTAGGCAGCTAACGTATTGCTTAAATTTTGCTGTGTTGCTTTGATTCTGACAGACTAAGGTATCAAGTCGGGCTAACCTACCTGAAGCCATTAACCAGTCCTCTATAACTTTTATTAGCTTGCTCTTAGTAATCAATAAAAGACATTCTCTTTCTCCCTTCACAGTTTCAGGAAGTCCTAAGTTGCTGTTCTCTCTAGGAATAGCATTCAAATACCTGGTGGGTTTTGGAAGTATTTTGTCCAGTGCTGTTGTGAATGGCAGCTGGGAGGTGGGGAGGGAGTGGAATATGCTGAAATTGCCTTGTAACTGACATCTCTAGGCCTGATGAGAAAGGAGGGGAATGTGCCCAATACTTAAGACAGGCTTTTAGCCAAAACAAATTTTGAGAATAATTTAGGATTATTCATTTCACTGAACTGACTGTAACAAACCTGTGGTCAAGAGTAAGAAGTGACTTTGATTTCAAATGTGTTTCAAAATTTTTTCTTCAAACTGAAAAACAAATAAAAAACCCCCATTCTGTTAGTGGCATAAAGCAGTTTTCCTCAGTCCATGTAAGACACAAAAGACTGAGCTTGTTCTTGAAGAATTATCCTTTGACCAGTAAACCAATACCATCCCTCCCTTTATATACTAATGAAAAGAACTTGCTCTCCACACATGGATTCAATGGGGTAGAAGCTGTCAGGAAAATCCAATGAAAGGATTAGCTAAACTCAAATAGATTAATTAGAGCCCTTGATTGTGTCTTGCTATGCAAAAGTCACAGCAAAGGGAATGGCAATGATAGTGAGTTCATCTTTACAGGTACGTGGTGGGGAGTGGGGTGAGGAAACACAAATGCAGTAGGTAAGAAGAAAAATTGAGCAGTTTCAGTCTTGTTCTTAAAAGATGCCTCGATTCCTTATCCATCTTTGTGTAGTTGAAAATGGAAACATTATAATAGGCATGGAGATTGTGGCCAGCTCCTTATGATCAAGCCACAACTCACTATTACATCCATTTTTTATCATCTTCCCTGTCACATAAGGCAACATGTCCTAGTGGCCACGGCTAGGAATTGGACTACTACTGAAGGCTTCTGGCTACCTAATACAAGGCAGGTGACTTGTTCAGTTCCCCAAACCGTAACAAACATAGCAAGTGTAACTTTGACTCTAGACCTCAGTGGAACTCTTCATTTTCCCTGTCTGAAAACCCAGTAAAGTCACCTGATTTTCAGAACTAGTGGCATTTAAGCTGTTACTAAGGGCAAACTACTGATTGTAACCATCCAAATCTTGTTCCTGATGTAGATTTTTCTATGCTTGAATTGCTAGTCATTGTATCTGCTTTCTTTGTTTGATTGAGGTATAAATAATTTGCTGTTCACGTGGAGGTGAAATTCCAAGAGTTGCTACGCACAGTGTGGAGCCTGGATTTTCTTTGCATTCATATGAGATGCAGAATTAAATCTGTGACATCAGAAATCTCTAGCCTGTGGCTGCTGAGTGGCTTTCAAACTTGTACTAGCTTGTTTTGTAGTATGCAGTCTCCTGTAGCACAATTTTTGTCCCTGCCTTCCCAAGTAAAAAAGGCCTTGACATTATTGAAAGTCTAAACAAGAAGAAAGTTTTCACTTAGAATAGGTGATTAAGCTTTTTTTTTTTGCTGTGCCAACATGTTTTACTTTATGTTGTTTTTTTATGCTGTACTGCAATATGACTTCTAAACAGAGTGATCTTGATATAGTACAAATTCTCAGGGCTTTTCAAACTTTTTAGTTAAAAAAACCCTTAATTTGGTGGGGATACAAGCTAATGCAAATAAGAAACACAATCTGCCAAATACAGCTTTTGTACAGGAAGATAAGTGACTGCTGAGGGAATATTTCTTGATAAGCTTGTGGGTGAATAGCTCTTCCCAGGATTTAAGCCAGAAATTGCTACCATTTGATTACAGTGGGAATTTGAAGAGTTTTTTGATTACAGACTTCTTTTAGCTTCCCTTCATTGCTGTCTGGGAAAGACCATGTTCCCTTCCCGCAAGTAATGCGTCTGAACAGGATATTCAAAACCATCTGTCAAAAAGTGTTCAGTGAGTACACCTGACTCTTCAAGAAAAGCTAATAGTATATGTTAAGAGGCTGCTCAAAGTGTGAGGAATCCAGTCTGAATATATAAATTACTTTGGGAGGCAGCCACTGGTCTAAAAAAACTCCCACTATATTGACCAAATTAAAGCACTTTTTTTCTTCAACAACTTTATAGAGAAAGATGTTGACTCATCTTAGAAGCTTTTTTTTTTTTTTTTAATGCCACAGAATTGGGAAGGATACACTTTACCATCCAGCATCATATTCACCATTATTTATTGCCAGCATATACAGCAAGGGCCTTCTTTGTCAGTTCTTTCAAAATCAGCAAAAGTCAATCCCTGATTCTAAACAAGCTGACTTAAAGATCACTTCTCTCTGCTTTATTTTGGGACATGCAGAGTTGGGAGGCTGGGTATATGGGGAAGTGCTGGGATCTGAGGGGGAAAAAGACTTCAGGGGAGGGAGTGAATCTTACAACTGTCTTCCTGCTGCTTAGGAGGGTGTAGCAAAAATGGAGCCAGGCTCCGCTCATCCTGCATAGGTTAAGAGGCAACAGATAGAAGTTGCAACATAGGGAATTCTAGTGAGATTTTTTTGAGGGGGAAAGCTTCACCATGAAGGCAGACAAGGAGATTGAGGGCCTAGAGAGGCTGTGGAATCTCTACCACTGTATTCAACAACAACAATAACCACAAGTTATTCAACATGCACCTGGACAAGGGCCTGTGCAACCTGCTCCAGTGCAACCTGCTCCAGTTGCCCTGCTTTGAGTGATTCCTTCCATACCCAATTATTCCATGATTCCATTTTCTTTATTAATTGGATCTATTTTGTGTAGTCTTGATGCTGACAGGATCACTGTTGAAGATGTGTTAACACTAACAATGTAATTTTCTGCAGTGCTACTGTAAAGACAGAGTAGCAGAGGGTAGAGACTCTGAGTTTCACTGTCCAAAAACTCACCTTCACAAAATCGTGTACATCTAACTTGTTTTGTGAAGGGACAACATAATCCCAAACCAGGTTTTTCCCTTTCAGCTTCCTTTTCTCCCTGTTCATCCCAACAGTTCCCTTGTACATGAAAATTCAGGAAATCTCTATTGAAAACATTCTCTGGAAGCTGTGAAGAAGACTAAATGAGTTTCTTCTGTCTGTAACATAAATAAATCCCTCTTATGCGGTGTAGGGTCTTGATGATGCTTTCTATGTGTGTTATTTTCGACTATGTGTGTTTCACCACTGTACAGCTTTTGGTGGTTTTTAATGAGTGCTGATTTACTTTATTTTTCCTCCCCCTGCCTCTTGGAGGCAGCAAAGATTTTCATGTAGCTGCCACTGTGCTATACTTGCGATGAGAAACCAGCACTGCTGGTTAACGAGCTAGGTTAGTTAACGAGCTAGGTAACTTGCTTTTGCTTTGTGTTAGGCTTGTCCTGTGAGGCAAGGGAATATTGCATGTAACTACGGTTAATCCCTTTTAAATGAAGCTTTGTTAACGAGATTAATCCTAAAACTGGTTCACAAGAAACTTGCTTTTTTAAAATCCACTCTTAAAAGTGAAAAGGATCTGATAGCAAATTCACAGGATAACTTGTATGGGAGGGGGACACATCGGAAGGTCATCTAGCCAAAACTCCCTGCTCCAAACAGGGTCAGCTATGAGGTCAGGCCAGGTTACTCATTTTGTCCAGTCTGATGTTTGAAAACCTGAACTGTAAATTTCACTTTAGGAAATGCCTCAATGAACTGCTGTTAACTAAGAATTCTGAGTTTTCATAAACATCAAATCAAGAAACTGATTACAAAAGCCAGATGGAAGATTTTGAGAGATGCCCTAGTCCTGTCATTTAGCATTACTGCTGGACTTAAAACTCAAAGCTGTCTTTTGCTACAAGATGCTTTAGTTGGTCCTGGGTTTGGGTAGCTCCAGGTGAATCAAGCTACTTCTGTGGTTTCAGTCTGACGCTTGGTAGTGTGTTTAGGCTAAGAGCCAGGACATTCCTATTGCCAGGTAGGTGATGGGTCATGTCTCTAAATGCTTCTGTGATAACGAAGACTAGAATTCAAGTGTGGACGTACTTTAGATCTGACACACCAACTGGTTTCCTGCTTGATTGAAACTTTGTACATAATGTTCTCTGTAGATTACTGGGGGGGACCCCAAATGTTCAGCTCTTCAAACTTTCAAAGTATGTGCTGAATGTTTTTAGTACAATGCTGCACCTGTTCTCAGAACAAGTTAAACTCTGAAGTATTTCAGGTAGTGTATCTTCCAATGTGGCTCATCGTTTTTAACTATTAAGAGGTTTGAAAATTGATGACTACATGTATTATGTAGAGACATTCTACAAAAAATTCATTTGTTCTAGAAATCTCACTTTTGTAAACACACGTGCTCATCTCTGAAAAATGAACACAGAGCTCTAATCAGTATCCCATGCTGGGGCTGAGGTGAAAGAAAATGAGCTAAGCAAATGTGGTGTGGAAAGGGTTACCTACCTTAGATCTTTGTGAATCAAGCTTCCACATCCCCCTCCTCTGACCCCTTAATATCTGGCTCTCACTACCCTTATGTTAGAGGCTGTTGTAGCTGACTTGTCGTGCTTTGTAATGGAGCATGAATGCAGCTAGATGAAATCTATGGTTTTTTGAAAAAACTTTTTTCTGCGGTGTGGAGGGAAGAATTAATCGTGTGTTAAGTATTTTTCCAATAACTATCACAAATACGCTCATAAGCTTCAGGCTTGGCTAAACTTTTGTGCAAAACCTGACATCTACTGGTGGGAAGCATAATTGGACTCTTAGTGTGGAGGCAAGTGCTGAAGAACCTGTTTTATTGAAGTTCTGGCCTCTTTGGCCATAGGTGTTGCATTGTGCCTTGCCCTAGAGCAAATGGCGTTTAAGCATAAATTTAAAAGTCGAAGAATTCCAGGGAAACTGTAACTGTAATATACTTACGTACAAGCATAGGTATTAATGAAGGTGATTGAACTTTGTTAACTGTATCTGCTTTGAACACATGTATAACAGCCAGATGACAAACTTCATAGGCTGTTTCAGACTAAGTTTTGTAATAGAATTAAAGACTTCATGTAGTCTCATGCTTTAAAAAAATCTAATTTTTTTCTTGTGTCTTTAAAGGCTTGCCACGGATGTACACCTTTATCCAAATGTGATTGCAGCGGAGTAAAAGGTGAAAAGGTAAATAACTTCTTTTCTTTTTTTTTTACTGGCAGACCAACACACAAACCACTGAGCCATATGCCAACTTCAGATAACTGAAACTTAAGGGTGATAGCTTTTTGTTTCTTGCTCATATGTTACTTTGATCGTAGTGTGGGCATGCACCAAAAAGCATAGCTGTTATAACAACTTCAGGTACTGGGTTGGACCAAATGGACCATCTGATGATGGTATGAAATTCTGTATGCCATTTTCTTAAGATTGGGGAGCGATGACACAAATTTCTCCAGTTATGTGGGAATGAAAAGCAGAAAAGACACAAATTCTAGCAAAATAGAAAGAATTCCGTTGTAGTGCCAAGGCCTGCCTACACTAACCAGTTAGTGTGGATGAGCTAAGGTGTGGATTGTACAATAATGGCTATGCTAGTAATGCTTCAGCAGGAATTTAAAACCAGAGTGTGGCTTGCTTTCCCACTTTTCTTGCATTACCTGCTCATAGGTAGTTGACACTCAGTAATGTGCTCTGAACTTGCGCTGTTTCTTACCTCATAACTTGTATAGCTGCATATGAAGATGATTGCTGTTGCTGGCTAGATGCTCAGCTCGACTGTGGAAGTGACACTATTCAGATACAGCTTCCCTAACATACACAGCTGCCAACCAAGTAAGCAGCTAGTAAATGGACAAACGTGTATTCTTGGATCAAGTCAAGTGAAAACCATCCCCAATCCAAAAAACAACCCTGTGTGGTTCACTCAGTGCAACAGGCTATTTTGGGCTGCCCAGACAACATCTGAAGGCCAAGAGATGCATGTTGATGTCTCGGAGCTTTCCTGCTTCCATGCATCTTTGACTTCCAGTCTCACTGCCTGAGCTCAATACATCAGTGCAGTACTTTGTGTTTCTATCACCATTATTTCTTAATGTTTTACAATTTTTTCCTTTGAGGAACAAGCAGGTACCCAACATTTCTTTTAGTTACAATGCAATATAGATACACAGCTCAGTACTTACCTGAATTGAGCCTTCTCAAGTGTGGGAGCCTTGTTGTAAGTAAATTGTGGTTAAATAGTTCCCATGTAACTGCTGCTGTCACAGGTAATGAATGTGATGTGATCACTGCAAGGAGGAGAGACTGCCTGAAATGCTTCCACTCTTAGTCTTGTAAACAGTTTGCTCAGTTTGCTTAAGATACAATGGAGTCGTCTTAAAGATGTGAACTGATAACCAAGAGTTTGATAAGCCTGTCTTATCAAACCACTTACCCTGTGTTAGCAAGGTTCTAGAAGGGCTTCAGTGCTCTAGATTACTTTCTGACACATTTCAAAGGTGATTTTTGACATAGCGTAAACAAGCGTAACCTCAAATGCATGAAACGCAATGCAGTGCCTGACGATTTTGGCACTATAATGTGCTGGCACAGAATTTTACTATTGGCCAAGGTTAAACAAGGCAGATGTCCTTCAGAGTAATTCATGGTGCCACACCTTCCATCCAGATGAGGTCAGTCCTTGCCATTCACTTGCTTTTAGTTCATCAAGTATATTCCAAATTTACATACCTAATTAAGAACAGCATACCCTTGATAGCGGGGTTTCTGAGTTAATTTGGTTAGCCAAAACATGAACCTGGTGGGGTTGGTGCATTCCTACAGGATCTTCAAATGCAGGTGGCCAAACCAGATGTATCCTAACACTAGTCACAGGGCTATTTCAGGCTTCGTTTGAAGACACTTAAGCATTAGGCTTACATTCCCAATACAATCGCAGCAGGTACAGCTTTGGAGAACCTTCCTATAATTCTAAGTTGGCCTGTTTCTGTACTAGTCACAGCTATTTTGTGAATTCAGTGAGCAAATGGGTGTTGGCTGGCTAGCATGGATAAGGAAAACCTACAAGTAAATCTGGGTTTCTAAGTAAAATAAAGTAATTATTTTCTCCTAGTGATTCAGCTTTCTCTTTATACTACTGTTGCACATGCAGGGACCATGACCCACTCGATTCATTCCAGTCCTTCAGTGTCATTTAATGACATACCTAGTCACCTTCCTCTGGAAAGAATATTTTGGGACTGTTTGTTTGGAGTCAGAGGGAGCTTTTTGTCCAGAGACAGTCAACAACTGGAGCATATGTGCCTTGTTCAAGATCCAGCTCTTAAGTGTCGCTATGTATTGTGGGTTTTGTTTCTACACCTTCAGACTGTCCTAGCCAATTGTTAAGAACTGCACTGGTGAAACTCTTCCACATTTAGTTTCCAATCTCTGTTGGCCTTTTCTGGAGTGAATTATAGCAAGTCCTGAGCAGAAGAGTGAGAAGCTTGATAACCTTTTGTGAAAAGGATTTGGGGAAGGAAAAAAAGTCTCCAGTAAAACAAGTATAACATCAGACCAAGTATTTATACAACAGTTATGCATCTTCCTGGAAAATTCCTGGGGGGCTGCAAACTGATCGGTGTAATCTTTTAGTGAAAGTTAAAAAAAACAACAAACCACCACCACCAAAACATATAAAGGAAAGCAGAGTTTCACCTATGGTAAGACTGCTTTCTCTGTCTTTTGTCTTTTTTTTTTTTTTGGTATGTCTGAGTCCTCATAGGAATTGGCGGGGGGGAGGTGTCCGAGACTCCCACTTGTTAAACTGATAGATATAATGTAAGTTTCCATCCTTAGAATGGAAGATTCACTTTGAAATCTGGGAACTGTGATTAATTTTCCACCTAAATCAAGGTAAACAGAACGTAATCCTGAGGCATGCCAGAGGGGGGTTTTGTGCATATTTTTTTTTAAACAGCCCTTCTGAAGCTTGCAAACCATTGTGTGCGTACATTATGTAAAGGAACAACGAAAAGCAAAGCCCATATTTCTTAACTATGATGTGTTGCTAGTGGAACTGGTTTGATCATACATGCACACACATTTAGTTGCCCTATAATTACAAAGCCCAAAGTATTTGATGTATTGATGGATTCAGCAGTTCAGCTCTGGGGAGAACCACAAGAGTTCTCTGCCACTGACATCCATCATGCTTTCTCTTACAAATTTTTGTTTGTTTTTTTTTACAGCCTTAAACTTTTTCTAGAGTCTTTTTCTACTACAAGACATCAAGGGCTATCTTAAGATGATTAGGTTTCCATCACATTGTACCACTTACTTAAACATTTGATGTAAGTTTCTAAACCTGATACTATCTTCAGCCTAGTTTTCTTGCAAATATTATCTTTATTCCAGCTGAATGTAAACTGCTGCAACAACAAGAAGTTTCAGGCTTTCACTTTGTATTTGACACGTGACATTTTGTGTTTCTGCTTACTTCTCCAGTGACCTCTGAACCAGGAGTCAAACTCTATAGTTTTTTGCCTCATTGGTGTATGAAGAGCATTAGACAAGGAGCTGTTTAAATAATTGGGAGATTCTGTCATTGACAATGCAACAGTGTACTTGCAGAACTACTGAAAGTCAGGCATGTACAGAACCTGGTTCTGTACTGGGAAGATGGGAAAAGCCTTGGCAAATGCACTCAGCTGAGCCCCATGCTTCTGTTCCACTGTGTTTAACTTCTGGCCCAAAACCAGCTTCTGTATCCAAGCTGCTGTCCACTTGCATTAAGTCAGCTAAGAAGCGCTGCTTTGTTCAGCTTAGCAGAGCCTGATGCATTCCTTTGGAGATTCAGAAGTAGCCTTCTTCCTAAACCTTCAGGATATCCAAATTTTAACAGATCAGGTAAAGTAATACAAACTGAACTATAACAGGAAAATTATTTTGTCTTGCCTTGGGGAGCCACAGCTCTTACTTAACTGCTTCCATGCTGCAAGTGATTCTTGTTTAACTATGCCATGAGCCCTTGTAGCATCAGTAGCATGTTATCTGTTGGAGAATCAAAGCAGAGTAAGCTTTCTTTTTTTTT
Organism: Falco rusticolus; assembly: GCF_015220075.1. Classification (NCBI taxonomy): domain Eukaryota; kingdom Metazoa; phylum Chordata; class Aves; order Falconiformes; family Falconidae; genus Falco; species Falco rusticolus. The sequence goes on along the minus strand of NC_051200.1, from coordinate 4,823,430 downwards.
TTTTTTTTTGGAAGCCCATAGTACAACAGCTGATCAAAATCAGTGCACTGAAATTTTCTTCCTCTGCTCAGGCCCACCTTACTCAAATATAAAATGGGTAGTGTAAAATTCAAACATGTCTAAAATGATATCGTAAAGAGAGGAATTTACTGGAGAGAAGTCAGTAAAAATTGATTGCAGCTGGGAGCCAGTGTGCTATTACTCACAGTAAGCTGCTCAGTAGTGAACTGGACCTGGCAAGAGTATTAAAACTGAAGTAAATGATTAAGCTGCTACATACAGGTGCTTATAGGAATTGTTCTCACTTTCCAACTGGAAGAGAAGTGTATAATTGCTTTTCAGTTAACTGGATGATGATTGGGTTTTAAATAAATATTGCTGGGCACTTTTGAGATTAACCTGCTTTAATGCTTAAAAGCTAGTTCATGGGTGAAAGCTAGCTAAAGAAATAAACACAATAGGCACTGCGTATGTGCCAGTTTCTAAGACAAACCAGTAAGACTTGCAGATTATTGGGTTGGTTTTACCCCCACTGAAAACAGGATCCAAAGATGCTGATAAGATCAGCTTTACAGAGACAGGGGAGGAGAGGGGTGGTACTGAATCTCAGCTGCTCCAGCTGATAAAGACAGAGAGCCGAGGGCTATACCAAGCAAGCTGCATGCATCTTAGTCACGAAGAGGGCACGTACCCCAAGACTGCTGTGGGTTTGCTTTGAAGTGGTAGTGCGTGCTGCTGCTGAAATAGGCTTTCATACCTTCCCTTAGCTAGGTATTCTGGTTTTTCCTCTGGGGCTTGTGTGGCCATGTTCAGAGCTGTCAGTGAACTGATCTCACTGAACACAGGTTTCTTTGTGAACTGGGTTAGTTTTCAGCCCGATCAGTTCCTTCGTGCAAGTTATGTTGCAGCACAACTATTTGTGTAGCTGTGATAGAAACACATGGCTTAAGGTGGGAGGAACCGTGTTTTTCACAGCACCTAAGGCACAGTTCCCCCTCAAAATAACTGCAAATACATGATGCTATTTTTGATGAGAAGGACTATTGGGTTCTACCCATTCAAATTCAGTTAAATTGATCAAGAAGCTGTTCTTTAGTTATTACATACAGTTAGCCCGTGGCCTTTTAAAGAACTTCAGAGGGTGTTGAGTTTACTGGGTTTGTTGATCACAATATGAGTGCAACTCCAAAGACTCAGCAGAGTCGCCATTTCCTAATATATGATCTCATACAAACCTGGTACCTGGGGCTCTGGCAAGAGCAGCTTGTATCTGAACTCTGAAGACATTTCAGATACTTTGACTTTGTATCCAGGTACAAGAAATCCATACCACTTACAAAGGAAGATTTATCTTATTCTTGGACTCTTTAGATGTCTATTCCTGGAGCTCTGAGTCTCAGAAGAAAAATACCAGTATATGTCCCCAAGATTCCTGTTTTCTTCTGCCTTTATCATGGTAAAATTGAGTACAGATGTGACCCAAGCTCAGCTTTTCTTTGCACTGTTGTATGCAAATTGCTAAGGAATAGTTAAATTCTCAGGTTTTAATCACTTCATCAAGAATTATTATTGGTGTCTGTGCTTCATAAATGTTGACCTGAACTGCGTTAACATGGCCCCTATGAAAGTTTTGCCACCCCAGCAAGTGACTGCTGACAATTAACCTCGACTGTTTCATCTTACAAAAGTCACAGATGATATTCTGAAGAAATCTGATGTATTTTGAAGAAGACAGGTCATGTCAGAGGGGATTTCTTTATTTTATTAAACTATATCTTTAACACTACTATTTGTGGCTGGTTGGTGTGTTTGTTTTGAGTGAAGTCTTAATTAGATACTATAGTTCTAATTCTGTTAAGTTTGTGTTCTTTGAGTTGAAGAAGAGTTTATGTTGACGAGTATTAGAATCTGAGGCAGCTCTTATTTTCACCCTGTCATTTAGAAAGGGAGAGAGGAATATGGCTGTTGTATCACTTCTGTACTGTAAATCTTAATGTTACTACAGACATTAGTATGTGAGTCTGGTTTTAAGTAGCCACCCGTAGTTAACTGTCTTTAGACTCTTTCTGATGTTGACTGTCTCATAGCAAGGGTGGGAAGCAATTACGTGCCTCTTGCCAAATGTTACAGCCAGCCTCTTACATGTATTTAGGCATTGAAGTGGGCTGTCCAGCTACTGCTTTCCTGAATATTTTTTTGCTCCTTTTTTTTAAGTCATCTTTTTTCCACAGGTATACCACATCTCTGTAAATAAATATTCTGGGTTTTCTCCCTGTAATATCTATTTATAAATATTTAGGTTTCAGGAAGAAATTCTAGAAATGTAAATTACTTGTGCATGCTTTGGAACTGCATCTATCTCCAATTTCTTAATTACTTGTGACCTGTTATTAGAGTACTTGGAACTATGTCAAATTTTTCTGTATCCCTGTTTAATTGGTTATACCTTTCTGCAGCTTAAAGCATAATTTTAGGGTGTTTCCCAACTATTTTTTTTTTCCTCTTCCTATCCCCTTAGCAGCAGTCATGTTCAAGCTTATACGCTGACAGTTTTGCCACATCTTTGAGGCTGTTTGAGGGCAGTTGCTTTGCCAGCTACTCTGGAATTATCACTAAATGAAAACAGAATCTGACTCCTCACTCATTCCCCAAGGAACTGATGGTTATAGCTGATGCATCTTTATTCTGCTATGGAAAGAATCCTGTACTTTTAGGACTGAAAGATGAGATCTGAGTTGACCTAAACCTTTCCTATTTATGTTTCTCTTTATCTTCTAGTCTGAAACAAAAAGAATCCAAACTTCCTCAGTTCTTTCTGTGCAAGCAAAACTGGCTAGTGACTGTTAGTTCTTGCATCTATAAGAAGATACATTGCACGCTACCCAGGGACTTCAGTCTCATCACATCCCCATAATGTCCTTTTTTTTGGTGTTGACTTTTTGGGAAATACTTTTCCAATGTCTCTCCAGTTTCAGTATGTTCTTGCAAGGCAGCAGGCAGTTTTTCCTGGCAAATTTGTAGCATCTTGAATCTTCATGAGAAGAGTACAGTATATATAAGGTGTGCAATAGGAAAAGTCTGGAGGCAGAAGCAATATCTGAAAACGGCTCTCACAGAATCCTTCTATATGCTATTCATGTAGAAGACAATTAAAAAAAAAATCCTCCCAACATCATCTTTATTCCAGAGAGCTGGATCAGCTTGGTTTCTCCCCCACATTTCTTTCTCCAACCAATTTTTTGATCAAAAATAGTGATTATAGTGCAGCTATTTCCTCTGTAATGAGTTTGGTACAGTTCCCTTGGGAAGCATCTGGTGCAATCCCTCAGCTGTCCCCAAGCATAGTCCTTCAAATCATCTGTTCACCCTTGGGGGTAATTTGCTGGTAAACTCCACAGGAGTTGCCCTGGGAACAGTTTCCTCATGCAAGGCTCTCATTGTTGCTGCTCACTTTCAAAGTGGGCTTGCAAAATACTCATTTCATAGTTTCAATAATGCAGCTTACTAGCATCATCTGTTGCCTCCTGTATTTCTCTTGCTTAACTCTTTGGCTTCATATGTTCCTCTTTTATTTTAAATGCCATGGCTTCCCAGTTCTGTGACTACTTAGACCGGAGACCTCGGAGTAGTTGCATTTTAGAGAACAGTTTTTCAGCCTTAAACAAGGCCAAACCTCTGCAAGAAGTCTGTTCTAGTAACCATTTGCAGATGTTACTTTCTCTAACAAAAATGTGAAGTGTGACCAAGTTGAGATTAGTAGGCATTGTGCAGCCTAGCTAGCACCTGACACCTCTGACGTGCCTCTTGTACGCAGGTGTGTTTCCTTAGTGTGCAAACACAGTTCTTGCCAGAGCTTGCTCCAAAGTCTGGCTCTGTCTAATGTTTTCCTTATCTGGCACTCCCAAATTCCTCATTCTCTCTCCTGCAGGGACACACTAACCCTTTCATATCCTGGCCTGAGATAGTAACACTCCTCCACAGTCTTGTTTTTCAGAGGGGGTAGCACACCAGCTGTATAGCTGCGAAAGTGCAGCCTGGCGCTTTGTGTGCAAAAAGTCAGTCTGGACCCTGACTGTCAGACTTAAGCCTTGATTTATGATGCAATTCAGCATTTCTACCGGGAGAAAGGATGTCTATCCTGTATAAGGGAGCAATATGAGACCTATGGTAAAAAAGGAGTATGTTTACACTTCCATGAATAGAAAACCAGCTTTAGCAGACCAGTTCATGAGCTGCCCATTCCTATCCAAGGAATCCTTCTGAGTCTTACTGTGTAGGTAGGACTAAGTTCAGCATAGTTGTTTCCTCTGGAAGGCTGCAGCTCTTGCTTGCACACAGCCTTTAATATCTCATCCAAAAGGTTTTCCTCTTGTATTTCCAAGGAAGCAGTTTAGCAAGTACTAGAAAAGAAGACAGGAAAAGAAATCCTGTTTACTTTCTCTGATTTTTTTTTTTGTGAGATCTCAGCATCTTTTAAATGTTTGAATACAACTTCTAAGTTCCTGATTCCCACAGTGGAATGCAGAGCACCTACCTAAGCAGTACAGTGAAAAAATTAGGATTTAAGAATGAGACTTAACACTGCTGTCATGCTTAGCGTATAGCTGCTTATGGAAAATAAAGGGGAGATGAGCAAGCCTTAATATTGCCTTTTGCGCCTTGTGCTCAAGGCTGCAGTTAAATGCTTCTGTCTGCTTGCAATCCTCTGTCTTCAGTTCTCTGCTACTTTCTTCTTGAAGATGGGAGATTGCTGGTTTGGTTCTTTCATCTGGCTGAGGAAAGCTAGGCAGGACCTCCCAAGATCCTAGAGAGTGCCATAGCTGGTAGGCTGCCAGATAATAGATGTGGGAACTACTACTCCCATTCTTGCTGAAGCAGTGCAAGAAAATAAAAATTTAGGATGGATTGGTTTAAAGAGAATGTGCAAAAGCCTGCACAACTCTAACCCGGTGATTAAGATGCTCGTTAGGATGGAGCATTTCTTTGGCAGTTCCTGTAGCTGTCATGAAAAAATAATTGGGGTAAATGATCAGGCAGTTTTTTGCAGGTAGGAAGCAGACCTACCAACCGAACCCAACCTATCTGTAGAGTAATGAGGAATAATGCTGAATAACTGCCTGTTTCGTAAGCAGTTGCCTATACTGGTTGATGTAACAGAGCTGTAGGAAATACCTGTTTATGCAGTTGAAAAGTGTACAATAATGTATATATGCACAAAAACGTGTATTAATTCTGGTATTTCTTAACTTTTCTGTACCGATTGAAACCTTGATATTTACTGATTTTTGTGAATCTATGACATGCAATGAATAAAGTATTTTATGAGTATGCAGCTATGCATATTCTGAAACTAGGTAAGTGACATTGTCAACTTACACTGACAAGTTAGGGGGCAGTATATGATGGTATATGGTATTTGTTACGTTACTGATTGGCTTTCATGGCTAATCATTGCACAAATATTTAGCAAAATGTGGTCGTCGCTTGAGAGTTTATGGTTTTAGCAGGAGGTGACAGATAAAAAGAGTAAGAAACATTATTTTTTGCTGTCTTGTGACTGTCTCACTTGATTTTGATTGAAAGCACCTTGGGCTGGAACCCTGTTTATGTTCAGTATTTCTAAAGTGTTTAGCCTTCAGTGCATGGCCAGTCTCTTAGTTGTTTTTATATTATCACAGACTGGTTTGGGTTGGGAGGGGCCTTAAAGACCATCTGGCTCCAGCCCGTGCCACAGGCAGGGACACCTTCCACCAGACCAGGTTGCCCAGAGCCCCGTCCAGCCTGGCCTTGGGCACTGCCAGGGATGGGGCACCCACAGCTGCTCTGGGCAGCCTGGGCCGGTGTCTCACCACCCTCACGGTGAGGAATTTCTTCCTAATAGCTCATCTAAATCTCCCCTCTTTCAGCTTAAAGCCATTGCCCCTTGTCCTATCACTACATGCCCTTGTGAAAGCTCCCTTCAGCTTTCCTGCAGCCCCCGTCAGGCACTGGCAGGCTGTGCAGGGTCTCCCTGGAGCCTTCTCCTCTCCAGGCTGAACCACCCCAACTCTCCCAGCCTGTCTGCACAGCAGAGCTGCTCCAGCCTCTGAGCATCTTCATGGCCCCTCCGGCCTCCCTCCGACAGGTCCGTGTCCTTCGTGTGCTGGGGCCCAGAACTGCACGCAGCGCTGCAGGGGGGTGTTAGGACAGCACGAAGCAGAGGGGGAGAATCACCTGCCTTGACCTGCTGGTCACACTTCTTTTGGTGCAGCCCATGATACAGTTGGCTTTCTGCTCTGTGAGCACATGTTGATGGCTCATAGTTGATTTTTAATCCACCAATGCTCCCAAGTCCTTCTTCTCAGGGCTGCTCTCCATCCGTTCTCCACCCAGCCTGTACCTCAACCCATGTGCAGGACCTTGCACTTGGCCTTGTTGAACTTCATGAGGTTTGCAGGGGTCCACCTCTCAAGCCTGTCACAGTCCCTCTGGGTGGCACCCCTGCCCTCCAGCATGTCGACCACCCCACACAGCTTGGGGTCGCAGCAAACTTGCTGAGGGTGCACTCAGTCCCACTGTCCGTGTTGCCAACAAAGATGTTGAACATTGCCAGTCCTGATTCTGACCCCTGAGGAACACCACTTGTCACTGGTCTCCACTTGGACATTGAGCTGTTGACCACAACTCTTTGGAGTGTGACCACCCAGCCAATTCCTTATCCACCAAGTTGTCCATCTGTCAAATCCATGTCTCTCCGGTTTAGAGACAAGGGTGTCATGCGGGACAATGTCAGATGCTTTGCACAAGTCCAGGCACATGACATCAGCTGCTCTTCCCTTATCCGCCACTGCTGTAACCCTGTTGTAGAAGGCCAACAAATTTGTCAGGCATAATTTGCCCTTAGTGAAGCCATGTTGGCTGTCACCAGTCACCACCTTATTTTCCACATGCCCTAGCATAGTTTCCAGGAGGATCTGCTCCATGATCTTGCAACTGTGAAGACCAAACAACAGTCACCGTATAGCAGCTGGCTATACCCTGCACAGAGTTTTTATAGGTATCGCAGCAGAGGTGAATTTTTGGGAGAGACTTAATAATCAATAAAGCTATGTTTTTGTAGGAAGGGGGAAAGAGTTCTGTGTATTTAAGCAGTGCAGGAGAAACAGATGTTTGAATTATTTTGGTAAGTAGGTGGCTTAAATACTGGATAAACTTCCTATGAAACCTGTTTAAGTGAAGCGGTTAAAGGCAATGTATGTGTATTTTCAGGAATTTCTGTAGCTGAGCAGGTGAGATGTTTAATCGTAGTGTTTGCTTCTTTGTCTGACTTCCTACAGAAAACTGGAAAGATAATGTGTTTTATGAATTTTTCAATCATAACTTGTGCTTTTGTCATGTTACACCTCCGCTATGATGTTTTCTCTTTTTGTAGGGTGAAAGGGGATTCCCAGGCTTGGAAGGACAGCCAGGTTTGCCTGGCTTTCCAGGACCAGAGGGACCTCCTGGTCCAAGAGGCTCAAAGGTAAGTCCCAATTCACTTGAATTGGATGAAAATTCTAGGTAGTGTTTGCTTGCTGATAGTGCAGATGCTAAATCATTCCAGAACTCCAGATTATCATTGATTTCATAGTCAAAATCTTCAGATGTTGGGATATGACAGGTTTTCTGTTGGATTGGTTTGAATAGTCAACCAGAGGAAAAAGATTGCTCAAAGTTTCCTGTTCTTCACCTACACACGTGCTTGCAAACACTACATGTGCACTTGTATCCTCTCACTAGGTACTGCAGATTAAGGTTAAAGAACAGGTTTGGCAAGGTGCTGTAATGTAGTTTTATTAGTCCTTGTGATAATGCGCTCCATTGCTTAGTTTACTGGTAAGAGTGGTGCTGGGCTGTCAGCTGCCCGGAGGGGTCCCACCACAGGGGTAAACTGTTGTTTGCACCTGGTGGCATTCCTGGCTTGGTTTTGGGTGAGGCAATGCAAATGAAGGCCTCGCTGAACCCATGCACAGACAACTGAGGAATGCTCCTTGCTTTCCTTGGAGGGTTTTGATTTATTTTTATTTGCTACTGAATTACATCATTATGCTCAGATGATGTAATATAGCATTAAAATGTTGAAAAACCTTCCTCTAAATGCATTTATGTTTAGTATACACAAGATTATCCGGCATCTACCATTTATTTTGCAAATGCTCACAGTATAAACTAACAGAAGCACAACAAAAAGAAGCAAAGAGAAAAGTAGGTAGGTGATAAGAAAAAAACCAAAAGGCGACACTAAAAGAAAAGATAAATTGGATATAATGAGAGTGAAACCACAGGAGGGTCTTGGATTAGAAACGCTGATTATATTTTTATTTCATAAATGCCTTTTCTTCTCAAGATTTTTATAAGAAGTTCTGCGTTATCCATAATACAAAATAATCCTGGTACGGTGTCCATCACGTTTAGTGTTGTATGTCTCGTGTTGCCCACAAGAGGTCACTGTGGGATATTGGATGACAGCACATGCCCGGTACCTGCGTGTAAGCAATCTTAAATAGCTTTTTAAAAAAACATTTCCTTTGAGTCATGGTTTGTCAGCTGTAACAAATACTTTTCAATTCAAAGTCCAAAGCCCAAAATAAAATAACTTTGAACACTTTTACTCGGGAAATTACAACTAATAAAGCTTTTAGTCCACTTATATAAACGCATAGAAGAAATTGTATTATGCGTACAGTTTCATTTGATAGAAAGGCAGACTGCAAAACTTGAGTGTGTTTTGTTTGTTTGTTGGTTTCTTTTAGGGTGATGATGGACTTCCAGGGCCTATTGGACCCAAAGGAATCAGAGTAAGTGTTGATGCAGTTTTGGGGGATATATTGGAATTATGGGTAAAGACTGCCAAGCATGGAGTGTGTCCTCACAGAAGTGGTGATTTATGGGATGAAAAAATCAGCTTAAATCTGAAGAATAATTTATCTACCAGCTAGAAAAGATTGTATTACATTTTACGAGTAATATAAGGTTACATAAGTAATACAAAATTCTGTATTGCTTGATTTACATTCTTACCATTACTATAACTCATTAGGGAAAGTGGCCCCAATATTTGTTTGATCTGTTTTACTATACCGAACCTAAACATGTGGCAATAACTTTGCTTCAGTTTATTCTGAAGTAGACACTGTATACATAGGGTCGGTATGGGAGAAGCCGATTTGTCTTGAAATCCTTTAGGTTTTGTGCCTTTGCTTTTTCTTCTTGTCAGACCCCTCAGCTGGTGACAATTGATGTATCTCTGACTTCATTGAGACACATCCATTTTCCATACCATGAGTGTTCATTTGTTTTCTGACTATATCTTCATAGTATTACTTTAGTTGTTCTGCATTGTCTTCTCTATGTTTTTGTGGATATTTCGCTGATAAAAGGGTAAGAACCTTGATGGCTGTCCAGCATGGCATTCTTTTTTTACTGGTGATTCAGATGTTTCTGTTTTTCTTTACTCACATATGCACAAATAGGTTGCATTTACATTTAATAAAATCTTGGTAAATCCTTTTGCACTTCCATTCATACCATACTGTTTAAAACATATGTGGTTAATTTCCTTCTAGGGACCACCAGGGCTTCCAGGATTTCCAGGAACACCAGGGCTTCCTGTGAGTAGGAATGAACTGTATAGATATGAATCTATTCCCTTTTGTCTTTCAGGCCCAGAAGAACATCCTGCAAGCTAATTCTCCTTTCCTTTTTTTCACTTTAAAGGGATTACCAGGGCAAGATGGGCCACCAGGACCTCAGGGTATCCCAGGATGCAATGGAACAAAGGTTGAATCTCTTTAAAATTCTTAATGATGCATCCACAATACAATGGAGTTCTTGTTCTCCTGCCTGTAGCCAATAGGTTTAGTTTCTTATGTGCAGCAGTACTTGTCATTACTGAGTTGTGCAGGTAATTCTAAGACAATGCAGATTTACACATGCATCTGAGAGAAGGGGTCATGGTCTGGTGTGTAAAGCCCAAATTTTGCCAGAAATTGGCAGCACCGAGCCACAACATATATATACAACCAACTTATATACACTGCAACCAGTGTAGTTAAATTCTTTGTTCTAATCCTTAATTTTATAGCTAACAAGTGAGAGGAGTGTCGGATAGTTGGATCATACGCTGTATGTCATTTTTGTAGTAGACTCATGCTGCCAAAGAAAACTCATTACCTAACAGTGGGACTTTTTAATTATCAATTTTTAATAATATTGCATTGAAGATACTGATTCAGTATCCTTCTTGAAAGGAGTCACTTTTATTCTAACGTGTTACTTAGCTTCACATTATGATCGTTCCATAAGAGAAATTGATCTTTTATAGCATTATATCTGTTTTCCATCTCTGTAGTATAGTACTTTGCCTGGAAGTATGTGGAAATATCTAAATATGGAAAGCTCTGTTTCAATCATTTGTGTGATTTAACAAACTATATATAGGCTTTTTATATTTATTGTTTATATATTTAATGTTTGTTTATATTTGTTTGGTTTACTTTATCCTATAGCTTGTTGCAATACAATTTGCTTCTCTGAAGTCATAAGCTAACAATGAAATTGGACTTTTCAGTCAAAATTTGTTTATCTGGTTGTGTTATGTTTTGATTAATTATTTTCTTCATCCCTAAGGGAGAGCGTGGATTCCCAGGCAGTCCAGGTTTTCCTGGTTTACAAGGGCCTCCTGTAAGTAAAAGATTTCCTGATCAGCTCCCTGTAATCCATTGAAAGACTTATACTTAGGTCTGTGAAAGATCAGATAAATATCAGCCTCTTTTTGCAGTTCTTATGTACTTTTAATAAATAAGAATCTATTTTTTTTATGGTTAATCAGAATTCTAGATATCCAATAAAAGTGAGGTTTTCTGCTGCATGCTGTGGTAAAGCTAATAAAAAGCCCTTTGAATTCTCATATGCTGAGATGCTTTGCCACCTGCAGAAAAATACAAATACATGTATATGTGTCAGAGAAGAACGATCTTGATACTGTCATCCTGTACATCTAAAGATTCTTACTGGTGATTAGTGGGGCAAAAAAAGACAGTGTAGGATGTTTTCATTGGAAAACACAAGGTTGTACAGCAGAGTGACTGTCAGAACCAAAGTACAAACAGAAGGAAATGCAGTAGACAGTACAGATAACAGGAGACAATAAAGAAACAAATTGCTAGGAAATGGAAATGTAGTCCCTTTAATGCTCAGCATTCAGTGTGAAAGTACTGTCATTTTTCCACTTGATTCTGAAGATGATAAAAATTTATTTTCTTCTATTTCATATCTTTTTTTAGATTTCTGTCTTTAATGCTTGCCTCATGGTGTAGATCTGATTACCGGTTTGCAAGTGACATACCAAAGATTTATTTCTATTGATCTTTTTTTATTTTTTGTTTCTTTTAAACAAAGGGACCCCCTGGTCTGCCAGGTATGAAGGTAAGTGTTCTGTACTCACACATCACAGTATTAACCAGGCACAGGTGTGCATTGTGATCAGTGCGATCTGACATAAATAACCTACTTGCTTTTATGCAAGACCATGGACTCCACTGGAATCTGGAGTGACGTTCTGCAGAAAGCTTAGTGTTTCTAGGCCACTCCAGTGCAACTAACTGGAAATTCTGCAGTAGCTTTACTCAGTTTTTAGTCAGTAGTTCCAGAAGTAGTAGATTGTTTTCTGAAGCTGGTTTCCTTGCAAGTGTGAGAGACAGTGTCTGTTTGTATTGTGAGGCATCGAGTTAGGAAAATGCCTATGAAAACCCAAATGCACCAGTAGTCTACCGGTCCGTGCTCAAGAACACTACTAGACACTATGCAATAATAACTTACAACATCCAGTGAAGAGAATAGTGCAACAGCTTACATTCCTTTTGAAAACATGCTTTCTACTGTGTAGAAAGTACATAGATGTAGATAGTACATAGATGGCTTTTTCTTCTAATGTAAGTAGTCTCATAGTTTGACTTTGGACCTTAAGGACCTCTCCTATTTTTTAAGGGGTGGGGGGTTTTTTTGTATGCTTGACCTATTTGAGCATGGGCCAAAACATCAGGTTTGATTCAAATCTATTTGAAAGGAAACTTGACCCACAGAATTATTTCAATAAACTCAAGGACAGCATAACACTGGTGCTGGCAAATTGTGACTATTAAGCTGAATTGTTTTTCTCAGTGACTTTTCTTCCAAATTGTTTTAAAGATAATAAAAGGTAAGCTGATCAGAACATACACTTTTAAAAGAAAGATATTCCCTGAAATTAATAAGAAACTGTGCTTCAGTGTAGAACATGAAGCATGACTTTTATAACAGTATACTCAGCATTAATCTCATGAGGTTGGACATTGCAAAAAGCTGAGTGAGCCTTTTTTCTGTTGTGTCCTATCCACAGCTTTCCCATGGAGCTAGAATGTCTCTTTCTTTATTTGTATTTCAATCCCTTAATCTTTTGGAATTTAAATCAATGATGATACATTTGTACATACAAAAAAAAAGAGCTTTTAATAGTTGGCACTTTAGCCATTTAAAGAATCCTCATCTCTCCTAAAAAGAGCTGTTCTTGGAGAATCTTGTACTACTTATATTAAAGAGTACTGCTAGGGTGTAGCGTAACTCTTAGTCTCTCAGAGTCTTAAGAGCCTTTATGCATCCTTTGGAGTCAGAATGGTGGTAAAGAATTGTAAAATGTACTATTAATTAAAGTTAACTCTTCTTCTTCCAGGGTGAAGCAGGTGAAATAATTACATCCTTCCTGCCAGGACAGAAGGGCGACCCCGGATTTCCAGGTCTTCCAGGGATACCTGTAAGTTGAGTAAAGTACTATTAGGCTGTGTTCTGCCAAAAAGATAAGATGAAAAGCATTTGCATTACAGGACAATTGGAACATTTGGTGCTAGGGGATCCATACGTTTATGTGGAGAAGCAGGGCTCACATTTAATATACCTCTAGTTCATGGCCCGAGGGAAAGTAAGTGCCTCCGTGTTGCTTTTAATAGAGTGATGCACAGAGGCCAGAAGGGTCCCTGGTCAGGAAAGTGGTATCCAGCAGACAGCAGTACTCACAGTTACTGACTTGCTTCTCTGTTCCCTCTGCATTTTTACCCCTTCCTAGACATTCTCTGTATCAGTTCTGGAGTTCCTTTCCCTTCTTCACCCTGAGGTAAAGCCAGAAACATCTGCCTTTCTGGCCTGTAGCCACTATTTTGGGTGGTGAGAAGAGAGGGTTACGTCTCAGCTGTTCTCTTCATGTTGTACCTCCTGAACAGTGTTTCTGTTCTCCCAGCAGTCTTCTGTGAAAACAGCTAGTGACTCCAGGCCCTGTGCTTCCCCACTGAGCCATTCATTGCTTTAGTGGAAGAACAAGGGGAGCAGAAAATGAGTCTATCGGCCTGGACTGGACAGCAGCCAGACTCCCATTTCCTGGTACAGAGAGGCAAGCCCCAGGCTATTCTGACCAGACTGAGCCTGTTAGCATTTCTGTTCCTCTGATCTGTGCTTCCCTATTGTCTGTTTCTGGCTGGGAGGAATCACAAATACAAAGTGTTTTGTTGTTCTCTCTCAGTGCATGAAGAGAAAGAAAGAGCAAAAGTAGTTCAAAAGAAACAAAAAAGCATTCCCTTATCCAAGCCAAAGACATGTATTGATGTTGAGAGCAGAACACTCCTAACATGATGTACACTTCTTTAGGCCTTTCCACAAGGACAGATTGGTAGGTTAGTGGTCAGCTTCTTTGATTGGACATGTATGGAGTGCCGGCTGTTGAGGTTTTTTTACCTTTTTTACCTCACTGGTTTGGTCTTTTTGATAAAAAGGTGCTTTTCTCATAGCCTCCTCAATTTTCTCAACAGGGCCCACCTGGCGCCATGGGAATACCAGGTCCAATTGGCCCTCCAGGGCCCCCAGGTTTGACAGTAAGTTTCTTTAACCTGTTACCCATAAAGTGTTAAATGGGGCGGTTACTTCTTTGTTTCACATGCTCAAAGGCAGGTCAATAAAGTGCAGAAATCTTGGTAGTCAAGACTTGGTATGAAGACAACAGGAACCGTGCATCCAGTTCACCCTGGAGCTGCTACTGTACACCTTTGAATGCGATATGTTTGAAACAGCCTGTTCCCAGGCCTCTTCTCCTTTAAATCAGGCTGAATTGTGGTGCGGGCTCCTTGTTTGTGTGAAACCTGAGGGACAAAACAGCTTATTTAGACCAGGATCATTCTTCCTTCAAGGTTTAATGCCTATTTAATTTTATGTGACTCTCCACTTAAAGGAAGAACGAGTTTCTCACATATTTGTGAGGTTGAATAGCATGAGGAAGAGTTCTCGCAGGAAAGCAAGGTGCCTTGTCAACATGGGTATAATGCAGAGGAGTCACTGAAATCATTGTTAATGTAGCGACATTGGGTTTTGATGGTTTGTTTCTCCACATACACACAAAAAGGGGCATGCAAAGTGCTTGGAAGTGACTTCTATTTTTTGTTTCCTCTTTTAATAGGGACCTCCTGGTCCACCAGGGCTGCCAGGACCTAAGGTATTTTCTTTCCCTCATTGATGGTGGTGAAGGACTGTTTTGTTTTTCTTTCTGTTCATTTGTGACTTCTAAGGGCTGATGAGTTATACTTTTTGCAGGGTAATATGGGTTTGAATTTCCAAGGACCCAAAGGTGAAAAAGTGAGTAGGTGATCATGATGATATTTTTGCTTATTTTCAAAATATTTATGCATGCCATTTGGGTTTGTATTGCCTGTAGAAAACTGCCGTCTTCTTGCACCTTAGGGTGAACAAGGTCTTCAGGGACCTCCAGGGCCACCAGGACAAATTGGAGAACAGAAGAGACCAAATGACATTGAGTTTCAGAAAGGAGATCAGGTGAGTGGGAAACTATATCCATCTGCAATGAGCATGTGATCAAGCTGTAACCTCTATTGGTTTAGCTTATGTATACTTGCATCCTGCTTACTGCAGAAGTTCTATTATTTTTCTCAAAGAACTGAATATTTTGGGCCTGAGTACTTTTTCTTTAATAGAAGGCATGCCAGTCACATTAGCTCAGTTACTTCCCTTAGTAAAATGACTATTCTTATGAAAATCTCTTAAAGGATTGCATAGCAACAGTAAAAGCAGTTAAAATATTCTCGTTCCATGGAACACCCAGGCTGTGATTTTCAAAGCTGTCTGGGGATTCAGATTCCCATTAATTAACCATCTATGCCATCCATTGTGAGGAAGCCTTTCAAAAATTTTAACTCAATTTTTTTTTCTTTTTACTTTTTTTTTTTTTTCTTCTGGTCTTTAGTGATGCCCCAAGATCTTTCTTCCTTGTGGTCTGAATAAAGTGCTTTCCCTGTTTCTGGCCTCTCAAAAGTAAATATCAAGCCATATTGTGACAGTAAGCTCAAACTTTTGGTTTGATTTGCATGGATCCTTCCCCACCCATAAATGGCAAAAGGTCATTAAGAGAATTGCCGCTTTTATTACATTTTTTCCTTTCTTCACTGGAGAACATTTCACTGTGCCATTTGATTCTGGGTGCCAGTCATAGATAGGCTGAACAGCACCAGCAGGATCACGGGTGCCTGGATTTCATGTTTTCTTTGAAGTTTCTGTGGTATTCTCAAATATCACCCTGAATAATAGAAGAGTTGAGGCAGATGCTTTGAGGCAAGAGTGGTGAGTGATGGGATTTATATCTGGTTATTTTGCAGTTGTCACTGTGTTAACTGAGCTTTAAACTTTAAACTGTTTCTTCCGTTTATATTTGGATCCATTTCTTACTTTCCACCTTGTCATCTTGGGAAATGTGCCAGAGAAGAAAGCTTTGGTATGCAGCAGTATTTTATTTTGGCAGGTGTAGGACAATGCTGCTCTTCATCTTGATCAAAACCCTTTGTTACGCTTCCTTTTAGAATAGGCATTACCTAGAGCGATCCACTGGTGTACATTTGCAATGTGCAGTCACCCTAGAAATCTCAGTCTCTGGTTTTGCCTCTGTTTTACTGGATAGTAGGACAGAAGGTAAAGAGCAGCGGGGGTCTTTATAGTTCTAAGAAAACACAAGGTGACATTTTGACCACACCATTGTTGAAGGAAAAAATCATCTGACTTTATTAGGGTCAGAGTAACTTTCCCCTGTCATCAGGGATCTCTGAAGGACTAATTGTACTGGCATTAAGTTATATAAATGTACAACATAAAAGTATTCTAACGACATTCCTTTTAAAACACTAAGACTTACAAACATAGTCTATGTGTGTTGCCTTTGACCAACATTAATAATAATTTCAAAGTTTAAAAATTTGTTTTCATTTCAACAAAGGTTATGCTTGGTAGTACACAATCAGTAAAAAATTTCAATATTACCCATATTTTTTTGTGAGATATACACAAAGTTCTGGTGTGTACCTCCACCTATGAGCTCTGACTGAAAAATCAAGTGTATAGATGGACTTGTAAAAGAGTGGGAGGCCTCCAAAAAAATAACAGAAACTCTGCACAGAAACCTTTTGTGGATTAAATAGCCTGTAACTTTTCTTTAGGTTGGTGGTGAAGAGACTTAAGAACTTGTATAAAGGTGTAACAAGACAGAATAGAAACCCTAACTTTTTAAAACACTGATCCTGTGACACTTGTCTGAGAAACACTCTACTGATCCTGACGGCCTCACAACTTCAGCAATTACCAGTAATCTAATGACTGTTGCTCCTGTAATTTCAGCAGGATCTGGCATTTGTTCTTTGTGTCTTTCCGTTTTTTTCTTCCTTCTTTTTATTATTGTATAACAGCTGCAGGCCACCAAACCAGCTGCTGCAGTGCACGCAGGAGGCAGTTGTGTCTTAGTGGAGAGAATCTAAATAAACAGGATGAGCAGTTAGTAAAGTTTATAGATGCGCTTGAAGTTCCACACAAAGAAAGAATAAATATGATCCTTCACCATTCATAGTACTTGGAAATCTAAATGACAGGGGAAAAAAAGATTCTTTTTTTAAAAAAAAATCAGCAGAGCTACTAGGAGTTATGAAGGCTTTAATCATCTTTTTCTTTGCCCATGCTTGACAGGGTATTCCAGGTGATCCAGGCCCACCAGGACTTCCTGGGCCACAAGGCCCTCCTGTGAGTAGTCCTCTTTTAGTTCTTTTTTTATTGCATCTGTATCAGAACTGTAAATTCATTCTACTCTGGCTTGTGGACTCAGTTTAAGATGACGTTTGTGTGTCCAGGGTCTTCCCGGTGGCGTAAAAGGTGAAAAAGGTGAGCAAGGAGAACCAGGCAAAAGAGTAAGTAGTCTGCTTAACCAAACACTTATCTTTCCAATCAGTGTTATCTTTGAGAATTAAGCAAATGTTGAATTCGGGTGGGGCCATCAGCCTCTGGGTAAGAGACTTCTTTTATTTCTCCATAACCTGGCAAACTAGTAGATGACACATCTGGTTCATGAAAGTGCTTCTAGGTGTCGACCTCTCAGTGCTTTCTGGTAGAATTATCTACATGTAGATCTTAGTTTTGGGGGCTAGAGAAAATAATTTGAATGATGTTACCTGATTACATGTGGAAACCTTCTTCAGAGTTGTTGGACTGCTTGACTGAAGCAGCAGTTTTCTGTTTCGTTTTTGAGAGGGTCTTCATTTGGTTTATTATGTACTGGGTTGCCAAGCAGCATGAAATTAGTATATATTTAAACTGGTCTATGTAAACTCATTCTCAGTGAGTTTACTTGTGAGGTGAGTCACAAAACCAAACCTCTGAACGCTGCATTAAGAACAAAAGTCCATTTGTCACTTCCCACGAGACTACTTCAGTTTATCTGTCTGGGCAGGGGACGAGTTCAGGATAGCTGCATCTAGGGATAGCATGAGTCACTTTGTTCCTGTCTAGACTCAAATCCATCCTGGAATTTAAATATACTTGGGTTTCACAGCTCAGGAAAGCTGAGGAAAATCATAAAAGTGCTAAGAAATAGAATGAAAATAGCATGGGCTGAACCAGCAAGGAAAAGACAAGTTGCTACCAGCGCAAAGCATTCTGTATTTTCACTTTCACATCTGCTGAACCCATAGTGTCATCAACATAACAGGCCCCTTTGAAAACAAGACACAAGTATTGCTCAAGTTAATTGGACAATATATAAACACTGTTTAGAAACATGCTGGTAATAGGTTTTCCAATTTCTGAAGGAAATAAATACAGTGGAAACAAATGTTTGGTATTCTAGATGAAATCCTTCTTAGTTGCTGAGATTTACAGGAGGGCTTTGATTTGCCTTCTTTAAGGAACATAACAAATGAGGCAGATTTACAAAGCCAAAATTCTCATTATATTTTGAGGTGGTTTTGAATTTTATTTTCTGAGTTGCTTCTCTCTGCAAAAGTAAATGGGAACCACATAAATTTGCAAAGATCTGAAAGGATGAAAGTCTTGAGGGGATATGGCAGATGTCTTTTGCCAAAGGTTGTTCACCAACATTTTTGTTTGTTTTTATTACTCTGAATTTGGGCATGCTGCATGCTTAAACTGCAGTTTTGCTCTGAAATTACTTTAAAGCTGCCTTTTAGGGCCCCATATGATTCTGTGTCGTTCAAACCCATTTCAGATATACTCATAAAATGTCAGTACATGTAATCAAACAGGTAGTTCTGCAAATCCACAGGAAATCTTAAAACCTCGTTTTTGAGAATCAGAACTCATTACTAATAATAAAGAATTCACAAATCACATTATACTCTAATACACTGTGTCTGTCAGGTCTTACTATCAACTTCTCAATGACTGAGAGTTGATCTTGACACTGGTGAAATTTAATGACCTATTCTAGTTATGTTGCAGCAGGTGACCCCTATACATACCGCTTCTGTAATGCTAACAGTAGAGTTCTATTTGTCTCGCCCAGTGAATGGTCTGGAATAAAGTGGAGCTCACTACTTTTATTGCAGCAGTGGCAAATCTGTTCAGCAAGAATATGTGGTTTTTAGAAGTCACTTCTATTTTTGTTGATACTATTCTTCAGGGAATTGCATTTGGTTTAAAGGAGGGTTAAAATTCAAACACAAAAATGTTTTTATTTAATTTTCACTAGTCACATTATACTAATTTCCTAATTAAAAATAATGTTCTAGTGTTTAGGGAGTTAGGATCTGTTTTCCAAATAAAGGATTTCTCTAATGTTAGCATAAAAGGAGTTATTAAACACAATGAATTAGCAGTAGTTAACTGGAGATCATTTTGTGCTCTATTCGCACATTTCTTTGAGACTTGTCATGGTTTTTTGTGCTCTGGTTTTCAAAATGAAAACCTCAGTTTAGATAATTCCATTGACTATACTTGATGGTTTTGACACATGTGTCACAAGGACTGCATTCTTGAAAAATGGGAAATAAGTAACATAATTTCCATAAGAATTCTTCACCACCGAAGCATTTTATTTCAATGCGTGTTTATGTCTTTGAAGGGAAAGCCTGGCAAAGATGGAGAGCCTGGTCAGCCTGGTAGGGATGTGAGTAACTCCTACATTTCTAATCTAAGCAGACTCCTTATAAGCTTTTCTTCAGATATGGAGAAGATCTGAGTGTGATTCTCTTTTCTTGAAGGGTTTACCTGGTGGGCCTGGAATAAACGGTGCTCCAGGAAGAGAGGGTGAAAAGGTATGCCCATTTTTTTTATATTATTGCTATAGTAGCTTAAAGATCTGCCATCACGGAGTTCAGTTCTGATTGAGCAGTGATTGCATTCCCTATGCTATTACAGTGTTGAAAAATATTTGTGATAACTTTCTTTTGTAATAATGCGCACTGTAAAAAATGCTCCTAATTTCATTGTAGGGTGAAAAAGGTGACATCGGTCCCCCTGGTCCTCCTGGAATTGTAAGTTGCTGATCTTTTCTTTCTGCATTTGGTTGGCAGTGTTGTTTTGTCATAGTTCTTGGGCGACTGTGAGTCCTGTCTCTGGGTATAACAATAACAGAACCAGTAAAGATTTCATATGTTCACTAATAGAAATGATTGTTTCCTTCTTTCCAGATAGATTCCATGCTCTAGTATTTGCTAGGTAACAAACACAATGCTAGACTATAACCTCAGACCAGCAGAAATTTAGTCAGCTTCACTGAAGTCTGTTATAACTGGCTGTTGGCTTGGCAGTTGAAGTGCTTCCTATTGGAGTGAGCTCTTTACTGGAATTTTACGTGGTATTTCAGTGGAGCAGGAAAAAGCATCCTGTCATTGGTCTAAGGTTCAAAGTGTGTTGAACTTTTCCGCCCTCACATTTCTTTACCATTCCAGTGACTGCTGGCAAGTTGTTTCACATGAACATGAAATTTACAGGTCATTTCAAGACCAGGCATTGATGCAGCAGTGGGACCAAAAGGCAGCAAAGGATTGCCAGGACTGCCGGGAGCCAAAGGGGAGCGTGGATTCTCTGGTAGGCCAGGCCCACCTGGCTTGCCAGGTTCTCCAGGTAGGACTGCAAACATCAGAATAAGTTATATGCTCAAATGTCTGAATGGATATTTAGGTTCACAGTCTCTCCACGCTCCTTTTGACAGATGGACTGAGCAGAAAGTAAAGGCAGAATTATTCAGAGCTACCTTTGAGCTTGAAGGGTGGTCCTTAGCTTACGGGGATAATATGAGGAATTCTGAATGTTCATTGCCTCCGCTGTGGCAAACACAGGATGCTAATCATCAAGGCTGTCAAACAGATACTAGCTTAATGGTCTTAGGGGTAATCATATCACTTACCTATAGCATACATCATGCACTGCATTACACAGAGAAGGTATTACATATTGGAAGTCTGGTACCTGGCCATCAAACCTAGACTCTGCTGAACATTGGCAGTACTAAAGGAGGAGATGATCTGAGTCTACAATGGGAGTAGGTGGCGACACCTGTATTTGCCTTATACATGCTTAGAGAAGACCATTAGGATTCTAACGTTACAGCTTGTAAATGTTCTTTTTTCCATCAGCACTTCCTTTCATTAGTCCTGTTTTATTTTTTTCCTGCATGAACTTAGTTGTTGAGTCTCAGGTCAATTTTTCAAACAAAAATCTCTGAAAATGTGAAATGTGCATATGTCAAACACTGCACATCGACATGTAGTTTGATTCCATGGAAGAAATGTTACAGAGTACTTACCTGGAAAGACACAGTCTTATCCATAGCATGTTGTTCATCATATATCATTGTCATCCTTGCATGAAAGTGATTTAAGCCTTTGAGCTATCAAGGAACTAAGTTCTTCCCATCATAGGGATCACTACTGTTGGACCTCCTGGCCCACCTGGCTTACCTGGTGAGAGAGGTCAGAAGGGAGATCCAGGTTTACCTGGTGTTTCTATTCCGGGGCAACCAGGACTTGATGGACCACGAGGACCTCCAGGACCACCAGGTCCTCC
Organism: Falco rusticolus; assembly: GCF_015220075.1. Lineage (NCBI taxonomy): Eukaryota > Metazoa > Chordata > Aves > Falconiformes > Falconidae > Falco > Falco rusticolus. The sequence continues at coordinate 4,802,043 of NC_051200.1, read as the reverse complement.
AGGGCCACCTGCACCATCTGTTCCTCCTGGTAAGTGATGACCACACACACAGCAAGTAGAAGAGACTGAACAGCTTTGACATTCATTCTTTTATTTTCTTCCCCTCCCTCCCGCCCCTTTTTTTTTTTTTCAATTCTACCTCCAAAGATGTAGTTTATCAGCAGCTGAAGTCCATGAGCTATTCATATACATTCTCCAAGTCACTCCCATTGCAAATCAGGACATTTGTAGGGGAGCTCTAGCCTTAAGGACAATTACAGAATTTTGGAATTCAGTGGTGTGAGTTGCAGTCTGGCTTTATCCTGCCTCTTTCTACCTCAGATGAGCTCTGCTGTGACTTATCTGTGACATGCAGCTAGACTGGGCAAGAAGGTATCTTGTCAGACATGAGGGACCTTTGTGCTAACTCACACAGTAATTACAGTCCTCCAAAGCCAAGCAAATTTGGCCCAGATACACAAAAATAGTTTTTTTCCAATTTATGTTACATCCTATTTAATCCACCTATTAGAAAGTTACATTAAAATTTATGCATAAAGCAGGAGGTAACCACTTTGACACTGCCTTGACTAAATTCAGCTTTCATGATACGATCTAATCAATGCTTGGAGGGAGTGTTTCCTTCTAAGAGTTGTGATACCAGGAGAGTCAAAAGAATAATTTTTACAAGATTCCAATTTCATTTCATAGATATTCCAGTGTGTAGACCACAAAAAATTAGCTTGGGAGTGGACACTTTGGATGAAGGCTCTTAGCTCCTTTTTGGTATAAGGGAAGTAGGGATTGGGAGATGGAGTACGAGAACTGGAAAGCCGTAGTGGAGAGGAGCTAACATGATTCAGGGAGCAATAGCTGGCGTTGGCTTTTTAAGCCCCCTAACTCTGATGATACTTCATACACGTGCATTTATGATATGAGGCTGACTAGCAGAATGTAGTGTAGAGATGGAATTCTGTAGGCTGTGGAAAATAGTGGGAGATAGTTGAGGTTATGAAAGAGAACTGATTACTGTTGTGTAATATCCTGAGTGTTTCATTTTGAGTTTGGATTAGACTGGTGGGTTTTCATTATCAGTCCTCTCTCTGAATTGCCAAAATGTCTGGTCTGTGATTGTGTGGGTATATTAAAATATTTGCACAAATACTAGGAAGTACATTTTTGTACATACATTCAACGCTGCTGTTAGTCTAACACAAATTGGTCATTAAACCTCTCAATTTTCCTTAGGTGAAGGGTTATGTGAGCAGGGGCCACCAGGTCCTCCAGGAATTCCAGGACAACAAGGCTTTACAGGGGAGCGAGGCCAAAAAGGTGCAGTGGCATGGCTATCTTGTTTTTTCTCTTTTTGGTAAAACTTGTTAAACAGTATAAACCCTGTATTAAATAAGGATAAACAGTGACTCTTCCTAGGGTGAGTGCAGATATTTTCTGTTTCTGAGTAAGAAAGCTGTTTTGTTTGAGTGTAGGATAGTCCCTCATGTAGTGTTAAAGCACAGGAATCTCAAAGTGACTGAGGGTACAACCAATGCTAGGGCCTAGCATGGATCATGGTGAAATTAAAATGGAATTTCAGGTTTATGAGTATCTCCCAGGTAGACAGCAACTAAATGCTTTGTAACAGCAGTTACCAGTTCTATGTGAAAAAGTTTTACACTTCATGAAAAAAATTGACATTTTTAATGGAAAGCAACACTGAAATTAGAAATGCAAGATTCCTAATTTGAATTGGTCAATCTACAATGAGTTTGTTTGTTTGATAAGCAAAAGAAAGACATCTTTAATGTGTATCCTTGTTTCCAAAAAGACAACCTTGCAATGAGGATGCTGATATGGGTAAGTGAGAATCTTTTCCTAGCTCAACCATGGACATCCTAGATGACTTTGGGCATCTCACTTGATTGTGTACTTCTTTCAAACAGAAGTCTTTTTTTTGTCATGGAGATTATAAGGATTAATTAATTACCCTAAATTAAAGTACTTAAATAGTACATTGATGAATGTCAGAAAAGTCTTTATGTGAAGGAAATTCCTAAACTTCTTGAAACCATTCTTTCTTTGGGGGTTTTGGGGTTTGTTTTTTGTTTATTTGTTTTTTAATGAAATAAGTTCAGTCTATTGTCAAATCAATGAAACATTCCCAGTACTCTTGGACTTGCACTCTTGGAGTTTAATTAAAGTTTGGGATTTTGATATATGTGTTTTAGAGTTGTAATTGAAGGGTCAAGTACTTACTTTAGAAGAAGACTCTTTTACTAAGGAGAAAAAGTCCACAGTTTTATTTTTCATGATTGAAAGCATTTTTCCTGTTTTAATTTATTTTGCATTATCCTAAATAAATTATAATCATATCTGATATTAGTTGTCTGACTCCTAGCAACCAAAAAGCTTCAGTTTGGCTTTTATGGGGGAAGCCTTCTAATATTTAAGCAATCATATAATTACATAAAATAATAATTTTAGACATGGTATTATAGTTCAGTAGCAAGAAAACAATTGCTGTTGTGCTGAATTCTTTTAGTGTTGTCTAAGATCTGATGCTTAAGTATACTTTTTCAATGCAAATCTTTTTAGGTGATCAAGGAGACACATGCTTCAATTGCATAGGAGCTGGTGTAACTGGGCCTCCTGGGGAGAGAGGACCACCAGGACCTCCAGGTAGTCCAGGTAAGCTGAAGTCTTCACTATTCTGCTTATTATATTCCATACAGTCACTTTTGTATCCTAGTATCTGTGTATAATGTTAATGATATCTGTCTATTGTGTACAAATCCAGATGCAGTTGCCAGCTCCAGTAAATACTTGGTGCATGTCATATTTAGCACAGCTGGGGAGTGTTAGGAAGAAACAGGCTGGATATGTGTAAAAAAATCACTCATTTTTTGAAAATCTAGTCTTTCTAAAAAAAAAACATCTGATCAAAAACAGACGTCCAAGCATTCTGTGTTTTGAAGGTTTATGATCTGCTATAGATTTAACTGAAAAAGAGAAATTAACTTCTACTACTTGCTATTCCTGAAATGATAGAGGAGCTGGAAGGTGTGACATTTTTTGACACTACTGATTAAACCTAGAGTTTCAGAGTTTGTTCTGCTCAAGTAAAATCAAGCTCTCCAAAAAACCCCAACTAAATCTTGCCTGGTCTTAAAAAAGCTTAGCTACTATCTTATGCAAACAGCATGCTTGATATTTACAGCTTCTACAGTTTTATGTTTTTCTTTTATGTTTTGCTGCACTACTCAGGTTCTCCTGGTTTTCCTGGACCAAAAGGTGAAAAGGGGCTTCCTGGATTAACTGGCCTTGTAGGGCCACCAGTAAGTGGTGGTGTTATGTTCTGGTGGGAAAACAGTGTCTCATTTATCTTGCATGTTTGGTAGATCTGTACACAGCAGACATGAATTCTTGTCTAATATTTTTTTTTCCATAATTAGCTTGAATGCATAATTCTTGTATTGTGCCAAACTCAGAGAGGAAGTGAAAAACTTTTTTTTTTTCTTTTTTTTCTTCCCGTTCAGGGATTCCCAGGGTCCCCAGGTGCTCCTGGGAGACCTGGTCCTAAAGGAGACCCAGGGGATGTCCTGACTTCTCCAAGAATGAAAGGTGACAAAGGAGACCCCGGCTTCCCAGGACCTCCAGGTCTTCCGGGCATAGATGGCACTCCTGGGCGAGATGGACTGCCAGGTCTACCTGGCCCTAAGGGGGAACCTGTGAGTTACATTTTATGCTGTGTTTGGACAGATGTTTTGGGAGGTCCTGGATGTATTTGACGTAGTGCAGATCAAAGGACTGGCAACTGTGCTTTTTTCTGAACGTGACTAACACAGTAATTCTCTTCAGTAGATGTCAATCTAGTGATGATATACAGAGCTACTCTCTGAATCTGTCAGTGCCTCTAAAAATAAGCTGAGACCTCTTGGGTAGTATCAGATGGTCCCTTCTTCCATTGTCTATATTTCACATATGTAGTGTGATGAATTAAGTATACTGCCAGAGTTAGACCTTATCTTGACCATGTTAGTAAGATGTAGGCAGCTAATGGCCTTGAGAGTTAGAAGGATGGAAACTCTCAGAGTTTCAAAAAAAAGAAACAATGAAACACTTTACTCCTTTGCTAGTAAAGATATGTTCCTCTTTCCCATCCTGCTCTTCCTTTTTTCAGGGCAGTGTTGCATTCAAAGGAGAAATGGGTATTCCAGGTGATCCAGGAATACCAGGTCCTCCTGGAGACAAAGGACTTCCTGGACCTCCTGGTTTTGGTCCACAAGGTTCACCTGGTGAAAAGGGCATCCAAGGTGTTTCAGGCCGTCCCGGGCCTCCTGGGGTTCCTGGTGAGTTGTTCTCTGTGTGCTATTGAACAAAAGCTGTAAAATCAAGTTTTGTCCTTTTGCTCCAGATAGTTCTGAGAACATAATGCTGCTTTTAAAGTTTTCTCAAAGGCGTTGTAAGACCTAGTATTTGTAAGCTCCTTTGCTGAAGGTCATCACAGACTCACAAAGTGAGCAGAATTTGTGCCATGTTACTATAGGCACGTGACTCACCCTTCTGCTGTGACTTCTTGAGAAGCTTCTCTTCAGCTGACTATAGTGGAAATATATTGTAACCACCATGTGGCTTACGCTTAATAATACTGCAACTACAGCATTTTTTGAAAACAAGGGTTTGCTTTGAACAAGTCTACTTTTGTTACTTTCTTGTCAACGACACAGATCCTGATCAAGTTGTGTTGGTGTCAGCTATGGAAAGTACTATACACATGATGGTACCTAGAAGGAAGCTAGAAAAAATAACATTTCAAGAAAGCTGTCTTAACATTAAACAATGTTTCAAATCCTCTAAGTGCTATAGGGGGCTCAGGGGCAGATAGCCTATTGGGTAGTCTTGCTGGTATTTAAGCTCTTTGTAAGCTTGGGATGTGGCTAGCATCTTTCTCTGCTCAAAGGAAAACAGAGAAGAAACTCCTACTGAGTGATAAAATATTTCTACTTTTTGGATTTAGGTCCAAAAGGTGACCCTGGCCAGACTATTACAGAACCAGGAGTTCCAGGCCCTCCTGGTCCTCCAGGAAGAAATGGTGACCCAGGTCTTCCAGGTAAAGCAGCAACTAGATATCCGGGGAATTCCAAGAGCTTTTAATTCTGACTGATTCTTGATGACTATGTTGATTTTCTTGTTTTTGCAGGAGATCCTGGTCAGCCAGGTCAGCGTGGCTTATCAGGCATCCCAGGTGCAAAGGGAGAGCCAGGTATTCCTGGCATTGGGCTTCCAGGTCCACCAGGCCCAAAAGGTATGTTTACAGCCATGTTACTGTATTGTACTGGCTGCAAGAGGAGACATAGAGGGTTGTGTCTCTTCACTTTTTCCCGGCGGGTTGATTTCTGTCTCTAGAAACCTTTAAAATATATTTGTCTTTATACATCTTCGTAATAGTTTCAGAAGCACTAGGAAAAAAATCCTGCTGAGCTGTTATTCCTCTGTTCACGGTAAACAGTAAACCAAGGACACAAAAGTAAATGGGTAAAACCCTGGGAAACAATGAATGTTGAGCTTGAATCAATAAATGATCTCCGAATGCTGCCCTAAAATATCAATGTTTCCGATGTGATCTGTGTAATTTTTGTTAAAGCACAAAGCACAGGGAGTCCCAGAGATCCTCTGTGCAAAGACTGTGTGCTCAAAAGATAATCTCAACCAAACAGGTACCCTCAAGTGTGCTTGAGGAAGCACAGAACCTGTTTTCAGATACCACTTTTCATGGGTCGAAAGCATTTCTGGAAGTGTTCTAATGGTCTCCGGTGTCCTCTATTCTGCTGCTCTGACCTCCATGTCATGTGTAGGTTTCCCAGGGACTCCAGGCCCCCCCGGAGCTCCAGGAACTCCAGGTCGCCCTGGTCTAGATGGACCTCCTGGACCACCTGGTTTCCCAGGACAGAAGGTCTGTGTTTGCTTGTCTAATATAAAACTTCACTTTCATAGAGGTTCTTCTGCATCAGTGGGAAGTTGGTGGGGAGGATTTCACCTGTTGTTGTCAGCTTTTGATGGTGGGGAAGTTCTCTACTTGAGGTTTGAGTGAGCATAGGAAAAAAAGGAAAAAAGAAACTGAACTCTAAGATGATGGGCATTTTTTTCTTTTTACTTTAACATTTTTAGGAGAGGCTGAACTTAGAAAACTTCCTTTCAAAAAATAGTTTGTTTGTTATAGGGGGATCGTGGATTTGGAGTTCCAGGACCACCTGGACCCCCAGGACCACCAGGCACAAAGGGAGTTCAAGGGCCCAAAGGTGATCCTGGCTTCCCAGGAAACCCTGGTCTCCCAGGACGGGCAGGTTTTGATGGAACTCCAGGGCCCAAAGGTATGGAGAACTCTCCCCTTTTCTGTTCCCTGTTGAACTTTTAAAAATGTAGATGTGCTGGCAGCCATATGGCAGTTAAATACAAGCAGTGCTGACTTCAGAGCAATTACTTCAGGGCCCGTTTTCCCAAATCAGACACACCTGTGTAAATGGAAGCTTGTGTTCTCAAAAGGCAAGCATGCAAGGGAGTAAATACCAACCTGTGGGTCAGTATCTGAAAGTGTATTCTTAAGACAAATCATGTTAACGTTGGGGTAAAACTTCTTCAAGAGAATAACTGTCATTTAGATGCGCTGTGCTTCAGTATGCAGAGGGTTAGCAATTCATGAATTCCTGCTGTTAATCATTGTCTGTATTGAACTGCAGAGCATGCCTGGTTTGCTGGAGAGCATCTGTTGAGTTTGATGTGGATTATGATGCAATAACATTTCTCTGTGTAGCCCTGAAATGTAAACTGCATGCATTCCACACAGAGTGAGGACAAATCACTGGTTTTCAGAAATACCCTCTGAAGTATGGTGGGTTTTTTCCCTTTGTTTGCATACAAGGATGAAATTTTGAGTACAACTTCTCTACTTCTGACAGCAAGTATCTCTGAACTGAGTTCACTGTTTAACTAAACAAGAGCATTCTTTTAGGTGAACCTGGACCAAGTGGACCACCAGGACTCCCAGGCCCACCAGGCATCCCTGGCATTGGTGGTCAAGGTCCACCTGGATCTCCAGGACCTCCAGGTCCTGTTGGCCCCCCAGGTAAAACTCGCATGAATTGTACACTTAGGTTATCTCTGGCATACACCAAGCAGGTATACAGCATGCTGAAGGCCCCACTGAACAGGTAGGCAAGGAAAGGTGGAGACTTCCTATCTATTAGCTTGGCTGCTTTGCCAGTCACGCAGGCAAAACTTGGTACATCATGTTTTTTGCTGAAATGGGAAGTGGAATTACATTCAGCCTTGCCATTTGTACAACTTGGGGAGGTGTCAAGGGTGTAAAAGCTCACTTTGGAGAAGGCTTGGAGCCTCAGCAGATAGCCTAGAAAGTGTTGTGAGCAGATAGTGACAAAATCTCTGTGAAGTTTATCACAGAACTGTTCAGGACAAGACAGAAGGGAGCACAATGTCAGTGCAGAGGGTTTGGGGATACAGAAGAGGATGGAAGCCACCTTCAGCTGCCTGTACTGCGCTGTCGTTACATTGCTTTCAAATAGGAAGATGGTTCTTAAATTCCAGAGCAGTTTTCTAGTTTACCAAAGTATGTTCCAAATTTACTGAGTGACAGGCATTTTTAAATAAATTTTACATTATTATCTCAAAAATTAATTTCTGACTTGGAAAAAAAGCAGACAAACTCAATCCCCTATACAGTGCTATTTGTCCTCCCTCTACTTACATGGTGAGTGCAAAATCATGGGAGTAATTCAGATTCAAGTTTTCCCTTATGTGGCTAGGCACTTTTATTTTTTTTCCAAGATGGAAGCTGAAGCACAATTTAACTCTGTTAATGTGGAAAGGAAGAAAGCATGAGTATTCCAAACTAGCTGGTTCATTATTTTGTAGAGGAGAAAATGTTCTCCAAGTAACGATATGATAATGTTTTAACGAAAGCCTGTTAGTAAAAAAGGCTGTACATGTTCATCTTGTCGTAACACACCTGGAAAAGAAGTTTAGCATTCCTGTTACAGAAACCTCTGAGTTCTGGGGTTCCTGATTCCCTCACACACACTTGTTTTGTGAGTCCTGATAGGTTTGAAGTAGGTTGACAAAGTAGAATCTAAAGATATTGGTAATTAGGAATACATCTCTGAAGGGAGTTTGATTGTCTTTTGTCTAAAATGACTGTGACTGATGAAGATACAAACTTGTTTCATCTCTGTGCAGAAAGGGTACATGTGCATACGTGCACATCATTCTATTCACAAAGTTTGTTTAGGGAAGTTTGTTTTCTCCTTCATTCGGTGGATGGGCTTGCTGTGCACCAACACCTGGTGTTGCAAATGTGTGGCAGTCACCACAGTGAGAACATCCTCTGTGGACTTGAGCATGCCTGCTGCTGAAACACTTCAAACCCCATCTGGTTCTTGCCATGCCTGTGTGACTGTTTACATTGCATGTCCATGAGCTACACATTTTGAATGTGTTTGTATGCCAGCACTCGGATTGGCGTTGTTCACAATGCATGCTGAAAACTTCATGGCCAACTGTGAGGCCGTCAGTCAAGATTGGTTGTTCATATTTAGATCTTTATGAACTGTGAGATTCAGCAAAGTGCTTAACTTGAAGGCAGGCATGCATTTCAGTAAGTAGGCCCATGGAGTTTGAGTTCTACTCACAGACATGAAGTGCGGGTCCTGTTTAAGTATACTTCTTCACAAGTTTCCCAGCGGCGAAAGGAATATGTGGTCGCTGCATCAGCAAGCCTTGAATGTGTCCAGTATTAAGAGCTAGGGACAGGTGTCTGGACAATGTGCACAGAAGTTCCCTGAGCTAGCAGGTGGGTCCTCTGCCTGGTTTACAGTGTTTACTATACTGTCCTGAACCTATGGTTGCACCTGAGGCTGAGCTGAAACAGAAGGCAACACAAGTGTGTATTTGGGTGTGTGTATGTGTGTGCAATATATTAGTATGTGTCTGAATGTTTCATCCAACGCATGTTCTTTTGTCTTCCTGTAACATCTCTTCTGGTGCTAGCCAGAATTTGATTTCATGTGATCACTGATTTATTCTGCAAAATACCAGTTTTGACAAATGTGCAATTATTACTAGCATTTGTGGATTTGAAATGCTTACAGTTTCGCTCTTCATGTCTGTACTGACTAATCACTGGCTACTAACAGCGTGGTGACTCTGAAATCCAGTGCATGGTTGAAGGTCCCACTTGAGAAGTCCTTGTGATTTCCCTTGGCACTTCTCTTTCTCTGTTTTGTGCAGAATGCCTTACCTTCCTGTCTCCCATCCCTTCTTTGTTTTACTAGGCTGTTTTGATTCTCTTCCTTTATGCAACATTAGGGTAAAGTTTCTGGGGCTCTGTTTTTCACATAATTTGGAAAATTCTTTAAAGGATTTCCTTGTTCAGAATTCCATTTCTCTGCACCACCACTTCTTCAAATAGTTTGCAGTTATTCTTTTTTTTGAGTATGTAACAAATCACTTTAGAATTTATTGTCGTCTCTATTGTGATATGGCTACATTTTTGAGAACCAGAAATTCAATTTGAAAGAATTTATATTTGAAAAAGTATCTTTATCATTCTAGATATGGAGTTTGTCCTATTACTGGGTTAAATATCATTTTCTTACTAATTTTTTTGCCACCTGCTTGTGGAGACCCCTTAAACAGAGCATGGTGCAGTCCCTATCCATCCTCTGGTACTGTTTTTCTCTGCAAAGTAAGCAGTTTCAGGCACACGACACCATAGTTTAATGCAGTGATAAGCTGCTGCCAGAGGGCAATATGCTTATCATTAAATAAGTGGAAATCTATAGCCTATGCTGTCAAGAAAACTTAATCTGCCTTTTTAGTGTGCAAAGAACACATCATGACATCACTCCTAAACTTGTTCCTGTAGTCAGAAGTGGGGGTCACCATTACAGAGTTATAATACCGCCTTGTAGTAATTTATGAGGTTTTGGCATGGTGTTGTCATAATCTCAGTAGACTGTGCTAGGGTATGTAACGTGCAATATACAATTTCTGTAGGTGTAGCAATGTAAATTTGCATAATAGAACTAAAAGAATGGGGAGAAATTGTTTTGAGGGTTTTTGTGTTATAAAGAAGCAGTATCTTTTGAAAATCCCTATTCAAGGGGGATGTACCAGAACGTGATGCAGATCAACAAGAAGTAGGTTGGTAGGGTGTATTCTCATGTTCAGGAGGTGTCCAAGCCAGTCTCTACTAATGACAGTTTTGTATAAGAAACAGTTCAGAAAAACCTTGTTCCCCAGTTGCGAAGAGAATACTCAACAAGGAGAGAGGGGGAAATAATATATTTTTTAAAAAAATGTACCATCAGTATTTGAAAATATCTCACAGAGTTTCTTGTTTCTGCATAAAGTGGTGGCTGCACTTTGAAAAAGACCTCAGGTTTCCTTGCAGTCTGGCTTCCCTTAACTGCATTAATGTTGTATTCTTTGTACTTGGATGTGGTTTTGGTAACTTCAGGGTAGATTTTTTTTTCTTTGTCCTAATTGTGTGTGCTTTATTTTGTTTCCTAACTTAATGCCTGTTACAACTCCTTACTGCTACCTGTCTCAACTTCCTGATGAGCTCTAACTCGTTGGCTTTTGAACCTCAGGTTCCCCAGGTACTGTGGTTTCTTTACCAAAGCCTTTTCTTAACTTCAGATTTAAGATTAATCCTTTTTTGACAGCTACATTTCCAGAGTGAGCATCCTCACTGATACAGTGCACTGGAGGGAAGCAAGCTGTCTGCTTGCTTCAGCAGTGCCTCGAGCTCAATATCATTAGCATTAAACAATCTTAAGTGTATTTTGACAATTCACATTTTTCATTCGACAAAATGTAATGCAATGCAGAATTTTCTTATCCTTCAAAAATATTCAGCTGATGTTATATTGTTATACTTGTAAGAATCTCAATGATAAAATACGAATCAGTCTAATCAATCTTGGCTTTTTGTTTTATTAATCAAACTTAAATGATTGTTGAAGAGAGTTGTTGTTTTCCTTTTGAGATTATTTTTTTAATTGCATTCGTTACAACTTGGTACAATTTTAGTAATGCTTCTCTTCAGGAGAATATGGCTTTTTAACACCTGGAAGCCATTCAAACATAAACAGCTTTAGAAGAATTGTAGGGTTTTCATATGTGCTAGGAATGGACTGCAGATAAAACTTAGCTATTCCTACAGTACGACACCCAGAGACACATAAATCTCAGCCTTGCCTTACTTTTTGCTAAAAGATTTTGTCTTTAACAACATTGTCTAGGGTTGCAGGGCATTCCAGGGGAGAAAGGGGATCCAGGTCCTCCAGGCTTCGACGTTCCTGGTCCCCCAGGTGACCAAGGAGCCCCAGGATATCCAGGACCCCCTGGTCTCCCAGGGCCTCAGGGTTCACCTGGACCACCTGGCCGGGATGGCGTACCTGGATTTCCAGGTAAGTTCAATTTTTTACCTGTGGACAAAGACCAAAGTGTGGTTACAGGTGGATACTCTTTCTCTTGCACATGCTAGCTTAATGAGCTTCAGTGTTTATCCTAGCTATTTAAAATTGGGTACATGTAACCATTACATCCAATACTTTTTGAAAAAAAATTGTAACAAAATCTGTTTTGTTAAAAACCTTGTCACCTCTCCACTCTTCCCTGTAACTTGATTCAAATATTTTCTGTGTTACTTTCAAACATTGATTTGATCATCATTGCTAGTACACTTTTCTGATTTGTTTTGTGATTGATTTTTTCTAGTCACTGCTGCAGTTTAGAAAGAGAATTTGTTTAAAGGAAATAGTTACAAATGCTATCAAGTGTATCCAACACATAGTTTTAAATATTACTTTCCTTATTCTGTGTGTTAGACTATTCATTTAGTATATCTGTTTTGCCCTCTGAAATATAAATCTCAAAAGTGAATATTAAGAATCTCTGTCTTTGGATAGAGGGGGTGATAGAAAAGATCCTAGAAGTAGTGTATTCCTATATTGTCTTTTTGGCTTTCAACAAATTCAGGTTTGCTTTCAAACAAGTATTTGTGTTTCAAACCAGGGAACTGAATTTATTGGAGCTATAAATATGCTTTCTACCATAACGAACAGTGCATTGCAAATTGTCTTCCCAGGACTTAACTGTGGAAAATTTGCCACAATTTTCAAGTGTCATTTCATCTGATTTAGACCTATACAAGAACTGAGTGCTTGCAGACCCCTTAAAACAGGCTTTGTATGCGAGTGCTTGTTAGTAAATACCATGGAGATGCAGGGAAGTAAAAGTTAGGTACTGACAGGTTTTGAGTTTTTACTCAGAATGACAATGGTGATTCAATGCATTTAGGTGCCAAAGGTGAGATGGGCGTCATGGGAACTCCTGGTCCTCCAGGGCCTCCAGGAACTCCTGGAAGAAATGGCCTGCCTGGCTTGAAAGGTAATATTTGTTTTATCCACCCCTTAAGAGAATGCAGAATGCTGTTTTCAATGTCCTGTGTGGAAAGAGGCTTTGTAATACTAACATCTAGATCTTCATTACCAGAATCTGCTTAGGTTATCTTCTTTTGACAGTGCTGTGATGTTCAGAATTGCTTTGCAATTTTAAGCCATAGCATTCAGTCACTCTTTTTTTAATTGATGTCATGAAATGTTAACGATATTTAAAAAACTACCTTTGGACTGATAGCATTTGAAGCAGGGCAATATTTCCAGAGTATGTTGTAAAGTCTGCTTTAGGTAGCAGAAAGAAGAATATCAGTAGCTTTGGGTTATGGAGTCATCCCAAATCAGCTCTATAGGTATCACAGAGAAACTATTCTATCTACATTTTCCCAACCCCCTTGTTGGAGATGAAATTTGAAAGAGTTTGGCAGAAGAAAAACTCACTCACCTCTGCAGAGCAAGGAAGCTGTGAATCCAAAGCTGCTTTAGCTGTTGCAACTCCTTTGTGCTAGTGGCACGGTGTGGTGGGGCTCCAGGAGCTCTCTCGGTGTGGGTCTTACACATATCTGCGTTTTCTGACCTGGGCTGGCCAGAGCTGACAGACTGCAGACTGCAGCCATCCCTATGCAGTCCATTCACACGGCTTTGTTCCAGGGCATAAGAAGCTGTGGAGAATCTTGCATTAACTGAATGATCATTTAGAGAATTCCACCTTCATCAGTAAACCATGGACTCCCTGTGTAAGAAAAATCATTACAAATATTTTAGCTTACGTTAAGGACTCTATTTTTCCCCTTTTGTTGTCTGTAACTACTGTAGGTAATAATGGATTACCTGGTCCGCCAGGGCCTCCTGGACCAGTAGGACAGAAAGGCATCAAAGGTGAAGCAGGCCTGCCAGGTCCACCTGGAAAACTTGATCCGAAACAGCTAGGAGCTAAAGGAGAAAAAGGCGAGCCAGGTGTTCCAGGTACAGAACTTTGCATGTGGGTCTGAGAAGGCGGTTTGTCCTCTACAGATAGCAGTGACCTGTAACTGAATCCACTGCAGTTCATTTTTTCTTACAGAAAAAAACTCAGAACGTAAAGGTGGCTTAAGGTTCTCTTATTTTAGGCGCTTTTTTTAAGTGGTTCTATGGCTAAGTTACTCTGTATGGTTGGTTTGCAGTGTCCTTGCTCATTGACTGTTACTATTATTTGGCATATGGCAGTATTGTAATAGCACTAAGGTGCTTTCAGCAGGATTACGATTCAATCTTCTAGGTGTTACTCCTAAACATGATGCGAGATAGTTGCCATGGCTGCTCTGCTGGCTGCATTCCTGCTGTCTTGAAGGCCCTTGGGCCTTTGCCTTGTAGGATGGAATTGCACAAGTCATCTGCTCATGCATCACCTCCAGATTCTCCCTTTTGGGTACCTCTGTAAGCTTACCTTCTCCTGAGTTAAATGTCATTTCTGTATGTTTCTACTTGGCAAGATGGTAGCCTGGAAGGTTTTCTCAATTCATTCAAGTCTCTTCTCTCTCTTTTGCTTCACCCTCCTCCCCCAGACAACCAGAACCAAGGGTTCTGATGTCTCCTTTGAACTCTTAATTTAGTCTGGAGAAGAGTAAAAATATTCTGCGCTAGAGAGAACCATCATGCCTTTCTCTAATATTGGCCCAGCCATTATTGTGCTAATTTATCTATTGTATTAGTTTCTGTGAAGCCTAGATAGGATCCTAAGGCATTTGTCTTTTTTTTTTTTTTTTTTTTTTTTTACCTTTTTCTTTTCTTCTCTCTGTTAAGTAAAAGCTGTAGAGGGCAGATTCAACTATGCCTGCAGGGCGGCACAAAGATATTGTATGGGATGATAAGCACATACAATTTGTAAAAATCTGCTAAAATACCTTCATTACTTTTTATAGTAATCAGTCCCAAAATGTTTCTGGCATAGCTATGTAATTAAACATGTATATAAATAATCTGGATGAATACAGAGAGGTTAGCATGGAGCCTGATCATGTGTAAAGGCAATCCCTTCTGAATGAAGTATAGTAGCATTGGTCATAAAGTTATATTTTCCTCTACTTACTCATATTGTTCCTGTTCTGTAGTTATTTTAAACTTTCCAGAAGTAATATTTTCTGTTCTATGATACTTCTTTTTGCCGAACTAGGTGGAATTACATTTACTGAAGAAAAATCCCTATTTGGATTTTTATTCACCTATAGCTACAGCTGATCTCTTAAGGTAAACAAAAACATACAGTAATAGTAGTAACAGTAATAATAATAAAAGGTATCTTTTTGCTTTGAGGTATTCCTGGTTTATCAGGACAGAAGGGTTATCAAGGTCTCCCAGGTGACCCAGGCCCACCAGGACTTAGTGGCCCACCAGGTGTGCCAGGATTGCCAGGTAAGTAAACAAGGCCTCACACAGTTTTGATGTATAAACATTTACCTGTGTTTTTATCACATGGGATTGGGATGTTAATCCAGGTATATCTAAGCAAAGCCTAGGGATTCACACTTAAAGCTGCAGCACAGTTTTGGGACATTTAAAATTATTATCCAAACAACATGCTTTGAGCTCTTTCCTTCTAACAGACCCAAAAGCAGTTTTAAGCTGATCCCTTGAAGATTAGGATAGCTTTTAGGATGACCGGAAAAATGGGGCTTGAGCAAGCAATATGACTGCAGGATTGGCCAACAGGACTTGTCGGTTTTGTATGTTTATTTCTTATATTGTTAGTCATTATACTCATACTTCGCAAATGGCTAAATGAATGTGTTGCAGGGGCTGTCTGGATGTCACATCTTTGCTTTAAAGAATTGCAAGAATCAAGAAAACTAACTATTTTTGCACTGCATCTTCCTACAGCTGTAACAATTTATCTGAAATCTCGAATCATTGCTCACTATGTCTAATGTACTTCTTGCTCTAAATACCTTGTTGGGCTTGGGAAATTTTTTTAACTATTTAGGACCCAAACTAATTTGAGCATTGTAGGTCGCATTTAATTTCATAATAGAAGTTACTGGATACCTGTGGCAGATAAGAAAGATATCATGTGTTCATTCTGCAGAACAACTTGTGAGAGACCAAGCCATAGCAGTACTAAATTGTTTCAGATGGTTACTAAATCATGGACTGAGACTGGACCCATTTCATTAGACTAATCTTCAAAACAAAGAAGTTGCCCTGATCAAATCTTGGCGTGGAACAAACTGAAGAGGTTTAATATTTCACTGCAAATAGATGGGAAAAAGCATGTAGGAGCAGTATGAGGCCTTTGTAAATAGACAACAAGCTTATTCATATAAGAATGCATGAATATCAGAAACTTTTAACTATTGCAATTAATTAACTAAAACCACAACTTTCGTAGGTATCAAGGGAGATATGGGGCTTCCTGGGCAGCCAGGACCAACAGGACCTCCAGGGTTAAAAGGTACCATGGGAGAGATGGGCCTACCAGGTTAGTTTCTGTGCTTGTATTTTACTTCATTTTGGCTGGTGTTTTCCTTTTATGTAGTATAAAGATGGATCTGCTTGTGTGCAGTATCTAATAATGTATTTAAACAGCAGTGCAGATGAGGAATACATAAAGCCCTACATACATATTTGATGAAATAGTACAATGTCTTAATTGCAAATATCCATTAAAACAGAACATGCAAATAGCAAATATCTTGTAAATATGTATTATTTTAAAGTGCTTACAGATGTAGAAGCAGAATCATCTACATTTTTTAACTTTCATACTTTTTGCGTTTCTCAGATTCCAATCTGAAAGTTCAGGAAAAAAAGATTATTCTGTAAACCCACCTGTCAGAAGACAGATATCAGACACAAGCAAAAGGGGAAGGAGAAAGTGAATTCCGTTATTTAGAAAGACTGCTGAACAAAAGTTCCAGTTTCTGAAGATTCTAATATTAAATTGTGCCTAGATATTACAATGAGATATTTGGATTTGTGTAAACTAAGGATAAAAAAGGAAAGTTTAGAAGTGTCATGCAAAAAGTCATGAGAGTTTTTAAGATAATTGTTTTTGTTTGTTTTTAAAAATAAAAACACATTAGGTACTCAAAGCCAGCCAGTCCATTTGTTAGTCCTTTCTAGTTCACTTGCTGTAATTGAAGTGATTTCTTTAAGCCACTGCAGAGCTTTTATTTATATTTTTAAAACTTGTATTTTATCTTTTGGACAGGTCCCCCAGGGTTTAAAGGCAGCCAAGGAACAGCAGGACATCCAGGGCAACCTGGGCCTACAGGATTTCCTGGACTGAAAGGGGAGAAAGGTGACCCTGGTCTTTCAAGCATCGGTATTCCTGGTCTCCCTGGACCAAAGGTATATTTCCAAAATTCTTGAATAGAAAAATCCATAAGGAAATTAGATTCTGTATTGATTTTTTTTTAAACTATAACTTAATATATATTATGTATAACTGTAAATATCTATATAAATATACAAATAACAAGCAGGGTTGACTGTGGTTTGTTCTTTTCAGGTGGGAGTAAAAATTTCTAATTGTAAAAATGAAAATATTTATATATAATTTAATCTGGTTAAAGAAGATTGTTTACCAGACCTTTCAAATAGGGTTCAGTTAATGACCTACTCTGCCCTGTGACACCCACTAATGTTTTGGTAGTTGGTAGGGTTTTACACAATTAATATCATTGTTCCCATGTCTAATTATGTAGTTAATTATAAAAAATTAACACAAAATGCATTTAAGAGTAAATTACTAATGACACATCATGATTACTGCTGCTTAAAATTGTTAAATCTATATAAAACATTTGCACTAACGTTTGCCTACCTTATCCTTTGCCACCCACAAAAAAGTGACAAAAAATCCTACAAGTCTGGCTGCCTTCACTGATGCCTTACAAACAATGCCAAGCCAGTAGTTAATTTAGCAAAAACATTGCATTGTTAAAGCTCCACAGGTTTCTTTCTTTCTTCTGTGTTATCATGGGGTAAAAATCTGTCTCTTCTGAAAGAAGAGAACCTTTTTTCTGTAATGTAGGCCAGTTCTGAGGAAAAGCTATGATACTCTAGAAAAAGTTGTAGAGGAAAACTGTTAATAGCTTTACAGTTGTTATTTCCAATTAATTTTCTCTGTGAGATGGTTAACATTAACTGGATATAAGAAGTGCACACAATATAATGGTGACATTTTTGTGGTGGTAAGACTGAGAACATACAAGAAGGGTTTACCCATCTTACAAGGACTGGGCGCTTATTTCTGCTTAATGTTTTCTAGGGTGATCTTGGTTTGCCTGGGTACCCAGGTAGTCCAGGCAGTAAAGGTATTGCTGGAAATCCTGGTTTGCCTGGATTTCCAGGCAGCCCAGGTGCGAAAGGAGAACCAGGCCTTCCTGGATTCCCAGGTAATTCTGAAGAGGATTTTTTTATTTTCTCTTTTCTTATATTGGTATATACATCTAAACACAGTAGGTAATTGCTGGAGGACTGCAGCTTCTTCCAAAGTTTCTAGCAATGTGCTGCTTCTAAGCTTTGTGCTGTTGGAATTGTCACTGCAAGAGTAAGTGTGTGAATGCATCACTTAAGAGTGCCTTCTGAAATTATTCATCTGCTCTGAGGGTATGTAGCACTTGTGATAGCTAATGCTCTCCACTCCCCACAGCAGTCAGACTCTCACCTTTTCTGACCCACAGGATACCTGTGTTTGGCTCCATACTTTTCCTTCATGAATTGATAAAGAAGTGCCATCGGGAAAACTAGGCTTTTTTTAATAGTATTTATTGTCTAAAAATACATTCTAAAGAGAAATCTTTTTCTGAAATATAATGAAATTAGGTTTTGCACTCGCCTTTAAAAAATATTGATAGGGATTGTTTATGGGTATGTGTGTATATATATATATACATTCTCAAGAAACAAGGCTTTTATCTATGCTGCATTTGCAGCAATAAAGGCTGTTCTACAAGCGTGCTTGAGCTGCTTTAATGTAGGAAGTTAGAGAATTTGTAACAGTGTAGTCATGGCAGCAGGAAGCTTAGGAGAGAACAAAACCTGGCCAGGAACCTGACAGATTTCAACCTCTGCTTCGTATCATGCCTGAAGGACTGTGAGCAGGCAAAATGGTGTATGGAGACACTACTTTGATCAGGCTCAGCTACTGTTTGGAGCAGACATACTGTAACGGATTGATTGTTCTTCCTACCTCCCACTGAGCTCATGCTGTAGGGGTGAGAATCCAGTGTAAATTCTAAGACCATTGTTATTAAGATCCTTTTTCAGGAAAAGAGAAGAGAAATGGGGAAGGGCTATCCAACCACAGTTCATAACGCTTTCGGCTTGTTGGCAAGCAGAAACACCTCTCTCTGAAACGGTCATTTGCTAGTAGAGTGCCAGACTCACTGTGTCCCTGGCCGCAGGCACTCAGCAGCTAAGGCGACAGAGGCTGGAGAGTAGCAGTAAGGACAGTTGTGCTAGTATGTTTTGTTTCTGTACGTTCTTTGCTTTATAAGTCATCTCCTTGATCAGCTGTAAATCTGCAAAATGTGCATAAATACAGTATCTTGATACACTTAGCTCATTTGTTACTCAGGACATCTCAGATTATAGCATTTCAAGATCTGCTGAAAAGCCAGTTTTGTGTTTAATTTGATTAAAATGCCCGTACTTTACAGGAACACCCGGAATTCCAGGACCGAAAGGTATCGAGGGGCCTCCAGGTAATCCTGGCCTGCCTGGACCACCTGGGCCAGTAGGTAAGCATGAACAGTGCAGCAAAGGTCAGCTGCTTCTGTGAAAAACATAACACATCAAGCCGCTTCCTTGCTTATCTTTTTAACATCATGAAGATGCATCTGTACGTATATGTATGCTCAAACACCATGGCACACACTTAGTTCACTGAAATTAAACAGAAGAGAACAAAGTTTTAACTTCACGACTTGTGCCTGCTGTCATAGTCATATCATTAGCTATTGAAATAAGAAGTTAACTGTTTCAGTATTGACCAGATTTTTTTTAATATATATATATATAATATGTTAAGTACTCCAGTGGTCTAACCTGCTTTTGTAAGAGCAAAATTCTAATTCATCCTAAAGGGAAGAATTATATTCTTTTTGCAAACACTAACTGCTTAAAAGTTCACAGGCTTAAAAGCCTTTTCTAAATTGTCAAAGGGGAGAGAGAGAAAGGTTTTGGTTTCAAGATTACACCCTTGTGAATTTGTTATTACATTGTCACACCTTCAGATTTAGATGGTGGGGAGGGCAGGGGGGAGATTGCTTCATTTCTTTATTGCGGGTTAGGCACTATTGTGCTAACGTGTTCTATCCCTCTTTTAGGTGAAACTGGTCGTCCTGGCCCTCCTGGTCCTTCAGGGGAGAAGGGACAGCCTGGTCGAGATGGTATCCCTGGACCAGCTGGTCAGAAGGGTGAACCAGGTTAGGTATCCTTCCTGTTTTCTCCTCTTCACTCGGTACTGTGATGTCCTGCTTTGTCTAGTCTGTTTTTCCTATAACTGCCCATACGCCTTCAAAGCTGCTGCTGTGGTTCCCAGTTGCTGAAGGGTTCACAAAGGGTGCTGTCAAGCTGCTAATGAAGCACAGGACAAGAATTCAGTCAGCTCTTAGATTTTTACTATCCAACTTCAACACCAGCCCCTGTTCCTGTATTCCATGTTAGCTCTATTGCTTCAACTCAGTTACAGAATGGATAAACAGTTAATGTCTGCCTTAAAGATAAACTCCCAACCAAAAATGCAAATGTATGAACTCCCAAAATCTGAAAGAGCATCTTGTGAACGGATGAAAATACTTATGAAAGTTACAGATGCATTTTGTAGTAAAACCTCTAGGTTTGGTGTAGACTGGTAGTGAATGAGAATCCTGGTAGTCTCAAGGAATCAGAGATCTAGATGAACTGCACTTTCATCATTCTCAGCCTCATATTCCTGTTTGTGGAGACTTGAAAGCTAAATGTTCATTATTAACTGAATCTGTTTCTTTTCAGGTCTACCAGGTTTTGGGCGCCCAGGACCTCCAGGACTCCCAGGATTGTCAGGTGAAGTTTCTCTGTTCTTTGTTAAAAAGGTTGAGTGTAAATTATTCCTTAACACCAAAAAAAGAAGGGCATGTTGTATGTTCTGCAACAAATGAATGCCATAGCAACAACTAGAATAACAGATTATTTTTTTTCTCAGCAGACTGTTTTCAATTAACCACAGTAATAAAAACACTCATTACTGACTACCAAATTTTGTAAATTAGCAGTTATGCAGACAGAATAAATCCGCACAGGATTATAGTCTGCATTGTGCAGAACTTCGTAAATAAACTCAGTAAATAAAGCATTCATACAACTGATGACAAATGAAGCCGCTTTGAAAGTATAGCTGCTTGCTATATTTTCAAAAGCAACTTCACAACCTAAGTTATATTACTTTCCAGTAGCCTTAAAGCTCCTAAATTCCTCAAGCTTGTTTGAAAATTTTGCAAGTATGTCTTAACTTTTAGCAGTGACTCAAAAAAATGAAGTCTTAATATTGACAGATCTCTTCACAGAAACCGTTGCTTGTAGGCTTACAAACTCAGAGGATGTTTATGAATTGCAGTATCACTGAGTAGTAAAGTGAGTCTTAGTAAGGCCTTTTAATATGTCGGAACCTATAGCACTTCCTCCTGCAAGAATTATTAGCCCTGACTCTTTTCTGAATAGTAGACCAATTTTATACGGTCTCAGTGCACAAATGAGGTGAGTTGTGGTCAGACTTGTACTTTCTGAGAGAGAGAGGAATGGCTCTGCAAATGGATCGTTGGACTCCTTTGTATACCAATTTGTAACAGTATTCCTAAATGGCTCTTTGGTTTTACAGGGCAGAAAGGAGAACTGGGGTTACCTGGCCCACCAGGGCCCCCTGGACTTCCAGGTCTGAAGGGAGAACCAGGTTTCCAGGGATTCCCTGGTCTACAGGGTCCACCAGGTCCACCAGGATTACCAGGGCCACCTCTGGAAGGTCCTAAAGGTAGCCCTGGCCCACCAGGTGTTCCAGGAAGGCCAGGTAAGAGTGTGATCCATATCTATCAACATCTGCCAGTACTTTCATATTTTGCTGGTAGGTTATCAGCCTTTACACTTCCTCCATTTATTTGGATGGATAAGTTTAAGCCTCATGGCGTAGGTCTTAATGTTTGTGGGCAACCAGAGGATTTTGTTGCCAAAAGTAACAGCATCTAAAAATAAAACAGCCTCAGTTTCTATTAATTTCTGATACCTGGCAGCAAAAATCTAATGCGTTGATAAACGGGAGATTCTCCGCATGCTGTCACAGTAATCATCTAGCGAGCACGATATCGACTTTTGAACATCTGATACCTTTGCAGTATTGTCACGTGATCAGCAAACGTCATTGCGCACAAAAACCCAAAAGTAACAAACCCCATCATTTTAAGAGTCATGAAAATCAAATTCACGCTAGCATCACAGCATGATCAAATTGGATAGCTGCCTCTTCATCTTCATGTCACGTAACAAAAGTCATTGCTCCATTGTGTCATGTGGCTTCCATGGACTCAGTGCACCATCATGCCGTGTTCATCTTTCCATTCCATGTTTACATTTTGTTCCTGCACCAACTAATTCTGGGAATGAAAAAATCAGTATTCTGAGTTAACATTGCTGAGCAACTCCCTGGCATGTGTTAGAATTTGATTTGTGTCATCGAATGTTTATTTGCATTTAGGTACCGCTCTTGAAAAATCTAACTTTAATGAACCTGTTACAGCTCTGGCTCAAGCTTTTTGCTGTATCTTGAGTCCAGAAGCACTTTGCCACCAGTAAGACTCATCTCCCTTAAAATGCTTGATATTATCCTTAGAGGAAACTACTTTAAACCAAGCTATTGATTGATTACAGTTTTTTTCTTTGCATATTGATGGAGAAGTAATATTTTTATTTCTTGCCTTCAAACTGTGAGCTCAGATTTTTCTGTTACTCAAAGATTTGTTTGGGGGAAGTTAGTTTTGAATTCGTACATTTGTAAAATAGCTGCTACAGATATATTGTTTATTTTGGGGTGTCAAGGGAGAGTTTAGTTTTGCAGTACACACTTGGAAAGATTTAAGGTTCACTTTTTCCTCATGCTTGTTTCTGATATAGGAGGAGGCATCCCACTGGAAAGTGTTTTTTTAGGATGGCATTGGATCAAAATATTTTCACTAGAACTAGAATTGAGTAATATTTTATTATTCTCAATGGCAGTATGAGCTTTTCTTTTGTGCAGAGTAGGCTATGAACTCATCTGTTCTAGCTGTGCCTTTTAAAAGTGAGTCATTACAAACAACATTTGATTTTAATTTATAACACCTTAAAACTGGGGTGGTGTTTGCCAGTATAATGAGGTTTTCTTTTATTCCTAGCAAAAATACTTGACTTGCGTGGTATCCTAATCCTGCTTTTTATGTGCCTGCTGTGGAAAACCCCTGTGGGTTAATAATTCACAGCCAGTCACAATGTCTTTCTGGTTTCCTATGTGGGTAGCGGGAGGAGGAGGGCATGCCTTCCCCCTTTCTCCTTGAGGCACTTACTCCCTGCTGTGCCCCAGGGGCAATAACCAGTCAGTAAAGCAACCCTGCCACCAGTTGGTAGTCCTGATTTGCTTTCCGCTTTCTGTGTGGCCTTGTTGTTCACTGGCAGGTGGGAGTACGGGACAAGTAATCCCAGCTCTGCTCACAGTTGTTACAAGTTGCAGCTGGGGCAAGTGGGAGAAGGAGTGAAGGGATAAAAGATGGCGGGATGCTGAACTTGGGCTTTGCAATTTAAGTGTGCCCAAAGAAAGACCTAAGACATCCTAGCTGTCAAGATCTTCCAAAGGTATTTTTTCTGTATGTAGAGTGGTACAGCAACTAAAATTTTGGCATGGGAAGCTGACTGCTCCGTAAGAGTATAGGCTTTCATTTTGAAAAGATTCTTATACAGAGGGTATCACCAAACTCTTAAAAAAAAAAAAAAAAAAAAAAAAGTAAACCAGCTAAGCAGTAAGCAGTTCCTGCTGTATGATAGAACTGCCAGCTGAGGTTGTGGCACTGCTGTAGCACTGGTGTTTTTATGAAGCTTCTCATCTTGCTCACACTGCTCTGTGTAAGGTGCTTACTGGCTCTGCTCAGCTGGGGAGGCTGAGGAATGGTGGCACTCGTTTTGTGCGGTTTTATGAGCACTGGCAGGGGGCAACCAACCAGTGAGCTTCTGCTCAGCCATGTTTGCTCTCTCTTTCTCTTTCTTTCTCTTATTTCCATTTTTGTTGCATGCAATGTACGACGTGAAGCATTTGTTTTGTTCAGTTATGCATGAACTAATGTGGATAAACCAAACTATTATTGCAGTTCTGGTACAATCAGCACTCCAGCCTTTTGTTTCAAATGCTAACACAGCCTATTGTTGGAACGCTGCTTTTGTAACATTTCAACATAAGGCAGTTAGTCATAAAAGCAGCTGTGTGGCTGTCAAATTACTCCCCTTCTCGGGACATAAATAAAACCAGAAGCAGTATATGTATACTGTTAGTTGTTGACTTCTGGGTATATTCTGAGATTAGCAAAAGTGGTGAAGTCAAACATGATGTAGCTCTCTGACTTCAGTTGAGCTGCCCCTAAACCAAACATTGTGAGATGGGTTTTGGGATGGATTTATTAATTCATTATCAAATTAAGCCGATTTCCAGGGCAACACAACATTGCTGTTACTCCACATCTATTTTAATTGCTATGAATAATAATAGTTTGGTGGTTTGCATACTGTGTGTAAAGGAATATTGAGCTAAAAAGAAAGGTTTAGTTGAATAAGTTAGCTTGTTGATATTTCTAACAATTTTGATGTTTTTCCCCTTGTTCTAATGATGACCTTGGTGAACTCTGACCCCCTACTCCCAGGTCCCTCAGGTTAGCCCCTTAACTCCAAAATAATAACTTTGCATGAAAATGAATGTATATACTTTTGCAGTTTCTAAATGTAGATATGCTGAGTCATTTTTCAGACATACCTTTTAATTTGTGGTAGAAAAGCAAAGCTCAGAGTTGGCTTTCAGGCTCTTGCATGTTGTTGTAGGGCTGACGCTGGAAGGACACGGTGGTGTTCTCCCCATGGTGGAAGATGATGTGGGTCCAGATTTGCAAGGCTTTGATAAAGTGTCCCCAGCTGTGACACTTGTTTTAGCATATTTATTCTCAGTGCCGTTAAAAACAATATATGCTGGGTTTCATCTTTTTTAAAAAAGCACATTGCACTGTTCTCCCATGTCTTTGCTGTATAATTGTGTTTTCCAACTTGGGCAAGTGATGGTTTTCATTTTTGTAACCCCTGCTAACTGTTCATTTTGGACACTCTCAAGTGACTTAAATAAATTAGGTGCTTCTTTTATACCAGTGTCTGTAGGAAAATGTATAGAGTTAGTGTGATGCTTTACATCCCCAACTTAGAACATTATAACTTTACAGTGCAGAGAAATCCTTATTTCCATTGTTTTGCTTCACCAGCACATTTAGAGAAAATGAGGAAAGCTTTTCCTTTAACATATATTTAATGAAAATGGAGCATACAGCCCTCCCCTCCCTAATGTAGGGCAGTGGAACAGGATTGGTAAGAACATCACCATTTTCACAAGCTTATCGTGATTTTAGCATACCAGCATGTAGCACGAGCCAGCTCTTGGGAAGATTTTTAACATCTGTGTCTAGATTGAAAATGACTTAGTATATCTATTTAAAAATAACTATGTCTTTAGGTTTTGCTATGATGATTTCAGGAAGCAAGGAACTGTCATGAAAATTCAATAAAGGAATACACTGTAGTTTTTAGTGTGCTGTCCTAAGTACTGTGAGGTAGCAAATGTGGTAGCTCCCGATATCTGAATTCTCGCTTTATGCAGTCATGTAAAAAAAAAATGAATTCAGCTTTACCTTTTCATTAAACTGAGGTCACACAAGCAGTAACCATACTTTCAAAAGGTCATGCAGAGGGGAACTTAACAATTGCTTCATGTTTTGTTCCACATTGTGACTGTGCTCAGCCAGAATTCAATATCAACCAGTACAGGACAGATTTATAAATCATAGCAAAACTTATCTAACAGTGAAATATAGTTTATAAGTACTTAACAGTAACAATCGAATGTCCACGTCATTATTTTTAACAACTGTATTACAGTTAGTATTTAAAATAATTTTCCAAACATGTAAGAAATAGTGCATTGAGGTAGACCCGACATGTATTTATTATAGCTTTTAGCTGCAAATTGCATGGTGATCTGTTGATATATTTAAATCATTTCACTGACATGAGAGATGCAACTGACACAGGAGCCAAAATATGTATTAATTCAGGAGCATGCTAGGGACAACCAGCTTACCTTTTGAAAAAGGGCTTTTAAATGATTTTTCCGAGGAGGTTCTCACATGCCGTTCTCTATAACCTTAAACAGATAAATCAGCATCCTGGGGTATGTTTTTTACAAAAAAAAAATGCCAGCAGTAAAGACAACAAATTCTAAATTTTTAAGTTCTGCTGTCTTTTTGCTTGTGGCATTTGCAGCCCTTTTGATCCGTGTTAATCTTGCTTACCATTGTGCAGAGGGTGTAAGCATACTTTTCAGTCCTAGAATTGTATTCACAGAGAGCTGAGGCTCGTACCTGATGACTGGTGGTAAGTCTTTCTGTTAATCACACTTCCCCCTGCCCAAAGCAGAATTTTGCTCAAGGGTAAGTTGTCATTCACAATTTACCTGCATATTTGTCAACCTCCAGGCCCTGAGATGTTGAATAGTGTCAGTGAAATGGTTACATAGTCTAAGCCCCGCTGTGAGTAGGACTAACCAGTCGCAGGCCTCAGCTGTATTGTTAAAGCAATAACACGTTCTTTAAGTTTGCTGTGAAATGAAGTGTCACATTAGTCTTAGTAGAGCCTAGTCACCAGAATAAGTTGTATCTGAATATACATATTGTCGTGTATTCATGTATGGTTTTATGCATGCATGTGGATTATATTGTAAATACAAAATATGCTGGTGAAATGGGTTGTTGTGTAGTGTATATGCTGTCATCTGTACTATTTCTAACTAGTAATCTTGTTTTGTACTGTGTGATGTCTGACCCTTCTAACATCGATCATTGGGCTTTGGTGAACTCTGATCCTTCCAGGTCCTCCAGGTTAGACTCTTAACTCGGTCAATTTATTTTACTACGTTGCACTTGATGTAAGAGAAACGGATGTTTTCCTGTAATACTGTGATTATCTTTTTAAGGACTATGGTTACCCTGCACATCGTGTTTGATTAGCATGCCTCAGGATGGTAACCTGTTATTACTTTGCATGTGTACAGTACTAGACCAGTATAAAACAGCAAAAGGAACGCCAAAAAAAAATCCTTGCATGATGGGATGTTTTCTGTAGCTGAAACTGCTACAGGGTACGTGTGAAATCTGGTGTACAAAATTGCTGTTGATTTAAAAGGAAAAATATTGGAAGGAGTTCTATACTCAGATTTGCATGCAGAAACACAGCTCATCAAATGTATCCACTGAATGTAGACTATGAAGATGTCAAAGGAGATTGCATGGTGATATGTTGATATATTTAAATCGTGATTTGAGGTTGTAGAGGACTTGAAAATCCAGCACACTGATAAATGTTATTAGATTTGTTGTACTACAGGGGAGAATGTCAAAGCACTGTCCTGCAAAGAGATCCTTTTGTTAAGCCAGTTATGAGATCTAACTTATAAAATGCTATTAGCTGTTGCACTTGCTCATGGTTTGTTTCGCCACACATTAAAATCAGTTACCTTCTATTCAGACAGTGGCTTAAAGGTAGGAGTCTCATCTTCCACTTTTCCAAATGCCCAAGTTTCTTTTAAATCCTCTGCTTTGCTTTGCATTAATGTGGCTGTAGCAAAGGGAAAATATTTGAAGACCAGCCTGGTTCCTCTACTGGGTTTAGACAGCACAATTTTACTAAAGACAGACAAATCAGTTGGAGGGAGGGTCGTTCAACATAAGGAAATTTCTGCAACTCAGATTATTATTTAGGCAAGGCAGAATGATGGGGTTCCTGCTGCCCAGCAGTCAGTAGACAGTATATACCAGGCTCCTCCAGTAGGTATGTCAAATGCTATCAGCAAAAAAGCAGCAGTACTTTACACTGTTGAGACTGGCTTTCAAAAGGAATTCAGTCTGTTTGGGTAGCACTTAGGAGGTGATGAATGTAATGCAGGTCAACAGAGGGGATATTTGTACCATCTGGTTTTGGGTTTCTTGGCTCCTATGAAAGGCACCAGTCTGGTCACTGGTAAGCTTCTAATGCAGCTGAGGTGGTTGCGCTGCCTTCTGGAAGGACCTGCTTCGCTTCGTCAGCTAGATGAGGAGCCTCGGTTCCTGATTTGGGTAGTGCAAATAATCCCTCTATTTGTTTTCCTTTTAGTTTATCCTGAATTCAGCGTTGAAATAGAGCTGGGAAGTCAAGCCAAAATATCTTTTAATTTTATTTGGCGCTGAAGGCACAAACTTGGGGACAATGGTTGATACGTACTGATATATGCGTATCTGTTCTGCAACGTTAAGGTCCACCAGGCCCAGAAGGTCCACGAGGGCCACCAGGCAGTGGAGGACTTAAAGGGGAAAAAGGGAACCCAGGTCCACCTGGCCCACCTGGCCTGACTGGCCAAAAGGGAGACCAAGGACCACCTGGACGCCAGGTAGGACGTGTTTTCCCCCTAGTTTATTTTTAAATGCAGTAAAAATGGAAAATGTTCGTGTGGAGCATGCAGTTTAGCATAGTAAAATGAAAGCCAAAATGCAGTATCTGAGACCCTGTCTTGTTGCAAGTAAAAGGATCTTTTCCATAATTATCCCCCAGAATCTGGGCAGGATGTCCCCGTTATATTCCCATGGGAGCTGGAGCTGTCAATGTGCACTTCACGTTACAGCGTTCTCTGACGGCACCCAGGGCAGTGAGCAAACGCACGGCCTCAGCCCTTCAAAGCACCAGTTCACAGACCCAAAGCGTGCTTATTTGTCCCCCAGCCACCTTTTCTGTGTGTTTTTCTGAAACTCCTGAGGAGCTGAGTGAATAACATGAAGCTGTTCTGTTCAGGGGGATCCTGGCCGTCCAGGTCTGAATGGAATGAAGGGCGACCCCGGGGTTCCAGGCGTTCCAGGATTCCCAGGTATTTGACTGGGGTTTAAAGCGAAAACCTCCAGAGTAACAGCCCCTCAGGGAGGAAAGCAGCCTGATTTTGGCCATTCCTGCAGCAGATACTGTAAGACAGCATGTTCTTCCACCGTGTAACTGTGTGAATTTGATGTTTCAGGTATGAAGGGTCCCAGTGGACCTGCGGGACCCGCTGGCCTCACAGGCAGCCAAGGACTGCCAGGCCCACCAGGTAGGAGCCCTGGGCAGCGTCGCTGTTGCTTTTGCTCCCTGCCAGTAAAATCTGTTACACAGGTGTAAGACTGAGTGGGGCTCAGCCAGCAATGACAGCAGTTAAGTGAGCACCAGCTTAAACACAATTCCAGGCTATACCTTTTAGCCCTTCAAGTAATCCTACCATATTGTATACTCTGTATCCAGTCCATGTGGATTAGCCCCTGCGAGAGGTGTCCAGTTTTGGAGGGGATCACCAAGAGTACTCTTATGCCTTACGTATGCACTTATGCTTTGCATTGATAGAGCTCTTGGCAATAAAGAATAACTGAAACTATTTTAATGCTCTCTTCCACCTTGGTTTATCTAATACTAAGCTGCTTTCTCTCAGGTCCGCCAGGTTTACCCGGTACCATTGGACGAAGCATAGTTGTCAAAGGTGACCCTGGTCCCCCGGGTCCTCCAGGACAGCCTGGGTCGAAAGGGCCACCTGGACTGCCAGGGCCACAGGGATTGCCAGGTAGGATCCTAGGTGGCTGCCGCGAAAATGACTACGTATAGCTGACTGCAGCTGCAATGCGAGTCACTTGGCGTAGGCTGCAGAGACAAGAAGTTAGGGAATTCAGCAAGAGGTAATAGATAAGTGTAGGGTTCTACATTCTGGGTTAACGGTCTGTTCTCGTCTGATCTATCATGAGGAAACAACAGATGAGTCCCAGGCAATTTAAAGATTTCTGTAGTGAGATTTCAAGAGCTTTTATTTCAGTTACGCATCTGTCTACTCTAGGTCCAATTGGTCTTCCTGGTGACCCAGGGCGAGATGGACTACCTGGTTTTGATGGTCCAGCAGGACGTAAAGGAGAGAGAGGTCTTCCAGGCCAGCCAGGTATGGTGTTTATCCTACGAGGACTCGGTGGAAAAAGAGATGCTCCCTGCTCCTTTTTGTGAGTGCAGGCTACTACTGGCAAGTGAGATCTTTGCCTCATGGGGAAAAAATAATAAAATTATAATTTTAGGATTTTCGTAATGCAAAAATAATTACAAGCGGGTGAACGTACTTGGTTTGGAATATTCTTGGAACCAATACTTTGCCAGTCATTGCTGAATAATACGGTAGAGTGCGCTTTATCTCAAGCCTAATGTCATCCCCTTTGCAGCACAGATGATGCACAGGAGATAAAGAAGATAATAAGAAACAGAAGAGAGAGATTAGTAAAATATTTTTAATTTTGCTTGGAAATCATGAATGAGGATTTCTTTCATAAAGGAAAGCATTTCACCAAAGGCAGAGATCAGGCTACCGTGCAGCTATAGCTTAGAACTACTGAATTACGATTTGAGAAAAGAAATCAGACTAGGCACTGGGACAGTTTTCTAAAGAAGATGGGACATATTACGCAGCTATATATTGCAACTTATGAGAAAACCTATTAGAATTCAAACAGTTAAACCAGCACAGAAATGCAAAATTATTTTTTTTCCCCCCTCTTTCTCTGAGTAACTCTATGGAATCTGTTAGCATTATTTTAGTGAAAAAAAAAATGTAAATAATAATGACTGTGGAATAACATAGTCTAAATATTTGTAGTTATGTTTCCTGATATTTTTGCTGTTCAAGAACAAATGCCTTTTCTGGTACCTTTCTCAGTATGTGACTCATTCTTGCTCTCATTCAAGGTTGTTCTAGTCTTATCTCCACTTTCTGTAACCTACTCCAGAACTGACTGCAGCTGTTCTATCCGTTTTGGTAGGCTTCGGCTCAGGTGGTACCAGAGCATGCCCTACAGCAAGGCTTGCTTCTGTTTCTGGCTCTACCATTTATTTTGTGATCTTGAGCAAGATGTTTCAACGTTACCTTTTTAAGCTGCATACACAGATATGTTTTGGAATTGGGAAGCCGATTTGGATTCATTCCAGTGGCTGTCATGGCCACTGCGGCTGTTACCTTAGCGCCTCTCAGCTCAACGCATTGAACTTCACAATACCCCTAAAACACAGGGAAGTTGCACCGTTGTGACTAGCTGTGACAGCCTCAGCGATTTACCCAAGCTTACATAAAAGAATAATTTGAGGAAGAGTGTTAGTAGATACCAGGTCCCCCAACTCACAAGCACCGTAATCACAAGACCATCTACCTTTCAGAGCTACGTTAGTCCTAAAAGAGCAAGAATTGGTGTTAACGAATACCGTGTTGTGTTTCTCTGGCGTGAACAGGTTCACGAGGAATACAGGGACCTCCTGGTCCTGATGGCTTACAAGGCCCACCTGGACCTCCTGGAACAGCTTCTGTTGCTCATGGATTCCTTATAACTCGGCACAGCCAGACCAGGGATACACCACTGTGTCCGCAAGGAACATCAAGAATATATGATGGATTCTCTCTTCTGTATGTGCAAGGAAATGAGAGAGCACACGGCCAAGATTTGGGTGAGATGCTCTGTATGTTCTGTCTTCAAGGGGAAGAGCTGCTGCTTCAAATGCTCTGGTTCCCTGACGATACGACAGCCTTACAGATTTCTTAGATGAGGGTGGGAATTGCATACTAAAAGCTACTACCTCCTGAGGTCGCACATTGTAAGTCTGGGTGAAAAACGTATGCCAAAACTGAGAGGGTAAGTTTTCCCACATGTGACAATTTGATCGCACGTGCTGTGCACTCACAGGTGGAGAGGAAGAATACACAATTACTGGTCTCAAAGAATTGCTATGAAACACCACAAAGTGAAAACTTTGCTGTCGCATTTTATGTCTCTTGCTCTGTAGGTACTGCTGGGAGCTGTCTCAGACGTTTCAGCACCATGCCCTTCATGTTCTGCAACATCAACAACGTTTGTAATTTTGCATCAAGGAATGACTATTCCTACTGGCTGTCAACTCCGGAGCCAATGCCGATGAGCATGGAGCCACTGACTGGGCAGAGCATCCAGCCATTCATCAGCCGGTGAGACAGAGCAGGCTATCAGGTCTCTTTTTGAATGTCTGGATAAACAGCACATCTTACCCACGTGTTTCCAACGTGCTGGTTGGATATTAGCAGATGAATCTGTCATGTTTTGCTCTGGCAAATACTAGGAAAAGAGCTTGTTTTAAAGTCTCCATTGTCTGAAAAGGTCTGTCTGCATGCAGCAGTGCTAATTAGAGGCTGAAGGGCTCTAAGAGCTCCCCTCGACCGAGGAGGCTGTGCGGTCAGCAGTGCAAGAATCTCCACAGACAGGAAAGAGAACATGTGAGAGCTCTAGGATTAAGGCGTTCACTTGAGGACTTGGAGCTTCCAGCTTTCATTTCAGGAACTGCTTCAGTACTTTACCCGATAGTTGTTAGTGTAAGTGCAGGCAGATTTTGTACTCCACACTGCTGTCTTACTGTAGTTACAAAATACCTGAGAAGTAGAAGTCTGGATTAACAGGACAGCTTCTCAGAGGAGTTTTCCTCCCATTCTCTGTGTCAAGAATTGTTAATAAAACACGCTGCTATTATATTTTAATACCCCATGTTTCTTTGATGCTTCCCCTGTGTCCAGATGCGTTGTGTGCGAAGCTCCTGCGATGGTGATAGCTGTTCACAGTCAGACCATTCAGATTCCCTCCTGTCCGCCAGGCTGGGACTCCCTTTGGATCGGTTACTCTTTCATGATGGTAAGAGCCGCCTCCTGCTCCAAGAAGTGGCCAGTACCCACTAGTGCCCTCAACTAGTTGCTGGAGGACTTTGTTAAAAACTACAATGGTTGTCACTCGAAAGCCTTTACCTTGCATTACTAACCGTAGTAGCCAAGATTAAGTGCGATTTTTTTCAGTGCCCAGAGCCCAGTGTATCTGATATTTATGGAAGTGTCTGACACCACATTATCTCAACCAGGAACGATCAGTGGCTCTTTTGGTAGCTGAACGCTGTGCTATTTAACTTTTAGCACCTACTGTAAGACTCTTGTTTGTGTGTTTCTTTCCTCCACCAGCACACTAGTGCTGGAGCAGAAGGCTCTGGACAGGCCTTGGCATCGCCTGGATCCTGTTTAGAAGAATTCCGCTCGGCTCCGTTTATTGAATGCCATGGTCGTGGCACTTGTAATTACTATGCCAATTCATATAGTTTCTGGCTGGCAACTGTAGAGGTGTCAGAAATGTTCAGGTAAGAAAGCCTGTTTCTTGTATATTACTTTATTCCAGAATGAAAGCTTTGGAAACTGAATTTATTCCAAAGATCAAAAGAGATTTGTTTACAGGAGTATAGAGAAATGGTTTAGCTTGTTTTCCCCCTCACAACCAGTTTTTCAAGTGTTTCCTTGGTAAGCCTTTAATATTATGTAAAAACTTGCTAGGGCACATTCTGTTTTGCAAGGAGTCAGATTCTTTTTGTGGCAGTTCTTATTCACATTTAGTATTACCTTCTCTGAAAGCAGTCCTATTGTAGTTACTGTATTTGGAGCCTAAACTGCCCATTTTGATGGGTTTTTTTCTTCTTACCAGGCTTTTCAATAGACTCAAATATTTGAAAAGGTAGTTCACACACATCCAAGGGACAGGTATGAAGGACAAGATCCATTCTACTTAAACCTTTTAAGGCAGATGGTCATACAACCTGTTTTTTAAAGGAGGGAGGTTTCACAGCCTCTATGGCAAGCATTTTTTCCAGCACTCTGCAGAATTAGGATGACGTTTGGGCTGCAAGGAAGCCAAGGGACGTTCTGCACTCAGCATTTCAGCTGGAGTCTCAGCTCCTCGAACTTCTTCCCTTTCAATCTGAGTAGCAAAATCCATTTTTTTCTTTGAAAAATCATCTCCTTTCATAGAACAAATTGCTACTATCCTGTTTGTCTACTGATAAAAACCTCATAAATACTCCTGCTGCCGCCTAACTGAAAAACGTGGCTTTGTGGCACAGGGCTGGAATGCACGCTGTGCTACACAGCAGTATCGGCCCCGGAGCTGGTTTTGTCTAACACCTACAACCACGATACTTCAATGTGCATTAAACAGTCATCGCTAAGTTTTCAGGGTCATTGGTTAGCGGTAATAGACTGGTGAAAACTGCCTACTAATAACTGCCGTGCACCTTTGAGCGTTCTACCTGCTATTTGCTCTCTCCCATAAACACAACTTTCGGTTTTATTCTATTTTTTTAAAAGAAACTTTTAAGAATTGGACTTACTCTGTGTACACATAGAGTTAAAGTTCCCTTCAACTGAGAAGCCCAAAGGCTACCTGCAAAGACCTCAGAAACAGTGTCTCAAAAGCACAAACTTCACCTTCCAGGCGGGTTGGTATTTGTGCTACGTCACGTGCTCGCCCGAGCAGTCCAATAGCCTGTCTTGTGTATACTGAGACACTGGCCAAACCCGAGCATCTGCCTGTCACTCGGTGCTGAGGACGCAGGGAAAGATCACTCTTAAAGAAAACTAATTCCCCGCTTATGTATTTGTGTTACCTGAAACGGTGAATTAAGTAGAAGTTTAAAGGAAGAGTTCTGTAAACAAAGAAAAATCTAACCTGACCTTACCTTTGTGTCTGTCACCCAGTAAACCTCAGTCAGAGACACTGAAAGCTGGAGACTTGAGGACGCGTATTAGTCGTTGTCAAGTTTGCATGAAGAAGACGTAACGTCTTGGAGAATGTTTTATAAAACAGTTGAAAATTCCTAAGATGCACTGTCTTCCAGCTGCAACAATGGTGCTACTGTGCAGAAAGAAAAGAAAAACCACATCCAAACTGTTTTAACCATGCAAATTCCAGGGTACCTCACTCGTGTGCCAAACTAAGGGTTGTTCGGTACATATTTGACAACAGGACTAAGATGAAAGGATTGACCTCTTGGAAACAGAAAAGAACACCTGAGGTTCACAAAGGATCAGAAGATGAAATTTTTCATTTCTCTCCCTGTACCAAAATGGCACCTTTTTGAATCAACCAAGAGAATAAAGAAAAACATGACGCACTGAGTATGTTTAAAATAACAAGACTGCAGTTTTGAAAAACATTTTTCATGGTGCTACTAACCCTACTGTATCCCAGGTTTTTAATATGAAATTTTAAGCTTATTTCTCTTTGTAAGTAATGAAATGTGTATATTGTGTAAACACCTTTTTAGTTTAAACTTCCAGTTAGAAACAAACCAGACTGATATAAAAATTCTTATGTCTAAAATTGAAAGATACGGCCGTATTTTATTATGAAACTTGTGGTACAGAGAGAATTTACCCCTCTC
This sequence comes from Falco rusticolus, assembly GCF_015220075.1. Lineage (NCBI taxonomy): Eukaryota > Metazoa > Chordata > Aves > Falconiformes > Falconidae > Falco > Falco rusticolus. The sequence goes on along the minus strand of NC_051200.1, from coordinate 4,767,019 downwards.
ACGCCAATTTACTCATTTAATATTTCATTTCCTTCCTCAGTTGCCAACCCGATATATTGGGGGAATGCACAATTATTCTGAAGTCATTTTGATCAGGGTTTTAAATGTTGTACACCATGCTATCAGTGGTTTTATTTGTGCTTAGAAATCCCAATCCATTTGAAAAGGGGTTTTTTGTATCTTGTGAAAATATGTGAAATTATTAGCCATATTCTATATCCTTCTTTTCTGAATAAAAGTCACGTTCACATTTTAGTAATCGGTTTGGTTTAAGAAAACCTCTTCCTTGGGAATATCCAGTTACCAAAGCATTTAAGATTATGCTCACCTGAAACCTCTACTAGTGTCATGCATTTTATCCAAAATAGTGTACACGCTAAGAAACCTTCCGAAAAACATAAAGTATAAGCTGGTGGAAGCTTTCATATTTACAAATTAAATACTTTAATCTTATGTGAATTTATACACATCCACAATGCATTTACAGTATGCAGCAACTGTTGTGTACGTATGGTTCACATAAGGCCTTGAAAGATGGTGCACGCGGTCTTTCCGACGTCGTTTTGTAAGACTCCTACCGGGTATGTCCTAGAGCGTCACTCCTGGTGCAATAGCTGAGAAGTGATCACTTTCTGTACGCGGGGCTGTTCGGCTCCCGCCGTCAGTGCTGTTCCACCCGCCTCCTGTGCAAGCAGAGCTCCCTGACAGGGCAAGAGGATTTGTCAAGTGACGAGACTTTAATATTTTTGTTGTATCAACTACCAGTACAACTTAACTTGTGAATTAACATACTGCTTTATACAGGTGAAGTGTATTTGTTTATCAACTACTGTTAAGTAATTTATCTGCTAATGGCTATTCATTATTACCTTGCAGTTATCGTTGTAAACACGGAGCATCAGAAATCTCCTTGGTTTATGCACATTTGACAAAAGACATAGGACTGGTGACCGACCAGGTGGCAGCGACTTATACAGTGAGATCGGTGCTGATTTCAAAAGCTTTCAACTGAGTATGAAACTGAAGTTCTTTAGTTTTAAAAGTGCAAAACATTAATAGCTTTGTCTTTATTTCAATTAGCTGCAGTTATCCATGTTGGTAGAGAGTGGGCAATTCAGCAACGTGCATCCTTCACCTCATTTCATTTTGGTTTGCCGATGCATACAGAAATAAACTGAACCTGCTGCTACCTCCAAGTCAAGAACTTGTTACCAAAGCTGGAATGCAATAGCAAGGCTCCTCTGGTAAACACAAGCCCGTATCCTAGTGCTGGCTCCTCGGAAGCCTAAAATGAACACGTCAGCCTATCCCCAGCCCCCAAAAGCAGAAGGACGGGTGCTAAGGTCAAGGAGCTCCCACGGGAAAGGGCTCTCCCAGCCCCCCCCTCCCACCACCCCCGTCTTGCACTCACCACCACGAGGTGTTCGCACTCGGGGAGACACAGGGAAGGGCAGAGCAGGTTTGTTCTCGTAGCATGCGCCCAGTGCTTCTGTCTAAGGTTCGGGCAGCGCATAAAGCAAAGCCCAGTGAACTGGGAGGACAGGAGCTGCCGGTCCAGGCTAATGGGCATAGCGCCCGGAACAGCTGCTCTTGGGGCAGCTTTAGGTGCCAAATCCACACGATAACCACAGAAAGTGGAAGTGGGCCAAGTAAGTCGCGACACTTCTGCCCGACACTGTCTCTGTTCTGTTCCGGCAGCTCTCGCCCTGGCCTGGAGCGGTCCTGAGCCTTAACCAGCCTCAGGCTGAGATGTCCGAACGGGCTGGGTTTTACTGAGAGAAAAATGGTCTAGAGGGGAAGGAGCCTCTCTTGCCCGAGACGTGCAGCAGAGATTCAGGCGATGGTTTAATTCCCATCATACATCCCGTGCCTTAGAGCAGGTAAATCACTTGGCTGGTGTTGGAGCAGAGTTACTGTCTGTAACAGCGCGTGGTTGTGCTTTTCTCCTCCTTCTTGACTGCTTAGACTGTAAGCTCTTTGGGGCAGAGACATTGAGGGGGCTCAAATCTCAAATGTTGGTTGGGGCCTCTAGGTGCTATCCATCAGTATATAAATATTAAACTACAGGTAAAAGCTTGTGTTTGCAGATTTATTATTTAAAAAAGTAGAAAACTGTTTGGAACATTAGAACCTTAAAAGTCTTTGGTGTAACGGAACCCCGGTCTGGCTCAGAACCCGCTTCGGCGACAGTGAAGGCACCTTTGCCTCACGTCTGATTTGGTTTTAACTAAAAATTTTACTCTCTTATCTAATCCTGTAAAGTTTGTCTGGTTTAGTTAGTCTTGACCAGGAACCTGGAAGATTATTCCAAGTTGCCTGGGGACGAGTTTCACGCTCCGGCCACTCGAGGGCGCCACACAGCTTGGAATGAAGCTGGGACGCGCAGCGGGGACCAAAACACACAGCTTGGGGGGGGCGGGGAGCGCGTTACCTGTCTCTGCTCCCTGCCCAGTTCTTGTTCTCGAAAGCTCGCTGCAGGCGGGGTACTGGCAGCTGCAACTGGGCTGATGAGTGGAAAAAAAAATATGCAACTTTGTAAAGGCATCCTGGTTTGTGAGCCCTAAGCCAGCAACCTTACGCTGAACTTGGAGTTAGAGCCTTCTAGCATGTAAGAACGAAGTTCTGCTTCAGACAGTATTTCAGTATCTCCCTTCCCCCCAGTAAGCCCTACTATAATCCTTGACCAAAAGGAAAAAGCTTCCTTCGACCTTAAATTCATTTATAAGGTGGGATCGGAACTTGTGGAACAGTTCTGCAGCCAGAAGGGCCCCCTGCGTGGCGGAGCGGGTGCGGGGCAGCGCGGCTGCAGTTCCGTACCAGGGACAAGGCCACGCATGACCCTGGTGCTTCAGAAGCTCCTAAGCCCGCAGCATCCATCCTTGTCTAACACTCCATCCCCTCTGGAGCGAGGATTTCTCCCATCAAAGGGCAGAGAAGGGAGCACCTGTTTTGGGGAGCAGGTTTAGAACTTCAAAGAGTGACATATTGATCTTGCAAGCAACAAATGCCCAAGGTCTAAAATCTGATCTTCTGCAATGACTTTCCGTACACTTCAGTGTCTCGCTAAAGCATTTTGCAGTCAGAACGTGGCTGGAACCGTACGAAGTGCCAGCCCAGGGCCAGCACTGAGGGCAGCTCATGGTGCCAGCTTGGGGGCTACACCGCTGCCAGCAGCGTTACGTGTTCTTAACAGGTCCTTCCTGCCCGGAAAAGTCAGGCTGTAGGCCGCCCTGTGCTGTTGCTAGACACATCACACCTCTGCTGCTACGGCTACTGCCACTAGAACAATTCAGTCTTCCCAGGGTACTTTATCGACATAAAGCAGGGCACTCACCAGCGGAAGGCAGGAGCGGCGGTGAGCTCAGGGGAGCTGTAACAGCGGTCTACATTTTCGATGTAGGGTAAGTATCTAGAACGATTCGCTTTTGGACGGAAGATTATTAACCCGACCGCTGTGCAGCAGGCAGGTGACCGCTGCCCAAGAACAGCCTCAGCCGGCAGCGAGGTGAAGAGTAACTGGTTAGTAAAGCAGGCAGACGGCTGCACCAAAGGTACTCGTGACAGCCCTGGGTGCAGCGCAGGGCAGTGGCAGAGGGTGCTGTGCCAACCAGCTCCGGCGCCCCCCGAGCCAGAGATTCCTGACAGCCGCTCCCCCGCAACCCTAATGCTGCTTCCCAAAGTTCTAAATAAACTCAATAACTTGGCCGAAAACAAAAGAAATGAGGCGGGGTGCGTTTCCTTACAGAAGGGGCGCGGGTGGACCCTCACCTCCCAGGGATGTATAGTCCCGCTCCCAACCCTCCATGGAAAAATGAGGAAACGTCTTTGTATCTGAGGGGACACGACTGCTGTAGCCAAGAGGATGCAGGGATGGGGCCGAACACAATACAAGCTGCTCTGCTACCTGGGGACCCCACGAAGGGCCCCCTCCCCCACCACCAGCCCCTCCTGCCCAGTGACCCGACTGTTCCCAGCACCGCATCGCTTGGCCAGGCGCAAGGGCCAGCACAATGGGACAACGTATTTCAAAACCAAGACTTCCAACACGTATCCTAGTGGCTGTCTTCAAATTCCGGTAAGAAATCTACCTTGCCTCCTGGTTTTAATTGCAGGCTTTGCTTTCACCATGCACCGGAGTTCTGTCAAGGATTCACCCAAAGGGGTTTGAAGGATTAGTGCAAAATGATGTCCTCCACCCCCCAAAAAAACCCCTCAAGCAGTCAGCCCGTTTCAGATCCGAGACATTCAGCCAAAGGTCTCTTAAAGCCGTTACTGTGAGACTGTCACAACAGGCTTGACACTGTTCGGATAATTTTTGCTGTTTGTTTCCTGCCGGTGGGGCTGTTCCTGCCACGCAAGAGCAGCACTGTCCCCTTTTGCTCCCCAATACAGGCTACACGCTACGACGCGGCGCCCTGAGCAAGGGGCTGCTTTATTTGAGGAAAACCCTGTTCTTCCAGCACGCTGGACTTTCACAGGGAGTTCTTCCACCGCACTGCTCTGAGGAACAGGGTAAGAATTACAATTAAAGCAAAGGCTAATCCAAGGCATTTCCCAGTAAGCACCCACACTGACACAGATCATCTACGCTCACACCTATAGATAAAAACCTCTCGACAGAATCACTGGCGCAGCCTTCCCGTCAGTGAGGACCCTGACTGGGCACTCCACGTTTTGCTGGTATTTGCCAATGGAACTACCGTTGGTTTTACAAGTGGGAGCATCACCTGAAATAACGTGGTATCTATACAGCTTTTGGTTTTACACACCGAGACCTTATTTAACACATAGTGAACCAAAGCCTTACTACAAAACTTACAACAGCAAGCTGTACGTGTTCCCTTCTACCCTCAGCTCTACAGACAGGAACCTATTTGATCCTACACTGCTAAAAATTCCTCCCAGGACTAGTACTTCTTGATCACAAAACTCCCATACCCAGTCACAGTTACAAACACAACATCGCTACCGCCTTTTCTGCACTTCAAGCAGAAAAAGCAAGTACCAGGCACTGATTGTTTGGGTTTCCATTCAGAAATCCAGTTGTTTACCAGCACTATGAGTCTATGACAAAGAAAACTCCTGGGTGTTTTGCTGTGTGTTACCTTTCACACTAAGCGGCAGAGAAAATTGGACAGGCTGGGAATCGCTCCCCCAAAAGACGCCAAAAGCTTCTCCAAACCTTCAGGGACAGAGGGTGACAAAACCACTTGAAGCAGCAAGCAGCCGCGGCGGGAGGAAACGCGCTTCTGACAGACAAAAAACCCAAAAGTTTGTTTAAAAATAAAACCCAGACGCAGAGCTACATGAACACGTATTTACTGCAAGTAGCTCTATGGAAAGCCAAGTCAGATAAATATAAACACTATACAGAGCTTCAAGCCAGTCTCCCAAAACCGCAAACGCGATGTGTTTTACAAAGAAAACAACAGAACAATATTTACAATGGAAGACAAAGCCAGATCAATCAGCTCAACTTTAAAACAGATCTGTGAAGCAGAAATAGCAAATATAATGAACAGTTTCAACCATATATGTTTTAGTTTGTACAGACAATAACTGTCCAATATCAAATTAAATTTACAGGACAAACATTGTTCTATCATTGGTATTTTTGTACTATACAGCAGCATAAACGGGTAGCTGGAAGGTAGTATATATAGTGATATGTTTTACATCATCTGAAAATGTTCTTCCAGCACAATACTGAATAAATTAGTTGCTGTAAACTAAGAGATTCAAAAAGATTGCATATTTATTATGCCGTACCTATTAGTATTTGTACCACTATACTTGAGGTTACCCATTTACTTATTTATTCAGCATTTATTAAATCAGTGCTGTATATTGTACAATGGCAGCCTCAGGGATCTAATATGAAATATGTAACAAATTTCTTCAAAACAACCTTTTCCTTTCACATTAAATGTTTAGAACTATCTTCATCCAAATTTTGATTTCTTAGAAAAGATGTAAAGCTTTATAAAAAGCTGTCTACGTATTGCATTATTAATTTATGAGACCAAACAAAAGCTATACGGCGAGACAGTATCGTGGTCTGTAAGAGTGGTCGTATTTTCAATTTGTGTACGTTTAGCAGCAACGAGTAACTGTACCAACTTGAACTTCTCCTCCAGAATCAAAAACAGGTCTGTGCTTTTAAACCCCGTAGCAACAGTTTTTCCTGTCACTAGACACTGAGTAAACTGATTGGTACCATGTTTCCAGGAAAAAAAAAAAAAAAAAAAAGAAAAAAAAAAGTCTTCATATTTTAGTGACATGTACATTTTAATACTACTTAAAAATAGATTTGGGTACACATCACTGAACAATCCGAGTTGACAGTGTCTAATTTGTTATACAAACTGTACTAGCAATTTAAAGGTTGTATGTTAGAGGTGAGGCAGCCTGACAAATCAGTTGTACAATATACAATGTAGAGGATTACCAGCTGTGTGGTGCAGTACAGCATGAGGATTTGTGTACCACTTCTAAACCCTTGACCAATCGTCAGTGCCTTTTATTATACATCGCATGTACCAACGACTAGTGTCGTGCTCTTTGAAGTTCATAGCAGTGTTAAAAACCTAAACTCATTTCAACCAAAAAAAATAATAATAATCCAGTACAAGAGTGAAGCACTTAAATGGTAGAAAAATCAGGGCTTATTTTTAAAATGTCAAATAGTCATTGTTCACATTTCTGTAAGTGGGATAAAGACAATTGATGAGCCAACATTTTACTTTTTTCCCCATTATGCCAGGAAGAAAGAACAAAAATAGCCCCAAATTAAGAACGGGACTTAGGTTGCCAGTAAGATCAATTAGGGTGGTTTCCCTTTAAAAAGCTACAGCTGACAAGTGTCACGCAGAAGTCACAGACACTGGATACGACTCTGCAGTTCTCCATTTGAATGCATGAACAAAAACCTCATTTTACACAATTTGTATTTATAAACAAGTATCTTGAGGGTAAGAACAAAAACAATCTACAAGACAACCAGCCCATTAATCCTACTTTGTACATACCAAAATTCTGAGCGGAAAAAAATAATTCAGTTTAAGCTCTGACAGACATTTGATTTAAAATACTCTAGCCTATGATCAAGAAATACCTCTTGTACCATAAAAGCAAAACCTTTTAAAAAAAAATTAGGAAAAAAAGGCAGAAGAGGTCTCTTCTCCCCAGACCCGTTGAGTCCCACGGGTTCACCCCTCAAGCTAACGTGCACCTCTCTCTCCCTCCCTCCTTCCACCCCGCCACCCGACAGAAATCCTGAACTGCCAAAATATTCCTAAACAATATGTGTTTTAAGCTAACCACTTGTTAATGTACCAGAGAAGCAAAACCCATGTTAAACAGACAATCAGAAACCAGCTTTGACTTCTCAGAATATAAATTAAAAAAAAAAAATAAAATATATTAACGGGAGAGGCAGGAGGGAGAAAGGGGCATACAGGGATCTCCTATTAGCATTCACACTGCCTCCCAAATAGATAGGACATGAAAGACCAAATTCCATCACCAAAGCACAGCTATGAAAAAAAAAAAATCTCAATTCAAATTAATTCGACTGTAGAGAGCTGATGTCTATGGAAAAAAAAAAAAACAACAAAAAACCCAAACAATTAAAAGGATGTGTGTCTATGTCCGTGCTGGTGGAAAAATGAAAGTAGCCGGCTGGAGCTGAGCTTTGCTTCCAAAAGCACCACACAGTTTCTGGAGTTACCAGCAGAAAAGTCTTCTCTTCCAACAATGGTTTCCATGGCAATGCAGTCAGTCTGGAAGGGAAGGGGAAAAAAAAGTCAGTGACATTTTAAATGCGAGTTATACTGGAAAAAAAATACGTGTTTTCCAGAGAGATGGAGCTTATCCATCGCAGGAGCGACAGCTGCTGACCGGAGGGCACGGGCCCCGCCAGGGCACCCTGGCCCATGAGGAAGAGCCAGGGAGGCTGGAGCGAGGCCGAAGGGCCACCACAGGCTGACACGTGGCCGCTGGACAGGAGCTGGGGCGGCCGCCAGCACCAGCACCACTGCCAGCGCCCGGTGGTGGGAAGGAGCCCAGCTCGCTGTCCGTACTCCGCTGGAGGAGACGGAGCCCCCCGAGGCGCCGGGCGATGCGCAGCACGGAGCCCATGGCTCAGCACAGGCTGGGCGCGGAGCAGTTCCGTTCACCCAGGTGTACCGAAGGCTGCGGCCAACGCTCCCGCTCACGGCAGGGATGGAACCGCAACAAACGCGCCCGCAACTCCCGTGCCCAACAAGGAGTGGCAAGTCACGACAGCCGCGTGCCCAGTCCTCAACGTTTCAGGAAAAAAACATGATTCCTTCTAATAAGCACCACCTCGGAGGAGCTTTCCCTTTCCGAAGCAAGACTCACCAAAAGGCAACACGGCGCAGAAGCTGCCCCCGCACCACCAGCGGCCTCAGGCTGCCTGGAACAGGCAAGTACAAGGTGCTCGGAGAAACGGGCTGGGGGAATATCCTCTTGTGTTACAGGAGGACCCAGCCTGGCAGCAAGGCACGGATGGACATCCCGGAGAGGGTGAGCCCTGAGCAGCCAGCTCCGCAATTAACCACGCAGGTGCCAAGGTGAGCGACTCAAAAGGCTCCCGACACGGATAAAACTGGTCAAGGGGACACGGACACTCTCTGCAGCAGCATGAACATGAATCGAGGAGCACACAAAAAAATCACATTTTGGCTTGCTGCAGAACCCAACGCTCCCAGTAGAGCCAGCATGAGCACTGGTGTCAGCCGGAGGGGCACCACCAGCCCCATCACTGCGTCGTGCTGCCTCCCCATCCGGACGGGCTGTCCTCGCCCACCCGGGTGGTCCTCCCAGCCAGGACGGAGGGCACTGTCCCCTGCCAGTCAGGTGGCTTTGGTCACCTCCTCTTCAAGGTCTGAGGCACCTGTCTGCGGGACCTGCTTCCCGGCATTACAGGGAGAAGGAAGCAGCAGGCTGATCGCATAGAGAAACAACAGCCCCCTAAAGACACTGAGCCTTCAGAACACACCAGGTACAGAAACATCTGCTTCCACCCCTGGGAGGTGCTCGGCACAAGCCCTCACTGCCGCCAAGAAGAGCTGCAGGCTGGGGAACGCTTTGTTAGGAGCCCAGCACGGTGCTGGAACGAAAGAGGAGGCTTCAGAGCTTAATCCTGCCCTTCTGCGGGGTCACGAGGAAAGCTGTTACATCTCCTCGCTGAAGAAAGCGCAGGGCTTCACCGCCTCCACCGCAGGAATATGCTGAAGAAAATGCGACCATCTCAAGAACAGGCAAGCATTATGTATAATAATGCAAACCTGTATGTTTACTTACATAACCAATCCTAAAGTATGCACACGCAAACTCCACCCTGAGTTAAAGAAGTTCTGATTTCCATCCAGCTAAAAATACTGTCGCTTCAAAAGAAAAAAGCAAGAAGGCCGAAAGAGCAAAGCTCAGAAGAGCTGCACCGAGCAGCTGCCCCTGCCCTCGGCCAGGGCTGCCCACTGCTCCAGAGACAGGGCAGGACTGGGAGCGGTCAGAAGTAGAGGGGTCCTTCAGTTCCAGGGGAAACTCCCTTTTATCCCTGCACAACCCACACCAAGGTCTGGGTTGCTGGGTTTCATTTTTCAAATACATAGTGATTTTGAAAATCTAGTCACTAGGTTTTCCACAATTCAAGGAGCAGACAGCCAAAGTACACCCGCAACTCCAGGATCCCCATTTGTGTTGTAACGATCGCTACAAAAAGCTATTGCTCGTTCCACACCGAGCGTGGTGTGGTTAGCGATGGCTTTGTTTTCACAAAAGCTCAGTGAAGCTATTCTTTTTTAAATAGTTCTCCTCTTTAGAAAAATATTATTTTGTTGTAGGACCAAAGGATGAAAACACGCACCACAGCTCGCAATGAATCACACCTCAACGAAGCATCCAAGTCACACATTAAACCAGTTCAAGCTTCTATATTAAACTTATATTCAGTAAAAATTAACATTTACCAGCATCCCCCCACCCTTTCCTTGCTGCGGACCCATAAGCTTACATAAAAGGAACTTCAAAAACTGTCTCTGCTTTTGTCAGGACATTTTTCCTCCACGCCTAACACACACGGCACACCTGAAAGCTGCTTGACAAGTTATTCTAATCTCTCCAAGCACATCCCCAAAACATTCCAAAAAGCAAAGGCCCAGCTGTTTGAATCAGAAAATCCCATGTGGCAGAACTCAGGATTTATACATAAAACTTTTTACAAGCTTTCAGAAACTTATGCCAAATTACATTTAAGATACTTGGAAGGGAAGGGGAAGAGGAAGAGCTTAAGAGCAAAAAAAAAAACCCTGCTGAACTCCTAAGTTTGATTCTTTGAACAAGCCTAGCACAACTCAGAAGGCAGCGTTGTAACCAATTCCAAAGCAGGCTCAGCCCTCATCAGAGCCCAGATGAACACAGATTAATTTATAAGAAACCTGAAGAAAAAAACCCTCAAACTAAGCTTCACTACAATTTAAAAATTCCCTGGATGTCCTGGCTCAAATACTGAGTTTTACACCCACATAAAGGCAAGCTCAGGACCTCCCCGCAGCGTCTCCCCTTCCCGAAACTTTGTGTTTGTTAAACAAGATCCCATTAATTTGTCCCCCTCTCTCCCCTTCATCATAAGCTATACTTCAGCATGTTTCCTCTTCATTTTTAAGCTAAAACAGAATTGTGGGAACTGTAAATAAACATAAGGGAGTTTCACGTACACATTACCTACAAGCTGGTAACAGTCTCATAAAGCCTTGAGCCTTTCAGACATGGGGTTACGGGTTGTCACCACTTCTCTAATCCCTTTGTTAAGCTGAAAATTTCAATATTGCAGTTGGAGCAGTACAGCTGGCTGGTGCCCTGAGTCATCAGCTCTTTTTTTGGGATAAAAGCATCAAGCACTTATATATAGAGAGAGATACAGACCTAAATCGATATATATGTACGTATGTGAAGACATACATCAGTGTCAGATAGAAGAGGCAGAAAAGCAACTTGTGAAACTCGACCACCAAAAAAAAAAAAAGAAAAAGTAAGACAAGGCTGAGGTCTGTGAGATCCCTCCCACACAGTGCTTGCAGTCCCCACCACTCGTGAGGGTGGCACTCAGCGGTCCATTCCTCCCTACAGCAGGACCACAGCCAGCAAGGGCCACGGGTCACCCCCCCACCAACCTCCACGCTCAGAGAAATCCCATCAGGACCAGTGGACCCTGCGCCCAGGGGTGAGCAGGGTGTGCAGCACAGCGAGGGACAGTTTCCGCAGTCCAAGCCCATCATCTTGAGCCATGGAGCCATAGGAACTCCAGCTGATGTACCTTCCCCCAGCACATCCTCCCAGGGAGATGTGTGCTGAACCACCAGCCTAACTGCCTTTCACATTTTGGTGCCACAGCTGCCCACATGGAGCGAGCAGGAACCTTGGTGTCAACAGAGCACTAGAGACTGCCAAGACCCCCCTGCAGCGCTGCGTGCAGCTCTGGGCCCCAGCACAGATAGGACACGGACCTGTCGGAGGGAGGCCGGAGGGGCCATGAAGATGCTCAGAGGCTGGAGCAGCTCTGCTGTGCAGACAGGCTGGGAGAGTTGGGGTGGTTCAGCCTGGAGAGGAGAAGGCTCCAGGGAGACCCTGCACAGCCTGCCAGTGCCTGACGGGGGCTGCAGGAAAGCTGGAGGGAGCTTTCACAAGGGCATGTAGTGATAGGACAAGGGGCAACGGCTTTAAACTGAAAGAGGGGAGATTTAGATGAGCTATTAGGAAGAAATTCCTCACCGTGAGGGTGGTGAGACACCGGCCCAGGCTGCCCAGAGCAGCTGTGGGTGCCCCATCCCTGGCAGTGCCCAAGGCCAGGCTGGACGGGGCTCTGGGCAACCTGGTCCAGGGGAAGGTGTCCCTGCCTGTGGCAGGGGGTTGGAACTAGATGGGCTTTAAGGTCCTTTCCAACCCAAACCGGTCTGTGATTCTGTGAAGTCACATGCATTTATTTAGCAAAGTTGCAAGAGTGCTCATGCATTAAGGTCCTTGGTGGCTCTCGACTCCCACACCTGATCTTCTACCATTGTACTAGCCAGTAGGTGAAGGTAAACTAATGGAGAACATGAACTGCTCAAAGAAAACGAAAACAATACAGCTTCTGTGAAGCTGGGTGATCTTGTTACGTCAGTCTTCATAATGTAAGATTCATCAGCCAACAGTTTTCTGTGCTACTAGGACAAACACAATCGCTGATCAATAAAAACCAGATTAGCGTTTCATTACAGATAGCACAGAAACGTACCTGGCTCGACACTGACTGATCAGTAAAGGAAGCTGTCAGAGAAATGGATGAAACAAGTAAGGGAAACAAATTACGAGGTGCGAGCTAGCTGGGAAGAGAGGAACAAGCTCACTAAACAGCCCATCAGTCCCTTAGAGTTCCGAAAACAGAACTCAGTGGCCAGATCAGACATGGCAAGTTTGAAGATAACTTTCGCTTGCAGTGTAAACACACGGCTGTTCCTGGATTGTCACCAGCTCTTCCAAGAAAATCTGCTCAGTCTACAAAAACAAACACACAAACAAACAACAACAACAAACCACACCACCACCCTGGGCACAACAAAACAAGCAGCAAAAATCTGAACGCCAAAACCCCTCTGCACTTTTGTAGCAGTCCAGAAATACACTGTTCTAAGTGGTTTTCAGAGCACCCTACACTGGGCTTTTCCGCTTATTCAAACTTCAGCTCCATTAACAGATTCTACACGAAAGCTTCAGCCTTTATGCCAAATCGAGTTCTGCTGCTTCAGAATATCAAGAACAATACAAATTCAACTTCCTATGAACATTTAATATTGAAAAGGAGTCCAGAAAGCGTCCACACATTTTCACAGATCACCTCTCAAAATAGATAAGCAAAGTTTAGAAAATTAAGAGTGTTCTCTTCACTACACAATTCTATTTAAATTCATCAGTTTAAGATGGGATCAGATTATAAAACTACACACAGCTGTCCAAATCTTTCTGAGGAACAATGAGAGGGAAAGGATCAGAAGGGCAGAAGAGAAACCAAGAGGGCAAATATTTAAAATGGGATGGCAGCACGCCATTGCTCAAAAACGTTTTGTTGAAAATCAAGGAACACACGGAAAAAGTGCTCTGCAAGTGTTCTATGCAAAAATAATCTATAGTTTTATAAAAGTTAGGGTCAGAGGATTAGATCAGTCTTAATTCATTAGATTGCAAACCCAGCGTGTTCCATTTGAAAATGTATCAGATGAGAATACATCCAATTTACACTTCATTTCCTGCATCTGAATTATTAAGGTCAGGCGAGTCAGGCCACTTTGAAACAAACCAAGAGGTTTTAAGAACATAGCAGACATACCCTAATTCTCTCAAAGAAATCCATCCTAAATAATATCTGTTTTTACAGGAAAGGCTTTTACTGACATAATTCTGCAACCGATTCCTAAAAGGATAAAAGATTTGCTTACAGAAGATATTAATTTAAGATAATTAAATGATTAAAATCTCCATGTCAAAGACTTAGACAGCTTAATGCTTTCTGGAGAACACTACTGAAGTTCTCCATTTCCTGAACTTCAGGTTAGGGGGAAATCAGAATTAATCAGATTTACACAGATCAAAAGCAGCAGAACAGCCCTTGACTTTCTTGCGCGCACAGCCACACAATATTCCTGTTGTTCAGGAAAGCACCAAATCCCAGCACAACCTCAGGACACAACGTGCATGTCCAAAAGCGCTTTGTTCGTGCCACCGGGACAGGGCAGAACTGCCATGAACAGCACGCAGGTCGGGGGGAGGGAGCTAATTTGCCCAAATACATTCTGCACGAGTTAGTGAGAATTTTCTTTTGCCCCAAATCTTACCAAATGCAGTTACTATCCTGCGTCACTGTCCTATTTCTTCGAGTTCTTATTTTAAAGGCATAGCTTTAGACCTTGCTAGAGGCAAGTGGTGTTATTTGAGAAAAGCAGGATCCCTTCTTAATTTGCACACGCAGACACCAAGTCTACAAATACAAATCAGAAAAACGACCACATCGTTCGCCGTGGCCACTCCATATGCAGTTACCGTACCTGGGTAACCCAGACAAGGTCCTGACACAGAAATCCCTTACTTGGGAAATGTGCTAAACTACATGTTCACCATTAAGCACATATTCCACATTCTTCCTTCATTCAACAAAATGATGCTTTAACTGAGCTAATGAATAGATTTCATACCTACAATTTTACCGACCTTCCACAAGCAAAAAAAAAGCGAGATCTGTTTTAAGAAAAACCTGTTACATGACCCACTTTTCATTGGATAAACTATTTAAACACAGCAAGTGGTAACAACACATCCCACTAAATCAGATTCCTCCTCAAGCTGTGTTTCTAAAATTTAGAAGACAAAGTTACTCTTGCAAATAATTTTTATCCACAATTGTTCATTCAAAATGTGGTTCTGCTATTCTTAGTGCTTGGCGATTTCATGAGCTAAAAACCTCTCCCATGCTTTAGGATCGCTTTTATTCACTTTGCAGAAATGCCTTATCTTTTGCAACAGTGGCTTCTTTTTCTGTTTCAAACAGCAGTGTTGTTTCTAGGAAGGTTTTATGCCCACTCCCTAATTTCATCTCTTACTGATACTATTCCTAGAATTAGGAAACTTGCACGCAGTTTTGGCAGGGGCTTAACACCAACTCAAACTGCACTGGACAGCTTGGCGAGCTGTTGGGGAGTTTTGGGGTTGGTTGTTTTGGTTTTTTTAAATAAGTTTCTGTTACAGTATAGCAAGACAATACTAAAAATTCATGTAAACACACACAGAAGTTTAAAATTTCAGATTTTCACATTGCAAAAGAATGAAAAAGGTTCTTTTTTAAAAGCACTGTTACAGCAAGTGACTGACCTCCTAAACTGCAGAAAACAGATAAATTTTAGCCAAAAAAAAAAAGAAGAAAAATCTTGCGTGGCTTCTGACAATACCACCTGCTACAGTTGACTCCGCTCTCCTGACAAAGGTTAGAAGCCCTGAAGGGCCAACAGGGAGGAATAAATTTCCTGCAAACTGGATGTCAAGAGCTGTTAGGGAACAAACAGGGAAGAAAACAGCCAGGTCAAATACCAGTGCTGAACAGCGCACACAGCTCCGGTTCCCTCATTCAAAAAAGACTTGGAATAGCTGGAAGAGTTTCAGGGTAGTGCAGAAAAACTCATGAAAGGTGTGAAACAGCTTCCTAGTGAGGAACAGACAGGTAACAAGAACCCTTCAGCCTGCAGAGAAGTATTAGGACGTATCAGGAAATTAATAATACTATTACACCGCAGGTCCCTGCTGCGCGCGGTGCGGGAAGCTGCTGACAGCACGCTGGCGAAGTATATGGCAGAGGAGGATACAGCATCTACACAATCCTAAATAGCATGGAGAGAAAAGATGGGAGAGATAACAACCCCTAATACACAAACCAGGGGCTGCAGTACGCAGCAGGGTCCAAAACAGAGAGGTCTGCATGCAGCGTGTACCGACTGCGACCGCAGGCTGCTGCGGGTACAAGGAGTTTACACAGGATCAAAGGGAGATTGGAAAAGTACTTGGATTAAAGATCCATAAAGGATTATAAAACAGACAAATTACATCAGGCTCAGGAAATCCCCCAAGCTGAAAAAAAAAAAAAAAAAAAAGAAAGAAAATACCAACCCAGCGGCTGGGTGTAGGTTTGCGGGGATGTGTTATATACGCCTGCTCTGCTCTTCCTCTGCTGGGTGGTGTCTGCTTGCAGGCACAGGCCTTGGGTTTGGGCGAGCCAAACTATTCTCATGAACACAACTAAGAGACACTGTCCTGTCACTCATGACTAATGAAACAGCTCCCCACCTTCCAAATCGCCTTTTCTTGATACTTTGTTTCTACAAGAAGTTTCACCTAATTCACCCCTTTGCTCTTCTCAACCGCTTTAGCCATCACCATTTGAAAGCACTGGGCACTACCTTTTCTTTCACCTCTACTGCCATAAACAACTGTCAAAGGCATGAAGTTGCTACACGGCCACATCCCCAGATAGTTACACCCTCCTCAGCCATACCTTTTGCCCATGCATGCCTGCACAAAAAAAAAAAAAAATCTTTGCTATCAGCCACTATCTGCTACCACACACAGCAGCTGCACGCATCAATTTTCTGCATTTTCTAATTACCACATTATTGAGTCTGCATTAACATCAGGACACCCAAAACCCCGGCTCACGCAGGGGAGGAAGAAGAAAAGATCAGACTGCATTGCATGTGTGAAGCAAGATCAAATCACAGCACACGCACAAGAGCCAAGGATAGGGCCTTCAGCTTCCAGGAGGAGCTCGGGAGCACACAAGGACAGAGTTAAACTGTGTCCACACACAGACAAGTTTTAATCAACAGCACGCAGCTCTCCTTCAGTGTTTACCTTGTGGAACACGTCAACATTAGTATTTCAATCGCTTACACCCTCGACAGTGAACCAAGCCTCACTGCTGCCACCACTTCCAGATGCGCCCGCAACCACTGGTGTCTGCTCAACCTGATCTACCGACACAGAAATAACGTAACTTTCTCTGGTCAACGCTCTCATTTTGCACTCCAGCTTCCGCAGGCCACTCTCGAGCAGCTGAAAGCACCCAGCAGCTGCCACCCAGACCTCCCTGCGTGAGCTGGACTCCAAACACTCGCACACACCGGTTACAAATCCTTGTATCTCCCAAGCCATGCTGCTGCCTCCTCCCCAACACTAGGAGGTTGCCTGAAACCACCTAAAATCCCTCCTGCAAAACCATGGAGGAACCAGCAGTAATGCCAAAGCAGCTCCATCACCCTGCTGCTTCTGGAGCAAAGTCACACAAAGAGCAGAGGATGCAGCGATGGTAAGTGCCCAGGGATGCTGCCCCGCGTGATCCTGTGCTCTGGTACGCATTCCTGCACCCCTGCTTGCACTAAATCTATGGCTGCAGGAAAACTAACTTACAGAAAGGAAAAAGGAAAAAAAAAAAAAAGAGGAAAAAAATAATCACATTCCACATCTAAAAGGGAGAAGTAAACATCGGGACATGCTCCTAACTCGGAGATACATGTTGGCCCACATTCCTCTTACCAAGATTAATATCCTGGCCAGTGTTCTGACATTTACCTCATCCTTTTCAAGTCATTTAAACCATTACAACCACTGTATTTATAGCTCGCTACCTTCCATCGCTCCCTGCCCTGTTCATACCCTTCCAAGTGCCTCTACCAGCTTCCTCTCTTGCAACCGCTCTCAGGCAGCCTTTTATCTCCCTGCGAGGCTCTTATCTTCACCCTGCCAAAGGCAGCAGCCTTGATCTTTATCTTACTCTCCACCCCAGCACATTAAGTTTCATCCATCGCTTTAGTTTTGTGTTTTAAATTGTAAGCTCCTTAGGACAGGGACCAACACATTTACATTTGCGGCAAGGTACAGGGGACCTCCATCCTGCCTACCTGTTCAGGTTCTACAAGGAGTAGAGATCGTGTCTGGAGCTACAAGCTTTCATTAACAGACTCACTGTTGTAATACTGTCTGAATGACCTCAAGATCAAATCTGTTCATTTTTTTCAACTCATTTCTAACTGATTTCCAGTTCACCACAACCTGCAATTTAAAACAGTCTTCTTCTAAAAACAACCAAACAAAACTCACCCACCCAACCCAAAAAACCATCAGAGTTAATTAATATAAATGGCAAATACCTCCCAAGGTATCTCACATAACAAAAAGCAAATATTCTAGCAGTTTGAACTCAACAGTGGATGTTACTACAGAAAACCCAAACAGCTCACAGATTTTCCTAACAGACTAACTTAAAATACAAAAAAAAAAAAAAAAAAAATCCATACAGCAAACAGGATCTATTCAGCCCCTTAACCCATATTGGTTTACACTTAAGAAACTTTATTGGTTTAGACTTACAGGAGTTAAAGGTTGTTCCTTCATCTGTACTGATGGAAGTTTTACCTGCCCCCAACTAGTGCTGAGGAATGCCCCCAGCCAACCCCCCCGCAGGCAGGCTCTGTTACCTAGACCAGGGAAGCAAAGGTGCCCAGGTGTGGGGAGCAGCCTTTCCGTGCCAGTTGCTGGTTCATCTTGGCCATTTCAGCTCAACTGTCGAGAAGCTGCCACAAGTCACAGAAATAGCTTAAACAGGGGGTTTACACTATATATATAAGGTATCACGTGGCTCACATTAATGGCTTTTCTTGGTCTAGTACGCAAGAAGTTCTCATTTATCTAATGATGCATCTGCTTTGCTGCCACTAAGATTGCTCCAAACTCCTAGTAGCCTGAGAGATCTGTGTGAAAAAAGCACTAGTTCCCAAAAAACAATCCAGGCTCAGGCTGAACAGCATCAAAAAAAAGTTATACTGCAAGTTCAGCTGTTCAGCAAGAGCCATAAACAATAAAGCAAGCTGGCTTGGCATGAGCACGGGAACAGAACCGCACTATTCCCTCTGGAAGGAAGGTATCATTCCTTAGTGTCTCAACAGATTTAGAAGCAAATTTTACCAGGTTTCTTGCACACCTTCTCGTATTATTTCCCACGATTTTCTGAAAAAGAAAAATACAGTTTGATATCCTCAGTCATTCCACAAAACCCTGTTCTACTGAAAGGGAAGCTTTTCTCCAAGTAGGTAGCATAACTATAAGCCTTCCATGCCCTAGCAAAAAGCAAAAACTAGCCTATTTTATGCCCTAAATAATAATCCAATATTTATGTAAGTTCATAATATACATATGCTACGCAGTGAACACAAGCACTATTCACCTTTTAGTAGTAATTTAAAAGTTTTCAATTTTGTTGAGTCCCATTAAATTTTATCGCCACCCTGGAATTACAGCCAAATTTTAACTATATTGATTTTAGTATAAGCCATCTCTTTCAAAAACCCTTTCTTCTCTGAAGACTAAAAATTAAGACCTTACACTTAACTCACGTATCACCAGCACACACCACATGTATACACACACCCACAGTCTTGAATCGTTAGCATCCAATCCTGCAGCTAAACCAACAGAAAAACAATGTTTTGAAATCAGCAAACTTTGCCCCTTAAGATACAGCTCATGACTTAACCAGGGCAGAAAATTCTTGCTAACAGTCTGCTACACTGCTGCTCTTGGGATAATGCTACACCTGAAGCAAAATCTCCACAAATCCAAACACTTGTATGTTCAAGATCATTTAGATAAGACACTCAGCAACACCTCTGAAATGCCTTTGATGAGTCAGGCTACTTTACCTTTGTCTTCCCACTGCCCTCAAGTATGTCACAAATCCCTACTGATCAAGGTTCTCAACTAAATTGTAACCCTCCCTAAGCTGGGTGACCTTTACAGAGATGCAGAGCTTGATTAAAACTAGAACATACTTCTTCCTTTTCCCCATGTCATTGCTTTAACCTGTGAGACAGCAATGCAACTTCATCATTGGATCCTTGTTATTATGCAGAAGCTAAACGTGAAAAAAGCCAAAACAACAAATTTGCAGGGTGGGCCACAGGACCGCTCTCCAGCCAAGTCATTACACACCATTTAGGGTGAGTCATAAGATAATGTTACATTTTTAGGACAAAACAGCAGTAATACAACCCCAGGCTCCAGAAAGCTTGACACATTCTCACCTGCCTTTCAGCTTTATCACTCCGTTTTTATTTGAGTTGAAGAATGACACGTTTGATCACAACAGTACTTAAAACAAGATTGTAGAATTTGTTTCCTGCTTGGGATAGGAAAAACAAACTTGTTAGCGCAATCAACATACTGAACACCATTCAGCATGTTTTTGGGAGCACCACAGATCCCCAAACAGAGCACAAAAACACACACCAAGGTACAACACAGTACTATAAGCTCTTTTTAGTACCATCCAAAACCTCAAGGCATAAACCCTGCCCCCAGCAATCAATATGAAGAAAACTTGTTAAAGATCCTTTCATTAAAAAAGCAGCATATGCAGAGAAAAAAAAAAAAAACCTCAAACCCAAATTCTACCTACTGCTAACAAGCCGCTGGACATACAAAAAAACTCAGAGAAAGAACTAGTGACAAACCGCCCCAGTAACCCTGGGCTGGAATACAGCTGCTGGGGAGACTGACTACGTGACTCCAACCTGCCACCCCAAGCCACGGGGGAAACAAGGGGCCCTCAGACATCATGGGAGACGGGGAAAAAGCGAAGTTTTAGAGGGAAAACTAAAAGGGTAGTAGATCTTTTTGTGAAATATTAAATGCATTAAAAAACAAAAACACCACGCACACACACACACACAAAAAAATGCTGCTTGGACCAGTGCCGGATTACTCCCGAACTCCACAGGTTCTGCAGTGGTGCTTTAACCTGCAAGACAGCTACAGGGAAGAAAATTTAGACTTCCAAAGAAGACACACGTCACCAACAGCTGCAACCATGGATTTCAAGTCTGGAAAGCTGATTTCCAAAAGTATTTCAACAGTGACTACAAGTTCTCTCTCAATGGTAGGGAAACATTCTTGTCTCAGATTTTCTTACCCAAGCAGAAGTAAACCCTAACTGATTCTTGGTCAAATAAGTCATAATTAGCTCACTCCCACACTGCATGGCAAAAAATCTGTTCTGCCATCAGCAGCTTATACACTGCTTGAGAAAGTTACCCTGGGTGGTTTCAAGCATAGCTGTAAGTCACTCAAGACTGTTCAAGTGGCATCTGTTACAGTAAGATTAAAATGCTTTGGGTTTGTTGGGGTTGGGTTTTGGGGTTGGTTTTTTTTTTTTTTTGGGGGGGGGGGGGGTGTTGTTGGGTTTTTTTTGTTAAGAATTATTATCCCAGCGTTATTTCAAAGATGCAGGACACACAGCAGCATTCGGATGCGCTTCAGTAGGGTTCTTCAAGTTATTTTTAAACGGGCTTGTGCCTTAAGTATTCTGCCGATACAAAAGAGCCTCAGTTCGAAGTAAACTTTTAAAAACCACTAGCTTGAAACCTAAAAGGGGCAGTTATGTGCTTGGTATCCTGTAAACTGTAATTTACTATATTAGTAATAGCTAAAACATCCAGCTTCTGAATTTCTCAAAGTGTATATTGTTCATTACATTCTTCAAGATTTTGCATCTGAAATATGTAAGTTACCATAAAGGACCTGGACAATTTGGAACACGAGTTTCACTTTACAGCTGTACTTGTTTTCCTTCCTCTCAAGCTCCCCAAAGGGTACACAGCCCTCTCGCCCAGTATAGCACAGGAGATTAAAAAGGTGAGGAACATTGAAATTATAGTCCTGCACTTTAGACAACTTCTGAAATAGTATCTTAGCATAGTGTTAGAATAGCAGGTTAGAGATAAGATTAAAAAGTGGGTGTAAAAAAAAGTGGGTTGATAATAAGCTGAACATTACATTTACTCTGAACAGCCTGTTTTGTTTCTGGAGTCCAGGGTATCTTTGCAGGTTTAATATTTCTAATTAAGACTGAAGAAACTTGTATTATACAGGACACATTATGCAGTTTATTACCGCCCCGTTCTCATTATGCTCCTCAGTTTCTACAAGGTCCAATAACAAGGTATACATTAGCTAAGCCCTGTTTGAAGTAGCTTTAGTGTTCTGTACTCCTAGCACAAAATTTCATGACTCAGATTCATGTAATCAAAACTGCAAACCGCTTGCTTCAATATTGTGTAACGATTTTGTGATGAAACTGTTTTGCTAATGACCTCCTTAAGCTTCAAGCATTAAAAATCAGAACATTATAATCTTTTTATCATCATCATTATCATCATAAAACCGGAGTTCAATTTTGCCTAAACCTAAAATGAAAGTTTACTAACAATTCAGGCTTATTTACCATTTCAAGGTAGTGCCCTCCCCCTCCTCCATCCATGTCATGAATGGAGAAGGGGAAGAAAAAAAAAAAAAAAGTTTGATTCACATCAGTGAACCTGACCCAGAAGTAGTTTGGGAATTACAATGAGGGGGCAGTGATGCATTGGAAATCACTCCACTACCCTCAGCAGTTTGGAGAACGCAGCTGAGTCACAGAACACAATATTCCACTTAAGCAAACAAAAACAAAGCAAAACAGCAAATGATCCGAAGCTGGGAAGTGTTTTCCTTCCAGTAAAACTGCAGTTTACGGAGAAGAGAGCAAAGTTCTCTACCTGA
Organism: Falco rusticolus; assembly: GCF_015220075.1. Lineage (NCBI taxonomy): Eukaryota > Metazoa > Chordata > Aves > Falconiformes > Falconidae > Falco > Falco rusticolus. The sequence goes on along the minus strand of NC_051200.1, from coordinate 4,744,828 downwards.
TAGAATTTAGCACACGTGGGATAGATCCTTTCTAAGAAGTAAAGGGCAAAAATGCATCTGCTAAATATTTTCCTTAGGAATGGATTTAACCACACAGCATTTTGCAGGCAGAGACCAAAAGAGTGGGACGTAAAAGGAAAGAAAAGACAGCACTGAGTTCTGCTAAAAGACTCCAAGTATTAAAAGTATCAATTACACACAGGCACACTACACGTCTTCAGGACACAGAAGTTTGCAATGAAGCTTCATTTTCACTATTCAAAATGGAACGTGCGATTGTTTTTTCTAGATTACAGAAAAAAAATTTAAGTATTAAAATAGCAGTTTATTGCAGTAGAAATGATACATTGTTTAAAGAATACAGGCTTCTAAAATTATGCTTCCTATAGCTCAGAGACACAATTTCCTACGTGAATGGAAACTGCTATCTTTATAATCAAGAATTTCAAGTCATTACTAAGAAACAGATACACATCACTAATTTACAACACGGTATTCAGGTCTGGCCCCCCTACTTTTTGCCTGGACTATTCTGATATTTGTTCAACCCCTCCACGAGCCACCTACAAGTGAACAATGTCCACACCCCACCTGCCCTCCTACTATACACCAGAAATATTTTATGCTGTCTTTTTAGAAAACTGTCAGGCCTTGTTTTGGAGCAATGTTTTATAATTTTGTTTTTCTTTTTAGGACTAGAAAGAAACCACCAACCTAAGCTCTTACTATTCTCATGCTTCGTTTCCTGCCAAAGCCCATGGTTTTTATGCACAGAGTTTCTTTCACTTCATTTTAACACACATTTCATTTCCAGAAAACTTCAGTCCACAGCATAAACCAGCAGCTCTAAGTCTCTTGCCCCTCTGCAACTCGTAATAGACAAGGGAAAAAACCCCAAGCACAGGGCTGCAGATGCTTTGCTGTGGCAGGAGCAAGCAAAATGTTTAACAGAAATACCATTTCTACACACACACTCTCCCAAAAAATATTTTTAAATGTAATATTTACAGTATGGCTGAAAGGAAATCAACTCTGCTGGGGTTTTTTTCCTCTCCATTTTGTAAGAAGTTTTACTTTAGAGCATGGATTTTAATCATATGAGGGGCATAAAAATCAAGTAGGAATTCTGCTGTCTTTGGGGGTGCTCTTTAAAAAAAATAATATTCAAAACCAGAAACACAGATCAGATGCAGACATCAGTGTACCTTTGACTTAGCAGAGAAATCTTTGAAGTGCTGAAAGACTAACTTTGGAAGAAAGCACTTTCTTGGACTGGCAACTTTCAACGTCTTCTAAATTTGATTCCAACCAACAAAACAAAGCAGAGGAAAAAAACCACTGAGGCAAACCACACATTTCTGAGCAGCCCCAAGCAGTGCTGCCAGACTTCGAATGGCATGCGAGCTGAGTCAGGCTTATACCTTCCACTATGAAAGGCTACACAATTTTAAGCTCCTTCAATACCTTCTGCCTTTAGATACTTAGTTTTAAAGTGAAACTAGAAAAGAAAAAAATTCAGTGTTTAAGATTGTAATTAAAACCAGAAAAGCCTGCAGTAGCCTGCCCCTTCACTGCTTCCTCTGTTGACAGAGAAATAGACAAGTATCAATGTCCAACAGCAATTAAATATTTCCTCTTAGTACTGATCAATTATTGACTACATCTGCATTTTCAAAGACAGGAAAACATTTCCAACACACAGAGTTTTCTATCTGGCTGGGTGAATTACTGTAAGGAGTTCAGTGGGTCACTGACACCAAAACAAGGATTATACTTCCAAAGTTCCAGTGCAATGCAGCGCTTGCACAAACACTACTGCTCAGCCAGTGGACACGGATAATACCACTAACAGCTAATTACTACTTACTGCTCCCACTGTGAGAGCTTATCATATGAACAGAAGCGTCCCTCCTCTTCCCCATATTCTTCCTTCCCACCCCCAACACCCTTTTTTACGCACACCTCAAACTGCATTACCTTAAGCTGGGCCAAACCACTGATCTCTTGAAAGCTAGCAGCCTTCGCTCCAAAGTTTCAGACCTGGAAAACACCACTCGGAGCCTGCTCATCCTCTATCGCAGGCCCTCCTCATCCGCCATGCAGAAGGCAGGTCGCTGGGTGCAGGCTGTGGCTCAGCTGAGCCCTTGGATCCTACTCAGCGACGAGCAGGGAGGGCATGGGCTGCAGGAGCCCCCCACCACCCTGCCCAGCCACCCAGAGATGGCTTCTCCAGAGGATACAAGGCTCCTGGGGAGAACAGAGCTCAAAAGGGAAAAAACCACCCTGAGTTCTGTTTACATAAGATTCAGCTAAATAAATGTGGGTAGATTTCCCATTAAAGAACACATGCATTTCACCTACATTTGTTGAAAGAAACTGACCTAAACCCCAAAATTTGATATCCAAACGCAATTCAGCAATTTTCAGCTTTCCCTATCCATGAGACAAACTACAAAATATCAAGCTCACAAACACCACCACCACCACAACTAAAAAAAAAAAAAAAAAAAACCACAACAAAAAAAGTGAAGAGTCATCGAGTTATAGGAAGGAAAGAAGAGGAAAACAGGAAGGAAAAAAAAAAAAAAGAGCTACCATAAGCTCAGGACAGGAATTCACAAGATGAAATACAGTTGTTGTTTATACTAGCAAAATTCTTTCCTAAGAAACCAAGGCAGGTAACAGTTCGCTAACACCTCTAACCGCCTAGAAGAGCCACATAAATCCTTTAGGCCAAGGACCACGTCCCCTTGTGCTGCTGTTCAGCGGTTAGGATGCTGCACTACGAGACAGGTTGTGCTAGAGTCATGCAGAAGACTATAAAAAACATTCACCCCACCCCAAAGACCACATTTTAGTATTAAGTAGAGTGCCCCATTCCTACAGTTAAGCAAGCATGAAAGGAAAGTGCTTTTAAAGTTACAAACCTTTTCTCGCAGCGTTACACTTCAGACCATCGGATCTGCTGAAATCTATGCTCACGTAAGCTCCACTGTCCAAACCTGAAGTACCATTTTGGAGATGGCAAGTTGGTGCTGCAGTACTTGCCTCACAGCTTATAGGATCATCGCGTAAATTCAGAGCGATGTAGTTTAAGCCATTCTGAAATCCAGTTGAGGTATCCCTGGACATTTTGCTTTCCTGACCATCAGCAATGTTTTCATCCGGTTTTAACCAAACATTGTCAAATGAGGCAGAGCTGTGTCTTTTGCTACTGTCAGTAAAGAAAGAAGAGGAGGTTGTCACAGTCCCAGCAGAAGAGAACGTTTCGGAACTGTGTCTCCTCCTGCCTTGAGGATCGGCTCGGATCACTTTCGGTCCCAGAGGAGGTTCAGAGCTAGGAACTGAGAAGCTACTGCTACCAGCATATCGATCGACAATGCACAGCCTATTCACGATGGAAGAAGGGCTATCAACCTTTACACCGTTGTCAGATTCGGCGGCAAATGGCCGAGGCGGTGTCGCTGCCATGTTGAACGTCATCTCTGTGTAGTCATCAGTCCTGCTGCTTGCGGTGCTAACACAAGCGGTACCAAACGAAAGCCTAGCATAGTCAGGATTTGGTTGGTTTCTAGGAATACTGGAACTTGCATAAATTGAAATATCCGTTAGAGAGTTAGACAGCTCCTTCGCTACTTTCGGCGACTGTACATCCAAGTCAACGCTCATGTAATCAGAAAGCGGGGACTGTCTGTGGTCACTGCTCGAGCCTAGGGACGATGGTGATCCTTCTGCAGATAAGGAATATGGTGTATTACTCGCCTTTTCATTAAAATCAATATTTATGTATTCACCGGGACTCGCTGGCTCAGGTGGAACTGTGCGATCATACATTCTTGGGATAGTATTGCTCCCTCGCGTACCTAGGGGCAGTCTCGTGGGCCTAGTAGCCCTGTTCTGCACAAGTCCTTCATCCGAACCTTTCACCGCCGACAGTTTAGAGATGCCGTTAGCCAGAGCCTCGCTGCTGACCCCTTTTACATTTTCTGGTCCACCATACAAGAGTTTTCCAGGTGAAGACATCGGAACATATTCACTGTGGTCACCGTTTTGTCCTGACAATGCCTTAAAGCTTCGGGGCAAAGAAAAATACGAACTAAAACCTTTGGAAACAGAAGTGGTGTGAACATAATTCGAATCACCGGGGTGCTTTGGAGCTGAATTACCAGGTGACATATCCATATACTCATTGTTTATGATCTTCTCATTACTTCCTTTAGAAACAAATCCAGTTAAAGGACTTCGCACAGGTGAAGAGCTAGCCTTTGGAAACATCATCATATACCCTTTGGAGTCAACCTGAGAGGGTGACCACGAATTGTTAATCTGTTTCGGAACAGACATACTTTTAGGAGTCATCGGCAGATAGTCGCTGTTGCTGGCTAGAGAAGATGCCACTCCTGGCATCATTGGCATGTACCCATCATCCCTGGCTTTACTCCTACTTTGGTTACATACAGAATCAAGGTTAGTGTCATTGTACTCCGATTCATGGTTATCTCTCAATTTTGGTGTGTCAGAGTAAAGTAATCGCCCGTGACTTCCCACAGAATCTTCATCTAATGAAGCCGTAGTTTGTGTCGTCTTCTGCTGCACCGACACAGACGTTGGCTTTGTTAGAGAGTAAGTTCTTTTCCTGAAACACTTTTCAGCCTCCATATAATCATCTCTGGAGCTATCATCTGCCTGTTGCTTACTCATGGACATGTACTCACTCAGACAGTTCTCCTCTCTGATAGGCGGTGTGTTTCCCAGGGAATCTGGCGTGTTACTCCTGACCCGAAAGTACCTGAAATCTCCAGGGCTGGAGCCATATTCATCAGAAGAGATAAATCCCCCATCGCTTGGGGAACCACAGACGGATGAGCTAGAAGGCCTGGTCAACATGTCCGAAGCAGAACCATGGCCGCTGCTGGAAGAAACACTGATGGGACTTGTAGTGGAGGGAAAATGAGACACGGGCAGCGAAGCAGACCTGGTGTGGTAAGATGAGCTGAATGCGGCTCTCACATACCTTCCACTTCCTTCTTGCCGGCCCAAATTCATCCTCGCAGTGTTCAGGTGGATCAGACTCCCAGTCACTGACCTAAAAGGTCTAGTCATGGTTCCTTCTCCTTCGCTGGATGTTCTGAAGCGATAGGAGCTGCTGCTTTTGGTGGTAGGAGGCGTTCCTCCAGCAACACTCTCAGTTCTAGATCTTCTCTGCAAGCCCGTCTGGCTGGGGGGCAGGTTGCCCAAGTGCCTCCTAGTGGTGATGAAGGAGATGGGGTTGGTGCCACTGCCACCACCAGAAGACTGACTCTTGCTCCGGGGCCTGAACTCCGCAAAGGCCTTTAGCGCTTTCATGGTCTCCAGAAAAGTCTCGTGCATGTTCTGGGCAACCACTGAATCGTCCACTTGCATCCAGAGCTCTCCGGGCCCAATGGAGGCGGATCGGCCCACTTCAATGAAGAAGAAGTTTTCCGAGTGCCCACAGCGGCGAATGTTCATGAGCTGCAGGTGGACGGAGGGCACCTCCGAATTGAGCTTGACAAGGTGGATGGCCTTGCTGGAGAGGCACAACCTGTACACTCCGGTGAGGTTTTTCGTCTGCCCCAGCCCTTTGGGCTTGACGTTGACCTGCCACACCTCCTTGAAGACGGTGCCAGGTCTCAGGGCGGCCCCATAGTGCTCGTCGTCCTCGTCCACCTGCTGCTCGGCGTGGTCCTCCTGCTCCAGGAAGCCCCTCTTGCTCTGGCTCATGAGCTCGCTGATGGCCTGGTACCAGGCCTCCTGCTCGCCCTCGTTCTCGGCCAGCATGGCGAAGTACTCGTCCTTGGTGTACAGGGCGATGATGTGCTTGTGCTTGGCGTCCGCCCGCCGGCTGACGGTGAAGCACTGGTACAGGGGGATGACCCGCTTGGGCGGGGGGCAGCAGAGCGCGGCCGGCCCGCCGGCCCCCGCCGCCCGCAGGCTGCTCTTGAACTTCTTCTCGCTGTCGTAGTACTCCAGCCGGGCGGGGGCCAGGTGGCTCTCGGCCCGCAGGACGAAGTAGCGCTTGTGCCCGTGCTTCTGCTTCCGCAGGTAGCCGCACTTCCTCACGTCCTCGCCGGCGGCGGGCGGGGGAGCGGCGCGGCCCGGCGCGGGGGGGGGCGGCCCGGCGCGGCCCGGCGCGGGCACGGTGCGGGCCGCCGCGGGGGCGGCCTCGGGCGCCGGGCAGAGCGAGGCGCTGGGCGAGCGCCGCAGCAGCTGCAGCAGGTGGTGGGGCTGCGGGGACGGGCAGCGCCCGCCCTCGCCCGCCGCCGGGTCCCCCTCGCCCGCCGCCGCGCCGAGCACGCCGGGCTCCAGCTGAGGCGCGGCTCCGCCTCCCGTGTGGCGGGCGCCCGGCTCCTCCTCGCCGCCCCCGGCCGCCGCGCCGCCGCCGCCGCCGCCCGGGCCATTCATCCCGCTCGCCATCTTAGGGGCCAGGCAGGGTCCGGAGCGCCGGGGAAGGGGCACGGGGCGGGCAGCGGGAATCCGCCCTCACCGGGGAAGCGCCCCCCGCGGCGGGCCGTGCATGGGGAGCGGGCGGTGCCTGGCGGTGCCTGCCTGCGCGCCCACCCGCCGCCCCCGTCCGCGCCCTCCGGCCGCGCCGCACCGCGTCCGGCTACTCGCACTCACGCAGGCAGCCGCGGCGGCACCACGGCGAAAACATCACGTGACCGCGCGGAGGGCGGGGGCGCGCGCCGGGAGGGAGGCGGGGGCGGGGCCCCCGGCGCCGAGGCGTGCGGGACGAGGAGGGCAGCGGGGAGCCGGCCGGGCGGCTCGCCGGAGCGGCAGGGAGAGAGCGAATAGGGAGCGCCGGCCCTTCTCCAGCGGCCCAATCAGCGGGCGGAGCTGGGGGCAGGGGGCGGGCCTCCCCGAGCGCTGCCCGGTGGAGGCGGGGCTCCGGCAGATGGGCAGCACAGTAGACCACTGGAAGGCGGCGGCAGCCCCGTGCTGGCCGCGATCTGGCGGGGCGTTTCCTGCGCTGGAGACGGGTGAGCGGCGAAAGAGGCGGGGCCGGCGCTGACTGGCGAGGGGGCGGTGAGCCGCCGGGCCGTTAGCCAATCCGCGCCTCACACACACAGATAGGGGAGGCGGGGGCGAGAGCGGCGTGTACTTGGCGGCGCGAGTAAAACGGAAGGCGGGGGCTGAGGAAGACGGGCAGCCCTCTTGGCCAATGAGCGCCAACACCTTGGCCCCAACGGGAGATGGCCGGCTGACGTTGCCTTCACCCAGCTCCCTTTCGGAGGAGCCCGCCCCCCCCCACCCCCCCGCCCGCGCGCGGCCGGGGCCGGCCCCGATTGGCCGGCGGGGAGCTGAGGCGGGGCGCGCGGGGCGGTGGCGGGGCGCGGGGAGGGAGGGGTGAGGGGGCGCGCGCCGCGGAGGAAGTAAACAACCCGTCAGCGCGCGAGCGACCGTTGGGGCCGAGTGCAAAGGCGGCCGGGGTGCGCGGGGCCCGCGCGTGGCGGTCACGGCCCGGCCCAGCCCCGCCCCGTAGGGCCGCTGCCCCGCGGCTCCCCGCACCCTGCGTCCCCGCAGCTCCGTGAGGCTTCGCCGTGCCGGCTGGGCTGCGCGGCGGCTGGGCAGCTGCGGCGGGGCCGAGGCAGTCCCGGGCCGGCCGGTCCCCTGCGCCGCTGTCAGGCTGCTCGGCACGGCCAGCGATCCTCACCCGGCGGTATCCATGCGGGCCGTAGGCATAATCCCAGAATTTTAGATTAAAATCTGATGAGCGAGGAGCGAAACCCCTCTGGTTTGTAGTGACACTGAATGGGCACAAAATTCCTTCTCATCCAGATGAATTGTTGCCCGGTTACAGGAACACGGTGCAGCCAGATGCACGGATGCACCACCATTCCTTTCTAGCCCTTTACCCACCTCCACAATGCTTTCTTCTGCTCTTAATTAACGCTTCCCTTTGCCAGCTCACCAAGCGCCCTACTAGAGGCGTTTAATTGGCGCAGAAGCGCAGCGGCTCTGACCCTACCCGCCAGGCGTCACGGCCAAGGACGAGCACCTTTCCCACCTCGTGCTGCGCTGCGGTGTGGCAGGTGCTGCGGTGTGGCAGGCGGCAGAGGCCGGGGTGTTGCCCACCAATGCAGTCCCTGGTGCCTTCGTGGGTTTACTACAAGCGCCCCTGCCAAAGGTATATGTAATTTGAGTTAGGTGTTTGTGCATATCAGTTGTGTCGGTGTAAAAATAACCTTTTTTCCATAATATGCCTGCAAAGATCATTTCCCTGCCAATAATTTTGACCATATGCCTGTCTCTTTACTAGCTCCCCCTTCTCTGTCAGTCACACCTAATGTACTTGATCTGCTTTCAAGGTTATTCTTTGTCTACATCACCTGTGATTCACTATTGAGATGACAAGGCTCAACAATTCCTCACACCAACTTCTACCACCCACTTGTTAAATTTTGGGATAAATAGCTCTGTGTTTTCTCTTACTGTGCCTCTCTGCTGCGGGAAAAGATATTTTTTGGAGTCTCCAGTAACTCAGTTTGGAAGCTGGCACGCCAAGTCTTGTACTTGCCATATTGATTGTTAATGCCTCATTATTTCTTTGTACTTCACCATTCTCTATCTGTTCACTGCCTGCTCATCATGTGTTTAAACAGCAATCTTTTTCTGTTTTGTGTTTTTACAGCATCTAACACAATATGTTCTTGTCCGTGATTATAGCTCCTGTTATGGCAATACAGTGTATAAGTTGTAACTACAAAAATGTAATCGTTCCCAAAACAAGTATTATAAACACGAGGAAACCGAGATTAAATTTAGTTTTTAAATAAATTCCAACATGTTAGTATGAAAATACACAACTAAACACCACAGAAACATTGATTCTGCCCTGCAATGCTGTCAGGCAAAAGCTATACAATTATATTGCATGATATTGTTGATAGCCCCTGGTAGAATTAAACTGGTTTTTGAAGATGTGTTCCTTTCATTTTTCATTCTTTTCTATCTGGTCCATCAGTTGGGTGGAGATGTGATTGCTTGCGCATTTCCATATATCGTTTGGATATCTTTCTATACTTTTACATGAAAATTTAAAGTGGTTTTAAAGTTTTATCATAGAATGTGATATATTAAAGCCCTAAAACTTCAGAGCAAGGTGAACTGTGTTCACTGCGTCCTTATTCCAGCTGGTTGCTGAAGGGTACCTGTGGGAGGAAGAAAGGAAACGATTTGAAAGAAAGGGGTTGGGTTTTCTATTTTGTTTATGTTTCTTTTTAGTCATCAACCTCTGGGCTTGCTTGACAGTAACTATGAATAAGCTGTCTCTGTATGTAAGAAGAAATGTATCAGTGTTTCTGGTCTCTTTTAAAGTCTTTTGCTATTGCATTCCACTTGCCATGTTTTCACTAGGGAGTTGAGAAAGCAAAGTATGCATAAATCAGTCACGTAGAATTTTGGGGTAATGGACGCACATGATCAGACGCACTGTGCTAACAGAAATAGATTTTTCTGATGGGCCCTCTCTGGCTTAAAAAGAGTGCTTAGCCTTCCTGAAAATTTAAATTTTTGTATATTTCTGTATGACTATTAGGAAATACTTCCCCAAACTGCAAACTAATCTTTAATTTGCATACGCTTTCTCAACTTTCATTACTAGGAAGAGTAACTGGTTTGTTTTATCTCTCTTCAATTAAATGTTGGTTAGAGTCTTTGATGCAGTTATTGAATCAAAATTATTGACTTTCTGTAGTAATGATTTTTTATTTTTATAGCTCATATAAAATATGTAAGACTACCTGTTAGTGTAGTATATCCTTCCATTACTGAAATAATTGTCTAGATATGGGATGGGATCTAATTTTACAATCTTTTATGTCACAAATTATTGTAACTTCCACAGACTTTTGTAGGTTGTCTCAGGGTTTCTCTGGCTACTGCTCTAGCACGTAGCCGTAGTGTACTCTGTAAAGTCAGCGCCCCACTGTGACAAAGAGTCAGGTTTATATTCTTCTGTTTTACTTGCAGAAACCAACATAGCCTGACTAAGAAATGCTTCCTTAACTGTGGTTGAATTGTCTTCCAGCTACTGTAAAAAGGAAATCAAGATCCCCTCTTTATGTCTCTTGATCTTCACCAGACTTGAAGAACCTGTAGTTCTTACAGCTGGAGGTATGTTTGCTTTGTGTTTCATTTATTTGCTCTTTCTACCCTACCAAGTGTCAGCATGAGCCAGGCACTGTAAAAGACCAGAAATTTGAAACAATTTCTTTCATTATAGTTTCCACAAGTGGCTATAATATTTATAATACGAAGTAACTAAGCAGTTGGTAGTCATACTGTTGGGCCAAATGAAGGGCCGTATATGTCACCTGCTGCAGAAGTATTGAGGGACAAGTAATGTGTTCCTGTAGGTGTCCATGAAATCCCACAAAGAGCAATATTATTAATTCAGTTTAAGATATAAGAGGTAAATGGTTTTGGACACAATGTCACATGATTTATTGCTCATTTCTTTTAGTTTCACCAGCCTATATTATGCCCAGCCTCAGTTGCATCTACAGGAGTAATTAGCCAATAAAAGACCCCAAAAAATCAGTTTTGTTGAGTAGTAAAATACAATGCTAGCTCTTACACATGACACATTCATAAAAAGGAAAGGAACTCCAGATTAACTCACTGTAGAAATTTAGGATAGGAATATCCTAGGAGTGTTTAGCAATCCAAGGAAGTTGAGTGAAAGGTAAGCTTCATAGTTCTTAATTTTATGTGTTACACTGTTTCACTAATTATAGATTTGTATATGTGCCTAACATTTTATTAACTATTTTAGCTTAGTATGCAAAATAATATAATTCTTCATAATGTTTATTTATGGCCCAAACTCTTCCCCTAGAAGTCTCATTTTATCTTTACACCTCTGAAGTGGCCTGCTCTCAGTATCATCTTAGCAGTTCTGCTCTCAGTACGGACATATTGTGATTTTTACAAGAGGCAAAGTATGTCCATACTGAGAGCAGAACTGCTAAGATGTTATCAAATAGATCAAATAATCAAATAGAATAGTGGTATTAAATTAATCTGTTATAGCTAGGTTATTCTGCAAATGGTGAGACTTCCCTATTCATTCTTTGTCAGTGGAATAAGAAAATGAAATGATTGTGACATTTCTTATCCAAGATCTAGAAGACAAAAATGCCTTCTGTTAAGGCACAGATCAGGAATTCTAAGCTGTTGCTTCAGTTTGTGGCAGATTTGCCCTACATCCTTGGGCAAATCTCTCAGTCTATCTTGTTCTTCAATTCCTTAGTCATTAAATGAAAACAATAATTCCTCCTTTTCTCAAAAGTGTTTTTGGAGATAAAATCTGTTAATGACTGAGAACCTCAGGTATTGTGGTATCAAGGGTTATGTAAAAATCATTGTAAAAGCCAACCCAAGGGCTTCCTTTATCCCTCCAGCTGCACAGAATTCACCCTGTCAAAGAGAGTCCCCTAAATGTGCATTTTCCAGGCGTGAGCTACATGATCTCTTATTTCCCTCATCCATGCTTTCCTTGCTGTGTTGAAATAAGATACCAGAACCTTCCCAGCATTTATTATGATGCTTATTTATGAAAATTTATAGATTTGAATTTAAGATTTTTAGACACAAAGATTAAAGGCAGACATTTTAAATAGCTGCCCAATTTACTTTTGAGGGAGCTGCGGGTGCTCAGCATCTCTCTGATAATGAAGATCTGGTTGTTTACTTGTTCCATTATAGTCCTTTCACCATCTATCTAATCCTATCACATAATTGTCTACAGAAAATACTCAGACGCTTGGTTTCTTTACTGTTTTGTATAATTGGGGATAGTGTCACCATGCAGTGAAAAGAACCATAGAATGCTGTTTTTCAAAGGCATATGCTCAAATTTGCGAAATGTTTTCTCACTGGATCAGGAAAGAATAGTAAGATTATTCTGATTATTCTGCCTATTTTTTTCCTATTAATGGATAGGTGCTATTTGGGTTATATAGCTTTGGGATTATGTGAAATACTGTGCAATTACTTCAGTGAAAGAAAAATGTGCCCTGTTGCGATACAGAGGTTTTGGCCGTATGTCCAGGTCGATAAGATAGGGAAACTACTAAAGCAACCAGACTTTTATTCACTAGATTGTCTTTGGAGAATAGCAGGGTGGAATGGAAATGAAATATACCCATTTATATAACTTGAAATAAAAAGTGGTGTAGTTAGTGTCAGTTTTCAAGTATTAATGGTAGCGAGCAGGCAGGACTGTTTTCATAAAGGAAAAACATTTTTTCTCCAAATTGGATGCAAATGAACCTTTCCTATTACCTTTTTTGTTAGTACATCATATCTACCAAAAAAGGCGTTCTATATCAATTAGCCAGCATGTCTTTGTTTTTAGAAAATTATTATGGAAGTTAAAGTAAATGCCCTCTAGACAGATTATAAATGAGAAGTTTCAGCTTTACACTGAATGATACAGCTTCTGTAATTATTATCTCCATCCTTGCTTTAAGTTATGCCTTAAGTTAAAAAAATAATTTCTTTGCCTTTCGGATTTTTTGACTTGGGAAGTTGCAAGTGATTTGTTTCCTGCTTTCCTGACGAAGCTTTCTTTAGCAGTAAAGGTAGCAAACACAAGTTTGCAAACCACATTTGTGTGATGTACTTGCTTTTTCTCACAACACCTTCAGTCTTAAAGAGTGTCAACACTTGATACCAGTGGAGGTCAGGTTGTTTTTAACCTGAATTTCTACAGCAGTATCTGTTTCAAGGAATGAGTGTGCATGTGCTTGCCTTAACCACAGCCACAATGAATGAACTGAGTATTGCTTACACGGTTTTGTGCGGCGTTATTTTCATTTAGCCTCTGTATTTTCTTTTATTGTGTAATTGACAGAAATTGTCCTTTCTTTTTGGTGTAAGAGAAAGGACTTTATCTCATCTGAACAGCAAGATATCTTGATTTTTTTATCTAGTTATGGGCAACAAAATAATTTTCTTAAAATAATTCCTGTGGACTTTCCTGTGTCTGATTTATCATTCTTTGTTATATAAGGGCATCTATTTTAAATGTTTATGAACAGCTGAATTAGGAAAATTAGAATTAGAAAAAAAAATTGGAATGTACAGTTGTTAATTGACTAACTCTTTATTTAGATTTCTTGTACTTTCTGATACAAGACCATGGAGTAGAGTTAGGTTTTGTTAGAATTGTGGTGTTGTGTAATGGAAAAACAGATGATCACCTGAGCATAAGAAAAGTATTTGTTCAGAAGAGAAGAGATCATCTAACTTAAGGGAAAATATTTGAAAGAAGGAATCCTGGCATATAGAATCCTTTTTCACACAGAAGGTCGTATTCCCACGTGTTGTTTTCTTTTTCAGCTGAGTCTGAGCTTTCTGTTGGAAAAGTTGGGCTGGTATTTTTGCTGTACAGTGTCTTTGACTGAAGGCTCAGAAATGCCTCCATTTGTCATATAGAAGCAGCATAATCCATTTGTGAGGATACCAGACCTTCTGTCAGTAAGAAATAATATTGCAACTGAACTATTACTTTTTTTAAAATAACACAAATGTGGCCAATTTCCATTGCAGAGTAAGTGCCAGCTTAGGATAATGTTTCAATCTTCTTCAAACAGTAAGCATCTGTGGTAACTGCAGTAGTCAGTGCATGGAAAAGGCAGGGTGAAGTCTTTGCTCCTCACTGTACGGAGCCGTTTTTAGACATTTGCACATTTCTGTTACTTACTTACACGCTATTATCTAAATACAGGTAGCCCATGCAAGATAGTAAAGGGTGTTTTATGTCTCTTTATGGAACTAGGAATGATACAGGTTATAGTAAATGGCACTACTCAAAAAAACTTCCCACTGAAGCACAAGTGCCTACAAAGTAGTAAACTAAGTGTGTAGAGTTCTGCAAGAAAGCATAGGGTGAAGCAAAGAATAGAGCTCCTTTCTGCCTGGGTTGCAAAGGGGATGTCTGCATCAGGCACCTCATTTTAGGTTTATATAATAATAAAACCTCATTTTAGCTTTAAGAGTTCACTTTTGAAGAGGACAGTCTCGGAGCAAGCAAACTGAATTCCTGTTTGATTAATCTAAACCAAAAGATGCATTCCAGGAGTACAATCACGATATATCTACATTAGTGTTTTAGTTTGGAGTAGAAGTTAAACTTTTGAAATTCATTTTTCATTTGTCCCTACTAACCTGCTTTGATTTGCAATGTGTAGCAGTCTTGGAGTGCACAAATAGAATTCCTTTCAAATAAAAGTAAACCAAAAGCTGTGGTACAGCAGCATGATAATGGATTATCTGTTCATTGGACCAGCCTAGAACTACTGTCAGGTAAACTGCAAAATGGTTATAGAGTGGACATCGAGTTTTCAACACCAACGTTTTGCCCCCAGATCTGCTCTAGTGCACTCCTGCTGCTAATGAACAGTCAATGTACTGGACCAAATTCAAGTTAGTATAAAGTAAAACCCTGGAAATCTGTGTCACGTGGACTTTGTGTTCTCAGCACTGTATCTTTTCATGTTGTACTGCACTGCCTGATAAGGAAGATAACTAGCAGTAGAACATTGCAGGCTAGCAGGTAGACTCCAAGGCAGAAATAAGGAATAAACAAGACAAACCAAAGTTTTGTTTTGTCTTTTCTGTGATCCATTGAAAAAAATCTTTGCTGTGGACAAGCTGAAACCTTTGCTCTGTAATGTCTCTTGTCAGAGTAATGTAAACATTCAGTTTGTCAATTGGATTAACTTTAGCAATCCACGAACTATCATGTGGGTTTGGTATCTCAAGAAACAGCTTTGTCAAGGTTGTTTTTATAAGGTCATCTGAAAATGTAGAAGATTTTGTTAGTATTTCAGGGTATTACTGGATTTCAGGGATTGTATGTGTGAAACAACTATGCAGACACCAAGGCGAGTGAAGGGAGGAGGAAGAAAAGCAAGAGTTTGATCAAGAAGCCAGTCCTTCAGCAAAGAAATGAGAGAAAGGAGTGAGAGAAATTGGACAGGAAGCAGAAACTACCCAGTCCCTGTACCTTGTCAGAACTTCAAAACAAGCAGAAGAATTACAGCTGCCAGCCAGGTGAGCAGATTTCTGGCTGGCTGCTCTGATGCTGGGATAACAGGGCCAACAGTCAGCAGTTAGAAGGTAAGGAAGCTAAACATCTGGGATCCCTGGCTAGAAACCAAGGAACTGAGAGAGGAATTGGAAAAGAGGCAGTGATTTGCAGCCTCTGGAGACAGCTCCTCTCAAGTGAGCGCAAGATATCCATTCAAGGAAGATCTTGTGAATGACCCAGGAAAGTGGACAACTGAGGACAAAGGCATCCGCTGCTTGAGAGAATTAGCAGTGCTGGAAGTCACCTACAGTGATCTAGACAATGATAAGGTCTCCAGAGATCCAGAGGACATCCTGTGCACATGGGCCATGTGGAGGAAGGTGGTTCAGAATGCCCATATTCTTCACCAAGCATGGCACAGTGAGAAAAGACCTTCCATAACCATTAGGAAAAGTCATAATATAGTGTTCGTCACACTCTAGGCATGTGACTGTATCGGGTTTGTGTGGCAGGGGTTTGGTAGCAGGGGGCTACCCATGAGCCTTTTGCTATCTTTTTCTCTTCCCTGTCCAGCTAAGGGGGAGCGACAGAGCAGCTTGGTGGGTGCCTTTTGTCCAGCCAAGGTCAACCCACCACATAATCCAAGAAATACTTGAATAATATAAGTGACCTTCACTATCTATTAATTTCTTGACATGCAGGGCAGCCCCTCCAGCCCTCCTTCCTTGCCTGTCCCTTCTAAACAGCCTGTAGCTGTCAATAGCCGCACTCCAGTCATAGAGTTTGTCCCACCAAGTTTCAGCAAGGGCAACTAGGTTGTAGCTTTCTAGCAGCACGGTGGCTTTCAGTTCCCCGTTTGTTGCCCATGCTGCGTGCATTGGTTTAGAGGTACTTCAGGTGGGCTGTTGGCCATGTCACCCTTGTAGAGGAACATCCCTTAGTTCCTTTGAGGTATTTCACTGGAGTTCCCATTTGCTGCAATTACCTTAGGAGCTCCTGGCTTATTTCTGTAAGACTTCAAGTGTACCTAGCAGTGTACCTAGCAAGTCTCACAGCAACAGGTCGAGGGCCCTCACTAGCACCCCGTCCCTTTAACCTTGGCATGTCGCCCCACAACTTTTCATGAGCAAGCCCGATATTATCCCTCTCCCCCTTCAAGTCTAGTTTAAAGCTCTGTCAATGAGCCCCGCTAGCTTGTAAGCAAAGACCCTCTCTCCCCTCTTCCCACAACGCCAGCAGGCCTGGTGCCGTGTAGGCCATCCCATTACCAGAAAACCTGAAATTGTCGTGGTGACACCAGCCACAGAGCCATGTATTAACAGACTGGGTCTGTCCATTTCTTCCTATGTCACTGCCCACAACTGGAAGACAGAAGGAAAAATAACCTATGCTCTGGATTCTCTCACCAGCTATCACAAGGCCCTGATGTCTCTTTTGATTGCCCTTGGACTACGTGCTGCAGCTTCATCACCACCCACCTAGAAGCACAGTAATGGGTAATGGTCTGAGGGCCGTAATGGGCTAGGAAGTTTCCTAGTGATGCCCTTAACCAGGACACCAGGGAGGCAGCAGACTTCCCTGAGAGGAGGGTCTATGTGGCATATTGAACCCTCTGCTCCCCTCAGAAAGAAGTCATCTATAACTAGAACCCATCCTTTCTTGCTTTGGAGGTGGTCGTGACATGGGGTAGGCCTTTCTGACTTCGGCAACACCTCTGGTGTAGATGAACCATCATCCACATCATCCGTTGACTGGCCTTCCAAATCCAGAGCCTCATACCTGTTGTACAGAGGCACCTGGGAAGGTGGGGAGGGTGTTCAACTGCATCCCCGAGTGTGGACTTGCCTCTGTTCACACCTTTCCTTGAAGCTACTGCTTTCTGCCTGGCAGGGAGAGAGAGGATGATCTTTCTCCTGGTGGCTGTTCCTGTTTCTGTCTCCGGGCAGGCAGAGCATAGTTCCACCAGTCCTTCTCTTTCTCTGACACCCTAATGCTCCTTGACCTTTCTGCATCCATCCGCCGGGTCACACCTCACACAACTGGTTGTCCGTGCTGCACAGCCCCTCCCTCCCCCCCCCCCCCCCCCCCCGTTCCCAGTGTCCCAGGCATGCCCTGCAGCCCCACACACTGCGCGTTGTTGTAGGCGCTGCCTGGGTTGCCACATCCATCCTGGCGAGCGCCGAGGACGGAGCTTTCAGCCGGGTGGGTGCCTCCTGGGGGGCTGTGGGCCGCCGGCTGCCCCGACCCCCGTGGCCGGCCGGGTGGCGACGCCCTGCCCTTCCCGCGCAAACTGCCGGGGTGCGGCGGGGGCCGCGGTTGCTCCGGCAACGGGCCGGTCTCGCCAGCGCCTCTCGCGAGAGCGGCGGGCGGCGGGCGGGCTCGCTGCGCGCTGCCGGCGCTTCCCCGCCTGAGGAGATCCCTGCGCGCCGCCCCTGCGCCCGCCCGCCGTCCGCTGGTGTAGGATTTCTGTAAGCTTTAGGTAATGAACGCTTCCCCTTTCCATACGTATGATGGATATATCCTCTATATATATGAGATATGTATTATCTTAAACGTGTAGCAGCACAATACGGGCATTTTAGAAAACACAGATACCGAATATGCTGTTTTACTGTTCAAAGTCATAAGCAGTTGCTTTTCTGTTAATACAAAACTTGTTAGCCTCGTTTAATCATTGCAGAGTGGAGTAACTCTCAGTAGAAAATAACGCGTGTTGGTGCCCCTCGCAAAGTTTGTGCTTTCAAACTCCTTGACACCTCTCAAAATGTAGGGTAAGACTGAATCTTTCCTTGTAGTTCCAAGTATGGGACAAAACGTAGCCGTACCAGTTCAGAAGGAGCTTGAAAAGAAATTATGACTCAGAGGCAGTCCTCTGAATCATATTTCCCCTGAGCTGCAGCATTGCACAAGTGGGGAGTATGCCATCAGCCCTGCCAGATGAAGCATGTTCCCTCACTCGTGTCCAGTCAGCTCTCCTTGCTGACACAGAAGGGAGCAAAACGACGATTATGTTTACTTCCGACCCTATCTGCCCCAACTTCTTTACTTGCTCATGGAAGGAAATAATGCCTCATCGAGGTTTGCTTATTAATACAGTGCCCTTAGTACAGCTTTCAGGAAAGATGGTGTGGTGACACAGTAGAATGCGAGAGTGCCATGCAACTTACTTATAGAACGTTGTGACCATCAGGTGTCTGGTGTATTATGTTTTACTGCTCATTTCTAGGTAGATCGGACACTACTCGTCAGGTCTGGAACTAATGGTTGTTCCTGGGGCACTCACTTTTCATCCTAAAGGAAGCAAATCTGTCACAGTAAGAGGCTTTATCAGCGACACCTATGTGGCTTGCAAAGAACCATTTGTGTTTGATTCCAGGTAGATTTGGCAAGACTAATAATCACCAAATAAAATATGAGTTCTTGGTAACTTTCTTCAAAAAGTGAGTGGTACTCACACGCAAACAAACAGAAATAAATGTTTCCTGTGTGTTAAATTTAAGACTTTAAGAACAGCATAAGCAAATAATCAGCTTATCAGCTAATTAAGCTCTGTAATGACTTTTAACAGATTCAGTCAGCAGATTTTACAGATGAACAGTGATTTACCTGTGAATAATTGAGATTAAAGTATTCATTTGTTAGTATTAGAACAGCTAGCGATGCAAAGGTCCATTGTTCTTAATGGTTAAAGAGGTTAATGATTCTGGTAACCTACAAAATCAAGCATTTAGAATTCGTAATTTGGTAGCAACAGTAATTCTGGGTGAGGCCTGACAGTGAATCGTATTTATTTTATTTCCTGGTTTATGAAGGTGGAAAATCTGGAGTAGATAGGATAGTATATGTTGAAATCAGTCATTTCAGTGAAATTTAAAGAAAATTTTTACCTGAACCATGTACTTAAGGGACAAATTATGCATCTATCAATACATGAGGAAATATCAATTTGTTCAGTTTAGCCTGTAGGACTGCTTGGGTAGGTAGCTGCTCATCAACACAAATACAGATTGTGCAATCTAATTTTAACTTGAAATTCCATTCTGTATGATCCTTACACCTACGTTTGTTCTTCAAAGAGCTTCCACAGATTCACGAGTAGTTTTCACAACATCTAAACATTTTATAATAGAAGATAAACTATAATAAAGCCAGGGGGAAAAAATATGTTGCAATAAATTGAAACAACAGATTGTCACTGAAAATTTGCTTTGTCTCCTGTTATTCAATTATCAGGGCTGTTCTGTTATTCTTGATAATCTTTTATGCTTGCCAAGCTTGACTTCCCATCATTTTACAAAAAATGAGGAATAGACTGAGTAATAAATTATCATAATTATAAAAATTGTGATGTGCCTGTGTTTTTTAGGAACCTAACAGTCAGAACCTAACATCTACACCCTTATGGTGTAGAAGGTAAAACTGATAAACCTTATCTAGACTGTCTCTGTGACTGGCATACCATGTGGCCAGTGAACAAATGTTAGTCTGCTTCCATAGTATTCACAGTTTTATGAAGTTCTGAGAAGAAGTGTTATATATAGTGCCTTTTTAGGTAATTGTGACATAATTTATATGATTTGTTTTATATTGTACTTATTTTTAATACATCAGTATAGATTAACTTAGCACTTCCAGGTACTGATGTATCTTGGAGAATAGGGTAATTTTCCCCTATATGCATGGCTTGATGTGAATGGGAGTAGAGGAGGGGAAAGAGTGTGTGTAAATATGTTCTATCAGTGCAAAGTCAATCACTTCATGCCTTTCAGGGCTTCCCTTACTACTGTGCTTTCAGTAATAGAATATTCTGTTACTTAGTGTCATCGGCAGTTCAGTGTTATTTCTATGTATTTGTACAATATGCAGCATAATGACCTTTACCATAATATGAAGAATAAATAATAATACAGGGGCAGTGGATGTCTCATATTTCATGCTGGATTAGAACAGTCTTACTGCTCTTTTTTCATAAAAGCATTTGGTATGTTTTGAAATTAAGTACTACTACTACTTTTTTTCTTAAAATCTTCTCCCAAATTTCTATCTTAAAACTCCTGAAGATGGAATGTACAAGGTATGTATTTGTATCACTGCATTTCATAGCAATGTATTTCTCATCTCCAGACAGTTTATAAAGGAATAGCATTCAGAAGATTTCAGAATTTTGCCTAACATTCTGCTGTTGGATCTTAAATCAGATTTGGAAGTGTTCGTGTTCCAAATCTCAATTATTTTTGAATCTTGCAAAGTGAACATGGTATTGGATGCTAATCTCTTCAACATAAAAGCACTCTATGATGTAATGAAACTATTTCATACAGTCTTAGTAATAAGTTTATACAAGTCATTACTATTTTTGTTTGTCATTCAGATGGGTAGTTACAGAACAAAATCAAGGGTATACATGTAAATTACATAAATAAGTTTAAAGAATGAATAAGTGCAATAGATAAACCCCCTATGTTTATTCTTATTTACATATTTAAATACCTATTGTTAGTTTGATAATAAGGATTTAATAGTTGTTAAATAAGTCAGAATATAAACAGGTGGCAAGGAATTATGCAGAAAAAGTCATATTTGATGTGAGTCCTTTATACAGTGATTACTCATTTCAGGAGTCTTGGCCATAATACTTTCTCTAGAAAAATAAATTAAATAGCTACAGTATTTTTATTGAAAATAATTTAGTGACATTAATATTTTAGTTTGAATCAAGACATGAACATTTGCTTGTTCTTTAATATGCTATGATTAGAAGGCATGCTAAGCCTTCTGAATACCTAGTAAAACAGCAAGATGTGTCAAATGGTCTGAAGAAAACAAAAACAAGTAAAGATGGCTGTTATGGAAAGGTAATTAACATACTGTTAGGAGAGGGGAGCAAATACAGGCCTCATTATGGAATGGTAATTAACATAGTGTTAGGAGAGGGGAGCAAATACAGGCCTCATACAGGTGGCAATAGCTCAAAATGGCCTTGGAGCAACACTAATTTGTCATAACTGACAAGTGGATTGGGTCATCTTTCTTCTTCCTTCTCTAAAGTCCCAGGTTATTTTCACATACTTCTATGTGGACCCGCATAAAAGCTGTGTGACTGGGAGAAATCTGAGTTTCTTCTAAGGTGGGTCTTCTGTATTTTTTCCCCAGAAATAAGGAAGATACTGTTAGCTAGAAAGAAAATTTGGGTTAGTGTGTTTTCCTATTGAGTTTATAGAGTTTACAGCTATAGACATAAAAATATTTATACAATAGTAATATACTGCGTTTCCACACTCTTATGTTGCAAATACACTACTGAGTTTTGATATACAGTGTAAATGGTATGAATTGTAATTAGATGGTATACAGTGTATAGACTAAAGAAAATACCACATCAACTCCAGTCATTATAAAATTAACAATACAGATTCACACCCACATGCATTCACACATATATACACACTATGAATATGTGCACATCTGGTAAAAGAAAAGATATAGCCCAGCCAATCAATAAAAAACAGTCTATTCCAAGTGAGTCACTTGTTTAGGGTCATGGTGAACTTAGGATCACTGTGTACAGTCAAGTAAAGCTGCTGGCCTAAATGTGTGAACCTAGTTCTCAGTTTTGCTAAAATTAAAAAGCAGAAGAAATATTGCCAACGACTGAAAGGACAAAAACCTTTTGGTGTCTAAATTTTTTTAATTCCTGAATAGTAAATAATAGTTAAGAGCACAGCTCAACCAATTGTTCAGTATACTGAAGAGTTTATCAGACTGGGGCTGCTCGCCTTAAAGTTTCTCCTTGGCTAAGGGAAAACATGTAAATCAGCATTCACACTGTAATAATTTCTTTCAGTCTAAACCCCAGTTCTTATTTGGCATTATTGAGAAGGTAGGCCTAGTCAATTATTTGCTCAGATAGAGAGACTGCTTTTCTTTCAGAAATGTGCACTAAAGTTACCTGCACCACTTGAGGATGTACCTAGGTACTCTGTGTGCAATAATTTGAAGCTGACTCAGAGCAGCTCAGTGCAAAAAAACAAAGTGACTAATCTCTTTGTAGAACTGAGACTTTGCAACTTTGCTCTGAGTCATCATGACAACTCAAAGTGCCTAGACTTAGTACAGAAATAAACAAATTTAAACAGAGCACTCAGTTTGAAAACAAACATTATTTCTGGTCCTTCTGTCAGAATGACCTTTGTAACACTATTTAACATCAAAGTGTCGCTGATATGCAGGGTCGTTTAAAATGTCTAGAATACTATTAGTGGAATCTGTGAAGTTCAGGGAAAATAAAGTAAGAAAGAATGAAAAGAAGGCAAAAATATTTTCTTACCCGTTATGTGCCACACATAAAAACAGTGGGAGCAATCGCTTGTCTAGTAGCAAGATTGGAACTGAAAGAGTAAAACTGAAATTGGTGGCGTTAGGATGTGTCGGGGAGAGCTATGGGAGATCTTTAATAGTTTGCCTGCTCTTGACATATTCTAGCCACCCTTAGTCCTTCACATTCTGAGGTCAAATAAATAACTAAACAGTAACATTATTCCTACCTTATTCAGCAAATCTCTCTCTGTGTTTAAAAATTATGGTCCTCTGTGCTGCTATCTTAAGGGTAAATATTGATACAAGTTGGGCTGGAATCTCTTCTGAAATGGGTGAGTGGTTGCTTCTGCCACTCCAAGTTAGAGGAGCAGATCTTTCGGTGGAGCTAGTGCAGTTTTGGAGAAGCAGACCTGAAGTTCATGATCTGCAAATTAAATATGGAAATTATGAGTTACTCCTGATTTACTCTTGTGTAAGTAAGAGTAGTATTTGGCCCTCTATATATATATTTCAAGATCATAAAATAAATTATAACTATTTTGAAATCCTTACTAGAATGGGTCTGGGCATGTCTGTGCAAACAGACCCAAGTTTTAATGCCTGTAGTCCAAGATAGCCAGCCACGATCTAGCTCTGACTCAGAAGCATTAACTCTGTGCTGTCGCAGAGCTAAGAAACCCTATGTGGCATCCAAAAGCCATACAGGTATGTTAGCGTGATGGTGTGCCCGAACGAAGAAGTCCAACCATGCACCAGGGTTGGTTAACCTGTGCGCATTTTTTGTCCAAACTTGGTTTACCTCAGCGTAACAGACAAGCAGTGTGAGTTCAGGTCCGCCAGCATCTCTGTTTAGTAATGCCCAGTATCCACGTGCAAGGCATCTTTGCTAGGGAACAGGTATTCCAGAAGAGAACATAAACTTAATACAGAACTTATAAACATAAATTGTGGGTATCTAAATTAATAGATTTAGTGATTAGATAATCAGCAGTAGCACTGAGTATATTATAGGGCTTGAGGTAATAATTTGGTTTATCACACATATACTACTACATCTCTGTAATTAATATATTTAGGTTTTGAAAAAGATTTTTATAGAAATGGTGTCTCATTTAGTGTCTCATTTCATATAGGCTGAAATTGCTGCACTAGTGAAAAAAGTAAATAAATAAAAAAAAACCTCCAGAAATGAGCAATGCCAAATGTCTTGTTCTTTGAGTCACAAAATTAGCAAGAGGTAACATGTTAATCACTTTAAGAAGGCTAATAAGCATGTTAGTTTAAGTGCTTATGTGCTTGAGGTAAGACCATGTAATATCTCACAAACTAAGCAGAGTTGGTCCTCGCCTGTACTTGAATGAGGGATGTGTAAGAAAAATTCATCGTGTTACGAGAAAGGATGTTAGTGGTTTAATGGGTTTCATCATTGTAGCTGAGTCAGTGCTGAAACCATGCCTGCTGTGGTGTTCAGGAAACATTCTGCTGTTAGAACTGGATCCCAGATTCATTCAGTGGTTAGGTTTCAATTTGGATCCACAGTCTATGGCAGTTCATTTAGGAAAGCTTTTTGTCTTGATTTTACATCAGTGCGCTCTTGGCGATAGAAAGCATGTGCAAAGTTTGACAATGGGATATAGTACTAAAGCAGTATACATATACCGTATTTATTATTAATTGCTTGATACCTTTTCTTTTGTCTTCACCATAAGTCAGTAGGAGGATATGGTCATCACTGCAGTTTCTTTGGCTTACTTCTTTGTTGCTTCCAAATTTTTTACTTGTAAAAAAATTAAGATTGATGAAAGGAAAGTGAAAAAAAAAGTAAGTAAATGTTCATTGTATCATATATACAATACAAATACAAACCCCAGAAATAACACTTCAAATGACCTGAAAATTAGGAATTGTAGAAAACTGAAATGGGAAAATAAAAATAAAAGGACGAAGTCTGTTAATGGCAGAGCTAAAGAAAATGTGATGGCATTTGAACAAAATCAGTCCAAATATTTTTTGAAGTCTGTTAGTATATCAGTCAATAATAATACAAGAAAGACAGACCTTTCTGTGGAGAGTATAGTCATTGCACTTTTGAATTTGCATGTTTTCTGAAATAGAATTTGCTCCAAGTCTAAGACTTGGAATGTGATGTAAAATTTACCTTTGTCAATATGCAGTTTCAGAACCATGTTGTAGTCCTGAAATGGTTCTTGTTTTTATTATATTGAATTTGATTTTTCTTGTTTTTCTAAAGCTGCTTTGAAATCCAGAGGATTTAATTTCTATTGATGGTTAGCTGTGTCATTGATGTAGCTCTCAACCTAATCTTTCAAACAAAATGAGACAGAGACAAATCTGGGACATAAATACCTTCAAGTAACATTGAGATTACTGAAGATAAAAGGGAGAGTAAATTTCTGAAGCTCTGGAAAATAAAAATTGCATGGAGATTTTCAATATAAATTATTTTCCTCTTTTCCCGTTTATTTTGGTCTGTTGATTAAGTCAAAACCTCTTTATCTTCATCCAGGAAACTCCTGTTCCTACTCTGTTGAGAAACATACCCTGCACTGTTTCGTCACATTTCTCTGTCTTGAACTATCATTCCCTTTATGGGAAATCAAGGCAGATGCCTGAAAGAAGTCATTAATATTTCTTTAAAGATAATAGCTTTTACATCCTCTGCACAGTGTTTGCTATATTATCTTCCATATTTCCTGTTGATGTGAGTTACTATGCATGTAATACAGTGTATAATTAACCATTTCTGGAGTTGTTATATTTTTACTCCTTTGTAGTGGGATAATGAAACCCCTTTTACAGTTGTTGCCAGAGCAAATGCCATATTATTGGATCCAAGAGACATTCTGCCATCCCAGTGTTTCTAGGTCTAAAAAGCACCCACTTCAGAGGAATTTCATCTTTTAATTATCCAAGACTCAGAATGTCTGTGATCCGGCAAAGTCACGGTCTCTGGAAATCAGCCACATTAATGAACCAGTATTACACTTCTTAACAGAAAAGCTAAAAGAAACTATACTGTATAGTTACAAGGTCTGCAAACTGGTTTGTAGGTGGCACTAAGATGTAAATGTCATTAATGAAGTAATTAACATTATTATTGATTGTAAATCTGAACATTTAAAAACCAGAACAATGTCTCATAATAACTTTTGGGAATAGTATGATAAATATACCTGTAATCAGGTATCATTTCCTGACTCCTTAGGTGCTTTCTGGAAAGATAGTGTAATATAATGTTTATAATGGGTTGTTGGATTATATTCACACTTAAATCACTTAAAGTATCTTCACCTCTGCTTACTTACGTGGAAAAAGAAATGCAGTATTTTTAGAGAGGTTTTGAATTGTTTCCAAATTTTTGAAGTGAAGGAAGTTGCTGTATATTAGAAGAAATGTTACTTTGATTGGGTGGAGTTTGTTTGTAGAAAATCTAAGTTCTTCTGTTTCATGGGAGAGCTGACAGAGATTAGTTTTCAAATGATTACCAGATAATATTCTGCAACATCATGTAATTGTGATATTTTTAAAATAATTATGTGTTGCAGTAATGAATAAGTACAGATAACAAGATTGCTGAAGGCTGCTCACATTTGCATGGGCAAAGCTAAAATACGTGTTTAATTGTATTCATTCTCAAACTTCTTGTAAGCAAATGTTAATTTCTTAAGTAAACATGCTTCTTTTTTTTATCCAATTGTAAATTAAAATTCATATTTTTACTGTTCACACAGTTAATAAAATACTCTCCTCCTTGTGTCTACAGTCCTTCATAAAAATTCATCTACTAGAGCTGCTGCTGAGGGAGCTGACATGGAGTGGCCCAAGCACTGCTATTTTGGGAGTGGATGCAGCCTAAAATGGGAGGCTAGGGTGGAGTCACGTGCTTGCACATGCTAGTTAATTTTCCTTCTGCAAGCTATGGAAAGAGAATTCTATCTTACAGTTTTAAGAGCAAAAAGGGAAGCAAAGTTGTGCTTTCATTGCAAAGTTACTTCCAGTGTGTCAGAGAATGAGTGTACTTCATTCCCCTTTCTCTGAAACTAATTCTGGTTTTAGCTGCATAATAAATCTAAAGCAGCTGCATAGAAAGTAAGACCACTTAATAAAAATATGAGAGGTTTTACAATTTATGTTTATACTAAATTACAGTTTTTGTATCTTGAAATTTGGTGTTTCTGTCAGTTTGTCACCTGCCTTATCTCTGAACTTTGGTGCCTTCACACAAATAACGATACTGCATGCTTTTTCTAGGATCATATTTGTGAAATGATTAATGTTACAGGAAATATTTCTGAATATTGTTCAACAAGCTACAACTGGTTAGAATATCAAAGAATTGAAAGCTGGTGATGTCTAAAGTTGCTTTACTAAAACTCAGATATAAATTTGCTCAAGACTGAAGAACAGGTGACAAAGACTGTAACTTTTTGATTCCAAATAGGGAAAGCCTACCCTGTTGCACTTCTGATAAGAACCGTATTTTTCACAAGCATCTTCTACAAGTTTTTACGCCCATGGATGTTTATATGTATGCAGTCTGATTTTGATTGTCTAAATTCTGATGCAAAAAATTGGTGTACTTTATTTCCATAGTTGTTGATAAATTCTTGGGCTTGCTGCTGACAATAGAATGCTATTAATAATTGGTCACGATCTCTCTGTACAAACTGAAATGGTTTTGCATTCTAACCAGCAATGCATGAAAAATATTAAGATGAAATTAGTGAAAGTAACATTTTTAAGATGACTTGGATATTTAGAATTATAAAAAGGAAAGATAGTAGCGTTTTTGGTAAGTGGCCTTCATTTTCCTGTGTTTCCATTTGTTTAGGATTTCATTTGAAGGGGGTAAAGGGTGCTGGAGCCTGCCTGCACAAGCAGAAGCAAGTAAGAGTGCCAAAGATTTAATACATTTCTCTAAATTTTAAAGCATCTAATAGACCTATTCATCTGGATTGCCAGAATGGGAAAAAATTTGGCCCTTTGGCAGTGTCTTTAATGAGAGAGACCCCTCTTGGGCACATTACCTGACCAAAAGGTGGTATAGAGCACTGCTGAGTCAACACAACTGCTCTGGCTTGTTTTTTACATATTTGCAGGGAGTTCACAGATGATTAGCTGACAATCAAGAGTGAGACTCTAGAAATTTATTGTTTAATAGAATTCTAAACTTTTGCCTCATGCACAAGGACAAGGTTTTATAAGAATAACAGAGGGGCACTGAGTTTGTGAGTGGAATGCAGCCAGCTGTAGTTACAGAACAACAGTACTGAGCTCCAGAATTTGAATGGCTTTTGTGACTTTGTAAAATATTTTAGAATTTTCAAGAGCAATTGAATCTAGAAGCACAATTTCTTAAAAAGAGAGAGAGTGTGTGTCATTTTTTTATTAACTAAAAACTGGAGATTTACACCAAGGCAGCTTTTGTATATTAATACTTGTATCTATCTACATATGGCCCATCTCCACTAGCTGGATAACAGAGATAAAGCCATAAGATGCTCCAGAGAAGGGAAATAACAACAGCTGTTACAGGTTATATTGGTTCACAGTTGGACAGAGCTGAGTTAAGTACGCAGTGCGCTCCCAAGACAGTCTAGAAGTCCCTTTAGCAGAGCATTTTGAAATACCTACATTTTTGTTGCCAATCCAGTGATGTAGATTTGATATGGAGTCACACTTAAACTGTTCACCAGCCATGTGGGACTCAAGAGCTATATATAAGTTGGTAATAATCTCTTAGAAACACAGACTTAAAATGGTCATGACTGTAGTGGATGAGAGCAAAAGGCAAATGGATTCATTTGTTGTTGTTATCTCATTCCTTTTAGGGTCAAATCCTGCCCAGGCATTTTAAATCCTAGTTAAAGGTCCATAGTACACAGTCTAGTGTTAGTGATGCATATACTCCTAGACATAAATAATTATATAAAAGTTTGGAAAAAAGTTTTGAATTGTGAGAATATGTTAACAATATGTAAGAATGCCATTGTAAGCTTTCTGGGATAGTTTTTTTTCAGACAAATCTGCAACTGAATGGTTTTCTAATCTCCTGTAGACAATAAATATGAATAGTTAAAAGATCAACTAAAATCAATGTAAACTAAGACCAATTTAGATAATTAAACTAGGCAGATAAAGAATCTTGTCAACAAACCTATTTTTGAGGGAGTATGCATGTGTCCTGTCAGGGAGATCCAATTTCATCTACTGTGGGCATATAGAGAACGTGGTACTTTCACCTTATGAAGTGAGCTTAATTCACAAAGATGCGATGCTTAGCTCAGACATGCTGATAGGGTCGGTCCCTCCAAAATCTTTAAATGCATTTTATAACCAATTACTTTTCCAACAGTCTGTCAGCTATATGAAAGCACTATTTGCCTAATAATGAACTGAACAAGTAATTTTATGTCAATGGATAGAATGGATTGGTATTTTAAATGCTGTATTTATCTTGCATCCAGTCACTGGAATGAAAAATTTTCTATACTGCTGTGTTTATAATTGATAAAATACAAAATATCCATATCTACCCTAAGGGAAAAAACAGACTTGTTTTTGCAGAAAGAGGATTCAGGTCCCTAATTGCAATAATATACCATTGTCCCTCTTCCGTCCTGTTGGCAAGTAATGATCATTTGCCTTTTCATATAAGTTAGTTATTTAAAGATGTTATTTATCCTGTTACAGAGGCAAATGTTGGTTACAATGAGAACCTTTAAGCTAAATTCAGTTGCAGATGTTTTTATTTGTATTTTAATAGACTATTTTTTGTAATTAACTGTAAATAGCACTGGTTTAGGTTAAGAAAATGTTACAATGTTTCCTGAAATACTTTTTTCTTTTTTCTTTGCTGAAGGTGTATTATTACTTGTAACTAAACTAAAATGTATATTTTCAATTTTGAAAACTAAAATAGTTTATAAATTTAGTCATCATGAGCTGAAATCACAAAGGCAGAAAGAAGGGATCTGATAATTTTTATTTTCTTGCCTGTCTTTTCTAGAAATGGAAAATAACACATCTGTGAAATAATTGCATTTCTAGAGCATAGATATTCATCATTCTTGTTTTCTTTTACTTCTACGTCATTGTAGCAGCAACAGTAGGACTAAATAAAGTCAATCTTTTGATGTACGAGGCCTAAAATTGAATAGTCAGTCACAATTCTTTGTTCTACATCAGCTGTGATTCCGGATTTTATGATCTCTCATCTAAATGTCAAACAGGGTTAGTAATGTTTAGGTTCCAAGATCAAACACGATTGAGTGCTTTAAGTCTGTGTGGGCAGACTACCAGGAGAACAAAAGGTATATACACCCGGTAGTACTAGATTGATTGTGTTGCTTACAGTGATTTTGTTTCTATCAGTGTTTACAGAATGGAATATGTATTCACAAAGTAAGGTAGTTATAAATTCCAGAAGGAGAATGTGTCTATGGCTGAAATACTTAAGAGGAGTGTTTTAGTGAAGTTACTACACATCTGGATGAATAATACTTGTACCTACAGTGTGCTGGAGTACTGCATAGAGCAAACAATGATTCATTCTCTTCTAATACACCTTTTCTTAAATAGGATGATTCATATCAATACTTCCCTAGAGGAACACACTGTATTTTTATTTGTTACCGAAACCAGACTGCAAGACCTAGCAGAAGATCTTTTCAGTTTCTCCTAAGACAGAGCTCTGTAGGAGTTGTTGTTGTTTTTGAATAGAATACACAAATGAAAACTGACAAAATTTAGGTGGAGGTCTGAAATGCCATTTGCTTTTTTCCAGTAAAGACATACTACTGAATCAAGCATAACAGATTCTGTGAATTAGGCTTGAGAGAATGAAAAAAAACCCAAACTGACCATCTTACAAGTGCAGGCTGGTATTTAAGGAACAGAAGCACTAAGAACCTTTTGTTTGTCTGTAAATGTCCTACCACAGTTAAAGTAACAATCAAATTGCTCAGTGCCTCATCACCAGCTGGTACAAGACAAAAATGCAGTGCACTCCAAGGGCTAGATGAGGCAGTGGGTCTATAAGTCCTTTCATTTTTAATCTAGAAATATGGTTTATGGGATAAAACATACCTTGTATTCAGTTCTGGATCTAGATTTGAACATCACCATGTCCATAATCATAGTTCATAGTGTACTTTTTTTTTTAAATGTTCATCTTGCAGCCTTTTGGCAAAGTGTAATGCTCTTTTCAGTTACCTTTCCCAACCTGAGAGTAATTTTTGCTTTGAGCTGTTACTGGTGATTCTGCCCAGTAAGCAAATCTTTCTTCTACAAATAATAAACTGTTGTAACAACAACAAAAAAAAAACATGAGATCATTCTAAAAATGAAGAACTAAAACTTATTTGAAAATACTGTTTTGCTGAATATGCACTTTGTCTCCTGTTTATACCCTCAACTTTTCCCTATACAATTCTCTACGTATAAGAATGGTGTAATACCAACCTTGGAAAGATGTAGGTGTTATGAGAAAGGAATCAGGAACAGAGGGCTGAGAGTGAATGATTAGAAAAAGCATTTTTTCACAAAAGAAACCGCTGTGCTATCTGGGGGAAAAAAAAAAAGTGTTTGTAAAGCTCGGCTAGCCAGAAGGTCCTCTGTTGGTATAGCAGCAGAGATTGAGCGAGACCTTCTACGCTGTAAATACTAGAGTTGGAAGACACAAACAGTTTAATTTCTGTAACAGGAATTTGGAGGTAGGATGCAAAAATTTTTAGGCTGTCCATGACACAAAAAGGATTGGGAATGTGGGGTCAGGAACTGATGGGCAAGGACACTAACATTTTTTGGCACAAGGTAACAGAAAGTAAATTTAGCTGCGACATTAGGCTTCCCCTCAGCTGCTACACATCACAGCTTTGCTTTTCTTAAAAAAGCAGTTGGTAGTCTTAAGTGGAGAAGCCTAATACTGGATGGATTTAAAGCCTTGGTCTGCCTTCTTGCCTACAGAAACATTTCCTCTGAAGGCCCTTAGGGTATATTAGAAAGGTGATCTGAGAAGCTAACATGGTTATGCTTGCTGTGCCTGATCTGTGAATAAACAGAGGATCTCAAGGATGTTTACATGGTGCTATGCAGTACAGAGAGCGCTCAGCTCCTGAAAGCAGTTTAGCTACATTAACAGAGCACTCAGACTTACTAGGTCAACAGCCTTTGCAAAATAGCTATACAGCTACTTTGCCCAACATTATGCTGTGTAAACATTCCCTATAACCTCTAGTTCAAGTGTAGCATAGGTAGTGGCAGGTATTTCTGCAGTGCCCTACATTGTACTGTGGGCAAATCTTTGGTTTCAGAAAATTGTAATTAAGTATTAATATGTTGTTATTAGATAAAAGAGCATGATAGTTCCATTGTAAACTGCCCAGCATTCCTGAGTTATTGTTATAATGGATGATTTGAGTCATCTTAAACAAGGGTAGGGTTCTATCTGGTAAATTGCCTAACTGAATTCCCTGACACCCCAGCTAGACTGCTAACCCTGTAAGACAGGTCTGAGTATTTCTGTGATACATTTCAGCCTGCAGGTCAGAGATACCCTATTCATTTTACTCTCCTCTGATTTCATTAAACTACATGTGTTGTAACTGAGAAAAACAGTATAATAAAACATACAGGAAATATTCTGATTAACTTACATATGTTCATGTTAAGATTTTTGGAAGATTTTTTTTTTTAAATCCTTTTACCTTGAATGATTTCCTGCACTCTGTCTTCAGTAGCTAGAACTACTTTTTGTAAACTAAGACAGCATTTTGGAAATTCTCTGATCAGCCACCTAACGTTAAGTGCAATGTACTGACTTATGCAAGATCCCAGCTGCTGACTGATGTGCAATAGATATGGCTAAATGAATGTCTGTCTTGGAAACCTGTCTTTGTGATATGCAAGAGAAAGTAATGTTTCCCTCTCTTAGGATGATAATCCTACTATGTTGAAAACTACCAGGCAAATTAATAGAAACTATTTAGAGAGTGGAGTAAGTTCACACAGTAATAATACTATATATTCAGGAAAAGTCAACTCAACTTTTGTCACAGATCTATTTTAATCTTTAAAGAAGTCACTGAGCAGGTGAGTGAGAATAAAACAGTTGATACAGTCTTCTTAAAAGCCAATTAAAAAAACTACACATGTCAAAGGCTCCCATAGAAATTCAACTATCAGAGGTTAAGAGGGAAGATCCTTGCTTGGGTCAATAAGTGGTTAAAGGATAGAGGAAGAATCAGCAATCAGTTTTCACAGTGGGTTTTGTAGCTGTAAGAGTATGTAGCTCAGTACAATCTAGCCACCTGATTATTTATGCAGTTTTATGAGTAGGTTTCACATATTTTGAAAGACAAGGCCTTTCTGAGATTTCAGTTTCTCAGACTTGGGGGGAATTAGACTAGAATTTGGAAAAGAAGTACTGCTCAAAGTTTCCATCCTTAGATCCACAAAGGAAAACTGGCTCAAGCTGTTACAGTAGTAGTAATTAAAGTATAATAAATGAGATCAGTTAATCCTATACTTTTTCTTCATGTCTAATGCTTCATGTTTATGAAGCATGTTAGGTCAGGCTAATATAGTAGGAGATTCAAAAGTTCAGCAACAGAAAAGCAACTGAGAGTCAAATTTTAGCCTTACTATAACTGTGATTTAAGAACATAGAAAAACGTGAATATAAATTTGAGTTGTGATTTGAATCAGTGTACTAGACCACTTTTTCACAGAAACAGGATAAAGAACTGCAAGTACAGGAGAAGACCGTATTCTTTATTTGTACTACAATGGTAAAAATCTCATTGAATATTATATAGTATAATATGGAAAGAATAAAAATTAATAATACCTTTATTAAACAATATTTGAGATTAAAAGAAAGCCATAAGATTTTTAAGACCAACATTCCATTAAAAATAGATGATACAAGTTTCTGTTACTGATTCGAAAATAAAAATTATAGTGATTACATATTGATAGGTTTGGAATCCTACTTCCACAATAGGAGAAATTTTGACTAACTAAATTCCTAAATTTACTGCAAGGTTTCAAAAAAACCTCTAGTTTTATGGTAATATTAAGTTGCCTTAGGGCTTCAGAAAATGTATCAAAATAGATTAGATAATCCATGGAGATAGGGAAATCGTTAAGCAGCCAGCTCCAGTACTAATACAAGTGGGTACAGACAGACAAACTTTGCAGGCGGTAAGCAGTAAGGCAGCTTATGCTGGTGCCATACAACTAGACTACAGAAACGTGACATAAATGCAATTTTTAAAAAATTCAAAAAGCTGGCTGACTGACAAGTGTATGTTCTCTGTCCTGTGTTTTCTAACATCTTTTCATGGTTCATTTACTCATTAATATAAAATAATAAATATAATTTATTTTTATAAAATAAAATATAAATATAAATAATATAAAATATAAAAAATGGGATCTAGAAGATGGTGCATGATTAAAATATTGTTGGCATTTCTATGGTGGTGTTGCTTCACTGAGTGGCCTACAAGTTTTTGCTGTTTCAAAAGTCTCTTTAGGAAGTGAAACCATCCTGATTTCAATCTTTATTCTTTCCTGGATACTGTGGATTATACCTGCAATTGTGTGAATTTATCTAGTTTTCTGATTATTTTTAAGAATTTACTCTCCTTGGTATGAACACAGCACATCTTTAGGAGGGAAATCTAGATAGCTGTAAGCCTGCTAGAGCCAGATCAGTAGTCCCCTGTGTATTTTGGCATACCCTCTTCTGAAGCATAGTATGTAACATACCAATAGCAATACTGATGGATTACTTTCCAAAGCATTTTAACAATTTCATCTTCCATTGTATAGTTTTGTGATCACATCTGCAAACACTAAAAACTAGTTTATTTTTGCAGGTTAATAGTTTATTTGCATGCCATGGTACTCAGTCACACTTAGTATTCAGACTTCAAGTACTGGTTTTGCTTGTGTGATCTGCAAGCAACACTGAAATTAATCTGATCTGAAAAGAGAAAAAACATTTCTCCAACATTCACTTAAGTATCTTTAAGTGTATTAGTAAACCAAATGGGTGAGATTCAGGCATTTCCTACTGTACAAGAACTCACAAGACAATCCATGCAGTACTAATTTACAGCCAAAATACTACTTTACATTTCTTGAGTATTTTACAGGAAAAAGATACCCTTCAAATGTACAGTATGTTACAAAAGGTGTTTTCACTGATAAGAAGGCTGAGAGAAACACCTGAAGCACATGTTGCCAGATGTTTGTGTGTTCCTGATCCAGTACCACAGGTGGAGTTAGGTTATCCCTGGCAGCAGGGCAATATAGCATTTGGCATTCAACCATGATCTTCCTAAAGCTAGACCTGTGTTTGTTAAAAATTATTCAGATTCATTATTTTATGGCCATTCTTTTTAGACTCCAGCCAGCCGTTCGGCATGGTAGCATGTCTGTGTGTGGGAGAGGTGAAGTCAGGAGGGGGAAGAAGGAGTTACGTGATTTCCCTTTAACTTTGGAGTTGTAAACAGAGCTTGGTTCTGCATACTGATTTCAGCAGGCAGCCAATGTCAACACTGACATTCTCAATCTCTTTCTTTTATGTCACATTAGTGGAAAGTGACCTGTTGTGTTTGTGGAAGCTCTGGAATCCTGCAGGAGAAGGATCACTCAGCACCGTGGCAGTCTGCCAAGTACAACTTGTTCTGAAACACAGGGGTGCTGAGAAGTTGCATTATCAACTGAAACACAATGTCAGCTTAGCGGGAGATAGGTAGACTGTTGATTAGCTGAGTTGTTGTGACCAGCTTATCCTCCAGGGTACATTGCACCTCGGATGTCTGGCTCTTCCCTTTCTCTTCTCCTCTCTACTTAGGTGCTCTCTTGTATTCTTTGTGGAGGTGGCCACTACAGAGTTCAAAATTACATCCTGTTCTAGCGCTGTACTGTGTTCGGCATCTATTGTGTATGCTGGGAATGGAGGGCCTTAATTTATGAGGAACAGTTTCTTAAACTGCTACATTGTTCAGAAGTCATGTGTTTTGTTCCAGTGATAACAAATGCTAAAGTGTGAAAGTTACTCATTTAAGTGTTAGTTTTATTTTAGCTCTCCTATTGCTTTGGCCTGTTTTGTGAAGGCAGAAGTCCTAAACTAATCTCATACTCTAATAAGAATATGATAATATATCAGTCTAATCAATCAAGAATAGTAAAATAGTTTAGCCAGTAGGAAAAGGAAGTAGCTTAAATAAGCATCTTGCAGACGGAAAAGACATACAGTGTACTAGAAATACAAATGTGTTTGTATTGTTCCAAGAATTCCTTATTAACAAGAACAAATTGAGAGCAGACTAGAATTTACCTTAGGAGGTCTGGACTTGAGTACTAGTAGAAAAGGACATACTTCAGCCCACAAAAAAAAGGAAGTGCTTACTATATAAAACAAATTGTTGGGCAGATCAGAGTCATCTGATCTTTGTCCAAAGCTCCTAAAGTCTAAAATCCGTCATGGATTTACTTTTATCTTCAGTCCTCAAGTCTGTGACTATACTTTGTAGAAAAAAACTGGACTGTATATGCAGAACATAGACTTTTATTACAGGGTGGGCAGTGAGACTCTTGCACCCTGTACTTTCCAGCTGCATGGAAACTGCAGGAAATGGTGGCAAATCATTTGTAAAAGTGTAAACCCTCTGTATATGATTGCACCTGGTGTCTGAGCTATACAGAGCTTGGCAGGTTTCACTGGCAGGGCAGTGGAGCTTACCCTGCTTTCCCCTGTCCCTCCTGGGGAGAGTTTGTGACTTACAAAACCCACCCTCAGGGCCCTTGTCATCCTCTGTGGTTTCTGGTGCTGCAAGAACAGGGCTCCAGTAAGCTGAGTACACAGAAGGGAAAAATGGCAGCTGTGGAGGAGGGCAGCAGCAAAGGGTCGAGTGTATGTTGATATAGTGTCTGCATCTAAAATAAATATTGAGTACATACACTAGAATAAATCGGGTAAGGTAAGCAGATGGCTAAAAAATCTGGAGTTGAACAAATTATATTAAAAGTCAATATAAAATACAAGTACTGAACATGTGGAGTAGACTTTCAGAGGAAACAGAATGAGTATTTTTGTAATTTGCAAATAAATGTGGTTTATAGACATTTATGCATAATGTAACCTTCAGGGCCCAGACAGAAGAGAGGAAAAGCCTAATCTGAAAAGAATGAGGCAGATTGGTATGCCATTTTAAGGAAGAACTGATGGCCTCAGAATTGCTTGAAACAGTTTTCAGGTTTTGGTTAAATCGCTGACTTCAAGCTTATGGAAATTCTCATGAGTTTTTTCACAGATTAAGCTAAGCATTATATAGTACTGTTTGTTCACATTAATGGCACATACTAGATCATGAGCTATAAGTTTCAGTTTAAAAAATACCTTTGCATTGTTCCATTCTTTACTGCTTTCTTGAGTGAGGCAGTAAGAATGATGAAAAAAAAGCAGTAAGCTTTAAGCAATGTTAGCATATTTTTCATACTGCCATTTGCGAGCAGTCTCTGTATGTCATTACATTATTATGTGGATACAGTGTATTCTCTACAGGAGATATCTTTTTGAAGATGAACATGGCTTGTTAATACAAGGAATATTTTCAATGAGAGAAAGAATATAAAAATAATAATTTTAAAGATTATTGTAATTGTTGCATCCTGGTCTGAGTCCTAAGTATTTACTGTTATCTGCACATTACTTTATAAAGGCAGGTAATTTTCAGTGCTGAAAACTTTAAAAAATGCTAAAGAAGAAAGATGACAATAGACATTTTTAGAAAGAAATGAGCAGCAGAGCGAATGCAGCTGTCAAAGGCTGCAGGATTACAAAATTTGTTTAAATTCCAGGACATCAGGTGCAATAAGGAAACAAACATATAGAACACTTGAAATAGTTAAAATGTTACACTTCATTATTTTTGACCTATTGTGCAGTTTTTAACAGGCCACTTAAAGTCTGCAGAGCCTGCAGCACTAAAGACCATTTTGTAGTACACATTGTAAATGGTCAAACTTTGATTTTTCACAGGACCTGTGGCTAGGTATTGTTAAAATCTCAAGCAAAGGCATTGTATTCATTAGATATTGTAAGGGTACATTTATTTTGTAGCTTTAAAATGTTGGCCTAATGTGCCCTGCTGAAAATTGAAAGCACTGAACACTTCTTTTGCAAGTGCTTTGTTCCACACTTACCAGAAATCTTCTAACAACAGTGCTGTGATTTTGTATGTTTAAACACAATGGAAAATGCAATATTAATAAAGAACCATTTCAATTTAAATTTTTTAAGAATACATTAAGAAATGCAATGTGGACTAAATGAGAATGCAAATTCTAATATATCTCAGAATTCTTTTTTTTTTCATTATAGTGATTAAAATCAAACAATAAAGTACAAAACTAAATCTAGCAATCACAAATCCATTGTGTCTGCAGAAAGTGTGAGATAATTCTGACAAAGTTTTAGTGAAGAATGGAATGTACAGAGAACCTTGGATTCTTTAATTTCATTTAGTTTCATTTGGCAGTGTCATGGATTTACTTCATTAATTGTAGTCTTCTTAAATGACTGGAATGAGAATTCCTCTCAGTCTTCCATAAAGTGTAATACACTCCACTTTGGGGTGTTGAGGGAGTGTCTGTAGCTCAAACGCATGTGCCCAGGACTATGTGCACAGAATCAGACCAGCCGAGGGGTTTCTGGAAAATGAAGTTTGAGCAAAGAGCACTTAATCAGATCTGATTCTGCAGCCACACCCGGCATGGAACTTTCCTTGAAGTCACACAAATTTTTATGAGATTTCTTGCCCTACTTTTTTTTGTAGACTCCAGAGACGTAGAGAAGCATCCAAACTTGCAGTGTTTGTATGAACTAAACTGTTTGAGTTCTTAAGGACTCAAACTAGAGGAATTGGTTATTTCTGAATTATGGGAGGCTTAGGTCTAAATTCAGATGCTTATATATCATTGAGTTGTATTGTGTGTGAATTTAAAAATGCCATAGTAGTGTCCTTAAAGCTGAATTCCCTCATGATCTTAAATTTTGATTGCTTGGGGAGTCACAAAGACACACTGTTGGTAAACTAAGGGAAGCCTGCAGAAACACCCAGAGTTACGGAGTCCTCCAATATGTCCTTGCAGACTTCCATGGTGATGATCAGCGATGTTTCTGCTGCCTGTATCACATATTCCACAGAGCAGCCTGCATTATCACACTATCTTGCCAAAACCCCTTGCATTGTACTGTGTACTGTCTGGCAGTTACTGAGGTGACATTTGGAAACAATGTTGATATAATCCAAGAGTCTAGCCAAAGCCCATAGAAATCATTATTATATTTTGGGTTAAGCTTGAAACCATTTTGTGCTTTAGTTTCCAACCTGTAAAATGGAAAGAATACCATCTTTCTTCCAGATTTCCTTCTATCCTTTTCAGATTGTATGTTTTCTTGGGCAGATATATTTGTCAAATATAATCTGGTATATTAACTACATAGCACCTGTGAAGATTTGAATTCCAGTCTCAATTAGGTCTAGACTCTATGGTAGTAAAAAAATATTTTACTAGAAGCAAGCTGTAATGTATTTACAAGCTTTGTGTCTCTGTTAGTCAGATACCAAGCTTCTACCCAAACTTTGAGAGTGGTCATAACTGTACTGTGTGATTACTACACCCACTGTGATGTGCTTATCAGCAATCTTCATTGCAGTTATGTGTACTTGCTTTATTTTTTAACTGTCTCTTTGATCTATCTCCCAATATTGCAGTCCTGTGACCATTTTTGGTTTCATACCCAAGAGCAAAAGCTAAACAGGAGGAATATGATTAAGGATTTAGCATAAACCTATTAGATACTGTGTCATTAAAAGCAAAAAGCAATTCCTGTGAATTAGAACATTTATGCTATTAAAATGGATATAAGTACAATAGAATTCACAGATTTACTTAACATTTTAAAGAGAAAAATAATCCAGTTCTCTGTAGAGATAATGCCATGGGAACTAAAAAGGCATTTTGTCTTGTTAATCTCAGATGTTAACTATACAAATTCTTGTCTCTAATCTACTTGGTACAAAACTGTATTATAATGATTAAATGCTAAAAGCTTTGTTTAAATAACAATAGGGTCATCTTGCAAGCTGATACTCTCCCACCTTACAGATGAAAAAGGCAGAAACTGTAGTGTAGAAGCATAGTTTCTCTTTGCTAAAAGGGTAAATTTTCAAAACTAATTAAACATATAAGACCCCATCAGCATCGTGTTCCTCCGGCTTCCTGCCACTGATACTATGATCTATCATGGCATTACTCCAGTTTCATTGGGAATCCCCTCTGTTGAGATCTTGACCTATTAACTGTGCTATGCTGGCTTCATGCTGATAGTCATTCATGAATCCAAATCTTTCCACCTTGCTTGTATGTGTATATGGATGTAATATACGAAAACATAAATGTAAACAAAACCATACATATATATGTAAAATAATGTTTAATTCATTATGGCCACACTGATACAGTGGAGGTACCAGTCTTCTTATATATGTACATCTTCATAGCTAGGCTTATTTTGTAAATTAGTGATTAAACTTAGTTAAATTTCTGAATGATCAACCCTTCAAAATTCAGCCTCTAACTACCTGTAGTTGCTCTTATTTCAGAATGTTGTCATGTAAATTTAGACGTCTCTCTCACCATTTTTTTTCTAAGAATACATTGCCATAAATCACTTTACACATCTGTCAAAGGAAGGACTAGAATACTTAACTTTTTTCAGCCTAAGCATAATTTGGGATGCTTAACTAACACTCCACAGTGTTCTTTGTATGACAGGTTTTTATTAGAGGTAAAAGCCCAAAGAAAGAGTTAAGGATTCAACTCCTGAGTGATTAAAAAAGCACCTTCATGTGGAAAGGACTGTAAATAAAGTGAGGGCATAAATGAACTTAGTCTCATTCCAGTCTTTTAGCTGCAAGGGACCTCAAGCATACCACATGCTTTTTCACTTTTAGAGGCCCTCTACGTAATACAAATTAAAACCAGGGCATGCCTTTTCTTAGAACTTCTGCCAGGTATTTTATTTTCATAGTTGTCAACTGTAAAATCATGCTTTCCTCTGTTTTGATGGAGGTGGAAGAAAGGAGTGTGCAAGTGAACTCTGGTTGCTTGAATGAAAAGTGTTAAGTCATTTGGACCATTTTCTTTCTGTCTTGCAGGTTCCTGGCTGACCCTTTTACATGTAGGTGGGGTGGGGAACAGCATCAGTCTAGACAGAAGAGGCCAACAACTAGTTGTCCACTCAGGTTTCAGATTATAAATGAATAGTGTTCAATTTCTCACAGATGTTTGGCAGCCGCTGTGCTTTCGCTCTAATCACAAGCAGGATTTCTTCTGCCTGAAGAATGCAGTGACCAACAGACATACATAGACTCACAGAATAATGATTCCATCTGCTATGGTTTAGATTTATCAACCAGAAAGCAATAAGGTTTTAGAGGTGAAATCACTAGGATTATAGTCTTACTAAATAAATTATTCAGACCTGGCACATCTTCTTTTAAAGTTTGGGGAGGTTGAATGTTTGTTTTATGTAGAATGATACTTGACAGTAGATTTGGTCCA
Organism: Falco rusticolus; assembly: GCF_015220075.1. Lineage (NCBI taxonomy): Eukaryota > Metazoa > Chordata > Aves > Falconiformes > Falconidae > Falco > Falco rusticolus. The sequence goes on along the minus strand of NC_051200.1, from coordinate 4,703,784 downwards.
GGGATTAATTTAGTCCTTTAAATCTAAAGTCAGACTGTATCTGTAAAAGCTTTTCAAGGATTAAGAAAACCATAGAGTTAAAAACTATGTGTATGCCCAGCCTACAAATAAGGGAATGCTTTAGTTTTCCCTGTGCTACCTAATTTGAAAAACTGTAATCTAAAAACTGAGGCATTAAATACAATACTCTCAGTTTCTCTTCAGACACTGAGAGCTTCACAGTTGCCAATTACCATGTCACATCACCAAAAATGTTGTAACTCAAGTTTGAAAGCACATCTCGTTTTTTCCCCCCTGTATTAAAGAAGGATCTTACTTAACATCTAGGTGTTTAAATGCTTTGATCTAGTCTGAACACCAGCAAAGGTCCAGGTTGTCTCCATCTTCTCCCAAATTGTAAAACAAAAATAAATTCACTTGATATTAACTAAAGTGAAAAAAATGGCAGATAATACAGGCTAAATATTTTTGACCAAGTATCATGGATTTTGCACAGTAGAATGGTCAAGATGCAAGAATGATGACAGCAAAAGCAGTCCACTGGCAAACAGGATAGTATATAAAGAAAATACTACAGATTAAGCCTAGGGTAAAGAAGTTTTACTCTCTATGTAACTACAAGGCGATACTCTTCTGTTACTGAGCATCCTGATGGCTTGTTATAGTTGTTTACTTAGTTTATACTTCAAAATATACAATGAGAAAATTATGAGAATCAAATTACTTTCTGTAAAGTTATCCCAAATGTGAAAGAACCCAACCATCAAAACCCCATTGTGGCCCTTACCAGGGATTCTGTTCTAAGAGATATATTGGGCAATACAAGCAGAAACATTGTGCTTTAAAAAGGAAACAGAAAATGTGGGCTGAATGTCAGGAAGAACTTTGTGGCAGAGAGACCTATTAGGTTGTGAAATAGTCTCCCTGAGTAAGTGCTGGAAACAGTATCACTTGGGAACGTTCAGGACCTGATGAACAAAGTCTACTGGAAATAAAAGGAAGGGGGCCATCATGCTTTAGAGCAAATGACTGCTTCTTTCTTAAATTATCAAGGACTATCATTTATTACTTTGCACTGGATATATCACAGTATGTATATCTGAAGTTTCTAGATACTACACAATTCAAATACATTAAAATAATACTGTCTCAATAACATTTGGAAATGAAAACTAGTGTAAGTTATTCAAACTAAAAAACCTGCTGTTTACAGTCAGGGTATAAAGATAAGAGCAGGTCAACAAGGCTTAAAACCAAGTAAATGTCTTAGCCTAACTTCTCTCTATCCATCATTGTTTGAAAATATTTGCCTTGTAACAGAAAAGAGGAGAGACTGATTTAAAGCAGGATGATTGTGTTACTTTGAATTACTTTTTAGATTTTAGAGGATATTCTGAAAGGACAGAAACACCTGAGGATGTGGAGGAGTGGATGCAAAGAACTGATTGGAATTGGAAGAATACTTAAAAAAAAAAACCAAACAACCAGCACTTATAAAATCATTTTTCCATACTTACATACTGTAATTACCTATATGTGATTTGTCAGCAAAGGAACAAAAGCTTGTCTGCTGACCTAAGTTTCTGGGAACATCACTCAAAATACACATTTGGAATGGCAAATGCTTAAAGAATTATTCAAACAACAGTCTAAGAATTACTGTGCTGGAAATTTGTACATTTTCTTCATAATTTTCAATCATTTAAGTCAAGGAAGATCACAGCCTCCACAGGTTTTCAAGCTGCATACAGACAAAAATCATATAAATAAGCAACTTCTGATGTATATGGTTCTTCTGTTTCCAACTTTTACATTTATGCTCCTGAGACTGGGAATGCCATAGATTCCTAGCCAACATGTGGCTCAAAGACAACATGTTCAGTTCTTTTGGAGCTGTGTGGGTCTTCTGTAGCTTTCAGCTCTACGCAGGACTTCCAGAAATGAGAATGGTATACAAAGTTAAGTTTTGGAAGAGAATAAAATTATCAAGATGTTTCTAGCAAAGAGGCAAATGATACAGGGGCATCTAGGGGTCCATTTACAATTTTAGGTGCTGTTTGAGATAAGGCATAAGTTACATCAAAAAATAAGACGAGGAATGAGGATGTATTTTGAGGAAAGAAACCCCCAGGTTCAGGGAATCTTGTGAACTTGCTTTTGAGCTAAGTTTCTTCAGTTTCATAACTTTTATCAGAGCTCTGATCCCATTCCTATACAGTACAATACAATGTTAAAATGCTGGCTAACTTCATAAAGGCAGAGGCAATCTTATGGTTTTGATTTAATGTTAGATTCAGTAAATATGGCAGAATATATACTTTAAAAAGTGGTATAAAGTTAACTTTCTAAATCTGTAGTTTTGAAATTATATAAATTTGCATTTATCCAGCTGCAGTCTGCATTATCCTTCTGCCACTGAATTCACACAGCTATGACTTGTATGGAGACTGCCTCTGATGCCCACACGCAGGTGTTCATGAATATGAGCCAGCCCTGTGCCCAGGTGGCCACGGGGGCCAGCAGCAGTCTGGCTGGTGTCAGGAACAGTGTGGCCAGCAGGGCCAGGGCAGTGCCCGTCCCCCTGTGCTGGGCCCTGGTGCGGCCGCCCCTCGAGCCCCGGGGGCAGGTTTGGGCCCCTCAGCCCCAGGCAGACCCTGAGGGGCTGGAGCGTGTCCAGAGCCGGGCAGGGGCTGGGGCACAAGGCTCAGGGGGGGGGCGGTGCGGCTGGGGGAGCTCAGCCTGGAGAAAAGGAGGCTCAGGGGGCACCTGATTGCTCTGGGCAACTACCTGAAAGGAGGCTGTAGCGAGGCAGGGGTCAGTCTCTTCTCCCAAGGAATAACCAATAAGACAAGGTGAAATGGCTTCAAGTTGTACCAGGGGAGGTTTAGGTTGGATATTGGGAGAAATCTCTTCACTACAGGGGTTGTCCAGTACTGGAACAGACTGCCCAGGGAAGTGATAGAGTCGCCATCCATGGAGGGATTTAAAAGACTTGTAGATGTGGTGCTTAGGGACATGGTTTAGTGGTGGCCTTGGCAGTGCAGGGTTAACGGCTGGACTGGATAATCTTAAAGGTCTTTTCCAGTATAAATCATTCTGTGACTAGTTTCTATGAGCAGATACTACGTGGAGTTGTAGGGAGCAGAGAATGCTACATCATCTTTCTGAGCAGTGCTGACTGTTGGGGTTGTGCATACTTTTAGAACTGATGTCAAAGTAACATCCTGTGAAGTGGCAACTTTGTAATACAGGAGCAAAACAAAAACAAAAAAGCATCTCCTAATGCTGTAAGACCAGGAGTCAGTTTCAGACGTGCAGTGATGTTGATTCATCTTCTATAATTATATGTTTACTGTATGTTGTATTTAAGTTGCCAAGTACAAAAGCGAAGGCAAAGAACTTCCTAGGTAAAATTTTACTGTAAAGTCTAAACAAGAAACATACAGCTTCAGGCATGGAAGTTTGATTCTTTAAAGGATGTCTTTCCAGTTCTAATAGAAAATTACAAGCTAACTATACATATGAGATCATAATAATTATAATCATAATCAATACAGACAGAAATTGATACTTCCATAAACTTCTAAAATTTGAAAAGAAAGGCTCTGATTCTCTAGAAAATTATATAGTATTTTTAGACAAGTAACATTCCTATAGAACATTTTTCTGTCTCTGTAGAACCTGTTGGTTTTTTAGTCTATGCTACACTTTTTAGGCCTTTTCCACAAGACTCCAACTTCTGCTATCCACAAGACAAGCATATTTTATTCCTTACTCTCTTGGTATTATTCCTTAAGGACCAGTTTGGGGAAATCTTTCTGTCCCATTTGAAAGTTACAGATCTCTTCCTTTGTAGTAAAAATTTAATTATATTATTATCATTGCTTCTTACTGAACTTTCTCCACACTGAAAAACTAAGGCAGATAGGTCAACAGAGCTTTCTTAAGGCCATTGATTCATCCAGGCAGGATTGGAAATACGAAATTCCTGCCTTTTGCTACTGTACCCAGACCACTAGACCACATATTTTTATGTCACAGAAAATTAAACCAAATTACTTTGCAAGATTTCTTGATTTGTTGCTTCTCCCACCCTGTTTGCATTGCTTTTTGCTGTGGCAAAGATACAAGATTCCAATTTTGGAATTAAAACTCAGTTTTCAATGAATCAAAACTAAAATATTTTGAAGAATAATAGCTTTAATACCCCCAATATTCAGGTTACTGCCAGATCAATCAGCATTTCAGCATGGGATGATATTGTTTTCTTCTGGCAGTAAGTAGCCCACATTATGACTTCACCTCTTAAATTTCCTCAAGAGGTTGGTTTTCACTAGAAGTGCAGTTTTTCCAAGCCATATTCAATTTAACCATATCATAATTTAGGAATTTAATTTGTTCCATATTCTTGCAACTGCCGCTCTCAGCAGTTGAATGGATGGCATGATTTTTCTGAGGCTTGGGAGCATAGAAATTGTTTGCTTAGGCTTTTACAGAACTTAAGAAATTAAAAAACCACAAATAACGAATCCACTTCTATATAAGTGCTTATGTATACGTGTGTAAGTACATACATGCATATGTATATATATATATATAAAAGTACTTATATATGTGTATGTTTTTCCTTTGAAAGTAACCTGGTTAATGTTTTATGTTGTATTTGTATTAGCATGCAGATGCTGCCCCTAAGAAAAAGCCATTGCATGAAAATAATCTCTTGTGTAATATGACATAGTCATAGGCAGCCTATTCCACACTTCCCATAATAGTTTTCTGGGCAGGAAACTTGTCACAGGTTTTCTAAGACAATCATAGATATGCCCAGAGTTCTGCAATATCTCAGTATTTGTTGGAGCAGGGATGGTGAGTAACCGCAAAGGATACAATGGTAGTTCTAGTACAGCCTCATAAGGAATGCATCTGAAGTGTCTGCATACACTGTGCTTTGATCCAGATGTAGCTAAGAAAAAATTCAGAGGATGGGCAGATGGGGCCATGAAGTATCTGGGGAGAGGAAAAGAGGAGCAGAGGACTGGGAAATGGTAAGAACAGGGAGGCTGGAGACCGGGGTACAGAAATGTAAGAGAACGTAGATGAGAAAGGGGGGAATGTATGAGCAGGAAGGTCGGAGGGGCTGGACAGGGACCTCAGGGTTATTTCGTCCTGAGGAAGGTGCGCAGTGAGCTGCACAAAGTAGCTGCTGAGTTGGGCACGTGTCACAGGGTGGGTAGCCAGCACCAGCTAATGGCTTCACTGATGCTGCTGGAGCTGCAGCTGGGAGCTCCAAAAGGGAAAGGCGGTGAAAAACCCCTGTTGGATCACCCTTGTGTTCCAGGCTGATGAACTGCCATGCAGTAACAGGCTGTGTCATGTCCATGTGAAGAGGCATCACTCCTCAATGAAATACATCCATTTCTGGAGAGGAAACGTGAAATTCAGGTTGCATTAAGTGCTACAGAAGGTGGTTTTGGCAAAGAAATGATAATATTACATCAGACTGAGCCTGATTACATTAGAAGACTGTCTCACAAATTAAATATGGCTCAAACTGACAAAAAATAAGCTACGGGAACTTTATTTATATTAATTGATGGGGGTCTTTTTTATTTAGAGCAATATGTAGCAGTTGAGGACTGATTCTTTCTTTTAGGTCCAGGCGGATGTGATATTTTTTATCTTGTAAAAACAGCTGCTGCCTTTGTGCTTGTGTTCAGGAAACTGATAACTTTAATGATTCACACCTCTTTACATTTAAATACGAGAGCTGTGTCAAGCTCTCTGTAGCTGCTGCACTCACTCACATGTTGGGCTGAAGTCCAATATGGGATGCAAGAGCATGTGTGATAAATACTGAAGGTTCTGTTAAGTCCAAAATTCTTCTTGCTGTGGGGATGGAAGTAGGAAGGAAAAGAGCTTTCCCATTATGCCACAGAAGTGCAGAATCACTTTTGGCTGCAGCCCTAGAAATTCTCCTTTGTAGGAGAGGTACAGTGCAGGATTAGATGAGGTCATGCTTTCATCTCCCTCACACCTACTTCATTCTGGTGCACAAAGGACTGATAATAGAGCTCTGTATCAAAAGCGTGTAATGGGGAAAAGAAAGAGTGGAATAATGAGGTAGAGGCAGGAGAGTTTAGGACCCTTACCACCTCCCTCATGAAGGGAGTTCACAGTCAGGCAATCTGAGAAGAGATTTGCTCCATGGTACTCTTGCAATTGTCCTTATAGCAGTAGGTTATTGGAGGTGCAGTGGCTGAGAATTTGAGTAGCTCAAGTGCAAACCTGTCTCTCAGTTTGATTTTCTGTTGCTTACGTTAATCTTCCAGCTACATTTTATGAATGAAGCTAGTTGCCTACCACTTGTTGCTTCTACACAGGACAGGAAAGCAAATGTGTTGCTTTTCAAGACGGGATGGCAGAAGTCCAAACGTATCTAACAGAGGAAGGAAGCAATCTTATCAGCCTTTCTGGCCCATTGATAAAACCATAGAAGGAAATCATTCAGCTTTAAATGAGGAAAAGGAAATCTTAGATAAAATTTAGAAGTTGCCTTGGGAGTTTTCATATCACATCAGTGAAAAAGTCACATACAATGAACCAAGCATTCTGGTCTGTATGAAGTGCTTTATTTGTGGTACCAAAGCAGAACTATTTACAGCTTCTTTACAGTGGATCAGCTGATGCTTTTCTGGCCTGTCTGCTTGAACATATACCTTTTGTCTAAGCTTTTCTTTATGGAAAAATACTGCAGCAGCCATCCTGAAACATGTTTTTTTGCTCCATTCACATCATAGAATCTAATTTTTAGTCATTGTTACACACTGAATATTTTGGCATCTTGGTTTTATTTTTAATTTTAAAAAATCTAATTATTTGCATTGAAAGCAAACAATAAACACATTTACTTGGGTTTTGTACCTAAGCTGCTATCTCTGCTGGCAGTGTGTCATGGCATATAAAAATACTAGTTCAAAGTAGCAGTAGCTCATGAATCTCTCTGCAGTGTACCTTATTTCACAAAATAGACATATCCAGTGTCTCATGTTTTTTCTAGCAATCTTATCACACTGTGATTGTTGTGATAATGGAAAACAAACATAATCACAATCTAAGTAGTTGGGTTTAGCACTTTTGAGATTGTTACTGTGGCTCAAAGAAGTTGGGGAACAAAGGGATTCTGACATTGTTTCTTTAGGCCTATAGTCTGCAATAATTTGAGGTACAGTAAGTTAATTTCAGGCTAAAGCTTGAGAGAAAGAACAAAACATACATTCAGTCAAAACAAAAACATTATAGTACTTCAATCATGAGTAGTTAGGATTATAGCATGGGTTGTTTGATAAGCAGATGTTATTCTTTAAATAAAGAGATCCTGGTTAATGCTGAATACCTGTATCTTCTTGTTAAATTAATTATAATGAAGAGTATCCAGTATTTAGAATTGTTTTAAAATAGTGGTATAAAAATAAAATTAACCTAAATAAAACAGAATGCTCCACAAAGGCAGGACTTTCAATATATGGGCTGTATTTTTTAAATGAAACTCTTATGTTTGAGCTGAGGTAAGAAGCTTGAAAATTTGAGCAAGCCCTTGTGGATGCAGTATGTTCCTTTATGACCTCTGAGGCAAACAAGCAAACAGAGTATGCACATAAAGCTGCATTATATAAATTAAGTGTGAGTCTATGCATGCTTAAAATACACAGAAAACAATAATCAACAACATTATACTTAATTTAATGTATCTTGAGAGTAACACTTGTTTATTGGCTCTCTGTGAAAGCCAGCAGCATATTCTTGCCAAACTCTCTCACTTGCAAACTTGGTCGTCTATCAAACATTGCTTTGTAATTCCAGAAGATCTGGTATTTTAAATTTTATTTGAATGTATTTGATCTCATCATTCTATTTTCAGTCTTATAATAGGTGACAACTGCTGTTACCAGTATAGGCAGGAAGTTTGAAGCATAATTTCTTTTTAGGAATTTATGTTTTTCCCTGGAGAACTGAGCAGATTGTCTGCATGTATCTAGTAGTATGTGGGATAGAGGACTGTATGAGATTCCTTCCCTCCTGGAATTAATACTGTGATGGGCACCTGGAAAATGCCCCGGATGGCTGAAAATGTGCTGCTTTCCTACTTAGGCTTTTTCTATTCTAATCAGGCTAAAGTAAAATTCTGGCTGTTCTACCTACTTTATTGTTTACTTATTTTAGAGCTTCTTGTTTTGTTATCATGGACCCACTGTGTGGTTGTCAAGCCTAATTTATCAGAGCCCTGTTCACTGTGACCTTTAAAGTACAGCATGTACTGTGGCAAAGTCAGTTTTCCAGTAACAGAGAAATGAATCAGTTGACATAGCCATGGCCTTTTACAACTTGTAGAATTTATGGGGTCATGGGCTCTCTTTGTACAGTTCTTTGTACAATTAGGCTGTAGGTCAGTAGTACGTGAGCTAAGTCAAATCTCAAAATGTCTCTCTTCTGTCTTTCTCATCCTACCCATTCCAACATGAAGGACACTATGTACAGCAGAGGTGGAAGTGTATCATTGAGCATCCACTAAAACAAAAAGAAAACTGTAAGTTCTTACAGAATCAGCTGAACAGTTGTTTTCCATCTCTTAAAACATGATAATCCTGGTTGCTGGTCATTTTTCAGACTAAAGAGATAGAAACCAAAATATTCAATAATCCCAGTCTCCAGCATAGTCAGAACAAGCTCTACCAGAATGACAAATGCCACAGATATTGGTCCAGTCAAGTGATTTCTTCTGCTCTAACAAGCTACTGCAAAATATTTATAATTTATATTTTTTTTGCAAATACTCAGACTACCTCCCACTTCTAGTTGTCTGTAATTGAGGGCAGGACTCTTAAAATAGGAAGGAACACATCTGGGCAGTCTCCAAATAAGCTCAAATACATAATAGGTGTAGTATAGAAAAGATCTTTGAATTGTTTATCAGTGTAACATTTTGTCATATGTGTGTATATATATATATATATATATATACACATATATGTATGTCCCAATTATTCAGCTTAAATGCTGAACAAGCTGTGTCTTTAAAAAGAAAGGATTTTTTAAATACTTCTTTAAAGTACTTTAAAGTAAACAAATTACACGCTGAATTTCTGATTATATGATTTACCCTAGACTGAAAAAAAAGGGATGAACTATGTAACATTGAATTCCTGGTCACATTATTTCAGTTCACAGGAACATCTAGTTGCATTCCAAATATGTTTCTGTGTTTTCATGATAGAGAGTGATAAACAAAAATGGTAGAAAGAGCAAGACGTATATGTTAGTGCAGTTGCCTGAAACCCTTAGAAATCAGTAGATTTCAAGCTATTAAAATACAGCTTCTGTCTGTGTTTCCTTCAGATTCTGCATCATTCCTTAAAATCAGATGACTCGTTTCACTTGGAACTAATACTTACATATATCTGGAGTAATTCCATTGACAGTTACCCAGAGAGAAGTTAGAAGACACCCATTCTGTGCATACTGAAAGCAACAGAACATCTCTTTACCTCCTGGAAATACTTAGCCTCCAAAACACTTACCCAAAAGCATTGCAGCCCCTCATTTGAGTTTAATTTCTCTGTGCACAGCCTATTCCAGCTGTGATATTTTTCAGGCTCAATACAAAAGGGTAATTCGGACAGGTGTAGCACAGGTTTTAGTCTTCAATTAGGTCAAATTACAATTAAATCTGACACTAAGAAATAGGTTAATTGCTTTAGACCCAATTTTACAAGACTTAGCCATTGTATAAAAACAATTCTCTTATAGAAAAAAATAGCATTTTTCTATCTAGGTGAAGGAAGAGGGAAACTTTGCTTTATTTGTAATACCACAATAAGGAAACTTTTATTTTTAATCTTTATAAGGAGACATTCATAAGGTATTAAACAGCCAATATAAACCCTAGATCAAACCTGACAGGGCAGAATCTTTTACAACTAACAAAAGACTTCTTTCTGAGCCATTCTTAGGAGCAGCCCAAGTGATCTATGGAAGAAACAACGGTGCTTTGCTCTCTTTCAAAGACTGCAGATTAGAAAAAAATGCATTTATTTCACATTTTACTTGGGCTCACACAGTCTCACTAATGTTCTAGTCATGAGTAAAACCAAGGATTGACGTGCTCTCTGCTTCTCTGCACGTTTTGTTTGATTGGGGAATAAGAAGGAGTACAGCAGATAGTTCTTGCTCCCCCATGAATGTGGCTAAGCCACTGCACTCCACATTACTCCACGCTGTTACTCCACATTAGTTCATGCTTTGTGCAATGTGACTTTCACCAGGACTTAGAGTCTTAGTAATCAAGTATGCCCAATAACACACCCCAAAACTTGTTATATAGGCAATTTAATCTTCCATATAAATCCTGAAGTGAATTGAATTGTAAAAAAAAGGAACATCTTAATAATCCTGATAATTTCCTGTTGGACCTCATCTTGCTATTAATGATCTCAGTTGTTTATAAGTCCTGCTTCACTTGTTGGTTTTATTTCAGAGGAACCTATGCAGTCTTTATATGTTGCTAACTTAAATAAAATCAATAGGGAAAAATGAAAACATCTAATGTATCTTCTTGTGGACTTGCACATAAGACATTTTATAATAGGTGTTTCCCAATTTATTGCTTCCCTGCAATCATTACTGGAATAGCTCTGCCAAAACATTGGTGGGACATATGTTATAAAGTATGTGCAGCTTCAAGAGCTAAAGGGAGGGTCGTTTTCCTCTGGCTGGTTGTATATCTGTTATAGAGGAGAATGTGGCTCTCTTCTCTGAGAAAGCTAAAGCTTTGTTTCCCATCCAAGACCATATCTAGGTACCAGAAAACATTTGTAATAACATCTGAGATTAAGACCATGTAAAAAAGGAAAAAGAATGAGAAAAGGTTGATGGGGGGAAGAAAAGGGTAGTTTGCTTCCTTTGGCATGGAATTACATGTCTGGACTTTATCTAGCAAGCAGGTTTGACATTTATACTGCATTTATCTCAGTGTGGCATCAGAGATCTGGATTTCTGTCTGTGTGACTATAGGAAAGTCACCCTGCTCCTCTGTGCCTCCATTTCCACCACAACCTCTTATTTGTCTTCATTTAGAATTTCAGTTCTGTGCAGTTGGAAAGTGTGTTCGTTTGTGCAACCCCTGAGGCATAAATCTCAGATGCAGCCTCTGCATATTGCTTAAATACAAACATCACTATTGCTGCTGTGACTCTAAAGAAGCCTTTGATCTCTTTGCTTTTATTTCCTCAACTTTAAAATGGGACAGTAACTCGCAAGTGGGTTATGAAGATTAACTGATTAATGCTAATGAAATATTTTTACTTTCTCAGAAGGCTTTTAAGGACGGCAAAATATTGTTGAGGAAATTACAAATGTATTCCATTTTTTTTTCATTGAATATGCTATATGGTTGACTCAAAAAAATGCACTTTTGATCAATTACGTAGAATAGCCCATCTCATGGGCAGAAGTTTAAGTGTTGTAGCTGGCTTTTTACAGCTTTGTGTAAGGGAAGTGGAAAGAGGAAGGAACTGTGCATAAGTTTGCTTCAGGAATACCAGGAATTTTAATGATTTCCTGTGTCAAGTCTGAGGGTCCTCCTCTACCATTCAGGAGTGACACTGTGTAAACAACAGTAGAGTAACCTCAAAAGAATAGTGAGCTCTCTAAGAATTAAAACCAAACTAGTATGTGACTTTTTTCAAAGTATACTGGACAAGCATACCAGAAGCCTGTTCAAAGTTCAATTAAGAAAGTGAAACGATAGAGGTTCATATCAAAAGCTGATTCATTTTAGCATTATGAGATACTGAGAGCTGGGCTAGCAGTCTAGTGGCAATACCACCACAAATGCACAAGGAACCATTCAGCCTTTTGTTCTCTCAAGTAACGAAGAATTAAGGAACCTTGCTATATATGCTGTAAAGAACACAGAATTTCAGTGCAGGGAATTGTATGGCAAGGCCAATATGAAAGGGTCAGAAAAGCCTGTTTTTCTCAGGGATCCATGAAATAAAAAGTGAGAGAATAAATAAGAGGAGAACCTGCAAGCCTTTAACACAGATGGAGGATAAAAAACCTTTTTCCCAAAACATTTTTCCAAGGGAATGGTAATAAGCTCAAATTGTGGATAGAAAGCTTCCTCAGAGATGTTAGTGAATGGCTAGGTGACTTAGTTGATAGTGGGAATATATAAGGGAGAAAATAGCTGGATAGTTTTTAATTTTAGAAATTTTAATTTTCATATCTTTACAAGATTTAAGGTCTGGCTGAAAAGATACTCTTTTTGTTACTGGAATTGCTTAGCAATTCATATGACTGTTGACTTCAGGTATGTATGTATTAGAACCAATAGCTTTTCAGTGATAGAATGCTTCATAAAGGCTTTTTAAATCAGAAGTATTCTGTATTTGTTTCCTATTTGCATGGCGACAGGCAGCTATCATGATATATTGGCATGTGTATGCTTACATGTGCATATAGGGAATTTAGAAATACAGTAAGCCTGGAGGGATGCTGAAAATGTTCAGGCTGCAAAAGAGAGAGACAGGCTGCCTGATAACTTAAGAAACAGTTCATTTTATTCTGTGCAGGCAGGCAGGAAAGGGAGTGCAACATAAGCAAGACATTTCATTTGTGGTTGAATCCACAGATGAGCTATTGTAGAAAGTATTCTCCAAAACATGCTTACATGGGAGATGGGGCACGTGGTACTGATTAGATTTAGTACCAGCAGGGCAGTTTTATTACACAGAAACATTACAGTTTGAAAACTGCAAACGTGTTTCAGTGTCAGAAGGCTGTCCCTTTATTGTTACACTGTCTTAATGGGAATTAATGAAGCTCTGCACCTTCTCAGAAAGCGCTCAGCACCTTTTAGCTTTGGCCATTGTTATAGCTGCAAAGATTCAAAGCTAGAGACAATGTTTTCTTTTAATAGTCAATCATGATGGAAAACAAAGGAGAAAGCATGCCTCACATTCCACTGAAGTCAGTGGTTTCTGTCTCTTTTTGCACTTCAGATCACTTCCAGTCCCCATTGGCAGGAAAGGAAGAGCCTGTGTTTGAGTCTGCATTGTCTGCTCCCATACAGGGATACCGAGCTTACACGTATCAGACAGGGAGCGATGCACCCCCTGTGTTACCGTGCTGGTGCTGCTGTGTCCTGTCACTAAATGCCTTCTTGCCTATTAGCTGATAGATTAGAAGTAAGAAAATAAGAGATTTTAAAACCCAAATGTACAGCCTTTTTTTTTATTCGGTCTTCTGGCATGCCACTGATTTGATCTACACTCCTTTTATCTAGATGATACCTAGAAGTTTATTCAGTGAAAAGTTTAGTTGAATTTGTTCAGATAAATTAGATCTAAAAAAACACGAGAAGGAAAAATTTTGAGCATTCATTTATCTGAAAATGTCAGCTATTAAATACGAGCTTGGGAAACACAATGCCCAGTTGTACGGTATTGTTATTCTCAGAGCATCTTCTGAGCCTTGATATAACAACCAGTCTGAAAAATGTTGAGTGCCATTCTTTGGAATTATTTTTCTGGTAGAAACAGGTTTACACAGCAAATCAAAATGATTTTAGAATCAGTTTAACCAAATTAAGAAGGTTAAGAAAATGTATATGTTGGATTTAACACAACATTTCAGCCTTTATTTGCCTGTTCTCTGCTTTTCTCCTTCTCTCTTTTTTCTAGACTGTAAATCAATGGCAGGCTAAATTTTCAGGTCTAGACTTTGTTTCAATGACTATTTTTCCAAACCAGGGAGAACAGGAATAATATTAAACAGAAAACAGTAAAAAACACAGAAGACTCCACTAAGCATATAATCATTCCTCCAGTGCCAGTAATTCCTGATTGGATTCATGGTGATGAATGGAAGAATCCCTAACTAATTTCACTTTTTGATATAATTGCTCTTTCAGATTTCCCTTTATCCTTGAACTATTGCTCACGAGAGCATTCTACAAGATAGACAGTACCAAATCAGCATTTCATATATAACATTTTAGTTGTTTTCTAATTGTTTATTTTTACATATGGATTTAATTTGTTCATCTAACAAAAGTCAGGGAAACATAAACACATATGATTTAGCAAATATGCAAGATTGTATTAAAAAACCCACACAACTACTGTGCTTGCTGGAAGGAAGTGCCAGGGGGCCCTCCCAACATGAATTGTTAATTACTTTCCTCTTCAGCTGCCATAAAGAACTCATTAAATGCCAAATTATTTCCCTAAACAATGAGTAGCGCTGGTTCCTCTCTGGCCTCTGTGCTTATTTGTTAAGAATTACAACTTCCTTAATTGATACATACATTCAAAGGAAAAGGAAATCCAACAGTGAAGCTATTTTTGAGTCAGTTGTGGTCAAGGAAAACATCAAAAATACTCATTAATGATGAAAAAACAATTTAGTTTCCAGGCCCCCAAATCTAAAAAAGCAGCAATATGAAACTTTTCCAAATGTCCTTACATTTTATTTTACCCTTAGTCTAAGGACATAGGAAACATCAGGCTGATGTGTTGGTTCCTTCTTAAAGTTCTAAATGCTTTATGACAGAAGAGGCAAGTTATAGCTCTTCCTCCACTTGAACAAAAGCAGTGCTTGAACAGCATTATAGTATGCCAAAGCACTTGTGTTTGTGAATAAAGAGAAATTTGAAAAGACATTATTTGGGAAAGGTGAACTGAAAATGGCATTATAGGAAGCGTTTCAAAAGATGTAGTAGATTTTGGGAAATCACAGAAACTCAGAAGTTAAATAGAAAGAAAAGTAGAGTAGAAAAGAAAGGAAAACAAAAAAGGAAAACTTTAAAAATAATTCTGTTAAAGTTTTTGCAATCAAAGTGTACACCTGGAATGTCTAAAGAAGAGCACATCCTGACAGTGTAACAACTTAAATTCATTGAGGGTGCAGGTGCAAAGCCTATGCAAATTTAATGGGTCTGTCCCACCTAGTGCTGACATCTTTATGCCCCACAGAAGCCAATGGGAATTGAAAGTTCTCAGTGTTTTCCAAAATCAAACCCTTGAAAAGTCCAAGAGAAGTAATGCATGCTGGGGAAAAAAAAAAAAGAAGAAGAAGAAGAAACAGTCTTGATAGTAAGAAGACAGTGAGACACAATACTGTGATAAAACAAAAGTACATAATGCTGACTCCTGAGCACAGCTGAAGGCAGCTGGAAGGTGGTGGGAGGGCTTTGTCGAAGCTGACTGGAGAGCAAGAGGAGCAAAGGCCATGAAAGGCCTGTAAGACAAAATATCTGCAATGTGAAAAGCTAAGCAAAGACTGATATTTAGCTCAGTGCCACACAAATAAGGTGAATAAAATACATAATGAATGAATGTTAGGTTTTCTAACAGCTGGGACAGTGCTGAGGTCAGATGACAGACAGTGGAGATCGCAGGATGGCTTTAGACCCAACAGGCTCCTGCAGTAATCAGTGGCAACTTTATTAATAGGATGATATCACATAATGAACCCCAGTAACTACCCTGCTTGAGGCACTCGTCATTTGGTAATGCTTCTGGGGTTTGTCGGGACTGACCCTTGCCGTGATCTTTTACAACCCCAAACAGTACTAGTTGACAGGAACTGCTAAATGGTAGTTACTGTTTTTAGCAGAACTTCTCTATGTTATACTGACAAATGTGCATTCGCTTACCATGCAGAAAAATTTATTAAAGTGCAAAATAACAAACCATGTGATTGTCAACATCATCATTTCATACTAGATGTCGTTCTGGCCACACCTCTGTTTTCCCTAGTCACACCAATTTTCTGGGTGTTGCTGTCGGGAAGTACCAAGACTGAATGCTTTGCTCTCACAATAACAGGGCTCAGGACACTGTTACTATTTTGATTTGTATTGCGCTACTTTTATAAGTACATTCAGTAACTTCCAACGTGTACAGAATGTACAGCACAATCTGGGCCTGAATTTCATGAGCCTTCATTGCTAGTAGACAATAGGATATGGTAGATTTCATCTGACATGTTGTTATATTTTCCTATACTAACCTTTTTGGGGAGGAAAAAATAAAGAACTGTTTAACACACACACAAGGAATGTTGGTCTGCAACCCAGGTCAATGTAAGCCTACAAAATTCCTCTTGGTTTTATTGCTGGCATTGTCATTAACAGTGTTCTGTGCCTGTTATCTGGTCAGATGAATTCTTTTTCTGTTATTTCAAGACATTCCAGTACATTAAGCTTAAAGTTGTCATTCATCTGTATGCAGTTTATAAAATAGTTACCATTACCTCACCATTTCACTTTGCAATGAGATATCCTCCCTCCTAGCGTTCTGCCCCACAGTATGACAATGTCATGTACTCCTCCCAGTGATTTTTCCTTAGTAAAATCTATGACTGTGGTTTTCATAGTAATTGAATTACTGTACTGAAACAGTTGTTGCTGATTTCATGTTTCAGCCAAGGACTGGTGTGAAAGGTTATTCGGTGTTGGGTGCTGTCTGACTTAAAACAACTGAATCTGTACCCAGTCATTTGCTATCTGCTTCAGTTCAAAAGCACCCTAAAAACCATTGCTGTCTTCACCGTCTGGGCCTCTATAGCAAAATTTTGTCCCACACTGGTGATCTTAGCAGCCAGACTCCATACCAGCAAACACTGCCAAGGGCTGGAGTGTAGGAGCTTCCTCTTGCTGATGTTGACAACACAAAGATTATGTTGTTTGTGGCTGCTCCTACCCCTGTTCTGACTTGCTTGCTTTCCATGTATTCCAGCAGTGGTCTGTGTAGCTCTTAACACATCCTCAGCCATCCATGTACCCAGGCATGGATGATCTTTTTTATTTTCCATAATTCTCATACTGCAGTCATCAATGAAGCCAGGAGCATGGTTGGCATGGGTGCGCTACAACATCACCTCACCAAGCTGCTGTCCTCAATTCCAGAGGTGAAGAGTTCAAGCACAATCTCTCTGCCAGTTGGAGAGCACAAGAATTCCGTAGTTTTCTTCCTTCTGAAGATCTTACCTGTTCTGTTGTCGTGTGAACATCTGACATGGTGGATCTTTGGAGCAACCGTTTTCATTTTTAACTGGCAATGCTCTGTGTTCTGATCAAACCCAACAGCAGCCAGCAGTCACCCATCAGCTCCCAAGAATCCTTACAGCCAAAAAGCCTTTGTCTGTCTCCTAACACAGTGTAACCAAATTGTTTGGCTCCTGGGATGTACCTTTGGGGAACTGTGGCTGGGATACTAGCAAAGACATGTTGAAAAGAAGGAAGAAGTGTAAATGAAATTGAGAAATAAATGTGTGAATGAAGCCGGGGGGGGGGGGGGGGGGGGGGAGCGGTGCTGAAAAGAAGAGAGTGGTTTAAGGCATGACATTTCTATGAGAAGGCAGGCTGAGAAGGACAAGGCACAAAAAAAGCACCAAATCTAAGGAAGAAAGTGAAAAGAATCAACAAAGAGATGTATAGCCCAGTTCTGACAGACAAACTATCAAGACAAATAAAGAGCTGGCAGAAGAAGATTACATCTCATGTTTTGTACTATGCTGCTAAGAGGTCTTTGCGAAGTGGAGAAGCTTGTATGCCCACATGGTGTGCTGGGTCACTGCTGGAAGGAATCCCACTTGGATCAGTGTGAAAAGGGTGTACCTACTTTTTTGTATGGCTTTTACCTGGAAAAAAACCCTATATTTCTGTTCCAAAAATGCCTCAAGAGTTGAAATACCATGAGGTAAGTAGAAACAATTGTGGCAGGAAAGACAAATACCTGGGCAAATCACCAGTGCAGACATAGAAAGCAGGTTGGTCCTCATCATTACTGTTACCATCTTCCTTCCAAGTTCATCATGAAACTTAATCATTGTACAAAGTCTACTAATTTTAATCTTCATTAGGGAATAAATAAAAATAGACTGTACTCCAGGAGCTAGATTCACAGCTCAGTGAGTACTTAACTTTGATTTCGGGATTTACAACAATGGTAACTGCTCAGAATGCTTTCTCTCTTTCCTGTGTCCAAATTGCTTGGTCTATGCAAGCTTCCATGTTTGCACTTCTAAGTACAAAGGCATATTTTATTAATGGATGCAAATTAAAATTTTCTCCTGTTATACATGCCTGCTTTCAAGGCACTCACACCCTGTCATCTGTTAGGAAGCAGCCACATTGCCTGAGTTTTCAGGGACTGGGTGTCCACCAGTGCAGACAAGAGGTGAGCATCAGTTTATTTGGAATAGCTGCCAGTGTTGTGGCAAGTAAACCTGTGCCATTTCAGGGCCCCTGCAATGACAGATGTCACACATCTGTTGCAGAGAGGTAATGCCAGCTTGAGGACGCAGATACAGGCTTAAGTTCAAGCATGGGAAATTTATTAATGTTCAAGGGGTTATGTTATTTCACAACTCTTTATCACAGTTCAGTTTTTCCTAAATTAAGCCTATCCTTATGTGCATGACATTAGTATAAGGCACATAAAAAAATAGTATACAGACTTGGGGTTATCGGTTGAAAACTTAAAATTATTTACTTTGAAGTATCCCATGACATCTTGTTTTTTTGTAGGACTAGTGAATTCTTTTCTAATAAAATGGGTAGATGGAGGGGGTAGTCGGCAGAATTCATTGCTCCTGTAGTACCTGTTCAGAGCTTGACTGTTGTTACATCTACATCCTGAAAAATCATGCAGGAAGATAGAACTGTTGCTCATGTTAATAAATTACATTTTATCTATAAACTACCATTCTCAAATAAGTAGACATTTTACATGCACCTACTCTGAGCCTAAAATCCTTAATCATTTAATTTGTTTTAAATTGTACTGTGGATCCATAAAACTTCCACACTGGTACACCACTGTAAGTCAGTTAACTTTGGGTCTATCACTGCAAAATTCACAGAAATTTCTCTGGAAGCTGATGTAGTCTGTGTCAGACTTTTTGAAGCTTATTGCCATTTTATACAAGCATCTAATTTCTGCAAAGTATGCCAACAAGCTGCTATAAGAAAACAACTTAAGGTAACCTGAGAGAATCGACAAGAACATTGCTCTTTCTAGAATCTTATCCTCTAAACCTTCCTTCATGTAAACCAGCATGTTATCTCTATAGTTAAGTCTTCACTGGGATCTAAGTTAAGTTATAATTCTCATTGACTGTTTTAGGATGCTGTAATATTTCTGACCTGCATAAGTATGGTCTCAAAAGTCAGACAGACATGTCAAGCACCTGACACTAAGATTTTTCACAGTGGTAGCCAGTTGGTACCTACAGGCAGGTGTATGGCTACAGGAGTCAGACTCTGACAATACAGAAATGGAACTGGGGAAGCCCCATGCATTTTACTTCACAGACCCTCTGCAGTCTCCTGACCCTGCTGTCTGAATTAGAATTGCCTTAGAATTTCTAGTTCAGAGTTTGTTTACAGCACTGGCTTCTTTTTCTTGATAGTTGTTCAAGGTTGTAAAGATCTGTCTAAAAATAAAAATTAGAACATGTCCCTCATGCACATTTCAGTCTCCTTTCTCAAATGAGACCAGCCAGAAAGCAACTGACTCCGATACTCCCAGTCTTGGTTGAATATAGAACATTGCTGAATACACCAATGAGTGCTGCTCTCAGCACACAATGGCTGGCAAAAGACTAGCGTTGTAACCTGAGTTAAGCTTCTGGGAAGAGATGTTCTTTTTGCAGAACTCTGATAGGAGAGAGAGAAGCATGTACTCAGTGTGTATAGAAGCCTTCACAGCTCAGTGACAAAATTCCCTTGGTTCTCAACAGTCTTCAATGTCTGGGGCATCTAGTGTAAATACCACCAAAATTGCCTTTCTGTGTTCTGTCAGGCTATTGTATACTCCAGAGCCCACTTGAAATTATTATTATGATTGTGAATTTAAGTGTATTTTGTCCTTTTTCAGCAGATAGGCATGCTAAGATGCGTACCATCATTGTCATTTTGCCTTCTCTTTCTGCTTGAAACTGAAAAAGAACACGGAAGCATTTATTCTCATTCTGTACTCAAGTGCCATATAATCTTATTCCAAATATTTTTGAATATAAAAATAATTCTTTTTAAAATATTTTCCTATACTTTCGCTTTAATTGCTTTTGTGAGACACTCAAAGGTACTGTCTGTGTTTGAAGAGCCTTTATTACAATGTGATTTCCAAATTTCAGTATTCTATTTTATTTTGTTTTCATGGCTAAAATGTTAGACAGAGAACTAAACTACTAAAAAGCTGTAGTTGTGTGTGGGATGTGTGTAGCCTCTCTTAGGTAGCTTAAGAAAACACTTTGATATTCAAGAACATTCCCCCATAATGTTCTTGAAAATATCTAACATTTTGTACAGTCTGCTGAATTCCAAAAGGAAAAAAGTCTATTATGTTGTCAGACCTCTACATAAATATTTTTCCCTCTCCTTTCACTCCTTCTGTTTCAAGAATGGATGCTTTAATAATGATCAGGAATCTTCACTAAAGACACATCTCTTTCTCCTTCTAGAGGAGTCGATCTGTTTAATTTTTGCATGTCCTCACCATCATTTCATCAAAGATCTACCAGATTGCAACAGACACCCCAGCTGGACTTCATCAGGTTTCTGGTTCTTTTGCTCTCCCAATTATAAAGAGCTGTGCTTGGAATGAAATTATTTCTATTATATTTATATATTGGAAGCAGCCTTCCGATACCTAGAGGGGACCTACAAGAAAGCTGGAGAGGGACTTTTTACAAGAGCATGTAGCGATAGGACAAGAGGTAGTGGTTTTAAGCTGAAAGAGGGGAGATTTAGATGAGATATTAGAAGAAATTCTTCACTGTGGGGGTGGTGAGACACTGGCCCAGGCTGTGGCAGCTGTGGGTGCCCCATCCCTGGCAGTGCCCAATGCCAGGCTGGACAGGGCTCTGGGCAACCTGGTCTGGTGGAAGGTGTCCCTGCCTGTGGCAGGGGGGTGCAACTAGATGATCTTTAAGATCCCTTCCAATCCAAACCATTCTATGATTCTACGATTATTACTGTTAATTGCTATTACTAATTTTGCAGAGGTATGCATTTGGTGTTGGGAAGCCTGAGTACTTGGCTAAGCTGGTGGTTGCCAGTGGTAAATGTAGTTTGTAAGAACAACTTTAGATGAAGTTTTGTCTCAACACTTGAAGCTTTTTTAACTCTTACCAGTGTTCCAGCCCAGTCTGAAAGGTTTTACAAGCTTTTCAAAATAAGAAAGCTTTCAAGTCCCCATCTAAGGGAATAAAGTGCTCTGGTTTTGTGGTTCTGGGACAAGAAATTCTGACACTGCCAGCCAGGTTCTTGTTTCATCAGTGTTTTGGTGTGATCAGTACATTAAAAATGAATGCCCAGACAACTGAAAGGCACATTTCTTTCCACAGTTAAATATGGCTGTATGACTCTGGTAGTGAACATTTACAAATGTATCTTCCAGTTTTTTTCATTCCTTACTCTTTGAAACCAAAGTTTCTCCACTGGCAGAAAGTAAATACATTGCACCAAATTTTGTTCTTTAGACTTTACTCTGACATGTGATGACTAAATGTTACCCTGATGTTTGACCTCAGTCACAAACCATATACTGCTTGGCAGTCCAGGAATGTTTAGCCCGTGCCTGACCTCATCAATCGTTACTGGAGTGTGGAAACAGGCAGTACCTCCCGCACTGGGAGCGGGCTGCTTTGGGACGAGGCGGAGGTGCCATCTGTGGGTGAGAAGAGGAACAATTACAGCAATGAAATTACGACTGGATTTTCTTTATTCAGTGTCTTTTCTATATTCGGTGAATTTAAAGATCAGCATCGGTTAATGTAATTTCAGTAAAAGGCTTATGCCGCTTTTAATAGGATGATGGAGACATAGGTGTCTGCTGTTTGGTTTTGACCGTGTTCCTTTACACCACAGATTGCCCTTTAAAAATCCTTCAGTTTAGGGATGTTTAATCAGATCACGTTTTTGGAGGAATAACATTTTGGGTGACTTATCATAATAAGTCCACATTGTTGATCCAAAAAGAATAATTTTAAAAGTGTCTGTATAGTATCCTTTAATCTTTAGCTTAGTCCAAAAAAGTAAGTAAATCTGTTATGAGGCATCAGCAAGTCATGGATGGATACAGCTGAGAGGAAAGCAGGTAATTTTTAAGGAAAGTGCTATTCTGCTTGTGTAGCATACACTCAGTGCCCTGGAGTTCCATAAAACACATGTGTTTCTGATAGTATGTGCTGTTAGTGGAAAGTTTTTTTGAAGATAATTTTCCTGTCAGTTGATTTGTTGTGTGTTGTGAGTTAGTTAACATGCTGAATATTTTCACTCATGCCATATTCTCCTGTGCCACAAACAGTACTTACAAAGAAGTAATTAGGTGGATAATTGTCTGGCAGGTACTATCTCTGCTAACTAGATTTCCCATCCTTTATATGCTTTACTGATTCTATTATTACCCATTGGAATATACTTTACAAGCAGTTTTATCAGGATGCATCTTGATCTACTTTATTCATTGCCTTCACTCCCGGTGTTTATCTCTTACAGTTCATAAAACATCTATTTTGATGGGTGCACTTCTGTTCTCTCAGTTCTTCAGAGATACTACATGACTGTCTTCAATTTCCATATTTTCTTGTTACACACATTTGTATGGTGATTTCATCACCTCTCATCTTCAAAGCTTGTCCATACTTGGAAGTTTTTCAGCTCTACCTCTCCATTTCTAAGTATTCTCCTATCACATAATGTTGCTTCATTTCCTCTTGATTATCTTTTTCCCTGGAAATACCACCACAGTCCTCCCTGTTACTCAACCCTGTAATAATGCGCTGCTTCATTCATCTAGTATTCAAATTCCACTGCTTCATGCAAAACATTCCCTAATAACATTTCTGATAAACATATTTGTTCTTTCCCCACAGCTGTGACTCCATAAGGTCACTCCCTAGCCCTGACTGTTGTAACATCTTCCATACTTTCCATGATCTAGAACTTCCCTCTCCCTTCTCCCTCATAGTGAGTATAAATGTATTTGTTAGTCTCATGTTCCTAGCCTGGCAATCTGACCAGATCCTTCCATCTTTGCTACCCCATAATTAATTTGATCCACTAAACACTACTTTCCATCTCCCCTTACTTAGGTGTCCTTAGCTCACAGTGAACCACCCTGAACTTGACCTTTTTGGAGATGCTACAGGACCTCTAATTTTGACTGGAGTTGCACAGCTGCACAAAATCCCAGTCGGGAGCCCTGCACATTATGTAAGAAAAAGTGCTCAGAACCTAAGGACAGGAACAAAATGTAACATTTTCCAGTATTTCAAGCTCCATAGAGAATCACGGATGACAAATTTAACAAGCAATTGTTTGTGTCAGACAATATGACAACTATTGAGCAAACAGCTGTTGCTGCAGATGGAATATGTATGGCAGCCGGTGGGCCCAGGTGCATTGCTCTGGAATAAATCAACAGAGCATTGGCATGTTGGTTTATTCCTGGCTGCTTTGATGGCAGTTCTGCCAGTTTCTTTGATGCTCTGTTCTCAATCTTAAGAAAACATTTTTTGCACAATGGTGTAGTAATGTGTTGAAATTTAAATAATAGGGAGAGGACTTCCAATGATTATTAATAGATAAGGATTTAGGGACACAGCCTGTTATAATTCTGTGTGTATATTCAACTTGATTTTTAAAAATATGATTGCAGGAGATGCTCGCTTTTCCTGTACTTTGTCTTTTAGATACTCTTAAGTTGTTCAGGAGCAGAGAGAGCATTTAACTTATAGATAGCTTATCTGTATCTTCATTTTCCTGATTGGGACACTGTGCCAGGTGCAACAATGGCTGAACCTTTATTGAGGAAATTTTCTACTTTCTGAGAACTGAACTAGGATCAATAACAAATGCCACCTAGGTCCCTGAATAAGTTGAATTGATTTGACTGCAGGTTTAAATGTGTAAGCTTCTACAGCCTGTTACCAGTACCCCGAATCATACTATTATCTGGTCTGGTTTAGTGCCTAAAAGGAAAGAATGTCTTTCAGTATCCCTGCAAAATAATCTTGAAATACAAATCCAAAGGTCATCTAGGAAATCCCTTGTTTCTGACCCAGTTTGGTCTTCTTTCTGAAAAGAATCTTCATATCCTTAAACCTTTTCTCAAGAGAACAGCGACATGGAGAAATAGTATTTTTAGACATGCTAATCCCTTTTCTTTCTTTGATCTAAACTCTAAAGGAATGCAGAAAAACAATTTATAAATTGTCTTAGGGCTTGTGCTTTCTGAATATTTACCTTTCTTGCCTGTTTGGTGATAAAATCATAAAGGTTTTTATAAATCACTTACAGCTTGTGTTCCCCCCATACTTACTACTATGATCTTTAAATATATTCCTCATTGGCAGACTCGTACAATCATGGGAGTTCATAATCACATTTAGTGTTCTTTGGTGAATCAGTATGTACACTGCAGCAATGCAGGGTTTGTTATTAATAACTGTAGTGGATATGAGAATTCATCCTCCTGAGTATTTGGTAAATGCAGTAAAGATGTTGTGGGAAGATTCACATGCTCTTTGTTATTCCATAGGTTATAGCTTGTCAACAGAAAAACAGATTAGGCTGTTTGGTTATACACTGACCCAGCTTTGAGTCTCTCTAAATAAAGAGAACCTGTAAAAGAGTAAAGGTAAAAGGGAAGCCTGTGTCTGGGCTTGCTCTTAAGCCCTTCTTCTCATCTTTGGAACCAAACATCACTGTTTTAATGGATATTCCTTAAAATTGTTGGAGGCAGGGGGGGCACTCACAATCAGATCTTACATTTTACTTCTGGTCTGGCTGGGGGGTGAGAATATTTGGGAAAAAGAAGAGTAAATGGTATCCTCCATGCAAGTCTTCACTAGCAAAGATGGTAGACTGACTGTTTTGTCACTGGAGAGCACAGATAAGTGGCAACCTTTGTGTGACGCTGACATCTGCTAGCTTCAGAATCTCCTACATCTATCCCACGTCTACACTGACAACTTAAAAGGAAGCACAGCAGGGGTTGCCTTCACAGCGTCCTACCAAGGTGAAGAATTCACATGCACAGAAACCCATATGTAACGTATATGGGTTACCTATTTGGAAAAATGTTTATCTTCTCCCCACCAAGTGTAGAAAGTAAGTTATTAATGCACTTTGCTGCCAAAGAGCAAATTGTTATTGTAACCAAAGAGAACTAGGCCACTGGCCAGAAGGGTGACAATGATTTCGTGGAACCAAGACAATTCACTGGAAGTGCTTCTGCATGTCCTATGTCTTACTTCAGTAAATTGATTGGAGGGTATATTTATAGTATAAAGGACAACTTTAATGAGAGTCAGCTCATTTTGTGCAGTTCCTCTTCATTACTGACAACCCTTCCTGTTACAAGACTTGTGAATAAGACACTTTCCTTTTTTGTTCAAGCAGCCGTGTTTTTTTATATTTGTTTCACCGACATGTTTAATGTCTCCTTGAGTCATTTGTAAGTACAAAATAGCACACCCTCTGATGCTAAAATTTGTCCTTTGGGCTCCAAGTTGGGTCTGCTGTTGTTCCTATCTCATTATGTATGTACAGGAATAGGAGTTGGGGGAGAAAAACTGCTTGGGGGGGAAAAAAAAAAAACAACAGAAAAAAATCCAAATATTCAGGTCTATTCAAATTGATATGCTCAGAGGAAGCCTAATGCACAGTTCCAGCTAACAGCTGTTGTATAACCAACAGGGGAACTCGCACCTGGTTTGTGAGTTTTTCCAAAACAACAGTAATTATTTCAGAAAAGTGATAAATAATTTAATAAAAGCAATGATTTGTTGAAATTGTAACTGGGGGAACATCCTGCCCAAAATAATAGAGTTATTTTAAGTTGCGATACATTTGGTACCTAATCTGCTTGATATTTTAACTTTGTCTGTATTTGTGTTTAATTTGAAATTGCTGTGATGCCTATTGATTAGTTTCATCTGAAACACAAGCATCTGTTACAAAATATTGATTTTTGCATCACCTTTTGGCCAAGTAGGTTAATTGAATGGTGCTTGGGGAAATTATTTCAATTGCAGTCTCTGTCTAATATTTGTCTTCAAAGAGCTGATGGAATTGTTTGACATTTAGCCAAGATATCTGCTAAAACTGGAGCTTGAGCAATGAGGCTGTGTAACTGAGGTAGTTATTAAAGTCACATTTTGAAGAAACTTTGTGTATTCCCTGTTTAGACAAAACAAACAAACCAAAGGCCAGATCTGGCTTCCATTAGAGCTGGTGGGAGTTTTGCCATTTTTTTAACAGTTGACTGTTGGACTACTGATATTTTAGGGAACACTCGGTACCGTTGTCCTTGCAGTTTAAGTTAGCATAGCGTACTGAACTGTCATGCAAACCCACCTATATTTACAGTGGTGTTTTGTATTGTACATACATGTGGTACTCAGGTCACAATAGTTTCTTGTGGTTCCAGGCTTTAGTACAAATTCAAAACCTGGATTTCAGTCAACACTTAGGAGACAGTATGCTTATTTGCCAATTAACAAGTGTTGCCTCATTTTAATGAGGCAACCTATTTCTAACACTTCACCTTCTCAAATATCGAAGGGGAAAAGAAGGAACATTTTGTCGACTATATCCCCCTGAATATTCCTGGTAGTTTCACATTTATTTCTAAAACATTCTGGAAGAGACAATAATGTAATAAAATGTAAAAACTGTAATGTAAAAAAAATTTTTTTAAATAATCCCTTTTCTAAAAAGTACAATGTAAATTGTTGACAACAAACCGTAAAATAATGCATCATTGCTGCAAAATAACAACAGTCTCCCACCATTTGCTGATCTGTATATCTCTCAGGATCAATCAATATTACCAAAGCATTGAAAACAGAGTCAGAAAAAGAGGTGATAAGTGATTTCTGTTTCTCTTTATTGTGGTTTGTGTTTTTGTATCTCTTGTTTAAGTGTTCCACTGACATCAGGTTGCCTTCCAACTATCTTTCTTAAAATATTTGTGAAGCAAAAGGTATATGAGTCAATGTTTTGGGGTGCTAGTGCTTATCTTGTGTTGTATGTCACTTCATGGATTCTTTTTTCAGTTGTCATTATTCTGTGGCAGTTAGGTGGCTCCAGGCATTCATACAGCCAATTTCTCTTTGGGCTTTGTCTTTTCTTTACTCTGGCCATGCACAAGACCATAGAAATAGACGATTAGGTGAGGATGAATCTGTTTCAGTGAAGATTTCTGTTCCTTCCCTAGAGACCTAAGACCTTTCTATAGAATTAATGGGCTCCACTGATTTAGTTTGTTGATTTCATTAAGCTGTAAATGAAAGATATATAGATGAAGCTTATGGAATGTAAGTTAGCAAGCTATTAGGATAAGAGAAGCAGGTTGTAAAATCCAATACAACATTTTTTCCTGTATAATTTAACAAGTAACTCAACAGATAAAAATAGATGTACTGGCTTTGCCAATGGAATTTGACTGTTTTCCAATCTATGTGTCATAATCTATGTCATGAAGAGGAATAAAACAGGTTCCAGTTTATATCCCTGAAACAATTTAGTTGTTTATACTTGTGGGGAGAAGCTAATTAATCTCCTTTAGAGTTATCTTTCATCAGTACTCTTTGCTATCCGCATTCCCAAAGTGAAAACAGTGAGCTTGATTCTTTCCTCACATTAAGATGTACCACATTCCAACTTCATTGCTTGTACTAAATAATTCGTAATTAGTCTGATGTGAGATTAAAATTATCAGGTTAGTGTGTTCAACATTTAGGAGAGACCACCCCAGACTTCAGTGAGTTTACAGGTGCTCTCAGTGTGGATTATTATCTTGTGATGGAAGGGGTTTGTTTAGCAGATGTGCCAAGCAGCATCATGGTCTACAGTGAGTTAATGAGTGTACTTTCACTATATTGAAGTTATCCCATTAAAAGTATATGGTTTTTCAAGTATGGATTTAGAGAAAATTAGGCTTCCAAGCAGTCAGATACATTGTCAAAATAATTTCTGACACATGTAAGTATTGAAAATACCCTCACCTGTCTAACTAGAAAAGCTTCCATTATACAAACTGAAAGATCATTTAATAAAACACTATAACACGGCAACCATTTCTACTGCCTGCTTGATGTTCACAGTTTTGCCAGCTTGACTGAAAACCTCTACAGTCGGTTTTATTTACTCACTTGTTGGCTTGCTGGGTGTGCTTCGGCAGCTGCTGTAAGCTGACCTGAATGCCTGCTGCTGCCTGAAAGGGCAGTCCTGCCCTAAGTGTGCTTCCATCGCCCTCCTTGTGCCAGCATAGATGAGGGAAATGAACAGAAAATCAACCCAACAATCGCATGATTTTCAGTCAAATCAGTCTTGGCAAATATCTACACAAATGAAGGCAGAAAGGAAGTGATGGGAATGCAGAACTGAGGATAGCACAGGAGGAAAAATGGGACCATGTTTTTTTGGCAGTGGGATGCATCCATGTCAAATTCATGTGGCAGCCACAAGGTATCACTTCACAACATGACATGAGTGGCATAACAGTGCATTGCTGCTCTTCTCAGAATCACGGAATGGTCAGGGCTGGAAGGAACCTCTGGAGATCATCTAGTCCAACCCCCTGCTACAGCAGGGTCACCTACGCACAGGTCATGTCCAGGCAGGTTGTGAATGTCTCCAGAGCAGGAGCCCTCACAGCCTCTCTGGGCAGCCTGTCCCAGGGCTCTGCCACCCTCAGGGTAAAGTTTTTCCTCCTGTTCAGGTGGAACCACCTGTGTTGCAGTTTGTGCTTGTTGCCCCTTGTCATGTCACTGGGCACCACTGAAAAGAGCCTGGCCCCGTCCTGACACTCACCTTTAAGAGATTTGTAGGCACTGATAAGATCCCCTCTCAGCCTTCCCTTCTCCAGGCTAAACAGGCCCAGCTCTCTCAACCTCCCCTCACAAGGGAGATGCTCCAGCCCCCTCATCATCATCGTCATAGCGCTCCCCTGGACCCTCTCCAGCAGTTCCCTGGCCCTCTTGAACTGGGGAGCCCAGCACTGGGCCCAGCACTCCAGATGTGGCCTCACCAGGGCAGAGCAGAGGGGGAGGACCACCTCCCTGGACCTGCTGGCCCTGCGCCTCCCAACGTTCCCCAGGATCCCACTGGCCTTCCTGGCCACACAGGCACACTGCTGGCCCATGGGCAACTTGCTGTCCACCGGGACTCCCAGGTCCTTCTCCACAGAGCTGTCCCCAGCAGGTCAGCCCCAGCCTGTACTGGTACAGGGAGTTGTTCCTCCCTAGCGCAGGACCCTACACTTGCCTGTCTGACCTGTCTTCCCTCCCTCCCCTTCTCATCCTGGCCATAAACTGCAGCTACTTACCTTTATTTGCCATCTGTTGCTTGCAAGACCACACTTTGATCCATTTTAGCTTGCTGAGCATACAGTGGGCAAGAAGCTCAACTGATCATAGAACCACAGTTTAGATGCTCAGACGATGCTAAATATTTTACAGTATTCAGGGTATAAAAGTAAAACATTTTCATGTTCTGAAGGCATGTACTCCATTAATAATCATACAAGATTTTCGTAACTCTTCCATTTATAAAAAAAAGCAAGTGACAAAACTCTTTACTTCCAGCTGGAAGTAAGTGGTTCCTCGCTGGAAAATGATTCCTTAAATGGTCACAGGTACATTTGGCCTGGAGAAATATTACTTAGCGTTTGATTGTTGTTAAGTCATCCCACTAACCAGTTAATTGCTGTGGCCTACCTACTGATGCCCAGCATTCAAGTCTGAGCCAAATGTAAATTGAGCTCAGAATATGCTACAAGCTGACCTGAAGTAATGATTTCAGACAGCATATAAACCATAATTCTAGCCCTGCAGGCCTTTCTCATCTGAATGAGCTTTGCGCAGTAGTTCTATTAAATCTATAATGTGGAGTGGTTAGTGCTCTATCTATAGCTGATCCAAAAGTTATTCATTAAAAATTATTTTTTATGAAAATTGATTTTAAACTAAATTAGACTATTCTCGAAAGATGTCTCTTTCTTTTTTTGAAGGGGAAAAGATATTGGGGGGGAAAAACAGACACCTGAAAATTGGGAAGAAAAATTGCTTTTGACCAAAAACACAGGAAAAATTTTTCACAAACAAAACTTCATTTTTCTTGTTTGTGTTTCTGACTTTAAAAAAATGCTGGTTTTATTGAAAGTATCAATGCAAAAGGAACTCATCTTCCATCTCCTGTTACCCATAAATATCTGATACTCTGACCTGGACAGAAGGAGAGGACAACAACAGCCATTAAGTCTCACAGGACTTTTTTTTCCAGATTCTGGTGGACACCTAGTGCAATTTAGAACAGGTTGAGAAGTCGTGTCGTAGCTCAGATTTTTTCTTCTCATTTTCCATTAGTTTGGGAAGCAAAGTGCTACCGCCATTTGAAATCAAAGTCTTCTTGTTCTGTCTCTTAGCCTGATAAACGTCTCCTAGGGTGAGGTCTAGAATCAGGCTCATTTTACTAGTGCTCCAAAACTGGAGATGCTTCCCGGTATTTCATAGAATTTGTCTTCAGAATGTAATCTCACTATGTAAGGTCAAGTTATTTAACAGGAAAACTGGATGCAAAAAAGGCATTCTTCTTTCCAGGCTTTAGTGAGAACTGAGCAGTACTTGATGGAGACAGGAAAAAGGGCCAGCCAAACTATTGCAGCTATGCTTGCAGCCCCAATGAGAAAAGATTATGGACTGTGCTGGTTCAGCTGCACACAAGTTAAAGAAAACCATGTCATGCGGTGCAAGTGATGCTTGTAAAATCCTTCTCAGCTGACGTGTATGATGCAAGGCATTGTATAGGTATTGCGTACTTCAGATATCTTGGTAATAGCTACTTGCAACGTCTTTGTTTTGTTTTTACAGGACACAATGGAGAGGTGATACTACACTGCTAAGTGATACAATATACTGCTGAAACCATCATCAGTATTTCAGTCTAAAATTTTGAGATAAAAGGACAAGTGCAAACAGAACTACCTTACAAGCCTTAAAGGTGAGACTATAGGCTCCCTCCTTCTAGTTTATCTATACATATATCTGTGTGCACATATACACACTTCATCTATCAGCTTACTACATTTAACTGTTGTGGAGTCCACTGTAATACACACGTTTTCCTAGGTTTTACATACATATGGCCAGATTTTCTTAAGAGCTCAAATGCTGTTTCATTACCTAATGAAACGGATAGGATTTAAAAATTTCTTTATCTAGCAACTGCGGTGACACTTTGAACTGACCTGTTCTGAAAATTTATCCCCACTTGGGAGTGCTTTGACATGGATTAAAAGAGAACAGTTATTTGTACTTGATCTCACCATATCCCAGTGGGTCAGCAGAACAGTTATCACTTCAATATATAGCAAGTCCTGGTTTTCTTTAAGAAACAAGAGGGGTATTTATCAGGATAAGAGTCATTACATTCCTCCAGTTCTGGTGTGACAGGAATTTGAGATGGAGTGGTGCATAGTCCAGAGCCCCTATGGAATTGTAACAAACACAGGTTCTGCCTGGGTCTATCCAGAGTAATATGCCTTTTACGTTGAGAATGAACTGGCCAAACCCAGCCTTATTAAGTCCACTGTAGTTCAATAAATCAAACTCCAGCTTTAGCAGTATTTTTGTATCCAAAATATTTTATAATATCCAATAATATCCAATACAAAATATTTTGTATATTTTGGACCATAAGGTCCAAGTGTGAATGTGCTGAGCACCTGAGACCCACTCCCAGTTCCCATTAAAATAAACAGATCAAATCTTTGAGTTCTCATTTAGCCCTTGCTTAAGCAAAACTCTCAAACAGTGAGTCATGATCCAACTTCATAGGCATTGCATTAATCAGAACTAGTCTGGATATGGCTCCTGTCAGTTGCTTCCCTTGTGTTAGGAGACAGTTCCTTAAACCTTTATACATCTGGGTAACATTACTACATATTTTGGTAACTTTAACAAAAGTTGAGAATACTGTGTTACACAAGAACCACTCACTATTCGAAAAGATTCATGGTCTTAGAGAACAGCGTGTATGATCTATATGACTGCATGACGACCTTTAAAGATACTTGACAGCTGAAGCGTTGTGTGAATCACAGACCTTGAGGGAATTCTTCTGGATAATGTCACTACACATGCTAAATCTTTGAACTGTTAATTGGACATTGTTAACAAGGATGCTGTATGCAGTATGCAATCAGTAAGGCTGATAAACCTAATAACAGGGTGAACATACCAGTTTAATTTTAATCACTGACATAGGCCATGGATGGTTTTTCTGGTCTCTGTTCAGTAGAGTAGCTACTGATATTTGCGGGAACCTTGCCTTCTGCTGCCTCCTGGACTTGCCCGTCATTGTTGTATACAGCATTGCAGTGAGATTTTGAACCTGCTGAGTTCAAGTGTGTTATGATTTCAGTAATATTACATATACTCTGAATCAATAAATTAAGAAGCACAGTAGTTTCTTGGGTTCTTTTCATAGAGGATATTCTATTTGAAATCTGCCAGTGTTAATTATGTAACCTTAAAGTGGAATAAATTACGAACCCTTGAAAATTACAAGTGCATTAATCTAAGTCCAGCAAGACTATTTGCAAAACTAAGGACTATTAATTTAATCAAGGGTAATCAGGGCCTAAAAACCTCATTTTAGGCTGCTACTGAAGTCATTACAGAAATATCCGTTTTCTGTGACACAGTACAAAGTTAGTTTGAAAAGTGGCCTAGCGATATGCAATCTGGCTTCATTTTTGTATGGCTACGAATGTAAGTGTACATAATTGTCAGGTGAGGATTCTGTGGGAAAAATATGAACTCTTTTCATCTTGTTGGAGACTGAATTCTACATTAATTCTGTGGTCATTATTTGCCCAGTATCAAAATAATTCGTAATAAAAATCTGTGCATTTTTTCAGTGATTCTGAAATTATCCAGCACTTTGCTGTCAATTTTGATTGATTTTAATTGATCAGCCAGTAAAAAGAAAATCTGACCTAACCCAGATGGCTGAATGCATTTCTGAAAGCTTAATACATTTTTACATATCATTAGTTATGATATTTTGAGTAAATTTGGCTGAAGTTATAAAGCAGTCACTTGTAAGAATTACTTCATGTCTCCGTACAGATACAGCGATAAAGTCATCCTATTTGCCATTTAGTTGTGATTACCATTTTAATTCATTGTTCATGTATTGGCTATTTGGGAAGAATTCCAGCAACTCATAAGTTTCAACTTTAACATTATTGATTATAGAATCAAAAATATCCCATATATTTAAGTTCATCTCACATGTAATAGCTGATCCCAGCTATTTCAACAAAGCCACATTTTTTTGCCTCTGATTTGTTCTGTAAGATCTAGACTAACTCAAAATTTCGCTTCCGTATGGTAAGTGGGTGTAGTAGAGGTGCATATTCTAGGAGTATGTGTTCCTTCTGGAATATAAAGGGCTGGGGAGCGTGGGTAAATTGGCTTGAGGTATTGGAAATAAAGGCTGAGAAACTGTTAGGAATATCTGGGCTTTTGAAGAGAAATTGTGAGTTGCACTTGGCTGTTACTTGAACTAAATCCAAATGCATATTTAGGGGATATTTGGACAATATACAGAATGGCCATAATTTGTTCATCACAAAGTG
This sequence comes from Falco rusticolus, assembly GCF_015220075.1. NCBI lineage: Eukaryota > Metazoa > Chordata > Aves > Falconiformes > Falconidae > Falco > Falco rusticolus. Next base: position 4,670,062 of record NC_051200.1, on the reverse strand, counting down.
AAAATTCTGTCTACTCATACTACTCTTAGGACTTAAACACCCAACTTAAAGGCTGGCTCAAGGGAAAGCAAGTGAAGGAGTCTTGCAGAAAATCTTTTATATGTTTCAGATGGACTCCTTTGTTTCCTTGGCAAACGGTACATTCGAAGTAAAGAAAATATATTTTCAGGGAGTCAGGTTTAGGTTAGTGTTCTGGAAGTCTAATTTTGCTCAGCCAGCAAAAATGCCAGCAAAATGCTACGAAGATTCTTAGTAGCTGAGTTGGGTAACAAAGTGAGGGAAGGTAAGCAGAGAGTCTCATTGTTCCGCCAGTGTCATTTGGAATGGTACTTGAAGTTGTACGTTCAAATAAACTATTTCATATAAAACCTACTTAACTGCTTCCAAGTAATTCTAGAATCATGGATTAGAAATACCTGAAATTTTAAAGAAATCGTGGAGTGGAATTGTTCATTGTTCATTAGCAAAGCTCTTTACCTCCATAAGTGTTGTCTCTTTTGAAGAACTAACACATTTTTGAAGAATAACTTCTTAAAGAACTATGTTGAGTCTACTCTAATAAGTTGTGTTTATCCAAGAACCTGCCAATTCTGTTCTTTTAGTATAATTTCTACAAATTTGCATAGGACAGACACCAGATTTACAGGTCCATCTTACAGCTGTTTTAGAAAGCTGGCCTGCAGTTTGCCACCTTGCATTCCTTGAGGACAGAGCCTATTATAAATTACAGATTGCATACCATGGTTAGTATGTCCTTTAGGAGCACATAATCTGCCATATAACTTGTCGCTATTTGTTTTATGGATTTTATAGAATCATAGACTGGTTTGGGTTGGAAGGGACCTTAAAGCCCATCTAGTTCCAATCCCCTGCCACGGGCAGGGACACCTTCCCCTGGACCAGGTTGCCCAGAGCCCCGTCCAGCCTGGCCTTGGGCACTGCCAGGGATGGGGCACCCACAGCTGCTCTGGGCAGCCTGGGCCAGTGTCTCACCACCCTCACGGTGAAGAATTTCTTCCTAATATCTCATCTAAATCTCCCCTCTTTCAGCTTAAAGCCATTGCTCCTTGTCCTATCACTACATGCCCTTGTGAACGTTCCTTCTCCAGCTTACTATTTTTTGTTCCAGCAGGTTTTTGTTGTGGGGTTTTTTTGTTCTAACATCTTTTGTACTGACATTGCACTTCATGAACCATATTCCATTTCATTCCCTTTTTTTAAGAAAGGCTCTAATATAAGATACTTTATAAACTCCTTCATGGTAATCAAAGACTTGAAGATTTTGTTTAGCTTTCTGCAGTCTTGTCTTCCTGTCTTTTGGTGCTCACTGATCACTTGTTGGCCTTACAGATTTTCTGGCAAGATTTCTTGCTTTTGATGTGTCTGAAAAAGGATTTCATTCATAGTATTTCTGCCTTAGTGAAATGTTTCTCAGGACACTTTTTCATTTGCCTTACTTCCTTTTTAAATCTTACTAGCCAAACTTTATGGGGTTTGTCTCCATTTGGAAGCAACTTCATTTTTTGAGGATGTTTCTGTACTTCCAGTTCTCTACATTGGCCTGTTATTAAGCATTCTGGACATTTTTGGTCCTTTGTAAAGCATGTCTGCTAGGTGGCATGCATTCCGTATTTCTAATGTCTTTAAGCAGTTTCCACACCACTTGCAAATACTGTAAATTTCTTGCTGCTCTTATTTTTTTAATTAAATACTGGGGTGGGGGGGTGGGGGGGTATGGCGGTGGTTTTCTCTTTATTTCCTTTAATCTCTGTTTCTCAAGAAGTTTAGACCTGAATACATTTTGGCCACTGTTGTGAGCCACTAAGTGCCTCTTTCACAGTAATATTTTGAACCAGGACTCTCATACTGCTTGGTCTTAAGAAAGAAGTATTATTCTCATTTTTTCCTCAATTAGCTGATCCTAGCAAGAAGCTATTACTCTAAAATTATATCCATATTTTTGTTATCTTCAGAAGTAGCTCAGAATTAATTTCATGCCCATTCCCATTCACCTTCCATTTGAGACATTACTTCACTGAATAATGAGTAGTGCTGAGGCAGGCAGGCAATAAGCATAGAGAAACTTCACGTTATCTACCTTCCTGATTTCCAGCGGAGTCTGCACTGAATCCTGCTGAGAAGCGTTCTTCTGATTAACTGTTGCCAAAGAAACTATAATGATCCCACTGCGTCAAGTATTTCTGAATGAAAAATCTGTAGAGAAAAATCCTGACCTGACAGAAGGGCTTGTGAACTAATTGGCTACTTCAGTTTCTACTGTTTCTGATTTATTCTCTATACATTACTTCTTTTGTTGGAGCAGCCATTGATAAATGAGAGTTTGTTTTTTTTCTCTCAGATCCTTATTTTAGTGTGTTTGAAAGAACTTTGCACAATCTGCTAGCAGCAAGGCTTGTGCTAAGCCTGTTACACTTCCAGGTTTCATAGATGCATGAGTAAATGCAGAGGTAAGGCTTTTACAGATACTTACCTCATCTCTATTGTTTTGTCCAGATTGCTCACAGTCTCTGTGATAACACAAATATAATTTCTTCAGTCCACTAGAATTTACAGGTCATTTCCTACAAATCCAATTTTTAGAAAAGGAACATGACGCTACCTTTTTAGACATGTTGTCATCAATATGATGAAAATAAACATGAAATAGATAATGGACATATCAGATGGGAGTGATTTTTCTTTTTAAATTTTACACTGATATATCTCAGAATGGAGTGAAGATGTTTATGTGATGAAGGTAAAACATTAGAATTGCAGTTTTCAGTTCTGGAATTGTTTCCCTTTGTGACCTTGAACAAATCACATATAAATTCAGTGCCTTGTTTTTCTATTTAGAAATTGATGATTGCTTTTCTTTTTATGTGAGAGGTTTTATGAACTACTTTTATTAACTTGAGGCAAATAGATAATATGGTGATGTAGTGACACGTGAGATTTCCAAGGGGAGGACGTTTGAATTTCTGTATTATGCAATCTGCATGAAGCAGTTGTTAATTCAGCAGAATATGCTGTTTCATAGGGATACAACTCCTGTACAGCAATGACAGACGAGTATACAGCTGACACTGCTGGATGTCATCCAGTATACTAAAGGGCACAGCCTCAGCTGCCCTGACCCAAATTCATTCCTCCCAGCAGCCCATCACAGATGCACCTTTCCATTCCCCGAGTGTTTATCACCTTCAGTATGATTTCTTCCCAGCCTGCTCCACATCATCTTTAGAAATTAACTGCAGACCTCTTGAGTTTCATCAGGTCTTTTCCTGTTATTCACTGCATGATGAAGATTTAACCAGCCAGCCTTATGACTCGGCTTGTTCCAGGGGAAAAAAAAAATAAAAATAATAAAGTGACCTTCATGCCCTTGCCTGGCTCCCTCCCAGTGGCAGGTGTGCAGGCCTGGGATGTCAGGAGGTCTCTGCTGTGAGCGATGGCAGCCATGGGGAGAAAAGGTGCATACAGGAAAAGCACAGAGATTTAAAATGTCTGTAAAATCAGGGGCTTTATACACTGACCTGTTTTTACATGCACAGTCTTCCAGACACATGTACAGGGCCTGTGACCGTGTCCTCTGTGATGTCAACTTGCACTCATACTATCCTGCGAGTATCTATTGTGTGTGCTTTTCCACACAGGCTATTGGCCAGGGTACATAAGGCATCTTTGTTCTCATTTGCATTCAAAAGTTAACGTAACTTAAATACCATCAACCACTTGTAGCAAAGCATGCAGGACTTCTTGAGCAACTTCACAACTCTGGATGATGTTGGAAGTACCCAAACTCGTGGGGGTTTTATTCCTAAAAGTATTAATTATTTGCTGTGGCTGGAAGGCACTGCAGAGAGGCCACCTGACGGGCCTGTGCTGCGCCCCGGCCCAGGCCCGCGCTGTGTGACGCCGCCGCCGTTATACCGTCAGACCCGGCACATCACCACGGCAACCCCGCGGCGCGCTGCCGGGCCCAGCCGTGCGCAGCCGCTCCGAGCCCGAGCCGCCGCTCCGCGCCCCAGCAGGCCGCTCCGTCGCTGAGCCGCCGCCGCCCGAGCCGGCCGCTCCGTGCCCGAGCTACAGCCCCAGCTCTGCGCAGCCCGAGCCGCTCCCTCGGAAGGCCACCCTGCCCCCCCCGGCAGGCCTCTCCCGAGCGCCGCAGGCCCAGCCTGCCTGCGGCTGCCCCGCAGCCGAGCGGAAGCCAGTCCCGCTCCACTACCCGGCAGTTCTGGCTTCCCTTTCCCAGCCAGCGCCCCCCAGCAGTTCCGAAGACCCAGCTCGCTCCCCCGAGGCGCCGGGGCCGACTCGCGTGGTCCGGCTCAGCGCAGCGGCCCGGCGGCACAGCGGAAGGCCGATGCCTGTGGGGCCGGAAGCGGCGGGCCGCGCACAGCCACATCCGGCGCTCGCCCGCGCCGTGGACCGCTATGGCCGCCTCAGTGGTGAGTCCGCGCCGCGCCGCGCCGGGGGGGGCCGTGCTTCTGAGGCTGCGGGGCGCCGTGGCCTCGCCGCCGCGGGCCGTGCGTCTCCGAGGAGGCCGCTGGCGGGGCCGGGAGCCTGGCCTGCGGGCCTGGGCGGGAGCGGGGGGAGCGGCCCGGTGCAGGGCCGTGCGCCTGGCGCCGTCCCACTGCGTCTCAGCCCCTGCTGCTCCCGGGGCAGAGACGGCTCCCGTGTCTCTCCGGCCGGTTTCCGCACCCCCCCCCCCCCCCCCGGCCCTCCCGCCTTCGCCGCCAGCATCCTTGTAGAGAGGCCCAAGGCCGGGGAGCGGGTTGTGTCTTACAGAGACCGTGTGCAGAGGCCATGTAAATCGGCTAACGTCTTGGAATTGTCCTCAGAGCCTTCAAATGGGTGTGGTTGGTTTTGTTGGGGTTTTGGGGGGGGGGGGGGTTTGTTGCTTGGTTGGTTTCTTTAGTTATGGCTTTCCTGCTAAATGTTAGGAAGAAGGATTCCCAAGTGAGGTGGTTAGATACTGGAACAGGAGTCCAAAGAAACTGTGAAATCTCCATCCTCAGAGATGTTTTGATACATGACTGGCGATAGGACACCAGGCAGTCAGCTTTAACTTTGAACTTAGATCGAGCTTTGAAGTTGGCTTAGCTTTGAGCAGGGATTTGGACCAGATGACATCCAGAAGTTTCTTCCAACCTAAACTGTTCTCAGAATTTAAAAACATATTCCAGGCAATGCTTATAAAGAGCCTGTCTGGAGCGTGAAAACTAACAAAGCATATTTTCCATTCGACTTATATTGCAGGTACCCTAACATCTCATTCCCATCTCCTGGTATTTCTTTAATGCTGTCCCTCACACCCGTTCTGTCTGTTTGGCAGCTAAACAACAGTATGTTTGGCTGCTGGTTAGAAAGTGTTTGTGTCCAAGTGTGGCTGCCTGAGAGGTAACAGCCATCTGCTCTGAATAACGTCACAGGCTGTTACAATCACAGTTACCTTAGTGGGGGTCATTGTCTAATATTCTTTGTCTCTTGATGCCAAAGAGTTTCTCTTTGCATTTGCTGGAATACAGCATCTTGAAGACTGTTTTGTCGTGTTTGTTTGGAATTGGTCGGTGGGTTTGGAAATTACTGGCAAAGATAGGAAGATGAAGAGCAGGCTCATGTCCTTACAGAGGGAGATCAAAAGAATAGTATGTAGGAAGGTGAGAGTGTTTGTTGCTGTGGAGTAAGCAGGGATTATTTGATAGGCCAGTAAATATTTTGCAATATGGAGGTTTCTTTGAGTAGAAGGGTTTCTTGTGGCAGTACTGGGGGAGTTTGTGGAAATTCAGATGTATGTTCATTAAAGATGGCCAAGAAAATGTAAGAAGGTAAGTTGTGAAGTATTGATTGAGTTGCAAATATTCAGAACATAATAGTGAAATAGAATAATGATATATGATAATATTTGAAACAAAATACCATAACAGAACCAAATGCAGTTTTATAAATGTACAGACAGAAAGTTTGGAATCTGCTTTCCTGGATGTCACAGGTCAGGGTCTGTGCAACGGGCCGAACATTCTGATCAGTTCAGGTTCTCAGTTCAAGGGCCAAACACCTAAACAAACTGAACAAGTAACTGAATGAGATCACAGTGCAGTGGTGTGACAACAAAGGGTGGCACCTATGGATGACTAGAAGGAGAGAAATATAAGGAGGAAAATGAGATGTGAGAAGAAGTGTTTGGGTTTTACCTGTGGGTGTAGTGCTGGCGTGGTTGATATTGGAATACATCTAATGTTTGTGCATGTTCTCTCTCTCTCATATTTTTGATCTGTATATCCAATTTTGTATTATCACACTTTACATATGTGTATATGTATAGGTGTTTTTAAAAAATGAGACACTGGTGGCATTGTCATTGTGATGAGGTTCTTGCTAATTTTCAGAAATATGCTGAGTAAATCTTCTTCCTTAACTTTTATTTCAGAACAGCTATCACAAATATTTTCATGGAATACTTGCATGTTCACACCACTTGCAGCCAGCTGTAGCCCATTTTTCAATGTAAATAGTTACAATTTAAATACAATAAATATATAAACATTCAAAACAGATCCTAAAATTGTCACCTGGCTGAAAACTGGTACCTCCTGAAAGTAGAAAAGGAGTTTGGAATAAGTTTGAACATTGCTTGACATCATCTTTCAGTGATGATGGAAAATACCAACCAAAGTGACTTGCTGGAGAAATATTGTAGATGACTAGGCTGCATAAAATTGCCTAACTTTAAGTAATTTGGTATGGTTGTTTTTTTCTCTCCAGGATTTCAAAACCTACGTGGATCAAGCTTGTAGAGCTGCAGATGAATTTGTCAACATTTATTATGAGACAATGGATAAAAGAAGAAGGGTATGTAGAGATTTTGACGATAGTTAGAACAGTTGTATGCATTTTTTGCTTGCTTTTCCAAGTAGCATTACACTTGAAAGGACCTGAAAGTTGGTTATTGTGTATTGTATTGGCCAAGTTGAGACCTCTGTTCCTCTTAGATTGCCCTGTAGGAGACTTCATGTTACTGTGTGGCACTGTTGTAAAAGGGGGCCCTTTTAAAAAGTGCTTTAGACTTCTTCGTGGTAATAGTTCAGTTAGTGTCCAGCTGCGTTTTACACGTACAGGAATTGGTCAGTACAGGCAGATAAAAACTTGCTTTCTCTGTCTCTGAGGTCAGGATTTAGCTTATTTTTTTCAGAACAGAAATTACCACTTCTGTTTCTGGGTGTATTGTGGGAGTGCCTGAGGGTGAAGTGGAAACTACTCCGTCTGGCTCTGAAAGTGTTCATGAACCATGTTGATGTATTGTCATATCAGGTATTTGCATCAAAAGAGAGCTGTGGAGACTGTTCTTTGGAATTTTAGATGTGTTATGATGTAATTTAATTAATAACTTTTAGATTATGTGAAAATATCAGCAGTTGCACGTTACTTCATAGTCACTTTGCACGTAAGTAGGTTAGGCAGAGATGTATCAATGGTTTGAAGGAGAGTTGGGCAGTTACTCAACTGTTACGAACTCATACTGCTTAGGAAACATTTGAGAAGCTCTGATCTACTGCTGCAGGTAACTGCCCTATTTACTTGCTTTTTTAACTAGCGTTGCACTTGAAAGCACCTGAGAGTTGGTTAGCATGTATTGTACCGGCCAAGTTGAGACCTCTGTTCCTCTTAGACTGCCCTGTAGAGGATTTTATGTTACTGTGCAGCATTGTTGGAAGAGGACCGCTCTTCCTGGCCTTGTTCACTACTTTTTTTTTACCTGAAATTACACTTCCCTGCCATAAGCTGTTGTGTGCACACATCCCTAAAAAAAAAAAAAAAAAAAAAAGTCAGCAATAATCTTATTCTGGAAAGGTAGCACTAGCCTTTTGTCAGCAACTAGTTCAGTTCTACCAGTAGCTTTGTTAAAGGAATCTCATCACTATTTAAATTTGGAGGTGTATGAGTCACTATGTAACTTACAAAGGAGAATATTGTTTCAGTTAGTTTTAATTCTTGGTCAGGAGCACTAATGGTTAAAAGGAGCTAATATTTTAGGAGGGCATTTTATCTATCAAAGTAACAGAAGAAATCAATCATTCACAGCATAAGGATGCAAAGAATAGTTTTGTATGTTGTCCATTGTATGTGTTTACACATTTTCCCTGAGTATGTGTTTTTGTAATCACACAGGCTTTGACAAGACTTTATTTGGACAAAGCAACACTAGTTTGGAATGGTAATGCAGTGTCTGGGCAAGAAGAACTGAATAAATTTTTTGAAATGTTGCCATCTAGTGAATTCCAGGTTAATGTCTTGGACTGCCAGCCTGTTCACGGTAAGCTTGTATTACAATTTACTTATTTTTCAGTCTTTTTATAACTGTTGAAAGTGAACTGCAATTATAATAGCCCTTAATATTTCTTTTGGAACAAGCTTAGAGAAAATACTTCGGGTTGAAATGTCACGTTGTGCATAAATAAGGCACAAATCAAGAGATGCAGCAACTCCACGCTTCTTATGTCTGGGAAAATATTTTAAGGACTCTTTTGTTCAGATCATGTTCAGATGTGATGTATTTTCATGTATTGAAAAAGTCTGGCTTATCAGGTTATGTTGTCCTTGACAATGTCTAGGAGTCAAGAGACCTCTACTGTAGCCGCTGATACTGACCTACAGTATAATGTGGAACAAATCATTAACCTGTATGTACTTTGATTTCTTTACATCCAGAATACATGTTAAGTTCTTTAGATTTGTGATTAACAACTGCTAAAGAAAGGCTTACATAATTGAGAAGTTAATAAGTTACTTCTGATGGATATTTTGGGAATACAAGTAAGGAAAAAAACCTGTGGTCAAGCATGCTTGCTTTGCTCTGCTGTGAAAAAGATAGAGTCTAATAGTGTGTATGCAACTTGCTAAATATAAATATATATATGTGTGCATCTCAAAGAGTGAGAGCTTATTCTAAGAAAAAACTCAGGTGTTTGTTATAGTGCTGTAAAATGAACATGAGAGGAAAATAGAAAAGTCATTAAAAAGTCATGTTGGCGAGTGAATACACCGTTGTCTGTATAGAAGTGATGCAACGAAACTGTACTTTCTGTGACTGTGTAACCAACTGTTAGACATAACTTGTATGACCAGAACTGAATTAAACTTCTGTGTACACTTCCTACATCTTTACCTTTTAGTCTCTGAGTTGCTTTCTTTATACTTTTTCTCCTTGTGAAGAGCAAGCTACTCAAGGCCAGACAACAGTCCTCGTGGTGACAAGTGGGACAGTAAAATTTGATGGCGACAAGCAGCGCTACTTCAATCAGAATTTCTTGCTGACGGCGCAAGCCACACCTACCAACACAGTGTGGAAGATCGCCAGTGACTGTTTCCGTTTCCAGGACTGGGCCAGTTAGTGAGGACTGGCTCCGGGAAGTGACCCTCTCACTGGACATGTTGAAGAAGTTAGCTGTACGGATGTTTGTTCTCCACACATGGGAAACGTTCTTTGTGTTGCATCTGTCATTATGGAAGATCTACGGATGTTTCAGGGTCGATCCCAATGACCACGGGTTTAGTAGTAAACAATATTAAAGTGTGAGAGGTTGCTCCTGTTAGTTGACTAATAAAGTGCTGAAGGCAGTGAGCTGTGTCAGAATCGTTCCCAAAATGCCTTACAGGCAGCTATGCTGCCACTTCCAGATGTCTTGTATCTGATGCTGAAACTGCTACTTGAACACAAAATCCTCTTAGTGTACAATTCTGACCAAATGTGTAATTTTTTCAACTTGAAAAGATGTGTTTTTACAGTAGCTTCCTTCTCTTCAAGAAGATGCTTGTGGCATGTAGGTAGAATTCTGAAAGCTACCTACGCTTGGTTGTAAGAGGCTAGGACAGATTGACTGTATTTTCTACTCTTTGTGAAAGTAGCAAATATAGCTCCCAAGTGTGTAATCTCTCAAATAATCCATTGGAAGGCTAATGTTGCCTTCTCTGTTAGGAAAGGACTAAAAAATCTCATCAAGTTTCCTTTTGGCTTGAGCTTCTCAGACTTTTGTTGCCATTAGTTTACACCGATTCGTATGTAGGGCATGCTAAATGATTCAGAGCTCCTGTGCCAGCAACTCTTGTCATGTGCATGTGAAGGACTTCAAACTGCTTATTTTTCTTTTGAAGTCTTACAGTGCAAGAAATGGGTCAATTACATCACTTCTGTTTGTTTTAACTGCTAATTCTGTTGCTATGAAGTTTGGGCTATTTTCCCCATATTCAGTCTGCAAGTTTTGAATCCTTAGTGTCTTTTTCAGGAAACATTGTGGTAAAAAAGTGGCACTGAAAGTGAGTATTACTGTGAAGCCTTCAATTTTTCTCTCCAGTACTGTTACTCGGAACAGGTGCTTTGATTATTTTCAACTTAGAAGAACAACTCTGAACATAAATACTGTCATCCTCTCATGCAGATTTTTGCTGTAATGTTCATGTTCTTTTTAAATATTACTTTTAATTGATTCTGGGGTTTTTTGCGTCTTGCTTTATATTTGCAGTTCAAAGCTTTCAGCTGCTTTAAAATAGTTTTCAAGACCTGCAGGTCTTGCAAGTTAAGACTGTCCATCTTGGGAACTTGAAGAGTGAATCTGGTATCAGCAGATTTGTTTGAAACTGGTACGTTTCTATTTTAAGCTGAGTGGGGAAAAAATAATCAAAATTTAGCTATATATGTGAGAGTACGCTTGCTTGTAACTGAAAATACATGAGGGCAACTTTAACTCTGACCTTAATACATGTTGCAAGGACAGCAGCAACCCGAATACAAAAGCAGTTATTACTGCAGCTTACTTGTTTTTATGACTTAAATCGGGAAAACTGTGAAAATGAGCAATATCTAACTTGTATAAAACATCTTAAAACCTCTGTAGTTTGTGATACACATAATGGGTTGTTAAAGTGAAATGAGTGGGTTTATCGCCTATTAAGGCGCTCTTTTTAGATCAGTAAGTTAGAATTAGTAACCTAAGAGGGTCCCCCATAGAGTCTCGGCCAAGTTGCAACAATCACACCAATATGGCTACATGCCGTGTTCACTTTATTAAACAAACAGGTCATATTTATAACTTAAACTGACCCCTCACCTGACTTTACACACAGGTGATTGGATAAAAGTCTCTGGGCCACGTGTGGGTCCGTGTCGCTGATCGTTGGGCATGCTGCAGGTGCCTGATCAGAGTGTGCCGATGAGAGTGTGTTGATTTCGCAGTTCCCAGGACTTGCTCTGCACCTGGCTTCTTGTTTGTGCACAGCTTGTTTTCCTTCTCCCACTGCTTGTTCCCAGGACAATTTAAAACTGCTCTGCAGCTTCAACTAACAGGCCTGGGTTGTCCAACCCAGACAATGGTAACATATGTCCTCGGTCCCTTAAAAATCCCTCTACATATCCCCCTTTTTCTTTTTGGACAACCCGTGTCTGTTTCACAATAGATGTTAAACCTTTCTTCAAACAAGAAAATAAACAGCTAAAAACTAAAAACCTTACAACAATGGTTATAACAAAGTGTGTTCCTTCCATCAACAACGTCTTTAACCAACCTGTTATCCCCAATCCTCTCAACCATTCATCAGAGGGATTGTCATCAGCAAGAATATGTTTCGTGTTTCCCTGCAGTTGTGACAACTTCTTGTGCCTAGATATGGAATGATCGGAAAGGTTCATACAATACATCCCTTCAAAATCCTCACAACTGTGTCCATGTGCTAATAGCAAAAAAATCTGTTGCAGCTTTATTTTGTAACGTAGCATGCCTAACACTATCTACATCAAGCAATAGCGAACTTAAAATCTGTGATGTAAGATGAAATTGTTTCTCTCCCCAGCATGCTAACCTTTGTATATTCTTAGCATTTAATGCAGCCATTGCCCCCAGCATAAATATGGAGGCTAGGACATTTGCTGTTACAGACTGTAGATTGACTCGGTCATTACATGTTTCATCAAAGGTGCGCAGTGCCCTCCATGATCTATGAGATTGTTGAGTCATTTTTAATGTCTTTCATATGTGGAGCAAAGAAAGTCAAACGTCCTAAGTAACATGGTCCACTGACAGGGATACAAAGGAATCCCTGGCCACGCTCTGTCCCCACATATCAAAAAGACTCCCAGTGGCAACTGATAACCCTCTGATACGTCTATATGGAAACCCCAGTTTTCAATTTACCCCAAACAGGTGAACCAGTTAGATTTTGAAACCCTGTATAAAACCCCCGTTCACCTTGACGTGTAAGCCATAACTGCCACGGGTCACCAAACCAAATTACTCCAGTGCCATTCACGGGTTGAAGTGCTGATGACATGTGGGTACAGTTTGCCATACCAGTTGCAGTAACATTAACATATTCAACAGGTACAACGCTAGCCAATAGGTCTAACTCCTGCAACGGTAAATGATGTGGCTGATTTAAATTCTCAATAACCGTCTTCTGCCACGCTGCATTACGCATAGAAGGCCAAACATATTGCCCATTGGGACTCATACATGTACCATTCTGATTGGAAGTCAGATCCACTGTTCTAACATTCCAAAAACCATCAAAATTTGTTTCATTCTCTTGCAGGGGAATGAATACCAATTAAACAAGTTCTAAAGGGGTTGTCTGCCTGTTGCAGACTTCAACAAAAGTCTGTTACTGCCGTGATATTTGCCCATGTCACCCATATGTTTGTCCTAGGCAAGATGTCAAAAATACTTCTAATGGGTAAAAAATTCATCAAGACCGTAAACAAAGTCCACCACTTAAACATGTTTACTCCTACAATTTCCACCTTTTTTTTTTCCCCCCCCACATTCCACCCCACAAATCTGTGCTTTCACAGATTCTGATGATGTATACTGTCTCCAATCAGCATGGTATTACACTAGTCGTATGCTTTCTCTTGTTTCATGCCCAGTTACTAACCAAACACATACACTCTTTACACCATTTACATTTAAGCTTTGGCTTACAGAACCGTTTTACCCCACATAGCATACATTGGCACAATACCCACGGGTTACATCCCTTACAACACAGACAGTTTATTCCATCTGCTCGCTCTGAGTCTTCTCTTCCATCTTCTGATCTTGACATACAGGTTGCACAAACTTGCTAGGGACCCATATAGGTCCTTTACCTGTGGAGATACAAAAATAACCTCTACCGATAAATAACACCGGATTAGGCCCTTCCCATACACCTGAAGCCATATTTTTATACAGAACATTCAAACCAGGAACTGTAGTTGCTTGGTTCCCTCGCGCTGTTTGGTGATGTATAACAACAGGTGGTCCCTCTCTATCCTCCGTAAGGGAGAGATAGTTTAAGGTAAACAACACCTTAGTCAACCGTTTAGTTCCATCTATGTCCTGCCATACTTTCTGTCTCTGAAGATAATCCTTCAGGGTACGGTTTGCCCTTTCAACAACTGCTTGCCCCGTGGGGAGTGAGGAATCCCTTTAACGTGTTTAATTCCCCAAGTTGTCATAAACCTAGCGACTCGTTGACTACGCTGGACCATTGTCTGTCTTAATTTCTACAGGTACTCCCATGACAGCAAAACAAGACATTAAGTGTCTCTCCACATGTAATGCCTTTTCACCGGTTTGTGCAGTGGCCCGTATAAAATGAGACTAGGTGTCAATCGTGACATGCACATACTTAAGCTTCCCAAAGTCAGGTACATGTGTTACATCCATTTGCCAAACCTGAAGTGCCTTCAGACCTTTGGGGTTAGTGCCCACCCCTAAACCAGGTCCATGATGACTACATTGAGGACAGGCGCGGACAATACCCTTTGCATCTGCTATGGGTATTTGATACTGTCGATGTAAAGACTTAGCATTCTGATGAAACATCTCGTGGCTGTTACGAGCTTCTTCAAACTTATTTGTTGGAGGAGTTATTGCCAGACAGCTGACTGCTTCATCAGCTCTAGCATTACCTTCGCCCAACCCAATGGTCCACTGATGACTTCTAATATGCATAATACAAAATTCATGCTTTCTCTGTCAAAGAGTACTACGCAGTTGTATAAACATTTCACCAAGATGTTGGTTCTTTGTCTCTCTCAACAAGGCATCTTCAATGCGCTGTACTACACCAACTACGTACAATGAGTCTGATACTATGTTTACAGGTGTATTGTTCCAGCTTCCCAATGCCCAACACACTGCTTTCAGTTCTAAGGTTTGAAGGTTGTCCCGTGGGTCACTGGTGATCACTTGTTTCTGCCACTGATTATCGGATTGCCAAACACACGCAGCCTTCTTCATCTTTCGTCCTGCATCTGTAAACACTGTTGGCCCGTCAACTGATCTTTTTGAGCATAACAGTCTCGCAATCCACTGGTAATGTTCTAACATCTTCCAGAGAGGTTCCTTTTGGCCGGTTGTTGCGTACAACACCTGTATAGCCCATCAAGGCTTCCTGTATGGCTGTTGAATGTCTCAGGAGCCATTCATAATCATCACCACGGACTGGAATACTGATATCTGCCGGTTCAGTCCCATCAGTTTCAACAATCCTGTCTCTTCCTTTTCTCACCAAGGCTGCTACAGCTTCAGGGTGACTTAAAATATGATGTCTGGGTTGCAATGGCAAAAAGAACCACTCTAAAACGATCGCCGTATTTTCCCCCTTTTTCTTTTGCCGTCACAAAATAAGGGCAAAAGGTGAAGTGGCAACATTACAAACCAAAAAAGATAATGGATGATTCGCCATTCAGCGACCACACCAGCCAGTCTGAATCTTGCGGGACACAACTTCTAGGGCAGCTGCTGTTCTGGTGAACAAGTTCGAGGACTGTTGGCTTCAGTGCCATGCAACTAGGATCGGAACAGTTGCAAATCATTGTTAGTGAGGCTCTTTGTGTGTCATCAGGGTGTAAAGGAATCGTGAAAAAAACAGTCTTTGAAGTCTATCACAACAATTTGCCAAATCTGAGGGATCATCATAAAAGGTTGAAGAGCAGGTTGCAACACTCCCATCACTAAAATCTGATCATTAACCTTCCATAAATCATGTCCCAGTTATGTGCATCACGATTATTAATCAGTACTGGACAAGCTAACGAGCTGGTCACCTCCCAATCACCCTCCAAAACAGCATCACGAATAACACCAGACCAACGCTGTAGAATTGGATCTTTTCTCGAGTTCAGCATCGGAGGGGTAGTTGGGCTAACTGGAGGAATTACAGGTATTGAAGTAGTAGGCAGGTTCATTTCAACTCGCTTTTCCAGGTTTCTTAGTTTATCTATTACCGCCTGTAAGGATTTCTCTGTATTGTTATCACAAGGTTCCTCCCCGCCTTCCTCCTCAGACCCGTCCGATGACGTTCCAGGACGAGGGGGGTACGTCACCGCACGGCGCTGCTGCCCGCCCTGACGTGACCTACGCGCTGCCGCCACCCGCCGTTGCGGCCTTGCTCCACCCACAGCTCCGATTGGTGCAACAGGACTCGCTGCCCCGCCCCCCTGAAACGGCCGTGCTCCACCCACAGCTCCGATTGGTGCAGCAGGACTCGCTGCCCCGCCCTCCTGGGGGGCTCGGCAGCCTCTTCCGGGTTCGGCGCAGTTACCGCAGGCTCCCGAGGCGGAGCTCCCGGTCTGTCCGCTGTCTTATCTAAAAGCTCCGGCACTGTTGAACACGCCGGGGCGGACATACCCTTCATAGGACGAGTGTGCCCAACTCCGAAAAGTGTAGACAAGAGAGAAAGCTTCGGTGAATCACCCTTCTGCTCCACCGGCTTTTCTACCACATCTCCCCCCAACGCTTCTGTGGCTGCCGCCGCTACTTTTTTTTCCGCCTTCATAGTTTCCAGAGTGTTAACTATCGACCGCCACGTCGCTCCTAACGCTTTAGCTTCTTTTCCTTCTCTCCCTCCCTCGATCGTAGTATCCCAGAGGCAATTTCCCACCTCTCTCCATTCCGCGATACTAAACAATAACGCGGGCTCGGGGATCTTATTCTTTTTTGGTGCCCAGCGAACTAAGGTCTCCACTTCTGTCTCTGTAACGCCCCCCCCCCTCTTAAGGAGGATGCCAGTTAACGGTTTAATTGCCGCGTCTAATTCCTTCGCGGTCTTCTCAGAGCTCCCCCCTCTCACAGAAAGGGTATCAGCGGAGAAGCCCCGCCGCGCTCTTTGCGGTCTCCCGTAGTGCCGCCCCCTCTCACCGAGAGGAATTCAGCGGGGAGCCCCGCCGCGATTCACTCTGCGCGGCCTTACCTCCGGCGGGGCTGCGATCTGCAGCTCCACACCGAACGCTGGACTCCGCTTATTCGCCTTCCAGGTTCCGCCGCTCCGACCTCTAGCTCCCTAATCGGACAGCGTCCCTTCGGGGCCGATGCACGGAGACTGCCGCATTTTAGCGAACCGCATTTATATAAATGCGAATAAATGGGTCCCTGTTCGGGCGCCGGACGACGAGCTAAAAACCCCTCTACAAGTAACCAGTCTGTTCAGAAGCTGTTTATATTCTGAACTACTGTGTAACTATTTTTCAGCCTGAAGAATATGGGTTCCTGCAAAACAATGTAAGAAGTCCAGAATTTTTTACAACCATAAATACTGTAAATACATTGTTACTTCTGTATGTAGTGACGAAAGGATCGCTCTATTTAATTACTGTTTGTTAACAGACTAGGTGAGGTTCATATGTTTGTATTTCTTCTACAAGTTTAAAAAGAAAACTTAGCCCTAAATTTGCCTGTTACGGATACAGCATTGTTGAACTGTGACAGTGGCGTGGTGTGCTTTTCTGATTTCTTTAATTCGCTGTTGATGGTATAAGCAATGTTACAGATCCACTCTGCACACACAAAACAGGTTTTGACTTTGGAGATGCAGTGATGGGTGCAACTGTACCATTTACTTGTTGAACTTTGAAGGCAGTCACCAGACACACACTTACATCTGTACCTGATAAGCTTGTCCTGGGAATAAATACTTATTAGATATTTTTATTCAAGCTTGAATTTGTACAGAAGTTTTTAAGCTTTTTCTAGGCGGATTGGGAGATTTAGAATATATGAGGCAATGTTTCAGTCAAGTGTTTGCTCAATTGTTTTCATGCTATTCAAAGGCAGGCTGCTTTTAAACCTGACTTGTGCAATTAATGTTAAAAAAACCACAACCAAACAAAAAAACCTGCCACTACCTGCAACATTACTTAGGAAGCTTACTAACTGGCCTATCTGGACAAACCCAGTTTAAACTCTGATTTAGTATGATGTGTAGTTGGAATTGGATTTGGTAGGCATACAGGGGTTTTTAGAGAGAAATTCATTAGAACATAATTGCTTCAGCTCTAGGGAGAAGTGTCAGTTTTGTACTGCCTATTTCCATCATCTTTGTTGAGGATCACTCGGGGTGATTCAGTACTACCATGATTAGGCGTTGTTCTTTATAACTGATAATGCTGTTCTGCAAAATTCTTTCATGGAGCATACTAAGTGGTAATAATAGCTGTTAGATTCAATCATTGATTTTACAGCTGAGAAATTAATGGCAGAAACAAAAATTCTCTTCCATACTGGCTGAAGAAGTTAGGGATAGTGCAGCTCTGTGCTGCTTTTTAAAACTTCGCTGCTGAAATGAGCAGAAGAGAACACACAAATGCTTTTTATTCCGTTCAGTACAAAACAATCAGGCTTGTTTAGTGTTCCCCATTGCTGACTCTGCTGTAATATCTGGAGTCTGTAACAGGCATTTATAAAGGGAACACGTTTATGCTCTAACCTATAAATAAGAGTTAATACTTCCATTTTTTGCTGTGTGATACAAAGTTGCTCATGTACAACTGGTCAGTGAAACAAAGCCAGCTGAGGATCTAAGCACTTCCATGTACTAAATTGTGGCCAATTGATAGATATTCTCTTTTGTGTATGTTCCCTGTATTGTCTTTATCAGTCACCGGTTTTATGTTGCTTTGTTCTTTTGGCATACTGCCGTTAAATTGACTTAAAATACTTGTGCTGATTTGTGGAATGGAGAAAAGTGATTTCTTCTGATGGTTTTGATAGACATGTGCTTCCTTTTCCTGATTGGAGAAAAGCACATTAGAAAGAAATGCTGTTTTATCAGTAAAGTAACTTTCTGCACTTGAATATATTTTGTAAGTTTTTGAAATTGTTTTAAGGTTATTTTTTAAAAAAATAACCCCCCCAAACCTACCTGAAGTTTTGCCTTTACTATTACTATAAGTTTTGATAATATGTTCTTCGGATGTTAAAAAGTGCAAGAAATGGTTTGTGGCTTCCTTATCTCTGAGTTATGTGTTCTGATTGTTGCAGCGTGGTGCTGGGGCACTGCAGAACAGACAGGCTGTGAGCCCTTTGTCATTGCTGCAGTAAAAAAATGTGTCTGGAATAACACAAATGCCTCACCATGAGCACTGTCAAGCAGTAAACGGTATTGAACTGGCTGGAGTAACAATCTCAAATTGATGTTTCCCTCTAAAATTTACTGAAGTTTAGATTGTCCAACAAATACCTGGATGAAGTCAAACAAAACTTGTGCCAGATCCTGGGACTGTAAATGTTTTAACTGAGAGCATATTGTTGTGCCTCTGCTGTTTTGCTGTGAAGAAGAAATGAAACACTCAAATAAGGAATGGCTCACGGGATAACTGGTGATTTACTCACTTTTGCTGTTTAAAACATCAAATTAGTAATGAACGCACAGTGTACATAGCAACTTTTAGTTGCTGGCAATGAAATGATGAGTATGCTAATGCAAAGTCAGTGTTTGCATGGAAACAGACATTATTCTAGAAACATGTTTTAGAAACAATGCCAAATACAGTGTGAAGTTCTTGCTGTGTTTGAAGGTGTAGTTTTCAGTGAGGCTTTGCAAGTGTCATTTTTTGTAATTACCCTGAGCAAGGCTCTGACAGCTGATGCAGTGTAAAGGTTTAGGAGCACTGGGAAAAATAAATCACAGTTAGGGTCAAAACAGAAGATATTTTTGCGAGTATGTTGAAAGTGAATCCAGAAATTGCTCTTTCTTTATTCCCCCCGGGCTGAAGGAAAGAATAGTTAAGTCTTTCTAAACAAGCTTTTCTTTCCTTATCCTAACTGAAAAGAAGTAGGTCATTGATAGCTGAGCTATTCCTTCAGAAGGCTGGGTTTAATAACATAAATAAATCTATCTTATTATCTTTTGTGTCCAATGATTGAATGGGCTACGGGAGACTAAAGTGGCCATTTTGCTCTGGATCAGTAATACAGGTGCCTCGGAATATACTATCGATGGAAAAAAGTGTGTTGAATTTCAGTGGCTAATTTTTGTCATCTTACAATCTTATTCAGTTCAGTCCCAGTGGGTTTGCAACTTCATGGGTTTTTAAGGTTTCCAACCAGTACATAATGTATTGGACTTACTAAAACAAAAAAATGAATGTTGCTGCTGGGTTTAAGACATATTTATCAAGGTCTCTGTATGCCACAATATGAATTCCTTTTAGGTGTTCCAAGTACTTTGGTGTATGTATTTATGCCAACAGGCTAAGAATGAACTCAATGTGAACTTACTGGCTCAGCAATGTAACCTTGTGTCAGCTACAGCATGTTCCTGGATTCTGAGCCTTTAAAGCGCATTTTTCTTCAGAATTCAACACATCCATGCTGAATCCTTAGCCTCATCTGGATGGAATAGTGTATAGGGGCATTGAGAGTTCTTACATGTAACTGAATTGATTTAGGAGGCTTGAATTCCTAATGGACTAAAGTTTTGCCACTCTAAAAGGCTTATTCTTGTATTTCTCCCCGTGCCGGGGCAGTGCTGCTTGCTAGGGCAGTCCAACCTGGTTTCATAGAGGTCCTCTTTCCAGCTGAACTCTATGGATGTTGCTTTTGTTGGAGAGTCTTCCAGAAACTGAGGGCTTCATTGAAGTGGATAGTTCTGTTGTTAATTAAGAGTCCCACTGGACTTTAACTCTCCTCTGTAACTATCTGGTGGTACACTTTCCTCTGTAGTTTGTCATTTAATGGAATTTAAAACAGTAAGTGGACTATAGCAAAAAATGGTGCTGTGTGTTTATGGGGAAAAGATAAACTGTAAAAAGAAGAATGACTGAAAAATATTTTGTATCTTTACAGTTACAGGTTCTACATCATCTTGATAGTAACAACACAAATAAGAGGCTTATGGTTCTGTGATTCTAAATGGAATTACAATTTGTGTAGTGCTTTTCCACTGGTTATTATTCCCTGATGATTGGTCTGATGTGAGGACAGGTATATTTATTTTCTTGCAGACTTACTGCACCCAAAAATTACACTTAGTTGCAAATACAGGCAGTAATAAATTGGCGCTATCTTTAGAAGGTAACATAGATCGTTAAGAGGTTTGTGACCTTGTATAGGCAGGAAGACAGATAAGTCTTTCTGTCCTAAATCTGGGAATATTATCACTTACTGTTGTACTCCATGCTTTCTCGAAGCTGGGAGGTATGTATGCACACTGCAGAGCCTACATTTGTAGAATCATAGAATGGTTTGGGCTGGAAGGGACCTTTAAAGGCCATCTAGTCCAGCCCCCCTGCAGTGGGCAGGGACCTCTTCAACTACATCTGGCTGCTCAGAGCCCCGTCCAACCTGACCCTGAATGTTTCCAGGGATCTACCATTTTTAGGGGCAACCTGTTCCACTGTTTCATCACCCTCATCATAAAAAATGTCCTCCTTGGATCTAATCTCAGTCTGCCCTCTTTCAGCTTAAAACCATTACCCCTTGCCCCGTCGCAGCAGGTCCTGCTAAAAAGTCTGTCCCCATCTTCCTGATAGGCCCCTTAGGTACTGCAAGGCTGCAGTGAGGTCTCCCTGGAGCCTTCTCCTCTCCAGGCTGAACAACCCCAGCTCTCAGCCTTTCCTCACAGCAGAGCTGCTCCAGCCCTCTGAGTATTTCTGGGCCCCTCCCCTGGACCTGCTCCAACAGGTCCATGTCTTTCCTGGACTGAGGACCCCAGAGCTGCACGCAGCACTGCAGGGGGGGCTCAGGAGAGCAGAGTAGTGGGGCACAATCACCTGCCTCGACCTGCTGGCCACGCTGCTTTTGGTGCAGCCCAGGATACCGTTGGCTGGCTGGGCTGAGAGCACACATCGACAGCTCATGTCCAGCTTTTCATCCACTGGTACCCCCAAGTCTTTCTCCTCAAGACTGCTCTCAAACCCTTCATCCCTCGGCCTCTGTTGATACTGGCGGTTGCCCTGACCCAGGTGCAAGACCTTGCACTTGGCCTTGTTGAACCTCACGGTTCACATGGGCCCACTTCTCAAGCTTTTCCAGGTCCCTCTGCATGGCATCCCATCCCTCAGGTGTGTCCACCACACCACTCAGCTTGGTGTCATCAGCAAACTTGCTGAGTGAGGGTGCTCTTGGTCCCACTGTCTGTATCACTGATGGGGATACTAAACGGTGCTGGTCCCACTACAGACCCTGAGGGACACCACTTGTACTGATCTCCATCTGAACACTGAGCCATTGACCGCTACCCTCAGGACAAAACTATCCAACCAATTCTTCATCCACTGAACAGCACATCCATCAAATCCTTATCTTGTCAATTCAGAGAGAAGGATGTTGTGGGGGACCGTGTCAAAGGCCTTACAGAAATCCAGACAGACGACAGCTGTAGCTCTTCTGTTCTCCACTGATGTAGTCACGCCATCATAGAAGGCCCCTGGGTCGGTCAGGCAGACGTGCCCTCGGTGAAGCCGTGCTGGCTGTGGGGAATCACCTCCCTGCCCTCCACGTGCCTTGGCACAGCTTCTAGGAGGATCTGTTCCATGACCTTCCCAGGCACAGCAGTGGCCTGGCGGGTGGGTGGGTCCAGGGGCCTCCTTTCCACCCGCTCTAAAAATGGGTGCAGCGTTTCCCTCCTGCCAGCCACCGGGGACTTCACCTGACTGCCACGACTCTTCAGGTGTCACGGAGAGCGGCTTGGCAGGTACATCAGCCAGTTCCCTCAGGACTCTGGGATGCTTCTTGTCAGGTCCCATAGGCTTATGTATGTTCAGATTCCTCAGGTGGTCACAAATCTGATCTTCTCTTACCGTGCGAGGGACTCTGCCCCCCCAGTCCCTGTCTTGTGGTCCATCTGCTCCAGAGGTGTGGGAAGAGAGGCTGCCAGTGAAGACGGAGGCGAAAAGGTTGTTGAGTACTTAAGTCTTCTCATCCGCTGTTACTGTTTGCCAGTCATGTCACCGGCGTACGCTTTCTTTGACCTTCCTTTTCTGGCTGACATACCATAGAAGCCCTTTTTATTACTCCTGGTGTTCCTTGCCAAGTTCAGCTCCAGCCACACCTTGGCCTTCCTGACCCCATCCCTACACAACCAGCCAGCGTCCCTATACAGAATTCTGAAAAATTACCTGCTAGAGACACCACGAATATTATAATGTGTGAAGTGAATAAACAAACTTTATTTTAAATCAGCTTTATTTTTAAATCATATAGCCAATTGCATTTGTGTATTTAAGTATTTGTAGATGCATATCGTATCTAAGCCTGTCTGCATATATGGTGTATATCTTGTTCCAGCCTGAGCCACAGTTAATGCACGATGGTGTTATCTTATTTAAGCATCTGGTTGAACTGTAACTGTAAGAATAGATGGACTGATGTAAATCACAAATTACTACAGTTCACCGAGACCTTGTGGTTCTTTCAGGTATAGAAAGGTACAGACAGAACAGCAGATAATTAGAATTGGATGTTTTGTTAGTTAGTTGGCAGGAGGTCTTGTGCTTTCTGTAATTGTGAACTGTGTAAGGAAGGGTAAACTTTTTCGCAAGGGCAGCCCCTTTTTTTCGGTAGGGCCCAAATACAGTATGTTGCAAATGCTTTGCATTTCGGAGGTAGAAGAGAAACGTGTTATTAAGATAACTAATCTGTGGTATTAGCTGGACGTTGACTCAGAGGGACTGCCAGAACCTTCTTTCAGAGTTGTCTATAGGATGAAGCAATAGAAAGCAGTTAGCAACCAGCTGACATGAAATAAAGCGTTAAGCACACATTTTTGTGTCCAGTCATTGAAGCTTTAATGTCTGCAAATCTCA
The DNA here is from genome assembly GCF_015220075.1 of Falco rusticolus. Classification (NCBI taxonomy): domain Eukaryota; kingdom Metazoa; phylum Chordata; class Aves; order Falconiformes; family Falconidae; genus Falco; species Falco rusticolus. Next base: position 4,647,000 of record NC_051200.1, on the reverse strand, counting down.
TACTCAGAAAACTGTAAGAGTCATTCCCCTGTTCTTGTCTCATGTAGCTGAGTTCAGTGGGAGCAGTTAGTACTGCAGCTCCTGAATGCTTTCTAAGCTGTTAGTGCGTAATGCCTCTTAAGAGGCCAGAGTCCTGTTCGTGGGCAGTGGTTGGGCAGAAAAAGAGAAGTTAATCACTGAGACAGGTTAAATAAAAAGTTTTGGGCATGCATAATGATTCCCTCTTTCTTATAGGCGGAAACTTTGGTTGTGGTCAGCTTAATTCTGATTGTGCTGAAGGAAACATTCACAGGAAATCTTCCAGGTGGGCTAATACAGCTTTTTGGTTATCTCAGTGTGAAAGTTCCTTGGATGGTCAGCTTCTGCAGCTTAAAATACGTCTCTCTCTGTGTGTGTATATATATATATATATATTGCTTATGGCTCTTCAAAAAGTGCAGGTTGAAGTGAGCACTTGCATTTTGCAGAGACACTGTCTGAATCCTTGCAGATGGAGGTAGCTGACTGGAACTTTTACTGTGGTCTCACTACTTGATAGGGGATTTTAAGAATATTGGGTGTTTGCTGGTTTCTCTGACATCCTTTTTCCACACGGTGCTAACTACTACATTTTCTTTGCTGAACTAAAGATTTCACATACATCTACTGACATAGTGCTGGCACATAGTACTGTTCATACACTTCCATTGAAATCGTTTCAGGAGCTTGAATTTTTTTTCCCCACCCCATACTTTTTGATTATTAAAATGTACTCACAAGGTACCGTTTGATATCTAATGATACTTTGCCATTTGCTCTGTGGATATTGCAGTATTTTTCTACAGTTGACAAAGCTGACTCGGTAACTGCTAGTCCTCTCAAGGATTATTTTTTTTTTTAAGCTCATCGCTTCAGGTATTCAGTTTGCAATGATTCCCCACAAAAAACAGTAGAGAGCGCAAGATGCAGTAGTTGCCAAATATAAGATGATAGTTTTGCTGGAAAGAACATGCATAAGCATTAAGAAATCTAAGTAGACCATAAAAATCTCACCTCCTTCGAAGTTAAGGTCAAAGCTTTGTTTTCCTGCAGTGTGGTTTGGATAAAATCCAGACAGTCATTTGGATTGTGTAGCACAGCATTCCTAGTGAAGGTGCTTGTTCCTTGGAACTGTTCATTAATCTATATTGGAAAAAACCTCCACCCAAAGCCCAAACCAAGAAATGATAGACTATTAACATGGCTAGAACATCTGAAACCACCTTTGCCTGCCTGTTTTTTTTTGTAGAAAGCATATGCTGTATGTTGTTTTAATCTTAAGATTTAACTTGTACAGAGACATTCTTGAATTACGTATCTCTCGTGGGCATGAGGATGTTCCTGATGGCTTTAAAAGTTACCGTGCATCGGTAAAGCCTCAGCGCTAAGATGCGGAGCTGTTGCTTTCCTGATGGGAACAACTTCGGTTTCGAAGCTCTTTTCGTTTTGATAAATGCTTTCACGTAAAGCGAAACAATCTTGCTTCAACAGAACGAGACCTGACCCTTCCTGCCCATCGTACCTGGCGTGCCTGTCAGTGCTGTGCAGCGACAGAAGGGCACGCAACCCAGCGGCAGAGCTGCTTTTCATGGCGTGAAACGCAGCCGCAGCGCCGCGGGGTGCGGGACAACCCGGCGTTAAAGACGAAGATGTCAAACCAAGACCTAAAGGTGACCGAGGAGCGCGGTGTTTATTGCAGAAGAGCAATACAAAGCGGCCCGGATCCATCCCGCCCGCCGCCCCAGCGCTCAGACCAGCCGCTGCCCCGCGGCGGGGCCGCCCCCCTCGGCCGGCTGGCCCGGGCCGCCGCGGCCCCAGTCGCGCTGGATGTAAAGGTGGTAGGGGTCGTGCTTGGACTCCAGCTTGCGGGAGCGGGTGTAGGCCAGGATGAGCCCCCCGGCCAGGCAGCCGTAGAAGACCATGATGAGCAGGATGTAGAGCGAGGCGTCGCCCCCCGCCCCCGCGCTGGCGTTGCGGCCGGAGCCGCGCAGGTCCCGCAGCAGCGCGCTGAGCAGCGCCGGCAGCCGCCGCGGCTCGCTGCAGTTCATGGCCGCGCTGCCCCTCGGGACCCCCGGGGGCTCTGCCGCCGCCCCGGGGGCTCTGCCGCCGCCCCGCCGCCGCCGGAGCCCGAGCTGGAGCGTCCGGGGCAGCCTGGCGCTGTCAGTGCTGGGAGCGCAGGCGCCGGAGCCCTGCAAGGATTGAGTTCAGCTGAAGTCCAAGGACTGACCCTCTGCCTGAGGGGTGGCAGCCGCAGCCACACCGGGGGCAGGGCTGGGCTTTCCCCTTACCTGCATGAAATCCAGCCCACGTTGCTGCCTTCCCGGTGTTGGGAACGGCTAATGCCGCATCCTCACAGTGCCAAACGCCGTTCGAACGCGCGCTGCCACGCTAGAAGGGGTAAAATAATCTGGATTCTCTTTGAAAAGCGCAGCTGGAGGAAAGCAGTCATGTGGAAAACAGCTGAGCAGTCTTCAGGCCTGTGCCCCTGGGAGCAGGTCCTGCGCAGGTGAGGGTGCTGAGCCCTGCTGAGCACCCGCGGGGCTCCCGCGCCCTCGGGGAGGGAGCAGGCAGAGAGCAGAGGGAAATCTCCGTTTCAGCCAGAGCACGGTGCAAACGGAGATCCTTTTACGGGCTCTACCGTGAAAATAAATGCTTGGGAAAATGCAGGTCCCCCAAAATAAAGCGAGGAAAGAGCTGATCCTTGTTCCTTGAGCTTTGGCAGCTTACCGGCCCTGTTGCAGGGCTCTTTGCAGCAAAGCCCGCGGGCACCGGAGCCCTGCCCGGGGAGCTGCGTGGGACCCGTGCGGGAGCTGGCACCCAGCACCCCTGGCACAGCTGCCCAGGCCCTGGGCTCACGGAGCCGGGGGCTGGTGAGGGGCGTGTAACAGAGAAAAGCAAGGAAAGGTGGTGGGGTGCAGGAGCTTGAGCAGCAGCAGCTGTGGTGGTCAGATACCCAGGGGCGGAATTAATTGAAGTCATTAAAACAACTGGTAAGTAGCGGAGGGTCTGTTCCTTGAGCAGAAAGGCTTGGAGGGGGCTGTCCCCAGTATGGCTGTGCTGGAGAGGGTCCTGAGGCTGCAGCAGACAGGCAAGTATTCTTCATTACTTTTTTTTTCCTCCTTACAAAGCTCTGTGCTTTGTGGTGGTTTTTTATGGTGTTTTTTTAAAACTCTGTGAATGTTCTGAGGGCCTTGGATTTTTCCTGTTCTCAGGTTATCTGGTAACTTTTTAAATTCCGTTGTCATTGTGTTTATAGGTGAATGTGGCAGTTGTACGTGTTATAGATTCACAATCTCTCCAGCATGTAGAGTCATTTTAATACTGTGTGATTTCTTTGCCTATTTCCAGGAGGTGGCTAGTCCCATTTTTGTGTTCTGTCCTATTTTCCTCTCATTGCTTACAGGTAAAAAGGATGTATTTTAACAGACCAGAGCGAGTGCCTGTCTGTAAGGGCAGCTGGAAAGGCAATGGTGTGGTATTGACTTGGGCTTTTCTGCTTAAACAGCATTAGGCAGGAGTCCACCCTGCTGGGTTGAGTTTTGAAAAAATAGCAGCTGGAAAACCTTCCGTAACGCTTGTCTTCTAGTCTTTAAGTTGCTCTAGAAGAAACGCTAGTGAAATGGGATGTTTCTGCAACAAGATATTCTCCCTCTTTTTTGTTCTGGCCCCCCACAAAAGTGACACAATTCATTATTTCTTGTTTCAACATCGGCAAAATACAACTGAGAAACCCTCTGGTTTAAGGATAGAATCTCCGCTGCCCTCCTCCACCCTCAGTGGAACTTACAGACTACAGGGTACGAATGAGAAATTGCTCCCTAGTCAGTAAGACATCTTTCTGCCGTGCATATGGGTGGGGATTTTTCTCTTTTGAGTCCTTCCACAAATTCCTCTCTCTTAAGCCAAGTTTTTGGCTCGGAAATGTTGCAGGCGTCTTGCTTTTTCACGATCTACAGGTGACCTATTGAAAGTGTATTGGTGGCTAGACAATGGAAATAAAACAGAAACTACAGTAGGTCATAGTTTTTACTAGTCAGAAGGGCTGAATATCCATTTAGTATCTCCAGAGAGCCAAGAAATGGTCTAATGGCATTTTCTTCACCCAGTGCCAGGCTTTAATTTGCTTTTCTACAGTATGTTTTTTATTGGTGTGAACAATTTTCTTGGCATCTTTCCTCTGAAAGTAAGGATTCTGCTTGTCAATGAACGCTTAGAGTGGGCTGTATGTAGGTTAAAACTGAGTCAGACTGGCTCGTTACAAATTCAGCTTGGGTTGGGGCTTAGCATTTGATTGCAGAGCTCCTTAAGTGTCACCATCACCACCTGTGCATTTCCACTTCTCACAGCAATATCATTATGCTGCTGCAAGTGTTCAGAGCAGAAATCCAGGTTTTAAAAATAACAAGGAAAAAAAGTCACAAGGTGAGAGTTACACCGTTATGTAAGAGGCAGGTATGTTCTGGAAGGCAGTGAAGTTAGAGGAAGTAGTTACCCTCCGCTCTGCAGGGCGCACGGGGCGGGTATCTGTCCTGCTTTGGGCTGGGATAGTTAATTTTCTTCTTAGTAGCTAGTACAGTGCTGTGGTTGGGATTTAGTGTGATGATGATGTTGATTGCACACTGATGTTTTAGTTGTTGCGAAGTAATGTTTATTCTAAATCGAGGCCTTTTCAAGTTTCCCATGCTCTGCCAGTGAGGAGGGGCACGAGAAGTAGGAAGGGAGCAGAGCCAGGACACCAGATGACATCATGCTCAGCAATACAAGTCTGGGAGGAAGAAGATGTTTGGAGCGATGGCGTTTGTCTTCCCAAGTAATTGTCACGTGTGATGGAGCCCCGCTGTCCTGGGGATGGGCGAACGCCTGCCTGCCCCTGGGAAGCAGGGAACGAACGCCTTGCTTGGCTTTGCTTGTGCACGTGGCCTTGGCTTTACCTGTTGAACTGTCCTTATCTCAACCTGTGAGTTTCCTCACTTTTAACCTTCTGATTCCCTTCCCGCATCTGGGGGGGTGTAGTGACTGAGCGGCTGTGGGGGGGGCTTAGTCGCTGGCTGGGGTTAAACCATGACAGTATCGTGTTTTTGAACACAGGGACAGAGTGGCCCTGGTTAAATGACCCCGATTAAATTTCATAAAAACAGGCTCATGGGGAAAGATTGTGTTTGCTTAGACTTGAAAGACAGAAAGTAAAGTAGGGCAGGCGGCTGTAGAGAACAGTGAGCCATTCTTCGTGTTCGCTCCCTGGGGGAGCGCCATAAGTAATAAGCTGATCGGTATCCAACAGGAAAAGTTTAGGTTAGATACGATGTTGTTTAGAACAAATAAAAGCCCAAGCAACGCTTCCCAGGGCTGGGACTTTGTAAGTGCTGGAACGCTGTGTGGACTCGGTACCCGAAGTCATAGTTGGGCTACCTTTCTTCTTAAGCCGGCTCAACAGCGCAATAGGCCCGTTAGGAGGAGTCCAACGCTGTTTCAGATTATGAAGTGCTACATTACTTCCCCCACCTTATCTGTGTGTTAAAAAAGTAAAACTTGTATTTTTTTGCCGTAGCATTTTAATGATATGAGGTCATGTCTTACAGGGATAGGTACTCATGTTCAGGGTCTGCATTTCCAGAAATAATGGGGATAGTGTGGATGTGGTGGTCGTGCTTCTGTAATAGAAAACACGCGAGGGTAAACGCAGAAATAAATGTGTGTAACAGAGTCACTTCTGGCATTTCTGTTAATACTCATCATTAACCAGGTTATCAGTATTTCAAAATGGGAGAACAAGTGAAAAATGCAATAGGTGGTTTGGGGTTGGCCTTCGGGGGCTTTTTTTGGCTTTAAAAGTGTAGGTGAGGACTCTTAAGGATCAGACACTGTGCCCAGAGCTCTGTTTGTCTCATTTAATTAGCACTGTCCTAATGTCACAACTATATACTTGCAACTAAAGAGTTTAGGACACATTACCTGTGATAATCAGCTTCACTAAAACACTTGGCCAATATAGAATAGAACTGATTTTCTTCAAAAACATGTCTCTTACCAGTGATGGTGTAGCAAGATTCTAGATACTACAGCTCCCAGTAGCAAAGCAATAGTGCAGACAACACCCCATTTCTGTTGAAACTCATTCAATTGAAATTATGTAAAAGTGACAGGCCAACAAGAAGTGTATTTAATACAGGCAGCCCTATTCCTCCGTGGCTGATGCAATCCTGTCATATTAAAAAAAAAAAAAAAAAAAAAAGCCATCAATAATCTACTCTGTAGCAGTGCTGAGTTAACTGGAAATGCATTTTGTTTATTAATCCAGGTAAGTTCACGCTTTTTTTACTTTATGTGCTCAATTCCATCTAAGCAGTGACTGCAAGTTTTACTGATTGTACTTTATAAATAATCTTTGTGGTATCTTAGGCAAAAGAAGCACAAGATTTGTTATTTTTGAGTTTCTAATGTTTAAATTTTAGCCTGCAAAGGGGAAATCTATGTACATGAGAGTAAATCAAGCTTAGCCATTAGGGCAGGCTCAGTAAAAAAATAAGCACAAAACAAAAACCATAAAAAACCACCCCCACCACCCCCCAAATCCCCCCCCCAATACCAAATACATAACGAGAATTTATTTTTCTGTTGCCTGTAAGTGCAGCACACAACTAATTTATCATTAGAATGCAACGTCATTATTTGAAACTGCCATTCTGGGATGTGATAGAATTAGGTTTTGGGTCTGTTTGGTTGTTTTTGGGTTTCATGACTGAAAATTTGTGACCCATGTTCTCAACTCTTACCTGGCAGGCACTCACAGTATCACCTTATGCTCAAAGTTCTCAGAAGTTATAAAGGGCGCTAAAATTGTATCAGGTTGGTTAAACACCACCTCACCTGCTCTTAAGGGAGTAACTTACTGCTTTCTCAGTTTGGGGGTTTGTTTTTTTTTCCCTTTCAAACCAATTAATGACACCTGTTACGTGCCACATCACTGTTGCATTATGTACAGGAACCAGGTCTCCTCTTCCAGCCCCCACCCAAGGTTCTGTGTCAAAGCTGTCCCCAAAAGATGTTTGTTTAACCTTCATCGACGGAGGCTCTGAAGCCTTTCAGTGGCAGCAATCTTGAGCCACTAGTTCCGTAGTTAGGAAGGAACTGTGTTCAAGCTCTGTGTTTCTTTTCAAATGTCGGATTGTAAATGCCACTTAAAACTACCTCCTCTTCCACTGGTGACAGCTCTTTTGTGCCTTTGTTAGGGTAACGCTGGGTGTAGGTCAAGGTTAATAATCTTTTGCCGCGTGCCATTCTCCTTCAGGCCACCTACACTCGTCAATAATCTTCCTTCATATGTTAAGCCAACTAGTCCCAGTTACTGGTTATACTCTGGCTTTCTCTAGATATCCCATGTTTTTTGACCTAAATATAATCTTGTATCAGACGTGCCCAAACGGGATTTTGTTTCTCTTTGAACTTTTTTCTCAGACTTAGGAGGATTATTTTGAATTCTGAACCTGCTTTCTGAAGAAGTTGCAGCTACTCTGAACTTTCTGGAACACTGACATTTAGTAAATGAACCTCTCCCTCACACTTCAGTCCCACAGCAGATGTCCTTTCAGTCGAGCCCAGGGTATCATCTGTAAACACGACACAATAGTTTTGAGGCCATAGTCTATCACTTCATCTGCATCCTAGTTCCCTATTTTTAATGGTGAGAAGGACATCCCTGCTCATTGTTTCGTTCCTCTCCACAAGCTCTGTCACAAAATAATTTAAATTCATTAAAAATAAGGATAAAATTCTTACCAAACTGCAAGTGTTAGATTTGCAAATAACCCCCGTATTTGAAGGCAGCCTGATGTAATCCTTCCCCTTCTCCAAATATGCCCCAAAAGCTGATGTGTATCGAGTTGTCTTTTGTGACACATCCATGTTTACTTTATTTCTTAAAAGAAAAGCCTAGGGTGGGCCTAGTTTTGTTCTCAACGTCTGCATGTGTACTTATTGTTTCTTTTGAGCAGTTCTTCTAAGGTTCGCTCGGTGTCAGGGAGAACATGAGGCAATCTGTGCAATACGCAAGATCTTTCAGAAAACAAGACTCACAAAATTGTTGAACCATTTAAATTGTATTCCACTTTTGAAATGTTAACATGGTGTATGTATATATTGAAAATAGCAATCCTCAGTCAACCAAGACACAGAAGATACCTGCAGTCTAGATAAAATACATTTCATATAAATACATTTATGGTTTTAAAAAAAAAAAGTACAACCTGCTCACCGACTTGAGTGCAAGTAACTTTCTTACATGTATTTAACTTTGTGATGCTAACAGGCTGACTAAAGGCTACTTAATAGTGACCAATTTTGAACACTGAAAAATTGGTAACGTAGCTCCAGGACAGTCATTTAAAAAGCTGCTGCTGGTACAGAAGTATTTCCTGTTGTCGTAAACCAGCTATATGTGTCTTAAAAAAAAAATAATTATTTTTTAGAAAAGCTATTTCCTCCGTCTTTTTAGTGGCTGCTGTAGTTGCATTCACAACTAAGACAGTCAGCTTCATAATCACATTTTCTTTTTCCCTTTCCTTCCCCAAGGCTCTTGGAAGATGAGCTGGCAGTGCTCTGGACTGGCCAGAGAAAGTTATGCATGGGGAAGTCTGAAGTTGGTCCCAAGGAGAAGGGATGGTTTAGTTAATGAGTATATAGCCATGATTTATTTTTGCCAAAATCAGTTTGAACTGGAAAAAGGAAAAATACACATACATGCAATAAAGGAAAAACTTGCCCTGAAATTGCAAGCTAGTGTGTTTCAGAGAAGCATCGTACAAAATCTTTTACTTTCTGTACAGTGACAATACCAAATAATTTTTCTCTTCAACCATCATATACACAACACAAATATTATGAATAGAAATCTATAAATACTTTAAAATGAATTTGTAATATATAGCAGTTGAGGGCCACAGCTGTACAAAATGTAAGCAACATATATAAAACGATTAAGAAAGTGCAAAGTAGAACAGTATCAAGAGCCTCCACTTTTTTACAGCACTTATGGTTCAAGTGTGAAGAGCTAGCAGGGATGCGGGAGCTCAGTTACAAGTCAAAAGAAGACACAGTACAGGATTCTGCACACAAAATGATGGACCATTAAATTGTATCTTCCCATTTCTTCACACCTGTGACTTCCAGTTAATAAGAGAATGTTTTTATAATGCATTTCTGTAAAGAGTGATTTGTCCCTTTTTACAAGTTCCATAAAACGAAGATCCCCTGGTCACAGACTACTTTTCTTTAAGTAAAACAAGGCTACATGGGGAAACTACCGTTGGGTTTTGGTTGCCTTGTTATGCTTACCGTATTTAAAAGGTGAACGGAAATACCTTTCCATAAAGTGAACACTGGCGTTCAGAACCTGATCCTCTAAATTACATACAGGTAACCTGTACCGTTACTCACATGTATGCGAAGGTCTAGAGGATCAGTGCCTTAAAAATAAAACCACCAATCAACCCTCAACAAAATCCAAACGAAAAACCGCCACAACTCCTTTGAGCTTCAAATCTGCTTAGACAACTGTTTGCCAGTCGAGATGCAAGTTTTGCATTCTGCATTCAGGTGATGATTTCTCATCGGCACCTCCTGTAGCAGAGCAGGTCTTTGTTTTCTGTTATGCCGTGTCCTAGTGGAAAGCTCTGCTTCAATTAAAATACAGTTAATTCAATGCTCTTGAATGAAATTTCAAATAACTTTGTTTAGAAAGCTTTTCAGTTCACCTTTATTTCAGTAAGTGTACTTTATATTCCTTTTTAGGCACTGTAAATATTCAGGAAACTAACTGATGTGCAGAAGAGCCCCTCCGTTCTCAAGCTGTGTGTTATTAGTGATCTCTAGCAAGTTCTTGACTAACGTTGTCATCTTGGTTTTGTTTTTAAATGGAGAAGGGTAGACTCCAAATACTTTTTTCCTTCCCTCAGTGAGTATCTTACTATGACAGAAGAATCATCACAATTACATTAATTTTTCTCTTTGAAATACAGGCCAGATTTCAGACTGAATTAAAGAGAAATTGCAAGCACTGTGAATATGCTAGAGAAACAATAATAATAGAATTACCTGGTCATACTGCTTCACATAATGATGTCTGTCTCAAAACTGGAGATGATCACGTGAAACTTTATGAAGACCATAGCATCTAATCTGCTAATAATCAGGAATTTGGAGTCTAAGATATTCTCTGTTATACTCCATGGAGAGTACAGAAACATCCATCATTTGGTGTATTTTCTGCACATGTGGTATCTACAGTATACACAGACATCCAAAGGCATGAGAAGGAACCATCTGCACAACTTTCTGGTCAGCATGACTTGTTTATTTGCCTCCGTACATTCTTTCGATGTCATTGAGGTAATGGTTTTTCAGTTCTTTCCTCTTCAGCTTGAAAGCATCTGTTACTAACCCGGTCTCCGGGGTCCATGGTTCAGGGCTTAACCGTACTTTGATGGGTATTTCAAACCTTTCCAATTTCACTGCAGGGACAAGAAGAAACAAAAGCATGAGTACGATCACACAGCTAAATGAAATACTAATTCATGCTACCTAAAAATCTAAGGTGAGCACCCTGTAGCTTGTATAATAGGGTGTCCTACTTCATGAAGTAACTTTACAGAAGGGCCACAAGCAAATTTAATCTTGTACCACTGCTGAGTGCTGGGTTTAGTGTGCAAATATTCTAACAACACTTAAGAGCTGTATTGGATGGGACAGCGTAAAAATTAAAGCTTGCAACAAAGGAGTTTGTAGCCTGAAGATCTGAGACTACTGTCACAACAGGATACACGCAGAGTTGTATCTTTACTGTAGGAACATAGCAATAACTCTATTGACTCAGACTAAGCTGTATGTGCTTCATATTTAAATTATAATGAAGTACTTCTGTACTTTCCATGGTTGAATGATTCCCCCACCCCTAATTTTTCCTTCCTAGGAGTTTGTTTAGAGTTCAAAATAAAGGGACTTCCCTGGATTTCTTACATTAGTCACCTACTCGCCCTTCAGTGAGAAGCAGTGGCTTGGCACGTTCACCAGCCCCACCGCAACCAAAGCTGCTTCTATCTCCCGCCCAGGCAAGGGGCCAAGGAGGGTTAAGAGATGGAGGAGGTAGGTAACTGCTTCGGGGAGAAGGGCAGGGACATCGGGAACAGGGCAGGGAGCTGCCGTGTGTGTGCCAGATGTGATGGACTTTGCTGCCAGCTCCTGCATGTCGGCCTGTAAGGGGATCCCACACGCACAGACGTGCAGCTCAACTTGTAGGACACCTGTGGCAGCACAGCCTCCAGGATCACAGGATCATTTAGGCTGGAAAAGACCTTCAAGATCAAGTCCAACCATTAACCCAACACTGCCAAGGCCACCACCAAACCATGTCCCTAAGCGCCACACCTGCACGTCTTTTAAACACCTCCAGGGATGGTGACTGCACCGCTTCCCTGGGCAGCCTGTGCCAGTGCCTGACCACCCTTTTGGTGAAGATTTTTTTCCTAATGTCCAACCTAAACCTCCCCTGGGTGCAACTTCAGGCTGTTTCCTCTTGTCCTGTCACTTGGCTTCTTGGCCAAACATAGGATCTCTGGCTGTAAGTCTGTCCCCAGGAGCTCTCCTGTCTCTCTGACTTCAAACTGGCAACGTTCTGTTATTTAGTTATACGCCTGCTTATGATGAGGATGCATGATCTGCTAAAAATGAGAACAATCTCTTTAAAATAGTTTTTAAAGAAGTTTCAAATTCATTATCTCTCAGTGGTATATTACTACCTAGAAGGTATAAGGAATGTGTATGCATAGTAATTTGCCTAGTTCATGATAGAAAAACACTGAAATGTTTAAACCCAAGTCTGAGACCTATGGACTGATTTATTATTTTTTTTTAAGGCAAGACTTAATAGTGTCTTTCATTCCTGTTTATTTTTTTGTTTGTTTGTTTCAAAAGGCAGAATCTCTAAAGTTCAAGAGGCAGTGCTTACTGTGTGCCTATTTCCCTCAGATACAGTGTCAAGTGCTTAGAGACTTTTTCCCCAGCTAGTTTGTTAATTGTTTGGCCCTGTAAAGGATTGATGGGGCTTTCGATCACTCAGTACTACAGCAAGGAGTAGCAGGCTTTTAAGCCATTACAACCACAAGGATCGTGGTTGTTCGAAACTGTCAGGGACGAAGTTGTGTGGGGAAAAAAAATATCTTTGAAATCTCTTGCTTAACTAGTTTTCTTACTAGCAAGTGTCTTGTGACTTTCCTTCCAAACTGACAGCTCTTTTGGATCTTATTTTAACTATATTAGACAAGCAACCTCTCTCTAGAATTTAATTGGAAAAAAAAAATCTGATTTTTTTTTTTTTTTTTAAAAATGACTAGAAAGTATGTCAATTCCTCGGATAACAGGCAACAACTTGATGTGGGTCTTTGCCTCTGATATGAAGTTGTGGCAGATACAGAGGCAACAGGAAGAAGGAAGAGCAGTTAGGATAACTTCAGAGGGTAAGATTTTTGCTGGATATGCACTGTGAGATTGGCTAGCGCAATACACCGCTTTACTTACTCTTGTTTGCCACTTCTTTAATCTCTCGCAGTATTTCAGCTTCCATTGTAGGATTGTTACAAATATCTACCCAGGTTCCGCTGATGCCTTTCTGCTCAGCTAATGCAGTCAGCTTCTTCTGATTAGGGACCACAAAACTGATCACGTAAGACTGGTCACTACCACAGGGTGGCAAGAGAAAGAAGGAAGGAAAAACCCAAACAGTTGAGGCTTCCATTTCAGAACATGAAATGCTTACTTAATGTTAGATACGCAGATCCAGAGTGCTTTTTGAACTGTAGTTGTTTCCCCATACAGCATCCTTCTTGTATATTCAGTCTTAACAACCGATGACTTACCAAAGATACTCTAAGTTGGTTTACAGCATTAGGTTTTATCAGTATCATGCTTTGCTGTAATTTTACAAGTGCACCTCTCTGTTTAGCCTCCCAGCTACAGCTACTGTTTAGCTAAGTCTCTTCATGTAGCGTGTTTAAGTTGAGGGGAGGGAGAGGGGGGACTGGGACAGTTTCCCAGACTCAGTGGAGAGCTCTGGATCAGGTACAAAGTGTCCAGATAAACTTTTCTCTGGTATTCTGACAGAAAGCCATAATAGATGCTAAATATAATGATACTGTTCTGGGATGGGATGGAACTGGAGTGGATAGGAGAAACGCTAACAGAAACACATTGGTAATTTCTTCGGGTTTTGGGAAATTTTGGTACCTGTGCTACTTCAGAGATGATGTTTATAACCTGTGCTCTGGTAAGGGGGGGGTTGTTCAGTGGAAACCATGGAAAACTATAGTATATCATCAGAGAAGTGGGTCAGAGCCTATATTCCATGTTTACCCTAAATGGAGTTTCTAAATTAATACCACTCTTACCTTTTGGCATAAGCACAGATATTGTCAATCAATGGACAGTTCTTCAGGGCTGCCTCTACTTTGCCGAGAGATACATATTCTCCTGCTTGTAGCTTTACCAAGTCTTTCTTGCGATCTAGGAGTTGAGGGGAGAGGGGAAAAAAACCCAAACTTGATCCATTTAAACTTTTGCATTTCTACAGACTCGTTTGCAAAGCCACTAGATACGTATTTTGTGCAATGCTATGCAAGATTCTTAATAAACATGAATTAAAGCACCTTATTAAAAATTTTAAGCAGCTAATAGCATGTACGTATCCTGCCAACTTTATATATGCTTCTATAAGGTTTATATAGCACTATACTTCTTGTCACACAACTTGTATGGAAGTGATAGGGACTCCGATTTTAAAGCTTTGTAATTGGTACCAAAAATTAATCTTACATTTATTCTTTAAAGTCCATGTGCTAAATTTAGATAGTGATAATGGCACCACTTCCAAAATTTTCCTACAGCTGTGAGGACTTTTGGGAATGTGGTTTTTACACTGGGATTCTGCGAGCAGGTAACCTTAAGTAGATTAGCCCTTGCAAAGCAGCAGGGTTAACAGCATGCTTATAATGATGTTTAGTCAAGATCTTGTAATAAGTGATGAGATCAAAAATTGAGACCCACCTATGATCTGCAGACACCCATCTGGATGAAATTCCCCTATATCTCCTGTACAGAACCATCTCTGACCGTTCTCATCAATGGAGAATTCTTCTGTTGTCTTCTCTTCATTTTTAAAATATCCCATTGAGACATTAGGTCCACCAATTACAATTTCTCCTCTAGGATTAGGCTTGTCTTTATTAGTATAGCCCCCTGAAAACAAGAAAATCCCCACACAGTTATTTTTAACTTGTATATTCTGCTGCCAAGAACGTATTTTGAAACTTCAGTCTTGGAAGTTAATGCACACAAATTGATGACTATTATCAAAGATACACAATTACTTTGTATGCTACACAAGCTAAGCAGGTAGGCAAAGAAACCAGCTAAGCTGTGGTTAAATTAGTTACTCTGAAATAAAAACACTTAATCCTCTCACCTTCTTGCCAGTCTCTCAATTTTATTTCGCAGCAAATAAGAGGAGCTCCAACTCTGCCTGTGCTGTAATCAGCCACTTAGGGAGAGAAAAAGGAAGAATACAAAGATTTTTGTTGTCTGAAGTATAAACTCAAACCACATATAAGGCAGTAGCTTATCTCGGGTTACTTTATTGCAATTAAAAACTACAGCTATTTTGACCTTAAAAAAACCCACAAACCCTCATATCTATCTATACCTTAAATTGTCTATGTCCAGAAGTGTTTTAACTACCTTCTGTAATTGTTCCAGCTCCGCATGTTTCTGTTAGTCCATAGCCTTGACCAACAGGACAGCAAAAACAGATGTTCATGAATCTTTGTGTTTGAGGCGAGAGTGGTGCTCCTCCAGAAAGCATCATACGGACGTTCCCTCCCAGTAGTGCCTTTACTTTTTTAAATAACAGTCTTGAAAGAAGGAAAAAAGCATTAAATTTTTCACTCTGTTCACTTTTACGAAAATGAAAAGACACAAACCTTCCTATTTGGAACACCTTAAAAATTAACTCAGTCATTATTCACAGATTTTAGTGGACAGCAGGGACAATCAAAAATGTTACCTCTTGTGGAACACTTGAAGATGGCAAAATTCCTGTAACTTAACTGAACAAACATTCCAATTTTATTACTAAATAAAGAAAAGAGCAATGGAAACCAACTAGTCATCTGTCCTGAAGATTAGTCATTTCTACCGTTAAATATCTTATCCATTTCCAGTAAGAACTTGGATTATTTCAGTTAGCCATTGGATTATATTCGCATGTTGGATGAGAACTGTCTGATGTCAGATCGCTTAGACGATTATTCTTTTAGACTGTCAAGTCACAAGGAAAAAGGTACACTTGGACTGAGAATTATACTTACAAGTTACACAGAGGCGCATCGTATCCCCTCTTGATTTGTTCCAGTTTGTAGTCATAGCCTATCTTGAACAGAGTTCTCTGAATATAGTTCATCTCTTGAACTTTACTCATTACGTTTTTATAAATTCTGTCCATTATTTCCTACAAAGTGTTAAAAAAGCAAGAAAAATTACCACACAGAATAGGCTAGCACGTATAAATTAAATTCCTTGTTAAAAATAAAGTTCTTTAAAAATAGTCAATGCTTAACTGTAATGTTTTTAATGTGTGATCAATTACTCAATTTATAGACCGTCACAGCTTGGAGCTATTTGAAATGGGTGGAATGAAATATCAAAAATGCAGCAGAAAATTAGTGACTTAGCCTTACTTTTCTCCTCTCACAGCAGTATCACTAGAAGGAAGAACCCTCGTGCTGTAGTACACGCCTTATATTAGAAAACTTGCCTTCAATTAGGCAGACAGGTTAAGTCAAGGGCAAGTAACGGAGTAACCATTGTGGGTCTTAAGGCATTCTGCAGTAATTCCTGGTACCCCTTGCATTTCTCAAATGGCTGTCTGAACCTTAGATTTGGTGTTAAAATACTTTCCACCCCGCGTTCTGAAGACGTCTTCTCTATCAACCACAGCTACAAATCTTGGGTAACATACCATAGCTTTATTAACACTTTAATCTGTACTTCAAACGTGACAAACTGATCTAGAAAATTTTGAATTCAAGCTTAGCTAAATCCCTTTGCTAACGGTGGGTACACACCATGCAAGGCCTATCGTGCTTGGTCTCGATGCTGTACTTTATCCATGGCAATTGGTAAGCCCAAGGGAACGAACTAAAGGATTTCATTTCACCACTGCCTTTTCCGAGAGGTTTTTCAACTTTCAAAGCAACATGGCTCTAGTAGTTAGTTACTTGACAAAAAAAACCACAATTCTGTCATCGACAAGAAATGAATTTCCATTAAAATAATAAGCTTATGATCACTAAAATACACAGAACTTAAAATAAATAATGTTCAGACTGGTGAAGTACTTAACAGAAGTTTAAGGATTGGCTCTGAGTTTGTTACAGAGCACAATGCTTTGAAATATTTATGTGCTTTCTAACAACGGTCAAATTAAAATTGAGAAGAAAGCTATGAAAATGATGAAATATCAGAGATCAAAATATTAAAGTCTTAGTAGAAACAACTCTCATTACTGTTTTTGATTAGTTCCTTCAAGTATCCATAACTGGGATTTAGACAAACTAAAATTTCAAAAAGACCATGCACAATTTTCAGCACAGTTTACCTGCAGAGTATCATCTAATATTCCCAAAAGCCAGACAGATATCTTAAAGCAGAATTAATTGTACCTTCTTTGAAAGAATACAGAGGCATGACAAGGTATTCATAATTACAAAGGCTAGAAGGGACTATTAACCCTTATTACAGTGTTCCGATTGTATCAAGTATTTAGAAATACTTGTGTCTCTGGATTCTGTTAGAATTATTTTCCATTTCATTCCTTATACATTCTAATCACTGCTGATGTTACAATATTTTGACGATAAAAAAAATAGTTCTAGAGAGAGAAATATTTATTAGATGACATTATGGAAGTGTTGTTCCTGCTGGGGCTTTCTGAAGGTTTTTCCTCTTTGCTGTAGCTTGTTGAACTCTAGATCCTATACGCTGTCAATTGAAAATGGATCATCAGTTTCAGTTTTGGTTTTTCTCCAACTTCTTTGTGATAGTAAGTCCGTAGAATCGAGACATTTAGGTGGGTTCAGCATTATCACTGTTCTGCAGTTCATATGAAGCTGTCTGCATGTGCCAAAAAAAACCCATACCAAAAAAATCCTTCCAAGAGGGATTATGATTGTATTTAAAATTTACATGTGTTTTGTCAGTAGTCTAGCATTTGAATTTCCCCCAGGAAATCAATTTAAATTTGTATTTTCCAAAAAGCTGGAGTTCTCAGACATCATAATTTTTACTCAATTATCAAGAAAAAGAACAAGCCTATATACATGACTATTATTTTATAAAACAAAAAAATGCGAGCAATTGAAAACTCTTGGCTATTCATAAAAGGTGCTGCAAGCAACCAAACACAAGGAAAGCTCACTGTTCTTAAACCAGGTAAGATCCTCCTGCTCACCCCCCCCCCACCACGTGGCAGAAGCTGGTGCTACCAGTGTGGTGAGCCACAGGTGTGATACAATCATAAAAGCAGCCCATGTGATCCCAGGACACGGGAGGAAGGTTTTTGCATTAGAAAGACGCAAACTCTTGTGTATTTTTCAGACAGCACTAAGACCTTGTGGAATGCAGAAGCCTGGTCACCCAAAGCCCATCCTAAGTTACAAAAGCGATAGGAGTTACAGTCACCAGATCATTTTTTCTTGCGTGAGGAGACCAAGCATGGCCTGCTCACCCTAAGAACAGCAAGAATGACTTTGGAGACAAGCAGCTGAGACTGAGCACGCCGACAGCTATGGCAGCGCAGCCTCACTTGCCGAGTTCTGCAACTGATATCCTTACGGTGACCATCTTAGCCAAAGCCACCTGGCTTTCTCCCTGTGCAAAAAGAAGTTTCACACTGTGAATATCAAAGACTTTCTGCATCCCGTTGTTGTATCGGTAGCCTGGTAAAACTTGTAACTAGTAAAATGTATTTACAGTTTTGGATCAAAAAGGGTCTTGGCTTTAGCACACGTTTATTCTTGTGCTTATCTGCAGCACCAGTACTCAGTTCAACTAGTGACAACCAGAATTTCTATATTCTGCTTTTTCCCTATTAGTGATAGTTACTTACATGTGAAGAGGGAAAAAAAAAAGTGTTATTAAATAGATTTTTCTAGCAAGATAGGAAGCATCATTTTTTTTCTAAACATATCTGCTTCTGCATACTTACAGGCACAGCTGCCATCAGTGTAGGCTTAAGTACAGTGCAGTCTCCTTTGCTTCCCTTCTTGATTTTACTTGACTGTAACAAGGAAAAATATCCATTTATGAAGCTGAACACCAAGCAGCTCTTTAGAAGAGGACTTAAAAGAGGGACCTGTATCAGCTTGTAATTTGTTTAAATCTCTTTCCCATCCCTCAAAAAAATATTTCCCGTGTAAATTCTTTTTTCCCCCATTGTGATGGAAAAAGTAGGTAAGATTAACAACAAATTCAACCAAAATACTAGATGTTTCACGAGCCCAACCTGGTTAAGTCCACTTTTTATGTCTTTCTCTCGCTTCCTCCCTCTAATACTTGCTTTCCTCCATCTTCCTCTGGGAGGTTTTTTTTTTTGCCTGACGCCACCTCTATACCAGCAAAACATACAGAACATTCTTTTCCAGCTTAACTTGCTCTTATGTATCTTGATTGTTAAATGGAAAAAGGGCTAAATAGAAGATCTACAGTAACTGGATGAAAAACTGATAAAGTGAGACCAAACCCTTAAAATCACTTCAAAAACTCTATCGATAGCTGTTTTTACACTGATATCCAGTGGATAACGCAACATACGTTTATTAGGTTTTCTTTCAGATTTCCTAAGTATCATAAAAGTAAAGGTTTTAATAAAAATTCTATGGTATGACTGCTGCTGTAGTTCACCTGGAACGTTTCTGAAAAGAAAACTACCATTTCTGTAGCGTGTCGTATACGCCAGCGATTCTTTAGCGAAAGAGGATAGCTAAGCAAGGAGGACGCAGACTGCAAAAGCTGAAGTTTGCTTTTGTTTCCCTCCCGCCCCTCACCTGATCTGATAGTGTGAGCGGAGAGGAATAGCCAATCCTGCAGCCGTAAGTGATGCAAGAAATTTCTGCTGTCAATTCTAATACATGGGCCAAAGGCAAATAACCAATGTAAGTATCCTTGGGTCTAGGAAAGGAAAGGATTGTCTATAATTAACAATGATGCACAAGCGGATGGAAAATACTAACAGTTTTATTGTGTGCTTAGTTGCTACTGTTTGCAAGAGATGGATCACAAGTGAGGCTTCTTATTTTGCACACGAGAAGGGTGTGATTTCAAATCACAGTTTATAAACGAAGTGGGGAAAATCCTACCTTATGGAAATTGGTATAAATTACAGGATTTGCCTTGTTTTCTAGGAAGTTCAATGATTTCTTAATGTTCCACTTTCCTCTCCTTGTGGGAAATTTCATCCCACGTACAAAATTAAGGATGAAATCACTATTTTAAAATAATCACCAATGGTTTACAAATCCTTGACAGTCATCACAGTATCTCCTTCTAAAATATATTAGTAGAAAGAGAGCTGATTACTGAAGTACTGAGGCTTATTTCAGGAGATAATTTCTCAAGAGATTTCTCAGCAAGAAACTCAGAGCTGTCACTTAACAGAAGCTTTCAGCATCAGGTCAGAACTGGGTTTATATCCTATCACAAAAGGAGTTTAGCAACATAGCTTATTCCAGCTATTAAACCCTTCGTGAATGCAGCGACACATATCCACATTCATGAAAAATTTCCTCAAAATGTTAACATGAGGGAATTTGCAGTTGGTTTTACTACCATTAAGGTGCAATTTATTACTTTTCCGCTCACTTAGTGAAGTGTACTTGAGCAGATTCTGCAGCATGTGCACTATCCATCCAACAGTGGTGTCTCTAGACCAGTGGAAGCGGTAGGCTCTGACATACTTCCTGAAGTGCTTCTAGCTGCTTGAAAACATATTAAAAAAAAATTCCCAAGTTTGACAAGATGAGGAACCTCCTTATCTGGCGGTACCTTCTGATGCACAAGAGTGCAAACATCCATCACAGACCTAAAAGCTAAGGGTAATAATAATAATAATTTTAAAAAATATATGTAGAAACAGCACGTGAGATGAGCTAAAGGGCATACTTTTCAAACCACAGGGTAAATTCACAAACACAAGATACATTTCTTATAAATTAAAAGTAGTAGGCTCACAATAAAACCAAGAAATTTGGTAACGCCCAATGCCAGCAACAGGCCTTCTATTAACTTCCATCTTTCAGAGGTTCTGTTTTATCTGCCTGTACACATGACAACTAAGTGTTTCTTACCCCAGTCCAGGTATTCTCTCGCACTGTCCTGTCATTCCAGCTATTAAGTTTTTATGCATCATCATCACTCCTTTAGGTCTCCCAGTAGAGCCACTGGTGTACATTACTAAAGCCAAGTCTGTAGGAACAGGTCTGCTTGGCAGAATGCTTGCTACAAAATGCAGGAGGAAAATGGTTATTGATCCTTATATACTTTCTAAATTGTTATTTCTGTAATTAATCAATGTGACAATGTAATCAACCAGTGTGAAACAGGTGCCTCAGCAAGGCCAAGCACAATGTGCTGCTAAGTGGTCAGTGGTGGATGCAGAAGTCAGTGATGAAGAGCGGAGTGGTCTTGTTTTCAAGGGGAAGGGAGATTTTGAAAAGAATGACCA
This sequence comes from Falco rusticolus, assembly GCF_015220075.1. Classification (NCBI taxonomy): domain Eukaryota; kingdom Metazoa; phylum Chordata; class Aves; order Falconiformes; family Falconidae; genus Falco; species Falco rusticolus. Next base: position 4,626,164 of record NC_051200.1, on the reverse strand, counting down.
ATATTTGGGCATCTACACAACCTGGGTGATTCTTTTGCCCTTACATCTTACAGCTGACTGAAAGTTTCGCAGAAGCAGCCTTCTGAAGGCCAAGTAAACCTGTCAAGGGCAGTGAAGGGGAGAAATACAGTACTGGAGAGAAACAACAGGTTGAGAAAAAAACCAAAAACCCCAGAAAGCTGCAAATCAGCTTTTCTGTCAATTACTCTTCCAAACTCAAGGCTGTAGAGCTAAGAATTTTTTTTTTTTAAAAAAAAAACGAACTTTCCCTCAGCTAAGCTGCTAATTAGTGGAAAAGCAGCAAGCTTACAACACTTGACTTTTGACTTTTGTTTTAATCCCTTGGCATTTATTCTTAGGATGAAAATAATTTGCTTTCATGGCTTTCACAGCTAGAGAGGCAGCAGAAGTGTCTGCAAGGGAAGCAGTTTTTTTAGGGAAAAACCACCACAATAAACCAGCAGCCCTCAGGGTAACTGCTGGTTCCTATGCCTACCTTAAGCTGATCGAAAATAAACAGTTGTAACAAATGTGTGCTTCCCTGCAAAAAGCTATTTTGCCAGTTTATCTCCTCTAACTCACAAGAAAGGAGATCTGGCTGAGCACACACTGCTGATTTAAGGAAAAGAGGTGATCAGGGTTCTTTTTTCCTTCTTTAAAGCAAATGTTTATAGTTGCTCCTGGCTGCCCATTGTCAAAAGGGATGCAATGGTTATTCCTCTAGCCCGAGGTGCTTTTTAGCTACAGATTGGTTAGGAAAAAAGACATTTCCAAGCCAATAAGCAAAAAAAAAGCCTCATGTGCTTTCTCCATTTTTCTTAGGAAAACCAGTGAAAACAGGATGAATAAAAGGTAAGAGTAGCAGAAAATGGAATGCTGCACTACATTCTAGTTCACTTCCTAAAACAAAGTTGGAGTCTTAAAATTCATTCTGGTTATGAAATGAAAAATACAGTTTTATCCTGAAACAGCTGACACTTTAACAAAGGTGCAGGACAATAAATAGAGATCAAACAAATTTTCCATTTATTTACAAGAAGCCAGAGGGTGAACTGGCAATCTGCCACTGCCTTTGTGTTAGAGACCTGCATGGGGTGTGTTTTTTTTCTCTACACATCCCTCTTAACCTAAGTCTTATTTCACTGTTAATGTTGCTTGATTCGTTCTCTGAGAAGTGATTCACTTACAGTTTTCTGGTTTGGCTCCCAGCTCTTCTACTGTCTGCATACTATGAATCTCCACATTATCAGGGTATTCCAATTTATTGATAGTCTTCTTGTCCACATAAATGATATGTTTAAGACAGGAGACTTGTGACAGTGCAGTCTATAGGAGAGAAATGAAATTTTCAGCACCGAATGCACTGTAAAATTATTATAGGATTGCTTGTAGCAGGTGAGGTTGGTAACAAATTACCTTAAGTTTGCTCTCAAGAAGTTCTGTGCTAGTGACCAGATATGATGCTCCACACTCATTGAGACCATAGGTTACTGCCTCTTCACCCAGGGTGGCATACAATGTAACAACTGTTACAGTAAGGGGAGGGAGAGAGAACATGAAAAAAGAAGGTTAAAGTAATATTAAATGCAAAAGCTCTTGCTTTAGCTTACTGGAAAGCACTGCAGGAGGAGAGGGGGAAAAAATCTGCTCCATGGGGAATTTTCTAATTTGGAAACGAAACAGCTTTTTAATTTTTCCGTATCAGAATTTTATGCCACAAGAGACCTCTGGAACAAGGTAGATGGCTGTATAGGAAGCATTTCTTTACAGATCAGGTGGTCAGACACTGTGACAGGTTTCCTTCGGTCAATTCCCCAAGCCTGTCACTGTGTAACAGGCATAAATGGACAATGCTCTTAACAACGTGCTTTAACTTTTGGTCAGCCCTGAACTGGTCAGGCAGTTGGACTAGATGATTGCTGTAGGTCCCTTCCAACAAATATTCTAGTGTATAGAAGAAATCATCAGAACAAAGATACCCACCAAAACCCAACAGTAATGCACTAAGCAATCACAGAGGAAGCAACTGAGAATGCGTTCTGCCCTGAGCTCTCTTTGCAGCCAGAACTCGGGGGAGAGGTGACACTAAACGTCTCAGGGCACCAGTCACGGCTTAAAGCTATGCACTCCTACAAGAAGCTCTTTCAGCAGCGTCAGCTACTCTGCTTGCTCCCATGAAATTATTGATGGGGGCAAGGCAGAGAATCAGAACGTTCTTCACGTTGCTAGATTATTTTTAACCCTGCCTAGCTACAGTGATGCTGTTAAGTGCCTCACAGGCACTAAGGGGTTCACCTCTTCCCATCATCTCTCTTGAAAAAAAATATCTTACTTTAGTATTGTCTGCTGTCTCAAAGTCTAACCTCCAAAGACCATTAATCATTAAAGGAATTTAACGTTCATGTGGAAGGGACAAAAAGAGAGTAATGTTATATAGCTGATTCTTCCTGCTTCTCAAAACATGAGGATCGAGACCAAATTAACCATCCTCTCCTCTTCAGCAGCAATGTCGGCTCTTCTTTTGTTGCCCTTTAGCAGCCTGTCTCCATACTCTACTGTATGACCTTCTCACACGGTCAGCTACTACTAGTACTACTGGAAGAAGAAGAGGGCAGCCTAGTGCAAGTGAAAACATAAGGCGGCAACAAAAATAAGCTACGGGTCCTAGTGTGTTGTATGTGGACTGGGCATGTGAGTGCACAGTAACCTTTGCCACTTCTTGGAGAAGTTTGTGTGCATTAAGTCAGATCACAGATTTCTGTCAGCTTAAATAACATTTCAAAAAAAGAAAACCCCATATACATAATTGCAATCAACTTTAGCAGCTTAATAATGTCACCAGAACCTCTCAGACTAGCATATGATTTTGATTACTTTACCATTCTTCTCTCTTCTAATAACCATTTCATGTTTCGGACGCCTAAGTCAGGATACAGACAGAAAATACTATAAAAACATTCCCCATTTTGGCGGGAGAAATGCAACTACTGACACCTTCAAAGTATTTTTAAAATAATCTTAATAGTAATGGTACTGTTCTGTCATTCTAACATCTAGCATGTTACTACAATAAAAATCAGAAAAAATAGTCTCAAAGTACGAGCAAGTTAATTTTAGGGATCTCCACAACGCATAGAGTAGACTGGACACTTCTAAGAATCAGACCACAGGCAAAGTAAGTTTATGGAATTCTTATACCATCAGTGACAGGATTGGCAGATTCAAAATGCTTAACCACCAAACCAGTAGTGAGAAAGGGTTCTAAAATACACGAGAAGTAAAGTTCAGCACTCACGTGGAAAGTTGTACTTGAAGCAGGTTAGAGCTACAATCATCCATTCTGCTCGGGTCTCACAGAAAATGACAACAGTGCTCTTTGGGGTCAGTCCCATGGCAGTCAGGCCACTCCCCAAGCGATTCATTTTCTCATTTACTTCCTCATAGGATAACCATCTGTACGCTCCTAAAATTAACTGGTGAGGAAAAAAACCACATTGTGATGACAAGAAGCTGCTGGTACAACTCTACAGGCTTATGTGCGTTGGGGTCATAACCCCACAAGCACACACACGTAAGCTGTTCATTAAAAGAAAAAAAATTGCTTTCATTTTGCTTGAAGTAAAATAAATAGTGCGTCCTTTACTCTGTTATTCTTTAACAAGCATTAAAAGGATGTTTTATATCATAAGGTGATAATTAAGGAAGACCTCTAAGGAGACTTCCATTGTTGAGGCTGATGCAAAGCAGCTCAAAACCAAGTAAGAATTAAGTTTTACCTTTTTGAACACTTTTCCATTTGGTTGCATTTCATTTTCTTCACTCAGTATTTCTCTGGTCCCGAGACAGTCCTTCTTCCCAAATTTTGCTAAAGCATGGTCAAACAACTTGTCCAACGTGTCTGCTCCAGGAATGTTTATGTTTGCTAGTGAGTCAAGATGAGTGACAGAACGGTAGGGGCTCCCAGGTTTGTCCGAGATGGGTTTAGCTTTTAAACGTTTTGCCATAGCCTTTTTCTTCTTAGCATTGGTAAGAAAATACCATGGAATAAATACAAGCATACTGTACACAGATATTAACAAGTACACAGGCAGCAAGAGAATGGCACATACTTCTAGCCTAAGTTTCATTGCAGGTATTTAAAAAAAGACAATCTCTTATTGTGTTCTGAAGCAGGCAAGAGCAAAGCAGCAGTGCAGTATGGCGTAGGAAGAAACGACAGTAAGTGAAGCTTAGGTTGTTCTTTTTCAGAGCAGCTGCTAAAATTTTAGTAACCTTTGAGAGCCAACAGTGGACACCTGTGGGTGAAGACCAGAGCCAAGCAGGGAGCAGAGAAAAAAAAAAAAAAAAAAAGAAAAAAGAATTAAATTAGTACTATTGCAGTCAATCCATTAGTTTTAGTCCTTCTAAGAGTTCACTTCAAATGCATCAAGACAAAGGAGACTGAAGTAACTGATTTGAGGCACGTACACTACATGGTGCAGCAGCGTACTGCTCTGAAGACAAAAGAGGATGCATCTTTTTCGTACTTGTTTGCTGCATCCACAAATATTTACTTTTCAAAGACTCTTCCCCCCTATCTCTGTTTGAATAGTTCAGGGCTGTTGAGACGAAGTCTGTCCTTCACATCATAATATTGTGTTTAAGCTACTTGAGTAACGCTACAATTGCTTAATTATGGGAAAGGTCAACAGTTGTTTTCCCCCTAAATATTTGTACTACAGAGAAAAGATACAGTAGATTACTGCTTTTCAGAATATTACATCGATTTATACTCAGATTAAAATGTATCTTGATACTGAGTCTACATGTTGTAATCAAAAAACTATATAATATTCAAAACCTGATTTACTAATTTTGCCTCTTATTAACTGAATTTCTAATCTATTACTTTTCAACTATGAATATCAGACACTCGGAAAGGGATTACACAGCTTTGCGTTTCCCCTCCAACAACTAATTTGATATATGCATTTCAAAACTCCAGGTATGGAAACTGAAATCCAATTTGACCAATTTAATCCAACTCAAAACGAAGCACAATTTGGCAAAATTTTGTCTCCATGTCAGAAATCTTCCCTCATTAAGAACTGGGCCTGAATAAAGACCGAAGCTGAGTGGGGAAAAAAGCAAAAGCATCACAGCAAGCCACAGCTGTGGCTAGCCCACTGCTCTGCAACGGCACCTGAAAAATACTGGTTCTTATCTTCATCCTGATGGCATGCAAACACATCATGAGCAATGCACACAGCAGGAACAGTAAAAGCACAGGTGCACTAACAAAGGAGCAGCACCTCAGACACGTAGGGGAGTGAGTAGCGCCGACTAGCTTATGGCAAAGCCCAGTCTTTCATGGACAGAATCTGACAAGCAGAACCCAAGAGAGCCAGAGAATGTTCACAGCTCTATCGGGAATTAAAAGAAAGTGGGTATACCTCAAAATGCACTTCTGTGCACATATCTGGCACCCTCAGGTGCTAAGAGGGGCTACAATTAACAGTTCAGGTTAAATAAGACAACTGCTAGTCACAGCATTAACAGAAATTTATTAATAGGCTGTTGGGTTTTTAAGTAAGAATTCCAACATCTGCAGTTGTGATGTAGCCAGTATCAACAGTTATTGTAATGTAAGATTAAAAGATCTGCAGATACTTGAAATAACATGATCACCACATTATTTTTTTTAATTAATTCTATAGAGTAAAATTACCATTGAATGACAGAATAATACACTAAACTAAGCTCAGACTTGCTCAGGGAAAAAAAAAAAAGAGTATTCTGCATATTCTTTTTAATAAAAAGTGAGTGTTATGTTCTTTTCAAAATGTATATGCTTATTCTATCATTTTATTAATTTTAGGAAAAATGTCTTCACTGAAAGGGTGGTCACGCACTGGGACAGGCTGCCCAGGGAGGCGGTGGAATCACCATCCCTGGAAGTGTTTAAAATACACATGGATGCACGGTGCTTAGGGACACGGTATAGTGATGGACTTGGCAGCCCTGGGTTAACAGTTGGACTTGATGATCTCAGAAGTCTTTTGCAACCTAAATGATTCTGTGATTCTTCTCTAGTTAACCTCATCATCATCAAGGGTTCAGCAAACAGACAAACCTCAGCAGAAGAACAATCATTTCACTTCCCTAAGCTCCAGTTCTCTAAAATGAAGGTTTACTGCTTTGTATTACAAATTTGTATGGTATTTTCATTCCAGTTAATTCAGTGCTCCAAAAGCAGAAGTTAAGCTGTATTTAAAACAAAAGCCAGCCATAGTGCTAAGATTACAGTAAGAAAACCTCGGTGCATGCCGATGAGCCATGATGCTACATGTTAAAATAAACCCACGGAGAACTCACCCCGCTACTCACTTCCCAACAAAAAACATATGACCAGACACGATGACTTGGATAAAAAGCAGACTTTGTTGGACTAATGCAAACAATCTAATATAATGAGACAGTTACTACAGCTTTTATTCAGGCTGAGTAGTACCTTTTTCAGTAGTCCTGCTGGTAAAAAAAAATACTCGCTAATAACAGAGATCTAATTTAGAAGGGGAGGAGAGTAATGGGCTCGTATTTACTTAAATTTTTTAGCCAGTGTTCTGGGCTGACCCATACTATAAAAAGAAATTAACTTCTCCATTTAATTTAATCTCCTGTACATTAATTTTATAACATATTTAAGCAGTTTAGGACTTATAACACTGTATAACACTGAAAAATCATAAAATTTTCAGAGTATTTTCTGTGTACATGTTAGTACAACAAAGAACTGAAAATCATATTTTCACATACTGAATTCCTTACTACTTTCTAATGAAATCTGTATTGACTAATGGTATCTATTAATATGTACTTATTGCAATTATCTCATTTTTCCACTGGTATTTTCCACTTTTGCTTATTGCACCCAGGCAGTAGTGAACTGAAGTCTCTGGGGTAAGAGCTGTCCCTTTTTTTTTTTTACCGTATCTAAAAGGATCGGGACCTGCTCCTCTTGTCATCTAAGCCCCAATAAGATGCAAATAACACAATAAATTATAGCAGTACTGTCATGATTTAAAGAATTATTTCACGATATCAAATTCATATTTTATTACTGATTATCAATACTGAGTCTTTAAAACGGAACTAGGTTGCAGAATGGATTGCAAGACAGTGTGTGAAGAGGACTGTGTTTGAAAAATTACATCCTACTGATGTTATCTAGTAATCGTTTCTGTGTGATGAAACGTGTGCTTTTATACCTGAGATGATCTTCAAGCAACTGACTAAGCAACAAACTTCAATTCTGTGTTGAACACTAACTTAAGAACTTTTACAGTTTACTGGAACAACTTTCTAACACGCTAACAAACCTCATCAGAATGTTCAAAATACTACCTGAAGTAACAAAGTAATGATAAAAAGGTCTTTTTGGGAAAGCATGTTTTGCCCTAAAACTGGCACCCTGTTGAAATCACTTTTAACATTTGAATTTCAAATATGCGTATAAACCCACTTTGTAAACTTGCAGCCAAGTTATGCTAATGTTCACATTAGCAAAAGTTAAAAGGTTGCATTTCCTGTATTTTGAAATTTCAGATTCGTTTGAAATACTTTAAGAAGTGTTTAAAAAAACAGGTAACTTCAAAACATTTTAAATTACCACAAATGTGTACAAATTAGCTACCTTGACAAAAATCAGTTGTAGTTTTTAACAGACATTACAGCAGGTCCCAAAAAGACAAACTTGACTTTTTCCTTTGAACATGTTCATATAAAAACTGACACATGCACACACACACAGAGAAGTATACTCACAAGGTATCTGATGGGTATGACTGAGTTTTTTTCAGTGTTGTTTAGATCTATATTAAAATAGGAAAAAAAAGACAAGTATTAGAAGTTGGGATTTTTTTTTTGCCTTGCAGAAAGGAGGAATCTTTAGAATTTCTACCTTAATGCTCCTAAAGAAGAGCAGCCTATGAATTTAGACAAAGGAGGCACAAATTATCGATACAGGAGGAGAGCAATGATATTATTGGAAAAGGTGAAGCTTGCAAATTACAGTGTATAAAGATGAAGCCCAACCTCCCTCCCCTGTTTAAACATGTAAAGCTATGAACAGAAGCTTACTGTAATTAAAAAAAAAAAATGCCAAGAGAAAAGACTTTCAGATTCCCTATGATCCGTTGGTCTGTCCTTCTGTCTCGGGGCAGAAGCAACAAGACTTTTATCATTCTTGGACGGATGAGTTACCAGCAGAAACTTTAACTCGAGGCTATCTGTAGCACACACTGCCCAAAGAGTCATAAGGAACATGAAGCATCGTTTGGGTGTTGAGGGAAGAGGAGCGTTTACAGAACAAAAGCATGGTTACGCAGGCTGCAAGGCTTCACTGGTCCCATGACAAGTGAAAAAAAAGACGCCTATATGTAACTATACGGATATGGCTTCAAAACGTCTAGTGCATGATCGTTCTCTTGGACCACTTGGCTTTATAGACAGAAAGCTTTTAAATGATGTTTAACTAGTTATATTTTATTAGCCTTCCCCATAAGTCTAAGATTTCAATCAAGATACCGGTTTCACAGACAGAAGCAGTGTTAAATATCCCTTATGAAATTCCCCTACAAATATTTTCTCTTGAAATATGAAATAAATAAGAGGCCCCATAATGTTTTTAGTGTTACTGGCACTTGCATGCAGCTGTAGAAGGTCTTCATCCACAACAGGCCCATCCCAAACTCATGCCAAATAATACCATATTTTAAATATAATGCGTAACAGACTGACATACTGAACTTGCAAATGTACCTTCATATCAATTCCACTTGGGCAGAAGCCAAACTTAGCTACTTAGACTATACCTTATCCCTTCAATCTCTTAATTAATTAAGACTTTGAGAGAAACAATGAGATGCAGTGTTCACATTGATGTACCATCAAGGAAATCTTCAAGGCAAGCCAAGTATATATTACTAAAAGTAAAACATTTACATTCTCAGTAAACTTCCTCTTTCCTCACAAATAAAAGAAAACTTAGCACTCATAAGAAATGTCACTGTATCAAAATAAACCTGTTATATAATATTAGAATATTCAGAATATGTTACCTCTCTTAATTGTGCAATGTAACTAGCCTATTTAGATGCTTATCTCTCTATTTTGGAAATAGAGAGCTTCCAGTTCTTAGTGTAGGAAATGCACGGTCCCAGCAGCAGCCATCACTGTGCGTCAGGCATGGCTACAGTCTAGAAAAAACCAAACCAAACCAAACCAAACCAAACTAGACGTAGTTTCTCCCCTAGGTAACTGTCTTCAGCATCTCCAAAGGATTTTCCTCAGGGGAATAAGCTTCCAGCAATTTTGAAATAGTAACTCTTTAGACTAGAATTTCTTTATCGTTTGCAACGATCTGTTACAGCGTTTGTATTACAAACTCATTCACGAGGTAAATATTTTCCTTATTACTATGTTATATGCTGGGAGTTTACAAAAATTCTACAGTCCAAGCTTACTACAGAACACAAATAACCAATGTGAATGCTGATACAAGCGCTGAGACTGTACTTTACTGGCTGCCACAGATGGGAGAGATACTCTCTGAGTATAATCTGACTTTGATATCCTCAATTAAAAGCTTCAGACACAGGTAATATGCAACGTTCTACTCTCATCCTGCAGCCAGGGCCACACAACACAGGCTGAAATCAGAGCACAGGTTCTAGAACAGGAAAGACACTCCTCTCTTCATAATTTTTCATTAATTTCACTGAAAATTTAAGAAACAACTGGCAACTATTTTTTTTTTTAATGTAAGAACATAGCTTTTAAGTAGTCACAAAAGCTTCCTGGACTACGTAAGGGCAAAAGCATGTGTGGGGAACAGGGAAAAGCTTTATGCCTCTGGAAGCAGCTATTCACAGAGGGGGAAATGCCCTAATCTTCTCTCCATTTAACTACTCAAACAGAACAGAATCAACTTATCCAGCATTTGCACACACTATTAGAATTTCTTAGTGTAACTCAAAGCCTAAATTACCTGTACATAGACATTTTATCATATGCAGTTTAATTTTAATAAGGCAACAAATTATTTTCTTTGCTAAGAAAGGCTTTAATTAGCCCAAGCCCAAAGCACTGTAAATGTTTAATACTGAAAGTACACGAATAACAGTGTTTATTGTCCTTCCTCTTGTGTTAAAAAGCTTGCCAGGGACCCAGTGTACTATGCAATAGCACGATTAGAAGAAAACATACTTCTTTATCTACTTCAAACATTAAATGCAACTTTTAAAGCATCGTTTCATTGTGTTAGGAAAGTTTTCCAGTAACAAAGATGATGTTAGACAGGAAAAAGGGTAGTATTCTAGTTTATGAAGAAAACCTGGAATCTCCAAAGCAAGAAGTTGTTTACTTAAAAAAAAAAAACCACCAGAGGAAGTCCTGATTCCCCTGCAACCAAACTCTCACCAACTTCACACGGAGACACAGTTCTGGCTTTAGTGTGAGTCCTCAGGGTTCCTTTCAGGAAGCCCTGAAATCTTCTAAAACAACTCAGTATAAATAAGTAACAACTATTTCTGCAACTTCTCTAGCATTCAGGCAGATCTAAACATTTTGCAAACCACAGTAAGCACTCATCATCTGTAAGTGGAAAGGTGGTTCTACGCAGTGAAAGATGTGAGTTGACCTGAATAATGTGGTTATTAGTTACATAGGTTATTAATTACAGTCAGTTTTTGGAAAGGAATTTAATCAGTATTTAGTAGCCTTGAATTTGTTCCAGTGCTACAACTGAAGGAGGCTAGGATTTCACAAAGAAATTACAGAAAACCTGAGAAATATCAGATTTCCAGGAAGATGCAGCAAGTTTAAACACAATAAACAACCGAGTGCATACTATCAGGCTGACTACACATTTTGATTTCCAGATTTATACCTGTCACACACAATAACAAAAGAACATTTCTACAGATGAGAAGATTGTGATTAAATAGCAATACAAGTCGGAAGAATCTTGTGGCTAATGACAACTCTTCTGGGTTAGAAAGGTTGAAAGAATAAAAACTAAGGGAAATGATTCAGTTTTTACATCATGTCAGTGTTTTTATGAAAACAAACTCTGCCCATATTAATGCAAGTCACTCATGGTAGAAAAAAAAAGTACATGAAGTCCAATTTTTGTTCCTTTCTCACAGGCAGATTTCTACATATTTTCCTTTTGTATGTCTGAGGACAATGAGAACTCCAGAGGTAACTGATGAAACACCAGCAGGTTTCGGAAGTACTTCCATGCTCTATCAATGCAATAGTAGTAGCCCAAAGCCTGAGTGTTTGAGAGCTTAGTATGAGCAGTGTAAAGACTAGTACCTATGTCCCAGCAAACAAGGAGAGGGGACAGTCGGTTACAGTAGATCCTGATATAAGTTGAGGGTCTCTGTTTAATTATATACATTATATCTGAAATAGCAAAGCCACAAGTAGTATTAGGAAATGTTGTTTCTCTTACTGCTGCCTAAAAAGAAAAAAGTAGTCAATACAATGTTTTACTTAGCTACTAAACAAAGATCAGATTTATTTTTGGTTTCAAGAAAAATCTTATTGCTGTCTTTTATATTCATCACTACTTCTGTTTTACTACCTCAGAACATAGATGCACTTAAGCAAAAAAATAAAAGAAAAAAATCAATTTGTAAGTTGCAAGTGTCATACATATATTGCTGCAACAACTACTGTAATGGAAACCAGACCAGCCACACTTACCCAGTATTTCTCCATTATCTAACAGACTGGTGTGAAACTCTCTCCTAATCTTGTAAGGTAAGGGCAAGCAGATGTTTGGTGAGAGGGTAAGAGTTGTTTGTGTGCCCTAAAGGCAGAAAATAGAAAAGGCCAAGACAAGATTCCACAACTGAAAACCACCCACG